>NC_140584.1:0-1200000 GCF_964204655.1 Triturus cristatus | reverse complement strand
CTCTGGCCTAATAGCTAACGTCTCAGACTCGAACTCTGGCCTACTGGTTAAGGTCTTAACTGTCACTCTGGCCTACTGGTTAAGGTCTTAACTCTTACCTTGGCCTAATAGCTGAGGTCTTAGACTCGTACTCTGGCCTAATGGTTAAGGTCTTAACTCTTACTCTGGCCTAATAGCTAAGGTCTTAACTCTTAATCTGGCCTACTGGTTAAGGTCTTAACTCTTACTCTGGCCTACTGGTTAAGGTCTTAACTCTTACTATGGCCTAATAGCTAAGGTCTTAGACTCATACTCTGGCCTAATAGCTAAGGTCTTAACTCTTACTCTGGACTAATAGCTAAGGTCTTAGACTTGTGCTCTGGCCTACTGGTTAAGGTCTTAACTCTTACTCTGGCCTACTGGTTATGGTCTTAACTCTTACTCTGGCCTAATAGCTAAGGTCTTAGTCTCGTACTCTGGCCTAATGGTTAAGTTCTTAACTCTTACTCTGGCCTACTGGTTAAGGTCTTAACTCTTACACTGGCCTAATTGCTAAGGTCTTAACTCTTACTCTGGCCTAATAGCTATGGTCCTAGACTCGTACTCTGGCCTAATGGTTAAGGTCTTAACTCTTACTCTGGCCTACTGGTTAAGGTCTTAACTCTTACTCTGGCCTAATAGCTAAGGTCTTAGACTCGTACTCTGGCCTAATGGTTAAGGTCTTAACTCTTACTCTGGCCTAATAGCTAAGATCTTAGACTCATACTCTGGCCTACTGGTTAAGGTCTTATCTCTTACTCTGGCCTACTGGTTAAGGTCTTAACTCTTACTCTGGCCTAATAGCTAAGGTCTTAGACTCGTACTCTGGCCTAATGGACCTTAACTCTTACTCTGGCCTACTGGTTAAGGTCTTAACTCTTACTCTGGCCAAATAGCTAAGGTCTTAGACTCGTACTCTGGCCTAATGGTTAAGGTCTTAACTCTTACTCTGCCCTACTGGTTAAGGTCTTAACTCTTAGTCAGGCCAAATAGCTAAGGTCTTAACTCTTACTCTGGCCTAATAGCAAAGGTCTTAGACTCGTAATATGGCCTAATAGCTAAGGTCTTAACTCTTACTCTGGCCTAATAGCTAAGGTCTTAGACTCGTACCATGGCCTACAGGTTAAGGTCTTAACTCTTACACTGGCTTACTGGTTAAGGTCTTAACTCTTACTCTGGCCTACTGGTTAAGGTCTTAACTCTTACTCTGGCCTAATAGCTAAGGTCTTAGACTCGTACTCTGGCCTACTGGTTAAGGTCTTAACGCTTACTCTGGCCTAATAGCTAAGGTCTTAACTCTTACTCCTGCCTAATAGCTAAGGTCTTAGACTCATACTCTGGCCTAATGGTTAAGGTCTTAACTCTTACTCTGGCCTACTGGTTAAGGTCTTAGACTCGTACTCTGGCCTAATAGCTAAGGTCTTAGACTCGTACTCTGGCCCAATGTTTAAGGTCTTAACTCTTACTCTGTCCTACTGGTTAAGGTCCTAACTTCTACTCTGGCCTACTGGTTAAGGTCTTAACTCTTACTCTGGCCTAATAGCTAAGGTCTTAACTCTTACTCTGGACTAATTGCTAAGGTCTTAGACTCGTACTCTGGCCTAATGGTTAAGGTCTTAACTCTTACTCTGGCCTAATAGCTAAGGTCTTAGACTCGTATTCTGGCCTAATGGTTAAGGTCTTAACTCTTACTCTGGCCTAATAGCTAAGGTCTTAGACTCGTACTCTGGCCTAATAGCTAAGGTCTTAGACTCGTACTCTGGCCTAATGGTTAAGGTCTTAACTCTTACTCTGGCCTAATAGCTAAGGTCTTAACTCTTACTCTGGCCTACTGGTTAAGGTCTTAACTCTTACTCTGGCCTAATAGCTAAGGTCTTAGACTCGTACTCTGGCCTAATAGCTACTGTCTTAACTCTTACTCTGGCCTAATAGCTAAGGTCTTAGACTCGTACTCTGGCCTACTGGTTAAGGTCTTAACTCTTACTCTGGCCTAATAGCTAAGGTCTTAGACTCGTACTCTGGCCTAATAGCTAAGGTCTTAGGCCCGTACTCTGGCCTAATGGTTAAGGTCTTAACTTTTACACTGGACTAATAGCTAAGGTCTTAACTCTTACTCTGGACTAATAGCTAAGGTCTTAGACTCGTACTCTGGCCTACTGGTTAAGGTCTTAACTCTTACTCTGGCCTACTGGTTAAGGTCTTAACTCTTACGCTGGCCTAATAGCTAAGGTCTTAGACTCGTACTCTGGCCTAGTAGCTAAGGTCTTAGATTCGTACTCTGGCCTAATGGTTAAGGTCTTAACTCTTACTCTGGACTAATAGCTAAGGTCTTAACTCTTACTCTGGCCTACTGGTTAAGGTCTTAACTCTTACTCTGGCCTAATAGCTAAGGTCTTATCTCTTACTCTGGCCTAATAGCTAAGGTCTTAGACTCGTACTCTGGCCTAATGGTTAAGGTCTTAACTCTTACTCTGGCCTACTGGTTAAGGTCTTAACTCTTACTCTGGCCTAATAGCTATGGTCTTAGACTCGTACTCTGGCCTACTGGTTAAGGTCTTAACTCTTACTCTGGCCTAATAGCTAAGGTCTTAACTCTTACTCCTGCCTAATAGCTAAGGTCTTAGACTCGTACTCTGGCCTAATGGTTAAGGTCTTAACTCTTACTCTGGCCTACTGGTTAAGGTCTTAGGCTCGTACTCTGGCCTATTAGCTAAGGTCTTAGACTCGTACTCTGGCCTAATGGTTAAGGTCTTAACTCTTACTCTGGCCTACTGGTTAAGGTCTTAACTCTTACTCTGGCCTAATATCTAAGGTCTTAACTCTTACTCTGGCCTAATAGCTAAGGTCTTAGACTCATACTCTGGCCTACTGGTTAAGGTCTTAACTCTTACTCTGGCCTACTGGTTAAGGTCTTAACTCTTACTCTGGCCTAATAGCTAAGGTCTTAGACTCGTACTCTGGCCTAATAGATAAGGTCTTAGACTCGTACTCTGGCCTAATGGTTAAGCTTTTAACTCCTACTCTGGCCTAATAGCTAAGGTCTTAACTCTTACTCTGGCCTACTGGTTAAGGTCTTAACTCTTACTCTGGCCTAATAGCTAAGGTCTTAACTCTTACTCTGGCCTAATAGCTAAGGTCTTAGATGCATACTCTGGCCTAATGGTTAAGGTCTTAACTCTTACTCTGGCCTACTGGTTAAGGTCTTAACTCTTACTCTGGCCTAATAGCTAAGGTCTTGGACTCGTACTCTGGCCTAATGGTTAAGGTCTTAACTCTTACTCTGGCCTACTAGTTAAGGTCTTAACTCTTACTCTGGCCTAATAGCTAAGGTCTTAGACTCGTACTCTGGCCAAATAGCTAAGGTCTTAGAATCATACTCTGGCCTAATGGTTAAGGTCTTAACTCTTACTCTGGCCTACTGGTTAAGGTCTTATCTCTTACTCTGGCCTAATAGCTAAGGTCTTAGACTCCTACTCTGGACTACTGGTTAAGGTCTTAACTCTTACTCTGGCCTAATAGCTAAGGTCTTAACTCTTACTCCTGCCTAATAGCTAAGGTCTTAGACTCGTACTCTGGCCTAATGGTTAAGGTCTTAACTCTTACTCTGGCCTACTGGTTAAGGTCTTAGACTCGTACTCTGGCCTAATGGTTAAGGTCTCAACTCTTACTCTGGCCTAATAGCTAAGGTCTTAACTCTTACTCTGGCCTAATAGCTAAGGTCTTAGACTCGTACTCTGGCCTAATGGTTAAGGTCTTAACTCTTACTCTGGCCTACTGGTTAAGGTCTTAACTCTTACTCTGGCCTAATAGCTAAGGTCTTAGACTCGTACTCTGGCCTAATAGCTAAGGTCTTAGACTCGTACACTGACCTAATGGTTAAGGTCTTAACTCTTACTCTGGCCTAATAGATAAGGTCTTAACTCTTACTCTGGCCTACTGGTTAAGGTCTTACCTCTTACTCTGGCCTAATAGCTAAGGGCTTAGACTCGTACTCTGGCCTAATAGCTAAGGTCTTAACTCTTACTCTGGCCTAATAGCTAAGGTCTTAGACTCGTACTCTGGCCTTCTGGTTAAGGTCTTAACTCTTACTCTGGCCTACTGGTTAAGGTCTTAACTCTTACTCTGGCCTAATAGCTAAGGTCTTAACTCTTACTCTGGCCTAATAGCTAAGGTCTTAGACTCATACTCTGACCTAATGGTTAAGGTCTTAACTCTTACTCTGGCCTAATAGCTAAGGTCTTAGACTCGTACTCTGGCCTAATAGCTAAGGTCTTAACTCTTACTCTTGCCTAATAGCTAAGGTCTTAGACTCGTACTCTGGCTTACTGGTTAAGGTCTTAACTCTTACTCTGGCCTACTGGTCAAGGTCTCAACTCTTACTCTGGCCTAATAGCTAAGATCTTAACTCTTACTCTGGCCTAATAGCTAAGGTCTTAGACTCGTACTCTGGCCTAATGGTTAAGGTCTTAACTCTTACTCTGGCCTACTGGTTAAGGTCTTAACTCTTACTCTGGTCTAATAGCTAAGGTCTTAGACTCGTACTCTGGCCTAATGGTTAAGGTCTTAACTCTTACTCTGGCCTACTGGTTAAGGTCTTAACTCTTACTCTGGCCTAATAGCTAAGGTCTTAACTCTTACTCTGGCCTAATAGCAAAGGTATAGACTCGTAATCTGGTCTAATAGCTAAGGTCTTAACTCTTAATCTGGCCTAGTAGCTAAGGTCTTAGACTCGTACTATGGCCTACAGGTTAAGGTCTTAACTCTTACTCTGGCCTACTGGTTAAGGTCTCAACTCTTACTCTGGCCTAATAGCTAAGGTCTTAGACTCTTACTCTGGCCTAGTAGCTAAGGTCTTAGACTCGTACTCTGGCCTAATAGCTAAGGTCTTAGACTCGTACTCTGGCCTAATGGTTAAGGTCTTACCTCTTACTCTGGCCTACTGGTTAAGGTCTTAACTGTTACTCTGGCCTAATAGCTAAGGTCTTAACTCTTACTCTGGCCTAATAGCTAAGGTTTTAGACTCGTACTCTGGCCTACTGTTTAAGGTCTTAACTCTTACTCTGGCCTAATAGCTAAGGTCTCAACTCTTACTCTGTCCTAATAGCTAAGGTCTTAACTCTTACTCTGGCCTAATAGCTAAGGTCTTAGACTCGTACTCTGGCCTACTGCTTAAGGTCTTAACTCTTACTTTGGCCTACTGGTTAAGGTCTTAACTCTTACTCTGGCCTAATAGCTAAGGTCTTAGACTCATACTCTGGCCTAATGGTTAAGGTCTCAACTCTTACTCTGTCCTAATAGCTAAGGTCTTAAACTCTTACTCTGGCCTACTGGTTAAGGTCTTAGACTCGTACTCTGGCCTAATGGTTAAGGTCTTAACTCTTACTCTGGCCTACTGGTTAAGGTCTTAGACTCGTACTCTGGCCTAATGGTTAAGGTCTCAACTCTTACTCTGGCCTAATAGCTAAGGTCTTAACTCTTACTCTGGCCTAATAGCTAACGTTTTAGACTCGTACTCTGGCCTAATGGTTAAGGTCTTAACTCTTACTCTGGCCTACTGGTTAAGGTCTTAACTCTTACTCTGGCCTAATGCTAAGGTCTTAGACTCGTACTCTGGCCTAATAGCTAAGGTCTTAGACTCGTACTCTGACCTAATGGTTAAGGTCTTAACTCTTACACTGACCTAATGGTTAAGGTCTTAACTCTTACTCTGGCCTACTGGTTAAGGTCTTACCTCTTACTCTGGCCTAATAGCTAAGGTCTTAGACTCGTACTCTGGCCTAATAGCTAAGGTCTTAACTCTTACTCTGGCCTAATAGCTAAGGTCTTAGACTCGTACTCTGGCCTACTGGTTAAGGTCTTAACTCTTACTCTGGCCTACTGGCTAAGGTCTTAACTCTTACTCTGGCCTAATGGCTAAGGTCTTAACTCTTACTCTGGCCTAATAGCTAAGGTCTTAACCCTTACTCTGGCCTAATAGCTAAGGTCTTACACTCGTACTCTGGCCTAATGGTTAAGGTCTTAACTCTTACTCTGGCCTAATAGCTAAGGTCTTAACTCTTACTCTGGCCTACTGGTTAAGGTCTTAACTCTTACTCTGCCCTAATAGCTAAGGTCTTTGACTCGTACTCTGGCCTAATAGCTAAGATCTTAACTCTTACTCTTGCCTAATAGCTAAGGTCTTAGACTCGTACTCTGGCCTACTGGTTAAGGTCTTAACACTTACTCTGGCCTACTGGTCAAGGTCTCAACTCTTAATCTGGCCTAATAGCTAAGGTCTTAACTCTTACTCTGGCCTAATAGCTAAGGTCTTAGACTCGTACTCTGGCCTAATGGTTAAGGTCTTAACTCTTACTCTGGCCTACTGGTTAAGGTCTTAACTCTTACTCTGGCCTAATAGCTAAGGTCTTAGACTCGTACTCTGGCCTAATGGTTAAGGTCTTAACTCTTACTCTGGCCTACTGGTTAAGGTCTTAACTCTTACTCTGGCCTAATAGCTAAGGTCTTAACTCTTACTCTGGCCTAATAGCAAAGGTCTTAGACTCGTAATCTGGTCTAATAGCTAAGGTCTTAACTCTTAATCTGGCCTAGTAGCTAAGGTCTTAGACTCGTACTCTGGCCTAATGGTTAAGCTTTTAACTCCTACTCTGGCCTAATAGCTAAGGTCTTAACTCTTACTCTGGCCTACTGGTTAAGGTCTTAACTCTTACTCTGGCCTAATAGCTAAGGTCTTATCTCTTACTCTGGCCTAATAGCTAAGGTCTTAGACTCCTACTCTGGACTACTGGTTAAGGTCTTAACTCTTACTCTGGCCTAATAGCTAAGGTCTTAACTCTTACTCCTGCCTAATAGCTAAGGTCTTAGACTCGTACTCTGGCCTAATGGTTAAGGTCTTAACTCTTACTCTGGCCTACTGGTTAAGGTCTTAGACTCGTACTCTGGCCTAATGGTTAAGGTCTCATCTCTTACTCTGGCCTAATAGCTAAGGTCTTAACTCTTACTCTGGCCTAATAGCTAAGGTCTTAGACTCGTACTCTGGCCTAATGGTTAAGGTCTTAACTCTTACTCTGGCCTACTGGTTAAGGTCTTAACTCTTACTCTGGCCTCATAGCTAAGGTCTTAGACTCGTACTCTGGCCTAATAGCTAAGGTCTTAGACTCGTACACTGACCTAATGGTTAAGGTCTTAACTCTTACTCTGGCCTAATAGCTAAGGTCTTAACTCTTACTCTGGCCTACTGGTTAAGGTCTTACCTCTTACTCTGGCCTAATAGCTAAGGGCTTAGACTCGTACTCTGGTCTAATAGCTAAGGTCTTAACTCTTACTCTGGCCTAATAGCTAAGGTCTTAGACTCGTACTCTGGCCTTCTGGTTAAGGTCTTAACTCTTACTCTGGCCTACTGGTTAAGGTCTTAACTCTTACTCTGGCCTAATAGCTAAGGTCTTAACTCTTACTCTGGCCTAATAGCTAAGGTCTTAGACTCATACTCTGACCTAATGGTTAAGGTCTTAACTCTTCCTCTGGCCTAATAGCTAAGGTCTTAGACTCGTACTCTGGCCTAATAGCTAAGGTCTTAACTCTTACTCTTGCCTAATAGCTAAGGTCTTAGACTCGTACTCTGGCCTACTGGTTAAGGTCTTAACTCTTACTCTGGCCTACTGGTCAAGGTCTCAACTCTTACTCTGGCCTAATAGCTAAGATCTTAACTCTTACTCTGGCCTAATAGCTAAGGTCTTAGACTCGTACTCTGGCCTAATTGTTAAGGTCTTAACTCTTACTCTGGCCTACTGGTTAAGGTCTTAACTCTTACTCTGGTCTAATAGCTAAGGTCTTAGACTCGTACTCTGGCCTAATTGTTAAGGTCTTAACTCTAACTCTGGCCTACTGGTTAAGGTCTTAACTCTTACTCTGGCCTAATAGCTAAGGTCTTAACTCTTACTCTGGCCTAATAGCAAAGGTATAGACTCGTAATCTGGTCTAATAGCTAAGGTCTTAACTCTTAATCTGGCCTAGTAGCTAAGGTCTTAGACTCGTACTATGGCCTACAGGTTAAGGTCTTAACTCTTACTCTGGCCTACTGGTTAAGGTCTTAACTCTTACTCTGGCCTAATAGCTAAGGTCTTAGACTCTTACTCTGGCCTAGTAGCTAAGGTCTTAGACTCATACTCTGGCCTAATAGCTAAGGTCTTAGACTCGTACTCTGGCCTAATGGTTAAGGTCTTACCTCTTACTCTGGCCTACTGGTTAAGGTCTTAACTGTTACTCTGGCCTAATAGCTAAGGTCTTAACTCTTACTCTGGCCTAATAGCTAAGGTTTTAGACTCGTACTCTGGCCTACTGTTTAAGGTCTTAACTCTTACTCTGGCCTAATAGATAAGGTCTCAACTCTTACTCTGTCCTAATAGCTAAGGTCTTAACTCTTACTCTGGCCTAATAGCTAAGGTCTTAGACTCGTACTCTGGCCTAATGGTTAAGGTCTTAACTCTTACTCTGGCCTACTGGTTAAGGTCTTAACTCTTACTCTGGCCTAATAGCTAAGGTCTTAGACTCGTACTCTGTCCTACTGCTTAAGGTCTTAACTCTTACTTTGGCCTACTGGTTAAGGTCTTAACTCTTACTCTGGCCTAATAGCTAAGGTCTTAGATTCATACTCTGGCCTAATGGTTAAGGTCTCAACTCTTACTCTGTCCTAATAGCTAAGGTCTTAAACTCTTACTCTGGCCTACTGGTTAAGGTCTTAGACTCGTACTCTGGCCTAATGGTTAAGGTCTTAACTCTTACTCTGGCCTACTGGTTAAGGTCTTAGACTCGTACTCTGGCCTAATGGTTAAGGTCTCAACTCTTACTCTGGCCTAATAGCTAAGGTCTTAACTCTTACTCTGGCCTAATAGCTAACGTTTTAGACTCGTACTCTGGCCTAATGGTTAAGGTCTTAACTCTTACTCTGGCCTACTGGTTAAGGTCTTAACTCTTACTCTGGCCTAATGCTAAGGTCTTAGACTCGTACTTTGCCTAATAGCTAAGGTCTTAGACTCGTACTCTGACCTAATGGGTAAGGTCTTAACTCTTACTCTGGCCTACTGGTTAAGGTCTTAACTCTTACTCTGGCCTAATAGCTGAGGTCTTAACTCTTACTCTGGCCTACTGGTTAAGGTCTTAACTTTTACTCTGGCCTAATATCTAAGGTCTTAGACTCATACTCTGGCCTAATGGTTAAGGTCTTAACTCTTACTCTGGCCTAATAGCTAAGGTCCTAACTCTTACTCTGGCCTAATAGCTAAGGTCTTAACTCTTACTCTGGCCTACTGGTTAAGGTCTTAACTCTTACTCTGGCCTAATAGCTAAGGTCTCAGACTCGTACTCTGGCCTAATAGCTAAGGTCTTAGACTTGTACTCTGGCCTACAGGTTAAGGTCTTAACTCTTACTCTGGCCTACTGGTTAAGGTCTTAACTCTTACTCTGGCCTAATAGCTAAGGTCTTAGACTCGTACTCTGGCCTAATAGCTAAGGTCTTAGACTTGTACTCTGACCTACAGGTTAAGGTCTTAACTCTTACTCTGGCCTAATAGCTAAGGTCTTAACTCTTACTCTGGCCTAATAGCTAAGGTCTTAGACTCGTACTCTGACCTAATGGTTAAGGTATTAACTCTTACTCTGGCCTTCTGGTTAAGGTCTTTACCCATACTCTGGCATAATAGCTAAGGTCTTAGACTCATACTCTGGCCTAATGGTTAAGGTCTTAACTCTTACTCTGGCCTAATAGCTAAGGTCTTAACTCTTACTCTGGCCTAATAGCTAAGGTCTTAACTCTTACTCTGGCCTAATAGCTAAGGTCTTAGACTCGTGCTCTGGCCTAATGTTTAAGGTCTTAACTTTTACTCTGGCCTAATAGCTAAGGTCTTAACTCTTACTCTGGCCTAATAGCTAAGGTCTTAGCCTCGTACTCTGGCCTACTGGTTAAGGTCTTAACTCGTACTCTGGCCTAATGGTTAAGGTCTTAACGCTTACTCTGGCCTAATAGCTAAGGTCTTAGACTCGTACTCTGGCCCAATAGCTAAGGTCTTAGACTCGTACTCTGGCCTGATGGTTAAGGTCTTAACTCTTACTCTGGCCTAATAGCTAAGGTCTTAGACTCGTACTGTGGCCTAATGGTTAAGGTCTTAACTTTTACTCTGGCCTAATAGCTAAGGTCTCAACTCTTACTCTGGCCTAATAGCTAAGTTCTTAGCCTCATACTCTGGCCTACTGGTTAAGGTCCTAACTCTTACTCTGGCCTACTAGTTAAGGTCTTAACTCTTACTCTGGCCTAATAGCTAAGGTCTTAGACTCGTACTCTGGCCTAATAGCTAAGGTCTTAGACTCGTACTCTGGCCTAATGGTTAAGGTCTTAACTCTTATTCTGGCCTAATAGCTAAGGTCTTAACTCTTACTCTGGCCTACTGGTTAAGGTCTTAACTCTTACTCTGGCCTATTGGTTAAGGTCTTAACTCTTACGCTGGCCTAATTGCTAAGGTCTTAACTCTTACTCTGGCCTAATAGCTATGGTCCTAGACTCGTACTCTGGCCTAATGGTTAAGGTCTTAACTCTTACTCTGGCCTACTGGTTAAGGTCTTAACTCTTACTCTGGCCTAATAGCTAAGGTCTTAGACTCGTACTCTGGCGTAATGGTTAAGGTCTTAACTCTTACTCTGGCCTAATAGCTAAGATCTTAGACTCGTACTCTGGCCTACTGGTTAAGGTCTTATCTCTTACTCTGGCCTACTGGTTAAGGTCTTAACTCTTACTCTGGCCTAATAGCTAAGGTCTTAGACTCGTACTCTGGCCTAATGGTTAAGGTCTTAACTCTTATTCTGGCCTAATAGCTAAGGTCTTAACTCTTACTCTGGCCTACTGGTTAAGGTCTTAACTCTTACTCTGGCCTACTGGTTAAGGTCTTAACTCTTACTCTGGCCTAATAGCTAATGTCTTAGACTCGTACTCTGGCCTAATAGCTAAGGTCTTAACTCTTACTCTGGCCTAATAGCTAACGTTTCAGACTCGAACTCTGGCCTACTGGTTAAGGTCTTAACTCTTACTCTGGCCTACTGGTTAAGGTCTTAACTCTTACCTTGGCCTAATAGCTAAGGTCTTAGACTCGTACTCTGGCCTAATGGTTAAGGTCTTAACTCTTACTCTGGACTAATAGCTAAGGTCTTAACTCGTAATCTGGCCTACTGGTTAAGGTCTTAACTCTTACTATGGCCTAATAGCTAAGGTCTTAGACTCATACTCTGGCCTAATAGCTAAGGTCTTAACTCTTACTCTGGACTAATAGCTAAGGTCTTAGACTTGTGCTCTGGCCTACTGGTTAAGGTCTTAACTCTTACTCTGGCCTACTGGTTATGGTCTTAACTCTTACTCTGGCCTAATAGCTAAGGTCTTAGTCTCGTACTCTGGCCTAATGGTTAAGTTCTTAACTCTTACTCTGGCCTACTGGTTAAGGTCTTAACTCTTACGCTGGCCTAATTGCTAAGGTCTTAACTCTTACTCTGGCCTAATAGCTATGGTCCTAGACTCGTACTGTGGCCTAATGGTTAAGGTCTTAACTCTTACTCTGGCCTACTGGTTAAGGTCTTAACTCTTACTCTGGCCTAATAGCTAAGGTCTTAGACTCGTACTCTGGCCTAATGGTTAAGGTCTTAACTCTTACTCTGGCCTAATAGCTAAGATCTTAGACTCATACTCTGGCCTACTGGTTAAGGTCTTATCTCTTACTCTTGCCTACTGGTTAAGGTCTTAACTCTTACTCTGGCCTAATAGCTAAGGTCTTAGACTCGTACTCTGGCCTAATGGTTAAGGTCTTAACTCTTACTCTGGCCTACTGGTTAAGGTCTTAACTCTTACTCTGGCCAAATATCTAAGGTCTTAGACTCGTACTCTGGCCTAATGGTTAAGGTCTTAACTCTAACTCTGGCCTACTGGTTAAGGTCTTAACTCTTAGTCAGGCCAAATAGCTAAGGTCTTAACTCTTACTCTGGCCTAATAGCAAAGGTCTTAGACTCGTAATATGGCCTAATAGCTAAGGTCTTAACTCTTACTCTGGCCTAATAGCTAAGGTCTTAGACTCGTACTATGGCCTACAGGTTAAGGTCTTAACTCTTACTCTGGCCTACTGGTTAAGGTCTTAACTCTTACTCTGGCCTACTGGTTAAGGTCTTAACTCTTACTCTGGCCTAATAGCTAAGGTCTTAGACTCGTACTCTGGCCTACTGGTTAAGGTCTTAACGCTTACTCTGGCCTAATAGTTAAGGTCTTAACTCTTACTCCTGCCTAATAGCTAAGGTCTTAGACTCATACTCTGGCCTAATGGTTAAGGTCCTAACTATTACTCTGGCCTACTGGTTAAGGTCTTAGACTCGTACTCTGGCCTAATAGCTAAGGTCTTAGACTCGTACTCTGGCCCAATGTTTAAGGTCTTAACTCTTACTCTGTCCTACTGGTTAAGGTCCTAACTTCTACTCTGGCCTACTGGTTAAGGTCTTAACTCTTACTCTGGCCTAATAGCTAAGGTCTTAACTCTTACTCTGGACTAATTGCTAAGGTCTTAGACTCGTACTCTGGCCTAATGGTTAAGGTCTTAACTCTTACTCTGGCCTAATAGCTAAGGTCTTAGACTCGTATTCTGGCCTAATGGTTAAGGTCTTAACTCTTACTCTGGCCTAATAGCTAAGGTCTTAGACTCGTACTCTGGCCTAATAGCTAAGGTCTTAAACTCGTACTCTGGCCTAATGGTTAAGGTCTTAACTCTTACTCTGGACTAATAGCTAAGGTCTTAACTCTTACTCTGGCCTACTGGTTAAGGTCTTAACTCTTACTCTGGCCTAATAGCTAAGGTCTTAGACTCGTACTCTGGCCTAATAGCTACGGTCTTAACTCTTACTCTGGCCTAATAGCTAAGGTCTTAGACTCGTACTCTGGCCTACTGGTTAAGGTCTTAACTCTTACTCTGGCCTAATAGCTAAGGTCTTAGACTCGTACTCTGGCCTAATAGCTAAGGTCTTAGGCCCGTACTCTGGCCTAATGGTTAAGGTCTTAACTTTTACACTGGACTAATAGCTAAGGTCTTAACTCTTACTCTGGACTAATAGCTAAGGTCTTAGACTCGTACTCTGGCCTACTGGTTAAGGTCTTAACTCTTACTCTGGCCTACTGGTTAAGGTTTTAACTCTTACGCTGGCCTAATAGCTAAGGTCTTAGACTCGTACTCTGGCCTAGTAGCTAAGGTCTTAGATTCGTACTCTGGCCTAATGGTTAAGGTCTTAACTCTTACTCTGGACTAATAGCTAAGGTCTTAACTCTTACTCTGGCCTACTGGTTAAGGTCTTAACTCTTACTCTGGCCTAATAGCTAAGGTCTTATCTCTTACTCTGGCCTAATAGCTAAGGTCTTAGACTCGTACTCTGGCCTAATGGTTAAGGTCTTAACTCTTACTCTGGCCTACTGGTTAAGGTCTTAACTCTTACTCTGGCCTAATAGCTATGGTCTTAGACTCGTTCTCTGGCCTACTGGTTAAGGTCTTAACTCTTACTCTGGCCTAATAGCTAAGGTCTTAACTCTTACTCCTGCCTAATAGCTAAGGTCTTAGACTCGTACTCTGGCCTAATGGTTAAGGTCTTAACTCTTACTCTGGCCTACTGGTTAAGGTCTTAGGCTCGTACTCTGGCCTATTAGCTAAGGTCTTAGACTCGTACTCTGGCCTAATGGTTAAGGTCTTAACTCTTACTCTGGCCTACTGGTTAAGGTCTTAACTCTTACTCTGGCCTAATAGCTAAGGTCTTAACTCTTACTCTGGCCTAATAGCTAAGGTCTTAGACTCATACTCTGGCCTACTGGTTAAGGTCTTGACTCTTACTCTGGCCTAATAGCTATGGTCTTAACTCTTACTCTGGCCTAATAGCTAAGGTCTTAGACTCATACTCTGGCCTACTGGTTAAGGTCTTAACTCTTACTCTGGCCTACTGGTTAAGGTCTTAACTCTTACTCTGGCCTAATAGCTAAGGTCTTAGACTCGCACTCTGGCCTAATAGATAAGGTCTTAGACTCGTACTCTGGCCTAATGGTTAAGCTTTTAACTCCTACTCTGGCCTAATAGCTAAGGTCTTAACTCTTACTCTGGCCTACTGGTTAAGGTCTTAACTCTTACTCTGGCCTAATAGCTAAGGTCTTAACTCTTACTCTGGCCTAATAGCTAAGGTCTTAGACTCATACTCTGGCCTAATGGTTAAGGTCTTAACTCTTACTCTGGCCTACTGGTTAAGGTCTTAACTCTTACTCTGGCCTAATAGCTAACGTTTTAGACTCGTACTCTGGCCTACTGGTTAAGGTCTTAACTCTTACTCTGGCATAATAGCTAAGGTCTTAGACTCGTACTCTGGCCTAATAGCTAAGGTCTTAACTCTTTCTCTGGCCTAATAGCTAATGTCTTAACTCTTACTCTGGCCTAATAGCTAAGGTCTTAGACTCGTACTCTGGCCTAATAGCTAAGGTCTTAACTCTTACTCTGGCCTACTGGTTAATGTCTTAACTCTTACTCTGGTCTAATAGCTAAGGTATTAGACTTGTATTCTGGCCTACTGGTTAAGGTCTTAACTCTTACTCTGGCATAATAGCTAAGGTCTTAGACTCGTACTCTGGCCTAATAGCTAAGGTCTTAACTCTTACTCTGGCCTAATAGCTAATGTCTTAACTCTTACTCTGGCCTAATAGCTAAGGTCTTAGACTCATACTCTGGCCTAATAGCTAAGGTCTTAACTCTCACTCTGGCCTACTGATTAAGGTCTTAACTCTTACTCTGGCCTAACAGCTAAGTTCTTGGACTCGTACTCTGGCCTAATAGCTAAGGTCTTAGACTCGTACTATGGCCTGCAGGTTAAGGTCTTAACTCTTACTCGGGCCTTCTGGTTAAGGTCTTAACTCTTACTCTGGCCTAATAGCTAAGGTCTTAGACTCGTACTCTGGCCTAATGGTTAAGGTCTTAACTCTTGCTCTGGCCTACTGGTTAAGGTCTTAACTCTTACTCTGGCCTAATAACTGAGGTCTTAACTCTTACTCTGGCCTACTGGTTAAGGTCTTAACTTTTACTCTGGCCTAATAGCTAAGGTCTTGGACTCATACTCTGGCCTAATGGTTAAGGTCTTAACTCTTACTCTGGCCTAATAGCTAAGGTCCTAACTCTTACTCTGGCCTAATAGCTAAGGTCTTAACTCTTACTCTGGCCTAATAGCTAAGGTCTTAGACTCGTACTCTGGCCTAATAGCTAAGGTCTTAGAATCATACTCTGGCCTAATGGTTAAGGTCTTAACTCTTACTCTGGCCTACTGGTTAAGGTCTTAACTCTTACTCTGGCCTAATAGCTAAGGTCTTAGACTCCTACTCTGGCCTACTGGTTAAGGTCTTAACTCTTACTCTGGCCTAATAGCTAAGGTCTTAACTCTTACTCCTGCCTAATAGCTAAGGTCTTAGACTCGTACTCTGGCCTAATGGTTAAGGTCTTAACTCTTACTCTGGCCTACTGGTTAAGGTCTTAGACTCGTACTCTGGCCTAATGGTTAAGGTCTTAACTCTTACTCTGGCCTACTGGTTAAGGTCTTAGACTCGTACTCTGGCCTAATGGTTAAGGTCTCAACTCTTACTCTGGCCTAATAGCTAAGGTCTTAACTCTTACTCTGGCCTAATAGCTAAGGTCTTAGACTCGTACTCTGGCCTAATGGTTAAGGTCTTAACTCTTACTCTGGCCTACTGGTTAAGGTCTTAACTCTTACTCTGGCCTAATAGCTAAGGTCTTAGACTCGTACTCTGGCCTAATAGCTAAGGTCTTAGACTCGTACACTGACCTAATGGTTAGGTCTTAACTCTTACTCTGGCCTAATAGCTACGGTCTTAACTCTTACTCTGGCCTACTGGTTAAGGTCTTATCTCTTACTCTGGCCTAATAGCTAAGGGCTTAGACTCGTACTCTGGCCTAATAGCTAAGGTCTTAACTCTTACTCTGCCCTAATAGCTAAGGTCTTAGACTCGTACTCTGGCCTTCTGGTTAAGGTCTTAACTCTTACTCTGGCCTACTGGTTAAGGTCTTAACTCTTACTCTGGCCTAATAGCTAAGGTCTTAACTCTTATTCTGGCCTACTGGTTAAGGTCTTAACTCTTACTCTGGCCTAATAGCTAAGGTCTTAACTCGTACTCTGGCCTAATAGCTAAGGTTTTAGACTCGTACTCTGGCCTAATGGTTAAGGTCTTAATTCTTACTCTGCCCTTCTAGTTAAGGTCTTAACTCTTACTCTGGCCTAATAGCTAAGGTCTTAGACTCGTACTCTAGCCTAATAGTTAAGGTCTTAGACTTGTACTCTGGCCTAATGGTTAAGGTCTTAACTCTTACTCTGGCCTAATAGCTAAGGTCTTAACTCTTACTCTGGCCTATTGGTTAAGGTCTTAACTCTTACTCTGGCCTAATAGCTAAGGTCTTAGACTCATACTCTGGCCTAATAGCTAAGGTCTTAACTCTTACTCTGGCCTAATAGCTAAGGTCTTAGACTCGTACTCTGGCGTACTGGTTAAGGTCTTAACTCTTACTCTGGCCTACTGGTTAAGGTCTTAACTCTTACACTGGCCTAATAGCTAAGGTCTTAACTCTTGCTCTGGCCTACTGGTTAAGGTCTTAACTCTTACTCTGGCCTAATAGCTAAGGTCTTAACTCGTACTCTGGCCTAATAGCTAAGGTCTTAGACTCGTACTCTAGCCTAATAGTTAAGGTCTTAGACTTGTACTCTGGCCTAATGGTTAAGGTCTTAACTCTTACTCTGGCCTAATAGCTAAGGTCTTAACTCTTACTCTGGCCTATTGGTTAAGGTCTTAACTCTTACTCTGGCCTACTGGTTAAGGTATTACCTCTTACTCTGGCCTACTGGTTAAGGTCTTAACTCTTACTCTGGCCTAATAGCTAAGGTCTTAACTCTTACTCTGGCCTACTGGTTAAGGTATTACCTCTTACTCTGGCCTACTGGTTAAGGTCTTAACTCTTACTCTGGCCTAATAGCTAAGGTCTTAACTCTTACTCTGGCCTAATAGCTAAGGTCTTAACTCTTACTCTGGCCTAATAGCTAAGGTCTTAGACTCATACTCTGGCCTAATGGTTAAGGTCTTAAACTCGTACTCTGGCCTACTGGTTAAGGTCTTAACTCTTACTCTGGCCTAATAGCTAAGGTCCTAACTCTTACTCTGGCCTAATAGCTAAGGTCTTAACTCTTACTCTGGCCTAATAGCTAAGGTCTTAGACTCGTACTCTGGCCTAATAGCTAAGGTCTTAGAATCATACTCTGGCCTAATGGTTAAGGTCTTAACTCTTACTCTGGCCTACTGGTTAAGGTCTTAACTCTTACTCTGGCCTAATAGCTAAGGTCTTAACTCTTACTCCTGCCTAATAGCTAAGGTCTTAGACTCATACTCTGGCCTAATGGTTAAGGTCTTAACTCTTACTCTGGCCTACTGGTTAAGGTCTTAGACACGTACTCTGGCCTAATGGTTAAGGTCTTAACTCTTACTCTGGCCTACTGGTTAAGGTCTTAGACTCGTACTCTGGCCTAATGGTTAAGGTACCAACTCTTACTCTGGCCTAATAGCTAAGGTCTTAACTCTTACTCTGGCCTAATAGCTAAGGTCTTAGACTCGTACTCTGGCCTAATGGTTAAGGTCTTAACTCTTACTCTGGCCTACTGGTTAAGGTCTTAACTCTTACTCTGGCCTAATAGCTAAGGTCTTAGACTCGTACTCTGGCCTAATAGCTAAGGTCTTAGACTCGTACACTGACCTAATGGTTAAGGTCTTAACTCTTACTCTGGCCTAATAGCTAAGGTCTTAACTCTTACTCTGGCCTACTTGTTAAGGTCTTATCTCTTACTCTGGCCTAATAGCTAAGGGCTTAGACTCGTACTCTGGCCTAATAGCTAAGGTCTTAACTCTTACTCTGCCCTAATAGCTAAGGTCTTAGACTCGTACTCTGGCCTTCTGGTTAAGGTCTTAACTCTTACTCTGGCCTACTGGTTAAGGTCTTAACTCTTACTCTGGCCTAATAGCTAAGGTCTTAACTCTTAATCTGGCCTACTGGTTAAGGTCTTAACTCTTACTCTGGCCTAATAGCTAAGGTCTTAACTCGTACTCTGGCCTAATAGCTAAGGTTTTAGAATCGTACTCTGGCCTAATCGTTAAGGTCTTAATTCTTATTTTGGCCTACTAGTTAAGGTCTTAACTCTTACTCTGGCCTAATAGCTAAGGTCTTAGACTCGTACTCTAGCCTAATAGTTAAGGTCTTAGACTTGTACTCTGGCCTAATGGTTAAGGTCTTAACTCTTACTCTGGCCTAATAGCTAAGGTCTTAACTCTTACTCTGGCCTATTGGTTAAGGTCTTAACTCTTACTCTGGCCTAATAGCTAAGGTCTTAACTCTTACTCTGCCCTAATAGCTAAGGTCTTAGACTCGTACTCTGGCCTTCTGGTTAAGGTCTTAACTCTTACTCTGGCCTACTGGTTAAGGTCTTAACTCTTACTCTGGCCTAATAGCTAAGGTCTTAATTCTTGCTCTGGCCTACTGGTTAAGGTCTTAACTCGTACTCTGGCCTAATAGCTAAGGTTTTAGACTCGTACTCTGGCCTAATGGTTAAGGTCTTAATTCTTACTCTGGCCTACTGGTTAAGGTCTTAACTCTTACTCTGGCCTAATAGCTAAGGTCTTAGACTTGTACTCTGGCCTAATGGTTAAGGTCTTAAATCTTACTCTGGCCTAATAGCTAAGGTCTTAGACTCGTACTCTGGCCTACTGGTAAAGGTCTTAACTCTTACTCTGGCCTACTAGTTAAGGTCTTAACTCTTACTCCTGCCTAATAGCTAAGGTCTTAGACTCGTACTCTGGCCTAATGGTTAAGGTCTTAACTCTTACTCTGGCCTACTGGTTAAGGTCTTAGACTCGTACTCTGGCCTAATAGCTAAGGTCTTAGACTCGTACTCTGGCCTAATGGTTAAGGTCTTAACTCTTACTCTGGCCTAATAGCTGAGGTCTTAACTCTTACTCTTGCCTAATAGCTAAGGTCTTAGACTCGTACTCTGGCCTACTGGTTAAGGTCTTAACTCTTACTCTGGCCTACTGGTCAAGGTCTCAACTCTTACTCTGGCCTAATAGCTAAGGTCTTAACTCTTACTCTGGCCTAATAGCTAAGGTCTTAGACTTGTACTCTGGCCTAATGGTTAAGGTCTTAACTCTTACTCTGGCCTACTGGTTAAGGTCTTAACTCTTACTCTGGCCTAATAGCTAAGGTCTTAGACTCGTACTCTGGCCTAATGGTTAAGGTCTTAACTCTTACTCTGGCCTAATAGCTAAGGTCTTAACTCTTACTCTGGCCTAATAGCTAAGGTCTTAGACTCGTACTCTGGCCTAATGGTTAAGGTCTTAACTCTTACTCTGGCCTACTGGTTAAGGTCTTAACTCTTACTCTGGCCTAATAGCTAAGGTCTTAGACTCGTACTCTGGCCTAATGGTTAAGGTCTTAACTCTTACTCTGGCCTATTGATTAAGGTCTTAACTCTTAATCTGGCCTAATAGCTAAGGTCTTAACTCTTACTCTGGCCTAATAGCAAAGGTCTTAGACTCGTAATCTGGTCTAATAGCTAAGGTCTTAACTCTTAATCTGGCCTAGTAGCTAAGGTCTTAGACTCGTACTATGGCCTACAGGTTAAGGTCTTAACTCTTACTCTGGCCTACTGGTTAAGGTCTTAACTCTTACTCTGGCCTAATAGCTAAGGTCTTAACTCTTACTCTGGCCTACTGGTTAAGGTCTTAACTCTTACACTGGCCTAATAGCTAAGGTCTTAACTCTTGCTCTGGCCTACTGGTTAAGGTCTTAACTCTTACTCTGGCCTAATAGCTAAGGTCTTAACTCGTACTCTGGCCTAATAGCTAAGGTCTTAGACTCGTACTCTAGCCTAATAGTTAAGGTCTTAGACTTGTACTCTGGCCTAATGGTTAAGGTCTTAACTCTTACTCTGGCCTAATAGCTAAGGTCTTAACTCTTACTCTGGCCTATTGGTTAAGGTCTTAACTCTTACTCTGGCCTACTGGTTAAGGTATTACCTCTTACTCTGGCCTACTGGTTAAGGTCTTAACTCTTACTCTGGCCTAATAGCTAAGGTCTTAACTCTTACTCTGGCCTACTGGTTAAGGTATTACCTCTTACTCTGGCCTACTGGTTAAGGTCTTAACTCTTACTCTGGCCTAATAGCTAAGGTCTTAACTCTTACTCTGGCCTAATAGCTAAGGTCTTAACTCTTACTCTGGCCTAATAGCTAAGGTCTTAGACTCATACTCTGGCCTAATGGTTAAGGTCTTAAACTCGTACTCTGGCCTACTGGTTAAGGTCTTAACTCTTACTCTGGCCTAATAGCTAAGGTCCTAACTCTTACTCTGGCCTAATAGCTAAGGTCTTAACTCTTACTCTGGCCTAATAGCTAAGGTCTTAGACTCGTACTCTGGCCTAATAGCTAAGGTCTTAGAATCATACTCTGGCCTAATGGTTAAGGTCTTAACTCTTACTCTGGCCTACTGGTTAAGGTCTTAACTCTTACTCTGGCCTAATAGCTAAGGTCTTAACTCTTACTCCTGCCTAATAGCTAAGGTCTTAGACTCATACTCTGGCCTAATGGTTAAGGTCTTAACTCTTACTCTGGCCTACTGGTTAAGGTCTTAGACACGTACTCTGGCCTAATGGTTAAGGTCTTAACTCTTACTCTGGCCTACTGGTTAAGGTCTTAGACTCGTACTCTGGCCTAATGGTTAAGGTACCAACTCTTACTCTGGCCTAATAGCTAAGGTCTTAACTCTTACTCTGGCCTAATAGCTAAGGTCTTAGACTCGTACTCTGGCCTAATGGTTAAGGTCTTAACTCTTACTCTGGCCTACTGGTTAAGGTCTTAACTCTTACTCTGGCCTAATAGCTAAGGTCTTAGACTCGTACTCTGGCCTAATAGCTAAGGTCTTAGACTCGTACACTGACCTAATGGTTAAGGTCTTAACTCTTACTCTGGCCTAATAGCTAAGGTCTTAACTCTTACTCTGGCCTACTTGTTAAGGTCTTATCTCTTACTCTGGCCTAATAGCTAAGGGCTTAGACTCGTACTCTGGCCTAATAGCTAAGGTCTTAACTCTTACTCTGCCCTAATAGCTAAGGTCTTAGACTCGTACTCTGGCCTTCTGGTTAAGGTCTTAACTCTTACTCTGGCCTACTGGTTAAGGTCTTAACTCTTACTCTGGCCTAATAGCTAAGGTCTTAACTCTTAATCTGGCCTACTGGTTAAGGTCTTAACTCTTACTCTGGCCTAATAGCTAAGGTCTTAACTCGTACTCTGGCCTAATAGCTAAGGTTTTAGAATCGTACTCTGGCCTAATCGTTAAGGTCTTAATTCTTATTTTGGCCTACTAGTTAAGGTCTTAACTCTTACTCTGGCCTAATAGCTAAGGTCTTAGACTCGTACTCTAGCCTAATAGTTAAGGTCTTAGACTTGTACTCTGGCCTAATGGTTAAGGTCTTAACTCTTACTCTGGCCTAATAGCTAAGGTCTTAACTCTTACTCTGGCCTATTGGTTAAGGTCTTAACTCTTACTCTGGCCTAATAGCTAAGGTCTTAACTCTTACTCTGCCCTAATAGCTAAGGTCTTAGACTCGTACTCTGGCCTTCTGGTTAAGGTCTTAACTCTTACTCTGGCCTACTGGTTAAGGTCTTAACTCTTACTCTGGCCTAATAGCTAAGGTCTTAATTCTTGCTCTGGCCTACTGGTTAAGGTCTTAACTCGTACTCTGGCCTAATAGCTAAGGTTTTAGACTCGTACTCTGGCCTAATGGTTAAGGTCTTAATTCTTACTCTGGCCTACTGGTTAAGGTCTTAACTCTTACTCTGGCCTAATAGCTAAGGTCTTAGACTTGTACTCTGGCCTAATGGTTAAGGTCTTAAATCTTACTCTGGCCTAATAGCTAAGGTCTTAGACTCGTACTCTGGCCTACTGGTAAAGGTCTTAACTCTTACTCTGGCCTACTAGTTAAGGTCTTAACTCTTACTCCTGCCTAATAGCTAAGGTCTTAGACTCGTACTCTGGCCTAATGGTTAAGGTCTTAACTCTTACTCTGGCCTACTGGTTAAGGTCTTAGACTCGTACTCTGGCCTAATAGCTAAGGTCTTAGACTCGTACTCTGGCCTAATGGTTAAGGTCTTAACTCTTACTCTGGCCTAATAGCTGAGGTCTTAACTCTTACTCTTGCCTAATAGCTAAGGTCTTAGACTCGTACTCTGGCCTACTGGTTAAGGTCTTAACTCTTACTCTGGCCTACTGGTCAAGGTCTCAACTCTTACTCTGGCCTAATAGCTAAGGTCTTAACTCTTACTCTGGCCTAATAGCTAAGGTCTTAGACTTGTACTCTGGCCTAATGGTTAAGGTCTTAACTCTTACTCTGGCCTACTGGTTAAGGTCTTAACTCTTACTCTGGCCTAATAGCTAAGGTCTTAGACTCGTACTCTGGCCTAATGGTTAAGGTCTTAACTCTTACTCTGGCCTAATAGCTAAGGTCTTAACTCTTACTCTGGCCTAATAGCTAAGGTCTTAGACTCGTACTCTGGCCTAATGGTTAAGGTCTTAACTCTTACTCTGGCCTACTGGTTAAGGTCTTAACTCTTACTCTGGCCTAATAGCTAAGGTCTTAGACTCGTACTCTGGCCTAATGGTTAAGGTCTTAACTCTTACTCTGGCCTATTGATTAAGGTCTTAACTCTTAATCTGGCCTAATAGCTAAGGTCTTAACTCTTACTCTGGCCTAATAGCAAAGGTCTTAGACTCGTAATCTGGTCTAATAGCTAAGGTCTTAACTCTTAATCTGGCCTAGTAGCTAAGGTCTTAGACTCGTACTATGGCCTACAGGTTAAGGTCTTAACTCTTACTCTGGCCTACTGGTTAAGGTCTTAACTCTTACTCTGGCCTAATAGCTAAGGTCTTAACTCTTACTCTGGCCTACTTGTTAAGGTCTTATCTCTTACTCTGGCCTAATAGCTAAGGGCTTAGACTCGTACTCTGGCCTAATAGCTAAGGTCTTAACTCTTACTCTGCCCTAATAGCTAAGTTCTTAGACTCGTACTCTGGCCTTCTGGTTAAGGTCTTAACTCTTACTCTGGCCTACTGGTTAAGGTCTTAACTCTTACTCTGGCCTAATAGCTAAGGTCTTAACTCTTACTCTGGCCTACTGGTTAAGGTCTTAACTCTTACTCTGGCCTAATAGCTAAGGTCTTAACACGTACTCTGGCCTAATAGCTAAGGTTTTAGAATCGTACTCTGGCCTAATCGTTAAGGTCTTAATTCTTATTTTGGCCTACTAGTTAAGGTCTTAACTCTTACTCTGGCCTAATAGCTAAGGTCTTAGACTCGTACTCTAGCCTAATAGTTAAGGTCTTAGACTTGTACTCTGGCCTAATGGTTAAGGTCTTAACTCTTACTCTGGCCTAATAGCTAAGGCCTTAACTCTTACTCTGTCCTATTGGTTAAGGTCTTAACTCTTACTCTGGCCTAATAGCTAAGGTCTTAACTCTTACTCTGCCCTAATAGCTAAGGTCTTAGACTCGTACTCTGGCCTTCTGGTTAAGGTCTTAACTCTTACACTGGCCTACTGGTTAAGGTCTTAACTCTTACTCTGGCCTAATAGCTAAGGTCTTAATTCTTGCTCTGGCCTACTGGTTAAGGTCTTAACTCTTACTCTGGCCTAATAGCTAAGGTCTTAACTCGTACTCTGGCCTAATAGCTAAGGTTTTAGACTCGTACTCTGGCCTAATGGTTAAGGTCTTAATTCTTACTCTGGCCTACTGGTTAAGGTCTTAACTCTTACTCTGGCCTAATAGCTAAGGTCTTAGACTTGTACTCTGGCCTAATGGTTAAGGTCTTAAATCTTACTCTGGCCTAATAGCTAAGGTCTTAGACTCGTACTCTGGCCTACTGGTAAAGGTCTTAACTCTTACTCTGGCCTACTAGTTAAGGTCTTAACTCTTACTCCTGCCTAATAGCTAAGGTCTTAGACTCGTACTCTGGCCTAATGGTTAAGGTCTTAACTCTTACTCTGGCCTACTGGTTAAGGTCTTAGACTCGTACTCTGGCCTAATAGCTAAGGTCTTAGACTCGTACTCTGGCCTAATGGTTAAGGTCTTAACTCTTACTCTGGCCTAATAGCTGAGGTCTTAACTCTTACTCTTGCCTAATAGCTAAGGTCTTAGACTCGTACTCTGGCCTACTGGTTAAGGTCTTAACTCTTACTCTGGCCTACTGGTCAAGGTCTCAACTCTTACTCTGGCCTAATAGCTAAGGTCTTAACTCTTACTCTGGCCTAATAGCTAAGGTCTTAGACTCGTACTCTGGCCTAATGGTTAAGGTCTTAACTCTTTCTCTGGCCTACTGGTTAAGGTCTTAACTCTTACTCTGGCCTAATAGCTAAGGTCTTAGACTCGTACTCTGGCCTAATGGTTAAGGTCTTAACTCTTACTCTGGCCTAATAGCTAAGGTCTTAACTCTTACTCTGGCCTAATAGCTAAGGTCTTAGACTCGTACTCTGGCCTAATGGTTAAGGTCTTAACTCTTACTCTGGCCTAATAGCTAAGGTCTTAGACTCGTACTCTGGCCTAATGGTTAAGGTCTTAACTCTTACTCTGGCCTATTGATTAAGGTCTTAACTCTTAATCTGGCCTAATAGCTAAGGTCTTAACTCTTACTCTGGCCTAATAGCAAAGGTCTTAGACTCGTAATCTGGTCTAATAGCTAAGGTCTTAACTCTTAATCTGGCCTAGTAGCTAAGGTCTTAGACTCGTACTATGGCCTACAGGTTAAGGTCTTAACTCTTACTCTGGCCTACTGGTTAAGGTCTTAACTCTTACTCTGGCCTAATAGCTAAGGTCTTAGACTCATACTCTGGCCTAGTAGCTAAGGTCTTAGACTCGTACTCTGGCCTAATAGCTAAGGTCTTAGACTTGTACTCTGGCCTAATGGTTAAGGTCTTATCTCTTACTCTGGCCTACTGGTTATGGTCTTAACTGTTACTCTGGCCTAATAGCTAAGGTCTTAACTCTTACTCTGGCCTAATAGCTAAGGTCTTAGACTCGTACTCTGGCCTACTGGTTAAGGTCTTAACTCTTACTCTGGCCTAATAGCTAAGGTCTCAACTCTTACTCTGTCCTAATAGCTAAGGTCTTAACACTTACTCTGGCCTAATAGCTAAGGTCTTAGACTCGTACTCTGGCCTAATGGTTAAGGTCTTAACTCTTACTCTGGCCTACTGGTTAAGGTCTTAACTCTTACTCTGGCCTAATAGCTAAGGTCTTAGACTCGTACTCTGGCCTAATGGTTAAGGTCTTAACTCTTACTCTGGCCTACTGGTTAAGGTCTTAACTCTTACTCTGGCCTAATAGCTGAGGTCTTAACTCTTACTCTGGCCTACTGGTTAAGGTCTTAACTTTTACTCTGGCCTAATAGCTAAGGTCTTAGACTCATACTCTGGCCTAATGGTTAAGGTCTTAACTCTTACTCTGGCCTAATAGCTAAGGTCTTAGACTCGTACTCTGGCCTAATGGTTAAGGTCTTAACTCTTACTCTGGCCTACTGGTTAAGGTCTTAACTCTTACTCTGGCCTAATAGCTGAGGTCTTAACTCTTACTCTGGCCTACTGGTTAAGGTCTTAACTTTTACTCTGGCCTAATAGCTAAGGTCTTAGACTCATACTCTGGCCTAATGGTTAAGGTCTTAACTCTTTCTCTGGCCTAATAGCTAAGGTCCTAACTCTTACTCTGGCCTAATAGCTAAGGTCTTAACTCTTACTCTGGCCTAATAGCTAAGGTTTTAGAATCGTACTCTGGCCTAATCGTTAAGGTCTTAATTCTTATTTTGGCCTACTAGTTAAGGTCTTAACTCTTACTCTGGCCTAATAGCTAAGGTCTTAGACTCGTACTCTAGCCTAATAGTTAAGGTCTTAGACTTGTACTCTGGCCTAATGGTTAAGGTCTTAACTCTTACTCTGGCCTAATAGCTAAGGCCTTAACTCTTACTCTGTCCTATTGGTTAAGGTCTTAACTCTTACTCTGGCCTAATAGCTAAGGTCTTAACTCTTACTCTGCCCTAATAGCTAAGGTCTTAGACTTGTACTCTGCCCTAATAGCTAAGGTCTTAGACTTGTACTCTGGCCTTCTGGTTAAGGTCTTAACTCTTACTCTGGCCTACTGGTTAAGGTCTTAACTCTTACTCTGGCCTAATAGCTAAGGTCTTAATTCTTGCTCTGGCCTACTGGTTAAGGTCTTAACTCTTACTCTGGCCTAATAGCTAAGGTCTTAACTCGTACTCTGGCCTAATAGCTAAGGTTTTAGACTCGTACTCTGGCCTACTGGTTAAGGTCTTAACTCTTACTCTGGCCTAATAGCTAAGGTCTTAGACTTGTACTCTGGCCTAATGGTTAAGGTCTTAAATCTTACTCTGGCCTAATAGCTAAGGTCTTAGACTCGTACTCTGGCCTACTGGTAAAGGTCTTAACTCTTACTCTGGCCTACTAGTTAAGGTCTTAACTCTTACTCCTGCCTAATAGCTAAGGTCTTAGACTCGTACTCTGGCCTAATGGTTAAGGTCTTAACTCTTACTCTGGCCTACTGGTTAAGGTCTTAGACTCGTACTCTGGCCTAATAGCTAAGGTCTTAGACTCGTACTCTGGCCTAATGGTTAAGGTCTTAACTCTTACTCTGGCCTAATAGCTGAGGTCTTAACTCTTACTCTTGCCTAATAGCTAAGGTCTTAGACTCGTACTCTGGCCTACTGGTTAAGGTCTTAACTCTTACTCTGGCCTACTGGTCAAGGTCTCAACTCTTACTCTGGCCTAATAGCTAAGGTCTTAACTCTTACTCTGGCCTAATAGCTAAGGTCTTAGACTCGTACTCTGGCCTAATGGTTAAGGTCTTAACTCTTTCTCTGGCCTACTGGTTAAGGTCTTAACTCTTACTCTGGCCTAATAGCTAAGGTCTTAGACTCGTACTCTGGCCTAATGGTTAAGGTCTTAACTCTTACTCTGGCCTAATAGCTAAGGTCTTAACTCTTACTCTGGCCTAATAGCTAAGGTCTTAGACTCGTACTCTGGCCTAATGGTTAAGGTCTTAACTCTTACTCTGGCCTAATAGCTAAGGTCTTAGACTCGTACTCTGGCCTAATGGTTAAGGTCTTAACTCTTACTCTGGCCTATTGATTAAGGTCCTAACTCTTAATCTGGCCTAATAGCTAAGGTCTTAACTCTTACTCTGGCCTAATAGCAAAGGTCTTAGACTCGTAATCTGGTCTAATAGCTAAGGTCTTAACTCTTAATCTGGCCTAGTAGCTAAGGTCTTAGACTCGTACTATGGCCTACAGGTTAAGGTCTTAACTCTTACTCTGGCCTACTGGTTAAGGTCTTAACTCTTACTCTGGCCTAATAGCTAAGGTCTTAGACTCATACTCTGGCCTAGTAGCTAAGGTCTTAGACTCGTACTCTGGCCTAATAGCTAAGGTCTTAGACTTGTACTCTGGCCTAATGGTTAAGGTCTTATCTCTTACTCTGGCCTACTGGTTATGGTCTTAACTGTTACTCTGGCCTAATAGCTAAGGTCTTAACTCTTACTCTGGCCTAATAGCTAAGGTCTTAGACTCGTACTCTGGCCTACTGGTTAAGGTCTTAACTCTTACTCTGGCCTAATAGCTAAGGTCTCAACTCTTACTCTGTCCTAATAGCTAAGGTCTTAACACTTACTCTGGCCTAATAGCTAAGGTCTTAGACTCGTACTCTGGCCTAATGGTTAAGGTCTTAACTCTTACTCTGGCCTACTGGTTAAGGTCTTAACTCTTACTCTGGCCTAATAGCTAAGGTCTTAGACTCGTACTCTGGCCTAATGGTTAAGGTCTTAACTCTTACTCTGGCCTACTGGTTAAGGTCTTAACTCTTACTCTGGCCTAATAGCTGAGGTCTTAACTCTTACTCTGGCCTACTGGTTAAGGTCTTAACTTTTACTCTGGCCTAATAGCTAAGGTCTTAGACTCATACTCTGGCCTAATGGTTAAGGTCTTAACTCTTACTCTGGCCTAATAGCTAAGGTCTTAGACTCGTACTCTGGCCTAATGGTTAAGGTCTTAACTCTTACTCTGGCCTACTGGTTAAGGTCTTAACTCTTACTCTGGCCTAATAGCTGAGGTCTTAACTCTTACTCTGGCCTACTGGTTAAGGTCTTAACTTTTACTCTGGCCTAATAGCTAAGGTCTTAGACTCATACTCTGGCCTAATGGTTAAGGTCTTAACTCTTTCTCTTGCCTAATAGCTAAGGTCCTAACTCTTACTCTGGCCTAATAGCTAAGGTCTTAACTCTTACTCTGGCCTACTGGTTAAGGTCTTAACTCTTACTCTGGCCTAATAGCTAAGGTCTTAGACTCGTACTCTGGCCTAATAGCTAAGGTCTTAGACTTGTACTCTGGCCTACAGGTTAAGGTCTTAACTCTTACTCTGGCCTACTGGTTAAGGTCTTAACTCTTACTCTGGCCTAATAGCTAAGGTCTTAGACTTGTACTCTGACCTACAGGTTAAGGTCTTAACTCTTACTCTGGCCTAATAGCTAAGGTCTTAACTCTTACTCTGGCCTAATAGCTAAGGTCTTAGACTCGTACTCTGACCTAATGGTTAAGGTATTAACTCTTACTTTGGCATACTGGTTAAGGTCTTTACCCATACTCTGGCATAATTGCTAAGGTCTTAGACTCGTACTCTGGCCTAATGGTTAAGGTCTTAACTCTTACTCTGGCCTAATAGCTAAGGTCTTAACTCTTACTCTGGCCTAATAGCTAAGGTCTTAACTCTTACTCTGGCCTAATAGCTAAGGTCTTAGACTCGTGCTCTGGCCTAATGGTTAAGGTCTTAACTTTTACTCTGGCCTAATAGCTAAGGTCTTAACTCTTACTCTGGCCTAATAGCTAAGGTCTTAGCCTCGTACTCTGGCCTACTGGTTAAGGTCTTAACTCGTACTCTGGCCTAATGGTTAAGGTCTTAACGCTTACTCTGGCCTAATAGCTAAGGTCTTAGACTCGTACTCTGGCCTTATAGCTAAGGTCTTAGACTCGTACTCTGGCCTGATGGTTAAGGTCTTAACTCTTCCTCTGGCCTAATAGCTAAGGTCTTAACTCGTACTCTGGCCTAATAGCTAAGGTTTTAGAATCGTACTCTGGCCTAATCGTTAAGGTCTTAATTCTTATTTTGGCCTACTAGTTAAGGTCTTAACTCTTACTCTGGCCTAATAGCTAAGGTCTTAACTCTTACTCTGGCCTACTGGTTAAGGTATTACCTCTTACTCTGGCCTACTGGTTAATGTCTTAACTCTTACTCTGGCCTAATAGCTAAGGTCTTAACTCTTACTCTGGCCTAATAGCTAAGGTCTTAACTCTTACTCTGGCCTAATAGCTAAGGTCTTACACTCGTACTCTGGCCTAATGGTTAAGGTCTTAACTCTTACTCTGGCCTAATAGCTAAGGTCTTAACTCTTACTCTGGCCTACTGGTTAAGGTCTTAACTCTTACTCTGCCCTAATCGCTAAGGTCTTAAACTCGTACTCTGGCCTAATAGCTAAGGTCTTAATTCTTACTCTTGCCTAATAGCTAAGGTCTTAGACTCGTACTCTGGCCAACTGGTTAAGGTCTTAACTCTTACTCTGGCCTAATAGCTAAGGTCCTAACTCTTACTCTGGCCTAATAGCTAAGGTCTTAACTCTTACTCTGGCCTAATAGCTAAGGTCTTAGACTCGTACTCTGGCCTAATAGCTAAGGTCTTAGAATCATACTCTGGCCTAATGGTTAAGGTCTTAACTCTTACTCTGGCCTACTGGTTAAGGTCTTAACTCTTACTCTGGCCTAATAGCTAAGGTCTTAACTCTTACTCCTGCCTAATAGCTAAGGTCTTAGACTCATACTCTGGCCTAATGGTTAAGGTCTTAACTCTTACTCTGGCCTACTGGTTAAGGTCTTAGACACGTACTCTGGCCTAATGGTTAAGGTCTTAACTCTTACTCTGGCCTACTGGTTAAGGTCTTAGACTCGTACTCTGGCCTAATGGTTAAGGTCCCAACTCTTACTCTGGCCTAATAGCTAAGGTCTTAACTCTTACTCTGGCCTAATAGCTAAGGTCTTAGACTCGTACTCTGGCCTAATGGTTAAGGTCTTAACTCTTACTCTGGCCTACTGGTTAAGGTCTTAACCCTTACTCTGGCCTAATAGCTAAGGTCTTAGACTCGTACTCTGGCCTAATAGCTAAGGTCTTAGACTCGTACACTGACCTAATGGTTAAGGTCTTAACTCTTACTCTGGCCTAATAGCTAAGGTCTTAACTCTTACTCTGGCCCACTTGTTAAGGTCTTATCTCTTACTCTGGCCTAATAGCTAAGGGCTTAGACTCGTACTCTGGCCTAATAGCTAAGGTCTTAACTCTTACTCTGCCCTAATAGCTAAGGTCTTAACTCTTACTCTGGCCTACTGGTTAAGGTCTTAACTCTTTCTCTGGCCTAATAGCTAAGGTCTTAACTCGTACTCTGGCCTAATAGCTAAGGTTTTAGAATCGTACTCTGGCCTAATCGTTAAGGTCTTAATTCTTATTTTGGCCTACTAGTTAAGGTCTTAACTCTTACTCTGGCCTAATAGCTAAGGTCTTAGACTCGTACTCTAGCCTAATAGTTAAGGTCTTAGACTTGTACTCTGGCCTAATGGTTAAGGTCTTAACTCTTACTCTGGCCTAATAGCTAAGGTCTTAACTCTTACTCTGGCCTATTGGTTAAGGTCTTAACTCTTACTCTGGCCTAATAGCTAAGGTCTTAACTCTTACTCTGCCCTAATAGCTAAGGTCTTAGACTCGTACTCTGGCCTTCTGGTTAAGGTCTTAACTCTTACTCTGGCCTACTGGTTAAGGTCTTAACTCTTACTCTGGCCTAATAGCTAAGGTCTTAATTCTTGCTCTGGCCTACTGGTTAAGGTCTTAACTCTTACTCTGGCCTAATAGCTAAGGTCTTAACTCGTACTCTGGCCTAATAGCTAAGGTTTTAGACTCGTACTCTGGCCTAATGGTTAAGGTCTTAATTCTTACTCTGGCCTACTGGTTAAGGTCTTAACTCTTACTCTGGCCTAATAGCTAAGGTCTTAGACTTGTACTCTGGCCTAATGGTTAAGGTCTTAATTCTTACTCTAGCCTACTGGTTAAGGTCTTAACTCTTACTCTGGCCTAATAGCTAAGGTCTTAGACTCGTACTCTGGCCTACTGGTAAAGGTCTTAACTCTTACGCTGGCCTACTAGTTAAGGTCTTAACTCTTACTCCTGCCTAATAGCTAAGGTCTTAGACTCGTACTCTGGCCTAATGGTTAAGGTCTTAACTCTTACTCTGGCCAACTGGTTAAGGTCTTAGACTCGTACTCTGGCCTAATAGCTAAGGTCTTAGACTCGTACTCTGGCCTAATGGTTAAGGTCTTAACTCTTACTCTGGCCTAATAGCTGAGGTCTTAACTCTTACTCTTGCCTAATAGCTAAGGTCTTAGACTCGTACTCTGGCCTACTGGTTAAGGTCTTAACTCTTACTCTGGCCTACTGGTCAAGGTCTCAACTCTTACTCTGGCCTAATAGCTAAGGTCTTAACTCTTACTCTGGCCTAATAGCTAAGGTCTTAGACTCGTACTCTGGCCTAATGGTTAAGGTCTTAACTCTTACTCTGGCCTACTGGTTAAGGTCTTAACTCTTACTCTGGCCTAATAGCTAAGGTCTTAGATTCATACTCTGGCCTAATGGTTAAGGTCTTAACTCTTACTCTGGCCTAATAGCTAAGGTCTTAACTCTTACTCTGGCCTAATAGCTAAGGTCTTAGACTCGTACTCTGGCCTAATGGTTAAGGTCTTAACTCTTACTCTGGCCTACTGGTTAAGGTCTTAACTCTTACTCTGGCCTAATAGCTAAGGTCTTAGACTCGTACTCTGGCCTAATGGTTAAGGTCTTAACTCTTACTCTGGCCTATTGATTAAGGTCTTAACTCTTAATCTGGCCTAATAGCTAAGGTCTTAACTCTTACTCTGGCCTAATAGCAAAGGTCTTAGACTCGTAATCTGGTCTAATAGCTAAGGTCTTAACTCTTAATCTGGCCTAGTAGCTAAGGTCTTAGACTCGTACTATGGCCTACAGGTTAAGGTCTTAACTCTTACTCTGGCCTACTGGTTAAGGTCTTAACTCTTACTCTGGCCTAATAGCTAAGGTCTTAGACTCATACTCTGGCCTAGTAGCTAAGGTCTTAGACTCGTACTCTGGCCTAATAGCTAAGGTCTTAGACTCGTACTCTGGCCTAATGGTTAAGGTCTTATCTCTTACTCTGGCCTACTGGTTAAGGTCTTAACTGTTACTCTGGCCTAATAGCTAAGGCCTTAACTCTTACTCTGGCCTAATAGCTAAGGTCTTAGACTCGTACTCTGGCCTACTGGTTAAGGTCTTAACTCTTACTCTGGCCTAATAGCTAAGGTCTCAACTCTTACTCTGTCCTAATAGCTAAGGTCTTAACACTTACTCTGGCCTAATAGCTAAGGTCTTAGACTCGTACTCTGGCCTAATGGTTAAGGTCTTAACTCTTACTCTGGCCTACTGGTTAAGGTCTTAACTCTTACTCTGGCCTAATAGCTATGGTCTTAGACTCGTACTCTGGCCTAATGGTTAAGGTCTTAACTCTTACTCTGGCCTAATAGCTAAGGTCTTAGACTCGTACTCTGGCCTAATGGTTAAGGTCTTAACTCTTACTCTGGCCTACTGGTTAAGGTCTTAACTCTTACTCTGGCCTAATAGCTGAGGTCTTAACTCTTACTCTGGCCTACTGGTTAAGGTCTTAACTTTTACTCTGGCCTAATAGCTAAGGTCTTAGACTCATACTCTGGCCTAATGGTTAAGGTCTTAACTCTTTCTCTGGCCTAATAGCTAAGGTCTTAGCTCTTACTCTGGCCTACTGGTTAAGGTCTTAACTCTTACTCCTGCCTAATAGCTAAGGTCTTAGACTCGTACTCTGGCCTAATGGTTAAGGTCTTAACTCTTACTCTGGCCTACTGGTTAAGGTCTTAGACTCGTACTCTGGCCTAATAGCTAAGGTCTTAGACTCGTACTCTGGCCTAATGGTTAAGGTCTTAACTCTTACTCTGGCCTAATAGCTGAGGTCTTAACTCTTACTCTTGCCTAATAGCTAAGGTCTTAGACTCGTACTCTGGCCTACTGGTTAAGGTCTTAACTCTTACTCTGGCCTACTGGTCAAGGTCTCAACTCTTACTCTGGCCTAATAGCTAAGGTCTTAACTCTTACTCTGGCCTAATAGCTAAGGTCTTAGACTCGTACTCTGGCCTAATGGTTAAGGTCTTAACTCTTACTCTGGCCTACTGGTTAAGGTCTTAACTCTTACTCTGGCCTAATAGCTAAGGTCTTAGACTCGTACTCTGGCCTAATGGTTAAGGTCTTAACTCTTACTCTGGCCTAATAGCTAAGGTCTTAACTCTTACTCTGGCCTAATAGCTAAGGTCTTAGACTCGTACTCTGGCCTAATGGTTAAGGTCTTAACTCTTACTCTGGCCTACTGGTTAAGGTCTTAACTCTTACTCTGGCCTAATAGCTAAGGTCTTAGACTCGTACTCTGGCCTAATGGTTAAGGTCTTAACTCTTACTCTGGCCTATTGATTAAGGTCTTAACTCTTAATCTGGCCTAATAGCTAAGGTCTTAACTCTTACTCTGGCCCAATAGCAAAGGTCTTAGACTCGTAATCTGGTCTAATAGCTAAGGTCTTAACTCTTAATCTGGCCAAGTAGCTAAGGTCTTAGACTCTTACTATGGCCTACAGGTTAAGGTCTTAACTCTTACTCTGGCCTACTGGTTAAGGTCTTAACTCTTACTCTGGCCTAATAGCTAAGGTCTTAGACTCATACTCTGGCCTAGTAGCTAAGGTCTTAGACTCGTACTCTGGCCTAATAGCTAAGGTCTTAGACTCGTACTCTGGCCTAATGGTTAAGGTCTTATCTCTTACTCTGGCCTACTGGTTAAGGTCTTAACTGTTACTCTGGCCTAATAGCTAAGGTCTTAACTCTTACTCTGGCCTAATAGCTAAGGTCTTAGACTCGTACTCTGGCCTACTGGTTAAGGTCTTAACTCTTACTCTGGCCTAATAGCTAAGGTCTCAACTCTTACTCTGTCCTAATAGCTAAGGTCTTAACACTTACTCTGGCCTAATAGCTAAGGTCTTAGACTCGTACTCTGGCCTAATGGTTAAGGTCTTAACTCTTACTCTGGCCTAATAGCTAAGGTCTTAGACTGGTACTCTGGCCTAATGGTTAAGGTCTTAACTCTTACTCTGGCCTACTGGTTAAGGTCTTAACTCTTACTCTGGCCTAATAGCTGAGGTCTTAACTCTTACTCTGGCCTACTGGTTAAGGTCTTAACTTTTACTCTGGCCTAATAGCTAAGGTCTTAGACTCATACTCTGGCCTAATGGTTAAGGTCTTAACTCTTTCTCTGGCCTAATAGCTAAGGTCCTAACTCTTACTCTGGCCTAATAGCTAAGGTCTTAACTCTTACTCTGGCCTACTGGTTAAGGTTTTAACTCTTACTCTGGCCTAATAGCTAAGGTCTTAGACTCGTACTCTGGCCTAATAGCTAAGGTCTTAGACTTGTACTCTGGCCTACAGGTTAAGGTCTTAACTCTTACTCTGGCCTACTGGTTAAGGTCTTAACTCTTACTCTGGCCTAATAGCTAAGGTCTTAGACTTGTACTCTGACCTACAGGTTAAGGTCTTAACTCTTACTCTGGCCTAATAGCTAAGGTCTTAACTCTTACTCTGGCCTAATAGCTAAGGTCTTAGACTCATACTCTGACCTAATGGTTAAGGTATTAACTCTTACTTTGGCATACTGGTTAAGGTCTTTACCCATACTCTGGCATAATAGCTAAGGTCTTAGACTCGTACTCTGGCCTAATGTTTAAGGTCTTAACTCTTACTCTGGCCTAATAGCTAAGGTCTTAACTCTTACTCTGGCCTAATAGCTAAGGTCTTAACTCTTACTCTGGCCTAATAGCTAAGGTCTTAGACTCGTGCTCTGGCCTAATGGTTAAGGTCTTAACTTTTACTCTGGCCTAATAGCTAAGGTCTTAACTCTTACTCTGGCCTAATAGCTAAGGTCTTAGCCTCGTACTCTGGCCTACTGGTTAAGGTCTTAACTCGTACTCTGGCCTAATGGTTAAGGTCTTAACGCTTACTCTGGCCTAATAGCTAAGGTCTTAGACTCGTACTCTGGCCTTATAGCTAAGGTCTTAGACTCGTACTCTGGCCTGATGGTTAAGGTCTTAACTCTTCCTCTGGCCTAATAGCTAAGGTCTTAGACTCGTACTGTGGCCTAATGGTTAAGGTCTTAACTTTTACTCTGGCCTAATAGCTAAGGTCTCAACTCTTACTCTGGCCTAATAGCTAAGTTCTTAGCCTCGTACTCTGGCCTACTGGTTAAGGTCTTAACTCTTACTCTGGCCTACTAGTTAAGGTCTTAACTCTTACTCTGGCCTAATAGCTAAGGTCTTAGACTCGTACTCTGGCCTAATAGCTAAGGTCTTAGACTCGTACTCTGGCCTAAGGGTTAAGGTCTTAACTCTTATTCTGGCCTAATAGCTAAGGTCTTAACTCTTACTCTGGCCTACTGGTTAAGGTCTTAACTCCTACTCTGGCCTACTGGTTAAGGTCTTAACTCTTACTATGGCCTAATAGCTAAGGTCTTAGACTCGTACTCTGGCCTAATAGCTAAGGTCTTAACTCTTACTCTGGCCTAATAGCTAACGTCTCAGACTCGAACTCTGGCCTACTGGTTAAGGTCTTAACTCTTACTCTGGCCTACTGGTTAAGGTCTTAACTCTTACCTTGGCCTAATGGCTAAGGTCTTAGACTCGTACTCTGGCCTAATGGTTAAGGTCTTAACTCTTACTCTGGCCTAATAGCTAAGGTCTTAACTCTTACTCTGGCCTACTGGTTAAGGTCTTAACTCTTACTCTGGCCTAATAGCTAAGGTCTTAGACTCATACTCTGGCCTAATAGCTACGGTCTTAACTCTTACTCTGACCTAATAGCTAAGGTCTTAGACTCGTACTCTGGCCTACTGGTTAAGGTCTTAACTCTTACCTTGGCCTAATAGCTAAGGTCTTAGACTCGTACTCTGGCCTAATGGTTAAGGTCTTAACTCTTACTCTGGCCTAATAGCTAAGGTCTTACCTCTTAATCTGGCCTACTGGTTAAGGTCTTAACTCTTACTCTGGCCTACTGTTTAAGGTCTTAACTCTTACTATGGCCTAATAGCTAAGGTCTTAGAGTCGTACTCTGGCCTAATAGCTAAGGTCTTAACTTTTACTCTGGACTAATAGCTAAGGTCTTAGACTCGTGCTCTGGCCTACTGGTTAAGGTCTTAACTCTTACTCTGGCCTACTGGTTATGGTCTTAACTCTTACTCTGGCCTAATAGCTAAGGTCTTAGTCTCGTACTCTGGCCTAATGGTTAAATTCTTAACTCTTACTCTGGCCTACTGGTTAAGGTCTTAACTCTTACTCTGGCCTAATAGCTAAGGTCTTAACTCTTACTCTGGCCTACTGGTTAAGGTCTTAACTCTTACTATAGCCTAATAGCTAAGGTCTTAGACTCGTACTCTGGCCTATTAGCTAAGGTCTTAACTCTTACTCTGGCCTAATAGCTAACGTCTCAAACTCGAACTCTGGCCTACTGGTTAAGGTCTTAACTCTTACTCTGGCCTACTGGTTAAGGTCTTAACTCTTACCTTGGCCTAATGGCTAAGGTCTTAGACTCGTACTCTGGCCTAATAGCTAAGGTCTTAGACTCGTACTCTGGCCTAATGGTTAAGGTCTTAACTCTTACTCTGGCCTACTGGTTAAGGTCTTAACTCTTACTCTGGCCTAATAGCTAAGGTCTTAGACTCGTACTCTGGCCTAATGGTTAAGGTCTTAACTCTTACTCTGGCCTATTGATTAAGGTCTTAACTCTTAATCTGGCCTAATAGCTAAGGTCTTAACTCTTACTCTGGCCTAATAGCAAAGGTCTTAGACTCGTAATCTGGTCTAATAGCTAAGGTCTTAACTCTTAATCTGGCCTAGTAGCTAAGGTCTTAGACTCGTACTATGGCCTACAGGTTAAGGTCTTAACTCTTACTCTGGCCTACTGGTTAAGGTCTTAACTCTTACTCTGGCCTAATAGCTAAGGTCTTAGACTCATACTCTGGCCTAGTAGCTAAGGTCTTAGACTCGTACTCTGGCCTAATAGCTAAGGTCTTAGACTCGTACTTTGGCCTAATGGTTAAGGTCTTATCTCTTACTCTGGCCTACTGGTTAAGGTCTTAACTGTTACTCTGGCCTAATAGCTAAGGTCTTAACTCTTACTCTGGCCTAATAGCTAAGGTCTTAGACTCGTACTCTGGCCTACTGGTTAAGGTCTTAACTCTTACTCTGGCCTAATAGCTAAGGTCTCAACTCTTACTCTGTCCTAATAGCTAAGGTCTTAACTCTTACTCTGGCCTAATAGCTAAGGTCTTAGACTCGTACTCTGGCCTAATGGTTAAGGTCTTAACTCTTACTCTGGCCTACTGGTTAAGGTCTTAACTCTTACTCTGGCCTAATAGCTGAGGTCTTAACTCTTACTCTGGCCTACTGGTTAAGGTCTTAACTTTTACTCTGGCCTAATAGCTAAGGTCTTAGACTCATACTCTGGCCTAATGGTTAAGGTCTTAACTCTTTCTCTGGCCTAATAGCTAATGTCCTAACTCTTACTCTGGCCTAATAGCTAAGGTCTTAACTCTTACTCTGGCCTACTGGTTAAGGTCTTAACTCTTACTCTGGCCTAATAGCTAAGGTCTTAGACTCGTACTCTGGCCTAATAGCTAAGGTCTTAGACTTGTACTCTGGCCTACAGGTTAAGGTCTTAACTCTTACTCTGGCCTACTGGTTAAGGTCTTAACTCTTACTCTGGCCTAATAGCTAAGGTCTTAGACTTGTACTCTGACCTACAGGTTAAGGTCTTAACTCTTACTCTGGCCTAATAGCTAAGGTCTTAACTCTTACTCTGGCCTAATAGCTAAGGTCTTAGACTCGTACTCTGACCTAATGGTTAAGGTATTAACTCTTACTTTGGCATACTGGTTAAGGTCTTTACCCATACTCTGGCATAATAGCTAAGGTCTTAGACTTGTACTCTGGCCTAATGGTTAAGGTCTTAACTCTTACTCTGGCCTAATAGCTAAGGTCTTAACTCTTACTCTGGCCTAATAGCTAAGGTCTTAACTCTTACTCTGGCCTAATAGCTAAGGTCTTAGACTCGTGCTCTGGCCTACTGGTTAAGGTCTTAACTCTTACTCTGGCCTAATAGCTGAGGTCTTAACTCTTACTCTGGCCTACTGGTTAAGGTCTTAACTTTTACTCTGGCCTAATAGCTAAGGTCTTAGACTCATACTCTGGCCTAATGGTTAAGGTCTTAACTCTTTCTCTGGCCTAATAGCTAAGGTCTTAGCTCTTACTCTGGCCTACTGGTTAAGGTCTTAACTCTTACTCCTGCCTAATAGCTAAGGTCTTAGACTCGTACTCTGGCCTAATGGTTAAGGTCTTAACTCTTACTCTGGCCTACTGGTTAAGGTCTTAGACTCGTACTCTGGCCTAATAGCTAAGGTCTTAGACTCGTACTCTGGCCTAATGGTTAAGGTCTTAACTCTTACTCTGGCCTAATAGCTGAGGTCTTAACTCTTACTCTTGCCTAATAGCTAAGGTCTTAGACTCGTACTCTGGCCTAGTGGTTAAGGTCTTAACTCTTACTCTGGCCTACTGGTCAAGGTCTCAACTCTTACTCTGGCCTAATAGCTAAGGTCTTAACTCTTACTCTGGCCTAATAGCTAAGGTCTTAGACTCGTACTCTGGCCTAATGGTTAAGGTCTTAACTCTTACTCTGGCCTACTGGTTAAGGTCTTAACTCTTACTCTGGCCTAATAGCTAAGGTCTTAGACTCGTACTCTGGCCTAATGGTTAAGGTCTTAACTCTTACTCTGGCCTAATAGCTAAGGTCTTAACTCTTACTCTGGCCTAATAGCTAAGGTCTTAGACTCGTAATCTGGCCTAATGGTTAAGGTCTTAACTCTTACTCTGGCCTACTGGTTAAGGTCTTAACTCTTACTCTGGCCTAATAGCTAAGGTCTTAGACTCGTACTCTGGCCTAATGGTTAAGGTCTTAACTCTTACTCTGGCCTATTGATTAAGGTCTTAACTCTTAATCTGGCCTAATAGCTAAGGTCTTAACTCTTACTCTGGCCCAATAGCAAAGGTCTTAGACTCGTAATCTGGTCTAATAGCTAAGGTCTTAACTCTTAATCTGGCCAAGTAGCTAAGGTCTTAGACTCTTACTATGGCCTACAGGTTAAGGTCTTAACTCTTACTCTGGCCTACTGGTTAAGGTCTTAACTCTTACTCTGGCCTAATAGCTAAGGTCTTAGACTCATACTCTGGCCTAGTAGCTAAGGTCTTAGACTCGTACTCTGGCCTAATAGCTAAGGTCTTAGACTCGTACTCTGGCCTAATGGTTAAGGTCTTATCTCTTACTCTGGCCTACTGGTTAAGGTCTTAACTGTTACTCTGGCCTAATAGCTAAGGTCTTAACTCTTACTCTGGCCTAATAGCTAAGGTCTTAGACTCATACTCTGGCCTAGTAGCTAAGGTCTTAGACTCGTACTCTGGCCTAATAGCTAAGGTCTTAGACTCGTACTTTGGCCTAATGGTTAAGGTCTTATCTCTTACTCTGGCCTACTGGTTAAGGTCTTAACTGTTACTCTGGCCTAATAGCTAAGGTCTTAACTCTTACTCTGGCCTAATAGCTAAGGTCTTAGACTTGTACTCTGGCCTACTGGTTAAGGTCTTAACTCTTACTCTGGCCTAATAGCTAAGGTCTCAACTCTTACTCTGTCCTAATAGCTAAGGTCTTAACTCTTACTCTGGCCTAATAGCTAAGGTCTTAGACTCTTACTCTGGCCTAATAGCTAAGGTCTTAGACTCGTACTCTGGCCTACTGGTTAAGGTCTTAACTCTTACTCTGGCCTAATAGCTGAGGTCTTAACTCTTACTCTGGCCTACTGGTTAAGGTCTTAACTTTTACTCTGGCCTAATAGCTAAGGTCTTAGACTCATACTCTGGCCTAATGGTTAAGGTCTTAACTCTTTCTCTGGCCTAATAGCTAAGGTCCTAACTCTTACTCTGGCCTAATAGCTAAGGTCTTAACTCTTACTCTGGCCTACTGGTTAAGGTCTTAACTCTTACTCTGGCCTAATAGCTAAGGTCTTAGACTCGTACTCTGGCCTAATAGCTAAGGTCTTAGACTTGTACTCTGGCCTACAGGTTACGGTCTTAACTCTTACTCTGGCCTACTGGTTAAGGTCTTAACTCTTACTCTGGCCTAATAGCTAAGGTCTTAGACTTGTACTCTGACCTACAGGTTAAGGTCTTAACTCTTACTCTGGCCTAATAGCTAAGGTCTTAACTCTTACTCTGGCCTAATAGCTAAGGTCTTAACTCTTACTCTGGCCTAATAGCTAAGGTCTTAGACTCGTGCTCTGGCCTACTGGTTAAGGTCTTAACTCTTACTCTGGCCTAATAGCTGAGGTCTTAACTCTTACTCTGGCCTACTGGTTAAGGTCTTAACTTTTACTCTGGCCTAATAGCTAAGGTCTTAGACTCATACTCTGGCCTAATGGTTAAGGTCTTAACTCTTTCTCTGGCCTAATAGCTAAGGTCTTAGCTCTTACTCTGGCCTACTGGTTAAGGTCTTAACTCTTACTCCTGCCTAATAGCTAAGGTCTTAGACTCGTACTCTGGCCTAATGGTTAAGGTCTTAACTCTTACTCTGGCCTACTGGTTAAGGTCTTAGACTCGTACTCTGGCCTAATAGCTAAGGTCTTAGACTCGTACTCTGGCCTAATGGTTAAGGTCTTAACTCTTACTCTGGCCTAATAGCTGAGGTCTTAACTCTTACTCTTGCCTAATAGCTAAGGTCTTAGACTCGTACTCTGGCCTACTGGTTAAGGTCTTAACTCTTACTCTGGCCTAATAGCTAAGGTCTTAACTCTTACTCTGGCCTAATAGCTAAGGTCTTAGACTCGTACTCTGGCCTAATGGTTAAGGTCTTAACTCTTACTCTGGCCTACTGGTTAAGGTCTTAACTCTTACTCTGGCCTAATAGCTAAGGTCTTAGACTCGTACTCTGGCCTAATGGTTAAGGTCTTAACTCTTACTCTGGCCTAATAGCTAAGGTCTTAACTCTTACTCTGGCCTAATAGCTAAGGTCTTAGACTCGTAATCTGGCCTAATGGTTAAGGTCTTAACTCTTACTCTGGCCTACTGGTTAAGGTCTTAACTCTTACTCTGGCCTAATAGCTAAGGTCTTAGACTCGTACTCTGGCCTAATGGTTAAGGTCTTAACTCTTACTCTGGCCTATTGATTAAGGTCTTAACTCTTAATCTGGCCTAATAGCTAAGGTCTTAACTCTTACTCTGGCCCAATAGCAAAGGTCTTAGACTCGTAATCTGGTCTAATAGCTAAGGTCTTAACTCTTAATCTGGCCAAGTAGCTAAGGTCTTAGACTCTTACTATGGCCTACAGGTTAAGGTCTTAACTCTTACTCTGGCCTACTGGTTAAGGTCTTAACTCTTACTCTGGCCTAATAGCTAAGGTCTTAGACTCATACTCTGGCCTAGTAGCTAAGGTCTTAGACTCGTACTCTGGCCTAATAGCTAAGGTCTTAGACTCGTACTCTGGCCTAATGGTTAAGGTCTTATCTCTTACTCTGGCCTACTGGTTAAGGTCTTAACTGTTACTCTGGCCTAATAGCTAAGGTCTTAACTCTTACTCTGGCCTAATAGCTAAGGTCTTAGACTCGTACTCTGGCCTACTGGTTAAGGTCTTAACTCTTACTCTGGCCTAATAGCTAGGGTCTCAACTCTTACTCTGTCCTAATAGCTAAGGTCTTAACACTTACTCTGGCCTAATAGCTAAGGTCTTAGACTCGTACTCTGGCCTAATGGTTAAGGTCTTAACTCTTACTCTGGCCTAATAGCTAAGGTCTTAGACTGGTACTCTGGCCTAATGGTTAAGGTCTTAACTCTTACTCTGGCCTACTGGTTAAGGTCTTAACTCTTACTCTGGCCTAATAGCTGAGGTCTTAACTCTTACTCTGGCCTACTGGTTAAGGTCTTAACTTTTACTCTGGCCTAATAGCTAAGGTCTTAGACTCATACTCTGGCCTAATGGTTAAGGTCTTAACTCTTTCTCTGGCCTAATAGCTAAGGTCCTAACTCTTACTCTGGCCTAATAGCTAAGGTCTTAACTCTTACTCTGGCCTACTGGTTAAGGTTTTAACTCTTACTCTGGCCTAATAGCTAAGGTCTTAGACTCGTACTCTGGCCTAATAGCTAAGGTCTTAGACTTGTACTCTGGCCTACAGGTTAAGGTCTTAACTCTTACTCTGGCCTACTGGTTAAGGTCTTAACTCTTACTCTGGCCTAATAGCTAAGGTCTTAGACTTGTACTCTGACCTACAGGTTAAGGTCTTAACTCTTACTCTGGCCTAATAGCTAAGGTCTTAACTCTTACTCTGGCCTAATAGCTAAGGTCTTAGACTCGTACTCTGACCTAATGGTTAAGGTATTAACTCTTACTTTGGCATACTGGTTAAGGTCTTTACCCATACCCTGGCATAATAGCTAAGGTCTTAGACTCGTACTCTGGCCTAATGGTTAAGGTCTTAACTCTTACTCTGGCCTAATAGCTAAGGTCTTAACTCTTACTCTGGCCTAATAGCTAAGGTCTTAACTCTTACTCTGGCCTAATAGCTAAGGTCTTAGACTCGTGCTCTGGCCTAATGGTTAAGGTCTTAACTTTTACTCTGGCCTAATAGCTAAGGTCTTAACTCTTACTCTGGCCTAATAGCTAAGGTCTTAGCCTCGTACTCTGGCCTACTGGTTAAGGTCTTAACTCGTACTCTGGCCTAATGGTTAAGGTCTTAACGCTTACTCTGGCCTAATAGCTAAGGTCTTAGACTCGTACTCTGGCCTTATAGCTAAGGTCTTAGACTCGTACTCTGGCCAGATGGTTAAGGTCTTGACTCTTCCTCTGGCCTAATAGCTAAGGTCTTAGACTCGTACTGTGGCCTAATGGTTAAGGTCTTAACTTTTCCTCTGGCCTAATAGCTAAGGTCTCAACTCTTACTCTGGCCTAATAGCTAAGTTCTTAGCCTCGTACTCTGGCCTACTGGTTAAGGTCTTAACTCTTACTCTGGCCTACTAGTTAAGGTCTTAACTCTTACTCTGGCCTAATAGCTAAGGTCTTAGACTCGTACTCTGGCCTAATAGCTAAGGTCTTAGACTCGTACTCTGGCCTAAGGGTTAAGGTCTTAACTCTTATTCTGGCCTAATAGCTAAGGTCTTAACTCTTACTCTGGCCTACTGGTTAAGGTCTTAACTCCTACTCTGGCCTACTGGTTAAGGTCTTAACTCTTACTATGGCCTAATAGCTAAGGTCTTAGACTCGTACTCTGGCCTTATAGCTAAGGTCTTAACTCTTACTCTGGCCTAATAGCTAACGTCTCAGACTCGAACTCTGGCCTACTGGTTAAGGTCTTAACTCTTACTCTGGCCTACTGGTTAAGGTCTTAACTCTTACCTTGGCCTAATAGCTAAGGTCTTAGACTCGTACTCTGGCCTAATGGTTAAGGTCTTAACTCTTACTCTGGCCTAATAGCTAAGGTCTTACCTCTTAATCTGGCCTACTGGTTAAGGTCTTAACTCTTACTCTGGCCTACTGTTTAAGGTCTTAACTCTTACTATGGCCTAATAGCTAAGGTCTTAGAGTCGTACTCTGGCCTAATAGCTAAGGTCTTAACTCTTACTCTGGACTAATAGCTAAGGTCTTAGACTCGTGCTCTGGCCTACTGGTTAAGGTCTTAACTCTTACTCTGGCCTACTGGTTATGGTCTTAACTCTTACTCTGGCCTAATAGCTAAGGTCTTAGTCTCGTACTCTGGCCTAATGGTTAAATTCTTAACTCTTACTCTGGCCTGCTGGTTAAGGTCTTAACTCTTACTCTGGCCTACTGGTTAAGGTCTTAGACACGTACTCTGGCCTAATGGTTAAGGTCTTAACTCTTACTCTGGCCTACTGGTTAAGGTCTTAGACTCGTACTCTGGCCTAATGGTTAAGGTCCCAACTCTTACTCTGGCCTAATAGCTAAGGTCTTAACTCTTACTCTGGCCTAATAGCTAAGGTCTTAGACTCGTACTCTGGCCTAATGGTTAAGGTCCTAACTCTTACTCTGGCCTACTGGTTAAGGTCTTAACTCTTACTCTGGCCTAATAGCTAAGGTCTTAGACTCGTACTCTGGCCTAATAGCTAAGGTCTTAGACTCGTACACTGACCTAATGGTTAAGGTCTTAACTCTTACTCTGGCCTAATAGCTAAGGTCTTAACTCTTACTCTGGCCCACTTGTTAAGGTCTTATCTCTTACTCTGGCCTAATAGCTAAGGGCTTAGACTCGTACTCTGGCCTAATAGCTAAGGTCTTAACTCTTACTCTGCCCTAATAGCTAAGGTCTTAGACTCGTACTCTGGCCTTCTGGTTAAGGTCTTAACTCTTACTCTGGCCTACTGGTTAAGGTCTTAACTCTTACTCTGGCCTAATAGCTAAGGTCTTAACTCTTACTCTGGCCTACTGGTTAAGGTCATAACTCTTACTCTGGCCTAATAGCTAAGGTCTTAACTCGTACTCTGGCCTAATAGCTAAGGTTTTAGAATCGTACTCTGGCCTAATCGTTAAGGTCTTAATTCTTATTTTGGCCTACTAGTTAAGGTCTTAACTCTTACTCTGGCCTAATAGCTAAGGTCTTAGACTCGTACTCTAGCCTAATAGCTAAGGTCTTAGACTCGTACTCTGGCCTACTGGTTAAGGTCTTAACTCTTACTCTGGCCTAATAGCTAAGGTCCTAACTCTTACTCTGGCCTAATAGCTAAGGTCTTAACTCTTACTCTGGCCTAATAGCTAAGGTCTTAGACTCGTACTCTGGCCTAATAGCTAAGGTCTTAGAATCATACTCTGGCCTAATGGTTAAGGTCTTAACTCTTACTCTGGCCTACTGGTTAAGGTCTTAACTCTTACTCTGGCCTAATAGCTAAGGTCTTAACTCTTACTCCTGCCTAATAGCTAAGGTCTTAGACTCATACTCTGGCCTAATGGTTAAGGTCTTAACTCTTACTCTGGCCTACTGGTTAAGGTCTTAGACACGTACTCTGGCCTAATGGTTAAGGTCTTAACTCTTACTCTGGCCTACTGGTTAAGGTCTTAGACTCGTACTCTGGCCTAATGGTTAAGGTCCCAACTCTTACTCTGGCCTAATAGCTAAGGTCTTAACTCTTACTCTGGCCTAATAGCTAAGGTCTTAGACTTGTACTCTGGCCTAATGGTTAAGGTCCTAACTCTTACTCTGGCCTACTGGTTAAGGTCTTAACTCTTACTCTGGCCTAATAGCTAAGGTCTTAGACTCGTACTCTGGCCTAATAGCTAAGGTCTTAGACTCGTACACTGACCTAATGGTTAAGGTCTTAACTCTTACTCTGGCCTAATAGCTAAGGTCTTAACTCTTACTCTGGCCCACTTGTTAAGGTCTTATCTCTTACTCTGGCCTAATAGCTAAGGGCTTAGACTCGTACTCTGGCCTAATAGCTAAGGTCTTAACTCTTACTCTGCCCTAATAGCTAAGGTCTTAGACTCGTACTCTGGCCTTCTGGTTAAGGTCTTAACTCTTACTCTGGCCTACTGGTTAAGGTCTTAACTCTTACTCTGGCCTAATAGCTAAGGTCTTAACTCGTACTCTGGCCTAATAGCTAAGGTTTTAGAATCGTACTCTGGCCTAATCGTTAAGGTCTTAATTCTTATTTTGGCCTACTAGTTAAGGTCTTAACTCTTACTCTGGCCTAATAGCTAAGGTCTTAGACTCGTACTCTAGCCTAATAGTTAAGGTCTTAGACTTGTACTCTGGCCTAATGGTAAAGGTCGTAACTCTTACTCTGGCCTAATAGCTAAGGTCTTAACTCTTACTCTGGCCTATTGGTTAAGGTCTTAACTCTTACTCTGGCCTAATAGCTAAGGTCTTAACTCATACTCTGCCCTAATAGCTAAGGTCTTAGACTCGTACTCTGGCCTTCTGGTTAAGGTCTTAACTCTTACTCTTTCCTACTGGTTAAGGTCTTAACTCTTACTCTGGCCTAATAGCTAAGGTCTTAATTCTTGCTCTGGCCTACTGGTTAAGGTCTTAACTCTTACTCTGGCCTAATAGCTAAGGTCTTAACTCGTACTCTGGCCTAATAGCTAAGGTTTTAGACTCATACTCTGGCCTAATGGTTAAGGTCTTAATTCTTACTCTGGCCTACTGGTTAAGGTCTTAACTCTTACTCTGGCCTAATAGCTAAGGTCTTAGACTTGTACTCTGGCCTAATGGTTAAGGTCTTAAATCTTACTCTGGCCTAATAGCTAAGGTCTTAGACTCGTACTCTGGCCTACTGGTAAAGGTCTTAACTCTTACGCTGGCCTACTAGTTAAGGTCTTAACTCTTACTCCTGCCTAATAGCTAAGGTCTTAGACTCGTACTCTGGCCTAATGGTTAAGGTCTTAACTCTTACTCTGGCCTACTGGTTAAGGTCTTAGACTCGTACTCTGGCCTAATAGCTAAGGTCTTAGACTCGTACTCTGGCCTAATGGTTAAGGTCTTAACTCTTACTCTGGCCTAATAGCTGAGGTCTTAACTCTTACTCTTGCCTAATAGCTAAGGTCTTAGACTCGTACTCTGGCCTACTGGTTAAGGTCTTAACTCTTACTCTGGCCTACTGGTCAAGGTCTCAACTCTTACTCTGGCCTAATAGCTAAGGTCTTAACTCTTACTCTGGCCTAATAGCTAAGGTCTTAGACTCGTACTCTGGCCTAATGGTTAAGGTCTTAACTCTTACTCTGGCCTACTGGTTAAGGTCTTAACTCTTACTCTGGCCTAATAGCTAAGGTCTTAGACTCGTACTCTGGCCTAATGGTTAAGGTCTTAACTCTTACTCTGGCCTAATAGCTAAGGTCTTAACTCTTACTCTGGCCTAATAGCTAAGGTCTTAGACTCGTACTCTGGCCTAATGGTTAAGGTCTTAACTCTTACTCTGGCCTACTGGTTAAGGTCTTAACTCTTACTCTGGCCTAATAGCTAAGGTCTTAGACTCGTACTCTGGCCTAATGGTTAAGGTCTTAACTCTTACTCTGGCCTATTGATTAAGGTCTTAACTCTTAATCTGGCCTAATAGCTAAGGTCCTAACTCTTACTCTGGCCTAATAGCAAAGGTCTTAGACTCGTAATCTGGTCTAATAGCTAAGGTCTTAACTCTTAATCTGGCCTAGTAGCTAAGGTCTTAGACTCGTACTATGGCCTACAGGTTAAGGTCTTAACTCTTACTCTGGCCTACTGGTTAAGGTCTTAACTCTTACTCTGGCCTAATAGCTAAGGTCTTAGACTCATACTCTGGCCTAGTAGCTAAGGTCTTAGACTCGTACTCTGGCCTAATAGCTAAGGTCTTAGACTCGTACTCTGGCCTAATGGTTAAGGTCTTATCTCTTACTCTGGCCTACTGGTTAAGGTCTTAACTGTTACTCTGGCCTAATAGCTAACGTCTTAACTCTTACTCTGGCCTAATAGCTAAGGTCTTAGACTCGTACTCTGGCCTACTGGTTAAGGTCTTAACTCTTACTCTGGCCTAATAGCTAAGGTCTCAACTCTTACTCTGTCCTAATAGCTAAGGTCTTAACACTTACTCTAGCCTAATAGCTAAGGTCTTAGACTCGTACTCTGGCCTAATGGTTAAGGTCTTAACTCTTACTCTGGCCTACTGGTTAAGGTCTTAACTCTTACTCTGGCCTAATAGCTAAGGTCTTAGACTCGTACTCTGGCCTAATGGTTAAGGTCTTAACTCTTACTCTGGCCTAATAGCTAAGGTCTTAGACTGGTACTCTGGCCTAATGGTTAAGGTCTTAACTCTTACTCTGGCCTACTGGTTAAGGTCTTAACTCTTACTCTGGCCTAATAGCTGAGGTCTTAACTCTTACTCTGGCCTACTGGTTAAGGTCTTAACTTTTACTCTGGCCTAATAGCTAAGGTCTTAGACTCATACTCTGGCCTAATGGTTAAGGTCTTAACTCTTTCTCTGGCCTAATAGCTAAGGTCCTAACTCTTACTCTGGCCTAATAGCTAAGGTCTTAACTCTTACTCTGGCCTACTGGTTAAGGTCTTAACTCTTACTCTGGCCTAATAGCTAAGGTCTTAGACTCGTACTCTGGCCTAATAGCTAAGGTCTCAGACTTGTACTCTGGCCTACAGGTTAAGGTCTTAACTCTTACTCTGGCCTACTGGTTAAGGTCTTAACTCTTACTCTGGCCTAATAGCTAAGGTCTTAGACTTGTACTCTGACCTACAGGTTAAGGTCTTAACTCTTACTCTGGCCTAATAGCTAAGGTCTTAACTCTTACTCTGGCCTAATAGCTAAGGTCTTAGACTCGTACTCTGACCTAATGGTTAAGGTATTAACTCTTACTTTGGCATACTGGTTAAGGTCTTTACCCATACTCTGGCATAATAGCTAAGGTCTTAGACTCGTACTCTGGCCTAATGGTTAAGGTCTTAACTCTTACTCTGGCCTAATAGCTAAGGTCTTAACTCTTACTCTGGCCTAATAGCTAAGGTCTTAACTCTTACTCTGGCCTAATAGCTAAGGTCTTAGACTCGTGCTCTGGCCTAATGGTTAAGGTCTTAACTTTTACTCTGGCCTAATAGCTAAGGTCTTAACTCTTACTCTGGCCTAATAGCTAAGGTCTTAGCCTCATACTCTGGCCTACTGGTTAAGGTCTTAACTCGTACTCTGGACTAATGGTTAAGGTCTTAACGCTTACTCTGGCCTAATAGCTAAGGTCTTAGACTCGTACTCTGGCCTTATAGCTAAGGTCTTAGACTCGTACTCTGGCCTGATGGTTAAGGTCTTAACTCTTCCTCTGGCCTAATAGCTAAGGTCTTAGACTCGTACTGTGGCCTAATGGTTAAGCTCTTAACTTTTACTCTGGCCTAATAGCTAAGGTCTCAACTCTTACTCTGGCCTAATAGCTAAGTTCTTAGCCTCGTACTCTGGCCTACTGGTTAAGGTCTTAACTCTTACTCTGGCCTACTAGTTAAGGTCTTAACTCTTACTCTGGCCTAATAGCTAAGGTCTTAGACTCGTACTCTGGCCTAATAGCTAAGGTCTTAGACTCGTACTCTGGCCTAAGGGTTAAGGTCTTAACTCTTATTCTGGCCTAATAGCTAAGGTCTTAACTCTTACTCTGGCCTACTGGTTAAGGTCTTAACTCCTACTCTGGCCTACTGGTTAAGGTCTTAACTCTTACTATGGCCTAATAGCTAAGGTCTTAGACTCGTACTCTGGCCTAATAGCTAAGGTCTTAACTCTTACTCTGGCCTAATAGCTAACGTCTCAGACTCGAACTCTGGCCTACTGGTTAAGGTCTTAACTCTTACTCTGGCCTACTGGTTAAGGTCTTAACTCTTACCTTGGCCTAATAGCTAAGGTCTTAGACTCGTACTCTGGCCTAATGGTTAAGGTCTTAGACTCGTACTGTGGCCTAATGGTTAAGCTCTTAACTCTTACTCTGGCCTACTGGTTAAGGTCTTAACTCTTACTATAGCCTAATAGCTAAGGTCTTAGACTCGTACTCTGGCCTATTAGCTAAGGTCTTAACTCTTACTCTGGCCTAATAGCTAACGTCTCAGACTCAAACTCTGGCCTACTGGTTAAGGTCTTAACTCTTACTCTGGCCTACTGGTTAAGGTCTTAACTCTTACCTTGGCCTAATGGCTAAGGTCTTAGACTCGTACTCTGGCCTAATGGTTAAGGTCTTAACTCTTACTCTGGCCTACTGGTTAAGGTCTTAGACTCGTACTCTGGCCTAATGGTTAAGGTCTCAACTCTTACTCTGGCCTAATAGCTAAGGTCTTAACTCTTACTCTGGCCTAATAGCTAAGGTCTTAGACTTGTACTCTGGCCTAATGGTTAAGGTCTTAACTCTTACTCTGGCCTACTGGTTAAGGTCTTAACTCTTACTCTGGCCTAATAGCTAAGGTCTTAGACTCGTACTATGGCCTAATAGCTAAGGTCTTAGACTCGTACACTGACCTAATGATTAAGGTCTTAACTCTTACTCTGGCATAATAGCTAAGGTCTTAACTCTTACTCTGGCCTACTGGTTAAGGTCTTATCTCTTACTCTGGCCTAATAGCTAAGGGCTTAGACTCGTACTCTGGCCTAATAGCTAAGGTCTTAACTCTTACTCTGCCCTAATAGCTAAGGTCTTAGACTCGTACTCTGGCCTTCTGGTTAAGGTCTTAACTCTTACTCTGGCCTACTGGTTAAGGTCTTAACTCTTACTCTGGCCTAATAGCTAAGGTCTTAACTCGTACTCTGGCCTAATAGCTAAGGTTTTAGACTCGTACTCTGGCCTAATGGTTAAGGTCTTAATTCTTACTCTGACCTACTAGTTAAGGTCTTAACTCTTACTCTGGCCTAATAGCTAAGGTCTTAGACTCGTACTCTAGCCTAATAGTTAAGGTCTTAGACTTGTACTCTGGCCTAATGGTTAAGGTCTTAACTCTTACTCTGGCCTAATAGCTAAGGTCTTAACTCTTACTCTGGCCTATTGGTTAAGGTCTTAACTCTTACTCTGGCCTAATAGCTAAGGTCTTAGACTCATACTCTGGCCTAATAGCTAAGGTCTTAACTCTTACTCTGGCCTAATAGCTAAGGTCTTAGACTCGTACTCTGGCGTACTGGTTAAGGTCTTAACTCTTACTCTGGCCTACTGGTTAAGGTCTTAACTCTTACACTGGCCTAATAGCTAAGGTCTTAACTCTTGCTCTGGCCTACTGGTTAAGGTCTTAACTCTTACTCTGGCCTAATAGCTAAGGTCTTAACTCGTACTCTGGCCTAATAGCTAAGGTCTTAGACTCGTACTCTAGCCTAATAGTTAAGGTCTTAGACTTGTACTCTGGCCTAATGGTTAAGGTCTTAACTCTTACTCTGGCCTAATAGCTAAGGTCTTAACTCTTACTCTGGCCTATTGGTTAAGGTCTTAACTCTTACACTGACCTAATGATTAAGGTCTTAACTCTTACTCTGGCCTAATAGCTAAGGTCTTAACTCTTACTCTGGCCTACTGGTTAAGGTATTACCTCTTACTCTGGCCTACTGGTTAAGGTCTTAACTCTTACTCTGGCCTAATAGCTAAGGTCTTAACTCTTACTCTGGCATAATAGCTAAGGTCTTACACTCGTACTCTGGCCTAATGGTTAAGGTCTTAACTCTTACTCTGGCCTAATAGCTAAGGTCTTAACTCTTACTCTGGCCTACTGGTTAAGGTCTTAACTCTTACTCTGCCCTAATCGCTAAGGTCTTAAACTCGTACTCTGGCCTAATAGCTAAGGTCTTAACTCTTACTCTTGCCTAATAGCTAAGGTCTTAGACTCGTACTCTGGCCTACTGGTTAAGGTCTTAACTCTTACTCTGGCCTAATAGCTAAGGTCCTAACTCTTACTCTGGCCTATTAGCTAAGGTCTTAACTCTTACTCTGGCCTAATAGCTAAGGTCTTAGACTCGTACTCTGGCCTAATAGCTAAGCTCTTAGAATCATACTCTGGCCTAATGGTTAAGGTCTTAACCCTTACTCTGGCCTACTGGTTAAGGTCTTAACTCTTACTCTGGCCTAATAGCTAAGGTCTTAACTCTTACTCCTGCCTAATAGCTAAGGTCTTAGACTCATACTCTGGCCTAATGGTTAAGGTCTTAACTCTTACTCTGGCCTACTGGTTAAGGTCTTAGACACGTACTCTGGCCTAATGGTTAAGGTCTTAACTCTTACTCTGGCCTATTGGTTAAGGTCTTAGACTCGTACTCTGGCCTAATGGTTAAGGTCCCAACTCTTACTCTGGCCTAATAGCTAAGGTCTTAACTCTTACTCTGGCCTAATAGCTAAGGTCTTAGACTCGTACTCTGGCCTAATGGTTAAGGTCTTAACTCTTACTCTGGCCTACTGGTTAAGGTCTTAACTCTTACTCTGGCCTAATAGCTAAGGTCTTAGACTCGTACTCTGGCCTAATAGCTAAGGTCTCAGACTCGTACACTGACCTAATGGTTAAGGTCTTAACTCTTACTCTGGCCTAATAGCTAAGGTCTTAACTCTTACTCTGGCCCACTTGTTAAGGTCTTATCTCTTACTCTGGCCTAATAGCTAAGGGCTTAGAGTCGTACTCTGGCCTAATAGCTAAGGTCTTAACTCTTACTCTGCCCTAATAGCTAAGGTCTTAGACTCGTACTCTGGCCTTCTGGTTAAGGTCTTAACTCTTACTCTGGCCTACTGGTTAAGGTCTTAACTCTTACTCTGGCCTAATAGCTAAGGTCTTAACTCTTACTCTGGCCTACTGGTTAAGGTCTTAACTCTTACTCTGGCCTAATAGCTAAGGTCTTAACTCGTACTCTGGCCTAATAGCTAAGGTTTTAGAATCGTACTCTGGCCTAATCGTTAAGGTCTTAATTCTTATTTTGGCCTACTAGTTAAGGTCTTAACTCTTACTCTGGCCTAATAGCTAAGGTCTTAGACTCGTACTCTAGCCTAATAGTTAAGGTCTTAGACTTGTACTCTGGCCTAATGGTTAAGGTCTTAACTCTTACTCTGGCCTAATAGCTAAGGTCTTAACTCTTACTCTGGCCTATTGGTTAAGGTCTTAACTCTTACTCTGGCCTAATAGCTAAGGTCTTAACTCTTACTCTGCCCTAATAGCTAAGGTCTTAGACTCGTACTCTGGCCTTCTGGTTAAGGTCTTAACTCTTACTCTGGCCTACTGGTTAAGGTCTTAACTCTTACTCTGGCCTAATAGCTAAGGTCTTAATTCTTGCTCTGGCCTACTGGTTAAGGTCTTAACTCTTACTCTGGCCTAATAGCTAAGGTCTTAACTCGTACTCTGGCCTAATAGCTAAGGTTTTAGACTCGTACTCTGGCCTAATGGTTAAGGTCTTAATTCTTACTCTGGCCTACTGGTTAAGGTCTTAACTCTTACTCTGGCCTAATAGCTAAGGTCTTAGACTTGTACTCTGGCCTAATGGTTATGGTCTTAAATCTTACTCTGGCCTAATAGCTAAGGTCTTAGACTCGTACTCTGGCCTACTGGTAAAGGTCTTAACTCTTACGCTGGCCTACTAGTTAAGGTCTTAACTCTTACTCCTGCCTAATAGCTAAGGTCTTAGACTCGTACTCTGGCCTAATGGTTAAGGTCTTAACTCTTACTCTGGCCTACTGGTTAAGGTCTTAGACTCGTACTCTGGCCTAATAGCTAAGGTCTTAGACTCGTACTCTGGCCTAATGGTTAAGGTCTTAACTCTTACTCTGGCCTAATAGCTGAGGTCTTAACTCTTACTCTTGCCTAATAGCTAAGGTCTTAGACTCATACTCTGGCCTACTGGTTAAGGTCTTAACTCTTACTATGGCCTACTGGTCAAGGTCTCAACTCTTACTCTGGCCTAATAGCTAAGGTCTTAACTCTTACTCTGGCCTAATAGCTAAGGTCTTAGACTCGTACTCTGGCCTAATGGTTAAGGTCTTAACTCTTACTCTGGCCTACTGGTTAAGGTCTTAACTCTTACTCTGGCCTAATAGCTAAGGTCTTAGACTCGTACTCTGGCCTAATGGTTAAGGTCTTAACTCTTACTCTGGCCTAATAGCTAAGGTCTTAACTCTTACTCTGGCCTAATAGCTAAGGTCTTAGACTCGCACTCTGGCCTAATGGTTAAGGTCTCAACTCTTACTCTGGCCTAATAGCTAAGGTCTTAACTCTTACTCTGGCCTAATAGCTAAGGTCTTAGACTCGTACTCTGGCCTAATGGTTAAGGTCTTAACTCTTACTCTGGCCTACTGGTTAAGGTCTTAACTCTTACTCTGGCCTAATAGCTAAGGTCTTAGACTCGTACTCTGGCCTAATGGTTAAGGTCTTAACTCTTACTCTGGCCTATTGATTAAGGTCTTAACTCTTAATCTGGCCTAATAGCTAAGGTCTTAACTCTTACTCTGGCCTAATAGCAAAGGTCTTAGACTCGTAATCTGGTCTAATAGCTAAGGTCTTAACTCTTAATCTGGCCTAGTAGCTAAGGTCTTAGACTCGTACTATGGCCTACAGGTTAAGGTCTTAACTCTTACTCTGGCCTACTGGTTAAGGTCTTAACTCTTACTCTGGCCTAATAGCTAAGGTCTTAGACTCATACTCTGGCCTAGTAGCTAAGGTCTTAGACTCGTACTCTGGCCTAATAGCTAAGGTCTTAGACTCGTACTCTGGCCTAATGGTTAAGGTCTTATCTCTTACTCTGGCCTACTGGTTAAGGTCTTAACTGTTACTCTGGCCTAATAGCTAAGGTCTTAGACTCGGACTCTGGCCTACTGGTTAAGGTCTTAACTCTTACTCTGGCCTAATAGCTAAGGTCTCAACTCTTACTCTGTCCTAATAGCTAAGGTCTTAACACTTACTCTGGCCTAATAGCTAAGGTCTTAGACTCGTACTCTGGCCTAATGGTTAAGGTCTTAACTCTTACTCTGGCCTACTGGTTAAGGTCTTAACTCTTACTCTGGCCTAATAGCTAAGGTCTTAGACTCGTACTCTGGCCTAATGGTTAAGGTCTTAACTCTTACTCTGGCCTAATAGCTAAGGTCTTAGACTCGTACTCTGGCCTAATGGTTAAGGTCTTAACTCTTACTCTGGCCTACTGGTTAAGGTCTTAACTCTTACTCTGGCCTAATAGCTGAGGTCTTAACTCTTACTCTGGCCTACTGGTTAAGGTCTTAACTTTTACTCTGGCCTAATAGCTAAGGTCTTAGACTCATACTCTGGCCTAATGGTTAAGGTCTTAACTCTTTCTCTGGCCTAATAGCTAAGGTCTTAGCTCTTACTCTGGCCTACTGGTTAAGGTCTTAACTCTAACTCCTGCCTAATAGCTAAGGTCTTAGACTCGTACTCTGGCCTAATGGTTAAGGTCTTAACTCTTACTCTGGCCTACTGGTTAAGGTCTTAGACTCGTACTCTGGCCTAATAGCTAAGGTCTTAGACTCGTACTCTGGCCTAATGGTTAAGGTCTTAACTCTTACTCTGGCCTAATAGCTGAGGTCTTAACTCTTACTCTTGCCTAATAGCTAAGGTCTTAGACTCGTACTCTGGCCTACTGGTCAAGGTCTCAACTCTTACTCTGGCCTAATAGCTAAGGTCTTAACTCTTACTCTGGCCTAATAGCTAAGGTCTTAGACTCGTACTCTGGCCTAATGGTTAAGGTCTTAACTCTTACTCTGGCCTACTGGTTAAGGTCTTAACTCTTACTCTGGCCTAATAGCTAAGGTCTTAGACTCGTACTCTGGCCTAATGGTTAAGGTCTTAACTCTTACTCTGGCCTAATAGCTAAGGTCTTAACTCTTACTCTGGCCTAATAGCTAAGGTCTTAACTCTTACTCTGGCCTAATAGCTAAGGTCTTAGACTCGTACTCTGGCCTAATGGTTAAGGTCTTAACTCTTACTCTGGCCTACTGGTTAAGGTCTTAACTCTTACTCTGGCCTAATAGCTAAGGTCTTAGACTCGTACTCTGGCCTAATGGTTAAGGTCTTAACTCTTACTCTGGACTATTGATTAAGGTCTTAACTCTTAATCTGGCCTAATAGCTAAGGTCTTAACTCTTCCTCTGGCCTAATAGCAAAGGTCTTAGACTCGTAATCTGGTCTAATAGCTAAGGTCTTAACTCTTAATCTGGCCTAGTAGCTAAGGTCTTAGACTCGTACTATGGCCTACAGGTTAAGGTCTTAACTCTTACTCTGGCCTACTGGTTAAGGTCTTAACTCTTACTCTGGCCTAATATCTAAGGTCTTAGACTCATACTCTGGCCTAGTAGCTAAGGTCTTAGACTCGTACTCTGGCCTAATAGCTAAGGTCTTAGACTCGTACTCTGGCCTAATGGTTAAGGTCTTATCTCTTACTCTGGCCTACTGGTTAAGGTCTTAACTGTTACTCTGGCCTAATAGCTAAGGTCTTAACTCTTACTCTGGCCTAATAGCTAAGGTCTTAGACTCGTACTCTGGCCTACTGGTTAAGGTCTTAACTCTTACTCTGGCCGAATAGCTAAGGTCTCAACTCTTACTCTGTCCTAATAGCTAAGGTCTTAACACTTACTCTGGCCTAATAGCTAAGGTCTTAGACTCGTACTCTGGCCTAATGGTTAAGGTCTTAACTCTTACTTTGGCCTACTGGTTAAGGTCTTAACTCTTACCCTGGCCTAATAGCTAAGGTCTTAGACTCGTACTCTGGCCTAATGGTTAAGGTCTTAACTCTTACTCTGGCCTAATAGCTAAGGTCTTAGACTGGTACTCTGGCCTAATGGTTAAGGTCTTAACTCTTACTCTGGCCTACTGGTTAAGGTCTTAACTCTTACTCTGGCCTAATAGCTGAGGTCTTAACTCTTACTCTGGCCTACTGGTTAAGGTCTTAACTTTTACTCTGGCCTAATAGCTAAGGTCTTAGACTCATACTCTGGCCTAATGGTTAAGGTCTTTCTCTGGCCTAATAGCTAAGGTCCTAACTCTTACTCTGGCCTAATAGCTAAGGTCTTAACTCTTACTCTGGCCTACTGGTTAAGGTCTTAACTCTTACTCTGGCCTAATAGCTAAGGTCTTAGACTCGTACTCTGGCCTAATAGCTAAGGTCTTAGACTTGTACACTGGCCTACAGGTTAAGGTCTTAACTCTTACTCTGGCCTACTGGTTAAGGTCTTAACTCTTACTCTGGCCTAATAGCTAAGGTCTTAGACTTGTACTCTGACCTACAGGTTAAGGTCTTAACTCTTACTCTGGCCTACTAGCTAAGGTCTTAACTCTTACTCTGGCCTAATAGCTAAGGTCTTAGACTCGTACTCTGACCTAATGGTTAAGTTATTAACTCTTACTTTGGCATACTGGTTAAGGTCTTTACCCATACTCTGGCATAATAGCTAAGGTCTTAGACTCGTACTCTGGCCTAATGGTTAAGGTCTTAACTCTTACTCTGGCCTAATAGCTAAGGTCTTAACTCTTACTCTGGCCTAATAGCTAAGGTCTTAACTCTTACTCTGGCCTAATAGCTAAGGTCTTAGACTCGTGCTCTGGCCTAATGGTTAAGGTCTTAACTTTTACTCTGGCCTAATAGCTAAGGTCTTAACTCTTACTCTGGCCTAATAGCTAAGGTCTTAGCCTCGTACTCTGGCCTACTGGTTAAGGTCTTAACTCGTACTCTGGCCTAATGGTTAAGGTCTTAACGCTTACTCTGGCCTAATAGCTAAGGTCTTAGACTCGTACTCTGGCCTTATAGCTAAGGTCTTAGACTCGTACTCTGGCCTGATGGTTAAGGTCTTAACTCTTCCTCTGGCCTAATAGCTAAGGTCTTAGACTCGTACTGTGGCCTAATGGTTAAGCTCTTAACTTTTACTCTGGCCTAATAGCTAAGGTCTCAACTCTTACTCTGGCCTAATAGCTAAGTTCTTAGCCTCGTACTCTGGCCTACTGGTTAAGGTCTTAACTCTTACTCTGGCCTACTAGTTAAGGTCTTAACTCTTACTCTGGCCTAATAGCTAAGGTCTTAGACTCGTACTCTGGCCTAATAGCTAAGGTCTTAGACTCGTACTCTGGCCTAAGGGTTAAGGTCTTAACTCCTATTCTGGCCTAATAGCTAAGGTCTTAACTCTTACTCTGGCCTACTGGTTAAGGTCTTAACTCCTACTCTGGCCTACTGGTTAAGGTCTTAACTCTTACTATGGCCTAATAGCTAAGGTCTTAGACTCGTACTCTGGCCTAATAGCTAAGGTCTTAACTCTTACTCTGGCCTAATAGCTAACGTCTCAGACTCGAACTCTGGCCTACTGGTTAAGGTCTTAACTCTTACTCTGGCCTACTGGTTAAGGTCTTAACTCTTACCTTGGCCTAATAGCTAAGGTCTTAGACTCGTACTCTGGCCTAATGGTTAAGGTCTTAACTCTTACTCTGGCCTAATAGCTAAGGTCTTACCTCTTAATCTGGCCTACTGGTTAAGGTCTTAACTCTTACTCTGGCCTACTGGTTAAGGTCTTAACTCTTACTATGGCCTAATAGCTAAGGTCTTAGAGTCGTACTCTGGCCTAATAGCTAAGGTCTTAACTCTTACTCTGGACTAATAGCTAAGGTCTTAGACTCGTGCTCTGGCCTACTGGTTAAGGTCTTAACTCTTACTCTGGCCTAATAGCTAAGGTCTTAGTCTCGTACTCTGGCCTAATGGTTAAATTCTTAACTCTTACTCTGGCCTACTGGTTAAGGTCTTAACTCTTACTCTGGCCTAATAGCTAAGGTCTTAACTCTTACTCTGGCCTACTGGTTAAGGTCTTAACTCTTACTATAGCCTAATAGCTAAGGTCTTAGACTCGTACTCTGGCCTATTAGCTAAGGTCTTAACTCTTACTCTGGCCTAATAGCTAACGTCTCAGACTCGAACTCTGGCCTACTGGTTAAGGTCTTAACTCTTACTCTGGCCTACTGGTTAAGGTCTTAACTCTTACCTTGGCCTAATGGCTAAGGTCTTAGACTCGTACTCTGGCCTAATGGTTAAGGTCTTAACTCTTACTCTGGCCTAATAGCTAAGGTCTTAACTCTTACTCTGGCCTACTGGTTAAGGTCTTAACTCTTACTCTGGCCTAATAGCTAAGGTCTTAGACTCATACTCTGGCCTAATAGCTACGGTCTTAACTCTTACTCTGACCTAATAGCTAAGGTCTTAGACTCGTACTCTGGCCTACTGGTTAATGTCTTAACTCTTACTCTGGCCTAATAGCTAAGGTCTTAGACTCGTACGCTGGCCTAATAGCTAAGGTCTTAGGCCCGTACTCTGGCCTAATGGTTAAGGTCTTAACTCCTACTCTGGCCTAATAGCTAAGGTCTTAGACTCATACTCTGGCCTAATGGTTAAGGTCTTAACTTTTACACTGGACTAATAGCTAAGGTCTTAACTCTTACTCTGGACTAATAGCTAAGGTCTTAGACTCGTACTCTGGCCTACTGGTTAAGGTCTTACCTCTTACTCTGGCCTACTGGTTAAGGTCTTAACTCTTATGCTGGCCTAATAGCTAAGGTCTTAGACTCGTACTCTGGCCTAGTAGCTAAGGTCTTAGATTCGTACTCTGGCCTTATGGTTAAGGTCTTAACTCTTACTCTGGACTAATAGCTAAGGTCTTAACTCTTACTCTGGCCTACTGGTTAAGGTCTTAACTCTTACTCTGGCCTAATAGCTAAGGTCTTAACTCTTACTCCTGCCTAATAGCTAAGGTCTTAGACTCGTACTCTGGGCTAATGGTTAAGGTCCTAACTCTTACTCTGGCCTACTGGTTAAGGTCTTAGACTCGTACTCTGGCCTAATAGCTAAGGTCTTAGACTCGTACTCTGGCCTAATGGTTAAGGTCTTAACTCTTACTCTGACCTACTGGTTAAGGTCTTAACTCTTACTCTGGCCTAATAGCTAAGGTCTTAACTCTTACTCTGGCCTAATAGCTAAGGTCTTAGGCTCATACTCTGGCCTACTGGTTAAGGTCTTAACTCTTACTCTGGCCTACTGGTTAAGGTCTTAACTCTTACTCTGGCCTAATAGCTAAGGTCTTAGACTCGTACTCTGGCCTAATAGATAAGGTCTTAGACTCATACTCTGGCCTAATGGTTAAGCTTTTAACTCCTACTCTGGCCTAATAGCTAAGGTCTTAACTCTTACTCTGGCCTACTGGTTAAGGTCTTAACTCTTACTCTGGCCTAATAGCTAAGGTCTTAACTCTTACTCTGGCCTAATAGCTAAGGTCTTAGACTCATACTCTGGCCTAATGGTTAAGGTCTTAACTCTTACTCTGTCCTACTGGTTAAGGTCTTAACTCTTACTCTGGCCTAATAGCTAAGGTTTTAGACTCGTACTCTGGCCTACTGGTTAAGGTCTTAACTCTTACTCTGGCATAATAGCTAAGGTCTTAGACTCGTACTCTGGCCTAATAGCTAAGGTCTTAACTCTTACTCTGGCCTAATAGCTAATGTCTTAACTCTTACTCTGGCCTAATAGCTAAGGTCTTAGACTCGTACTCTGGCCTAATAGCTAAGGTCTTAACTCTTACTCTGGCCTACTGGTTAAGGTCTTAACTCTTACTCTGGCCTAATAGCTAAGGTCTTAACTCTTACTCTGGCCTAATAGCTAAGGTCTTAGGCTCATACTCTGGCCTACTGGTTAAGGTCTTAACTCTTACTCTGGCCTAATAGCTAAGGTCTTAGACTCGTACTCTGGCCTAATAGATAAGGTCTTAGACTCGTACTCTGGCCTAATGGTTAAGCTTTTAACTCCTACTCTGGCCTAATAGCTAAGGTCTTATCTCTTACTCTGGCCTACTGGTTAAGGTCTTAACTCTTACTCTGGCCTAATAGCTAAGGTCTTAACTCTTACTCTGGCCTAATAGCTAAGGTCTTAGACTCGTACTCTGGCCTAATAGCTAAGGTCTTAGACTCGTACTCTGGCCTAAGGGTTAAGGTCTTAACTCCTATTCTGGCCTAATAGCTAAGGTCTTAACTCTTACTCTGGCCTACTGGTTAAGGTCTTAACTCCTACTCTGGCCTACTGGTTAAGGTCTAAACTCTTACTATGGCCTAATAGCTAAGGTCTTAGACTCGTACTCTGGCCTAATAGCTAATGTCTTAACTCTTACTCTGGCCTAATAGCTAACGTCTCAGACTCGAACTCTGGCCTACTGGTTAAGGTCTTAACTCTTACTCTGGCATAATAGCTAAGGTCTTAGACTCGTACTCTGGCCTAATAGCTAAGGTCTTAACTCTTACTCTGGCCTAATAGCTAATGTCTTAACTCTTACTCTGGCCTAATAGCTAAGGTCTTAGACTCGTACTCTGGCCTAATAGCTAAGGTCTTAACTCTTACTCTGGCCTACTGGTTAAGGTCTTAACTCTTACTCTGGCCTAATAGCTAAGGTCTTAACTCTTACTCTGGCCTAATAGCTAAGGTCTTAGGCTCATACTCTGGCCTACTGGTTAAGGTCTTAACTCTTACTCTGGCCTAATAGCTAAGGTCTTAGACTCGTACTCTGGCCTAATAGATAAGGTCTTAGACTCGTACTCTGGCCTAATGGTTAAGCTTTTAACTCCTACTCTGGCCTAATAGCTAAGGTCTTATCTCTTACTCTGGCCTACTGGTTAAGGTCTTAACTCTTACTCTGGCCTAATAGCTAAGGTCTTAACTCTTACTCTGGCCTAATAGCTAAGGTCTTAGACTCGTACTCTGGCCTAATAGCTAAGGTCTTAGACTCGTACTCTGGCCTAAGGGTTAAGGTCTTAACTCCTATTCTGGCCTAATAGCTAAGGTCTTAACTCTTACTCTGGCCTACTGGTTAAGGTCTTAACTCCTACTCTGGCCTACTGGTTAAGGTCTAAACTCTTACTATGGCCTAATAGCTAAGGTCTTAGACTCGTACTCTGGCCTAATAGCTAAGGTCTTAACTCTTACTCTGGCCTAATAGCTAACGTCTCAGACTCGAACTCTGGCCTACTGGTTAAGGTCTTAACTCTTACTCTGGCCTACTGGTTAAGGTCTTAACTCTTACCTTGGCCTAATAGCTAAGGTCTTAGACTCGTACTCTGGCCTAATGGTTAAGGTCTTAACTCTTACTCTGGCCTAATAGCTAAGGTCTTACCTCTTAATCTGGCCTACTGGTTAAGGTCTTAACTCTTACTCTGGCCTACTGGTTAAGGTCTTAACTCTTACTATGGCCTAATAGCTAAGGTCTTAGAGTCGTACTCTGGCCTAATAGCTAAGGTCTTAACTCTTACTCTGGACTAATAGCTAAGGTCTTAGACTCGTGCTCTGGCCTACTGGTTAAGGTCTTAACTCTTACTCTGGCCTAATAGCTAAGGTCTTAGTCTCGTACTCTGGCCTAATGGTTAAATTCTTAACTCTTACTCTGGCCTACTGGTTAAGGTCTTAACTCTTACTCTGGCCTAATAGCTAAGGTCTTAACTCTTACTCTGGCCTACTGGTTAAGGTCTTAACTCTTACTATAGCCTAATAGCTAAGGTCTTAGACTCGTACTCTGGCCTATTAGCTAAGGTCTTAACTCTTACTCTGGCCTAATAGCTAACGTCTCAGACTCGAACTCTGGCCTACTGGTTAAGGTCTTAACTCTTACTCTGGCCTACTGGTTAAGGTCTTAACTCTTACCTTGGCCTAATGGCTAAGGTCTTAGACTCGTACTCTGGCCTAATGGTTAAGGTCTTAACTCTTACTCTGGCCTAATAGCTAAGGTCTTAACTCTTACTCTGGCCTACTGGTTAAGGTCTTAACTCTTACTCTGGCCTAATAGCTAAGGTCTTAGACTCATACTCTGGCCTAATAGCTACGGTCTTAACTCTTACTCTGACCTAATAGCTAAGGTCTTAGACTCGTACTCTGGCCTACTGGTTAATGTCTTAACTCTTACTCTGGCCTAATAGCTAAGGTCTTAGACTCATACGCTGGCCTAATAGCTAAGGTCTTAGGCCCGTACTCTGGCCTAATGGTTAAGGTCTTAACTCCTACTCTGGCCTAATAGCTAAGGTCTTAGACTCATACTCTGGCCTAATGGTTAAGGTCTTAACTTTTACACTGGACTAATAGCTAAGGTCTTAACTCTTACTCTGGACTAATAGCTAAGGTCTTAGACTCGTACTCTGGCCTACTGGTTAAGGTCTTAACTCTTACTCTGGCCTACTGGTTAAGGTCTTAACTCTTACGCTGGCCTAATAGCTAAGGTCTTAGACTCGTACTCTGGCCTAGTAGCTAAGGTCTTAGATTCGTACTCTGGCCTTATGGTTAAGGTCTTAACTCTTACTCTGGACTAATAGCTAAGGTCTTAACTCTTACTCTGGCCTACTGGTTAAGGTCTTAACTCTTACTCTGGCCTAATAGCTAAGGTCTTAACTCTTACTCCTGCCTAATAGCTAAGGTCTTAGACTCGTACTCTGGGCTAATGGTTAAGGTCCTAACTCTTACTCTGGCCTACTGGTTAAGGTCTTAGACTCGTACTCTGGCCTAATAGCTAAGGTCTTAGACTCGTACTCTGGCCTAATGGTTAAGGTCTTAACTCTTACTCTGACCTACTGGTTAAGGTCTTAACTCTTACTCTGGCCTAATAGCTAAGGTCTTAACTCTTACTCTGGCCTAATAGCTAAGGTCTTAGGCTCATACTCTGGCCTACTGGTTAAGGTCTTAACTCTTACTCTGGCCTACTGGTTAAGGTCTTAACTCTTACTCTGGCCTAATAGCTAAGGTCTTAGACTCGTACTCTGGCCTAATAGATAAGGTCTTAGACTCATACTCTGGCCTAATGGTTAAGCTTTTAACTCCTACTCTGGCCTAATAGCTAAGGTCTTAACTCTTACTCTGGCCTACTGGTTAAGGTCTTAACTCTTACTCTGGCCTAATAGCTAAGGTCTTAACTCTTACTCTGGCCTAATAGCTAAGGTCTTAGACTCATACTCTGGCCTAATGGTTAAGGTCTTAACTCTTACTCTGTCCTACTGGTTAAGGTCTTAACTCTTACTCTGGCCTAATAGCTAAGGTTTTAGACTCGTACTCTGGCCTACTGGTTAAGGTCTTAACTCTTACTCTGGCATAATAGCTAAGGTCTTAGACTCGTACTCTGGCCTAATAGCTAAGGTCTTAACTCTTACTCTGGCCTAATAGCTAATGTCTTAACTCTTACTCTGGCCTAATAGCTAAGGTCTTAGACTCGTACTCTGGCCTAATAGCTAAGGTCTTAACTCTTACTCTGGCCTACTGGTTAAGGTCTTAACTCTTACTCTGGCCTAATAGCTAAGGTCTTAACTCTTACTCTGGCCTAATAGCTAAGGTCTTAGGCTCATACTCTGGCCTACTGGTTAAGGTCTTAACTCTTACTCTGGCCTAATAGCTAAGGTCTTAGACTCGTACTCTGGCCTAATAGATAAGGTCTTAGACTCATACTCTGGCCTAATGGTTAAGCTTTTAACTCCTACTCTGGCCTAATAGTTAAGGTCTTAACTCTTACTCTGGCCTACTGGTTAAGGTCTTAACTCTTACTCTGGCCTAATAGCTAAGGTCTTAACTCTTACTCTGGCCTAATAGCTAAGGTCTTAGACTCATACTCTGGCCTAATGGTTAAGGTCTTAACTCTTACTCTGGCCTACTGGTTAAGGTCTTAACTCTTACTCTGGCCTAATAGCTAAGGTTTTAGACTCGTACTCTGGCCTACTGGTTAAGGTCTTAACTCTTACTCTGGCATAATAGCTAAGGTCTTAGACTCGTACTCTGGCCTAATAGCTAAGGTCTTAACTCTTACTCTGGCCTAATAGCTAATGTCTTAACTCTTACTCTGGCCTAATAGCTAAGGTCTTAGACTCATACTCTGGCCTAATAGCTAAGGTCTTAACTCTTACTCTGGCCTACTGGTTAAGGTCTTTACTCTTACTCTGGTCTAATAGCTAAGGTATTAGACTTGTATTCTGGCCTACTGGTTAAGGTCTTAACTCTTACTCTGGCATAATAGCTAAGGTCTTAGACTCGTACTCTGGCCTAATAGCTAAGGGCTTAACTCTTACCCTGGCCTAATAGCTAATGTCTTAACTCTTACTCTGGCCTAATAGCTAAGGTCTTAGACTCATACTCTGGCCTAATAGCTAAGGTCTTAACTCTTACTCTGGCCTACTGGTTAAGGTCTTAACTCTTACTCTGGCCTAACAGCTAAGGTCTTGGACTTGTACTCTGGCCTAATAGCTAAGGTCTTAGACTCGTACTATGGCCTGCAGGTTAAGGTCTTAACTCTTACTCGGGCCTTTTGGTTAAGGTCTTAACTCTTACTCTGGCCTAATAGCTAAGGTCTTAGACTCGTACTCTGGCCTAATGGTTAAGGTCTTAACTCTTACTCTGGCCTACTGGTTAAGGTATTAACTCTTACTCTGGCCTAATAGCTAAGGTCTTAACTCTTACTCTGGCCTACTGGTTAAGGTCTTAACTTTTACTCTGGCCTAATAGCTAAGGTCTTAGACTCATACTCTGGACTAATGGTTAAGGTCTTAACTCTTAATCTGGCCTACCGGTTAAGGTCTTAACTCTTACTCTGGCCTACTGGTTAAGGTCTTAACTCTTACTATGGCCTAATAGCTAAGGTCTTAGACTCGTACTCTGGCCTAATAGCTAAGGTCTTAACTCTTACTCTGGACTAATAGCTAAGGTCTTAGACTCGTGCTCTGGCCTACTCGTTAAGGTCTTAACTCTTACTCTGGCCTACTGGTTATGGTCTTAACTCTTACTCTGGCCTAATAGCTAAGGTCTTAGTCTCATACTCTGGCCTAATGGTTAAGTTCTTAACTCTTACTCTGGCCTACTGGTTAAGGTCTTAACTCTTACGCAGACCTAATTGCTAAGGTCTTAACTCTTACTCTGGCCTAATAGCTATGGTCCTAGACTCGTACTCCGGCCTAATGGTTAAGGTCTTAACTCTTACTCTGGCCTACTGGTTAAGGTCTTAACTCTTACTCTGGCCTAATAGCTAAGGTCTTCGACTCGTACTCTGGCGTAATGGTTAAGGTCTTAACTCTTACTCTGGCCTAATAGCTAAGATCTTAGACTCGTACTCTGGACTACTGGTTAAGGTCTTATCTCTTACTCTGGCCTACTGGTTAAGGTCTTAACTCTTACTCTGGCCTAATAGCTAAGGTCTTAGACTCGTACTCTGGCCTAATGGTTAAGGTCTTAACTCTTACTCTGGCCTATTGATTAAGGTCTTAACTCTTAATCTGGCCTAATAGCTAAGGTCTTAACTCTTACTCTGGCCTAATAGCAAAGGTTTTAGACTCGTAATCTGGTCTAATAGCTAAGGTCTTAACTCTTAATCTGGCCTAGTAGCTAAGGTCTTAGACTCGTACTATGGCCTACAGGTTAAGGTCTTAACTCTTACTCTGGCCTACTGGTTAAGGTCTTAACTCTTACTCTGGCCTACTGGTTAAGGTCTTAACTCTTACTCTGGCCTAATAGCTAAGGTCTTAGACTCGTACTCTGGCCTAATGGTTAAGGTCTTAACTCTTACTCTGGCCTATTGATTAAGGTCTTAACTCTTAATCTGGCCTAATAGCTAAGGTCTTAACTCTTACTCTGGCCTAATAGCAAAGGTCTTAGACTCGTAATCTGGTCTAATAGCTAAGGTCTTAACTCTTAATCTGGCCTAGTAGCTAAGGTCTTAGACTCGTACTATGGCCTACAGGTTAAGGTCTTAACTCTTACTCTGGCCTACTGGTTAAGGTCTTAACTCATACTCTGGCCTAATAGCTAAGGTCTTAGACTCGTACTCTGGCCTAATGGTTAAGGTCTTAACTCTTACTCTGGCCTACTGGTTAAGGTCTTAACTCTTACTCTGGCCTAATAGCAAAGGTCTTAGACTCGTAATCTGGTCTAATAGCTAAGGTCTTAACTCTTAATCTGGCCTAGTAGCTAAGGTCTTAGACTCGTACTATGGCCTACAGGTTAAGGTCTTAACTCTTACTCTGGCCTACTGGTTAAGGTCTTAACTCATACTCTGGCCTAATAGCTAAGGTCTTAGACTCGTACTCTGGCCTAATGGTTAAGGTCTTAACTCTTACTCTGGCCTACTGGTTAAGGTCTTAACTTTTACTCTGGCCTAATAGCTAAGGTCTTAGACTCATACTCTGGCCTAATGGTTAAGGTCTTAACTCTTTCTCTGGCCTAATAGCTAAGGTCCTAACTCTTACTCTGGCCTAATAGCTAAGGTCTTAACTCTTACTCTGGCCTACTGGTTAAGGTCTTAACTCTTACTCTGGCCTAATAGCTAAGGTCTTAGACTCGTACTCTGGCCTAATAGCTAAGGTCTTAGACTTGTACTCTGGCCTACAGGTTAAGGTCTTAACTCTTACTCTGGCCTACTGGTTAAGGTCTTAACTCTTAATCTGGCCTAATAGCTAAGGTCTTAGACTTGTACTCTGACCTACAGGTTAAGGTCTTAACTCTTACTCTGGCCTAATAGCTAAGGTCTTAACTCTTACTCTGGCCTAATAGCTAAGGTCTTAGACTCGTACTCTGACCTAATGGTTAAGGTATTAACTCTTACTTTGGCATACTGGTTAAGGTCTTTACCCATACTCTGGCATAATAGCTAAGGTCTTAGACTCGTACTCTGGCCTAATGGTTAAGGTCTTAACTCTTACTCTGGCCTAATAGCTAAGGTCTTAACTCTTACTCTGGCCTAATAGCTAAGGTCTTAACTCTTACTCTGGCCTAATAGCTAAGGTCTTAGACTCGTGCTCTGGCCTAATGGTTAAGGTCTTAACTTTTACTCTGGCCTAATAGCTAAGGTCTTAACTCTTACTCTGGCCTAATAGCTAAGGTCTTAGCCTCGTACTCTGGCCTACTGGTTAAGGTCTTAACTCGTACTCTGGCCTAATGGTTAAGGTCTTAACGCTTACTCTGGCCTAATAGCTAAGGTCTTAGACTCGTACTCTGGCCTTATAGCTAAGGTCTTAGACTCGTACTCTGGCCTGATGGTTAAGGTCTTAACTCTTCCTCTGGCCTAATAGCTAAGGTCTTAGACTCGTACTGTGGCCTAATGGTTAAGCTCTTAACTTTTACTCTGGCCTAATAGCTAAGGTCTCAACTCTTACTCTGGCCTAATAGCTAAGTTCTTAGCCTCGTACTCTGGCCTACTGGTTAAGGTCTTAACTCTTACTCTGGCCTACTAGTTAAGGTCTTAACTCTTACTCTGGCCTAATAGCTAAGGTCTTAGACTCGTACTCTGGCCTAATAGCTAAGGTCTTAGACTCGTACTCTGGCCTAAGGGTTAAGGTCTTAACTCATATTCTGGCCTAATAGCTAAGGTCTTAACTCTTACTCTGGCCTACTGGTTAAGGTCTTAACTCCTACTCTGGCCTACTGGTTAAGGTCTTAACTCTTACTATGGCCTAATAGCAAAGGTCTTAGACTCGTACTCTGGCCTAATAGCTAAGGTCTTAACTCTTACTCTGGCCTAATAGCTAACGTCTCAGACTCGAACTCTGGCCTACTGGTTAAGGTCTTAACTCTTACTCTGGCCTACTGGTTAAGGTCTTAACTCATACTCTGGCCTAATAGCTAAGGTCTTAGACTCGTACTCTGGCCTAATGGTTAAGGTCTTAACTCTTACTCTGGCCTACTGGTTAAGGTCTTAACTCTTACTCTGGCCTAATAGCAAAGGTCTTAGACTCGTAATCTGGCCTACTGGTTAAGGTCTTAACTCTTACTATGGCCTAATAGCTAAGGTCTTAGACTCGTACTCTGGCCTAATAGCTAAGGTCTTAACTCTTACTCTGGCCTAATAGCTAATGTCTCAGACTCGAACTCTGGCCTACTGGTTAAGGTCTTAACTCTTACTCTGGCCTACTGGTTAAGGTCTTAACTCTTACCTTGGCCTAATAGCTAAGGTCTTAGACTCGTACTCTGGCCTAATGGTTAAGGTCTTAACTCTTACTCTGGCCTAATAGCTAAGGTCTTACCTCTTAATCTGGCCTACTGGTTAAGGTCTTAACTCTTACTCTGGCCTACTGGTTAAGGTCTTAACTCTTACTATGGCCTAATAGCTAAGGTCTTAGAGTCGTACTCTGGCCTAATAGCTAAGGTCTTAACTCTTACTCTGGACTAATAGCTAAGGTCTTAGACTCGTGCTCTGGCCTACTGGTTAAGGTCTTAACTCTTACTCTGGCCTACTGGTTATGGTCTTAACTCTTACTCTGGCCTAATAGCTAAGGTCTTAGTCTCGTACTCTGGCCTAATGGTTAAATTCTTAACTCTTACTCTGGCCTACTGGTTAAGGTCTTAACTCTTACTCTGGCCTAATAGCTAAGGTCTTAACTCTTACTCTGGCCTACTGGTTAAGGTCTTAACTCTTACTATAGCCTAATAGCTAAGGTCTTAGACTCGTACTCTGGCCTATTAGCTAAGGTCTTAACTCTTACTCTGGCCTAATAGCTAACATCTCAGACTCGAACTCTGGCCTACTGGTTAAGGTCTTAACTCTTACTCTGGCCTACTGGTTAAGGTCTTAACTCTTACCTTGGCCTAATGGCTAAGGTCTTAGACTCGTACTCTGGCCTAATGGTTAAGGTCTTAACTCTTACTCTGGCCTAATAGCTAAGGTCTTAACTCTTACTCTGGCCTACTGGTTAAGGTCTTAACTCTTACTCTGGCCTAATAGCTAAGGTCTTAGACTCATACTCTGGCCTAATAGCTACGGTCTTAACTCTTACTCTGACCTAATAGCTAAGGTCTTATACTCGTACTTTGGCCTACTGGTTAAGGTCTTAACTCTTACTCTGGCCTAATAGCTAAGGCCTTAGACTCGTACGCTGGCCTAATAGCTAAGGTCTTAGGCCCGTACTCTGGCCTAATGGTTAAGGTCTTAACTCCTACTCTGGCCTAATAGCTAAGTTCTTAGACTCGTACTCTGGCCTAATGGTTAAGGTCTTAACTTTTACACTGGACTAATAGCTAAGGTCTTAACTCTTACTCTGGACTAATAGCTAAGGTCTTAGACTCGTACTCTGGCCTACTGGTTAAGGTCTTAACTCTTACTCTGGCCTACTGGTTAAGGTCTTAACTCTTACGCTGGCCTAATAGCTAAGGTCTTAGACTCGTACTCTGGCCTAGTAGCTAAGGTCTTAGATTCGTACTCTGGCATTATGGTTAAGGTCTTAACTCTTACTCTGGACTAATAGCTAAGGTCTTAACTCTTACTCTGGCCTACTGGTTAAGGTCTTAACTCTTACTCTGGCCTAATAGCTAAGGTCTTAACTCTTACTCCTGCCTAATAGCTAAGGTCTTAGACTCGTACTCTGGGCTAATGGTTAAGGTCCTAACTCTTACTCTGGCCTACTGGTTAAGGTCTTAGACTCGTACTCTGGCCTAATAGCTAAGGTCTTAGACTCGTACTCTGGCCTAATGGTTAAGGTCTTAACTCTTACTCTGGCCTACTGGTTAAGGTCTTAACTCTTACTCTGGCCTAATAGCTAAGGTCTTAACTCTTACTCTGGCCTAATAGCTAAGGTCTTAGGCTCATACTCTGGCCTACTGGTTAAGGTCTTAACTCTTACTCTGGCCTACTGGTTAAGGTCTTAACTCTTACTCTGGCCTAATAGCTTAGGTCTTAGACTCGTACTCTGGCCTAATAGATAAGGTCTTAGACTCGTACTCTGGCCTAATGGTTAAGCTTTTAACTCCTACTCTGGCCTAATAGCTAAGGTCTTAACTCTTACTCTGGCCTACTGGTTAAGGTCTTAACTCTTACTCTGGCCTAATAGCTAAGGTCTTAACTCTTACTCTGGCCTAATAGCTAAGGTCTTAGACTCATACTCTGGCCTAATGGTTAAGGTCTTAACTCTTACTCTGGCCTACTGGTTAAGGTCTTAACTCTTACTCTGGCATAATAGCTAAGGTCTTAGACTCGTACTCTGGCCTAATAGCTAAGGGCTTAACTCTTACTCTGGCCTAATAGCTAATGTCTTAACTCTTACTCTGGCCTAATAGCTAAGGTCTTAGACTCATACTCTGGCCTAATAGCTAAGGTCTTAACTCTTACTCTGGCCTACTGGTTAAGGTCTTAACTCTTACTCTGGCCTAACAGCTAAGGTCTTGGACTCGTACTCTGGCCTAATAGCTAAGGTCTTAGACTCATACTATGGCCTGCAGGGTAAGGTCTTAACTCTTACTCGGGCCTTTTGGTTAAGGTCTTAACTCTTACTCTGGCCTAATAGCTAAGGTCTTAGACTCGTACTCTGGCCTAATGGTTAAGGTCTTAACTTTTACACTGGACTAATAGCTAAGGTCTTAACTCTTACTCTGGCCTAATAGCTAAGGTCTTAGACTCGTACTCTGGCCTACTGGTTAAGGTCTTAACTCTTACTCTGGCCTACTGGTTAAGGTCTTAACTCTTACGCTGGCCTAATAGCTAAGGTCTTAGACTCGTACTCTGGCCTAGTAGCTAAGGTCTTAGATTCGTACTCTGGCCTTATGGTTAAGGTCTTAACTCTTACTCTGGACTAATAGCTAAGGTCTTAACTCTTACTCTGGCCTACTGGTTAAGGTCTTAACTCTTACTCTGGCCTAATAGCTAAGGTCTTAACTCTTACTCCTGCCTAATAGCTAAGGTCTTAGACTCGTACTCTGGGCTAATGGTTAAGGTCCTAACTCTTACTCTGGCCTACTGGTTAAGGTCTTAGACTCGTACTCTGGCCTAATAGCTAAGGTCTTAGACTCGTACTCTGGCCTAATGGTTAAGGTCTTAACTCTTACTCTGGCCTACTGGTTAAGGTCTTAACTCTTACGCTGGCCTAATTGCTAAGGTCTTAACTCTTACTCTGGCCTAATAGCTATGGTCCTAGACTCGTACTCTGGCCTAATGGTTAAGGTCTTAACTCTTACTCTGGCCTACTGGTTAAGGTCTTAACTCTTACTCTGGCCTACTAGCTAAGGTCTTAGACTCGTACTCTGGCCTAATGGTTAAGGTCTTAACTCTTACTCTGGCCTAATAGCTAAGATCTTAGACTCATACTCTGGCCTACTGGTTAAGGTCTTATCTCTTACTCTGGCCTACTGGTTAAGGTCTTAACTCTTACTCTGGCCTAATAGCTAAGGTCTTAGACTCGTACTCTGGCCTAATGGTTAAGGTCTTAACTCTTACTCTGGCCTACTGGTTAAGGTCTTAACTCTTACTCTGGCCAAATAGCTAAGGTCTTAGACTCGTACTCTGGCCTAATGGTCAAGGTCTTAACTCTAACTCTGGCCTACTGGTTAAGGTCTTAACTCTGAGTCAGGCCAAATAGCTAAGGTCTTAACTCTTACTCTGGCCTAATAGCAAAGGTCTTAGACTCGTAATATGGCCTAATAGCTAAGGTCTTAACTCTTACTCTGGCCTAATAGCTAAGGTCTTAGACTCGTACTATGGCTTACAGGTTAAGGTCTTAACTCTTACTCTGGCCTACTGGTTAAGGTCTTAACTCTTACTCTGGCCTACTGGTTAAGGTCTTAACTCTTACTCTGGCCTGATGGTTAAGGTCTTAACTCTTACTCTGGCCTAATAGCTAAGGTCTTAGACTCGTACTGTGGCCTAATGGTTAAGGTCTTAACTTTTACTCTGGCCTAATAGCTAAGGTCTCAACTCTTACTCTGGCCTAATAGCTAAGTTCTTAGCCTCGTACTCTGGCCTACTGGTTAAGGTCTTAACTCTTACTCTGGCCTACTAGTTAAGGTCTTAACTCTTACTCTGGCCTAATAGCTAAGGTCTTAGACTCGTACTCTGGCCTAATAGCTAAGGTCTTAGACTCGTACTCTGGCCTAAGGGTTAAGGTCTTCACTCCTATTCTGGCCTAATAGCTAAGGTCTTAACTCTTACTCTGGCCTACTGGTTAAGGTCTTAACTCTTACTATGGCCTAATAGCTAAGGTCTTAGACTCGTACTCTGGCTTAATAGCTAACGTCTCAGACTCGAACTCTGGCCTACTGGTTAAGGTCTTAACTCTTACTCTGGCCTACTGGTTAAGGTCTTAACTCTTACCTTGGCCTAATAGCTAAGGTCTTAGACTCATACTCTGGCCTAATGGTTAAGGTCTTATCTCTTACTCTGGCCTAATAGCTATGGTCCTAGACTCGTACTCTGGCCTAATGGTTAAGGTCTTAACTCTTACTCTGGCCTACTGGTTAAGGTCTTAACTATTACTCTGGCCTACTAGCTAAGGTCTTAGACTCGTACTCTGGCCTAATGGTTAAGGTCTTAACTCTTACTCTGGACTAATAGCTAAGATCTTAGACTCATACTCTGGCCTACTGGTTAAGGTCTTATCTCTTACTCTGGCCTACTGGTTAAGGTCTTAACTCTTACTCTGGCCTAATAGCTAAGGTCTTAGACTCGTACTCTGGCCTAATGGATAAGGTCTTAACTCTTACTCTGGCCTACTGGTTAAGGTCTTAACTCTTACTCTGGCCAAATAGCTAAGGTCTTAGACTCGTACTCTGGCCTAATGGTTAAGGTCTTAACTCTAACTCTGGCCTACTGGTTAAGGTCTTAACTCTGAGTCAGGCCAAATAGCTAAGGTCTTAACTCTTACTCTGGCCTAATAGCAAAGGTCTTAGACTCGTAATATGGCCTAATAGCTAAGGTCTTAACTCTTACTCTGGCCTAATAGCTAAGGTCTTAGACTCGTACTATGGCTTACAGGTTAAGGTCTTACCTCTTACTCTGGCCTACTGGTTAAGGTCTTAACTCTTACTCTGGCCTACTGGTTAAGGTCTTAACTCTTACTCTGGCCTGATGGTTAAGGTCTTAACTCTTACTCTGGCCTAATAGCTAAGGTCTTAGACTCGTACTGTGGCCTAATGGTTAAGGTCTTAACTTTTACTCTGGCCTAATAGCTAAGGTCTCAACTCTTACTCTGGCCTAATAGCTAAGTTCTTAGCCTCGTACTCTGGCCTACTGGTTAAGGTCTTAACTCTTACTCTGGCCTACTAGTTAAGGTCTTAACTCTTACTCTGGCCTAATAGCTAAGGTCTTAGACTCGTACTCTGGCCTAATAGCTAAGGTCTTAGACTCGTACTCTGGCCTAAGGGTTAAGGTCTTAACTCTTATTCTGGCCTAATAGCTAAGGTCTTAACTCTTACTCTGGCCTACTGGTTAAGGTCTTAACTCTTACTATGGCCTAATAGCTAAGGTCTTAGACTCGTACTCTGGCCTAATAGCTAACGTCTCAGACTCGAACTCTGGCCTACTGGTTAAGGTCTTAACTCTTACTCTGGCCTACTGGTTAAGGTCTTAACTCTTACCTTGGCCTAATAGCTAAGGTCTTAGACTCGTACTCTGGCCTAATGGTTAAGGTCTTAACTCTTACTCTGGCCTAATAGCTAAGGTCTTACCTCTTAATCTGGCCTACTGGTTAAGGTCTTAACTCTTACTCTGGCCTACTGGTTAAGGTCTTAACTCTTACTATGGCCTAATAGCTAAGGTCTTAGACTCGTACTCTGGCCTAATAGCTAAGGTCTTAACTCTTACTCTGGACTAATAGCTAATTTCTTAGACTCGTGCTCTGGCCTACTGGTTAAGGTCTTAACTCTTACTCTGGCCTACTGGTTATGGTCTTAACTCTTACTCTGGCCTAATAGCTAAGGTCTTAGTCTCGTACTCTGGCCTAATGGTTAAGTTGTTAACTCTTACTCTGGCCTACTGGTTAAGGTCTTAACTCTTACGCTGGCCTAATTGCTAAGGTCTTAACTCTTACTCTGGCCTAATAGCTATGGTCCTAGACTCGTACTCCGGCCTAATGGTTAAGGTCTTAACTCTTACTCTGGCCTACTGGTTAAGGTCTTAACTCTTACTCTGGCCTAATAGCTAAGGTCTTCGACTCGTACTCTGGCGTAATGGTTAAGGTCTTAACTCTTACTCTGGCCTAATAGCTAAGATCTTAGACTCGTACTCTGGCCTACTGGTTAAGGTCTTATCTCTTACTCTGGCCTACTGGTTAAGGTCTTAACTCTTACTCTGGCCTAATAGCTAAGGTCTTAGACTCATACTCTGGCCTAATGGTTAAGGTCTTAACTCTTATTCTGGCCTAATAGCTAAGGTCTTAACTCTTACTCTGGCCTACTGGTTAAGGTCTTAACTCTTACTCTGGCCTAATAGCTAAGGTCTTAGACTCGTACTCTGGCCTAATGGTTAAGGTCTTAACTCTTACTCTGACCTACTGGTTAAGGTCTTAACTCTTACTCTGGCCTAATAGCTAAGGTCTTAACTCTTACTCTGGCCTAATAGCTAAGGTCTTAGGCTCATACTCTGGCCTACTGGTTAAGGTCTTAACTCTTACTCTGGCCTACTGGTTAAGGTCTTAACTCTTACTCTGGCCTAATAGCTAAGGTCTTAGACTCGTACTCTGGCCTAATAGATAAGGTCTTAGACTCATACTCTGGCCTAATGGTTAAGCTTTTAACTCCTACTCTGGCCTAATAGCTAAGGTCTTAACTCTTACTCTGGCCTACTGGTTAAGGTCTTAACTCTTACTCTGGCCTAATAGCTAAGGTCTTAACTCTTACTCTGGCCTAATAGCTAAGGTCTTAGACTCATACTCTGGCCTAATGGTTAAGGTCTTAACTCTTACTCTGTCCTACTGGTTAAGGTCTTAACTCTTACTCTGGCCTAATAGCTAAGGTTTTAGACTCGTACTCTGGCCTACTGGTTAAGGTCTTAACTCTTACTCTGGCATAACAGCTAAGGTCTTAGACTCGTACTCTGGCCTAATAGCTAAGGTCTTAACTCTTACTCTGGCCTAATAGCTAATGTCTTAACTCTTACTCTGGCCTAATAGCTAAGGTCTTAGACTCGTACTCTGGCCTAATAGCTAAGGTCTTAACTCTTACTCTGGCCTACTGGTTAAGGTCTTAACTCTTACTCTGGCCTAATAGCTAAGGTCTTAACTCTTACTCTGGCCTAATAGCTAAGGTCTTAGGCTCATACTCTGGCCTACTGGTTAAGGTCTTAACTCTTACTCTGGCCTAATAGCTAAGGTCTTAGACTCGTACTCTGGCCTAATAGATAAGGTCTTAGACTCATACTCTGGCCTAATGGTTAAGCTTTTAACTCCTACTCTGGCCTAATAGTTAAGGTCTTAACTCTTACTCTGGCCTACTGGTTAAGGTCTTAACTCTTACTCTGGCCTAATAGCTAAGGTCTTAACTCTTACTCTGGCCTAATAGCTAAGGTCTTAGACTCATACTCTGGCCTAATGGTTAAGGTCTTAACTCTTACTCTGGCCTACTGGTTAAGGTCTTAACTCTTACTCTGGCCTAATAGCTAAGGTTTTAGACTCGTACTCTGGCCTACTGGTTAAGGTCTTAACTCTTACTCTGGCATAATAGCTAAGGTCTTAGACTCGTACTCTGGCCTAATAGCTAAGGTCTTAACTCTTACTCTGGCCTAATAGCTAATGTCTTAACTCTTACTCTGGCCTAATAGCTAAGGTCTTAGACTCGTACTCTGGCCTAATAGCTAAGGTCTTAACTCTTACTCTGGCCTACTGGTTAAGGTCTTTACTCTTACTCTGGTCTAATAGCTAAGGTATTAGACTTGTATTCTGGCCTACTGGTTAAGGTCTTAACTCTTACTCTGGCATAATAGCTAAGGTCTTAGACTCGTACTCTGGCCTAATAGCTAAGGGCTTAACTCTTACTCTGGCCTAATAGCTAATGTCTTAACTCTTACTCTGGCCTAATAGCTAAGGTCTTAGAGTCATACTCTGGCCTAATAGCTAAGGTCTTAACTCTTACTCTGGCCTACTGGTTAAGGTCTTAACTCTTACTCTGGCCTAACAGCTAAGGTCTTGGACTTGTACTCTGGCCTAATAGCTAAGGTCTTAGACTCGTACTATGGCCTGCAGGTTAAGGTCTTAACTCTTACTCGGGCCTTTTGGTTAAGGTCTTAACTCTTACTCTGGCCTAATAGCTAAGGTCTTAGACTCGTACTCTGGCCTAATGGTTAAGGTCTTAACTCTTACTCTGGCCTACTGGTTAAGGTCTTAACTTTTACTCTGGCCTAATAGCTAAGGTTTTAGACTCATACTCTGGACTAATGGTTAAGGTCTTAACTCTTAATCTGGCCTACCGGTTAAGGTCTTAACTCTTACTCTGGCCTACTGGTTAAGGTCTTAACTCTTACTATGGCCTAATAGCTAAGGTCTTAGACTCGTACTCTGGCCTAATAGCTAAGGTCTTAACTCTTACTCTGGACTAATAGCTAAGGTCTTAGACTCGTGCTCTGGCCTACTGGTTAAGGTCTTAACTCTTACTCTGGCCTACTGGTTATGGTCTTAACTCTTACTCTGGCCTAATAGCTAAGGTCTTAGTCTCATACTCTGGCCTAATGGTTAAGTTCTTAACTCTTACTCTGGCCTACTGGTTAAGGTCTTAACTCTTACGCAGACCTAATTGCTAAGGTCTTAACTCTTACTCTGGCCTAATAGCTATGGTCCTAGACTCGTACTCCGGCCTAATGGTTAAGGTCTTAACTCTTACTCTGGCCTACTGGTTAAGGTCTTAACTCTTACTCTGGCCTAATAGCTAAGGTCTTCGACTCGTACTCTGGCGTAATGGTTAAGGTCTTAACTCTTACTCTGGCCTAATAGCTAAGATCTTAGACTCGTACTCTGGACTACTGGTTAAGGTCTTATCTCTTACTCTGGCCTACTGGTTAAGGTCTTAACTCTTACTCTGGCCTAATAGCTAAGGTCTTAGACTCGTACTCTGGCCTAATGGTTAAGGTCTTAACTCTTACTCTGGCCTATTGATTAAGGTCTTAACTCTTAATCTGGCCTAATAGCTAAGGTCTTAACTCTTACTCTGGCCTAATAGCAAAGGTTTTAGACTCGTAATCTGGTCTAATAGCTAAGGTCTTAACTCTTAATCTGGCCTAGTAGCTAAGGTCTTAGACTCGTACTATGGCCTACAGGTTAAGGTCTTAACTCTTACTCTGGCCTACTGGTTAAGGTCTTAACTCTTACTCTGGCCTACTGGTTAAGGTCTTAACTCTTACTCTGGCCTAATAGCTAAGGTCTTAGACTCGTACTCTGGCCTAATGGTTAAGGTCTTAACTCTTACTCTGGCCTATTGATTAAGGTCTTAACTCTTAATCTGGCCTAATAGCTAAGGTCTTAACTCTTACTCTGGCCTAATAGCAAAGGTCTTAGACTCGTAATCTGGTCTAATAGCTAAGGTCTTAACTCTTAATCTGGCCTAGTAGCTAAGGTCTTAGACTCGTACTATGGCCTACAGGTTAAGGTCTTAACTCTTACTCTGGCCTACTGGTTAAGGTCTTAACTCATACTCTGGCCTAATAGCTAAGGTCTTAGACTCGTACTCTGGCCTAATGGTTAAGGTCTTAACTCTTACTCTGGCCTACTGGTTAAGGTCTTAACTCTTACTCTGGCCTAATAGCTAAGGTCTTAGACTCGTTCTCTGGCCTAATGTTTAAGGTCTTAACTCTTACTCTGGCCTATTGATTAAGGTCTTAACTCTTACTCTTGCCTAATAGCTAAGGTCTTAGACTCATACTCTGGCCTAGTAGCTAAGGTCTTAGACTCGTACTCTGGCCTAATAGCTAAGGTCTTAGACTCGTACTCTGGCCTAATGGTTAAGGTCTTATCTCTTACTCTGGCCTACTGGTTAAGGTCTTAACTGTTACTCTGGCCTAATAGCTAAGGTCTTAACTCTTACTCTGGCCTAATAGCTAAGGTCTTAGACTCGTACTCTGGCCTACTGGTTAAGGTCTTAACTCTTACTCTGGCCTAATAGCTAAGGTCTCAACTCTTACTCTGTCCTAATAGCTAAGGTCTTAACACTTACTCTGGCCTAATAGCTAAGGTCTTAGACTCGTACTCTGGCCTAATGGTTAAGGTCTTAAGTCTTACTCTGGCCTACTGGTTAAGGTCTTAACTCTTACTCTGGCCTAATAGCTAAGGTCTTAGACTCGTACTCTGGCCTAATGGTTAAGGTCTTAACTCTTACTCTGGCCTAATAGCTAAGGTCTTAGACTGGTACTCTGGCCTAATGGTTAAGGTCTTAACTCTTACTCTGGCCTACTGGTTAAGGTCTTAACTCTTACTCTGGCCTAATAGCTGAGGTCTTAACTCTTACTCTGGCCTACTGGTTAAGGTCTTAACTTTTACTCTGGCCTAATAGCTAAGGTCTTAGACTCATACTCTGGCCTAATGGTTAAGGTCTTAACTCTTTCTCTGGCCTAATAGCTAAGGTCCTAACTCTTACTCTGGCCTAATAGCTAAGGTCTTAACTCTTACTCTGGCCTACTGGTTAAGGTCTTAACTCTTACTCTGGCCTAATAGCTAAGGTCTTAGACTCGTACTCTGGCCTAATAGCTAAGGTCTTAGACTTGTACTCTGGCCTACAGGTTAAGGTCTTAACTCTTACTCTGGCCTACTGGTTAAGGTCTTAACTCTTAATCTGGCCTAATAGCTAAGGTCTTAGACTTGTACTCTGACCTACAGGTTAAGGTCTTAACTCTTACTCTGGCCTAATAGCTAAGGTCTTAACTCTTACTCTGGCCTAATAGCTAAGGTCTTAGACTCGTACTCTGACCTAATGGTTAAGGTATTAACTCTTACTTTGGCATACTGGTTAAGGTCTTTACCCATACTCTGGCATAATAGCTAAGGTCTTAGACTCGTACTCTGGCCTAATGGTTAAGGTCTTAACTCTTACTCTGGCCTAATAGCTAAGGTCTTAACTCTTACTCTGGCCTAATAGCTAAGGTCTTAACTCTTACTCTGGCCTAATAGCTAAGGTCTTAGACTCGTGCTCTGGCCTAATGGTTAAGGTCTTAACTTTTACTCTGGCCTAATAGCTAAAATCTTAACTCTTACTCTGGCCTAATAGCTAAGGTCTTAGCCTCGTACTCTGGCCTACTGGTTAAGGTCTTAACTCGTACTCTGGCCTAATGGTTAAGGTCTTAACGCTTACTCTGGCCTAATAGCTAAGGTCTTAGACTCGTACTCTGGCCTTATAGCTAAGGTCTTAGACTCGTACTCTGGCCTGATGGTTAAGGTCTTAACTCTTCCTCTGGCCTAATAGCTAAGGTCTTAGACTCGTACTGTGGCCTAATGGTTAAGCTCTTAACTTTTACTCTGGCCTAATAGCTAAGGTCTCAACTCTTACTCTGGCCTAATAGCTAAGTTCTTAGCCTCGTACTCTGGCCTACTGGTTAAGGTCTTAACTCTTACTCTGGCCTACTAGTTAAGGTCTTAACTCTTACTCTGGCCTAATAGCTAAGGTCTTAGACTCGTACTCTGGCCTAATAGCTAAGGTCTTAGACTCGTACTCTGGCCTAAGGGTTAAGGTCTTAACTCTTATTCTGGCCTAATAGCTAAGGTCTTAACTCTTACTCTGGCCTACTGGTTAAGGTCTTAACTCCTACTCTGGCCTACTGGTTAAGGTCTTAACTCTTACTATGGCCTAATAGCTAAGGTCTTAGACTCGTACTCTGGCCTAATAGCTAAGGTCTTAACTCTTACTCTGGCCTAATAGCTAACGTCTCAGACTCGAACTCTGGCCTACTGGTTAAGGTCTTAACTCTTACTCTGGCCTACTGGTTAAGGTCTTAACTCTTACCTTGGCCTAATAGCTAAGGTCTTAGACTCGTACTCTGGCCTAATGGTTAAGGTCTTAACTCTTACTCTGGCCTAATAGCTAAGGTCTTACCTCTTAATCTGGCCTACTGGTTAAGGTCTTAACTCTTACTCTGGCCTACTGGTTAAGGTCTTAACTCTTACTATGGCCTAATAGCTAAGGTCTTAGAGTCGTACTCTGGCCTAATAGCTAAGGTCTTAACTCTTACTCTGGACTAATAGCTAAGGTCTTAGACTCGTGCTCTGGCCTACTGGTTAAGGTCTTAACTCTTACTCTGGCCTACTGGTTATGGTCTTAACTCTTACTCTGGCCTAATAGCTAAGGTCTTAGTCTCGTACTCTGGCCTAATGGTTAAATTCTTAACTCTTACTCTGGCCTACTGGTTAAGGTCTTAACTCTTACTCTGGCCTAATAGCTAAGGTCTTAACTCTTACTCTGGCCTACTGGTTAAGGTCTTAACTCTTACTATAGCCTAATAGCTAAGGTCTTAGACTCGTACTCTGGCCTATTAGCTAAGGTCTTAACTCTTACTCTGGCCTAATAGCTAACGTCTCAGACTCGAACTCTGGCCTACTGGTTAAGGTCTTAACTCTTACTCTGGCCTACTGGTTAAGGTCTTAACTCTTACCTTGGCCTAATGGCTAAGGTCTTAGACTCGTACTCTGGCCTAATGGTTAAGGTCTTAACTCTTACTCTGGCCTAATAGCTAAGGTCTTAACTCTTACTCTGGCCTACTGGTTAAGGTCTTAACTCTTACTCTGGCCTAATAGCTAAGGTCTTAGACTCATACTCTGGCCTAATAGCTACGGTCTTAACTCTTACTCTGACCTAATAGCTAAGGTCTTATACTCGTACTTTGGCCTACTGGTTAAGGTCTTAACTCTTACTCTGGCCTAATAGCTAAGGCCTTAGACTCGTACGCTGGCCTAATAGCTAAGGTCTTAGGCCCGTACTCTGGCCTAATGGTTAAGGTCTTAACTCCTACTCTGGCCTAATAGCTAAGGTCTTAGACTCGTACTCTGGCCTAATGGTTAAGGTCTTAACTTTTACACTGGACTAATAGCTAAGGTCTTAACTCTTACTCTGGACTAATAGCTAAGGTCTTAGACTCGTACTCTGGCCTACTGGTTAAGGTCTTAACTCTTACTCTGGCCTACTGGTTAAGGGCTTAACTCTTACGCTGGCCTAATAGCTAAGGTCTTAGACTCGTACTCTGGCCTAGTAGCTAAGGTCTTAGATTCGTACTCTGGCCTTATGGTTAAGGTCTTAACTCTTACTCTGGACTAATAGCTAAGGTCTTAACTCTTACTCTGGCCTACTGGTTAAGGTCTTAACTCTTACTCTGGCCTAATAGCTAAGGTCTTAACTCTTACTCCTGCCTAATAGCTAAGGTCTTAGACTCGTACTCTGGGCTAATGGTTAAGGTCCTAACTCTTACTCTGGCCTACTGGTTAAGGTCTTAGACTCGTACTCTGGCCTAATAGCTAAGGTCTTAGACTCGTACTCTGGCCTAATGGTTAAGGTCTTAACTCTTACTCTGGCCTACTGGTTAAGGTCTTAACTCTTACTCTGGCCTAATAGCTAAGGTCTTAACTCTTACTCTGGCCTAATAGCTAAGGTCTTAGGCTCATACTCTGGCCTACTGGTTAAGGTCTTAACTCTTACTCTGGCCTACTGGTTAAGGTCTTAACTCTTACTCTGGCCTAATAGCTTAGGTCTTAGACTCGTACTCTGGCCTAATAGATAAGGTATTAGACTCGTACTCTGGCCTAATGGTTAAGCTTTTAACTCCTACTCTGGCCTAATAGCTAAGGTCTTAACTCTTACTCTGGCCTACTGGTTAAGGTCTTAACTCTTACTCTGGCCTAATAGCTAAGGTCTTAACTCTTACTCTGGCCTAATAGCTAAGGTCTTAGACTCATACTCTGGCCTAATGGTTAAGGTCTTAACTCTTACTCTGGCCTACTGGTTAAGGTCTTAACTCTTACTCTGGCATAATAGCTAAGGTCTTAGACTCGTACTCTGGCCTAATAGCTAAGGGCTTAACTCTTACTCTGGCCTAATAGCTAATGTCTTAACTCTTACTCTGGCCTAATAGCTAAGGTCTTAGACTCATACTCTGGCCTAATAGCTAAGGTCTTAACTCTTACTCTGGCCTACTGGTTAAGGTCTTAACTCTTACTCTGGCCTAACAGCTAAGGTCTTGGACTCGTACTCTGGCCTAATAGCTAAGGTCTTAGACTCATACTATGGCCTGCAGGGTAAGGTCTTAACTCTTACTCGGGCCTTTTGGTTAAGGTCTTAACTCTTACTCTGGCCTAATAGCTAAGGTCTTAGACTCGTACTCTGGCCTAATGGTTAAGGTCTTAACTTTTACACTGGACTAATAGCTAAGGTCTTAACTCTTACTCTGGCCTAATAGCTAAGGTCTTAGACTCGTACTCTGGCCTACTGGTTAAGGTCTTAACTCTTACTCTGGCCTACTGGTTAAGGTCTTAACTCTTACGCTGGCCTAATAGCTAAGGTCTTAGACTCGTACTCTGGCCTAGTAGCTAAGGTCTTAGATTCGTACTCTGGCCTTATGGTTAAGGTCTTAACTCTTACTCTGGACTAATAGCTAAGGTCTTAACTCTTACTCTGGCCTACTGGTTAAGGTCTTAACTCTTACTCTGGCCTAATAGCTAAGGTCTTAACTCTTACTCCTGCCTAATAGCTAAGGTCTTAGACTCGTACTCTGGGCTAATGGTTAAGGTCCTAACTCTTACTCTGGCCTACTGGTTAAGGTCTTAGACTCGTACTCTGGCCTAATAGCTAAGGTCTTAGACTCGTACTCTGGCCTAATGGTTAAGGTCTTAACTCTTACTCTGGCCTACTGGTTAAGGTCTTAACTCTTACGCTGGCCTAATTGCTAAGGTCTTAACTCTTACTCTGGCCTAATAGCTATGGTCCTAGACTCGTACTCTGGCCTAATGGTTAAGGTCTTAACTCTTACTCTGGCCTACTGGTTAAGGTCTTAACTCTTACTCTGGCCTACTAGCTAAGGTCTTAGACTCGTACTCTGGCCTAATGGTTAAGGTCTTAACTCTTACTCTGGCCTAATAGCTAAGATCTTAGACTCATACTCTGGCCTACTGGTTAAGGTCTTATCTCTTACTCTGGCCTACTGGTTAAGGTCTTAACTCTTACTCTGGCCTAATAGCTAAGGTCTTAGACTCGTACTCTGGCCTAATGGTTAAGGTCTTAACTCTTACTCTGGCCTACTGGTTAAGGTCTTAACTCTTACTCTGGCCAAATAGCTAAGGTCTTAGACTCGTACTCTGGCCTAATGGTCAAGGTCTTAACTCTAACTCTGGCCTACTGGTTAAGGTCTTAACTCTGAGTCAGGCCAAATAGCTAAGGTCTTAACTCTTACTCTGGCCTAATAGCAAAGGTCTTAGACTCGTAATATGGCCTAATAGCTAAGGTCTTAACTCTTACTCTGGCCTAATAGCTAAGGTCTTAGACTCGTACTATGGCTTACAGGTTAAGGTCTTAACTCTTACTCTGGCCTACTGGTTAAGGTCTTAACTCTTACTCTGGCCTACTGGTTAAGGTCTTAACTCTTACTCTGGCCTGATGGTTAAGGTCTTAACTCTTACTCTGGCCTAATAGCTAAGGTCTTAGACTCGTACTGTGGCCTAATGGTTAAGGTCTTAACTTTTACTCTGGCCTAATAGCTAAGGTCTCAACTCTTACTCTGGCCTAATAGCTAAGTTCTTAGCCTCGTACTCTGGCCTACTGGTTAAGGTCTTAACTCTTACTCTGGCCTACTAGTTAAGGTCTTAACTCTTACTCTGGCCTAATAGCTAAGGTCTTAGACTCGTACTCTGGCCTAATAGCTAAGGTCTTAGACTCGTACTCTGGCCTAAGGGTTAAGGTCTTAACTCTTATTCTGGCCTAATAGCTAAGGTCTTAACTCTTACTCTGGCCTACTGGTTAAGGTCTTAACTCTTACTATGGCCTAATAGCTAAGGTCTTAGACTCGTACTCTGGCTTAATAGCTAACGTCTCAGACTCGAACTCTGGCCTACTGGTTAAGGTCTTAACTCTTACTCTGGCCTACTGGTTAAGGTCTTAACTCTTACCTTGGCCTAATAGCTAAGGTCTTAGACTCGTACTCTGGCCTAATGGTTAAGGTCTTAACTCTTACTCTGGCCTAATAGCTATGGTCCTAGACTCGTACTCTGGCCTAATGGTTAAGGTCTTAACTCTTACTCTGGCCTACTGGTTAAGGTCTTAACTCTTACTCTGGCCTACTAGCTAAGGTCTTAGACTCGTACTCTGGCCTAATGGTTAAGGTCTTAACTCTTACTCTGGCCTAATAGCTAAGATCTTAGACTCATACTCTGGCCTACTGGTTAAGGTCTTATCTCTTACTCTGGCCTACTGGTTAAGGTCTTAACTCTTACTCTGGCCTAATAGCTAAGGTCTTAGACTCGTACTCTGGCCTAATGGATAAGGTCTTAACTCTTACTCTGGCCTACTGGTTAAGGTCTTAACTCTTACTCTGGCCAAATAGCTAAGGTCTTAGACTCGTACTCTGGCCTAATGGTTAAGGTCTTAACTCTAACTCTGGCCTACTGGTTAAGGTCTTAACTCTGAGTCAGGCCAAATAGCTAAGGTCTTAACTCTTACTCTGGCCTAATAGCAAAGGTCTTAGACTCGTAATATGGCCTAATAGCTAAGGTCTTAACTCTTACTCTGGCCTAATAGCTAAGGTCTTAGACTCGTACTATGGCTTACAGGTTAAGGTCTTACCTCTTACTCTGGCCTACTGGTTAAGGTCTTAACTCTTACTCTGGCCTACTGGTTAAGGTCTTAACTCTTACTCTGGCCTGATGGTTAAGGTCTTAACTCTTACTCTGGCCTAATAGCTAAGGTCTTAGACTCGTACTGTGGCCTAATGGTTAAGGTCTTAACTTTTACTCTGGCCTAATAGCTAAGGTCTCAACTCTTACTCTGGCCTAATAGCTAAGTTCTTAGCCTCGTACTCTGGCCTACTGGTTAAGGTCTTAACTCTTACTCTGGCCTACTAGTTAAGGTCTTAACTCTTACTCTGGCCTAATAGCTAAGGTCTTAGACTCGTACTCTGGCCTAATAGCTAAGGTCTTAGACTCGTACTCTGGCCTAAGGGTTAAGGTCTTAACTCTTATTCTGGCCTAATAGCTAAGGTCTTAACTCTTACTCTGGCCTACTGGTTAAGGTCTTAACTCTTACTATGGCCTAATAGCTAAGGTCTTAGACTCGTACTCTGGCCTAATAGCTAACGTCTCAGACTCGAACTCTGGCCTACTGGTTAAGGTCTTAACTCTTACTCTGGCCTACTGGTTAAGGTCTTAACTCTTACCTTGGCCTAATAGCTAAGGTCTTAGACTCGTACTCTGGCCTAATGGTTAAGGTCTTAACTCTTACTCTGGCCTAATAGCTAAGGTCTTACCTCTTAATCTGGCCTACTGGTTAAGGTCTTAACTCTTACTCTGGCCTACTGGTTAAGGTCTTAACTCTTACTATGGCCTAATAGCTAAGGTCTTAGACTCGTACTCTGGCCTAATAGCTAAGGTCTTAACTCTTACTCTGGACTAATAGCTAATTTCTTAGACTCGTGCTCTGGCCTACTGGTTAAGGTCTTAACTCTTACTCTGGCCTACTGGTTATGGTCTTAACTCTTACTCTGGCCTAATAGCTAAGGTCTTAGTCTCGTACTCTGGCCTAATGGTTAAGTTGTTAACTCTTACTCTGGCCTACTGGTTAAGGTCTTAACTCTTACGCTGGCCTAATTGCTAAGGTCTTAACTCTTACTCTGGCCTAATAGCTATGGTCCTAGACTCGTACTCCGGCCTAATGGTTAAGGTCTTAACTCTTACTCTGGCCTACTGGTTAAGGTCTTAACTCTTACTCTGGCCTAATAGCTAAGGTCTTCGACTCGTACTCTGGCGTAATGGTTAAGGTCTTAACTCTTACTCTGGCCTAATAGCTAAGATCTTAGACTCGTACTCTGGCCTACTGGTTAAGGTCTTATCTCTTACTCTGGCCTACTGGTTAAGGTCTTAACTCTTACTCTGGCCTAATAGCTAAGGTCTTAGACTCATACTCTGGCCTAATGGTTAAGGTCTTAACTCTTATTCTGGCCTAATAGCTAAGGTCTTAACTCTTACTCTGGCCTACTGGTTAAGGTCTTAACTCTTACTCTGGCCTACTGGTTAAGGTCTTAACTCTTACTATGGCCTAATAGCTAAGGTCTTAGACTCGTACTCTGGCCTAATAGCTAAGGTCTTAACTCTTACTCTGGCCTAATAGCTAACGTCTCAGACTCGAACTCTGGCCTACTGGTTAAGGTCTTAACTCTTACTCTGGCCTACTGGTTAAGGTCTTAACTCTTACCTTGGCCTAATGGCTAACGTCTTAGACTCATACTCTGGCCTAATGGTTAAGGTCTTAACTCTTACTCTGGCCTAATAGCTAAGGTCTTAACTCTTACTCTGGCCTACTGGTTAAGGTCTTAACTCTTACTATGGCCTAATAGCTAAGGTCTTAGACTCGTACTCTGGCCTAATAGCTAAGGTCTTAACTCTTACTCTGGACTCATAGCTAAGGTCTTAGACTTGTGCTCTGGCCTAATAGCTAACGTCTCAGACTCGAACTCTGGCCTACTGGTTAAGGTCTTAACTCTTACTCTGGCCTACTGGTTAAGGTCTTAACTCTTACCTTGGCCTAATGGCTAACGTCTTAGACTCATACTCTGGCCTAATGGTTAAGGTCTTAACTCTTACTCTGGCCTAATAGCTAAGGTCTTAACTCTTACTCTGGCCTACTGGTTAAGGTCTTAACTCTTACTATGGCCTAATAGCTAAGGTCTTAGACTCGTACTCTGGCCTAATAGCTAAGGTCTTAACTCTTACTCTGGACTCATAGCTAAGGTCTTAGACTTGTGCTCTGGCCTACTGGTTAAGGTCTTAACTCTTACTCTGGCCTACTGGTTATGGTGTTAACTCTTACTCTGGCCTAATAGCTAAGGTCTTAACTCTTACTCTGGCCTAATAGCCAAGGTCTTAGACTTGTACTCTGGCCTAATGGTTAAGGTCTTAACTCTTACTCTGGCCTACTGGTTAAGGTCTTAACTCTTACTCTGGCCTAATAGCTAAGGTCTTAGTCTCGTACTCTGGCCTAATGGTTAAGTTCTTAACTCTTACTCTGGCCTACTGGTTAAGGTCTTAACTCTTACACTGGCCTAATTGCTAAGGTCTTAACTCTGACTCTGGCCTAATAGCTATGGTCCTAGACTCGTACTCTGGCCTAATGGTTAAGGTCTTAACTCTTACTCTGGCGTACTGGTTAAGGTCTTAACTCTTACTCTGGCCTACTAGCTAAGGTCTTAGACTCGTACTCTGGCCTAATGGTTAAGGTCTTAACTCTTACTCTGGCCTAATAGCTAAGATCTTAGTCTCATACTCTGGCCTACTGGTTAAGGTCTTATCTCTTACTCTGGCCTACTGGTTAAGGTCTTAACTCTTACTCTGGCCTAATAGCTAAGGTCTTAGACTCGTACTCTGGCCTAATGGTTAAGGTCTTAACTCTTACTCTGGCCTACTGGTTAAGGTCTTAACTCTTACTCTGGCCAAATAGCTAAGGTCTTAGACTCGTACTCTGGCCTAATGGTTAAGGTCTTAACTCTAACTCTGGCCTACTGCTTAAGGTCTTAACTCTTAGTCAGGCCAAATGCTAAGGTCTTAACTCTTACTCTGGCCTAATAGCAAAGGTCTTAGACTCGTAATATGGCCTAATAGCTAAGGTCTTAACTCTTACTCTGGCCTAATAGCTAAGTTATTAGACTCGTACTATGGCCTACAGGTTAAGGTCTTAACTCTTACTCTGGCCTACTGGTTAAGGTCTTAACGCTGACTCTGGCCTACTGGTTAAGGTCTTAACTCTTACTCTGGCCTAATAGCTAAGGTCTTAGACTCGTACTCTGGCCTACTGGTTAAGGTCTTAACGCTTACTCTGGCCTAATAGCTAAGGTCTTAACTCTTACTCCTGCCTAATAGCTAAGGTCTTAGACTCATACTCTGGCCTAATGGTTAAGGTCTTAACTCTTACTCTGGCCTACTGGTTAAGGTCTTAGACTCATACTCTGGCCTAATAGCTAAGGTCTTAGACTCGTACTCTGGCCTAATGGTTAAGGTCTTAACTCTTACTCTGGCCTACTGGTTAAGGTCTTAACTCTTACTCTGGCATAATAGCTAAGGTCTTAGACTCGTACTCTGGCCTAATAGCTAAGGGCTTAACTCTTACTCTGGCCTAATAGCTAATGTCTTAACTCTTACTCTGGCCTAATAGCTAAGGTCTTAGACTCATACTCTGGCCTAATAGCTAAGGTCTTAACTCTTACTCTGGCCTACTGGTTAAGGTCTTAACTCTTACTCTGGCCTAACAGCTAAGGTCTTGGACTCGTACTCTGGCCTAATAGCTAAGGTCTTAGACTCATACTATGGCCTGCAGGATAAGGTCTTAACTCTTACTCGGGCCTTTTGGTTAAGGTCTTAACTCTTACTCTGGCCTAATAGCTAAGGTCTTAGACTCGTACTCTGGCCTAATGGTTAAGGTCTTAACTCTTACTCTGGCCTACTGGTTAAGGTATTAACTCTTACTCTGGCCTAATAGCTAAGGTCTTAACTCTTACTCTGGCCTAATAGCTAAGGTCTTAGACTCATACTCTGGACTAATGGTTAAGGTCTTAACTCTTAATCTGGCCTACCGGTTAAGGTCTTAACTCTTACTCTGGCCTACTGGTTAAGGTCTTAACTCTTACTATGGCCTAATAGCTAAGGTCTTAGACTCGTACTCTGGCCTAATAGCTAAGGTCTTAACTCTTACTCTGGACTAATAGCTAAGGTCTTAGACTCGTGCTCTGGCCTACTGGTTAAGGTCTTAACTCTTACTCTGGCCTACTGGTTATGGTCTTAACTCTTACTCTGGCCTAATAGCTAAGGTCTTAGTCTCATACTCTGGCCTAATGGTTAAGTTCTTAACTCTTACTCTGGCCTACTGGTTAAGGTCTTAACTCTTACGCTGACCTAATTGCTAAGGTCTTAACTCTTACTCTGGCCTAATAGCTATGGTCCTAGACTCGTACTCCGGCCTAATGGTTAAGGTCTTAACTCTTACTCTGGCCTACTGGTTAAGGTCTTAACTCTTACTCTGGCCTAATAGCTAAGGTCTTCGACTCGTACTCTGGCGTAATGGTTAAGGTCTTAACTCTTACTCTGGCCTAATAGCTAAGATCTTAGACTCGTACTCTGGCCTACTGGTTAAGGTCTTATCTCTTACTCTGGCCTACTGGTTAAGGTCTTAACTCTTACTCTGGCCTAATAGCTAAGGTCTTAGACTCGTACTCTGGCCTAATGGTTAAGGTCTTAACTCTTATTCTGGCCTAATAGCTAAGGTCTTAACTCTTACTCTGGCCTACTGGTTAAGGTCTTAACTCTTACTATGGCCTAATAGCTAAGGTCTTAGACTCGTACTCTGGCCTATTAGCTAAGGTCTTAACTCTTACTCTGGCCTAATAGCTAACGTCTCAGACTCGAACTCTGGCCTACTGGTTAAGGTCTTAACTCTTACTCTGGCCTACTGGTTAAGGTCTTAACTCTTACCTTGGCCTAATGGCTAAGGTCTTAGACTCATACTCTGGCCTAATGGTTAAGGTCTTAACTCTTACTCTGGCCTAATAGCTGAGGTCTTAACTCTTAATCTGGCCTACTGGTTAAGGTCTTAACTCTTACTCTGGCCTACTGGTTAAGGTCTTAACTCTTACTATGGCCTAATAGCTAAGGTCTTAGACTCGTACTCTGGCCTAATAGCTAAGGTCTTAACTCTTACTCTGGACTAATAGCTAAGGTCTTAGACTTGTGCTCTGGCCTACTGGTTAAGGTCTTAACTCTTACTCTGGCCTACTGGTTATGGTCTTAACTCTTACTCTGGCCTAATAGATAAGGTCTTAACTCTTACTCTGGCCTAATAGCTAAGGTCTTAGACTCGTACTCTGGCCTAATGGTTAAGGTCTTAACTCTTACTCTGGCCTACTGGTTAAGGTCTTAACTCTTACTCTGGCCTAATAGCTAAGGTCTTAGTCTCGTACTCTGGCCTAATGGTTAAGTTCTTAACTCTTACTCTGGCCTACTGGTTAAGGTCTTAACTCTTACGCTGGCCTAATTGCTAAGGTCTTAACTCTTACTCTGGCCTAATAGCTATGGTCCTAGACTCGTACTCTGGCCTAATGGTTAAGGTCTTAACTCTTACTCTGGCCTACTGGTTAAGGTCTTAACTCTTACTCTGGCCTACTAGCTAAGGTCTTAGACTCGTACTCTGGCCTAATGGTTAAGGTCTTAACTCTTACTCTGGCCTAATAGCTAAGATCTTAGACTCATACTCTGGCCTACTGGTTAAGGTCTTATCTCTTACTCTGGCCTACTGGTTAAGGTCTTAACTCTTACTCTGGCCTAATAGCTAAGGTCTTAGACTCGTACTCTGGCCTAATGGTTAAGGTCTTAACTCTTACTCTGGCCTACTGGTTAAGGTCTTAACTCTTACTCTGGCCAAATAGCTAAGGTCTTAGACTCGTACTCTGGCCTAATGGTCAAGGTCTTAACTCTAACTCTGGCCTACTGGTTAAGGTCTTAACTCTGAGTCAGGCCAAATAGCTAAGGTCTTAACTCTTACTCTGGCCTAATAGCAAAGGTCTTAGACTCGTAATATGGCCTAATAGCTAAGGTCTTAACTCTTACTCTGGCCTAATAGCTAAGGTCTTAGACTCGTACTATGGCTTACAGGTTAAGGTCTTAACTCTTACTCTGGCCTACTGGTTAAGGTCTTAACTCTTACTCTGGCCTACTGGTTAAGGTCTTAACTCTTACTCTGGCCTGATGGTTAAGGTCTTAACTCTTACTCTGGCCTAATAGCTAATGTCTCAACTCTTACTCTGGCCTAATAGCTAAGTTCTTAGCCTCGTACTCTGGCCTACTGGTTAAGGTCTTAACTCTTACTCTGGCCTACTAGTTAAGGTCTTAACTCTTACTCTGGCCTAATAGCTAAGGTCTTAGACTCGTACTCTGGCCTAATAGCTAAGGCCTTAGACTCGTACTCTGGCCTAAGGGTTAAGGTCTTAACTCTTATTCTGGCCTAATAGCTAAGGTCTTAACTCTTACTCTGGCCTACTGGTTAAGGTCTTAACTCTTACTATGGCCTAATAGCTAAGGTCTTAGACTCGTACTCTGGCCTAATAGCTAACGTCTCAGACTCGAACTCTGGCCTACTGGTTAAGGTCTTAACTCTTACTCTGGCCTACTGGTTAAGGTCTTAACTCTTACCTTGGCCTAATAGCTAAGGTCTTAGACTCGTACTCTGGCCTAATGGTTAAGGTCTTAACTCTTACTCTGGCCTAATAGCTATGGTCCTAGACTCGTAATCTGGCCTAATGGTTAAGGTCTTAACTCTTACTCTGGCCTACTGGTTAAGGTCTTAACTCTTACTCTGGCCTACTAGCTAAGGTCTTAGACTCGTACTCTGGCCTAATGGTTAAGGTCTTAACTCTTACTCTGGCCTAATAGCTAAGATCTTAGACTCATACTCTGGCCTACTGGTTAAGGTCTTATCTCTTACTCTGGCCTACTGGTTAAGGTCTTAACTCTTACTCTGGCCTAATAGCTAAGGTCTTAGACTCGTACTCTGGCCTAATGGATAAGGTCTTAACTCTTACTCTGGCCTACTGGTTAAGGTCTTAACTCTTACTCTGGCCAAATAGCTAAGGTCTTAGACTCGTACTCTGGCCTAATGGTTAAGGTCTTAACTCTAACTCTGGCCTACTGGTTAAGGTCTTAACTCTGAGTCAGGCCAAATAGCTAAGGTCTTAACTCTTACTCTGGCCTAATAGCAAAGGTCTTAGACTCGTAATATGGCCTAATAGCTAAGGTCTTAACTCTTACTCTGGCCTAATAGCTAAGGTCTTAGACTCGTACTATGGCTTACAGGTTAAGGTCTTACCTCTTACTCTGGCCTACTGGTTAAGGTCTTAACTCTTACTCTGGCCTACTGGTTAAGGTCTTAACTCTTACTCTGGCCTGATGGTTAAGGTCTTAACTCTTACTCTGGCCTAATAGCTAAGGTCTTAGACTCGTACTGTGGCCTAATGGTTAAGGTCTTAACTTTTACTCTGGCCTAATAGCTAAGGTCTCAACTCTTACTCTGGCCTAATAGCTAAGTTCTTAGCCTCGTACTCTGGCCTACTGGTTAAGGTCTTAACTCTTACTCTGGCCTACTAGTTAAGGTCTTAACTCTTACTCTGGCCTAATAGCTAAGGTCTTAGACTCGTACTCTGGCCTAATAGCTAAGGTCTTAGACTCGTACTCTGGCCTAAGGGTTAAGGTCTTAACTCTTATTCTGGCCTAATAGCTAAGGTCTTAACTCTTACTCTGGCCTACTGGTTAAGGTCTTAACTCTTACTATGGCCTAATAGCTAAGGTCTTAGACTCGTACTCTGGCCTAATAGCTAACGTCTCAGACTCGAACTCTGGCCTACTGGTTAAGGTCTTAACTCTTACTCTGGCCTACTGGTTAAGGTCTTAACTCTTACCTTGGCCTAATAGCTAAGGTCTTAGACTCGTACTCTGGCCTAATGGTTAAGGTCTTAACTCTTACTCTGGCCTAATAGCTAAGGTCTTACCTCTTAATCTGGCCTACTGGTTAAGGTCTTAACTCTTACTCTGGCCTACTGGTTAAGGGCTTAACTCTTACTATGGCCTAATAGCTAAGGTCTTAGACTCGTACTCTGGCCTAATAGCTAAGGTCTTAACTCTTACTCTGGACTAATAGCTAATTTCTTGGACTCGTGCTCTGGCCTACTGGTTAAGGTCTTAACTCTTACTCTGGCCTACTGGTTATGGTCTTAACTCTTACTCTGGCCTAATAGCTAAGGTCTTAGTCTCGTACTCTGGCCTAATGGTTAAGTTGTTAACTCTTACTCTGGCCTACTGGTTAAGGTCTTAACTCTTACGCTGGCCTAATTGCTAAGGTCTTAACTCTTACTCTGGCCTAATAGCTATGGTCCTAGACTCGTACTCCGGCCTAATGGTTAAGGTCTTAACTCTTACTCTGGCCTACTGGTTAAGGTCTTAACTCTTACTCTGGCCTAATAGCTAAGGTCTTCGACTCGTACTCTGGCGTAATGGTTAAGGTCTTAACTCTTACTCTGGCCTAATAGCTAAGATCTTAGACTCGTACTCTGGCCTACTGGTTAAGGTCTTATCTCTTACTCTGGCCTACTGGTTAAGGTCTTAACTCTTACTCTGGCCTAATAGCTAAGGTCTTAGACTCATACTCTGGCCTAATGGTTAAGGTCTTAACTCTTATTCTGGCCTAATAGCTAAGGTCTTAACTCTTACTCTGGCCTACTGGTTAAGGTCTTAACTCTTACTCTGGCCTACTGGTTAAGGTCTTAACTCTTACTATGGCCTAATAGCTAAGGTCTTAGACTCGTACTCTGGCCTAATAGCTAAGGTCTTAACTCTTACTCTGGCCTAATAGCTAACGTCTCAGACTCGAACTCTGGCCTACTGGTTAAGGTCTTAACTCTTACTCTGGCCTACTGGTTAAGGTCTTAACTCTTACCTTGGCCTAATGGCTAACGTCTTAGACTCATACTCTGGCCTAATGGTTAAGGTCTTAACTCTTACTCTGGCCTAATAGCTAAGGTCTTAACTCTTAATCTGGCCTACTGGTTAAGGTCTTAACTCTTACTCTGGCCTACTGGTTAAGGTCTTAACTCTTACTATGGCCTAATAGCTAAGGTCTTAGACTCGTACTCTGGCCTAATAGCTAAGGTCTTAACTCTTACTCTGGACTCATAGCTAAGGTCTTAGACTTGTGCTCTGGCCTACTGGTTAAGGTCTTAACTCTTACTCTGGCCTACTGGTTATGGTGTTAACTCTTACTCTGGCCTAATAGCTAAGGTCTTAACTCTTACTCTGGCCTAATAGCCAAGGTCTTAGACTCGTACTCTGGCCTAATGGTTAAGGTCTTAACTCTTACTCTGGCCTACTGGTTAAGGTCTTAACTCTTACTCTGGCCTAATAGCTAAGGTCTTAGTCTCGTACTCTGGCCTAATGGTTAAGTTCTTAACTCTTACTCTGGCCTACTGGTTAAGGTCTTAACTCTTACACTGGCCTAATTGCTAAGGTCTTAACTCTGACTCTGGCCTAATAGCTATGATCCTAGACTCGTACTCTGGCCTAATGGTTAAGGTCTTAACTCTTACTCTGGCCTACTGGTTAAGGTCTTAACTCTTACTCTGGCCTACTAGCTAAGGTCTTAGACTCGTACTCTGGCCTAATGGTTAAGGTCTTAACTCTTACTCTGGCCTAATAGCTAAGATCTTTGTCTCATACTCTGGCCTACTGGTTAAGGTCTTATCTCTTACTCCGGCCTACTGGTTAAGGTCTTAACTCTTACTCTGGCCTAATAGCTAAGGTCTTAGACTCGTACTCTGGCCTAATGGTTAAGGTCTTAACTCTTACTCTGGCCTACTGGTTAAGGTCTTAACTCTTACTCTGGCCAAATAGCTAAGGTCTTAGACTCGTACTCTGGCCTAATGGTTAAGGTCTTAACTCTAACTCTGGCCTACTGCTTAAGGTCTTAACTCTTAGTCAGGCCAAATGCTAAGGTCTTAACTCTTACTCTGGCCTAATAGCAAAGGTCTTAGACTCGTAATATGGCCTAATAGCTAAGGTCTTAACTCTTACTCTGGCCTAATAGCTAAGTTATTAGACTCGTACTATGGCCTACAGGTTAAGGTCTTAACTCTTACTCTGGCCTACTGGTTAAGGTCTTAACGCTGACTCTGGCCTACTGGTTAAGGTCTTAACTCTTACTCTGGCCTAATAGCTAAGGTCTTAGACTCGTACTCTGGCCTACTGGTTAAGGTCTTAACGCTTACTCTGGCCTAATAGCTAAGGTCTTAACTCTTACTCCTGCCTAATAGCTAAGGTCTTAGACTCATACTCTGGCCTAATGGTTAAGGTCTTAACTCTTACTCTGGCCTACTGGTTAAGGTCTTAGACTCGTACTCTGGCCTAATAGCTAAGGTCTTAGACTCGTACTCTGGCCCAATGTTTAAGGTCTTAACTCTTACTCTGTCCTACTGGCTAAGGTCCTAACTCTTACTCTGGCCTACTGGTTAAGGTCTTAACTCTTACTCTGGCCTAATAGCTAAGGTCTTAACTCTTACTCTGGACTAATTGCTAAGGTCTTAGACTCGTACTCTGGCCTAATGGTTAAGGTCTTAACTCTTACTCTGGCCTAATAGCTAAGGTCTTAGACTCGTATTCTGGCCTAATGGTTAAGGTCTTAACTCTTACTCTGGCCTAATAGCTAATGTCTTAGACTCGTACTCTGGCCTACTGGTTAAGGTCTTAACGCTTACTCTGGCCTAATAGCTAAGGTCTTAACTCTTACTCCTGCCTAATAGCTAAGGTCTTAGACTCATACTCTGGCCTAATGGTTAAGGTCTTAACTCTTACTCTGGCCTACTGGTTAAGGTCTTAGACTCATACTCTGGCCTAATAGCTAAGGTCTTAGACTCGTACTCTGGCCTAATGGTTAAGGTCTTAACTCTTACTCTGGCCTAATAGCTAAGGTTTTAACTCTTACTCCGGCCTACTGGTTAAGGTCTTAACTCTTACTCTGGTCTAATAGCTAAGGTCTTAGACTCGTACTCTGGCCTAATAGCTACGGTCTTAACTCTTACTCTGGCCTAATAGCTAAGGTCTTAGACTCGTACTCTGGCCTACTGGTTAAGGTCTTAACTCTTACTCTGGCCTAATAGCTAAGGTCTTAGACTCGTACGCTGGCCTAATAGCTAAGGTCTTAGGCCCGTACTCTGGCCTATTGGTTAAGGTCTTAACTCCTACTCTGGCCTAATAGCTAAGGTCTTAGACTCGTACTCTGGCCTAATGGTTAAGGTCTTAACTTTTACAATGGACTAATAGCTAAGGTCTTAACTCTTACTCTGGACTAATAGCTAAGGTCTTAGACTCGTACTCTGGCCTACTGGTTAAGGTCTTAACTCTTACTCTGGCCTACTGGTTAAGGTCTTAACTCTTACGCTGGCCTAATAGCTAAGGTCTTAGACTCGTACTCTGGCCTAGTAGCTAAGGTCTTAGATTCGTACTCTGGCCTAATGGTTAAGGTCTTAACTCTTACTCTGGACTAATAGCTAAGATCTTAACTCTTACTCTGGCCTACTGGTTAAGGTCTTAACTCTTACTCTGGCTTAATAGCTAAGGTCTTAACTCTTACTCTGGCCTACTGGTTAAGGTCTTAACTCTTACGCTGGCCTAATAGCTAAGGTCTTAGACTCGTACTCTGGCCTAGTAGCTAAGGTCTTAGATTCGTACTCTGGCCTAATGGTTAAGGTCTTAACTCGTACTCTGGGCTAATGGTTAAGGTCTTAACTCTTACTCTGGCCTACTGGTTAAGGTCTTAGACTCGTACTCTGGCCTAATAGCTAAGGTCTTAGACTCGTACTCTGGCCTAATGCTTAAGGTCTTAACTCTTACTCTGGCCTACTGGTTAAGGTCTTAACTCTTACTCTGGCCTAATAGCTAAGGTCTTAACTCTTACTCTGGCCTAATAGCTAAGGTCTTAGGCTCATACTCTGGCCTACTGGTTAAGGTCTTAACTCTTACTCTGGCCTACTGGTTAAGGTCTTAACTCTTACTCTGGCCTAATAGCTAAGGTCTTAGACTCGTACTCTGGCCTAATAGATAAGGTCTTAGACTCGTACTCTGGCCTAATGGTTAAGCTTTTAACTCCTACTCTGGACTAATAGCTAAGGTCTTAACTCTTACTCTGGCCTACTGGTTAAGGTCTTAACTCTTACTCTGGCCTAATAGCTAAGGTCTTAACTCTTACTCTGGCCTAATAGCTAAGGTCTTAGACTCATACTCTGGCCTAATGGTTAAGGTCTTAACTCTTACTCTGGCCTAATAGCTAAGGTCTTAACTCTTACTCTGGCCTAATAGCTAAGGTTTTAGACTCGTACTCTGGCCTAATGGTTAAGGTCTTAACTCTTACTCTGGCCTACTGGTTAAGGTCTTAACTCTTACTCTGGCCTAATAGCTAAGGTTTTAGACTCGTACTCTGGCCTACTGGTTAAGGTCTTAACTCTTACTCTGGCATAATAGCTAAGGTATTAGACTCGTACTCTGGCCTAATAGCTAGGGTCTTAACTCTTACTCTGGCCTAATAGCTAATGTCTTAACTCTTACTCTGGCCTAATAGCTAAGGTCTTAGACTCGTACTCTGGCCTAATAGCTAAGGTCTTAACTCTAACTCTGGCCTACTGGTTAAGGTTTTAACTCTTACTCTGGTCTAATAGCTAAGGTATTAGACTCGTACTCTGGCCTAATAGCTAAGGTCTTAACTCTTACTCTGGACTAATAGCTAAGGTCTTAGACTCGTGCTCTGGCCTACTGGTTAAGGTCTTAACTCTTACTCTGGCCTACTGGTTATGGTCTTAACTCTTACTCTGGCCTAATAGCTAAGGTCTTAGTCTCGTACTCTGGCCTAATGGTTAAGTTCTTAACTCTTACTCTGGCCTACTGGTTAAGGTCTTAACTCTTACGCTGGCCTAATTGCTAAGGTCTTAACTATTACTCTGGCCTAATAGCTATGGTCCTAGACTCGTGCTCTGGCCTACTGGTTAAGGTCTTAACTCTTACTCTGGCCTAATGGTTAAGTTCTTAACTCTTACTCTGGCCTACTGGTTAAGGTCTTAACTCTTACGCTGGCCTAATTGCTAAGGTCTTAACTCTTACTCTGGCCTAATAGCTATGGTCCTAGACTCGTACTCCGGCCTAATGGTTAAGGTCTTAACTCTTACTCTGGCCTACTGGTTAAGGTCTTAACTCTTACTCTGGCCTAATAGCTAAGGTCTTCGACTCGTACTCTGGCATAATGGTTAAGGTCTTAACTCTTACTCTGGCCTAATAGCTAAGATCTTAGACTCGTACTCTGGCCTACTGGTTAAGGTCTTATCTCTTACTCTGGCCTACTGGTTAAGGTCTTAACTCTTACTCTGGCCTAATAGCTAAGGTCTTAGACTCGTACTCTGGCCTAATGGTTAAGGTCTTAACTCTTATTCTGGCCTAATAGCTAAGGTCTTAACTCTTACTCTGGCCTACTGGTTAAGGTCTTAACTCTTACTATGGCCTAATAGCTAAGGTCTTAGACTCGTACTCTGGCCTATTAGCTAAGGTCTTAACTCTTACTCTGGCCTAATAGCTAACGTCTCAGACTCGAACTCTGGCCTACTGGTTAAGGTCTTAACTCTTACTCTGGCCTACTGGTTAAGGTCTTAACTCTTACCTTGGCCTAATGGCTAAGGTCTTAGACTCATACTCTGGCCTAATGGTTAAGGTCTTAACTCTTACTCTGGCCTAATAGCTGAGGTCTTAACTCTTAATCTGGCCTACTGGTTAAGGTCTTAACTCTTACTCTGGCCTACTGGTTAAAGTCTTAACTCTTACTATGGCCTAATAGCTAAGGTCTTAGACTCGTACTCTGGCCTAATAGCTAAGGTCTTAACTCTTACTCTGTACTAATAGCTAAGGTCTTAGACTTGTGCTCTGGCCTACTGGTTAAGGTCTTAACTCTTACTCTGGCCTACTGGTTATGGTCTTAACTCTTACTCTGGCCTAATAGATAAGGTCTTAACTCTTACTCTGGCCTAATAGCTAAGGTCTTAGACTCGTACTCTGGCCTAATGGTTAAGGTCTTAACTCTTACTCTGGCCTACTGGTTAAGGTCTTAACTCTTACTCTGGCCTAATAGCTAAGGTCTTAGTCTCGTACTCTGGTCTAATGGTTAAGTTCTTAACTCTTACTCTGGCCTACTGGTTAAGGTCTTAACTCTTACGCTGGCCTAATTGCTAAGGTCTTAACTCTTACTCTGGCCTAATAGCTATGGTCCTAGACTCGTACTCTGGCCTAATGGTTAAGGTCTTAACTCTTACTCTGGCCTACTGGTTAAGGTCCTAACTCTTACTCTGGCCTACTAGCTAAGGTCTTAGACTCGTACTCTGGCCTAATGGTTAAGGTCTTAACTCTTACTCTGGCCTAATAGCTAAGATCTTAGACTCATACTCTGGCCTACTGGTTAAGGTCTTATCTCTTACTCTGGCCTACTGGTTATGTTATGTTATGTTACTGGGTTTTATACCGCGCACAGCTGCCCCAGCAAAGGGGCGTCCTGGCGCCAAAGGTGAACACAACAACACAGTATGCAGTGGGATTACTTTAATTTATTAAAAAGAAACGTTTTAATAGCCCCTCTAAACCTGGTTAGATTATCCATAGCACGGATTTCAGCAGGAAGAGCGTTCCAGAGCTGGGCAGCTACCACTCGGAAGGAGCGGCCACCCGTCCTGGTCAGCCGAAAGCGAGGAACAACCGCCAAATTCTGGCCCAGAGATCTCAGCGGGCGAGAAGGAATGTACGGAGTAAGGAGATTCGTTAGGATAGGAGGGGCCGAGCCCTTCAGAATTTTGAAGGCCAGGCACAACACCTTAAACTCAATACGCCGCACCACAGGTAGCCAGTGAAGAGTATATAATACTCCAGACACTGAGCAGCGTTTGGGCAGCCCAAAAATTGCTCTAGCAGCGGCGTTCTGAACTCTTTGCAGCCGCGCATGTTCAGCCTTGTTCGTGCCAGCGAGCAACGCACTAGCATAATCTATTCTAGATAGAACCGAGGCCTGGACCACCAGCTGTCTCGTACTGGCATCAAAGAATTTGAGCACCGGTCTAATGCTCCTGATGATGCCAAAACAAGCAGCAGCTACCTTCTTCGTATGACAGGTGAAGCTAAGTGATGGGTCAAGCCATACCCCAAGGTTCTTTAGCTCCACAACCGGAGAGGGGATCCCACCTAACTCAGAAGGCCACCAACTTTCCTTCCAACAGTCAGGACGCGTGCCAAACACCATCACCTCAGTCTTTTTGGTGTTCAATTGGAGACAGTTCTGATTCATCCAATTGGCCACCGAACGCAGCCCCTCACAGAAGTTGCGGGCATCAATAGCTGAGTCCCCACTTAGTGTGACCGCCAGCTGCGTGTCATCCGCATAGGAGACCATTGTCAAACCCCAACTTTTGACAATAGCAGCCAGCGGCCTCACATAAAGATTAAAAAGAGTGGGGCTCAGAGATGAGCCCTGCGGGACCCCCGTTGTGAGCTGATGGGAGGTGGACTTACCGGGCGGGATAGCTACCCGAAAGGATCTGTTGGAGAGAAAGGAGCGGAACCATCCTAACGCCAAACCCCTAACCCCAGCTTCCTCTAGCCGCCGCAGCAGAATGTCATGGGACACCGTGTCAAAGGCGGCACTCAGGTCTAACAAAAGGAGTGCCGCAGTATGACCGGTGTCCAGCACGGAGCGCAGATGTTCAACCATATACAGTAGGGCGGTTAAGGTCTTAACTCTTACTCTGGCCTAATAGCTAAGGTCTTAGACTCGTACTCTGGCCTAATGGTTAAGGTCTTAACTCTTACTCTGGCCTACTGGTTAAGGTCTTAACTCTTACTCTGGCCAAATAGCTAAGGTCTTAGACTCGTACTCTGGCCTAATGGTTAAGGTCTTAACTCTAACTCTGGCCTACTGGTTAAGGTCTTAACTCTGAGTCAGGCCAAATAGCTAAGGTCTTAACTCTTACTCTGGCCTAATAGCAAAGGTCTTAGACTCGTAATATGGCCTAATAGCTAAGGTCTTAACTCTTACTCTGGCCTAATAGCTAAGGTCTTAGACTCGTACTATGGCTTACAGGTTAAGGTCTTAACTCTTACTCTGGCCTACTGGTTAAGGTCTTAACTCTTACTCTGGCCTACTGGTTAAGGTCTTAACTCTTACTCTGGCCTGATGGTTAAGGTCTTAACTTTTACTCTGGCCTAATAGCTAAGGTCTTAGACTCGTACTGTGGCCTAATGGTTAAGGTCTTAACTTTTACTCTGGCCTAATAGCTAAGGTCTCAACTCTTACTCTGGCCTAATAGCTAAGTTCTTAGCCTCGTACTCTGGCCTACTGGTTAAGGTCTTAACTCTTACTCTGGCCTACTAGTTAAGGTCTTAACTCTTACTCTGGCCTAATAGCTAAGGTCTTAGACTCGTACTCTGGCCTAATAGCTAAGGTCTTAGACTCGTACTCTGGCCTAAGGGTTAAGGTCTTAACTCTTATTCTGGCCTAATAGCTAAGGTCTTAACTCTTACTCTGGCCTACTGGTTAAGGTCTTAACTCTTACTATGGCCTAATAGCTAAGGTCTTAGACTCGTACTCTGGCCTAATAGCTAACGTCTCAGACTCGAACTCTGGCCTACTGGTTAAGGTCTTAACTCTTACTCTGGCCTACTGGTTAAGGTCTTAACTCTTACCTTGGCCTAATAGCTAAGGTCTTAGACTCGTACTCTGGCCTAATGGTTAAGGTCTTAACTCTTACTCTGGCCTAATAGCTAAGGTCTTACCTTTTAATCTGGCCTACTGGTTAAGGTCTTAACTCTTACTCTGGCCTACTGGTTAAGGTCTTAACTCTTACTATGGCCTAATAGCTAAGGTCTTAGACTCGTACTCTGGCCTAATAGCTAAGGTCTTAACTCTTACTCTGGACTAATAGCTAAATTTCTTAGACTCGTGCTCTGGCCTACTGGTTAAGGTCTTAACTCTTACTCTGGCCTACTGGTTATGGTCTTAACTCTTACTCTGGCCTAATAGCTGAGGTCTTAGTCTCGTACTCTGGCCTAATGGTTAAGTTGTTAACTGTTACTCTGGCCTACTGGTTAAGGTCTTAACTCTTACGCTGGCCTAATTGCTAAGGTCTTAACTCTTACTCTGGCCTAATAGCTATGGTCTGAGACTCGTACTCCGGCCTAATGGTTAAGGTCTTAACTCTTACTCTGGCCTACTGGTTAAGGTCTTAACTCTTACTCTGGCCTAATAGCTAAGGTCTTCGACTCGTACTCTGGCGTAATGGTTAAGGTCTTAACTCTTACTCTGGCCTAATAGCTAAGATCTTAGACTCGTACTCTGGCCTATTGGTTAAGGTCTTATCTCTTACTCTGGCCTACTGGTTAAGGTCTTAACTCTTACTCTGGCCTAATAGCTAAGGTCTTAGACTCGTACTCTGGCCTAATGGTTAAGGTCTTAACTCTTATTCTGGCCTAATAGCTAAGGTCTTAACTCTTACTCTGGCCTACTGGTTAAGGTCTTAACTCTTACTCTGGCCTACTGGTTAAGGTCTTAACTCTTACTATGGCCTAATAGCTAAGGTCTTAGACTCGTACTCTGGCCTAATAGCTAAGGTCTTAACTCTTACTCTGGCCTAATAGCTAACGTCTCAGACTCGAACTCTGGCCTACTGGTTAAGGTCTTAACTCTTACTCTGGCCTACTGGTTAAGGTCTTAACTCTTACCTTGGCCTAATGGCTAAGGTCTTAGACTCATACTCTGGCCTAATGGTTACGGTCTTAACTCTTACTCTGGCCTAATAGCTAAGGTCTTAACTCTTAATCTGGCCTACTGGTTAAGGTCTTAACTCTTACTCTGGCCTACTGGTTAAGGTCTTAACTCTTACTATGGCCTAATAGCTAAGGTCTTAGACTCGTACTCTGGCCTAATAGCTAAGGTCTTAACTCTTACTCTGGACTCATAGCTAAGGTCTTAGACTTGTGCTCTGGCCTACTGGTTAAGGTCTTAACTCTTACTCTGGCCTACTGGTTATGGTGTTAACTCTTACTCTGGCCTAATAGCTAAGGTCTTAACTCTTACTCTGGCCTAATAGCTAAGGTCTTAGACTCGTACTCTGGCCTAATGGTTAAGGTCTTAACTCTTACTCTGGCCTACTGGTTAAGGTCTTAACTCTTACTCTGGCCTAATAGCTAAGGTCTTAGTCTCGTACTCTGGCCTAATGGTTAAGTTCTTAACTCTTTCTCTGGCCTACTGGTTAAGGTCTTAACTCTTACACTGGCCTAATTGCTAAGGTCTTAACTCTGACTCTGGCCTAATAGCTATGGTCCTAGACTCGTACTCTGGCCTAATGGTTAAGGTCTTAACTCTTACTCTGGCCTACTGGTTAAGGTCTTAACTCTTACTCTGGCCTACTAGCTAAGGTCTTAGACTCGTACTCTGGCCTAATGGTTAAGGTCTTAACTCTTACTCTGGCCTAATAGCTAAGATCTTAGTCTCATACTCTGGCCTACTGGTTAAGGTCTTATCTCTTACTCTGGCCTACTGGTTAAGGTCTTAACTCTTACTCTGGCCTAATAGCTAAGGTCTTAGACTCGTACTCTGGCCTAATGGTTAAGGTCTTAACTCTTACTCTGGCCTACTGGTTAAGGTCTTAACTCTTACTCTGGCCAAATAGCTAAGGCCTTAGACTCGTACTCTGGCCTAATGGTTAAGGTCTTAACTCTAACTATGGCCTACTGCTTAAGGTCTTAACTCTTAGTCAGGCCAAATAGCTAAGGTCTTAACTCTTACTCTGGCCTAATAGCAAAGGTCTTAGACTCGTAATATGGCCTAATAGCTAAGGTCTTAACTCTTACTCTGGCCTAATAGCTAAGTTCTTAGACTCGTACTATGGCCTACAGGTTAAGGTCTTAACTCTTACTCTGGCCTACTGGTTAAGGTCTTAACTCTTACTCTGGCCTACTGGTTAAGGTCTTAACTCTTACTCTGGCCTAATAGCTAAGGTCTTAGACTCGTACTCTGGCCTACTGGTTAAGGTCTTAACTCTTACTCTGGCCTAATAGCTAAGGTCTTAACTCTTACTCCTGCCTAATAGCTAAGGTCTTAGACTCATACTCTGGCCTAATGGTTAAGGTCTTAACTCTTACTCTGGCCTACTGGTTAAGGTCTTAGACTCGTACTCTGGCCTAATAGCTAAGGTCTTAGACTCGTACTCTGGCCCAATGTTTAAGGTCTTAACTCTTACTCTGTCCTACTGGTTAAGGTCCTAACTCTTACTCTGGCCTACTGGTTAAGGTCTTAACTCTTACTCTGGCCTAATAGCTAAGGTCTTAACTCTTACTCTGGACTAATTGCTAAGGTCTTAGACTCGTACTCTGGCCTAATGGTTAAGGTCTTAACTCTTACTCTGGCCTAATAGCTAAGGTCTTAGACTCGTATTCTGGCCTAATGGTTAAGGTCTTAACTCTTACTCTGGCCTAATAGCTAAGGTCTTAGACTCGTACTCTGGCCTAATAGCTAAGGTCTTAGACTCGTACTCTGGCCTAATGGTAAAGGTCTTAACTCTTACTCTGGCCTAATAGCTAAGGTCTTAACTCTTACTCTGGCCTACTGGTTAAGGTCTTAACTCTTACTCTGGTCTAATAGCTAAGGTCTTAGACTCGTACTCTGGCCTAATAGCTACGGTCTTAACTCTTACTCTGGCCTAATAGCTAAGGTCTTAGACTCGTACTCTGGCCTACTGGTTAAGGTCTTAACTCTTACTCTGGCCTAATAGCTAAGGTCTTAACTCTTACCTTGGCCTAATAGCTAAGGTCTTAGACTCGTACTCTGGCCTAATGGTTAAGGTCTTAACTCTTACTCTGGCCTAATAGCTATGGTCCTAGACTCGTACTCTGGCCTAATGGTTAAGGTCTTAACTCTTACTCTGGCCTACTGGTTAAGGTCTTAACTCTTACTCTGGCCTACTAGCTAAGGTCTTAGACTCGTACTCTGGCCTAATGGTTAAGGTCTTAACTCTTACTCTGGCCTAATAGCTAAGATCTTAGACTCATACTCTGGCCTACTGGTTAAGGTCTTATCTCTTACTCTGGCCTACTGGTTAAGGTCTTAACTCTTACTCTGGCCTAATAGCTAAGGTCTTAGACTCGTACTCTGGCCTAATGGATAAGGTCTTAACTCTTACTCTGGCCTACTGGTTAAGGTCTTAACTCTTACTCTGGCCAAATAGCTAAGGTCTTAGACTCGTACTCTGGCCTAATGGTTAAGGTCTTAACTCTAACTCTGGCCTACTGGTTAAGGTCTTAACTCTGAGTCAGGCCAAATAGCTAAGGTCTTAACTCTTACTCTGGCCTAATAGCAAAGGTCTTAGACTCGTAATATGGCCTAATAGCTAAGGTCTTAACTCTTACTCTGGCCTAATAGCTAAGGTCTTAGACTCGTACTATGGCTTACAGGTTAAGGTCTTACCTCTTACTCTGGCCTACTGGTTAAGGTCTTAACTCTTACTCTGGCCTACTGGTTAAGGTCTTAACTCTTACTCTGGCCTGATGGTTAAGGTCTTAACTCTTACTCTGGCCTAATAGCTAAGGTCTTAGACTCGTACTGTGGCCTAATGGTTAAGGTCTTAACTTTTACTCTGGCCTAATAGCTAAGGTCTCAACTCTTACTCTGGCCTAATAGCTAAGTTCTTAGCCTCGTACTCTGGCCTACTGGTTAAGGTCTTAACTCTTACTCTGGCCTACTAGTTAAGGTCTTAACTCTTACTCTGGCCTACTGGTTAAGGTCTTAACTCTTACTCTGGCCTGATGGTTAAGGTCTTAACTCTTACTCTGGCCTAATAGCTAAGGTCTTAGACTCGTACTGTGGCCTAATGGTTAAGGTCTTAACTTTTACTCTGGCCTAATAGCTAAGGTCTCAACTCTTACTCTGGCCTAATAGCTAAGTTCTTAGCCTCGTACTCTGGCCTACTGGTTAAGGTCTTAACTCTTACTCTGGCCTACTAGTTAAGGTCTTAACTCTTACTCTGGCCTAATAGCTAAGGTCTTAGACTCGTACTCTGGCCTAATAGCTAAGGTCTTAGACTCGTACTCTGGCCTAAGGGTTAAGGTCTTAACTCTTATTCTGCCCTAATAGCCAAGGTCTTAACTCTTACTCTGGCCTACTGGTTAAGGTCTTAACTCTTACTATGGCCTAATAGCTAAGGTCTTAGACTCGTACTCTGGCCTAATAGCTAACGTCTCAGACTCGAACTCTGGCCTACTGGTTAAGGTCTTAACTCTTACTCTGGCCCACTGGTTAAGGTCTTAACTCTTACCTTGGCCTAATTGCTAAGGTCTTAGACTCGTACTCTGGCCTAATGGTTAAGGTCTTAACTCTTACTCTGGCCTAATAGCTAAGGTCTTACCTCTTAATCTGGCCTACTGGTTAAGGTCTTAACTCTTACTCTGGCCTACTGGTTAAGGTCTTAACTCTTACTATGGCCTAATAGCTAAGGTCTTAGACTCGTACTCTGGCCTAATAGCTAAGGTCTTAACTCTTACTCTGGACTAATAGCTAATTTCTTAGACTCGTGCTCTGGCCTACTGGTTAAGGTCTTAACTCTTACTCTGGCCTACTGGTTATGGTCTTAACTCTTACTCTGGCCTAATAGCTAAGGTCTTAGTCTCGTACTCTGGCCTAATGGTTAAGTTGTTAACTCTTACTCTGGCCTACTGGTTAAGGTCTTAACTCTTACGCTGGCCTAATTGCTAAGGTCTTAACTCTTACTCTGGCCTAATAGCTATGGTCCTAGACTCGTACTCCGGCCTAATGGTTAAGGTCTTAACTCTTACTCTGGCCTACTGGTTAAGGTCTTAACTCTTACTCTGGCCTAATAGCTAAGGTCTTCGACTCGTACTCTGGCGTAATGGTTAAGGTCTTAACTCTTACTCTGGCCTAATAGCTAAGATCTTAGACTCGTACTCTGGCCTACTGGTTAAGGTCTTATCTCTTACTCTGGCCTACTGGTTAAGGTCTTAACTCTTACTCTGGCCTAATAGCTAAGGTCTTAGACTCATACTCTGGCCTAATGGTTAAGGTCTTAACTCTTATTCTGGCCTAATAGCTAAGGTCTTAACTCTTACTCTGGCCTACTGGTTAAGGTCTTAACTCTTACTCTGGCCTACTGGTTAAGGTCTTAACTCTTACTATGGCCTAATAGCTAAGGTCTTAGACTCGTACTCTGGCCTAATAGCTAAGGTCTTAACTCTTACTCTGGCCTAATAGCTAACGTCTCAGACTCGAACTCTGGCCTACTGGTTAAGGTCTTAACTCTTACTCTGGCCTACTGGTTAAGGTCTTAACTCTTACCTTGGCCTAATGGCTAACGTCTTAGACTCATACTCTGGCCTAATGGTTAAGGTCTTAACTCTTACTCTGGCCTAATAGCTAAGGTCTTAACTCTTAATCTGGCCTACTGGTTAAGGTCTTAACTCTTACTCTGGCCTACTGGTTAAGGTCTTAACTCTTACTATGGCCTAATAGCTAAGGTCTTAGACTCGTACTCTTGCCTAATAGCTAAGGTCTTAACTCTTACTCTGGACTCATAGCTAAGGTCTTAGACTTGTGCTCTGGCCTACTGGTTAAGGTCTTAACTCTTACTCTGGCCTACTGGTTATGGTGTTAACTCTTACTCTGGCCTAATAGCTAAGGTCTTAACTCTTACTCTGGCCTAATAGCTAAGGTCTTAGACTCGTACTCTGGCCTAATGGTTAAGGTCTTAACTCTTACTCTGGCCTACTGGTTAAGGTCTTAACTCTTACTCTGGCCTAATAGCTAAGGTCTTAGTCTCGTACTCTGGCCTAATGGTTAAGTTCTTAACTCTTACTCTGGCCTACTGGTTAAGGTCTTAACTCTTACACTGGCCTAATTGCTAAGGTCTTAACTCTGACTCTGGCCTAATAGCTATGGTCCTAGACTCGTACTCTGGCCTAATGGTTAAGGTCTTAACTCTTACTCTGGCCTACTGGTTAAGGTCTTAACTCTTACTCTGGCCTACTAGCTAAGGTCTTAGACTCGTACTCTGGCCTAATGGTTAAGGTCTTAACTCTTACTCTGGCCTAATAGCTAAGATCTTAGTCTCATACTCTGGCCTACTGGTTAAGGTCTTATCTCTTACTCTGGCCTACTGGTTAAGGTCTTAACTCTTACTCTGGCCTAATAGCTAAGGTCTTAGACTCGTACTCTGGCCTAATGGTTAAGGTCTTAACTCTTACTCTGGCCTACTGGTTAAGGTCTTAACTCTTACTCTGGCCAAATAGCTAAGGTCTTAGACTCGTACTCTGGCCTAATGGTTAAGGTCTTAACTCTAACTCTGGCCTACTGCTTAAGGTCTTAACTCTTAGTCAGGCCAAATGCTAAGGTCTTAACTCTTACTCTGGCCTAATAGCAAAGGTCTTAGACTCGTAATATGGCCTAATAGCTAAGGTCTTAACTCTTACTCTGGCCTAATAGCTAAGTTATTAGACTCGTACTATGGCCTACAGGTTAAGGTCTTAACTCTTACTCTGGCCTACTGGTTAAGGTCTTAACGCTGACTCTGGCCTACTGGTTAAGGTCTTAACTCTTACTCTGGCCTAATAGCTAAGGTCTTAGACTCGTACTCTGGCCTACTGGTTAAGGTCTTAACGCTTACTCTGGCCTAATAGCTAAGGTCTTAACTCTTACTCCTGCCTAATAGCTAAGGTCTTAGACTCATACTCTGGCCTAATGGTTAAGGTCTTAACTCTTACTCTGGCCTACTGGTTAAGGTCTTAGACTCGTACTCTGGCCTAATAGCTAAGGTCTTAGACTCGTACTCTGGCCCAATGTTTAAGGTCTTAACTCTTACTCTGTCCTACTGGCTAAGGTCCTAACTCTTACTCTGGCCTACTGGTTAAGGTCTTAACTCTTACTCTGGCCTAATAGCTAAGGTCTTAACTCTTACTCTGGACTAATTGCTAAGGTCTTAGACTCGTACTCTGGCCTAATGGTTAAGGTCTTAACTCTTACTCTGGCCTAATAGCTAAGGTCTTAGACTCGTATTCTGGCCTAATGGTTAAGGTCTTAACTCTTACTCTGGCCTAATAGCTAAGGTCTTAGACTCGTACTCTGGCCTACTGGTTAAGGTCTTAACGCTTACTCTGGCCTAATAGCTAAGGTCTTAACTCTTACTCCTGCCTAATAGCTAAGGTCTTAGACTCATACTCTGGCCTAATGGTTAAGGTCTTAACTCTTACTCTGGCCTACTGGTTAAGGTCTTAGACTCGTACTCTGGCCTAATAGCTAAGGTCTTAGACTCGTACTCTGGCCTAATGGTTAAGGTCTTAACTCTTACTCTGGCCTAATAGCTAAGGTTTTAACTCTTACTCTGGCCTACTGGTTAAGGTCTTAACTCTTACTCTGGTCTAATAGCTAAGGTCTTAGACTTGTACTCTGGCCTAATAGCTACGGTCTTAACTCTTACTCTGGCCTAATAGCTAAGGTCTTAGACTCGTACTCTGGCCTACTGGTTAAGGTCTTAACTCTTACTCTGGCCTAATAGCTAAGGTCTTAGACTCGTACGCTGGCCTAATAGCTAAGGTCTTAGGCCCGTACTCTGGCCTATTGGTTAAGGTCTTAACTCCTACTCTGGCCTAATAGCTAAGGTCTTAGACTCGTACTCTGGCCTAATGGTTAAGGTCTTAACTTTTACACTGGACTAATAGCTAAGGTCTTAACTCTTACTCTGGACTAATAGCTAAGGTCTTAGACTCGTACTCTGGCCTACTGGTTAAGGTCTTAACTCTTACTCTGGCCTACTGGTTAAGGTCTTAACTCTTACGCTGGCCTAATAGCTAAGGTCTTAGACTCGTACTCTGGCCTAGTAGCTAAGGTCTTAGATTCGTACTCTGGCCTAATGGTTAAGGTCTTAACTCTTACTCTGGACTAATAGCTAAGATCTTAACTCTTACTCTGGCCTACTGGTTAAGGTCTTAACTCTTACTCTGGCTTAATAGCTAAGGTCTTAACTCTTACTCCTGCCTAATAGCTAAGGTCTTAGACTCGTACTCTGGGCTAATGGTTAAGGTCTTAACTCTTACTCTGGCCTACTGGTTAAGGTCTTAGACTCGTACTCTGGCCTAATAGCTAAGGTCTTAGACTCGTACTCTGGCCTAATGCTTAAGGTCTTAACTCTTACTCTGGCCTACTGGTTAAGGTCTTAACTCTTACTCTGGCCTAATAGCTAAGGTCTTAACTTTTACTCTGGCCTAATAGCTAAGGTCTCAACTCTTACTCTGGCCTAATAGCTAAGTTCTTAGCCTCGTACTCTGGCCTACTGGTTAAGGTCTTAACTCTTACTCTGGCCTACTGGTTAAGGTCTTAACTCTTACTCTGGCCTAATAGCTAAGGTCTTAGACTCGTACTCTGGCCTAATAGATAAGGTCTTAGACTCGTACTCTGGCCTAATGGTTAAGCTTTTAACTCCTACTCTGGACTAATAGCTAAGGTCTTAACTCTTGCTCTGGCCTACTGGTTAAGGTCTTAACTCTTACTCTGGCCTAATAGCTAAGGTCTTAACTCTTACTCTGGCCTAATAGCTAAGGTCTTAGACTCATACTCTGGCCTAATGGTTAAGGTCTTAACTCTTACTCTGGCCTACTGGTTAAGGTCTTAACTCTTACTCTGGCCTAATAGCTAAGGTTTTAGACTCGTACTCTGGCCTACTGGTTAAGGTCTTAACTCTTACTCTGGCATAATAGCTAAGGTCTTAGACTCGTACTCTGGCCTAATAGCTAGGGTCTTAACTCTTACTCTGGCCTAATAGCTAATGTCTTAACTCTTACTCTGGCCTAATAGCTAAGGTCTTAGACTCGTACTCTGGCCTAATAGCTAAGGTCTTAACTCTAACTCTGGCCTACTGGTTAAGGTTTTAACTCTTACTCTGGTCTAATAGCTAAGGTATTAGACTCGTACTCTGGCCTAATATCTAAGGTCTTAACTCTTACTCTGGACTAATAGCTAAGGTCTTAGACTCGTGCTCTGGCCTACTGGTTAAGGTCTTAACTCTTACTCTGGCCTACTGGTTATGGTCTTAACTCTTACTCTGGCCTAATAGCTAAGGTCTTAGTCTCATACTCTGGCCTAATGGTTAAGTTCTTAACTCTTACTCTGGCCTACTGGTTAAGGTCTTAACTCTTACGCTGGCCTAATTGCTAAGGTCTTAACTCTTACTCTGGCCTAATAGCTATGGTCCTAGACTCGTACTCCGGCCTAATGGTTAAGGTCTTAACTCTTACTCTGGCCTACTGGTTAAGGTCTTAACTCTTACTCTGGCCTAATAGCTAAGGTCTTCGACTCGTACTCTGGCATAATGGTTAAGGTCTTAACTCTTACTCTGGCCTAATAGCTAAGATCTTAGACTCGTACTCTGGCCTACTGGTTAAGGTCTTAACTCTTACTATGGCCTAATAGCTAAGGTCTTAGACTCGTACTCTGGCCTAATAGCTAAGGTCTTAACTCTTACTCTGGACTCATAGCTAAGGTCTTAGACTTGTGCTCTGGCCTACTGGTTAAGGTCTTAACTCTTACTCTGGCCTACTGGTTATGGTGTTAACTCTTACTCTGGCCTAATAGCTAAGGTCTTAACTCTTACTCTGGCCTAATAGCTAAGGTCTTAGACTCGTACTCTGGCCTAATGGTTAAGGTCTTAACTCTTACTCTGGCCTACTGGTTAAGGTCTTAACTCTTACTCTGGCCTAATAGCTAAGGTCTTAGTCTCGTACTCTGGCCTAATGGTTAAGTTCTTAACTCTTTCTCTGGCCTACTGGTTAAGGTCTTAACTCTTACACTGGCCTAATTGCTAAGGTCTTAACTCTGACTCTGGCCTAATAGCTATGGTCCTAGACTCGTACTCTGGCCTAATGGTTAAGGTCTTAACTCTTACTCTGGCCTACTGGTTAAGGTCTTAACTCTTACTCTGGCCTACTAGCTAAGGTCTTAGACTCGTACTCTGGCCGAATGGTTAAGGTCTTAACTCTTACTCTGGCCTAATAGCTAAGATCTTAGTCTCATACTCTGGCCTACTGGTTAAGGTCTTATCTCTTACTCTGGCCTACTGGTTAAGGTCTTAACTCTTACTCTGGCCTAATAGCTAAGGTCTTAGACTCGTACTCTGGCCTAATGGTTAAGGTCTTAACTCTTACTCTGGCCTACTGGTTAAGGTCTTAACTCTTACTCTGGCCAAATAGCTAAGGCCTTAGACTCATACTCTGGCCTAATGGTTAAGGTCTTAACTCTAACTATGGCCTACTGCTTAAGGTCTTAACTCTTAGTCAGGCCAAATAGCTAAGGTCTTAACTCTTACTCTGGCCTAATAGCAAAGGTCTTAGACTCGTAATATGGCCTAATAGCTAAGGTCTTAACTCTTACTCTGGCCTAATAGCTAAGTTCTTAGACTCGTACTATGGCCTACAGGTTAAGGTCTTAACTCTTACTCTGGCCTACTGGTTAAGGTCTTAACTCTTACTCTGGCCTACTGGTTAAGGTCTTAACTCTTACTCTGGCCTAATAGCTAAGGTCTTAGACTCGTACTCTGGCCTACTGGTTAAGGTCTTAACTCTTACTCTGGCCTAATAGCTAAGGTCTTAACTCTTACTCCTGCCTAATAGCTAAGGTCTTAGACTCATACTCTGGCCTAATGGTTAAGGTCTTAACTCTTACTCTGGCCTACTGGTTAAGGTCTTAGACTCGTACTCTGGCCTAATAGCTAAGGTCTTAGACTCGTACTCTGGCCCAATGTTTAAGGTCTTAACTCTTACTCTGTCCTACTGGTTAAGGTCCTAACTCTTACTCTGGCCTACTGGTTAAGGTCTTAACTCTTACTCTGGCCTAATAGCTAAGGTCTTAACTCTTACTCTGGACTAATTGCTAAGGTCTTAGACTCGTACTCTAGCCTAATGGTTAAGGTCTTAACTCTTACTCTGGCCTAATAGCTAAGGTCTTAGACTCGTATTCTGGCCTAATGGTTAAGGTCTTAACTCTTACTCTGGCCTAATAGCTAAGGTCTTAGACTCGTACTCTGGCCTAATAGCTAAGGTCTTAGACTCGTACTCTGGCCTAATGGTAAAGGTCTTAACTCTTACTCTGGCCTAATAGCTAAGGTCCTAACTCTTACTCTGGCCTACTGGTTAAGGTCTTAACTCTTACTCTGGTCTAATAGCTAAGGTCTTAGACTCGTACTCTGGCCTAATAGCTACGGTCTTAACTCTTACTCTGGCCTAATAGCTAAGGTCTTAGACTCGTACTCTGGCCTACTGGTTAAGGTCTTAACTCTTACTCTGGCCTAATAGCTAAGGTCTTAACTCTTACCTTGGCCTAATAGCTAAGGTCTTAGACTCGTACTCTGGCCTAATGGTTAAGGTCTTAACTCTTACTCTGGCCTAATAGCTATGGTCCTAGACTCGTACTCTGGCCTAATGGTTAAGGTCTTAACTCTTACTCTGGCCTACTGGTTAAGGTCTTAACTCTTACTCTGGCCTACTAGCTAAGGTCTTAGACTCGTACTCTGGCCTAATGGTTAAGGTCTTAACTCTTACTCTGGCCTAATAGCTAAGATCTTAGACTCATACTCTGGCCTACTGGTTAAGGTCTTATCTCTTACTCTGGCCTACTGGTTAAGGTCTTAACTCTTACTCTGGCCAAATAGCTAAGGTCTTAGACTCGTACTCTGGCCTAATGGTTAAGGTCTTAACTCTAACTCTGGCCTACTGGTTAAGGTCTTAACTCTGAGTCAGGCCAAATAGCTAAGGTCTTAACTCTTACTCTGGCCTAATAGCAAAGGTCTTAGACTCGTAATATGGCCTAATAGCTAAGGTCTTAACTCTTACTCTGGCCTAATAGCTAAGGTCTTAGACTCGTACTATGGCTTACAGGTTAAGGTCTTACCTCTTACTCTGGCCTACTGGTTAAGGTCTTAACTCTTACTCTGGCCTACTGGTTAAGGTCTTAACTCTTACTCTGGCCTGATGGTTAAGGTCTTAACTCTTACTCTGGCCTAATAGCTAAGGTCTTAGACTCGTACTGTGGCCTAATGGTTAAGGTCTTAACTTTTACTCTGGCCTAATAGCTAAGGTCTCAACTCTTACTCTGGCCTAATAGCTAAGTTCTTAGCCTCGTACTCTGGCCTACTGGTTAAGGTCTTAACTCTTACTCTGGCCTACTAGTTAAGGTCTTAACTCTTACTCTGGCCTAATAGCTAAGGTCTTAGACTCGTACTCTGGCCTAATAGCTAAGGTCTTAGACTCGTACTCTGGCCTAAGGGTTAAGGTCTTAACTCTTATTCTGGCCTAATAGCCAAGGTCTTAACTCTTACTCTGGCCTACTGGTTAAGGTCTTAACTCTTACTATGGCCTAATAGCTAAGGTCTTAGACTCGTACTCTGGCCTAATAGCTAACGTCTCAGACTCGAACTCTGGCCTACTGGTTAAGGTCTTAACTCTTACTCTGGCCTACTGGTTAAGGTCTTAACTCTTACCTTGGCCTAATAGCTAAGGTCTTAGACTCGTACTCTGGCCTAATGGTTAAGGTCTTAACTCTTACTCTGGCCTAATAGCTAAGGTCTTACCTCTTAATCTGGCCTACTGGTTAAGGTCTTAACTCTTACTCTGGCCTACTGGTTAAGGTCTTAACTCTTACTATGGCCTAATAGCTAAGGTCTTAGACTCGTACTCTGGCCTAATAGCTAAGGTCTTAACTCTTACTCTGGACTAATAGCTAATTTCTTAGACTCGTGCTCTGGCCTACTGGTTAAGGTCTTAACTCTTACTCTGGCCTACTGGTTATGGTCTTAACTCTTACTCTGGCCTAATAGCTAAGGTCTTAGTCTCGTACTCTGGCCTAATGGTTAAGTTGTTAACTCTTACTCTGGCCTACTGGTTAAGGTCTTAACTCTTACGCTGGCCTAATTGCTAAGGTCTTAACTCTTACTCTGGCCTAATAGCTATGGTCCTAGACTCGTACTCCGGCCTAATGGTTAAGGTCTTAACTCTTACTCTGGCCTACTGGTTAAGGTCTTAACTCTTACTCTGGCCTAATAGCTAAGGTCTTCGACTCGTACTCTGGCGTAATGGTTAAGGTCTTAACTCTTACTCTGGCCTAATAGCTAAGATCTTAGACTCGTACTCTGGCCTACTGGTTAAGGTCTTATCTCTTACTCTGGCCTACTGGTTAAGGTCTTAACTCTTACTCTGGCCTAATAGCTAAGGTCTTAGACTCATACTCTGGCCTAATGGTTAAGGTCTTAACTCTTATTCTGGCCTAATAGCTAAGGTCTTAACTCTTACTCTGGCCTACTGGTTAAGGTCTTAACTCTTACTCTGGCCTACTGGTTAAGGTCTTAACTCTTACTATGGCCTAATAGCTAAGGTCTTAGACTCGTACTCTGGCCTAATAGCTAAGGTCTTAACTCTTACTCTGGCCTAATAGCTAACGTCTCAGACTCGAACTCTGGCCTACTGGTTAAGGTCTTAACTCTTACTCTGGCCTACTGGTTAAGGTCTTAACTCTTACCTTGGCCTAATGGCTAACGTCTTAGACTCATACTCTGGCCTAATGGTTAAGGTCTTAACTCTTACTCTGGCCTAATAGCTAAGGTCTTAACTCTTAATCTGGCCTACTGGTTAAGGTCTTAACTCTTACTCTGGCCTACTGGTTAAGGTCTTAACTCTTACTATGGCCTAATAGCTAAGGTCTTAGACTCGTACTCTTGCCTAATAGCTAAGGTCTTAACTCTTACTCTGGACTCATAGCTAAGGTCTTAGACTTGTGCTCTGGCCTACTGGTTAAGGTCTTAACTCTTACTCTGGCCTACTGGTTATGGTGTTAACTCTTACTCTGGCCTAATAGCTAAGGTCTTAACTCTTACTCTGGCCTAATAGCTAAGGTCTTAGACTCGTACTCTGGCCTAATGGTTAAGGTCTTAACTCTTACTCTGGCCTACTGGTTAAGGTCTTAACTCTTACTCTGGCCTAATAGCTAAGGTCTTAGTCTCGTACTCTGGCCTAATGGTTAAGTTCTTAACTCTTACTCTGGCCTACTGGTTAAGGTCTTAACTCTTACACTGGCCTAATTGCTAAGGTCTTAACTCTGACTCTGGCCTAATAGCTATGGTCCTAGACTCGTACTCTGGCCTAATGGTTAAGGTCTTAACTCTTACTCTGGCCTACTGGTTAAGGTCTTAACTCTTACTCTGGCCTACTAGCTAAGGTCTTAGACTCGTACTCTGGCCTAATGGTTAAGGTCTTAACTCTTACTCTGGCCTAATAGCTAAGATCTTAGTCTCATACTCTGGCCTACTGGTTAAGGTCTTATCTCTTACTCTGGCCTACTGGTTAAGGTCTTAACTCTTACTCTGGCCTAATAGCTAAGGTCTTAGACTCGTACTCTGGCCTAATGGTTAAGGTCTTAACTCTTACTCTGGCCTACTGGTTAAGGTCTTAACTCTTACTCTGGCCAAATAGCTAAGGTCTTAGACTCGTACTCTGGCCTAATGGTTAAGGTCTTAACTCTAACTCTGGCCTACTGCTTAAGGTCTTAACTCTTAGTCAGGCCAAATGCTAAGGTCTTAACTCTTACTCTGGCCTAATAGCAAAGGTCTTAGACTCGTAATATGGCCTAATAGCTAAGGTCTTAACTCTTACTCTGGCCTAATAGCTAAGTTATTAGACTCGTACTATGGCCTACAGGTTAAGGTCTTAACTCTTACTCTGGCCTACTGGTTAAGGTCTTAACGCTGACTCTGGCCTACTGGTTAAGGTCTTAACTCTTACTCTGGCCTAATAGCTAAGGTCTTAGACTCGTACTCTGGCCTACTGGTTAAGGTCTTAACGCTTACTCTGGCCTAATAGCTAAGGTCTTAACTCTTACTCCTGCCTAATAGCTAAGGTCTTAGACTCATACTCTGGCCTAATGGTTAAGGTCTTAACTCTTACTCTGGCCTACTGGTTAAGGTCTTAGACTCGTACTCTGGCCTAATAGCTAAGGTCTTAGACTCGTACTCTGGCCCAATGTTTAAGGTCTTAACTCTTACTCTGTCCTACTGGCTAAGGTCCTAACTCTTACTCTGGCCTACTGGTTAAGGTCTTAACTCTTACTCTGGCCTAATAGCTAAGGTCTTAACTCTTACTCTGGACTAATTGCTAAGGTCTTAGACTCGTACTCTGGCCTAATGGTTAAGGTCTTAACTCTTACTCTGGCCTAATAGCTAAGGTCTTAGACTCGTATTCTGGCCTAATGGTTAAGGTCTTAACTCTTACTCTGGCCTAATAGCTAAGGTCTTAGACTCGTACTCTGGCCTACTGGTTAAGGTCTTAACGCTTACTCTGGCCTAATAGCTAAGGTCTTAACTCTTACTCCTGCCTAATAGCTAAGGTCTTAGACTCATACTCTGGCCTAATGGTTAAGGTCTTAACTCTTACTCTGGCCTACTGGTTAAGGTCTTAGACTCGTACTCTGGCCTAATAGCTAAGGTCTTAGACTCGTACTCTGGCCTAATGGTTAAGGTCTTAACTCTTACTCTGGCCTAATAGCTAAGGTTTTAACTCTTACTCTGGCCTACTGGTTAAGGTCTTAACTCTTACTCTGGTCTAATAGCTAAGGTCTTAGACTCGTACTCTGGCCTAATAGCTACGGTCTTAACTCTTACTCTGGCCTAATAGCTAAGGTCTTAGACTCGTACTCTGGCCTACTGGTTAAGGTCTTAACTCTTACTCTGGCCTAATAGCTATGGTCTTAGACTCGTACGCTGGCCTAATAGCTAAGGTCTTAGGCCCGTACTCTGGCCTATTGGTTAAGGTCTTAACTCCTACTCTGGCCTAATAGCTAAGGTCTTAGACTCGTACTCTGGCCTAATGGTTAAGGTCTTAACTTTTACACTGGACTAATAGCTAAGGTCTTAACTCTTACTCTGGACTAATAGCTAAGGTCTTAGACTCGTACTCTGGCCTACTGGTTAAGGTCTTAACTCTTACTCTGGCCTACTGGTTAAGGTCTTAACTCTTACGCTGGCCTAATAGCTAAGGTCTTAGACTCGTACTCTGGCCTAGTAGCTAAGGTCTTAGATTCGTACTCTGGCCTAATGGTTAAGGTCTTAACTCTTACTCTGGACTAATAGCTAAGATCTTAACTCTTACTCTGGCCTACTGGTTAAGGTCTTAACTCTTACTCTGGCTTAATAGCTAAGGTCTTAACTCTTACTCCTGCCTAATAGCTAAGGTCTTAGACTCGTACTCTGGGCTAATGGTTAAGGTCTTAACTCTTACTCTGGCCTACTGGTTAAGGTCTTAGACTCGTACTCTGGCCTAATAGCTAAGGTCTTAGACTCGTACTCTGGCCTAATGCTTAAGGTCTTAACTCTTACTCTGGCCTACTGGTTAAGGTCTTAACTCTTACTCTGGCCTAATAGCTAAGGTCTTAACTCTTACTCTGGCCTAATAGCTAAGGTCTTAGGCTCATACTCTGGCCTACTGGTTAAGGTCTTAACTCTTACTCTGGCCTACTGGTTAAGGTCTTAACTCTTACTCTGGCCTAATAGCTAAGGTCTTAGACTCGTACTCTGGCCTAATAGATAAGGTCTTAGACTCGTACTCTGGCCTAATGGTTAAGCTTTTAACTCCTACTCTGGACTAATAGCTAAGGTCTTAACTCTTACTCTGGCCTACTGGTTAAGGTCTTAACTCTTACTCTGGCCTAATAGCTAAGGTCTTAACTCTTACTCTGGCCTAATAGCTAAGGTCTTAGACTCATACTCTGGCCTAATGGTTAAGGTCTTAACTCTTACTCTGGCCTACTGGTTAAGGTCTTAACTCTTACTCTGGCCTAATAGCTAAGGTTTTAGACTCGTACTCTGGCCTACTGGTTAAGGTCTTAACTCTTACTCTGGCATAATAGCTAAGGTCTTAGACTCGTACTCTGGCCTAATAGCTAGGGTCTTAACTCTTACTCTGGCCTAATAGCTAATGTCTTAACTCTTACTCTGGCCTAATAGCTAAGGTCTTAGACTCGTACTCTGGCCTAATAGCTAAGGTCTTAACTCTAACTCTGGCCTACTGGTTAAGGTTTTAACTCTTACTCTGGTCTAATAGCTAAGGTATTAGACTCGTACTCTGGCCTAATAGCTAAGGTCTTAACTCTTACTCTGGACTAATAGCTAAGGTCTTAGACTCGTGCTCTGGCCTACTGGTTAAGGTCTTAACTCTTACTCTGGCCTACTGGTTATGGTCTTAACTCTTACTCTGGCCTAATAGCTAAGGTCTTAGTCTCATACTCTGGCCTAATGGTTAAGTTCTTAACTCTTACTCTGGCCTACTGGTTAAGGTCTTAACTCTTACGCTGGCCTAATTGCTAAGGTCTTAACTCTTACTCTGGCCTAATAGCTATGGTCCTAGACTCGTACTCCGGCCTAATGGTTAAGGTCTTAGACTCGTACTCTGGCCTACTGGTTAAGGTCTTAACTCTTACTCTGGCCTACTGGTTAAGGTCTTAACTCTTACCTTGGCCTAATAGATAAGGTCTTAACTCTTACTCTGGCCTAATAGCTAAGGTCTTAGACTCGTACTCTGGCCTAATGGTTAAGGTCTTAACTCTTACTCTGGCCTACTGGTTAAGGTCTTAACTCTTACTCTGGCCTAATAGCTAAGGTCTTAGTCTCGTACTCTGGCCTAATGGTTAAGTTCTTAACTCTTACTCTGGCCTACTGGTTAAGGTCTTAACTCTTACGCTGGCCTAATTGCTAAGGTCTTAACTCTTACTCTGGCCTAATAGCTATGGTCCTAGACTCGTACTCTGGCCTAATGGTTAAGGTCTTAACTCTTACTCTGGCCTACTGGTTAAGGTCTTAACTCTTACTCTGGCCTACTAGCTAAGGTCTTATACTCGTACTCTGGCCTAATGGTTAAGGTCTTAACTCTTACTCTGGCCTAATAGCTAAGATCTTAGACTCATACTCTGGCCTACTGGTTAAGGTCTTATCTCTTACTCTGGCCTACTGGTTAAGGTCTTAACTCTTACTCTGGCCTAATAGCTAAGGTCTTAGACTCGTACTCTGGCCTAATGGTTAAGGTCTTAACTCTTACTCTGGCCTACTGGTTAAGGTCTTAACTCTTACTCTGGCCAAATAGCTAAGGTCTTAGACTCGTACTCTGGCCTAATGGTTAAGGTCTTAACTCTAACTCTGGCCTACTGGTTAAGGTCTTAACTCTGAGTCAGGCCAAATAGCTAAGGTCTTAACTCTTACTCTGGCCTAATAGCAAAGGTCTTAGACTCGTAATATGGCCTAATAGCTAAGGTCTTAACTCTTACTCTGGCCTAATAGCTAAGGTCTTAGACTCGTACTATGGCTTACAGGTTAAGGTCTTAACTCTTACTCTGGCCTACTGGTTAAGGTCTTAACTCTTACTCTGGCCTACTGGTTAAGGTCTTAACTCTTACTCTGGCCTGATGGTTAAGGTCTTAACTCTTACTCTGGCCTAATAGCTAAGGTCCTAGACTCGTACTGTGGCCTAATGGTTAAGGTCTTAACTTTTACTCTGGCCTAATAGCTAAGGTCTCAACTCTTACTCTGGCCTAATAGCTAAGTTCTTAGCCTCGTACTCTGGCCTACTGGTTAAGGTCTTAACTCTTACTCTGGCCTACTAGTTATGGTCTTAACTCTTACTCTGGCCTAATAGCTAATGTCTTAACTCGTACTCTGGCCTAATAGCTAAGGTCTTAGACTCGTACTCTGGCCTAAGGGTTAAGGTCTTAACTCTTATTCTGGCCTAATAGCTAAGGTCTTAACTCTTACTCTGGCCTACTGGTTAAGGTCTTAACTCTTACTATGGCCTAATAGCTAAGGTCTTAGACTCGTACTCTGGCCTAATAGCTAACGTCTCAGACTCGAACTCTGGCCTACTGGTTAAGGTCTTAACTCTTACTCTGGCCTACTGGTTAAGGTCTTAACTCTTACCTTGGCCTAATAGCTAAGGTCTTAGACTCGTACTCTGGCCTAATGGTTAAGGTCTTAACTCTTACTCTGGCCTAATAGCTAAGGTCTTACCTTTTAATCTGGCCTACTGGTTAAGGTCTTAACTCTTACTCTGGCCTACTGGTTAAGGTCTTAACTCTTACTATGGCCTAATAGCTAAGGTCTTAGACTCGTACTCTGGCCTAATAGCTAAGGTCTTAACTCTTACTCTGGACTAATAGCTAATTTCTTAGACTCGTGCTCTGGCCTACTGGTTAAGGTCTTAACTCTTACTCTGGCCTACTGGTTATGGTCTTAACTCTTACTCTGGCCTAATAGCTAAGGTCTTAGTCTCGTACTCTGGCCTAATGGTTAAGTTGTTAACTCTTACTCTGGCCTACTGGTTAAGGTCTTAACTCTTACGCTGGCCTAATTGCTAAGGTCTTAACTCTTACTCTGGCCTAATAGCTATGGTCCTAGACTCGTACTCCGGCCTAATGGTTAAGGTCTTAACTCTTACTCTGGCCTACTGGTTAAGGTCTTAACTCTTACTCTGGCCTAATAGCTAAGGTCTTCGACTCGTACTCTGGCGTAATGGTTAAGGTCTTAACTCTTACTCTGGCCTAATAGCTGAGATCTTAGACTCGTACTCTGGCCTACTGGTTAAGGTCTTATCTCTTACTCTGGCCTACTGGTTAAGGTCTTAACTCTTACTCTGGCCTAATAGCTAAGGTCTTAGACTCGTACTCTGGCCTAATGGTTAAGGTCTTAACTCTTATTCTGGCCTAATAGCTAAGGTCTTAACTCTTACTCTGGACTACTGGTTAAGGTCTTAACTCTTACTCTGGCCTACTGGTTAAGGTCTTAACTCTTACTATGGCCTAATAGCTAAGGTCTTAGACTCGTACTCTGGCCTAATAGCTAAGGTCTTAACTCTTACTCTGGCCTAATAGCTAACGTCTCAGACTCGGACTCTGGCCTACTGGTTAAGGTCTTAACTCTTACTCTGGCCTACTGGTTAAGGTCTTAACTCTTACCTTGGCCTAATGGCTAAGGTCTTAGACTCATACTCTGGCCTAATGGTTACGGTCTTAACTCTTACTCTGGCCTAATAGCTAAGGTCTTAACTCTTAATCTGGCCTACTGGTTAAGGTCTTAACTCTTACTCTGGCCTACTGGTTAAGGTCTTAACTCTTACTATGGCCTAATAGCTAAGGTCTTAGACTCGTACTCTGGCCTAATAGCTAAGGTCTTAACTCTTACTCTGGACTCATAGCTAAGGTCTTAGACTTGTGCTCTGGCCTACTGGTTAAGGTCTTAACTCTTACTCTGGCCTACTGGTTATGGTGTTAACTCTTACTCTGGCCTAAAAGCTAAGGTCTTAACTCTTACTCTGGCCTAATAGCTAAGGTCTTAGACTCGTACTTTGGCCTAATGGTTAAGGTCTTAACTCTTACTCTGGCCTACTGGTTAAGGTCTTAACTCTTACTCTGGCCTAATAGCTAAGGTCTTAGTCTCGTACTCTGGCCTAATGGTTAAGTTCTTAACTCTTTCTCTGGCCTACTGGTTAAGGTCTTAACTCTTACACTGGCCTAATTGCTAAGGTCTTAACTCTGACTCTGGCCTAATAGCTATGGTCCTAGACTCGTACTCTGGCCTAATGGTTAAGGTCTTAACTCTTACTCTGGCCTACTGGTTAAGGTCTTAACTCTTACTCTGGCCTACTAGCTAAGGTCTTAGACTCGTACTCTGGCCTAATGGTTAAGGTCTTAACTCTTACTCTGGCCTAATAGCTAAGATCTTAGTCTCATACTCTGGCCTACTGGTTAAGGTCTTATCTCTTACTCTGGCCTACTGGTTAAGGTCTTAACTCTTACTCTGGCCTAATAGCTAAGGTCTTAGACTCGTACTCTGGCCTAATGGTTAAGGTCTTAACTCTTACTCTGGCCTACTGGTTAAGGTCTTAACTCTTACTCTGGCCAAATAGCTAAGGTCTTAGACTCGTACTCTGGCCTAATGGTTAAGGTCTTAACTCTAACTATGGCCTACTGCTTAAGGTCTTAACTCTTAGTCAGGCCAAATAGCTAAGGTCTTAACTCTTACTCTGGCCTAATAGCAAAGGTCTTAGACTCGTAATATGGCCTAATAGCTAAGGTCTTAACTCTTACTCTGGCCTAATAGCTAAGTTCTTAGACTCGTACTATGGCCTACAGGTTAAGGTCTTAACTCTTACTCTGGCCTACTGTTTAAGGTCTTAACTCTTACTCTGGCCTACTGGTTAAGGTCTTAACTCTTACTCTGGCCTAATAGCTAAGGTCTTAGACTCGTACTCTGGCCTACTGGTTAAGGTCTTAACTCTTACTCTGGCCTAATAGCTAAGGTCTTAACTCTTACTCCTGCCTAATAGCTAAGGTCTTAGACTCATACTCTGGCCTAATGGTTAAGGTCTTAACTCTTACTCTGGCCTACTGGTTAAGGTCTTAGACTCGTACTCTGGCCTAATAGCTAAGGTCTTAGACTCGTACTCTGGCCCAATGTTTAAGGTCTTAACTCTTACTCTGTCCTACTGGTTAAGGTCCTAACTCTTACTCTGGCCTACTGGTTAAGGTCTTAACTCTTACTCTGGCCTAATAGCTAAGGTCTTAACTCTTACTCTGGACTAATTGCTAAGGTCTTAGACTCGTACTCTGGCCTAATGGTTAAGGTCTTAACTCTTACTCTGGCCTAATAGCTAAGGTCTTAGACTCGTATTCTGGCCTAATGGTTAAGGTCTTAACTCTTACTCTGGCCTAATAGCTAAGGTCTTAGACACGTACTCTGGCCTAATAGCTAAGGTCTTAGACTCTTACTCTGGCCTAATGGTTAAGGTCTTAACTCTTACTCTGGCCTAATAGCTAAGGTCTTAACTCTTACTCTGGCCTACTGGTTAAGGTCTTAACTCTTACTCTGGTCTAATAGCTAAGGTCTTAGACTCGTACTCTGGCCTAATAGCTACGGTCTTAACTCTTACTCTGGCCTAATAGCTAAGGTCTTAGACTCGTACTCTGGCCTACTGGTTAAGGTCTTAACTCTTACTCTGGCCTAATAGCTAAGGTCTTAGACTCGTACGCTGGCCTAATAGCTAAGGTCTTAGTCCCGTACTCTGGCCTATTGGTTAAGGTCTTAACTCCTACTCTGGCCTAATAGCTAAGGTCTTAGACTCGTACTCTGGCCTAATGGTTAAGGTCTTAACTTTTACACGGGACTAATAGCTAAGGTCTTAACTCTTACTCTGGACTAATAGCTAAGGTCTTAGACTCGTACTCTGGCCTACTGGTTAAGGTCTTAACTCTTACTCTGGCCTACTGGTTAAGGTCTTAACTCTTACGCTGGCCTAATAGCTAAGGTCTTAGACTCGTACTCTGGCCTAGTAGCTAAGGTCTTAGATTCGTACTCTGGCCTAATGGTTAAGGTCTTAACTCTTACTCTGGACTAATAGCTAAGGTCTTAACTCTTACTCTGGCCTACTGGTTAAGGTCTTAACTCTTACTCTGGCCTAATAGCTAAGGTCTTAACTCTTACTCCTGCCTAATAGCTAAGGTCTTAGACTCGTACTCTGGGCTAATGGTTAAGGTCTTAACTCTTACTCTGGCCTACTGGTTAAGGTCTTAGACTCGTACTCTGGCCTAATAGCTAAGGTCTTAGACTCGTACTCTGGCCTAATGCTTAAGGTCTTAACTCTTACTCTGGCCTACTGGTTAAGGTCTTAACTCTTACTCTGGCCTAATAGCTAAGGTCTTAACTCTTACTCTGGCCTAATAGCTAAGGTCTTAGGCTCATACTCTGGCCTACTGGTTAAGGTCTTAACTCTTACTCTGGCCTACTGGTTAAGGTCTTAACTCTTACTCTGGCCTAATAGCTAAGGTCTTAGACTCATACTCTGGCCTAATGGTTAAGGTCTTAACTCTTACTCTGGCCTACTGGTTAAGGTCTTAACTCTTACTCTGGCCTAATAGCTAAGGTTTTAGACTCGTACTCTGGCCTACTGGTTAAGGTCTTAACTCTTACTCTGGCATAATAGCTAAGGTCTTAGACTCGTACTCTGGCCTAATAGCTAGGGTCTTAACTCTTACTCTGGCCTAATAGCTAATGTCTTAACTCTTACTCTGGCCTAATAGCTAAGGTCTTAGACTCGTACTCTGGCCTAATAGCTAAGGTCTTAACTCTAACTCTGGCCTACTGGTTAAGGTTTTAACTCTTACTCTGGTCTAATAGCTAAGGTATTAGACTTGTATTCTGGCCTACTGGTTAAGGTCTTAACTCTTACTCTGGCATAATAGCTAAGGTGTTAGACTCGTACTCTGGCCTAATAGCTAAGGGCTTAACTCTTACTCTGGCATAATAGCTAATGTCTTAACTCTTACTCTGGCCTAATAGCTAAGGTCTTAGACTCGTACTCTGGCCTAATAGCTAAGGTCTTAACTCTTACTCTGGCCTACTGGTTAAGGTCTTAACTCTTACTCTGGCCTAACAGCTAAGGTCTTGGACTCGTACTCTGGCCTAATAGCTAAGGTCTTAGACTCGTACTATGGCCTGCAGGTTAAGGTCTTAACTCTTACTCGGGCCTTTTGGTTAAGGTCTTAACTCTTACTCTGGCCTAATAGCTAAGGTCTTAAACTCGTACTCTGGCCTAATGGTTAAGGTCTTAACTCTTACTCTGGCCTACTGGTTAAGGTCTTAACTCTTACTCTGGCCTAATAGCTAAGGTCTTAACTCTTACTCTGGCCTACTGGTTAAGGTCTTAACTTTTACTCTGGCCTAATAGCTAAGGTCTTAGACTCATACTCTGGCCTAATGGTTAAGGTCTTAACTCTTAATCTGGCCTACCGGTTAAGGTCTTAACTCTTACTCTGGCCTACTGGTTAAGGTCTTAACTCTTACTATGGCCTAATAGCTAAGGTCTTAACTCTTAATCTGGCCTACTGGTTTAGGTCTTCACTCTTACTCTGGCCTACTGGTTAAGGTCTTAACTCTTACTATGGCCTAATAGCTAAGGTCTTAGACTCGTACTCTGGCCTAATAGCTAAGGTCTTAACTCTTACTCTGGACTAATAGCTAAGGTCTTAGACTCGTGCTCTGGCCTACTGGTTAAGGTCTTAACTCTTACTCTGGCCTACTGGTTAAGGTCTTAACTCTTACTCTGGCCTAATAGCTAAGGTTTTAGACTCGTACTCTGGCCTACTGGTTAAGGTCTTAACTCTTACTCTGGCATAATAGCTAAGGTGTTAGACTCGTACTCTGGCCTAATAGCTAAGGGCTTAACTCTTACTCTGGCCTAATAGCTAATGTCTTAACTCTTACTCTGGCCTAATAGCTAAGGTCTTAGACTCGTACTCTGGCCTAATAGCTAAGGTCTTAACTCTTACTCTGGCCTACTGGTTAAGGTCTTAACTCTTACTCTGGCCTAACAGCTAAGGTCTTGGACTCGTACTCTGGCCTAATAGCTAAGGTCTTAGACTCGTACTATGGCCTGCAGGTTAAGGTCTTAACTCTTACTCGGGCCTTTTGGTTAAGGTCTTAACTCTTACTCTGGCCTAATAGCTAAGGTCTTAAACTCGTACTCGGGCCTTTTGGTTAAGGTCTTAACTCTTACTCTGGCCTACTGGTTAAGGTCTTAACTCTTACTCTGGCCTAATAGCTAAGGTCTTAACTCTTACTCTGGCCTACTGGTTAAGGTCTTAACTCTTACTCTGGCCTAATAGCTAAGGTCTTAACTCTTACTCTGGCCTACTGGTTAAGGTCTTAACTTTTACTCTGGCCTAATAGCTAAGGTCTTAGACTCATACTCTGGCCTAATGGTTAAGGTCTTAACTCTTAATCTGGCCTACCGGTTAAGGTCTTAACTCTTACTCTGGCCTACTGGTTAAGGTCTTAACTCTTACTATGGCCTAATAGCTAAGGTCTTAGACTCGTACTCTGGCCTAATAGCTAAGGTCTTAACTCTTACTCTGGACTAATAGCTAAGGTCTTAGACTCGTGCTCTGGCCTACTGGTTAAGGTCTTAACTCTTACTCTGGCCTACTGGTTAAGGTCTTAACTCTTACTCTGGCCTAATAGCTAAGGTCTTAGACTCATACTCTGGCCTAATGGTTAAGGTCTTAACTCTTACTCTGGCCTACTGGTTAAGGTCTTAACTCTTACTCTGGCCTAATAGCTAAGGTTTTAGACTCGTACTCTGGCCTACTGGTTAAGGTCTTAACTCTTACTCTGGCATAATAGCTAAGGTCTTAGACTCGTACTCTGGCCTAATAGCTAGGGTCTTAACTCTTACTCTGGCCTAATAGCTAATGTCTTAACTCTTACTCTGGCCTAATAGCTAAGGTCTTAGACTCGTACTCTGGCCTAATAGCTAAGGTCTTAACTCTAACTCTGGCCTACTGGTTAAGGTTTTAACTCTTACTCTGGTCTAATAGCTAAGGTATTAGACTTGTATTCTGGCCTACTGGTTAAGGTCTTAACTCTTACTCTGGCATAATAGCTAAGGTGTTAGACTCGTACTCTGGCCTAATAGCTAAGGGCTTAACTCTTACTCTGGCCTTATAGCTAATGTCTTAACTCTTACTCTGGCCTAATAGCTAAGGTCTTAGACTCGTACTCTGGCCTAATAGCTAAGGTCTTAACTCTTACTCTGGCCTACTGGTTAAGGTCTTAACTCTTACTCTGGCCTAACAGCTAAGGTCTTGGACTCGTACTCTGGCCTAATAGCTAAGGTCTTAGACTCGTACTATGGCCTGCAGGTTAAGGTCTTAACTCTTACTCGGGCCTTTTGGTTAAGGTCTTAACTCTTACTCTGGCCTAATAGCTAAGGTCTTAAACTCGTACTCTGGCCTAATGGTTAAGGTCTTAACTCTTACTCTGGCCTACTGGTTAAGGTCTTAACTCTTACTCTGGCCTAATAGCTAAGGTCTTAACTCTTACTCTGGCCTACTGGTTAAGGTCTTAACTTTTACTCTGGCCTAATAGCTAAGGTCTTAGACTCATACTCTGGCCTAATGGTTAAGGTCTTAACTCTTAATCTGGCCTACCGGTTAAGGTCTTAACTCTTACTCTGGCCTACTGGTTAAGGTCTTAACTCTTACTATGGCCTAATAGCTAAGGTCTTAGACTCGTACTCTGGCCTAATAGCTAAGGTCTTAACTCTTACTCTGGACTAATAGCTAAGGTCTTAGACTCGTGCTCTGGCCTACTGGTTAAGGTCTTAACTCTTACTCTGGCCTACTGGTTATGGTCTTAACTCTTACTCTGGCCTAATAGCTAAGGTCTTAGTCTCGTACTCTGGCCTAATGGTTAAGTTCTTAACTCTTACTCTGGCCTACTGGTTAAGGTCTTAACTCTTACGCTGGCCTAATTGCTAAGGTCTTAACTCTTACTCTGGCCTAATAGCTATGGTCCTAGACTCGTACTCCGGCCTAATGGTTAAGGTCTTAACTCTTACTCTGGCCTACTGGTTAAGGTCTTAACTCTTACTCTGGCCTAATAGCTAAGGTCTTCGACTCGTACTCTGGCATAATGGTTAAGGTCTTAACTCTTACTCTGGCCTAATAGCTAAGATCTTAGACTCATACTCTGGCCTACTGGTTAAGGTCTTATCTCTTACTCTGGCCTACTGGTTAAGGTCTTAACTCTTACTCTGGCCTAATAGCTAAGGTCTTAGACTCGTACTCTGGCCTAATGGTTAAGGTCTTAACTCTTATTATGGCCTAATAGCTAAGGTCTTAACTCTTACTCTGGCCTACTGGTTAAGGTCTTAACTCTTACTCTGGCCTACTGGTTAAGGTCTTAACTCTTACTATGGCCTAATAGCTAAGGTCTTAGACTCGTACTCTGGCCTAATAGCTAAGGTCTTAACTCTTACTCTGGCCTAATAGCTAACGTCTCAGACTCGAACTCTGGCCTACTGGTTAAGGTCTTAACTCTTACTCTGGCCTACTGGTTAAGGTCTTAACTCTTACCTTGGCCTAATGGCTAAGGTCTTAGACTCGTACTCTGGCCTAATGGTTAAGGTCTTAACTCTTACTCTGGCCTAATAGCTAAGGTCTTAACTCTTAATCTGGCCTACTGGTTTAGGTCTTCACTCTTACTCTGGCCTACTGGTTAAGGTCTTAACTCTTACTATGGCCTAATAGCTAAGGTCTTAGACTCGTACTCTGGCCTAATAGCTAAGATCTTAACTCTTACTCTGGACTAATAGCTAAGGTCTTAGACTTGTGCTCTGGCCTACTGGTTAAGGTCTTAACTCTTACTCTGGCCTACTGGTTATGGTCTTAACTCTTACTCTGGCCTAATAACTAAGGCCTTAACTCTTACTCTGGCCTAATAGCTAAGGTCTTAGACTCGTACTCTGGCCTAATGGTTAAGGTCTTAACTCTTACTCTGGCCTACTGGTTAAGGTCTTAACTCTTACTCTGGCCTAATAGCTAAGGTCTTAGTCTCGTACTCTGGCCTAATGGTTAAATTCTTAACTCTTACTCTGGCCTACTGGTTAAGGTCTTAACTCTTACGCTGGCCTAATTGCTAAGGTCTTAACTCTTACTCTGGCCTAATAGCTATGGTCCTAGACTCGTACTCTGGCCTAATGGTTAAGGTCTTAACTCTTACTCTGGCCTACTGGTTAAGGTCTTAACTCTTACTCTGGCCTACTAGCTAAGGTCTTAGACTCATACTCTGGCCTAATGGTTAAGGTCTTAACTCTTACTCTGGCCTAATAGCTAAGATCTTAGACTCATACTCTGGCCTACTGGTTAAGGTCTTATCTCTTACTCTGGCCTACTGGTTAAGGTCTTAACTCTTACTCTGGCCTAATAGCTAAGGTCTTAGACTCGTACTCTGGCCTAATGGTTAAGGTCTTAACTCTTACTCTGGCCTACTGGTTAAGGTCTTAACTCTTACTCTGGCCAAATAGCTAAGGTCTTAGACTCGTACTCTGGCCTAATGGTTAAGGTCTTAACTCTAACTCTGGCCTACTGGTTAAGGTCTTAACTCTTAGTCAGGCCAAATAGCTAAGGTCTTAACTCTTACTCTGGCCTAATAGCAAAGGTCTTAGACTCGTAATATGGCCTAATAGCTAAGGTCTTAACTCTTACTCTGGCCTAATAGCTAAGGTCTTAGACTCGTACTATGGCCTACAGGTTAAGGTCTTAACTCTTACTCTGGCCTACTGGTTAAGGTCTTAACTCTTACTCTGGCCTACTGGTTAAGGTCTTAACTCTTACTCTGGCCTGATGGTTAAGGTCCTAATTCTTACTCTGGCCTAATAGCTAAGGTCTTAGACTCGTACTGTGGCCTAATGGTTAAGGTCTTAACTTTTACTCTGGCCTAATAGCTAAGGTCTCAACTCTTACTCTGGCCTAATAGCTAAGTTCTTAGCCTCGTACTCTGGCCTACTGGTTAAGGTCTTAACTCTTACTCTGGCCTACTAGTTAAGGTCTTAACTCTTACTCTGGCCTAATAGCTAAGGTCTTAGACTCGTACTCTGGCCTAATAGCTAAGGTCTTAACTCTTACTCTGTCCTACAGGTTAAGGTCTTAACTCCTACTCTGGCCTACTGGTTAAGGTCTTAACTCTTACTATGGCCTAATAGCTAAGGTCTTAGACTCGTACTCTGGCCTAATAGCTAAGGTCTTAACTCTTACTCTGGCCTAATAGCTAACGTCTCAGACTCGAACTCTGGCCTACTGGTTAAGGTCTTAACTCTTACTCTGGCCTACTGGTTAAGGTCTTAACTCTTACCTTGGCCTAATAGCTAAGGTCTTAGACTCGTACTCTGGCCTAATGGTTAAGGTCTTAACTCTTACTCTGGCCTAATAGCTAAGGTCTTACCTCTTAATCTGGCCTACTGGTTAAGGTCTTAACTCTAACTCTGGCCTACTGGTTAAGGTCTTAACTCTTACTATGGCCTAATAGCTAAGGTCTTAGACTTGTACTCTGGCCTAATAGCTAAGGTCTTAACTCTTACTCTGGACTAATAGCTAAGGTCTTAGACTTGTGCTCTGGCCTACTGGTTAAGGTCTTAACTCTTACTCTGGCCTACTGGTTATGGTCTTAACTCTTACTCTGGCCTAATAGCTAAGGTCTTAGTCTCGTACTCTGGCCTAATGGTTAAGTTCTTAACTCTTACTCTGGCCTACTGGTTAAGGTCTTAACTCTTACGCTGGCCTAATTGCTAAGGTCTTAACTCTTACTCTGGCCTAATAGCTATGGTCCTAGACTCGTACTCCGGCCTAATGGTTAAGGTCTTAACTCTTACTCTGGCCTACTGGTTAAGGTCTTAACTCTTACTCTGGCCTAATAGCTAAGGTCTTCGACTCGTTCTCTGGCGTAATGGTTAAGGTCTTAACTCTTACTCTGGCCTAATAGCTAAGATCTTAGACTCGTACTCTGGCCTACTGGTTAAGGTCTTATCTCTTACTCTGGCCTACAGGTTAAGGTCTTACCTCTTACTCTGGCCTAATAGCTAAGGTCTTAACTCTTATTCTGGCCTAATAGCTAAGGTCTTAACTCTTACTCTGGCCTACTGGTTAAGGTCTTAACTCTTACTCTGGCCTACTGGTTAAGGTCTTAACTCTTACTATGGCCTAATAGCTAAGGTCTTAGACTCGTACTCTGGCCTAATAGCTAAGGTCTTAACTCTTACTCTGGCCTAATAGCTAACGTCTCAGACTCAAACTCTGGCCTACTGGTTAAGGTCTTAACTCTTACTCTGGCCTACTGGTTAAGGTCTTAACTCTTACCTTGGCCTAATGGCTAAGGTCTTAGACTCGTACTCTGGCCTAATGGTTAAGGTCTTAACTCTTACTCTGGCCTAATAGCTAAGGTCCTAACTCTTAATCTGGCCTACTGGTTAAGGTCTTAACTCTTACTCTGGCCTACTGGTTAAGGTCTTAACTCTTACTATGGCCTAATAGCTAACGTCTTAGACTCGTACTCTGGCCTAATAGCTAAGGTCTTAACTCTTACTCTGGACTAATAGCTAAGGTCTTAGACTTGTGCTCTGGCCTACTGGTTAAGGTCTTAACTCTTACTCTGGCCTACTGGTTATGGTGTTAACTCTTACTCTGGCCTAATAGCTAAGGTCTTAACTCTTACTCTGGCCTAATAGCTAAGGTCTTATACTCGTACTCTGGCCTAATGGTTAAGGTCTTAACTCTTACTCTGGCCTACTGGTTAAGGTCTTAACTCTTACTCTGGCCTAATAGCTAAGGTCTTAACTCTTACTCTGGACTAATTGCTAAGGTCTTAGACTTGTACTCTGGCCTAATGGTTAAGGTCTTAACTCTTACTCTGGCCTAATAGCTAAGGTCTTAGACTCATATTCTGGCCTAATGGTTAAGGTCTTAACTCTTACTCTGGCCTAATAGCTAAGGTCTTAGACTCGTACTCTGGCCTAATAACTAAGGTCTTAGACTCGTACTCTGGCCTAATGGTTAAGGTCTTAACTCTTACTCTGGCCTAATAGCTAAGGTCCTAACTCTTAATCTGGCCTACTGGTTAAGGTCTTAACTCTTACTCTGGCCTACTGGTTAAGGTCTTAACTCTTACTATGGCCTAATAGCTAAGGTCTTAGACTCGTACTCTGGCCTAATAGCTAAGGTCTTAACTCTTACTCTGGACTAATAGCTAAGGTCTTAGACTTGTGCTCTGGCCTACTGGTTAAGGTCTTAACTCTTACTCTGGCCTACTGGTTATGGTGTTAACTCTTACTCTGGCCTAATAGCTAAGGTCTTAACTCTTACTCTGTCCTAATAGCTAAGGCCTTAGACTCGTACTCTGGCCTAATGGTTAAGGTCTTAACTCTTACTCTGGCCTACTGGTTAAGGTCTTAACTCTTACTCTGGCCTAATAGCTAAGGTCTTAGTCTCGTACTCTGGCCTAATGGTTAAGTTCTTAACTCTTACTCTGGCCTACTGGTTAAGGTCTTAACTCTTACGCTGGCCTAATTGCTAAGGTCTTAACTCTTACTCTGGCCTAATAGCTATGGTCCTAGACTCGTACTCTGGCCTAATGGTTAAGGTCTTAACTCTTACTCTGGCCTACTGGTTAAGGTCTTAACTCTTACTCTGGCCTACTAGCTAAGGTCTTAGACTCGTACTCTGGCCTAATAGTTAAGGTCTTAACTCTTACTCTGGCCTAATAGCTAAGATCTTAGACTTATACTCTGGCCTACTGATTAAGGTCATATCTCTTACTCTGGCCTACTGGTTAAGGTCTTAACTCTTACTCTGGCCTAATAGCTAAGGTCTTAGACTCGTACTCTGGCCTAATGGTTAAGGTCTTAACTCTTACTCTGGCCTACTGGTTAAGGTCTTAACTCTTACTCTGGCCAAATAGCTGAGGTCTTAGACTTGTACTCTGGCCTAATGGTTAAGGTCTTAACTCTAACTCTGGCCTACTGCTTAAGGTCTTAACTCTTAGTCAGGCCAAATAGCTAAGGTCTTAACTCTTACTCTGGCCTAATAGCTAAGTTCTTAGACTCATACTATGGCCTACAGGTTAAGGTCTTAACTCTTACTCTGGCCTACTGGTTAAGGTCTTAACTCTTACTCTGGCCTACTGGTTAAGGTCTTTACTCTTACTCTGGCCTAATAGCTAAGGTCTTAGACTCGTAGTCTGGCCTACTGGTTAAGGTCTTAACGCTTACTCTGGCCTAATAGCTAAGGTCTTAACTCTTACTCCTGCCTAATAGCTAAGGTCTTAGACTCATACTCTGGTCTAATGGTTAAGGTCTTAACTCTTACTCTGGCCTACTGGTTAAGGTCTTAGACTCGTACTCTGGCCTAATAGCTAAGGTCTTAGACTCGTACTCTGGCCCAATGTTTAAGGTCTTAACTCTTACTCTGTCCTACTAGTTTAGGTCCTAACTCTTACTCTGGCCTACTGGTTAAGGTCTTAACTCTTACTCTGGCCTAATAGCTAAGGTCTTAACTCTTACTCTGGACTAATTGCTAAGGTCTTAGACTTGTACTCTGGCCTAATGGTTAAGGTCTTAACTCTTACTCTGGCCTAATAGCTAAGGTCTTAGACTCGTATTCTGGCCTAATGGTTAAGGTCTTAACTCTTACTCTGGCCTAATAGCTAAGGTCTTAGACACGTACTCTGGCCTAATAGCTAAGGTCTTAGACTCGTACTCTGGCCTAATGGTTAAGGTCTTAACTCTTACTCTGGCCTAATAGCTAAGGTCTTAACTCTTACTCTGGCCTACTGGTTAAGGTCTTAACTCTTACTCTGGTCTAATAGCTAAGGTCTTAGACTCGTACTCTGGCCTAATAGCTACGGTCTTAACTCTTACTCTGGCCTAATAGCTAAGGTCTTAGACTCGTACTCTGGCCTACTGGTTAAGGTCTTAACTCTTACTCTGGCCTAATAGCTAAGGTCTTAGACTCGTACGCTGGCCTAATAGCTAAGGTCTTAGTCCCGTACTCTGGCCTATTGGTTAAGGTCTTAACTCCTACTCTGGCCTAATAGCTAAGGTCTTAGACTCGTACTCTGGCCTAATGGTTAAGGTCTTAACTTTTACACGGGACTAATAGCTAAGGTCTTAACTCTTACTCTGGACTAATAGCTAAGGTCTTAGACTCGTACTCTGGCCTACTGGTTAAGGTCTTAACTCTTACTCTGGCCTACTGGTTAAGGTCTTAACTCTTACGCTGGCCTAATAGCTAAGGTCTTAGACTCGTACTCTGGCCTAGTAGCTAAGGTCTTAGATTCGTACTCTGGCCTAATGGTTAAGGTCTTAACTCTTACTCTGGACTAATAGCTAAGGTCTTAACTCTTACTCTGGCCTACTGGTTAAGGTCTTAACTCTTACTCTGGCCTAATAGCTAAGGTCTTAACTCTTACTCCTGCCTAATAGCTAAGGTCTTAGACTCGTACTCTGGGCTAATGGTTAAGGTCTTAACTCTTACTCTGGCCTACTGGTTAAGGTCTTAGACTCGTACTCTGGCCTAATAGCTAAGGTCTTAGACTCGTACTCTGGCCTAATGCTTAAGGTCTTAACTCTTACTCTGGCCTACTGGTTAAGGTCTTAACTCTTACTCTGGCCTAATAGCTAAGGTCTTAACTCTTACTCTGGCCTAATAGCTAAGGTCTTAGGCTCATACTCTGGCCTACTGGTTAAGGTCTTAACTCTTACTCTGGCCTACTGGTTAAGGTCTTAACTCTTACTCTGGCCCAATAGCTAAGGTCTTAGACTCGTACTCTGGCCTAATAGATAAGGTCTTAGACTCGTACTCTGGCCTACTGGTTAAGCTTTTAACTCCTACTCTGGACTAATAGCTAAGGTCTTAACTCTTACTCTGGCCTACTGGTTAAGGTCTTAACTCTTACTCTGGCCTAATAGCTAAGGTCTTAGACTCATACTCTGGCCTAATGGTTAAGGTCTTAACTCTTACTCTGGCCTACTGGTTAAGGTCTTAACTCTTACTCTGGCCTAATAGCTAAGGTTTTAGACTCGTACTCTGGCCTACTGGTTAAGGTCTTAACTCTTACTCTGGCATAATAGCTAAGGTCTTAGACTCGTACTCTGGCCTAATAGCTAGGGTCTTAACTCTTACTCTGGCCTAATAGCTAATGTCTTAACTCTTACTCTGGCCTAATAGCTAAGGTCTTAGACTCGTACTCTGGCCTAATAGCTAAGGTCTTAACTCTAACTCTGGCCTACTGGTTAAGGTTTTAACTCTTACTCTGGTCTAATAGCTAAGGTATTAGACTTGTATTCTGGCCTACTGGTTAAGGTCTTAACTCTTACTCTGGCATAATAGCTAAGGTGTTAGACTCGTACTCTGGCCTAATAGCTAAGGGCTTAACTCTTACTCTGGCCTAATAGCTAATGTCTTAACTCTTACTCTGGCCTAATAGCTAAGGTCTTAGACTCGTACTCTGGCCTAATAGCTAAGGTCTTAACTCTTACTCTGGCCTACTGGTTAAGGTCTTAACTCTTACTCTGGCCTAACAGCTAAGGTCTTGGACTCGTACTCTGGCCTAATAGCTAAGGTCTTAGACTCGTACTATGGCCTGCAGGTTAAGGTCTTAACTCTTACTCGGGCCTTTTGGTTAAGGTCTTAACTCTTACTCTGGCCTAATAGCTATGGTCTTAAACTCGTACTCTGGCCTAATGGTTAAGGTCTTAACTCTTACTCTGGCCTACTGGTTAAGGTCTTAACTCTTACTCTGGCCTAATAGCTAAGGTCTTAACTCTTACTCTGGCCTACTGGTTAAGGTCTTAACTTTTACTCTGGCCTAATAGCTAAGGTCTTAGACTCATACTCTGGCCTAATGGTTAAGGTCTTAACTCTTAATCTGGCCTACCGGTTAAGGTCTTAACTCTTACTCTGGCCTACTGGTTAAGGTCTTAACTCTTACTATGGCCTAATAGCTAAGGTCTTAGACTCGTACTCTGGCCTAATAGCTAAGGTCTTAACTCTTACTCTGGACTAATAGCTAAGGTCTTAGACTCGTGCTCTGGCCTACTGGTTAAGGTCTTAACTCTTACTCTGGCCTACTGGTTAAGGTCTTAACTCTTACTCTGGCCTAATAGCTAAGGTCTTAGACTCATACTCTGGCCTAATGGTTAAGGTCTTAACTCTTACTCTGGCCTACTGGTTAAGGTCTTAACTCTTACTCTGGCCTAATAGCTAAGGTTTTAGACTCGTACTCTGGCCTACTGGTTAAGGTCTTAACTCTTACTCTGGCATAATAGCTAAGGTCTTAGACTCGTACTCTGGCCTAATAGCTAGGGTCTTAACTCTTACTCTGGCCTAATAGCTAATGTCTTAACTCTTACTCTGGCCTAATAGCTAAGGTCTTAGACTCGTACTCTGGCCTAATAGCTAAGGTCTTAACTCTAACTCTGGCCTACTGGTTAAGGTTTTAACTCTTACTCTGGTCTAATAGCTAAGGTATTAGACTTGTATTCTGGCCTACTGGTTAAGGTCTTAACTCTTACTCTGGCATAATAGCTAAGGTGTTAGACTCGTACTCTGGCCTAATAGCTAAGGGCTTAACTCTTACTCTGGCCTAATAGCTAATGTCTTAACTCTTACTCTGGCCTAATAGCTAAGGTCTTAGACTCGTACTCTGGCCTAATAGCTAAGGTCTTAACTCTTACTCTGGCCTACTGGTTAAGGTCTTAACTCTTACTCTGGCCTAACAGCTAAGGTCTTGGACTCGTACTCTGGCCTAATAGCTAAGGTCTTAGACTCGTACTATGGCCTGCAGGTTAAGGTCTTAACTCTTACTCGGGCCTTTTGGTTAAGGTCTTAACTCTTACTCTGGCCTAATAGCTAAGGTCTTAAACTCGTACTCTGGCCTAATGGTTAAGGTCTTAACTCTTACTCTGGCCTACTGGTTAAGGTCTTAACTCTTACTCTGGCCTAATAGCTAAGGTCTTAACTCTTACTCTGGCCTACTGGTTAAGGTCTTAACTTTTACTCTGGCCTAATAGCTAAGGTCTTAGACTCATACTCTGGCCTAATGGTTAAGGTCTTAACTCTTAATCTGGCCTACCGGTTAAGGTCTTAACTCTTACTCTGGCCTACTGGTTAAGGTCTTAACTCTTACTATGGCCTAATAGCTAAGGTCTTAGACTCGTACTCTGGCCTAATAGCTAAGGTCTTAACTCTTACTCTGGACTAATAGCTAAGGTCTTAGACTCGTGCTCTGGCCTACTGGTTAAGGTCTTAACTCTTACTCTGGCCTACTGGTTATGGTCTTAACTCTTACTCTGGCCTAATAGCTAAGGTCTTAGTCTCGTACTCTGGCCTAATGGTTAAGTTCTTAACTCTTACTCTGGCCTACTGGTTAAGGTCTTAACTCTTACGCTGGCCTAATTGCTAAGGTCTTAACTCTTACTCTGGCCTAATAGCTATGGTCCTAGACTCGTACTCCGGCCTAATGGTTAAGGTCTTAACTCTTACTCTGGCCTACTGGTTAAGGTCTTAACTCTTACTCTGGCCTAATAGCTAAGGTCTTCGACTCGTACTCTGGCATAATGGTTAAGGTCTTAACTCTTACTCTGGCCTAATAGCTAAGATCTTAGACTCATACTCTGGCCTACTGGTTAAGGTCTTATCTCTTACTCTGGCCTACTGGTTAAGGTCTTAACTCTTACTCTGGCCTAATAGCTAAGGTCTTAGACTCGTACTCTGGCCTAATGGTTAAGGTCTTAACTCTTATTATGGCCTAATAGCTAAGGTCTTAACTCTTACTCTGGCCTACTGGTTAAGGTCTTAACTCTTACTCTGGCCTACTGGTTAAGGTCTTAACTCTTACTATGGCCTAATAGCTAAGGTCTTAGACTCGTACTCTGGCCTAATAGCTAAGGTCTTAACTCTTACTCTGGCCTAATAGCTAACGTCTCAGACTCGAACTCTGGCCTACTGGTTAAGGTCTTAACTCTTACTCTGGCCTACTGGTTAAGGTCTTAACTCTTACCTTGGCCTAATGGCTAAGGTCTTAGACTCGTACTCTGGCCTAATGGTTAAGGTCTTAACTCTTACTCTGGCCTAATAGCTAAGGTCTTAACTCTTAATCTGGCCTACTGGTTTAGGTCTTCACTCTTACTCTGGCCTACTGGTTAAGGTCTTAACTCTTACTATGGCCTAATAGCTAAGGTCTTAGACTCGTACTCTGGCCTAATAGCTAAGATCTTAACTCTTACTCTGGACTAATAGCTAAGGTCTTAGACTTGTGCTCTGGCCTACTGGTTAAGGTCTTAACTCTTACTCTGGCCTACTGGTTATGGTCTTAACTCTTACTCTGGCCTAATAACTAAGGCCTTAACTCTTACTCTGGCCTAATAGCTAAGGTCTTAGACTCGTACTCTGGCCTAATGGTTAAGGTCTTAACTCTTACTCTGGCCTACTGGTTAAGGTCTTAACTCTTACTCTGGCCTAATAGCTAAGGTCTTAGTCTCGTACTCTGGCCTAATGGTTAAATTCTTAACTCTTACTCTGGCCTACTGGTTAAGGTCTTAACTCTTACGCTGGCCTAATTGCTAAGGTCTTAACTCTTACTCTAGCCTAATAGCTATGGTCCTAGACTCGTACTCTGGCCTAATGGTTAAGGTCTTAACTCTTACTCTGGCCTACTGGTTAAGGTCTTAACTCTTACTCTGGCCTACTAGCTAAGGTCTTAGACTCATACTCTGGCCTAATGGTTAAGGTCTTAACTCTTACTCTGGCCTAATAGCTAAGATCTTAGACTCATACTCTGGCCTACTGGTTAAGGTCTTATCTCTTACTCTGGCCTACTGGTTAAGGTCTTAACTCTTACTCTGGCCTAATAGCTAAGGTCTTAGACTCGTACTCTGGCCTAATGGTTAAGGTCTTAACTCTTACTCTGGCCTACTGGTTAAGGTCTTAACTCTTACTCTGGCCAAATAGCTAAGGTCTTAGACTCGTACTCTGGCCTAATGGTTAAGGTCTTAACTCTAACTCTGGCCTACTGGTTAAGGTCTTAACTCTTAGTCAGGCCAAATAGCTAAGGTCTTAACTCTTACTCTGGCCTAATAGCAAAGGTCTTAGACTCGTAATATGGCCTAATAGCTAAGGTCTTAACTCTTACTCTGGCCTAATAGCTAAGGTCTTAGACTCGTACTATGGCCTACAGGTTAAGGTCTTAACTCTTACTCTGGCCTACTGGTTAAGGTCTTAACTCTTACTCTGGCCTACTGGGTAAGGTCTTAACTCTTACTCTGGCCTGATGGTTAAGGTCTTAATTCTTACTCTGGCCTAATAGCTAAGGTCTTAGACTCGTACTGTGGCCTAATGGTTAAGGTCTTAACTTTTACTCTGGCCTAATAGCTAAGGTCTCAACTCTTACTCTGGCCTAATAGCTAAGTTCTTAGCCTCGTACTCTGGCCTACTGGTTAAGGTCTTAACTCTTACTCTGGCCTACTAGTTAAGGTCTTAACTCTTACTCTGGCCTAATAGCTAAGGTCTTAGACTCGTACTCTGGCCTAATAGCTAAGGTCTTAGACTCGTACTCTGGCCTAAGGGTTAATCTCTTAACTCTAATTCTGGCCTAATAGCTAAGGTCTTAACTCTTACTCTGGCCTACAGGTTAAGGTCTTAACTCCTACTCTGGCCTACTGGTTAAGGTCTTAACTCTTACTATGGCCTAATAGCTAAGGTCTTAGACTCGTACTCTGGCCTAATAGCTAAGGTCTTAACTCTTACTCTGGCCTAATAGCTAACGTCTCAGACTCGAACTCTGGCCTACTGGTTAAGGTCTTAACTCTTACTCTGGCCTACTGGTTAAGGTCTTAACTCTTACCTTGGCCTAATAGCTAAGGTCTTAGACTCGTACTCTGGCCTAATGGTTAAGGTCTTAACTCTTACTCTGGCCTAATAGCTAAGGTCTTACCTCTTAATCTGGCCTACTGGTTAAGGTCTTAACTCTAACTCTGGCCTACTGGTTAAGGTCTTAACTCTTACTATGGCCTAATAGCTAAGGTCTTAGACTTGTACTCTGGCCTAATAGCTAAGGTCTTAACTCTTACTCTGGACTAATAGCTAAGGTCTTAGACTTGTGCTCTGGCCTACTGGTTAAGGTCTTAACTCTTACTCTGGCCTACTGGTTATGGTCTTAACTCTTACTCTGGCCTAATAGCTAAGGTCTTAGTCTCGTACTCTGGCCTAATGGTTAAGTTCTTAACTCTTACTCTGGCCTACTGGTTAAGGTCTTAACTCTTACGCTGGCCTAATTGCTAAGGTCTTAACTCTTACTCTGGCCTAATAGCTATGGTCCTAGACTCGTACTCCGGCCTAATGGTTAAGGTCTTAACTCTTACTCTGGCCTACTGGTTAAGGTCTTAACTCTTACTCTGGCCTAATAGCTAAGGTCTTCGACTCGTTCTCTGGCGTAATGGTTAAGGTCTTAACTCTTACTCTGGCCTAATAGCTAAGATCTTAGACCCGTACTCTGGCCTACTGGTTAAGGTCTTATCTCTTACTCTGGCCTACTGGTTAAGGTCTTACCTCTTACTCTGGCCTAATAGCTAAGGTCATAACTCTTATTCTGGCCTAATAGCTAAGGTCTTAACTCTTACTCTGGCCTACTGGTTAAGGTCTTAACTCTTACTCTGGCCTACTGGTTAAGGTCTTAACTCTTACTATGGCCTAATAGCTAAGGTCTTAGACTCGTACTCTGGCCTAATAGCTAAGGTCTTAACTCTTACTCTGGCCTAATAGCTAACGTCTCAGACTCAAACTCTGGCCTACTGGTTAAGGTCTTAACTCTTACTCTGGCCTACTGGTTAAGGTCTTAACTCTTACTTTGGCCTAATGGCTAAGGTCTTAGACTCGTACTCTGGCCTAATGGTTAAGGTCTTAACTCTTACTCTGGCCTAATAGCTAAGGTCCTAACTCTTAATCTGGCCTACTGGTTAAGGTCTTAACTCTTACTCTGGCCTACTGGTTAAGGTCTTAACTCTTACTATGGCCTAATAGCTAACGTCTTAGACTCGTACTCTGGCCTAATAGCTAAGGTCTTAACTCTTACTCTGGACTAATAGCTAAGGTCTTAGACTTGTGCTCTGGCCTACTGGTTAAGGTCTTAACTCTTACTCTGGCCTACTGGTTATGGTGTTAACTCTTACTCTGGCCTAATAGCTAAGGTCTTAACTCTTACTCTGGCCTAATAGCTAAGGTCTTAGACTCGTACTCTGGCCTAATGGTTAAGGTCTTAACTCTTACTCTGGCCTACTGGTTAAGGTCTTAACTCTTACTCTGGCCTAATAGCTAAGGTCTTAACTCTTACTCTGGACTAATTGCTAAGGTCTTAGACTTGTACTCTGGCCTAATGGTTAAGGTCTTAACTCTTACTCTGGCCTAATAGCTAAGGTCTTAGACTCGTATTCTGGCCTAATGGTTAAGGTCTTAACTCTTACTCTGGCCTAATAGCTAAGGTCTTAGACTCGTACTCTGGCCTAATAACTAAGGTCTTAGACTCGTACTCTGGCCTAATGGTTAAGGTCTTAACTCTTACTCTGGCCTAATAGCTAAGGTCCTAACTCTTAATCTGGCCTACTGGTTAAGGTCTTAACTCTTACTCTGGCCTACTGGTTAAGGTCTTAACTCTTACTATGGCCTAATAGCTAAGGTCTTAGACTCGTACTCTGGCCTAATAGCTAAGGTCTTAACTCTTACTCTGGACTAATAGCTAAGGTCTTAGACTTGTGCTCTGGCCTACTGGTTAAGGTCTTAACTCTTACTCTGGCCTACTGGTTATGGTGTTAACTCTTACTCTGGCCTAATAGCTAAGGTCTTAACTCTTACTCTGTCCTAATAGCTAAGGCCTTAGACTCGTACTCTGGCCTAATGGTTAAGGTCTTAACTCTTACTCTGGCCTACTGGTTAAGGTCTTAACTCTTACTCTGGCCTAATAGCTAAGGTCTTAGTCTCGTACTCTGGCCTAATGGTTAAGTTCTTAACTCTTACTCTGGCCTACTGGTTAAGGTCTTAACTCTTACGCTGGCCTAATTGCTAAGGTCTTAACTCTTACTCTGGCCTAATAGCTATGGTCCTAGACTCGTACTCTGGCCTAATGGTTAAGGTCTTAACTCTTACTCTGGCCTACTGGTTAAGGTCTTAACTCTTACTCTGGCCTACTAGCTAAGGTCTTAGACTCGTACTCTGGCCTAATGGTTAAGGTCTTAACTCTAACTCTGGCCTAATAGCTAAGATCTTAGACTTATACTCTGGCCTACTGATTAAGGTCTTATCTCTTACTCTGGCCTACTGGTTAAGGTCTTAACTCTTACTCTGGCCTAATAGCTAAGGTCTTAGACTCGTACTCTGGCCTAATGGTTAAGGTCTTAACTCTTACTCTGGCCTACTGGTTAAGGTCTTAACTCTTACTCTGGCCAAATAGCTGAGGTCTTAGACTTGTACTCTGGCCTAATGGTTAAGGTCTTAACTCTAACTCTGGCCTACTGCTTAAGGTCTTAACTCTTAGTCAGGCCAAATAGCTAAGGTCTTAACTCTTACTCTGGCCTAATAGCTAAGTTCTTAGACTCATACTATGGCCTACAGGTTAAGGTCTTAACTCTTACTCTGGCCTACTGGTTAAGGTCTTAACTCTTACTCTGGCCTACTGGTTAAGGTCTTTACTCTTACTCTGGCCTAATAGCTAAGGTCTTAGACTCGTAGTCTGGCCTACTGGTTAAGGTCTTAACGCTTACTCTGGCCTAATAGCTAAGGTCTTAACTCTTACTCCTGCCTAATAGCTAAGGTCTTAGACTCATACTCTGGCCTAATGGTTAAGGTCTTAACTCTTACTCTGGCCTACTGGTTAAGGTCTTAGACTCGTACTCTGGCCTAATAGCTAAGGTCTTAGACTCGTACTCTGGCCCAATGTTTAAGGTCTTAACTCTTACTCTGTCCTACTGGTTAAGGTCCTAACTCTTACTCTGGCCTACTGGTTAAGGTCTTAACTCTTACTCTGGCCTAATAGCTAAGGTCTTAACTCTTACTCTGGACTAATTGCTAAGGTCTTAGACTTGTACTCTGGCCTAATGGTTAAGGTCTTAACTCTTACTCTGGCCTAATAGCTAAGGTCTTAGACTCGTATTCTGGCCTAATGGTTAAGGTCTTAACTCTTACTCTGGCCTAATAGCTAAGGTCTTAGACTTGTACTCTGGCCTAATAGCTAAGGTCTTAGACTCGTACTCTGGCCTAATGGTTAAGGTCTTAACTCTTACTCTGGCCTAATAGCTAAGGTCTTAACTCTTACTCTGGCCTACTGGTTAAGGTCTTAACTCTTACTCTGGCCTAATAGCTAAGGTCTTAGACTCGTACTCTTGCCTAATAGCTACGGTCTTAACTCTTACTCTGGCCTAATAGCTAAGGTCTTAGACTCGTACTCTGGCCTACTGGTTAAGGTCTTAACTCTTACTCTGGCCTAATAGCTAAGGTCTTAGACTCGTACGCTGGCCTAATAGCTAAGGTCTTAGGCCCGTACTCTGGCCTATTGGTTAAGGTCTTAACTCCTACTCTGGCCTAATAGCTAAGGTCTTAGACTCGTACTCTGGCCTAATGGTTAAGGTCTTAACTTTTACACTGGACTAATAGCTAAGGTCCTAACTCTTACTCTGGACTAATAGCTAAGGTCTTAGACTCGTACTCTGGGCTACTGGTTAAGGTCTTAACTCTTACTCTGGCCTACTGGTTAAGGTCTTAACTCTTACGCTGGCCTAATAGCTAAGGTCTTAGACTCGTACTCTGGCCTAGTAGCTAAGGTCTTAGATTCGTACTCTGGCCTAATGGTTAAGGTCTTAACTCTTACTCTGGACTAATAGCTAAGGTCTTAACTCTTACTCTGGCCTACTGGTTAAGGTCTTAACTCTTACTCTGGCCTAATAGCTAAGGTCTTAACTCTTACTCCTGCCTAATAGCTAAGGTCTTAGACTCGTACTCTGGGCTAATGGTTAAGGTCTTAACTCTTACTCTGGCCTACTGGTTAAGGTCTTAGACTCGTACTCTGGCCTAATAGCTAAGGTCTTAGACTCGTACTCTGGCCTAATGCTTAAGGTCTTAACTCTTACTCTGGCCTACTGGTTAAGGTCTTAACTCTTACTCTGGCCTAATAGCTAAGGTCTTAACTATTACTCTGGCCTAATAGCTAAGGTCTTAGGCTCATACTCTGGCCTACTGGTTAAGGTCTTAACTCTTACTCTGGCCTACTGGTTAAGGTCTTAACTCTTACTCTGGCCTCATAGCTAAGGTCTTAGACTCGTACTCTGGCCTAATAGATAAGGTCTTAGACTCGTACTCTGGCCTAATGGTTAAGCTTTTAACTCCTACTCTGGCCTAATAGCTAAGGTCTTAACTCTTACTCTGGCCTACTGGTTAAGGTCTTAACTCTTACTCTGGCCTAATAGCTAAGGTCTTAACTCTTACTCTGGCCTAATAGCTAAGGTCTTAGACTCGTACTCTGGCCTAATAGCTAAGGTCTTAACTCTAACTCTGGCCTACTGGTTATGGTTTTAACTCTTACTCTGGTCTAATAGCTAAGGTATTAGACTTGTATTCTGGCCTACTGGTTAAGGTCTTAACTCTTACTCTGGCATAATAGCTAAGGTGTTAGACTCGTACTCTGGCCTAATAGCTAAGGGCTTAACTCTTACTCTGGCCTAATAGCTAATGTCTTAACTCTTACTCTGGCCTAATAGCTAAGGTCTTAGACTCGTACTCTGGCCTAATAGCTAAGGTCTTAACTCTTACTCTGGCCTACTGGTTAAGGTCTTAACTCTTACTCTGGCCTAACAGCTAAGGTCTTGGACTCGTACTCTGGCCTAATAGCTAAGGTCTTAGACTCGTACTATGGCCTGCAGGTTAAGGTCTTAACTCTTACTCGGGCCTTTTGGTTAAGGTCTTAACTCTTACTCTGGCCTAATAGCTAAGGTCTTAGACTCGTACTCTGGCCTAATGGTTAAGGTCTTAACTCTTACTCTGGCCTACTGGTTAAGGTCTTAACTCTTACTCTGGCCTAATAGCTAAGGTCTTAACTCTTACTCTGGCCTACTGGTTAAGGTCTTAACTTTTACTCTGGCCTAATAGCTAAGGTCTTAGACTCATACTCTGGCCTAATGGTAAAGGTCTTAACTCTTAATCTGGCCTACCGGTTAAGGTCTTAACTCTTACTCTGGCCTACTGGTTAAGGTCTTAACTCTTACTATGGCCTAATAGCTAAGGTCTTAGACTCGTACTCTGGCCTAATAGCTAAGGTCTTAACTCTTACTCTGGACTAATAGCTAAGGTCTTAGACTCGTGCTCTGGCCTACTGGTTAAGGTCTTAACTCTTACTCTGGCCTACTGGTTATGGTCTTAACTCTTACTCTGGCCTAATAGCTAAGGTCTTAGTCTCGTACTCTGGCCTAATGGTTAAGTTCTTAACTCTTACTCTGGCCTACTGGTTAAGGTCTTAACTCTTACAGTGGCCTAATTGCTAAGGTCTTAACTCTTACTCTGGCCTAATAGCTGTGGTCCTAGACTCGTACTCCGGCCTAATGGTTAAGGTCTTAACTCTTACTCTGGCCTACTGGTTAAGGTCTTAACTCTTACTCTGGCCTAATAGCTAAGGTCTTCGACTCGTACTCTGGCATAATGGTTAAGGTCTTAACTCTTACTCTGGCCTAATAGCTAAGATCTTAGACTCGTACTCTGGCCTACTGGTTAAGGTCTTATCTCTTACTCTGGCCTACTGGTTAAGGTCTTAACTCTTACTCTGGCCTAATAGCTAAGGTCTTAGACTCGTACTCTGGCCTAATGGTTAAGGTCTTAACTCTTATTCTGGCCTAATAGCTAAGGTCTTAACTCTTACTCTGGCCTACTGGTTAAGGTCTTAACTCTTACTCTGGCCTACTGGTTAAGGTCTTAACTCTTACTATGGCCTAATAGCTAAGGTCTTAGACTCGTACTCTGGCCTAATAGCTAAGGTCTTAACTCTTACTCTGGCCTAATAGCTAACGTCTCAGACTCGAACTCTGGCCTACTGGTTAAGGTCTTAACTCTTACTCTGGCCTACTGGTTAAGGTCTTAACTCTTACCTTGGCCTAATGGCTAAGGTCTTAGACTCGTACTCTGGCCTAATGGTTAAGGTCTTAACTCTTACTCTGGCCTAATAGCTAAGGTCTTAACTCTTAATCTGGCCTACTGGTTTAGGTCTTCACTCTTACTCTGGCCTACTGGTTAAGGTCTTAACTCTTACTATGGCCTAATAGCTAAGGTCTTAGACTCGTACTCTGGCCTAATAGCTAAGATCTTAACTCTTACTCTGGACTAATAGCTAAGGTCTTAGACTTGTGCTCTGGCCTACTGGTTAAGGTCTTAACTCTTACTCTGGCCTACTGGTTATGGTCTTAACTCTTACTCTGGCCTAATAACTAAGGCCTTAACTCTTACTCTGGCCTAATAGCTAATGTCTTAGACTCGTACTCTGGCCTAATGGTTAAGGTCTTAACTCTTACTCTGGCCTACTGGTTAAGGTCTTAACTCTTACTCTGGCCTAATAGCTAAGGTCTTAGTCTCGTACTCTGGCCTAATGGTTAAATTCTTAACTCTTACTCTGGCCTACTGGTTAAGGTCTTAACTCTTACGCTGGCCTAATTGCTAAGGTCTTAACTCTTACTCTGGCCTAATAGCTATGGTCCTAGACTCGTACTCTGGCCTAATGGTTAAGGTCTTAACTCTTACTCTGGCCTACTGGTTAAGGTCTTAACTCTTACTCTGGCCTACTAGCTAAGGTCTTAGACTCGTACTCTGGCCTAATGGTTAAGGTCTTAACTCTTACTCTGGCCTAATAGCTAAGATCTTAGACTCATACTCTGGCCTACTGGTTAAGGTCTTATCTCTTACTCTGGCCTACTGGTTAAGGTCTTATCTCTTACTCTGGCCTAATAGCTAAGGTCTTAGACTCGTACTCTGGCCTAATGGTTAAGGTCTTAACTCTTACTCTGGCCTACTGGTTAAGGTCTTAACTCTTACTCTGGCCAAATAGCTAAGGTCTTAGACTCGTACTCTGGCCTAATGGTTAAGGTCTTAACTGTAACTCTGGCCTACTGGTTAAGGTCTTAACTCTTAGTCAGGCCAAATAGCTAAGGTCTTAACTCTTACTCTGGCCTAATAGCAAAGGTCTTAGACTCGTAATATGGCCTAATAGCTAAGGTCTTAACTCTTACTCTGGCCTAATAGCTAAGGTCTTAGACTCGTACTATGGCCTACAGGTTAAGGTCTTAACTCTTACTCTGGACTACTGGTTAAGGTCTTAACTCTTACTCTGGCCTACTGGTTAAGGTCTTAACTCTTACTCTGGCCTGATGGTTAAGGTCTTAATTCTTACTCTGGCCTAATAGCTAAGGTCTTAGACTCGTACTGTGGCCTAATGGTTAAGGTCTTAACTTTTACTCTGGCCTAATAGCTAAGGTCTCAACTCTTACTCTGGCCTAATAGCTAAGTTCTTAGCCTCGTACTCTGGCCTACTGGTTAAGGTCCTAACTCTTACTCTGGCCTACTAGTTAAGGTCTTAACTCTTACTCTGGCCTAATAGCTAAGGTCTTAGACTCGTACTCTGGCCTAATAGCTAAGGTCTTAGACTCGTACTCTGGCCTAAGGGTTAATCTCTTAACTCTAATTCTGGCCTAATAGCTAAGGTCTTAACTCTTACTCTGGCCTACTGGTTAAGGTCTTAACTCCTACTCTGGCCTACTGGTTAAGGTCTTAACTCTTACTATGGCCTAATAGCTAAGGTCTTAGACTCGTACTCTGGCCTAATAGCTAAGGTCTTAACTCTTACTCTGGCCTAATAGCTAACGTCTCAGACTCGAACTCTGGCCTACTGGTTAAGGTCTTAACTCTTACTCTGGCCTACTGGTTAAGGTCTTAACTCTTACCTTGGCCTAATAGCTAAGGTCTTAGACTCGTACTCTGGCCTAATGGTTAAGGTCTTAACTCTTACTCTGGCCTAATAGCTAAGGTCTTACCTCTTAATCTGGCCTACTGGTTAAGGTCTTAACTCTAACTCTGGCCTACTGGTTAAGGTCTTAACTCTTACTATGGCCTAATAGCTAAGGTCTTAGACTTGTACTCTGGCCTAATAGCTAAGGTCTTAACTCTTACTCTGGACTAATAGCTAAGGTCTTAGACTTGTGCCCTGGCCTACTGGTTAAGGTCTTAACTCTTACTCTGGCCTACTGGTTATGGTCTTAACTCTTACTCTGGCCTAATAGCTAAGGTCTTAGTCTCGTACTCTGGCCTAATGGTTAAGTTCTTAACTCTTACTCTGGCCTACTGGTTAAGGTCTTAACTCTTACGCTGGCCTAATTGCTAAGGTCTTAACTCTTACTCTGGCCTAATAGCTATGGTCCTAGACTCGTACTCCGGCCTAATGGTTAAGGTCTTAACTCTTACTCTGGCCTACTGGTTAAGGTCTTAACTCTTACTCTGGCCTAATAGCTAAGGTCTTCGACTCGTTCTCTGGCGTAATGGTTAAGGTCTTAACTCTTACTCTGGCCTAATAGCTAAGATCTTAGACTCGTACTCTGGCCTACTGGTTAAGGTCTTATCTCTTACTCTGGCCTACTGGTTAAGGTCTTAACTCTTACTCTGGCCTAAAAGCTAAGGTCTTAACTCTTATTCTGGCCTAATAGCTAAGGTCTTAACTCTTACGCTGGCCTACTGGTTAAGGTCTTAACTCTTACTCTGGCCTACTGGTTAAGGTCTTAACTCTTACTATGGCCTAATAGCTAAGGTCTTAGACTCGTACTCTGGCCTAATAGCTAAGGTCTTAACTCTTACTCTGGCCTAATAGCTAACGTCTCAGACTCAAACTCTGGCCTACTGGTTAAGGTCTTAACTCTTACTCTGGCCTACTGGTTAAGGTCTTAACTCTTACCTTGGCCTAATGGCTAAGGTCTTACACTCGTACTCTGGCCTAATGGTTAAGGTCTTAACTCTTACTCTGGCCTAATAGCTAAGGTCCTAACTCTTAATCTGGCCTACTGGTTAAGGTCTTAACTCTTACTCTGGCCTACTGGTTAAGGTCTTAACTCTTACTATGGCCTAATAGCTAACGTCTTAGACTCGTACTCTGGCCTAAAAGCTAAGGTCTTAACTCTTACTCTGGACTAATAGCTAAGGTCTTAGACTTGTGCTCTGGCCTACTGGTTAAGGTCTTAACTCTTACTCTGGCCTACTGGTTATGGTGTTAACTCTTACTCTGGCCTAATAGCTAAGGTCTTAACTCTTACTCTGGCCTAATAGCTAAGGTCTTAGACTCGTACTCTGGCCTAATGGTTAAGGTCTTAACTCTTACTCTGGCCTACTGGTTAAGGTCTTAACTCTTACTCTGGCCTAATAGCTAAGGTCTTAACTCTTACTCTGGACTAATTGCTAAGGTCTTAGACTTGTACTCTGGCCTAATGGTTAAGGTCTTAACTCTTACTCTGGCCTAATAGCTAAGGTCTTAGACTCGTATTCTGGCCTAATGGTTAAGGTCTTAACTCTTACTCTGGCCTAATAGCTAAGGTCTTAGACTCGTACTCTGGCCTAATAGCTAAGGTCTTAGACTCGTACTCTGGCCTAAGGGTTAATCTCTTAACTCTAATTCTGGCCTAATAGCTAAGGTCTTAACTCTTACTCTGGCCTACTGGTTAAGGTCTTAACTCCTACTCTGGCCTACTGGTTAAGGTCTTAACTCTTACTATGGCCTAATAGCTAAGGTCTTAGACTCGTACTCTGGCCTAATAGCTAAGGTCTTAACTCTTACTCTGGCCTAATAGCTAACGTCTCAGACTCGAACTCTGGCCTACTGGTTAAGGTCTTAACTCTTACTCTGGCCTACTGGTTAAGGTCTTAACTCTTACCTTGGCCTAATAGCTAAGGTCTTAGACTCGTACTCTGGCCTAATGGTTAAGGTCTTAACTCTTACTCTGGCCTAATAGCTAAGGTCTTACCTCTTAATCTGGCCTACTGGTTAAGGTCTTAACTCTAACTCTGGCCTACTGGTTAAGGTCTTAACTCTTACTATGGCCTAATAGCTAAGGTCTTAGACTTGTACTCTGGCCTAATAGCTAAGGTCTTAACTCTTACTCTGGACTAATAGCTAAGGTCTTAGACTTGTGCCCTGGCCTACTGGTTAAGGTCTTAACTCTTACTCTGGCCTACTGGTTATGGTCTTAACTCTTACTCTGGCCTAATAGCTAAGGTCTTAGTCTCGTACTCTGGCCTAATGGTTAAGTTCTTAACTCTTACTCTGGCCTACTGGTTAAGGTCTTAACTCTTACGCTGGCCTAATTGCTAAGGTCTTAACTCTTACTCTGGCCTAATAGCTATGGTCCTAGACTCGTACTCCGGCCTAATGGTTAAGGTCTTAACTCTTACTCTGGCCTACTGGTTAAGGTCTTAACTCTTACTCTGGCCTAATAGCTAAGGTCTTCGACTCGTTCTCTGGCGTAATGGTTAAGGTCTTAACTCTTACTCTGGCCTAATAGCTAAGATCTTAGACTCGTACTCTGGCCTACTGGTTAAGGTCTTATCTCTTACTCTGGCCTACTGGTTAAGGTCTTAACTCTTACTCTGGCCTAAAAGCTAAGGTCTTAACTCTTATTCTGGCCTAATAGCTAAGGTCTTAACTCTTACGCTGGCCTACTGGTTAAGGTCTTAACTCTTACTCTGGCCTACTGGTTAAGGTCTTAACTCTTACTATGGCCTAATAGCTAAGGTCTTAGACTCGTACTCTGGCCTAATAGCTAAGGTCTTAACTCTTACTCTGGCCTAATAGCTAACGTCTCAGACTCAAACTCTGGCCTACTGGTTAAGGTCTTAACTCTTACTCTGGCCTACTGGTTAAGGTCTTAACTCTTACCTTGGCCTAATGGCTAAGGTCTTACACTCGTACTCTGGCCTAATGGTTAAGGTCTTAACTCTTACTCTGGCCTAATAGCTAAGGTCCTAACTCTTAATCTGGCCTACTGGTTAAGGTCTTAACTCTTACTCTGGCCTACTGGTTAAGGTCTTAACTCTTACTATGGCCTAATAGCTAACGTCTTAGACTCGTACTCTGGCCTAAAAGCTAAGGTCTTAACTCTTACTCTGGACTAATAGCTAAGGTCTTAGACTTGTGCTCTGGCCTACTGGTTAAGGTCTTAACTCTTACTCTGGCCTACTGGTTATGGTGTTAACTCTTACTCTGGCCTAATAGCTAAGGTCTTAACTCTTACTCTGGACTAATTGCTAAGGTCTTAACTCTTACTCTGGCCTAATAGCTAAGGTCTTAGACTCGTATTCTGGCCTAATGGTTAAGGTCTTAACTCTTACTCTGGCCTAATAGCTAAGGTCTTAGACTCGTACTCTGGCCTAATAGCTAAGGTCTTAGACTCGTACTCTGGCCTAATGGTTAAGGTCTTAACTCTTACTCTGGCCTAATAGCTAAGGTCCTAACTCTTAATCTGGCCTACTGGTTAAGGTCTTAACTCTTACTCTGGCCTACTGGTTAAGGTCTTAACTCTTACTATGGCCTAATAGCTAAGGTCTTAGACTCGTACTCTGGCCTAATAGCTAAGGCCTTAACTCTTACTCTGGACTAATAGCTAAGGTCTTAGACTTGTGCTCTGGCCTACTGGTTAAGGTCTTAACTCTTACTCTGGCCTACTGGTTATGGTGTTAACTCTTACTCTGGCCTAATAGCTAAGGTCTTAACTCTTACTCTGTCCTAATAGCTAAGACCTTAGACTCGTACTCTGGCCTAATGGTTAAGGTCTTAACTCTTACTCTGGCCTACTGGTTAAGGTCTTAACTCTTACTCTGGCCTAATAGCTAAGGTCTTAGTCTCGTACTCTGGCCTAATGGTTAAGTTCTTAACTCTTACTCTGGCCTACTGGTTAAGGTCTTAACTCTTACGCTGGCCTAATTGCTAAGGTCTTAACTCTTACTCTGGCCTAATAGCTATGGTCCTAGACTCGTACTCTGGCCTAATGGTTAAGGTCTTAACTCTTACTCTGGCCTACTGGTTAAGGTCTTAACTCTTACTCTGGCCTACTAGCTAAGGTCTTAGACTCGTACTCTGGCCTAATGGTTAAGGTCTTAACTCTTACTCTGGCCTAATAGCTAAGATCTTAGACTTATACTCTGGCCTACTGGTTAAGGTCTTATCTCTTACTCTGGCCTACTGGTTAAGGTCTTAACTCTTACTCTGGCCTAATAGCTAAGGTCTTAGACTCGTACTCTGGCCTAATGGTTAAGGTCTTAACTCTTACTCTGGCCTACTGGTTAAGGTCTTAACTCTTACTCTGGCCAAATAGCTGAGGTCTTAGACTCGTACTCTGGCCTAATGGTTAAGGTCTTAACTCTAACTCTGGCCTACTGCTTAAGGTCTTAACTCTTAGTCAGGCCAAATAGCTAAGGTCTTAACTCTTACTCTGGCCTAATAGCTAAGTTCTTAGACTCATACTATGGCCTACAGGTTAAGGTCTTAACTCTTACTCTGGCCTACTGGTTAAGGTCTTAACTCTTACTCTGGCCTACTGGTTAAGGTCTTTACTCTTACTCTGGCCTAATAGCTAAGGTCTTAGACTCGTAGTCTGGCCTACTGGTTAAGGTCTTAACGCTTACTCTGGCCTAATAGCTAAGGTCTTAACTCTTACTCCTGCCTAATAGCTAAGGTCTTAGACTCATACTCTGGCCTAATGGTTAAGGTCTTAACTCTTACTCTGGCCTACTGGTTAAGGTCTTAGACTCGTACTCTTGCCTAATAGCTAAGGTCTTAGACTCGTACTCTGGCCCAATGTTTAAGGTCTTAACTCTTACTCTGTCCTACTGGTTAAGGTCCTAACTCTTACTCTGGCCTACTGGTTAAGGTCTTAACTCTTACTCTGGCCTAATAGCTAAGGTCTTAACTCTTACTCTGGACTAATTGCTAAGGTCTTAGACTTGTACTCTGGCCTAATGGTTAAGGTCTTAACTCTTACTCTGGCCTAATAGCTAAGGTCTTAGACTCGTATTCTGGCCTAATGGTTAAGGTCTTAACTCTTACTCTGGCCTAATAGCTAAGGTCTTAGACTTGTACTCTGGCCTAATAGCTAAGGTCTTAGACTCGTACTCTGGCCTAATGGTTAAGGTCTTAACTCTTACTCTGGCCTAATAGCTAAGGTCTTAACTCTTACTCTGGCCTACTGGTTAAGGTCTTAACTCTTACTCTGGCCTAATAGCTAAGGTCTTAGACTCGTACTCTTGCCTAATAGCTACGGTCTTAACTCTTACTCTGGCCTAATAGCTAAGGTCTTAGACTCGTACTCTGGCCTACTAGTTAAGGTCTTAACTCTTACTCTGGCCTAATAGCTAAGGTCTTAGACTCGTACGCTGGCCTAATAGCTAAGGTCTTAGGCCCGTACTCTGGCCTATTGGTTAAGGTCTTAACTCCTACTCTGGCCTAATAGCTAAGGTCTTAGACTCGTACTCTGGCCTAATGGTTAAGGTCTTAACTTTTACACTGGACTAATAGCTAAGGTCCTAAATCTTACTCTGGACTAATAGCTAAGGTCTTAGACTCGTACTCTGGCCTACTGGTTAAGGTCTTAACTCTTACTCTGGCCTACTGGTTAAGGTCTTAACTCTTACGCTGGCCTAATAGCTAAGGTCTTAGACTCGTACTCTGGCCTAGTAGCTAAGGTCTTAGATTCGTACTCTGGCCTAATGGTTAAGGTCTTAACTCTTACTCTGGACTAATAGCTAAGGTCTTAACTCTTACTCTGGCCTACTGGTTAAGGTCTTAACTCTTACTCTGGCCTAATAGCTAAGGTCTTAACTCTTACTCCTGCCTAATAGCTAAGGTCTTAGACTCGTACTCTGGGCTAATGGTTAAGGTCTTAACTCTTACTCTGGCCTACTGGTTAAGGTCTTAGACTCGTACTCTGGCCTAATAGCTAAGGTCTTAGACTCGTACTCTGGCCTAATGCTTAAGGTCTTAACTCTTACTCTGGCCTACTGGTTAAGGTCTTAACTCTTACTCTGGCCTAATAGCTAAGGTCTTAACTATTACTCTGGCCTAATAGCTAAGGTCTTAGGCTCATACTCTGGCCTACTGGTTAAGGTCTTAACTCTTACTCTGGCCTACTGGTTAAGGTCTTAACTCTTACTCTGGCCTCATAGCTAAGGTCTTAGACTCGTACTCTGGCCTAATAGATAAGGTCTTAGACTCGTACTCTGGCCTAATGGTTAAGCTTTTAACTCCTACTCTGGCCTAATAGCTAAGGTCTTAACTCTTACTCTGGCCTACTGGTTAAGGTCTTAACTCTTACTCTGGCCTAATAGCTAAGGTCTTAACTCTTACTCTGGCCTAATAGCTAAGGTCTTAGACTCGTACTCTGGCCTAATAGCTAAGGTCTTAACTCTAACTCTGGCCTACTGGTTATGGTTTTAACTCTTACTCTGGTCTAATAGCTAAGGTATTAGACTTGTATTCTGGCCTACTGGTTAAGGTCTTAACTCTTACTCTGGCATAATAGCTAAGGTGTTAGACTCGTACTCTGGCCTAATAGCTAAGGTCTTAACTCTTACTCTGGCCTAATAGCTAATGTCTTAACTCTTACTCTGGCCTAATAGCTAAGGTCTTAGACTCGTACTCTGGCCTAATAGCTAAGGTCTTAACTCTTACTCTGGCCTACTGGTTAAGGTCTTAACTCTTACTCTGGCCTAATAGCTAAGGTCTTAGACTCGTACTCTGGCCTAATGGTTAAGGTCTTAACTCTTACTCTGGCCTACTGGTTAAGGTCTTAACTCTTACTCTGGCCTAATAGCTAAGGTCTTAACTCTTACTCTGGCCTACTGGTTAAGGTCTTAACTTTTACTCTGGCCTAATAGCTAAGGTCTTAGACTCATACTCTGGCCTAATGGTTAAGGTCTTAACTCTTAATCTGGCCTACCGGTTAAGGTCTTAACTCTTACTCTGGCCTACTGGTTAAGGTCTTAACTCTTACTATGGCCTAATAGCTAAGGTCTTAGACTCGTACTCTGGCCTAATAGCTAAGGTCTTAATTCTTACTCTGGACTAATAGCTAAGGTCTTAGACTCGTGCTCTGGCCTACTGGTTAAGGTCTTAACTCTTACTCTGGCCTACTGGTTATGGTCTTAACTCTTACTTTGGCCTAATAGCTAAGGTCTTAGTCTCGTACTCTGGCCTAATGGTTAAGTTCTTAACTCTTACTCTGGCCTACTGGTTAAGGTCTTAACTCTTACACTGGCCTAATTGCTAAGGTCTTAACTCTTACTCTGGCCTAATAGCTATGGTCCTAGACTCGTACTCCGGCCTAATGGTTAAGATCTTAACTCTTACTCTGGCCTACTGGTTAAGGTCTTAACTCTTACTCTGGCCTAATAGCTAAGGTCTTCGACTCGTACTCTGGCATAATGGTTAAGGACTTAACTCTTACTCTGGCCTAATAGCTAAGATCTTAGACTCGTACTCTGGCCTACTGGTTAAGGTCTTATCTCTTACTCTGGCCTACTGGTTAAGGTCTTAACTCTTACTCTGGCCTAATAGCTAAGGTCTTAGACTCGTACTCTGGCCTAATGGTTAAGGTCTTAACTCTTACTCTGGCCTACTGGTTAAGGTCTTAACTCTTACTCTGGCCAAATAGCTGAGGTCTTAGACTCGTACTCTGGCCTAATGGTTAAGGTCTTAACTCTTATTCTGGCCTAATAGCTAAGGTCTTAACTCTTACTCTGGCCTACTGGTTAAGGTCTTAACTCTTACTCTGGCCTACTGGTTAAGGTCTTAACTCTTACTATGGCCTAATAGCTAAGGTCTTAGACTCGTACTCTGGCCTAATAGCTAAGGTCTTAACTCTTACTCTGGCCTAATAGCTAACGTCTCAGACTCGAACTCTGGCCTACTGGTTAAGGTCTTAACTCTTACTCTGGCCTACTGGTTAAGGTCTTAACTCTTACCTTGGCCTAATGGCTAAGGTCTTAGACTCGTACTCTGGCCTAATGGTTAAGGTCTTAACTCTTACTCTGGCCTAATAGCTAAGGTCTTAACTCTTAATCTGGCCTACTGGTTTAGGTCTTCACTCTTACTCTGGCCTACTGGTTAAGGTCTTAACTCTTACTATGGCCTAATAGCTAAGGTCTTAGACTCGTACTCTGGCCTAATAGCTAAGATCTTAACTCTTACTCTGGACTAATAGCTAAGGTCTTAGACTTGTGCTCTGGCCTACTGGTTAAGGTCTTAACTCTTACTCTGGCCTACTGGTTATGGTCTTAACTCTTACTCTGGCCTAATAACTAAGGCCTTAACTCTTACTCTGGCCTAATAGCTAAGGTCTTAGACTCGTACTCTGGCCTAATGGTTAAGGTCTTAACTCTTACTCTGGCCTACTGGTTAAGGTCTTAACTCTTACTCTGGCCTAATAGCTAAGGTCTTAGTCTCGTACTCTGGCCTAATGGTTAAATTCTTAACTCTTACTCTGGCCTACTGGTTAAGGTCTTAACTCTTACGCTGGCCTAATTGCTAAGGTCTTAACTCTTACTCTGGCCTAATAGCTATGGTCCTAGACTCGTACTCTGGCCTAATGGTTAAGGTCTTAACTCTTACTCTGGCCTACTGGTTAAGGTCTTAACTCTTACTCTGGCCTACTAGCTAAGGTCTTAGACTCGTACTCTGGCCTAATGGTTAAGGTCTTAACTCTTACTCTGGCCTAATAGCTAAGATCTTAGACTCATACTCTGGCCTACTGGTCAAGGTCTTATCTCTTACTCTGGCCTACTGGTTAAGGTCTTATCTCTTACTCTGGCCTAATAGCTAAGGTCTTAGACTCGTACTCTGGCCTAATGGTTAAGGTCTTAACTCTTACTCTGGCCTACTGGTTAAGGTCTTAACTCTTACTCTGGCCAAATAGCTAAGGTCTTAGACTCGTACTCTGGCCTAATGGTTAAGGTCTTAACTGTAACTCTGGCCTACTGGTTAAGGTCTTAACTCTTAGTCAGGCCAAATAGCTAAGGTCTTAACTCTTATTCTGGCCTAATAGCAAAGGTCTTAGACTCGTAATATGGCCTAATAGCTAAGGTCTTAACTCTTACTCTGGCCTAATAGCTAAGGTCTTAGACTCGTACTATGGCCTACAGGTTAAGGTCTTAACTCTTACTCTGGACTACTGGTTAAGGTCTTAACTCTTACTCTGGCCTACTGGTTAAGGTCTTAACTCTTACTCTGGCCTGATGGTTAAGGTCTTAATTCTTACTCTGGCCTAATAGCTAAGGTCTTAGACTCGTACTGTGGCCTAATGGTTAAGGTCTTAACTTTTACTCTGGCCTAATAGCTAAGGTCTCAACTCTTACTCTGGCCTAATAGCTAAGTTCTTAGCCTCGTACTCTGGCCTACTGGTTAAGGTCTTAACTCTTACTCTGGCCTACTAGTTAAGGTCTTAACTCTTACTCTGGCCTAATAGCTAAGGTCTTAGACTCGTACTCTGGCCTAATAGCTAAGGTCTTAGACTCGTACTCTGGCCTAAGGGTTAATCTCTTAACTCTAATTCTGGCCTAATAGCTAAGGTCTTAACTCTTACTCTGGCCTACTGGTTAAGGTCTTAACTCCTACTCTGGCCTACTGGTTAAGGTCTTAACTCTTACTATGGCCTAATAGCTAAGGTCTTAGACTCGTACTCTGGCCTAATAGCTAAGGTCTTAACTCTTACTCTGGCCTAATAGCTAACGTCTCAGACTCGAACTCTGGCCTACTGGTTAAGGTCTTAACTCTTACTCTGGCCTACTGGTTAAGGTCTTAACTCTTACCTTGGCCTAATAGCTAAGGTCTTAGACTCATACTCTGGCCTAATGGTTAAGGTCTTAACTCTTACTCTGGCCTAATAGCTAAGGTCTTACCTCTTAATCTGGCCTACTGGTTAAGGTCTTAACTCTAACTCTGGCCTACTGGTTAAGGTCTTAACTCTTACTATGGCCAAATAGCTAAGGTCTTAGACTTGTACTCTGGCCTAATAGCTAAGGTCTTAACTCTTACTCTGGACTAATAGCTAAGGTCTTAGACTTGTGCTCTGGCCTACTGGTTAAGGTCTTAACTCTTACTCTGGCCTACTGGTTATGGTCTTAACTCTTACTCTGGCCTAATAGCTAAGGTCTTAGTCTCGTACTCTGGCCTAATGGTTAAGTTCTTAACTCTTACTCTGGCCTACTGGTTAAGGTCTTAACTCTTACGCTGGCCTAATTGCTAAGGTCTTAACTCTTACTCTGGCCTAATAGCTATGGTCCTAGACTCGTACTCCGGCCTAATGGTTAAGGTCTTAACTCTTACTCTGGCCTACTGGTTAAGGTCTTAACTCTTACTCTGGCCTAATAGCTAAGGTCTTCGACTCGTTCTCTGGCGTAATGGTTAAGGTCTTAACTCTTACTCTGGCCTAATAGCTAAGATCTTAGACTCGTACTCTGGCCTACTGGTTAAGGTCTTATCTCTTACTCTGGCCTACTGGTTAAGGTCTTAACTCTTACTCTGGCCTAAAAGCTAAGGTCTTAACTCTTATTCTGGCCTAATAGCTAAGGTCTTAACTCTTACGCTGGCCTACTGGTTAAGGTCTTAACTCTTACTCTGGCCTACTGGTTAAGGTCTTAACTCTTACTATGGCCTAATAGCTAAGGTCTTAGACTCGTACTCTGGCCTAATAGCTAAGGTCTTAACTCTTACTCTGGCCTAATAGCTAACGTCTCAGACTCAAACTCTGGCCTACTGGTTAAGGTCTTAACTCTTACTCTGGCCTACTGGTTAAGGTCTTAACTCTTACCTTGGCCAAATGGCTAAGGTCTTACACTCGTACTCTGGCCTAATGGTTAAGGTCTTAACTCTTACTCTGGCCTAATATCTAAGGTCCTAACTCTTAATCTGGCCTACTGGTTAAGGTCTTAACTCTTACTCTGGCCTACTGGTTAAGGTCTTAACTCTTACTATGGCCTAATAGCTAACGTCTTAGACTCGTACTCTGGCCTAATAGCTAAGGTCTTAACTCTTACTCTGGACTAATAGCTAAGGTCTTAGACTTGTGCTCTGGCCTACTGGTTAAGGTCTTAACTCTTACTCTGGCCTACTGGTTATGGTGTTAACTCTTACTCTGGCCTAATAGCTAAGGTCTTAACTCTTACTCTGGCCTAATAGCTAAGGTCTTAGACTCGTACTCTGCCCTAATGGTTAAGGTCTTAACTCTTACTCTGGCCTACTGGTTAAGGTCTTAACTCTTACTCTGGCCTAATAGCTAAGGTCTTAACTCTTACTCTGGACTAATTGCTAAGGTCTTAGACTTGTACTCTGGCCTAATGGTTAAGGTCTTAACTCTTACTCTGGCCTAATAGCTAAGGTCTTAGACTCGTATTCTGGCCTAATGGTTAAGGTCTTAACTCTTACTCTGGCCTAATAGCTAAGGTCTTAGACTCGTACTCTGGCCTAATAGCTAAGGTCTTAGACTCGTACTCTGGCCTAATGGTTAAGGTCTTAACTCTTACTCTGGCCTAATAGCTAAGGTCCTAACTCTTAATCTGGCCTACTGGTTAAGGTCTTAACTCTTACTCTGGCCTACTGGTTAAGGTCTTAACTCTTACTATGGCCTAATAGCTAAGGTCTTAGACTCGTACTCTGGCCTAATAGCTAAGGTCTTAACTCTTACTCTGGACTAATAGCTAAGGTCTTAGACTTGTGCTCTGGCCTACTGGTTAAGGTCTTAACTCTTACTCTGGCCTACTGGTTATGGTGTTAACTCTTACTCTGGCCTAATAGCTAAGGTCTTAACTCTTACTCTGTCCTAATAGCTAAGGCCTTAGACTCGTACTCTGGCCTAATGGTTAAGGTCTTAACTCTTACTCTGGCCTACTGGTTAAGGTCTTAACTCTTACTCTGGCCTAATAGCTAAGGTCTTAGTCTCGTACTCTGGCCTAATGGTTAAGTTCTTAACTCTTACTCTGGCCTACTGGTTAAGGTCTTAACTCTTACGCTGGCCTAATTGCTAAGGTCTTAACTCTTACTCTGGCCTAATAGCTATGGTCCTAGACTCGTACTCTGGCCTAATGGTTAAGGTCTTAACTCTTACTCTGGCCTACTGGTTAAGGTCTTAACTCTTACTCTGGCCTACTAGCTAAGGTCTTAGACTCGTACTCTGGCCTAATGGTTAAGGTCTTAACTCTTACTCTGGCCTAATAGCTAAGATCTTAGACTTATACTCTGGCCTACTGGTTAAGGTCTTATCTCTTACTCTGGCCTACTGGTTAAGGTCTTAACTCTTACTCTGGCCTAATAGCTAAGGTCTTAGACTCGTACTCTGGCCTAATGGTTAAGGTCTTAACTCTTACTCTGGCCTACTGGTTAAGGTCTTAACTCTTACTCTGGCCAAATAGCTGAGGTCTTAGACTCGTACTCTGGCCTAATGGTTAAGGTCTTAACTCTAACTCTGGCCTACTGCTTAAGGTCTTAACTCTTAGTCAGGCCAAATAGCTAAGGTCTTAACTCTTACTCTGGCCTAATAGCAAAGGTCTTAGACTCGTAATATGGCCTAATAGCTAAGGTCTTAACTCTTACTCTGGCCTAATAGCTAAGTTCTTAGACTCATACTATGGCCTACAGGTTAAGGTCTTAACTCTTACTCTGGCCTACTGGTTAAGGTCTTAACTCTTACTCTGGCCTACTGGTTAAGGTCTTAACTCTTACTCTGGCCTAATAGCTAAGGTCTTAGACTCGTAGTCTGGCCTACTGGTTAAGGTCTTAACGCTTACTCTGGCCTAATAGCTAAGGTCTTAACTCTTACTCCTGCCTAATAGCTAAGGTCTTAGACTCATACTCTGGCCTAATGGTTAAGGTCTTAACTCTTACTCTGGCCTACTGGTTAAGGTCTTAGACTCGTACTCTGGCCTAATAGCTAAGGTCTTAGACTCGTACTCTGGCCCAATGTTTAAGGTCTTAACTCTTACTCTGTCCTACTGGTTAAGGTCCTAACTCTTACTCTGGCCTACTGGTTAAGGTCTTAACTCTTACTCTGGCCTAATAGATAAGGTCTTAACTCTTACTCTGGACTAATTGCTAAGGTCTTAGACTTGTACTCTGGCCTAATGGTTAAGGTCTTAACTCTTACTCTGGCCTAATAGCTAAGGTCTTAGACTCGTATTCTGGCCTAATGGTTAAGGTCTTAACTCTTACTCTGGCCTAATAGCTAAGGTCTTAGACTTGTACTCTGGCCTAATAGCTAAGGTCTTAGACTCGTACTCTGGCCTAATGGTTAAGGTCTTAACTCTTACTCTGGCCTAATAGCTAAGGTCTTAACTCTTACTCTGGCCTACTGGTTAAGGTCTTAACTCTTACTCTGGCCTAATAGCTAAGGTCTTAGACTCGTACTCTTGCCTAATAGCTACGGTCTTAACTCTTACTCTGGCCTAATAGCTAAGGTCTTAGACTCGTACTCTGGCCTACTGGTTAAGGTCTTAACTCTTACTCTGGCCTAATAGCTAAGGTCTTAGACTCGTACGCTGGCCTAATAGCTAAGGTCTTAGGCCCGTACTCTGGCCTATTGGTTAAGGTCTTAACTCCTACTCTGGCCTAATAGCTAAGGTCCTAGACTCGTACTCTGGCCTAATGGTTAAGGTCTTAACTTTTACACTGGACTAATAGCTAAGGTCATAACTCTTACTCTGGACTAATAGCTAAGGTCTTAGACTCGTACTCTGGCCTAATGGTTAAGGTCTTAACTCTTACTCTGGCCTACTGGTTAAGGTCTTAACTCTTACTCTGGCCTAATAGCTAAGGTCTTAGACTCGTACTTTGGCCTAATGGTTAAGGTCTTAACTCTTACTCTGGCCTACTGGTTAAGGTCTTAACTCTTACTATGGCCTAATAGCTAAGGTCTTAGACTCGTACTCTGGCCTAATAGCTAAGATCTTAACTCTTACTCTGGACTAATAGCTAAGGTCTTAGACTTGTGCTCTGGCCTACTGGTTAAGGTCTTAACTCTTACTCTGGCCTACTGGTTATGGTCTTAACTCTTACTCTGGCCTAATAACTAAGGCCTTAACTCTTACTCTGGCCTAATAGCTAAGGTCTTAGACTCGTACTCTGGCCTAATGGTTAAGGTCTTAACTCTTACTCTGGCCTACTGGTTAAGGTCTTAACTCTTACTCTGGCCTAATAGCTAAGGTCTTAGTCTCGTACTCTGGCCTAATGGTTAAATTCTTAACTCTTACTCTGGCCTACTGGTTAAGGTCTTAACTCTTACGCTGGCCTAATTGCTAAGGTCTTAACTCTTACTCTGGCCTAATAGCTATGGTCCTAGACTTGTACTCTGGCCTAATGGTTAAGGTCTTAACTCTTACTCTGGCCTACTGGTTAAGGTCTTAACTCTTACTCTGGCCTACTAGCTAAGGTCTTAGACTCGTACTCTGGCCTAATGGTTAAGGTCTTAACTCTTACTCTGGCCTAATAGCTAAGATCTTAGACTCATACTCTGGCCTACTGGTTAAGGTCTTATCTCTTACTCTGGCCTACTGGTTAAGGTCTTAACTCTTACTCTGGCCTAATAGCTAAGGTCTTAGACTCGTACTCTGGCCTAATGGTTAAGGTCTTAACTCTTACTCTGGCCTACTGGTTAAGGTCTTAACTCTTACTCTGGCCAAATAGCTAAGGTCTTAGACTCGTACTCTGGCCTAATGGTTAAGGTCTTAACTGTAACTCTGGCCTACTGGTTAAGGTCTTAACTCTTAGTCAGGCCAAATAGCTAAGGTCTTAACTCTTACTCTGGCCTAATAGCAAAGGTCTTAGACTCGTAATATGGCCTAATAGCTAAGGTCTTAACTCTTACTCTGGCCTAATAGCTAAGGTCTTAGACTCGTACTATGGCCTACAGGTTAAGGTCTTAACTCTTACTCTGGCCTACTGGTTAAGGTCTTAACTCTTACTCTGGCCTACTTGTTAAGGTCTTAACTCTTACTCTGGCCTGATGGTTAAGGTCTTAATTCTTACTCTGGCCTAATAGCTAAGGTCTTAGACTCGTACTGTGGCCTAATGGTTAAGGTCTTAACTTTTACTCTGGCCTAATAGCTAAGGTCTCAACTCTTACTCTGGCCTAATAGCTAAGTTCTTAGCCTCGTACTCTGGCCTACTGGTTAAGGTCTTAACTCTTACTCTGGCCTACTAGTTAAGGTCTTAACTCTTACTCTGGCCTAATAGCTAAGGTCTTAGACTCGTACTCTGGCCTAATAGCTAAGGTCTTAGACTCGTACTCTGGCCTAAGGGTTAATCTCTTAACTCTAATTCTGGCCTAATAGCTAAGGTCTTAACTCTTACTCTGGCCTACTGGTTAAGGTCTTAACTCCTACTCTGGCCTACTGGTTAAGGTCTTAACTCTTACTATGGCCTAATAGCTAAGGTCTTAGACTCGTACTCTGGCCTAATAGCTAAGGTCTTAACTCTTACTCTGGCCTAATAGCTAACGTCTCAGACTCGAACTCTGGCCTACTGGTTAAGGTCTTAACTCTTACTCTGGCCTACTGGTTAAGGTCTTAACTCTTACCTTGGCCTAATAGCTAAGGTCTTAGACTCGTACTCTGGCCTAATGGTTAAGGTCTTAACTCTTACTCTGGCCTAATAGCTAAGGTCTTACCTCTTAATCTGGCCTACTGGTTAAGGTCTTAACTCTAACTCTGGCCTACTGGTTAAGGTCTTAACTCTTACTATGGCCTAATAGCTAAGGTCTTAGACTTGTACTCTGGCCTAATAGCTAAGGTCTTAACTCTTACTCTGGACTAATAGCTAAGGTCTTAGACTTGTGCTCTGGCCTACTGGTTAAGGTCTTAACTCTTACTCTGGCCTACTGGTTATGGTCTTAACTCTTACTCTGGCCTAATAGCTAAGGTCTTAGTCTCGTACTCTGGCCTAATGGTTAAGTTCTTAACTCTTACTCTGGCCTACTGGTTAAGGTCTTAACTCTTACGCTGGCCTAATTGCTAAGGTCTTAACTCTTACTCTGGCCTAATAGCTATGGTCCTAGACTCGTACTCCGGCCTAATGGTTAAGGTCTTAACTCTTACTCTGGCCTACTGGTTAAGGTCTTAACTCTTACTCTGGCCTAATAGCTAAGGTCTTAACTCTTACTCTGGACTAATTGCTAAGGTCTTAGACTTGTACTCTGGCCTAATGGTTAAGGTCTTAACTCTTACTCTGGCCTAATAGCTAAGGTCTTAGACTCGTATTCTGGCCTAATGGTTAAGGTCTTAACTCTTACTCTGGCCTAATAGCTAAGGTCTTAGACTTGTACTCTGGCCTAATAGCTAAGGTCTTAGACTCGTACTCTGGCCTAATGGTTAAGGTCTTAACTCTTACTCTGGCCTAATAGCTAAGGTCTTAACTCTTACTCTGGCCTACTGGTTAAGGTCTTAACTCTTACTCTGGCCTAATAGCTAAGGTCTTAGACTCGTACTCTTGCCTAATAGCTACGGTCTTAACTCTTACTCTGGCCTAATAGCTAAGGTCTTAGACTCGTACTCTGGCCTACTAGTTAAGGTCTTAACTCTTACTCTGGCCTAATAGCTAAGGTCTTAGACTCGTACGCTGGCCTAATAGCTAAGGTCTTAGGCCCGTACTCTGGCCTATTGGTTAAGGTCTTAACTCCTACTCTGGCCTAATAGCTAAGGTCTTAGACTCGTACTCTGGCCTAATGGTTAAGGTCTTAACTTTTACACTGGACTAATAGCTAAGGTCCTAAATCTTACTCTGGACTAATAGCTAAGGTCTTAGACTCGTACTCTGGCCTACTGGTTAAGGTCTTAACTCTTACTCTGGCCTACTGGTTAAGGTCTTAACTCTTACGCTGGCCTAATAGCTAAGGTCTTAGACTCGTACTCTGGCCTAGTAGCTAAGGTCTTAGATTCGTACTCTGGCCTAATGGTTAAGGTCTTAACTCTTACTCTGGACTAATAGCTAAGGTCTTAACTCTTACTCTGGCCTACTGGTTAAGGTCTTAACTCTTACTCTGGCCTAATAGCTAAGGTCTTAACTCTTACTCCTGCCTAATAGCTAAGGTCTTAGACTCGTACTCTGGGCTAATGGTTAAGGTCTTAACTCTTACTCTGGCCTACTGGTTAAGGTCTTAGACTCGTACTCTGGCCTAATAGCTAAGGTCTTAGACTCGTACTCTGGCCTAATGCTTAAGGTCTTAACTCTTACTCTGGCCTACTGGTTAAGGTCTTAACCCTTACTCTGGCCTAATAGCTAAGGTCTTAACTATTACTCTGGCCTAATAGCGAAGGTCTTAGGCTCATACTCTGGCCTACTGGTTAAGGTCTTAACTCTTACTCTGGCCTACTGGTTAAGGTCTTAACTCTTACTCTGGCCTCATAGCTAAGGTCTTAGACTCGTACTCTGGCCTAATAGATAAGGTCTTAGACTCGTACTCTGGCCTAATGGTTAAGCTTTTAACTCCTACTCTGGCCTAATAGCTAAGGTCTTAACTCTTACTCTGGCCTACTGGTTAAGGTCTTAACTCTTACTCTGGCCTAATAGCTAAGGTCTTAACTCCTACTCTGGCCTAATAGCTAAGGTCTTAGACTCGTACTCTGGCCTAATAGCTAAGGTCTTAACTCTAACTCTGGCCTACTGGTTATGGTTTTAACTCTTACTCTGGTCTAATAGCTAAGGTATTAGACTTGTATTCTGGCCTACTGGTTAAGGTCTTAACTCTTACTCTGGCATAATAGCTAAGGTGTTAGACTCGTACTCTGGCCTAATAGCTAAGGGCTTAACTCTTACTCTGGCCTAATAGCTAATGTCTTAACTCTTACTCTGGCCTAATAGCTAAGGTCTTAGACTCGTACTCTGGCCTAATAGCTAAGGTCTTAACTCTTACTCTGGCCTACTGGTTAAGGTCTTAACTCTTACTCTGGCCTAACAGCTAAGGTCTTGGACTCGTACTCTGGCCTAATAGCTAAGGTCTTAGACTCGTACTATGGCCTGCAGGTTAAGGTCTTAACTCTTACTCGGGCCTTTTGGTTAAGGTCTTAACTCTTACTCTGGCCTAATAGCTAAGGTCTTAGACTCGTACTCTGGCCTAATGGTTAAGGTCTTAACTCTTACTCTGGCCTACTGGTTAAGGTCTTAACTCTTACTCTGGCCTAATAGCTAAGGTCTTAACTCTTACTCTGGCCTACTGGTTAAGGTCTTAACTTTTACTCTGGCCTAATAGCTAAGGTCTTAGACTCATACTCTGGCCTAATGGTTAAGGTCTTAACTCTTAATCTGGCCTACCGGTTAAGGTCTTAACTCTTACTCTGGCCTACTGGTTAAGGTCTTAACTCTTACTATGGCCTAATAGCTAAGGTCTTAGACTCGTACTCTGGCCTAATAGCTAAGGTCTTAACTCTTACTCTGGACTAATAGCTAAGGTCTTAGACTCGTGCTCTGGCCTACTGGTTAAGGTCTTAACTCTTACTCTGGCCTACTGGTTATGGTCTTAACTCTTACTCTGGCCTAATAGCTAAGGTCTTAGTCTCGTACTCTGGCCTAATGGTTAAGTTCTTAACTCTTACTCTGGCCTACTGGTTAAGGTCTTAACTCTTACACTGGCCTAATTGCTAAGGTCTTAACTCTTACTCTGGCCTAATAGCTATGGTCCTAGACTCGTACTCCGGCCTAATGGTTAAGGTCTTAACTCTTACTCTGGCCTACTGGTTAAGGTCTTAACTCTTACTCTGGCCTAATAGCTAAGGTCTTCGACTCGTACTCTGGCATAATGGTTAAGGACTTAACTCTTACTCTGGCCTAATAGCTAAGATCTTAGACTCGTACTCTGGCCTACTGGTTAAGGTCTTATCTCTTACTCTGGCCTACTGGTTAAGGTCTTAACTCTTACTCTGGCCTAATAGCTAAGGTCTTAGACTCGTACTCTGGCCTAATGGTTAAGGTCTTAACTCTTATTCTGGCCTAATAGCTAAGGTCTTAACTCTTACTCTGGCCTACTGGTTAAGGTCTTAACTCTTACTCTGGCCTACTGGTTAAGGTCTTAACTCTTACTATGGCCTAATAGCTAAGGTCTTAGACTCGTACTCTGGCCTAATAGCTAAGGTCTTAACTCTTACTCTGGCCTAATAGCTAACGTCTCAGACTCGAACTCTGGCCTACTGGTTAAGGTCTTAACTCTTACTCTGGCCTACTGGTTAAGGTCTTAACTCTTACCTTGGCCTAATGGCTAAGGTCTTAGACTCGTACTCTGGCCTAATGGTTAAGGTCTTAACTCTTACTCTGGCCTAATAGCTAAGGTCTTAACTCTTAATCTGGCCTACTGGTTTAGGTCTTCACTCTTACTCTGGCCTACTGGTTAAGGTCTTAACTCTTACTATGGCCTAATAGCTAAGGTCTTAGACTCGTACTCTGGCCTAATAGCTAAGATCTTAACTCTTACTCTGGACTAATAGCTAAGGTCTTAGACTTGTGCTCTGGCCTACTGGTTAAGGTCTTAACTCTTACTCTGGCCTACTGGTTATGGTCTTAACTCTTACTCTGGCCTAATAACTAAGGCCTTAACTCTTACTCTGGCCTAATAGCTAAGGTCTTAGACTCGTACTCTGGCCTAATGGTTAAGGTCTTAACTCTTACTCTGGCCTACTGGTTAAGGTCTTAACTCTTACTCTGGCCTAATAGCTAAGGTCTTAGTCTCGTACTCTGGCCTAATGGTTAAATTCTTAACTCTTACTCTGGCCTACTGGTTAAGGTCTTAACTCTTACGCTGGCCTAATTGCTAAGGTCTTAACTCTTACTCTGGCCTAATAGCTATGGTCCTAGACTCGTACTCTGGCCTAATGGTTAAGGTCTTAACTCTTACTCTGGCCTACTGGTTAAGGTCTTAACTCTTACTCTGGCCTACTAGCTAAGGTCTTAGACTCGTACTCTGGCCTAATGGTTAAGGTCTTAACTCTTACTCTGGCCTAATAGCTAAGATCTTAGACTCATACTCTGGCCTACTGGTCAAGGTCTTATCTCTTACTCTGGCCTACTGGTTAAGGTCTTATCTCTTACTCTGGCCTAATAGCTAAGGTCTTAGACTCGTACTCTGGCCTAATGGTTAAGGTCTTAACTCTTACTCTGGCCTACTGGTTAAGGTCTTAACTCTTACTCTGGCCAAATAGCTAAGGTCTTAGACTCGTACTCTGGCCTAATGGTTAAGGTCTTAACTGTAACTCTGGCCTACTGGTTAAGGTCTTAACTCTTAGTCAGGCCAAATAGCTAAGGTCTTAACTCTTATTCTGGCCTAATAGCAAAGGTCTTAGACTCGTAATATGGCCTAATAGCTAAGGTCTTAACTCTTACTCTGGCCTAATAGCTAAGGTCTTAGACTCGTACTATGGCCTACAGGTTAAGGTCTTAACTCTTACTCTGGACTACTGGTTAAGGTCTTAACTCTTACTCTGGCCTACTGGTTAAGGTCTTAACTCTTACTCTGGCCTGATGGTTAAGGTCTTAATTCTTACTCTGGCCTAATAGCTAAGGTCTTAGACTCGTACTGTGGCCTAATGGTTAAGGTCTTAACTTTTACTCTGGCCTAATAGCTAAGGTCTCAACTCTTACTCTGGCCTAATAGCTAAGTTCTTAGCCTCGTACTCTGGCCTACTGGTTAAGGTCTTAACTCTTACTCTGGCCTACTAGTTAAGGTCTTAACTCTTACTCTGGCCTAATAGCTAAGGTCTTAGACTCGTACTCTGGCCTAATAGCTAAGGTCTTAGACTCGTACTCTGGCCTAAGGGTTAATCTCTTAACTCTAATTCTGGCCTAATAGCTAAGGTCTTAACTCTTACTCTGGCCTACTGGTTAAGGTCTTAACTCCTACTCTGGCCTACTGGTTAAGGTCTTAACTCTTACTATGGCCTAATAGCTAAGGTCTTAGACTCGTACTCTGGCCTAATAGCTAAGGTCTTAACTCTTACTCTGGCCTAATAGCTAACGTCTCAGACTCGAACTCTGGCCTACTGGTTAAGGTCTTAACTCTTACTCTGGCCTACTGGTTAAGGTCTTAACTCTTACCTTGGCCTAATAGCTAAGGTCTTAGACTCGTACTCTGGCCTAATGGTTAAGGTCTTAACTCTTACTCTGGCCTAATAGCTAAGGTCTTACCTCTTAATCTGGCCTACTGGTTAAGGTCTTAACTCTAACTCTGGCCTACTGGTTAAGGTCTTAACTCTTACTATGGCCTAATAGCTAAGGTCTTAGACTTGTACTCTGGCCTAATAGCTAAGGTCTTAACTCTTACTCTGGACTAATAGCTAAGGTCTTAGACTTGTGCTCTGGCCTACTGGTTAAGGTCTTAACTCTTACTCTGGCCTACTGGTTATGGTCTTAACTCTTACTCTGGCCTAATAGCTAAGGTCTTAGTCTCGTACTCTGGCCTAATGGTTAAGTTCTTAACTCTTACTCTGGCCTACTGGTTAAGGTCTTAACTCTTACGCTGGCCTAATTGCTAAGGTCTTAACTCTTACTCTGGCCTAATAGCTATGGTCCTAGACTCGTACTCCGGCCTAATGGTTAAGGTCTTAACTCTTACTCTGGCCTACTGGTTAAGGTCTTAACTCTTACTCTGGCCTAATAGCTAAGGTCTTCGACTCGTTCTCTGGCGTAATGGTTAAGGTCTTAACTCTTACTCTGGCCTAATAGCTAAGATCTTAGACTCGTACTCTGGCCTACTGGTTAAGGTCTTATCTCTTACTCTGGCCTACTGGTTAAGGTCTTAACTCTTACTCTGGCCTAAAAGCTAAGGTCTTAACTCTTATTCTGGCCTAATAGCTAAGGTCTTAACTCTTACGCTGGCCTACTGGTTAAGGTCTTAACTCTTACTCTGGCCTACTGGTTAAGGTCTTAACTCTTACTATGGCCTAATAGCTAAGGTCTTAGACTCGTACTCTGGCCTAATAGCTAAGGTCTTAACTCTTACTCTGGCCTAATAGCTAACGTCTCAGACTCAAACTCTGGCCTACTGGTTAAGGTCTTAACTCTTACTCTGGCCTACTGGTTAAGGTCTTAACTCTTACCTTGGCCAAATGGCTAAGGTCTTACACTCGTACTCTGGCCTAATGGTTAAGGTCTTAACTCTTACTCTGGCCTAATATCTAAGGTCCTAACTCTTAATCTGGCCTACTGGTTAAGGTCTTAACTCTTACTCTGGCCTACTGGTTAAGGTCTTAACTCTTACTATGGCCTAATAGCTAACGTCTTAGACTCGTACTCTGGCCTAATAGCTAAGGTCTTAACTCTTACTCTGGACTAATAGCTAAGGTCTTAGACTTGTGCTCTGGCCTACTGGTTAAGGTCTTAACTCTTACTCTGGCCTACTGGTTATGGTGTTAACTCTTACTCTGGCCTAATAGCTAAGGTCTTAACTCTTACTCTGGCCTAATAGCTAAGGTCTTAGACTCGTACTCTGGCCTAATGGTTAAGGTCTTAACTCTTACTCTGGCCTACTGGTTAAGGTCTTAACTCTTACTCTGGCCTAATAGCTAAGGTCTTAACTCTTACTCTGGACTAATTGCTAAGGTCTTAGACTTGTACTCTGGCCTAATGGTTAAGGTCTTAACTCTTACTCTGGCCTAATAGCTAAGGTCTTAGACTCGTATTCTGGCCTAATGGTTAAGGTCTTAACTCTTACTCTGGCCTAATAGCTAAGGTCTTAGACTCGTACTCTGGCCTAATAGCTAAGGTCTTAGACTCGTACTCTGGCCTAATGGTTAAGGTCTTAACTCTTACTCTGGCCTAATAGCTAAGGTCCTAACTCTTAATCTGGCCTACTGGTTAAGGTCTTAACTCTTACTCTGGCCTACTGGTTAAGGTCTTAACTCTTACTATGGCCTAATAGCTAAGGTCTTAGACTCGTACTCTGGCCTAATAGCTAAGGTCTTAACTCTTACTCTGGACTAATAGCTAAGGTCTTAGACTTGTGCTCTGGCCTACTGGTTAAGGTCTTAACTCTTACTCTGGCCTACTGGTTATGGTGTTAACTCTTACTCTGGCCTAATAGCTAAGGTCTTAACTCTTACTCTGTCCTAATAGCTAAGGCCTTAGACTCGTACTCTGGCCTAATGGTTAAGGTCTTAACTCTTACTCTGGCCTACTGGTTAAGGTCTTAACTCTTACTCTGGCCTAATAGCTAAGGTCTTAGTCTCGTACTCTGGCCTAATGGTTAAGTTCTTAACTCTTACTCTGGCCTACTGGTTAAGGTCTTAACTCTTACGCTGGCCTAATTGCTAAGGTCTTAACTCTTACTCTGGCCTAATAGCTATGGTCCTAGACTCGTACTCTGGCCTAATGGTTAAGGTCTTAACTCTTACTCTGGCCTACTGGTTAAGGTCTTAACTCTTACTCTGGCCTACTAGCTAAGGTCTTAGACTCGTACTCTGGCCTAATGGTTAAGGTCTTAACTCTTACTCTGGCCTAATAGCTAAGATCTTAGACTTATACTCTGGCCTACTGGTTAAGGTCTTATCTCTTACTCTGGCCTACTGGTTAAGGTCTTAACTCTTACTCTGGCCTAATAGCTAAGGTCTTAGACTCGTACTCTGGCCTAATGGTTAAGGTCTTAACTCTTACTCTGGCCTACTGGTTAAGGTCTTAACTCTTACTCTGGCCAAATAGCTGAGGTCTTAGACTCGTACTCTGGCCTAATGGTTAAGGTCTTAACTCTAACTCTGGCCTACTGCTTAAGGTCTTAACTCTTAGTCAGGCCAAATAGCTAAGGTCTTAACTCTTACTCTGGCCTAATAGCAAAGGTCTTAGACTCGTAATATGGCCTAATAGCTAAGGTCTTAACTCTTACTCTGGCCTAATAGCTAAGTTCTTAGACTCATACTATGGCCTACAGGTTAAGGTCTTAACTCTTACTCTGGCCTACTGGTTAAGGTCTTAACTCTTACTCTGGCCTACTGGTTAAGGTCTTAACTCTTACTCTGGCCTAATAGCTAAGGTCTTAGACTCGTAGTCTGGCCTACTGGTTAAGGTCTTAACGCTTACTCTGGCCTAATAGCTAAGGTCTTAACTCTTACTCCTGCCTAATAGCTAAGGTCTTAGACTCATACTCTGGCCTAATGGTTAAGGTCTTAACTCTTACTCTGGCCTACTGGTTAAGGTCTTAGACTCGTACTCTGGCCTAATATCTAAGGTCTTAGACTCGTACTCTGGCCCAATGTTTAAGGTCTTAACTCTTACTCTGTCCTACTGGTTAAGGTCCTAACTCTTACTCTGGCCTACTGGTTAAGGTCTTAACTCTTACTCTGGCCTAATAGATAAGGTCTTAACTCTTACTCTGGACTAATTGCTAAGGTCTTAGACTTGTACTCTGGCCTAATGGTTAAGGTCTTAACTCTTACTCTGGCCTAATAGCTAAGGTCTTAGACTCGTATTCTGGCCTAATGGTTAAGGTCTTAACTCTTACTCTGGCCTAATAGCTAAGGTCTTAGACTTGTACTCTGGCCTAATAGCTAAGGTCTTAGACTCGTACTCTGGCCTAATGGTTAAGGTCTTAACTCTTACTCTGGCCTAATAGCTAAGGTCTTAACTCTTACTCTGGCCTACTGGTTAAGGTCTTAACTCTTACTCTGGCCTAATAGCTAAGGTCTTAGACTCGTACTCTTGCCTAATAGCTACGGTCTTAACTCTTACTCTGACCTAATAGCTAAGGTCTTAGACTCGTACTCTGGCCTACTGGTTAAGGTCTTAACTCTTACTCTGGCCTAATAGCTAAGGTCTTAGACTCGTACGCTGGCCTAATAGCTAAGGTCTTAGGCCCGTACTCTGGCCTATTGGTTAAGGTCTTAACTCCTACTCTGGCCTAATAGCTAAGGTCCTAGACTCGTACTCTGGCCTAATGGTTAAGGTCTTAACTTTTACACTGGACTAATAGCTAAGGTCATAACTCTTACTCTGGACTAATAGCTAAGGTCTTAGACTGGTACTCTGGCCTAATGGTTAAGGTCTTAACTCTTACTCTGGCCTACTGGTTAAGGTCTTAACTCTTACTCTGGCCTAATAGCTAAGGTCTTAGACTCGTACTTTGGCCTAATGGTTAAGGTCTTAACTCTTACTCTGGCCTACTGGTTAAGGTCTTAACTCTTACTATGGCCTAATAGCTAAGGTCTTAGACTCGTACTCTGGCCTAATAGCTAAGATCTTAACTCTTACTCTGGACTAATAGCTAAGGTCTTAGACTTGTGCTCTGGCCTACTGGTTAAGGTCTTAACTCTTACTCTGGCCTACTGGTTATGGTCTTAACTCTTACTCTGGCCTAATAACTAAGGCCTTAACTCTTACTCTGGCCTAATAGCTAAGGTCTTAGACTCGTACTCTGGCCTAATGGTTAAGGTCTTAACTCTTACTCTGGCCTACTGGTTAAGGTCTTAACTCTTACTCTGGCCTAATAGCTAAGGTCTTAGTCTCGTACTCTGGCCTAATGGTTAAATTCTTAACTCTTACTCTGGCCTACTGGTTAAGGTCTTAACTCTTACGCTGGCCTAATTGCTAAGGTCTTAACTCTTACTCTGGCCTAATAGCTATGGTCCTAGACTTGTACTCTGGCCTAATGGTTAAGGTCTTAACTCTTACTCTGGCCTACTGGTTAAGGTCTTAACTCTTACTCTGGCCTACTAGCTAAGGTCTTAGACTCGTACTCTGGCCTAATGGTTAAGGTCTTAACTCTTACTCTGGCCTAATAGCTAAGATCTTAGACTCATACTCTGGCCTACTGGTTAAGGTCTTATCTCTTACTCTGGCCTACTGGTTAAGGTCTTAACTCTTACTCTGGCCTAATAGCTAAGGTCTTAGACTCGTACTCTGGCCTAATGGTTAAGGTCTTAACTCTTACTCTGGCCTACTGGTTAAGGTCTTAACTCTTACTCTGGCCAAATAGCTAAGGTCTTAGACTCGTACTCTGGCCTAATGGTTAAGGTCTTAACTGTAACTCTGGCCTACTGGTTAAGGTCTTAACTCTTAGTCAGGCCAAATAGCTAAGGTCTTAACTCTTACTCTGGCCTAATAGCAAAGGTCTTAGACTCGTAATATGGCCTAATAGCTAAGGTCTTAACTCTTACTCTGGCCTAATAGCTAAGGTCTTAGACTCGTACTATGGCCTACAGGTTAAGGTCTTAACTCTTACTCTGGCCTACTGGTTAAGGTCTTAACTCTTACTCTGGCCTACTTGTTAAGGTCTTAACTCTTACTCTGGCCTGATGGTTAAGGTCTTAATTCTTACTCTGGCCTAATAGCTAAGGTCTTAGACTCGTACTGTGGCCTAATGGTTAAGGTCTTAACTTTTACTCTGGCCTAATAGCTAAGGTCTCAACTCTTACTCTGGCCTAATAGCTAAGTTCTTAGCCTCGTACTCTGGCCTACTGGTTAAGGTCTTAACTCTTACTCTGGCCTACTAGTTAAGGTCTTAACTCTTACTCTGGCCTAATAGCTAAGGTCTTAGACTCGTACTCTGGCCTAATAGCTAAGGTCTTAGACTCGTACTCTGGCCTAAGGGTTAATCTCTTAACTCTAATTCTGGCCTAATAGCTAAGGTCTTAACTCTTACTCTGGCCTACTGGTTAAGGTCTTAACTCCTACTCTGGCCTACTGGTTAAGGTCTTAACTCTTACTATGGCCTAATAGCTAAGGTCTTAGACTCGTACTCTGGCCTAATAGCTAAGGTCTTAACTCTTACTCTGGCCTAATAGCTAACGTCTCAGACTCGAACTCTGGCCTACTGGTTAAGGTCTTAACTCTTACTCTGGCCTACTGGTTAAGGTCTTAACTCTTACCTTGGCCTAATAGCTAAGGTCTTAGACTCGTACTCTGGCCTAATGGTTAAGGTCTTAACTCTTACTCTGGCCTAATAGCTAAGGTCTTACCTCTTAATCTGGCCTACTGGTTAAGGTCTTAACTCTAACTCTGGCCTACTGGTTAAGGTCTTAACTCTTACTATGGCCTAATAGCTAAGGTCTTAGACTTGTACTCTGGCCTAATAGCTAAGGTCTTAACTCTTACTCTGGACTAATAGCTAAGGTCTTAGACTTGTGCTCTGGCCTACTGGTTAAGGTCTTAACTCTTACTCTGGCCTACTGGTTATGGTCTTAACTCTTACTCTGGCCTAATAGCTAAGGTCTTAGTCTCGTACTCTGGCCTAATGGTTAAGTTCTTAACTCTTACTCTGGCCTACTGGTTAAGGTCTTAACTCTTACGCTGGCCTAATTGCTAAGGTCTTAACTCTTACTCTGGCCTAATAGCTATGGTCCTAGACTCGTACTCCGGCCTAATGGTTAAGGTCTTAACTCTTACTCTGGCCTACTGGTTAAGGTCTTAACTCTTACTCTGGCCTAATAGCTAAGGTCTTCGACTCGTTCTCTGGCGTAATGGTTAAGGTCTTAACTCTTACTCTGGCCTAATAGCTAAGATCTTAGACTCGTACTCTGGCCTACTGGTTAAGGTCTTATCTCTTACTCTGGCCTACTGGTTAAGGTCTTAACTCTTACTCTGGCCTAAAAGCTAAGGTCTTAACTCTTATTCTGGCCTAATATCTAAGGTCTTAACTCTTACTCTGGCCTACTGGTTAAGGTCTTAACTCTTACTCTGGCCTACTGGTTAAGGTCTTAACTCTTACTATGGCCTAATAGCTAAGGTCTTAGATTCGTACTCTGGCCTAATAGCTAAGGTCTTAACTCTTACTCTGGCCTAATAGCTAACGTCTCAGACTCAAACTCTGGCCTACTGGTTAAGGTCTTAACTCTTACTCTGGCCTACTGGTTAAGGTCTTAACTCTTACCTTGGCCTAATGGCTAAGGTCTTACACTCGTACTCTGGCCTAATGGTTAAGGTCTTAACTCTTACTCTGGCCTAATAGCTAAGGTCCTAACTCTTAATCTGGCCTACTGGTTAAGGTCTTAACTCTTACTCTGGCCTACTGGTTAAGGTCTTAACTCTTACTATGGCCTAATAGCTAACGTCTTAGACTCGTACTCTGGCCTAATAGCTAAGGTCTTAACTCTTACTCTGGACTAATAGCTAAGGTCTTAGACTTGTGCTCTGGCCTACTGGTTAAGGTCTTAACTCTTACTCTGGCCTACTGGTTATGGTGTTAACTCTTACTCTGGCCTAATAGCTAAGGTCTTAACTCTTACTCTGGCCTAATAGCTAAGGTCTTAGACTCGTACTCTGGCCTAATGGTTAAGGTCTTAACTCTTACTCTGGCCTACTGGTTAAGGTCTTAACTCTTACTCTGGCCTAATAGCTAAGGTCTTAACTCTTACTCTGGACTAATTGCTAAGGTCTTAGACTTGTACTCTGGCCTAATGGTTAAGGTCTTAACTCTTACTCTGGCCTAATAGCTAAGGTCTTAGACTCGTATTCTGGCCTAATGGTTAAGGTCTTAACTCTTACTCTAGCCTAATAGCTAAGGTCTTAGACTCGTACTCTGGCCTAATACCTAAGGTCTTAGACTCGTACTCTGGCCTAATGGTTAAGGTCTTAACTCTTACTCTGGCCTAATAGCTAAGGTCCTAACTCTTAATCTGGCCTACTGGTTAAGGTCTTAACTCTTACTCTGGCCTACTGGTTAAGGTCTTAACTCTTACTATGGCCTAATAGCTAAGGTCTTAGACTCGTACTCTGGCCTAATAGCTAAGGTCTTAACTCTTACTCTGGACTAATAGCTAAGGTCTTAGACTCGTACTCTGGCCTAATAGCTAAGGTCTTAACTCTTACTCTGTCCTAATAGCTAAGGCCTTAGACTCGTACTCTGGCCTAATGGTTAAGGTCTTAACTCTTACTCTGGCCTACTGGTTAAGGTCTTAACTCTTACTCTGGCCTAATAGCTAAGGTCTTAGTCTCGTACTCTGGCCTAATGGTTAAGTTCTTAACTCTTACTCTGGCCTACTGGTTAAGGTCTTAACTCTTACGCTGGCCTAATTGCTAAGGTCTTAACTCTTACTCTGGCCTAATAGCTATGGTCCTAGACTCGTACTCTGGCCTAATGGTTAAGGTCTTAACTCTTACTCTGGCCTACTGGTTAAGGTCTTAACTCTTACTCTGGCCTACTAGCTAAGGTCTTAGACTCGTACTCTGGCCTAATGGTTAAGGTCTTAACTCTTACTCTGGCCTAATAGCTAAGATCTTAGACTTATACTCTGGCCTACTGGTTAAGGTCTTATCTCTTACTCTGGCCTACTGGTTAAGGTCTTAACTCTTACTCTGGCCTAATAGCTAAGGTCTTAGACTCGTACTCTGGCCTAATGGTTAAGGTCTTAACTCTTACTCTGGCCTACTGGTTAAGGTCTTAACTCTTACTCTGGCCAAATAGCTGAGGTCTTAGACTCGTACTCTGGCCTAATGGTTAAGGTCTTAACTCTAACTCTGGCCTACTGTTTAAGGTCTTAACTCTTAGTCAGGCCAAATAGCTAAGGTCTTAACTCTTACTCTGGCCTAATAGCAAAGGTCTTAGACTCGTAATATGGCCTAATAGCTAAGGTCTTAACTCTTACTCTGGCCTAATAGCTAAGTTCTTAGACTCATACTATGGCCTACAGGTTAAGGTCTTAACTCTTACTCTGGCCTACTGGTTAAGGTCTTAACTCTTACTCTGGCCTACTGGTTAAGGTCTTAACTCTTACTCTGGCCTACTGGTTAAGGTCTTAACTCTTACTCTGGCCTAATAGCTAAGGTCTTAGACTCGTACTTTGGCCTAATGGTTAAGGTCTTAACTCTTACTCTGGCCTACTGGTTAAGGTCTTAACTCTTACTATGGCCTAATAGCTAAGGTCTTAGACTCGTACTCTGGCCTAATAGCTAAGATCTTAACTCTTACTCTGGACTAATAGCTAAGGTCTTAGACTTGTGCTCTGGCCTACTGGTTAAGGTCTTAACTCTTACTCTGGCCTACTGGTTATGGTCTTAACTCTTACTCTGGCCTAATAACTAAGGCCTTAACTCTTACTCTGGCCTAATAGCTAAGGTCTTAGACTCGTACTCTGGCCTAATGGTTAAGGTCTTAACTCTTACTCTGGCCTACTGGTTAAGGTCTTAACTCTTACTCTGGCCTAATAGCTAAGGTCTTAGTCTCGTACTCTGGCCTAATGGTTAAATTCTTAACTCTTACTCTGGCCTACTGGTTAAGGTCTTAACTCTTACGCTGGCCTAATTGCTAAGGTCTTAACTCTTACTCTGGCCTAATAGCTATGGTCCTAGACTTGTACTCTGGCCTAATGGTTAAGGTCTTAACTCTTACTCTGGCCTACTGGTTAAGGTCTTAACTCTTACTCTGGCCTACTAGCTAAGGTCTTAGACTCGTACTCTGGCCTAATGGTTAAGGTCTTAACTCTTACTCTGGCCTAATAGCTAAGATCTTAGACTCATACTCTGGCCTACTGGTTAAGGTCTTATCTCTTACTCTGGCCTACTGGTTAAGGTCTTAACTCTTACTCTGGCCTAATAGCTAAGGTCTTAGACTCGTACTCTGGCCTAATGGTTAAGGTCTTAACTCTTACTCTGGCCTACTGGTTAAGGTCTTAACTCTTACTCTGGCCAAATAGCTAAGGTCTTAGACTCGTACTCTGGCCTAATGGTTAAGGTCTTAACTGTAACTCTGGCCTACTGGTTAAGGTCTTAACTCTTAGTCAGGCCAAATAGCTAAGGTCTTAACTCTTACTCTGGCCTAATAGCAAAGGTCTTAGACTCGTAATATGGCCTAATAGCTAAGGTCTTAACTCTTACTCTGGCCTAATAGCTAAGGTCTTAGACTCGTACTATGGCCTACAGGTTAAGGTCTTAACTCTTACTCTGGCCTACTGGTTAAGGTCTTAACTCTTACTCTGGCCTACTTGTTAAGGTCTTAACTCTTACTCTGGCCTGATGGTTAAGGTCTTAATTCTTACTCTGGCCTAATAGCTAAGGTCTTAGACTCGTACTGTGGCCTAATGGTTAAGGTCTTAACTTTTACTCTGGCCTAATAGCTAAGGTCTCAACTCTTACTCTGGCCTAATAGCTAAGTTCTTAGCCTCGTACTCTGGCCTACTGGTTAAGGTCTTAACTCTTACTCTGGCCTACTAGTTAAGGTCTTAACTCTTACTCTGGCCTAATAGCTAAGGTCTTAGACTCGTACTCTGGCCTAATAGCTAAGGTCTTAGACTCGTACTCTGGCCTAAGGGTTAATCTCTTAACTCTAATTCTGGCCTAATAGCTAAGGTCTTAACTCTTACTCTGGCCTACTGGTTAAGGTCTTAACTCCTACTCTGGCCTACTGGTTAAGGTCTTAACTCTTACTATGGCCTAATAGCTAAGGTCTTAGACTCGTACTCTGGCCTAATAGCTAAGGTCTTAACTCTTACTCTGGCCTAATAGCTAACGTCTCAGACTCGAACTCTGGCCTACTGGTTAAGGTCTTAACTCTTACTCTGGCCTACTGGTTAAGGTCTTAACTCTTACCTTGGCCTAATAGCTAAGGTCTTAGACTCGTACTCTGGCCTAATGGTTAAGGTCTTAACTCTTACTCTGGCCTAATAGCTAAGGTCTTACCTCTTAATCTGGCCTACTGGTTAAGGTCTTAACTCTAACTCTGGCCTACTGGTTAAGGTCTTAACTCTTACTATGGCCTAATAGCTAAGGTCTTAGACTTGTACTCTGGCCTAATAGCTAAGGTCTTAACTCTTACTCTGGACTAATAGCTAAGGTCTTAGACTTGTGCTCTGGCCTACTGGTTAAGGTCTTAACTCTTACTCTGGCCTACTGGTTATGGTCTTAACTCTTACTCTGGCCTAATAGCTAAGGTCTTAGTCTCGTACTCTGGCCTAATGGTTAAGTTCTTAACTCTTACTCTGGCCTACTGGTTAAGGTCTTAACTCTTACGCTGGCCTAATTGCTAAGGTCTTAACTCTTACTCTGGCCTAATAGCTATGGTCCTAGACTCGTACTCCGGCCTAATGGTTAAGGTCTTAACTCTTACTCTGGCCTACTGGTTAAGGTCTTAACTCTTACTCTGGCCTAATAGCTAAGGTCTTCGACTCGTTCTCTGGCGTAATGGTTAAGGTCTTAACTCTTACTCTGGCCTAATAGCTAAGATCTTAGACTCGTACTCTGGCCTACTGGTTAAGGTCTTATCTCTTACTCTGGCCTACTGGTTAAGGTCTTAACTCTTACTCTGGCCTAAAAGCTAAGGTCTTAACTCTTATTCTGGCCTAATAGCTAAGGTCTTAACTCTTACTCTGGCCTACTGGTTAAGGTCTTAACTCTTACTCTGGCCTACTGGTTAAGGTCTTAACTCTTACTATGGCCTAATAGCTAAGGTCTTAGACTCGTACTCTGGCCTAATAGCTAAGGTCTTAACTCTTACTCTGGCCTAATAGCTAACGTCTCAGACTCAAACTCTGGCCTACTGGTTAAGGTCTTAACTCTTACTCTGGCCTACTGGTTAAGGTCTTAACTCTTACCTTGGCCTAATGGCTAAGGTCTTACACTCGTACTCTGGCCTAATGGTTAAGGTCTTAACTCTTACTCTGGCCTAATAGCTAAGGTCCTAACTCTTAATCTGGCCTACTGGTTAAGGTCTTAACTCTTACTCTGGCCTACTGGTTAAGGTCTTAACTCTTACTATGGCCTAATAGCTAACGTCTTAGACTCGTACTCTGGCCTAATAGCTAAGGTCTTAACTCTTACTCTGGACTAATAGCTAAGGTCTTAGACTTGTGCTCTGGCCTACTGGTTAAGGTCTTAACTCTTACTCTGGCCTACTGGTTATGGTGTTAACTCTTACTCTGGCCTAATAGCTAAGGTCTTAACTCTTACTCTGGCCTAATAGCTAAGGTCTTAGACTCGTACTCTGGCCTAATGGTTAAGGTCTTAACTCTTACTCTGGCCTACTGGTTAAGGTCTTAACTCTTACTCTGGCCTAATAGCTAAGGTCTTAACTCTTACTCTGGACTAATTGCTAAGGTCTTAGACTTGTACTCTGGCCTAATGGTTAAGGTCTTAACTCTTACTCTGGCCTAATAGCTAAGGTCTTAGACTCGTATTCTGGCCTAATGGTTAAGGTCTTAACTCTTACTCTAGCCTAATAGCTAAGGTCTTAGACTCGTACTCTGGCCTAATAGCTAAGGTCTTAGACTCGTACTCTGGCCTAATGGTTAAGGTCTTAACTCTTACTCTGGCCTAATAGCTAAGGTCCTAACTCTTAATCTGGCCTACTGGTTAAGGTCTTAACTCTTACTCTGGCCTACTGGTTAAGGTCTTAACTCTTACTATGGCCTAATAGCTAAGGTCTTAGACTCGTACTCTGGCCTAATAGCTAAGGTCTTAACTCTTACTCTGGACTAATAGCTAAGGTCTTAGACTCGTACTCTGGCCTAATAGCTAAGGTCTTAACTCTTACTCTGTCCTAATAGCTAAGGCCTTAGACTCGTACTCTGGCCTAATGGTTAAGGTCTTAACTCTTACTCTGGCCTACTGGTTAAGGTCTTAACTCTTACTCTGGCCTAATAGCTAAGGTCTTAGTCTCGTACTCTGGCCTAATGGTTAAGTTCTTAACTCTTACTCTGGCCTACTGGTTAAGGTCTTAACTCTTACGCTGGCCTAATTGCTAAGGTCTTAACTCTTACTCTGGCCTAATAGCTATGGTCCTAGACTCGTACTCTGGCCTAATGGTTAAGGTCTTAACTCTTACTCTGGCCTACTGGTTAAGGTCTTAACTCTTACTCTGGCCTACTAGCTAAGGTCTTAGACTCGTACTCTGGCCTAATGGTTAAGGTCTTAACTCTTACTCTGGCCTAATAGCTAAGATCTTAGACTTATACTCTGGCCTACTGGTTAAGGTCTTATCTCTTACTCTGGCCTACTGGTTAAGGTCTTAACTCTTACTCTGGCCTAATAGCTAAGGTCTTAGACTCGTACTCTGGCCTAATGGTTAAGGTCTTAACTCTTACTCTGGCCTACTGGTTAAGGTCTTAACTCTTACTCTGGCCAAATAGCTGAGGTCTTAGACTCGTACTCTGGCCTAATGGTTAAGGTCTTAACTCTAACTCTGGCCTACTGTTTAAGGTCTTAACTCTTAGTCAGGCCAAATAGCTAAGGTCTTAACTCTTACTCTGGCCTAATAGCAAAGGTCTTAGACTCGTAATATGGCCTAATAGCTAAGGTCTTAACTCTTACTCTGGCCTAATAGCTAAGTTCTTAGACTCATACTATGGCCTACAGGTTAAGGTCTTAACTCTTACTCTGGCCTACTGGTTAAGGTCTAAACTCTTACTCTGGCCTACTGGTTAAGGTCTTAACTCTTACTCTGGCCTACTGGTTATGGTCTTAACTCTTACTCTGGCCTAATAACTAAGGCCTTAACTCTTACTCTGGCCTAATAGCTAAGGTCTTAGACTTGTACTCTGGCCTAATGGTTAAGGTCTTAACTCTTACTCTGGCCTACTGGTTAAGGTCTTAACTCTTACTCTGGCCTAATAGCTAAGGTCTTAGACTTGTACTCTGGCCTAATGGTTAAGGTCTTAACTCTTACTCTGGCCTAATAGCTAAGGTCTTAGACTCGTATTCTGGCCTAATGGTTAAGGTCTTAACTCTTACTCTGGCCTAATAGCTAAGGTCTTACACTCGTACTCTGGCCTAATAGCTAAGGTCTTAGACTCGTACTCTGGCCTAATGGTTAAGGTCTTAACTCTTACTCTGGCCTAATAGCTAAGGTCCTAACTCTTAATCTGGCCTACTGGTTAAGGTCTTAACTCTTACTCTGGCCTACTGGTTAAGGTCTTAACTCTTACTATGGCCTAATAGCTAAGGTCTTAGACTCGTACTCTGGCCTAATAGCTAAGGTCTTAACTCTTACTCTGGACTAATAGCTAAGGTCTTAGACTCGTACTCTGGCCTAATAGCTAAGGTCTTAACTCTTACTCTGTCCTAATAGCTAAGGCCTTAGACTCGTACTCTGGCCTAATGGTTAAGGTCTTAACTCTTACTCTGGCCTACTGGTTAAGGTCTTAACTCTTACTCTGGCCTAATAGCTATGGTCTTAGTCTCGTACTCTGGCCTAATGGTTAAGTTCTTAACTCTTACTCTGGCCTACTGGTTAAGGTCTTAACTCTTACGCTGGCCTAATTGCTAAGGTCTTAACTCTTACTCTGGCCTAATAGCTATGGTCCTAGACTCGTACTCTGGCCTAATGGTTAAGGTCTTAACTCTTACTCTGGCCTACTGGTTAAGTTCTTAACTCTTACTCTGGCCTACTAGCTAAGGTCTTAGACTCGTACTCTGGCCTAATGGTTAAGGTCTTAACTCTTACTCTGGCCTAATAGCTAAGATCTTAGACTTATACTCTGGCCTACTGGTTAAGGTCTTATCTCTTACTCTGGCCTACTGGTTAAGGTCTTAACTCTTACTCTGGCCTAATAGCTAAGGTCTTAGACTCGTACTCTGGCCTAATGGTTAAGGTCTTAACTCTTACTCTGGCCTACTGGTTAAGGTCTTAACTCTTACTCTGGCCAAATAGCTGAGGTCTTAGACTCGTACTCTGGCCTAATGGTTAAGGTCTTAACTCTAACTCTGGCCTACTGTTTAAGGTCTTAACTCTTAGTCAGGCCAAATAGCTAAGGTCTTAACTCTTACTCTGGCCTAATAGCAAAGGTCTTAGACTCGTAATATGGCCTAATAGCTAAGGTCTTAACTCTTACTCTGGCCTAATAGCTAAGTTCTTAGACTCATACTATGGCCTACAGGTTAAGGTCTTAACTCTTACTCTGGCCTACTGGTTAAGGTCTTAACTCTTACTCTGGCCTACTGGTTAAGGTCTTAACTCTTACTCTGGCCTACTGGTTATGGTCTTAACTCTTACTCTGGCCTAATAACTAAGGCCTTAACTCTTACTCTGGCCTAATAGCTAAGGTCTTAGACTCGTACTCTGGCCTAATGGTTAAGGTCTTAACTCTTACTCTGGCCTACTGGTTAAGGTCTTAACTCTTACTCTGGCCTAATAGCTAAGGTCTTAGTCTCGTACTCTGGCCTAATGGTTAAATTCTTAACTCTTACTCTGGCCTACTGGTTAAGGTCTTAACTCTTACGCTGGCCTAATTGCTAAGGTCTTAACTCTTACTCTGGCCTAATAGCTATGGTCCTAGACTCGTACTCTGGCCTAATGGTTAAGGTCTTAACTCTTACTCTGGCCTACTGGTTAAGGTCTTAACTCTTACTCTGGCCTACTAGCTAAGGTCTTAGACTCGTACTCTGGCCTAATGGTTAAGGTCTTAACTCTTACTCTGGCCTAATAGCTAAGATCTTAGACTCATACTCTGGCCTACTGGTTAAGGTCTTATCTCTTACTCTGGCCTACTGGTTAAGGTCTTATCTCTTACTCTGGCCTAATAGCTAAGGTCTTAGACTCGTACTCTGGCCTAATGGTTAAGGTCTTAACTCTTACTCTGGCCTACTGGTTAAGGTCTTAACTCTTACTCTGGCCAAATAGCTAAGGTCTTAGACTCGTACTCTGGCCTAATGGTTAAGGTCTTAACTGTAACTCTGGCCTACTGGTTAAGGTCTTAACTCTTAGTCAGGCCAAATAGCTAAGGTCTTAACTCTTACTCTGGCCTAATAGCAAAGGTCTTAGACTCGTAATATGGCCTAATAGCTAAGGTCTTAACTCTTACTCTGGCCTAATAGCTAAGGTCTTAGACTCGTACTATGGCCTACAGGTTAAGGTCTTAACTCTTACTCTGGACTACTGGTTAAGGTCTTAACTCTTACTCTGGCCTACTGGTTAAGGTCTTAACTCTTACTCTGGCCTGATGGTTAAGGTCTTAATTCTTACTCTGGCCTAATAGCTAAGGTCTTAGACTCGTACTGTGGCCTAATGGTTAAGGTCTTAACTTTTACTCTGGCCTAATAGCTAAGGTCTCAACTCTTACTCTGGCCTAATAGCTAAGTTCTTAGCCTCGTACTCTGGCCTACTGGTTAAGGTCTTAACTCTTACTCTGGCCTACTAGTTAAGGTCTTAACTCTTACTCTGGCCTAATAGCTAAGGTCTTAGACTCGTACTCTGGCCTAATAGCTAAGGTCTTAGACTCGTACTCTGGCCTAAGGGTTAATCTCTTAACTCTAATTCTGGCCTAATAGCTAAGGTCTTAACTCTTACTCTGGCCTACTGGTTAAGGTCTTAACTCCTACTCTGGCCTACTGGTTAAGGTCTTAACTCTTACTATGGCCTAATAGCTAAGGTCTTAGACTCGTACTCTGGCCTAATAGCTAAGGTCTTAACTCTTACTCTGGCCTAATAGCTAACGTCTCAGACTCGAACTCTGGCCTACTGGTTAAGGTCTTAACTCTTACTCTGGCCTACTGGTTAAGGTCTTAACTCTTACCTTGGCCTAATAGCTAAGGTCTTAGACTCGTACTCTGGCCTAATGGTTAAGGTCTTAACTCTTACTCTGGCCTAATAGCTAAGGTCTTACCTCTTAATCTGGCCTACTGGTTAAGGTCTTAACTCTAACTCTGGCCTACTGGTTAAGGTCTTAACTCTTACTATGGCCTAATAGCTAAGGTCTTAGACTTGTACTCTGGCCTAATAGCTAAGGTCTTAACTCTTACTCTGGACTAATAGCTAAGGTCTTAGACTTGTGCTCTGGCCTACTGGTTAAGGTCTTAACTCTTACTCTGGCCTACTGGTTATGGTCTTAACTCTTACTCTGGCCTAATAGCTAAGGTCTTAGTCTCGTACTCTGGCCTAATGGTTAAGTTCTTAACTCTTACTCTGGCCTACTGGTTAAGGTCTTAACTCTTACGCTGGCCTAATTGCTAAGGTCTTAACTCTTACTCTGGCCTAATAGCTATGGTCCTAGACTCGTACTCCGGCCTAATGGTTAAGGTCTTAACTCTTACTCTGGCCTACTGGTTAAGGTCTTAACTCTTACTCTGGCCTAATAGCTAAGGTCTTCGACTCGTTCTCTGGCGTAATGGTTAAGGTCTTAACTCTTACTCTGGCCTAATAGCTAAGATCTTAGACTCGTACTCTGGCCTACTGGTTAAGGTCTTATCTCTTACTCTGGCCTACTGGTTAAGGTCTTAACTCTTACTCTGGCCTAAAAGCTAAGGTCTTAACTCTTATTCTGGCCTAATAGCTAAGGTCTTAACTCTTACGCTGGCCTACTGGTTAAGGTCTTAACTCTTACTCTGGCCTACTGGTTAAGGTCTTAACTCTTACTATGGCCTAATAGCTAAGGTCTTAGACTCGTACTCTGGCCTAATAGCTAAGGTCTTAACTCTTACTCTGGCCTAATAGCTAACGTCTCAGACTCAAACTCTGGCCTACTGGTTAAGGTCTTAACTCTTACTCTGGCCTACTGGTTAAGGTCTTAACTCTTACCTTGGCCTAATGGCTAAGGTCTTACACTCGTACTCTGGCCTAATGGTTAAGGTCTTAACTCTTACTCTGGCCTAATAGCTAAGGTCCTAACTCTTAATCTGGCCTACTGGTTAAGGTCTTAACTCTTACTCTGGCCTACTGGTTAAGGTCTTAACTCTTACTATGGCCTAATAGCTAACGTCTTAGACTCGTACTCTGGCCTAATAGCTAAGGTCTTAACTCTTACTCTGGACTAATAGCTAAGGTCTTAGACTTGTGCTCTGGCCTACTGGTTAAGGTCTTAACTCTTACTCTGGCCTACTGGTTATGGTGTTAACTCTTACTCTGGCCTAATAGCTAAGGTCTTAACTCTTACTCTGGCCTAATAGCTAAGGTCTTAGACTCGTACTCTGGCCTAATGGTTAAGGTCTTAACTCTTACTCTGGCCTACTGGTTAAGGTCTTAACTCTTACTCTGGCCTAATAGCTAAGGTCTTAACTCTTACTCTGGACTAATTGCTAAGGTCTTAGACTTGTACTCTGGCCTAATGGTTAAGGTCTTAACTCTTACTCTGGCCTAATAGCTAAGGTCTTAGACTCGTATTCTGGCCTAATGGTTAAGGTCTTAACTCTTACTCTGGCCTAATAGCTAAGGTCTTAGACTCGTACTCTGGCCTAATAGCTAAGGTCTTAGACTCGTACTCTGGCCTAATGGTTAAGGTCTTAACTCTTACTCTGGCCTAATAGCTAAGGTCCTAACTCTTAATCTGGCCTACTGGTTAAGGTCTTAACTCTTACTCTGGCCTACTGGTTAAGGTCTTAACTCTTACTATGGCCTAATAGCTAAGGTCTTAGACTCGTACTCTGGCCTAATAGCTAAGGTCTTAACTCTTACTCTGGACTAATAGCTAAGGTCTTAGACTCGTACTCTGGCCTAATAGCTAAGGTCTTAACTCTTACTCTGTCCTAATAGCTAAGGCCTTAGACTCGTACTCTGGCCTAATGGTTAAGGTCTTAACTCTTACTCTGGCCTACTGGTTAAGGTCTTAACTCTTACTCTGGCCTAATAGCTAAGGTCTTAGTCTCGTACTCTGGCCTAATGGTTAAGTTCTTAACTCTTACTCTGGCCTACTGGTTAAGGTCTTAACTCTTACGCTGGCCTAATTGCTAAGGTCTTAACTCTTACTCTGGCCTAATAGCTATGGTCCTAGACTCGTACTCTGGCCTAATGGTTAAGGTCTTAACTCTTACTCTGGCCTACTGGTTAAGGTCTTAACTCTTACTCTGGCCTACTAGCTAAGGTCTTAGACTCGTACTCTGGCCTAATGGTTAAGGTCTTAACTCTTACTCTGGCCTAATAGCTAAGATCTTAGACTTATACTCTGGCCTACTGGTTAAGGTCTTATCTCTTACTCTGGCCTACTGGTTAAGGTCTTAACTCTTACTCTGGCCTAATAGCTAAGGTCTTAGACTCGTACTCTGGCCTAATGGTTAAGGTCTTAACTCTTACTCTGGCCTACTGGTTAAGGTCTTAACTCTTACTCTGGCCAAATAGCTGAGGTCTTAGACTCGTACTCTGGCCTAATGGTTAAGGTCTTAACTCTAACTCTGGCCTACTGCTTAAGGTCTTAACTCTTAGTCAGGCCAAATAGCTAAGGTCTTAACTCTTACTCTGGCCTAATAGCAAAGGTCTTAGACTCGTAATATGGCCTAATAGCTAAGGTCTTAACTCTTACTCTGGCCTAATAGCTAAGTTCTTAGACTCATACTATGGCCTACAGGTTAAGGTCTTAACTCTTACTCTGGCCTACTGGTTAAGGTCTAAACTCTTACTCTGGCCTACTGGTTAAGGTCTTAACTCTTACTCTGGCCTACTGGTTATGGTCTTAACTCTTACTCTGGCCTAATAACTAAGGCCTTAACTCTTACTCTGGCCTAATAGCTAAGGTCTTAGACTCGTACTCTGGCCTAATGGTTAAGGTCTTAACTCTTACTCTGGCCTACTGGTTAAGGTCTTAACTCTTACTCTGGCCTAATAGCTAAGGTCTTAGACTTGTACTCTGGCCTAATGGTTAAGGTCTTAACTCTTACTCTGGCCTAATAGCTAAGGTCTTAGACTCGTATTCTGGCCTAATGGTTAAGGTCTTAACTCTTACTCTGGCCTAATAGCTAAGGTCTTAGACTCGTACTCTGGCCTAATAGCTAAGGTCTTAGACTCGTACTCTGGCCTAATGGTTAAGGTCTTAACTCTTACTCTGGCCTAATAGCTAAGGTCCTAACTCTTAATCTGGCCTACTGGTTAAGGTCTTAACTCTTACTCTGGCCTACTGGTTAAGGTCTTAACTCTTACTATGGCCTAATAGCTAAGGTCTTAGACTCGTACTCTGGCCTAATAGCTAAGGTCTTAACTCTTACTCTGGACTAATAGCTAAGGTCTTAGACTCGTACTCTGGCCTAATAGCTAAGGTCTTAACTCTTACTCTGTCCTAATAGCTAAGGCCTTAGACTCGTACTCTGGCCTAATGGTTAAGGTCTTAACTCTTACTCTGGCCTACTGGTTAAGGTCTTAACTCTTACTCTGGCCTAATAGCTAAGGTCTTAGTCTCGTACTCTGGCCTAATGGTTAAGTTCTTAACTCTTACTCTGGCCTACTGGTTAAGGTCTTAACTCTTACGCTGGCCTAATTGCTAAGGTCTTAACTCTTACTCTGGCCTAATAGCTATGGTCCTAGACTCGTACTCTGGCCTAATGGTTAAGGTCTTAACTCTTACTCTGGCCTACTGGTTAAGGTCTTAACTCTTACTCTGGCCTACTAGCTAAGGTCTTAGACTCGTACTCTGGCCTAATGGTTAAGGTCTTAACTCTTACTCTGGCCTAATAGCTAAGATCTTAGACTTATACTCTGGCCTACTGGTTAAGGTCTTATCTCTTACTCTGGCCTACTGGTTAAGGTCTTAACTCTTACTCTGGCCTAATAGCTAAGGTCTTAGACTCGTACTCTGGCCTAATGGTTAAGGTCTTAACTCTTACTCTGGCCTACTGGTTAAGGTCTTAACTCTTACTCTGGCCAAATAGCTGAGGTCTTAGACTCGTACTCTGGCCTAATGGTTAAGGTCTTAACTCTAACTCTGGCCTACTGTTTAAGGTCTTAACTCTTAGTCAGGCCAAATAGCTAAGGTCTTAACTCTTACTCTGGCCTAATAGCAAAGGTCTTAGACTCGTAATATGGCCTAATAGCTAAGGTCTTAACTCTTACTCTGGCCTAATAGCTAAGTTCTTAGACTCATACTATGGCCTACAGGTTAAGGTCTTAACTCTTACTCTGGCCTACTGGTTAAGGTCTTAACTCTTACTCTGGCCTACTGGTTAAGGTCTTAACTCTTACTCTGGCCTACTGGTTATGGTCATAACTCTTACTCTGGCCTAATAACTAAGGCCTTAACTCTTACTCTGGCCTAATAGCTAAGGTCTTAGACTCGTACTCTGGCCTAATGGTTAAGGTCTTAACTCTTACTCTGGCCTACTGGTTAAGGTCTTAACTCTTACTCTGGCCTAATAGCTAAGGTCTTAGTCTCGTACTCTGGCCTAATGGTTAAATTCTTAACTCTTACTCTGGCCTACTGGTTAAGGTCTTAACTCTTACGCTGGCCTAATTGCTAAGGTCTTAACTCTTACTCTGGCCTAATAGCTATGGTCCTAGACTCGTACTCTGGCCTAATGGTTAAGGTCTTAACTCTTACTCTGGCCTACTGGTTAAGGTCTTAACTCTTACTCTGGCCTACTAGCTAAGGTCTTAGACTCGTACTCTGGCCTAATGGTTAAGGTCTTAACTCTTACTCTGGCCTAATAGCTAAGATCTTAGACTCATACTCTGGCCTACTGGTTAAGGTCTTATCTCTTACTCTGGCCTACTGGTTAAGGTCTTATCTCTTACTCTGGCCTAATAGCTAAGGTCTTAGACTCGTACTCTGGCCTAATGGTTAAGGTCTTAACTCTTACTCTGGCCTACTGGTTAAGGTCTTAACTCTTACTCTGGCCAAATAGCTAAGGTCTTAGACTCGTACTCTGGCCTAATGGTTAAGGTCTTAACTGTAACTCTGGCCTACTGGTTAAGGTCTTAACTCTTAGTCAGGCCAAATAGCTAAGGTCTTAACTCTTACTCTGGCCTAATAGCAAAGGTCTTAGACTCGTAATATGGCCTAATAGCTAAGGTCTTAACTCTTACTCTGGCCTAATAGCTAAGGTCTTAGACTCGTACTATGGCCTACAGGTTAAGGTCTTAACTCTTACTCTGGACTACTGGTTAAGGTCTTAACTCTTACTCTGGCCTACTGGTTAAGGTCTTAACTCTTACTCTGGCCTGATGGTTAAGGTCTTAATTCTTACTCTGGCCTAATAGCTAAGGTCTTAGACTCGTACTGTGGCCTAATGGTTAAGGTCTTAACTTTTACTCTGGCCTAATAGCTAAGGTCTCAACTCTTACTCTGGCCTAATAGCTAAGTTCTTAGCCTCGTACTCTGGCCTACTGGTTAAGGTCTTAACTCTTACTCTGGCCTACTAGTTAAGGTCTTAACTCTTACTCTGGCCTAATAGCTAAGGTCTTAGACTCGTACTCTGGCCTAATAGCTAAGGTCTTAGACTCGTACTCTGGCCTAAGGGTTAATCTCTTAACTCTAATTCTGGCCTAATAGCTAAGGTCTTAACTCTTACTCTGGCCTACTGGTTAAGGTCTTAACTCCTACTCTGGCCTACTGGTTAAGGTCTTAACTCCTACTATGGCCTAATAGCTAAGGTCTTAGACTCGTACTCTGGCCTAATAGCTAAGGTCTTAACTCTTACTCTGGCCTAATAGCTAACGTCTCAGACTCGAACTCTGGCCTACTGGTTAAGGTCTTAACTCTTACTCTGGCCTACTGGTTAAGGTCTTAACTCTTACCTTGGCCTAATAGCTAAGGTCTTAGACTCGTACTCTGGCCTAATGGTTAAGGTCTTAACTCTTACTCTGGCCTAATAGCTAAGGTCTTACCTCTTAATCTGGCCTACTGGTTAAGGTCTTAACTCTAACTCTGGCCTACTGGTTAAGGTCTTAACTCTTACTATGGCCTAATAGCTAAGGTCTTAGACTTGTACTCTGGCCTAATAGCTAAGGTCTTAACTCTTACTCTGGACTAATAGCTAAGGTCTTAGACTTGTGCTCTGGCCTACTGGTTAAGGTCTTAACTCTTACTCTGGCCTACTGGTTATGGTCTTAACTCTTACTCTGGCCTAATAGCTAAGGTCTTAGTCTCGTACTCTGGCCTAATGGTTAAGTTCTTAACTCTTACTCTGTCCTACTGGTTAAGGTCTTAACTCTTACGCTGGCCTAATTGCTAAGGTCTTAACTCTTACTCTGGCCTAATAGCTATGGTCCTAGACTCGTACTCCGGCCTAATGGTTAAGGTCTTAACTCTTACTCTGGCCTACTGGTTAAGGTCTTAACTCTTACTCTGGCCTAATAGCTAAGGTCTTCGACTCGTTCTCTGGCGTAATGGTTAAGGTCTTAACTCTTACTCTGGCCTAATAGCTAAGATCTTAGACTCGTACTCTGGCCTACTGGTTAAGGTCTTATCTCTTACTCTGGCCTACTGGTTAAGGTCTTAACTCTTACTCTGGCCTAAAAGCTAAGGTCTTAACTCTTATTCTGGCCTAATAGCTAAGGTCTTAACTCTTACGCTGGCCTACTGGTTAAGGTCTTAACTCTTACTCTGGCCTACTGGTTAAGGTCTTAACTCTTACTATGGCCTAATAGCTAAGGTCTTAGACTCGTACTCTGGCCTAATAGCTAAGGTCTTAACTCTTACTCTGGCCTAATAGCTAACGTCTCAGACTCAAACTCTGGCCTACTGGTTAAGGTCTTAACTCTTACTCTGGCCTACTGGTTAAGGTCTTAACTCTTACCTTGGCCTAATGGCTAAGGTCTTACACTCGTACTCTGGCCTAATGGTTAAGGTCTTAACTCTTACTCTGGCCTAATAGCTAAGGTCCTAACTCTTAATCTGGCCTACTGGTTAAGGTCTTAACTCTTACTCTGGCCTACTGGTTAAGGTCTTAACTCTTACTATGGCCTAATAGCTAACGTCTTAGACTCGTACTCTGGCCTAATAGCTAAGGTCTTAACTCTTACTCTGGACTAATAGCTAAGGTCTTAGACTTGTGCTCTGGCCTACTGGTTAAGGTCTTAACTCTTACTCTGGCCTACTGGTTATGGTGTTAACTCTTACTCTGGCCTAATAGCTAAGGTCTTAACTCTTACTCTGGACTAATTGCTAAGGTCTTAGACTTGTACTCTGGCCTAATGGTTAAGGTCTTAACTCTTACTCTGGCCTAATAGCTAAGGTCTTAGACTCGTATTCTGGCCTAATGGTTAAGGTCTTAACTCTTACTCTGGCCTAATAGCTAAGGTCTTAGACTCGTACTCTGGCCTAATAGCTAAGGTCTTAGACTCGTACTCTGGCCTAATGGTTAAGGTCTTAACTCTTACTCTGGCCTAATAGCTAAGGTCCTAACTCTTAATCTGGCCTACTGGTTAAGGTCTTAACTCTTACTCTGGCCTACTGGTTAAGGTCTTAACTCTTACTATGGCCTAATAGCTAAGGTCTTAGACTCGTACTCTGGCCTAATAGCTAAGGTCTTAACTCTTACTCTGGACTAATAGCTAAGGTCTTAGACTCGTACTCTGGCCTAATAGCTAAGGTCTTAACTCTTACTCTGTCCTAATAGCTAAGGCCTTAGACTCGTACTCTGGCCTAATGGTTAAGGTCTTAACTCTTACTCTGGCCTACTGGTTAAGGTCTTAACTCTTACTCTGGCCTAATAGCTAAGGTCTTAGTCTCGTACTCTGGCCTAATGGTTAAGTTCTTAACTCTTACTCTGGCCTACTGGTTAAGGTCTTAACTCTTACGCTGGCCTAATTGCTAAGGTCTTAACTCTTACTCTGGCCTAATAGCTATGGTCCTAGACTCGTACTCTGGCCTAATGGTTAAGGTCTTAACTCTTACTCTGGCCTACTGGTTAAGGTCTTAACTCTTACTCTGGCCTACTAGCTAAGGTCTTAGACTCGTACTCTGGCCTAATGGTTAAGGTCTTAACTCTTACTCTGGCCTAATAGCTAAGATCTTAGACTTATACTCTGGCCTACTGGTTAAGGTCTTATCTCTTACTCTGGCCTACTGGTTAAGGTCTTAACTCTTACTCTGGCCTAATAGCTAAGGTCTTAGACTCGTACTCTGGCCTAATGGTTAAGGTCTTAACTCTTACTCTGGCCTACTGGTTAAGGTCTTAACTCTTACTCTGGCCAAATAGCTGAGGTCTTAGACTCGTACTCTGGCCTAATGGTTAAGGTCTTAACTCTAACTCTGGCCTACTGCTTAAGGTCTTAACTCTTAGTCAGGCCAAATAGCTAAGGTCTTAACTCTTACTCTGGCCTAATAGCAAAGGTCTTAGACTCGTAATATGGCCTAATAGCTAAGGTCTTAACTCTTACTCTGGCCTAATAGCTAAGTTCTTAGACTCATACTATGGCCTACAGGTTAAGGTCTTAACTCTTACTCTGGCCTACTGGTTAAGGTCTTAACTCTTACTCTGGCCTACTGGTTAAGGTCTTAACTCTTACTCTGGCCTAATAGCTAAGGTCTTAGACTCGTAGTCTGGCCTACTGGTTAAGGTCTTAACGCTTACTCTGGCCTAATAGCTAAGGTCTTAACTCTTACTCCTGCCTAATAGCTAAGGTCTTAGACTCATACTCTGGCCTAATGGTTAAGGTCTTAACTCTTACTCTGGCCTACTGGTTAAGGTCTTAGACTCGTACTCTGGCCTAATAGCTAAGGTCTTAAACTCGTACTCTGGCCCAATGTTTAAGGTCTTAACTCTTACTCTGTCCTACTGGTTAAGGTCCTAACTCTTACTCTGGCCTACTGGTTAAGGTCTTAACTCTTACTCTGGCCTAATAGCTAAGGTCTTAACTCTTACTCTGGACTAATTGCTAAGGTCTTAGACTTGTACTCTGGCCTAATGGTTAAGGTCTTAACTCTTACTCTGGCCTAATAGCTAAGGTCTTAGACTCGTATTCTGGCCTAATGGTTAAGGTCTTAACTCCTACTCTGGCCTAATAGCTAAGGTCTTAGACTTGTACTCTGGCCTAATAGCTAAGGTCTTAGACTCGTACTCTGGCCTAATGGTTAAGGTCTTAACTCTTACTCTGGCCTAATAGCTAAGGTCTTAACTCTTACTCTGGCCTACTGGTTAAGGTCTTAACTCTTACTCTGGCCTAATAGCTAAGGTCTTAGACTCGTACTCTTGCCTAATAGCTACGGTCTTAACTCTTACTCTGGCCTAATAGCTAAGGTCTTAGACTCGTACTCTGGCCTACTGGTTAAGGTCTTAACTCTTACTCTGGCCTAATAGCTAAGGTCTTAGACTCGTACGCTGGCCTAATAGCTAAGGTCTTAGGCCCGTACTCTGGCCTATTGGTTAAGGTCTTAACTCCTACTCTGGCCTAATAGCTAAGGTCCTAGACTCGTACTCTGGCCTAATGGTTAAGGTCTTAACTTTTACACTGGACTAATAGCTAAGGTCATAACTCTTACTCTGGACTAATAGCTAAGGTCTTAGACTCGTACTCTGGCCTAATGGTTAAGGTCTTAACTCTTACTCTGGCCTAATAGCTAAGGTCTTAGACTCGTACTTTGGCCTAATGGTTAAGGTCTTAACTCTTACTCTGGCCTACTGGTTAAGGTCTTAACTCTTACTATGGCCTAATAGCTAAGGTCTTAGACTCGTACTCTGGCCTAATAGCTAAGATCTTAACTCTTACTCTGGACTAATAGCTAAGGTCTTAGACTTGTGCTCTGGCCTACTGGTTAAGGTCTTAACTCTTACTCTGGCCTACTGGTTATGGTCATAACTCTTACTCTGGCCTAATAACTAAGGCCTTAACTCTTACTCTGGCCTAATAGCTAAGGTCTTAGACTCGTACTCTGGCCTAATGGTTAAGGTCTTAACTCTTACTCTGGCCTACTGGTTAAGGTCTTAACTCTTACTCTGGCCTAATAGCTAAGGTCTTAGTCTCGTACTCTGGCCTAATGGTTAAATTCTTAACTCTTACTCTGGCCTACTGGTTAAGGTCTTAACTCTTACGCTGGCCTAATTGCTAAGGTCTTAACTCTTACTCTGGCCTAATAGCTATGGTCCTAGACTCGTACTCTGGCCTAATGGTTAAGGTCTTAACTCTTACTCTGGCCTACTGGTTAAGGTCTTAACTCTTACTCTGGCCTACTAGCTAAGGTCTTAGACTCGTACTCTGGCCTAATGGTTAAGGTCTTAACTCTTACTCTGGCCTAATAGCTAAGATCTTAGACTCATACTCTGGCCTACTGGTTAAGGTCTTATCTCTTACTCTGGCCTACTGGTTAAGGTCTTATCTCTTACTCTGGCCTAATAGCTAAGGTCTTAGACTCGTACTCTGGCCTAATGGTTAAGGTCTTAACTCTTACTCTGGCCTACTGGTTAAGGTCTTAACTCTTACTCTGGCCAAATAGCTAAGGTCTTAGACTCGTACTCTGGCCTAATGGTTAAGGTCTTAACTGTAACTCTGGCCTACTGGTTAAGGTCTTAACTCTTAGTCAGGCCAAATAGCTAAGGTCTTAACTCTTACTCTGGCCTAATAGCAAAGGTCTTAGACTCGTAATATGGCCTAATAGCTAAGGTCTTAACTCTTACTCTGGCCTAATAGCTAAGGTCTTAGACTCGTACTATGGCCTACAGGTTAAGGTCTTAACTCTTACTCTGGACTACTGGTTAAGGTCTTAACTCTTACTCTGGCCTACTGGTTAAGGTCTTAACTCTTACTCTGGCCTGATGGTTAAGGTCTTAATTCTTACTCTGGCCTAATAGCTAAGGTCTTAGACTCGTACTGTGGCCTAATGGTTAAGGTCTTAACTTTTACTCTGGCCTAATAGCTAAGGTCTCAACTCTTACTCTGGCCTAATAGCTAAGTTCTTAGCCTCGTACTCTGGCCTACTGGTTAAGGTCTTAACTCTTACTCTGGCCTACTAGTTAAGGTCTTAACTCTTACTCTGGCCTAATAGCTAAGGTCTTAGACTCGTACTCTGGCCTAATAGCTAAGGTCTTAGACTCGTACTCTGGCCTAAGGGTTAATCTCTTAACTCTAATTCTGGCCTAATAGCTAAGGTCTTAACTCTTACTCTGGCCTACTGGTTAAGGTCTTAACTCCTACTCTGGCCTACTGGTTAAGGTCTTAACTCCTACTATGGCCTAATAGCTAAGGTCTTAGACTCGTACTCTGGCCTAATAGCTAAGGTCTTAACTCTTACTCTGGCCTAATAGCTAACGTCTCAGACTCGAACTCTGGCCTACTGGTTAAGGTCTTAACTCTTACTCTGGCCTACTGGTTAAGGTCTTAACTCTTACCTTGGCCTAATAGCTAAGGTCTTAGACTCGTACTCTGGCCTAATGGTTAAGGTCTTAACTCTTACTCTGGCCTAATAGCTAAGGTCTTACCTCTTAATCTGGCCTACTGGTTAAGGTCTTAACTCTAACTCTGGCCTACTGGTTAAGGTCTTAACTCTTACTATGGCCTAATAGCTAAGGTCTTAGACTTGTACTCTGGCCTAATAGCTAAGGTCTTAACTCTTACTCTGGACTAATAGCTAAGGTCTTAGACTTGTGCTCTGGCCTACTGGTTAAGGTCTTAACTCTTACTCTGGCCTACTGGTTATGGTCTTAACTCTTACTCTGGCCTAATAGCTAAGGTCTTAGTCTCGTACTCTGGCCTAATGGTTAAGTTCTTAACTCTTACTCTGTCCTACTGGTTAAGGTCTTAACTCTTACGCTGGCCTAATTGCTAAGGTCTTAACTCTTACTCTGGCCTAATAGCTATGGTCCTAGACTCGTACTCCGGCCTAATGGTTAAGGTCTTAACTCTTACTCTGGCCTACTGGTTAAGGTCTTAACTCTTACTCTGGCCTAATAGCTAAGGTCTTCGACTCGTTCTCTGGCGTAATGGTTAAGGTCTTAACTCTTACTCTGGCCTAATAGCTAAGATCTTAGACTCGTACTCTGGCCTACTGGTTAAGGTCTTATCTCTTACTCTGGCCTACTGGTTAAGGTCTTAACTCTTACTCTGGCCTAAAAGCTAAGGTCTTAACTCTTATTCTGGCCTAATAGCTAAGGTCTTAACTCTTACGCTGGCCTACTGGTTAAGGTCTTAACTCTTACTCTGGCCTACTGGTTAAGGTCTTAACTCTTACTATGGCCTAATAGCTAAGGTCTTAGACTCGTACTCTGGCCTAATAGCTAAGGTCTTAACTCTTACTCTGGCCTAATAGCTAACGTCTCAGACTCAAACTCTGGCCTACTGGTTAAGGTCTTAACTCTTACTCTGGCCTACTGGTTAAGGTCTTAACTCTTACCTTGGCCTAATGGCTAAGGTCTTACACTCGTACTCTGGCCTAATGGTTAAGGTCTTAACTCTTACTCTGGCCTAATAGCTAAGGTCCTAACTCTTAATCTGGCCTACTGGTTAAGGTCTTAACTCTTACTCTGGCCTACTGGTTAAGGTCTTAACTCTTACTATGGCCTAATAGCTAACGTCTTAGACTCGTACTCTGGCCTAATAGCTAAGGTCTTAACTCTTACTCTGGACTAATAGCTAAGGTCTTAGACTTGTGCTCTGGCCTACTGGTTAAGGTCTTAACTCTTACTCTGGCCTACTGGTTATGGTGTTAACTCTTACTCTGGCCTAATAGCTAAGGTCTTAACTCTTACTCTGGACTAATTGCTAAGGTCTTAGACTTGTACTCTGGCCTAATGGTTAAGGTCTTAACTCTTACTCTGGCCTAATAGCTAAGGTCTTAGACTCGTATTCTGGCCTAATGGTTAAGGTCTTAACTCTTACTCTGGCCTAATAGCTAAGGTCTTAGACTCGTACTCTGGCCTAATAGCTAAGGTCTTAGACTCGTACTCTGGCCTAATGGTTAAGGTCTTAACTCTTACTCTGGCCTAATAGCTAAGGTCCTAACTCTTAATCTGGCCTACTGGTTAAGGTCTTAACTCTTACTCTGGCCTACTGGTTAAGGTCTTAACTCTTACTATGGCCTAATAGCTAAGGTCTTAGACTCGTACTCTGGCCTAATAGCTAAGGTCTTAACTCTTACTCTGGACTAATAGCTAAGGTCTTAGACTCGTACTCTGGCCTAATAGCTAAGGTCTTAACTCTTACTCTGTCCTAATAGCTAAGGCCTTAGACTCGTACTCTGGCCTAATGGTTAAGGTCTTAACTCTTACTCTGGCCTACTGGTTAAGGTCTTAACTCTTACTCTGGCCTAATAGCTAAGGTCTTAGTCTCGTACTCTGGCCTAATGGTTAAGTTCTTAACTCTTACTCTGGCCTACTGGTTAAGGTCTTAACTCTTACGCTGGCCTAATTGCTAAGGTCTTAACTCTTACTCTGGCCTAATAGCTATGGTCCTAGACTCGTACTCTGGCCTAATGGTTAAGGTCTTAACTCTTACTCTGGCCTACTGGTTAAGGTCTTAACTCTTACTCTGGCCTACTAGCTAAGGTCTTAGACTCGTACTCTGGCCTAATGGTTAAGGTCTTAACTCTTACTCTGGCCTAATAGCTAAGATCTTAGACTTATACTCTGGCCTACTGGTTAAGGTCTTATCTCTTACTCTGGCCTACTGGTTAAGGTCTTAACTCTTACTCTGGCCTAATAGCTAAGGTCTTAGACTCGTACTCTGGCCTAATGGTTAAGGTCTTAACTCTTACTCTGGCCTACTGGTTAAGGTCTTAACTCTTACTCTGGCCAAATAGCTGAGGTCTTAGACTCGTACTCTGGCCTAATGGTTAAGGTCTTAACTCTAACTCTGGCCTACTGCTTAAGGTCTTAACTCTTAGTCAGGCCAAATAGCTAAGGTCTTAACTCTTACTCTGGCCTAATAGCAAAGGTCTTAGACTCGTAATATGGCCTAATAGCTAAGGTCTTAACTCTTACTCTGGCCTAATAGCTAAGTTCTTAGACTCATACTATGGCCTACAGGTTAAGGTCTTAACTCTTACTCTGGCCTACTGGTTAAGGTCTTAACTCTTACTCTGGCCTACTGGTTAAGGTCTTAACTCTTACTCTGGCCTAATAGCTAAGGTCTTAGACTCGTAGTCTGGCCTACTGGTTAAGGTCTTAACGCTTACTCTGGCCTAATAGCTAAGGTCTTAACTCTTACTCCTGCCTAATAGCTAAGGTCTTAGACTCATACTCTGGCCTAATGGTTAAGGTCTTAACTCTTACTCTGGCCTACTGGTTAAGGTCTTAGACTCGTACTCTGGCCTAATAGCTAAGGTCTTAAACTCGTACTCTGGCCCAATGTTTAAGGTCTTAACTCTTACTCTGTCCTACTGGTTAAGGTCCTAACTCTTACTCTGGCCTACTGGTTAAGGTCTTAACTCTTACTCTGGCCTAATAGCTAAGGTCTTAACTCTTACTCTGGACTAATTGCTAAGGTCTTAGACTTGTACTCTGGCCTAATGGTTAAGGTCTTAACTCTTACTCTGGCCTAATAGCTAAGGTCTTAGACTCGTATTCTGGCCTAATGGTTAAGGTCTTAACTCCTACTCTGGCCTAATAGCTAAGGTCTTAGACTTGTACTCTGGCCTAATAGCTAAGGTCTTAGACTCGTACTCTGGCCTAATGGTTAAGGTCTTAACTCTTACTCTGGCCTAATAGCTAAGGTCTTAACTCTTACTCTGGCCTACTGGTTAAGGTCTTAACTCTTACTCTGGCCTAATAGCTAAGGTCTTAGACTCGTACTCTTGCCTAATAGCTACGGTCTTAACTCTTACTCTGGCCTAATAGCTAAGGTCTTAGACTCGTACTCTGGCCTACTGGTTAAGGTCTTAACTCTTACTCTGGCCTAATAGCTAAGGTCTTAGACTCGTACGCTGGCCTAATAGCTAAGGTCTTAGGCCCGTACTCTGGCCTATTGGTTAAGGTCTTAACTCCTACTCTGGCCTAATAGCTAAGGTCCTAGACTCGTACTCTGGCCTAATGGTTAAGGTCTTAACTTTTACACTGGACTAATAGCTAAGGTCATAACTCTTACTCTGGACTAATAGCTAAGGTCTTAGACTCGTACTCTGGCCTAATGGTTAAGGTCTTAACTCTTACTCTGGCCTAATAGCTAAGGTCTTAGACTCGTACTTTGGCCTAATGGTTAAGGTCTTAACTCTTACTCTGGCCTACTGGTTAAGGTCTTAACTCTTACTATGGCCTAATAGCTAAGGTCTTAGACTCGTACTCTGGCCTAATAGCTAAGATCTTAACTCTTACTCTGGACTAATAGCTAAGGTCTTAGACTTGTGCTCTGGCCTACTGGTTAAGGTCTTAACTCTTACTCTGGCCTACTGGTTATGGTCTTAACTCTTACTCTGGCCTAATAACTAAGGCCTTAACTCTTACTCTGGCCTAATAGCTAAGGTCTTAGACTCGTACTCTGGCCTAATGGTTAAGGTCTTAACTCTTACTCTGGCCTACTGGTTAAGGTCTTAACTCTTACTCTGGCCTAATAGCTAAGGTCTTAGTCTCGTACTCTGGCCTAATGGTTAAATTCTTAACTCTTACTCTGGCCTACTGGTTAAGGTCTTAACTCTTACGCTGGCCTAATTGCTAAGGTCTTAACTCTTACTCTGGCCTAATAGCTATGGTCCTAGACTTGTACTCTGGCCTAATGGTTAAGGTCTTAACTCTTACTCTGGCCTACTGGTTAAGGTCTTAACTCTTACTCTGGCCTACTAGCTAAGGTCTTAGACTCGTACTCTGGCCTAATGGTTAAGGTCTTAACTCTTACTCTGGCCTAATAGCTAAGATCTTAGACTCATACTCTGGCCTACTGGTTAAGGTCTTATCTCTTACTCTGGCCTACTGGTTAAGGTCTTAACTCTTACTCTGGCCTAATAGCTAAGGTCTTAGACTCGTACTCTGGCCTAATGGTTAAGGTCTTAACTCTTACTCTGGCCTACTGGTTAAGGTCTTAACTCTTACTCTGGCCAAATAGCTAAGGTCTTAGACTCGTACTCTGGCCTAATGGTTAAGGTCTTAACTGTAACTCTGGCCTACTGGTTAAGGTCTTAACTCTTAGTCAGGCCAAATAGCTAAGGTCTTAACTCTTACTCTGGCCTAATAGCAAAGGTCTTAGACTCGTAATATGGCCTAATAGCTAAGGTCTTAACTCTTACTCTGGCCTAATAGCTAAGGTCTTAGACTCGTACTATGGCCTACAGGTTAAGGTCTTAACTCTTACTCTGGCCTACTGGTTAAGGTCTTAACTCTTACTCTGGCCTACTGGTTAAGGTCTTAACTCTTACTCTGGCCTGATGGTTAAGGTCTTAATTCTTACTCTGGCCTAATAGCTAAGGTCTTAGACTCGTACTGTGGCCTAATGGTTAAGGTCTTAACTTTTACTCTGGCCTAATAGCTAAGGTCTCAACTCTTACTCTGGCCTAATAGCTAAGTTCTTAGCCTCGTACTCTGGCCTACTGGTTAAGGTCTTAACTCTTACTCTGGCCTACTAGTTAAGGTCTTAACTCTTACTCTGGCCTAATAGCTAAGGTCTTAGACTCGTACTCTGGCCTAATAGCTAAGGTCTTAGACTCGTACTCTGGCCTAAGGGTTAATCTCTTAACTCTAATTCTGGCCTAATAGCTAAGGTCTTAACTCTTACTCTGGCCTACTGGTTAAGGTCTTAACTCCTACTCTGGCCTACTGGTTAAGGTCTTAACTCTTACTATGGCCTAATAGCTAAGGTCTTAGACTCGTACTCTGGCCTAATAGCTAAGGTCTTAACTCTTACTCTGGCCTAATAGCTAACGTCTCAGACTCGAACTCTGGCCTACTGGTTAAGGTCTTAACTCTTACTCTGGCCTACTGGTTAAGGTCTTAACTCTTACCTTGGCCTAATAGCTAAGGTCTTAGACTCGTACTCTGGCCTAATGGTTAAGGTCTTAACTCTTACTCTGGCCTAATAGCTAAGGTCTTACCTCTTAATCTGGCCTACTGGTTAAGGTCTTAACTCTAACTCTGGCCTACTGGTTAAGGTCTTAACTCTTACTATGGCCTAATAGCTAAGGTCTTAGACTTGTACTCTGGCCTAATAGCTAAGGTCTTAACTCTTACTCTGGACTAATAGCTAAGGTCTTAGACTTGTGCTCTGGCCTACTGGTTAAGGTCTTAACTCTTACTCTGGCCTACTGGTTATGGTCTTAACTCTTACTCTGGCCTAATAGCTAAGGTCTTAGTCTCGTACTCTGGCCTAATGGTTAAGTTCTTAACTCTTACTCTGGCCTACTGGTTAAGGTCTTAACTCTTACGCTGGCCTAATTGCTAAGGTCTTAACTCTTACTCTGGCCTAATAGCTATGGTCCTAGACTCGTACTCCGGCCTAATGGTTAAGGTCTTAACTCTTACTCTGGCCTACTGGTTAAGGTCTTAACTCTTACTCTGGCCTAATAGCTAAGGTCTTCGACTCGTTCTCTGGCGTAATGGTTAAGGTCTTAACTCTTACTCTGGCCTAATAGCTAAGATCTTAGACTCGTACTCTGGCCTACTGGTTAAGGTCTTATCTCTTACTCTGGCCTACTGGTTAAGGTCTTAACTCTTACTCTGGCCTAAAAGCTAAGGTCTTAACTCTTATTCTGGCCTAATAGCTAAGGTCTTAACTCTTACTCTGGCCTACTGGTTAAGGTCTTAACTCTTACTCTGGCCTACTGGTTAAGGTCTTAACTCTTACTATGGCCTAATAGCTAAGGTCTTAGACTCGTACTCTGGCCTAATAGCTAAGGTCTTAACTCTTACTCTGGCCTAATAGCTAACGTCTCAGACTCAAACTCTGGCCTACTGGTTAAGGTCTTAACTCTTACTCTGGCCTACTGGTTAAGGTCTTAACTCTTACCTTGGCCTAATGGCTAAGGTCTTACACTCGTACTCTGGCCTAATGGTTAAGGTCTTAACTCTTACTCTGGCCTAATAGCTAAGGTCCTAACTCTTAATCTGGCCTACTGGTTAAGGTCTTAACTCTTACTCTGGCCTACTGGTTAAGGTCTTAACTCTTACTATGGCCTAATAGCTAACGTCTTAGACTCGTACTCTGGCCTAATAGCTAAGGTCTTAACTCTTACTCTGGACTAATAGCTAAGGTCTTAGACTTGTGCTCTGGCCTACTGGTTAAGGTCTTAACTCTTACTCTGGCCTACTGGTTATGGTGTTAACTCTTACTCTGGCCTAATAGCTAAGGTCTTAACTCTTACTCTGGCCTAATAGCTAAGGTCTTAGACTCGTACTCTGGCCTAATGGTTAAGGTCTTAACTCTTACTCTGGCCTACTGGTTAAGGTCTTAACTCTTACTCTGGCCTAATAGCTAAGGTCTTAACTCTTACTCTGGACTAATTGCTAAGGTCTTAGACTTGTACTCTGGCCTAATGGTTAAGGTCTTAACTCTTACTCTGGCCTAATAGCTAAGGTCTTAGACTCGTATTCTGGCCTAATGGTTAAGGTCTTAACTCTTACTCTGGCCTAATAGCTAAGGTCTTAGACTCGTACTCTGGCCTAATAGCTAAGGTCTTAGACTCGTACTCTGGCCTAATGGTTAAGGTCTTAACTCTTACTCTGGCCTAATAGCTAAGGTCCTAACTCTTAATCTGGCCTACTGGTTAAGGTCTTAACTCTTACTCTGGCCTACTGGTTAAGGTCTTAACTCTTACTATGGCCTAATAGCTAAGGTCTTAGACTCGTACTCTGGCCTAATAGCTAAGGTCTTAACTCTTACTCTGGACTAATAGCTAAGGTCTTAGACTCGTACTCTGGCCTAATAGCTAAGGTCTTAACTCTTACTCTGTCCTAATAGCTAAGGCCTTAGACTCGTACTCTGGCCTAATGGTTAAGGTCTTAACTCTTACTCTGGCCTACTGGTTAAGGTCTTAACTCTTACTCTGGCCTAATAGCTAAGGTCTTAGTCTCGTACTCTGGCCTAATGGTTAAGTTCTTAACTCTTACTCTGGCCTACTGGTTAAGGTCTTAACTCTTACGCTGGCCTAATTGCTAAGGTCTTAACTCTTACTCTGGCCTAATAGCTATGGTCCTAGACTCGTACTCTGGCCTAATGGTTAAGGTCTTAACTCTTACTCTGGCCTACTGGTTAAGGTCTTAACTCTTACTCTGGCCTACTAGCTAAGGTCTTAGACTCGTACTCTGGCCTAATGGTTAAGGTCTTAACTCTTACTCTGGCCTAATAGCTAAGATCTTAGACTTATACTCTGGCCTACTGGTTAAGGTCTTATCTCTTACTCTGGCCTACTGGTTAAGGTCTTAACTCTTACTCTGGCCTAATAGCTAAGGTCTTAGACTCGTACTCTGGCCTAATGGTTAAGGTCTTAACTCTTACTCTGGCCTACTGGTTAAGGTCTTAACTCTTACTCTGGCCAAATAGCTGAGGTCTTAGACTCGTACTCTGGCCTAATGGTTAAGGTCTTAACTCTAACTCTGGCCTACTGCTTAAGGTCTTAACTCTTAGTCAGGCCAAACAGCTAAGGTCTTAACTCTTACTCTGGCCTAATAGCAAAGGTCTTAGACTCGTAATATGGCCTAATAGCTAAGGTCTTAACTCTTACTCTGGCCTAATAGCTAAGTTCTTAGACTCATACTATGGCCTACAGGTTAAGGTCTTAACTCTTACTCTGGCCTACTGGTTAAGGTCTTAACTCTTACTCTGGCCTACTGGTTAAGGTCTTAACTCTTACTCTGGCCTAATAGCTAAGGTCTTAGACTCGTAGTCTGGCCTACTGGTTAAGGTCTTAACGCTTACTCTGGCCTAATAGCTAAGGTCTTAACTCTTACTCCTGCCTAATAGCTAAGGTCTTAGACTCATACTCTGGCCTAATGGTTAAGGTCTTAACTCTTACTCTGGCCTACTGGTTAAGGTCTTAGACTCGTACTCTGGCCTAATAGCTAAGGTCTTAGACTCGTACTCTGGCCCAATGTTTAAGGTCTTAACTCTTACTCTGTCCTACTGGTTAAGGTCCTAACTCTTACTCTGGCCTACTGGTTAAGGTCTTAACTCTTACTCTGGCCTAATAGCTAAGGTCTTAACTCTTACTCTGGACTAATTGCTAAGGTCTTAGACTTGTACTCTGGCCTAATGGTTAAGGTCTTAACTCTTACTCTGGCCTAATAGCTAAGGTCTTAGACTCGTATTCTGGCCTAATGGTTAAGGTCTTAACTCTTACTCTGGCCTAATAGCTAAGGTCTTAGACTTGTACTCTGGCCTAATAGCTAAGGTCTTAGACTCGTACTCTGGCCTAATGGTTAAGGTCTTAACTCTTACTCTGGCCTAATAGCTAAGGTCTTAACTCTTACTCTGGCCTACTGGTTAACGTCTTAACTCTTACTCTGGCCTAATAGCTAAGGTCTTAGACTCGTACTCTTGCCTAATAGCTACGGTCTTAACTCTTACTCTGGCCTAATAGCTAAGGTCTTAGACTCGTACTCTGGCCTACTGGTTAAGGTCTTAACTCTTACTCTGGCCTAATAGCTAAGGTCTTAGACTCGTACGCTGGCCTAATAGCTAAGGTCTTAGGCCCGTACTCTGGCCTATTGGTTAAGGTCTTAACTCCTACTCTGGCCTAATAGCTAAGGTCCTAGACTCGTACTCTGGCCTAATGGTTAAGGTCTTAACTTTTACACTGGACTAATAGCTAAGGTCATAACTCTTACTCTGGACTAATAGCTAAGGTCTTAGACTCGTACTCTGGCCTACTGGTTAAGGTCTTAACTCTTACTCTGGCCTACTGGTTAAGGTCTTAACTCTTACGCTGGCCTAATAGCTAAGGTCTTAGACTCGTACTCTGGCCTAGTAGCTAAGGTCTTAGATTCGTACTCTGGCCTAATGATTAAGGTCTTAACTCTTACTCTGGACTAATAGCTAAGGTCTTAACTCTTACTCTGGCCTACTGGTTAAGGTCTTAACTCTTACTCTGGCCTAATAGCTAAGGTCTTAACTCTTACTCCTGCCTAATAGCTAAGGTCTTAGACTCGTACTCTGGGCTAATGGTTAAGGTCTTAACTCTTACTCTGGCCTACTGGTGAAGGTCGTAGACTCGTACTCTGGCCTAATAGCTAAGGTCTTAGACTCGTACTCTGGCCTAATGCTTAAGGTCTTAACTCTTACTCTGGCCTACTGGTTAAGGTCTTAACTCTTACTCTGGCCTAATAGCTAAGGTCTTAACTATTACTCTGGCCTAATAGCTAAGGTCTTAGGCTCATACTCTGGCCTACTGGTTAAGGTCTTAACTCTTACTCTGGCCTACTGGTTAAGGTCTTAACTCTTACTCTGGCCTCATAGCTAAGGTCTTAGACTCGTACTCTGGCCTAATAGATAAGGTCTTAGACTCGTACTCTGGCCTAATGGTTAAGCTTTTAACTCCTACTCTGGCCTAATAGCTAAGGTCTTAACTCTTACTCTGGCCTACTGGTTAAGGTCTTAACTCTTACTCTGGCCTAATAGCTAAGGTCTTAACTCTTACTCTGGCCTAATAGCTAAGGTCTTAGACTCATACTCTGGCCTAATGGTTAAGGTCTTAACTCTTACTCTGGCCTACTGGTTAAGGTCTTAACTCTTACTCTGGCCTAATAGCTAAGGTTTTAGACTTGTACTCTGGCCTACTGGTTAAGGTCTTAACTCTTACTCTGGCATAATAGCTAAGGTCTTAGACTCGTACTTTGGCCTAATAGCTAAGGTCTTAACTCTTACTCTGGCCTAATAGCTAATGTCTTAACTCTTACTCTGGCCTAATAGCTAAGGTCTTAGACTCGTACTCTGGCCTAATAGCTAAGGTCTTAACTCTTACTCTGGCCTACTGGTTAAGGTCTTAACTCTTACTCTGGTCTAATAGCTAAGGTATTAGACTTTTATTCTGGCCTACTGGTTAAGGTCTTAACTCTTACTCTGGCATAATAGCTAAGGTCTTAGACTCGTACTCTGGCCTAATAGCTAAGGGCTTAACTCTTACTCTGGCCTAATAGCTAATGTCTTAACTCTTACTCTGGCCTAATAGCTAAGGTCTTAGACTCGTACTCTGGCCTAATAGCTAAGGTCTTAACTCTTACTCTGGCCTACTGGTTAAGGTCTTAACTCTTACTCTGGCCTAACAGCTAAGGTCTTGGACTCGTACTCTGGCCTAATAGCTAAGGTCTTAGACTCGTACTATGGCCTGCAGGTTAAGGTCTTAACTCTTACTCGGGCCTTTTGGTTAAGGTCTTAACTCTTACTCTGGCCTAATAGCTAAGGTCTTAGACTCGTACTCTGGCCTAATGGTTAAGGTCTTAACTCTTACTCTGGCCTACTGGTTAAGGTCTTAACTCTTACTCTGGCCTAATAGCTAAGGTCTTAACTCTTACTCTGGCCTACTGGTTAAGGTCTTAACTTTTACTCTGGCCTAATAGCTAAGGTCTTAGACTCATACTCTGGCCTAATGGTTACGGTCTTAACTCTTAATCTGGCCTACCGGTTAAGGTCTTAACTCTTACTCTGGCCTACTGGTTAAGGTCTTAACTCTTACTATGGCCTAATAGCTAAGGTCTTAGACTCGTACTCTGGCCTAATAGCTAAGGTCTTAACTCTTACTCTGGACTAATAGCTAAGGTCTTAGACTCGTGCTCTGGCCTACTGGTTAAGGTCTTAACTCTTACTCTGGCCTACTGGTTATGGTCTTAACTCTTACTCTGGCCTAATAGCTAAGGTCTTAGTCTCGTACTCTGGCCTAATGGTTAAGTTCTTAACTCTTACTCTGGCCTACTGGTTAAGGTCTTAACTCTTACGCTGGCCTAATTGCTAAGGTCTGAACTCTTACTCTGGCCTAATAGCTATGGTCCTAGACTCGTACTCCGGCCTAATGGTTAAGGTCTTAACTCTTACTCTGGCCTACTGGTTAAGGTCTTAACTCTTACTCTGGCCTAATAGCTAAGGTCTTCGACTCGTACTCTGGCGTAATGGTTAAGGTCTTAACTCTTACTCTGGCCTAATAGCCAAGATCTTAGACTCGTACTCTGGCCTACTGGTTAAGGTCTTATCTCTTACTCTGGCCTACTGGTTAAGGTCTTAACTCTTACTCTGGCCTAATAGGTAAGGTCTTAGACTCGTACTCTGGCCTAATGGTTAAGGTCTTAACTCTTATTCTGGCCTAATAGCTAAGGTCTTAACTCTTACTCTGGCCTACTGGTTAAGGTCTTAACTCTTACTCTGGCCTACTGGTTAAGGTCTTAACTCTTACTATGGCCTAATAGCTAAGGTCTTAGACTCGTACTCTGGCCTAATAGCTAAGGTCTTAACTCTTACTCTGGCCTAATAGCTAACGTCGCAGACTCGAACTCTGGCCTACTGGTTAAGGTCTTAACTCTTACTCTGGCCTACTGGTTAAGGTCTTAACTCTTACCTTGGCCTAATGGCTAAGGTCTTAGACTCGTACTCTGGCCTAATGGTTAAGGTCTTAACTCTTACTCTGGCCTAATAGCTAAGGTCTTAACTCTTAATCTGGCCTACTGGTTAAGGTCTTAACTCTTACTCTGGCCTACTGGTTAAGGTCTTAACTCTTACTCTGGCCTAATAGCTAAGGTCTTAGTCTCGTACTCTGGCCTAATGGTTACGTTCTTAACTCTTACTCTGGCCTACTGGTTAAGGTCTCAACTCTTACTCTGGCCAAATAGCTGAGGTCTTAGACTCGTACTCTGGCCTAATGGTTAAGGTCTTAACTCTAACTCTGGCCTACTGCTTAAGGTCTTAACTCTTAGTCAGGCCAAATAGCTAAGGTCTTAACTCTTACTCTGGCCTAATAGCAAAGGTCTTAGACTCGTAATATGGCCTAATAGCTAAGGTCTTAACTCTTACTCTGGCCTAATAGCTAAGTTCTTAGACTCATACTATGGCCTACAGGTTAAGGTCTTAACTCTTACTCTGGCCTACTGGTTAAGGTCTTAACTCTTACTCTGGCCTACTGGTTAAGGTCTTAACTCTTACTCTGGCCTAATAGCTAAGGTCTTAGACTCATACTCTGGCCTACTGGTTAAGGTCTTAACGCTTACTCTGGCCTAATAGCTAAGGTCTTAACTCTTACTCCTGCCTAATAGCTAAGATCTTAGACTCATACTCTGGCATAATGGTTAAGGTCTTAACTCTTACTCTGGCCCAATGTTTAAGGTCTTAACTCTTACTCTGTCCTACTGGTTAAGGTCCTAACTCTTACTCTGGCCTACTGGTTAAGGTCTTAACTCTTACTCTGGCCTAATAGCTAAGGTCTTAACTCTTACTCTGGACTAATTGCTAAGGTCTTAGACTTGTACTCTGGCCTAATGGTTAAGGTCTTAACTCTTACTCTGGCCTAATAGCTAAGGTCTTAGACTCGTATTCTGGCCTAATGGTTAAGGTCTTAACTCTTACTCTGGCCTAATAGCTAAGGTCTTAGACTCGTACTCTGGCCTAATAGCTAAGGTCTTAGACTCGTACTCTGGCCTAATGGTTAAGGTCTTAACTCTTACTCTGGCCTAATAGCTAAGGTCTTAACTCTTACTCTGGCCTACTGGTTAAGGTCTTAACTCTTACTCTGGCCTAATAGCTAAGGTCTTAGACTCGTACTCTGGCCTAATAGCTACGGTCTTAACTCTTACTCTGGCCTAATAGCTAAGGTCTTAGACTCGTACTCTGGCCTACTGGTTAAGGTCTTAACTCTTACTCTGGCCTAATAGCTAAGGTCTTAGACTCGTACGCTGGCCTAATAGCTAAGGTCTTAGGCCCGTACTCTGGCCTTTTGGTTAAGGTCTTAACTCCTACTCTGGCCTAATAGCTAAGGTCTTAGACTCGTACTCTGGCCTAATGGTTAAGGTCTTAACTTTTACACTGGACTAATAGCTAAGGTCGTAACTCTTACTCTGGACTAATAGCTAAGGTCTTAGACTCGTACTCTGGCCTACTGGTTAAGGTCTTAACTCTTACTCTGGCCTACTGGTTAAGGTCTTAACTCTTACGCTGGCCTAATAGCTAAGGTCTTAGACTCGTACTCTGGCCTAGTAGCTAAGGTCTTAGATTCGTACTCTGGCCTAATGGTTAAGGTCTTAACTCTTACTCTGGACTAATAGCTAAGGTCTTAACTCTTACTCTGGCCTACTGGTTAAGGTCTTAACTCTTACTCTGGCCTAATAGCTAAGGTCTTAACTCTTACTCCTGCCTAATAGCTAAGGTCTTAGACTCGTACTCTGGGCTAATGGTTAAGGTCTTAACTCTTACTCTGGCCTACTGGTTAAGGTCTTAGACTCGTACTCTGGCCTAATAGCTAAGGTCTTATACTCGTACTCTGGCCTAATGCTTAAGGTCTTAACTCTTACTCTGGCCTACTGGTTAAGGTCTTAACTCTTACTCTGGCCTAATAGCTAAGGTCTTAACTCTTACTCTGGCCTAATAGCTAAGGTCTTAGGCTCATACTCTGGCCTACTGGTTAAGGTCTAAAATCTTACTCTGGCCTACTGGTTAAGGTCTTAACTCTTACTCTGGCCTCATAGCTAAGGTCTTAGACTCGTACTCTGGCCTAATAGATAAGGTCTTAGACTCGTACTCTGGCCTAATGGTTAAGCTTTTAACTCCTACTCTGGCCTAATAGCTAAGGTCTTAACTCTTACTCTGGCCTACTGGTTAAGGTCTTAACTCTTACTCTGGCCTAATAGCTAAGGTCTTAGACTCGTACTCTGGCCTAATGGTTAAGGTCTTAACTCTTACTCTGGCCTACTGGTTAAGGTCTTAACTCTTACTCTGGCCAAATAGCTGAGGTCTTAGACTCGTACTCTGGCCTAATGGTTAAGGTCTTAACTCTAACTCTGGCCTACTGCTTAAGGTCTTAACTCTTAGTCAGGCCAAATAGCTAAGGTCTTAACTCTTACTCTGGCCTAATAGCAAAGGTCTTAGACTCGTAATATGGCCTAATAGCTAAGGTCTTAACTCTTACTCTGGCCTAATAGCTAAGTTCTTAGACTCATACTATGGCCTACAGGTTAAGGTCTTAACTCTTACTCTGGCCTACTGGTTAAGGTCTTAACTCTTACTCTGGCCTACTGGTTAAGGTCTTAACTCTTACTCTGGCCTAATAGCTAAGGTCTTAGACTCGTACTCTGGCCTACTGGTTAAGGTCTTAACGCTTACTCTGGCCTAATAGCTAAGGTCTTAACTCTTACTCCTGCCTAATAGCTAAGGTCTTAGACTCATACTCTGGCCTAATGGTTAAGGTCTTAACTCTTACTCTGGCCTACTGGTTAAGGTCTTAGACTCGTACTCTGGCCTAATAGCTAAGGTCTTAGACTCGTACTCTGGCCCAATGTTTAAGGTCTTAACTCTTACTCTGTCCTACTGGTTAAGGTCCTAACTCTTACTCTGGCCTACTGGTTAAGGTCTTAACTCTTACTCTGGCCTATTAGCTAAGGTCTTAACTCTTACTCTGGACTAATTGCTAAGGTCTTAGACTTGTACTCTGGCCTAATGGTTAAGGTCTTAACTCTTACTCTGGCCTAATAGCTAAGGTCTTAGACTCGTACTCTGGCCTAATAGCTAAGGTCTTAGACTCGTACTCTGGCCTAATGGTTAAGGTCTTAACTCTTACTCTGGCCTAATAGCTAAGGTCTTAACTCTTACTCTGGCCTACTGGTTAAGGTCTTAACTCTTACTCTGGCCTAATAGCTAAGGTCTTAGACTCGTACTCTGGCCTAATAGCTACGGTCTTAACTCTTACTCTGGCCTAATAGCTAAGGTCTTAGACTCGTACTCTGGCCTACTGGTTAAGGTCTTAACTCTTACTCTGGCCTAATAGCTAAGGTCTTAGACTCGTACGCTGGCCTAATAGCTAAGGTCTAAGGCCCGTACTCTGGCCTATTGGTTAAGGTCTTAACTCCTACTCTGGCCTAATAGCTAAGGTCTTAGACTCGTACTCTGGCCTACTGGTTAAGGTCTTAACTCTTACTCTGGCCTACTGGTTAAGGTCTTAACTCTTACGCTGGCCTAATAGCTAAGGTCTTAGACTCGTACTCTGGCCTAGTAGCTAAGGTCTTAGATTCGTACTCTGGCCTAATGGTTAAGGTCTTAACTCTTACTCTGGACTAATAGCTAAGGTCTTAACTCTTACTCTGGCCTACTGGTTAAGGTCTTAACTCTTACTCTGGCCTAATAGCTAAGGTCTTAACTCTTACTCCTGCCTAATAGCTAAGGTCTTAGACTCGTACTCTGGGCTAATGGTTAAGGTCTTAACTCTCACTCTGGCCTACTGGTTAAGGTCTTAGACTCGTACTCTGGCCTAATAGCTAAGGTCTTAGACTCGTACTCTGGCCTAATGCTTAAGGTCTTAACTCTTACTCTGGCCTACTGGTTAAGGTCTTAACTCTTACTCTGGCCTAATAGCTAAGGTCTTAACTCTTACTCTGGCCTAATAGCTAAGGTCTTAGGCTCATACTCTGGCCTACTGGTTAAGGTCTAAAATCTTACTCTGGCCTACTGGTTAAGGTCTTAACTCTTACTCTGGCCTCATAGCTAAGGTCTTAGACTCGTACTCTGGCCTAATAGATAAGGTCTTAGACTCGTACTCTGGCCTAATGGTTAAGCTTTTAACTCCTACTCTGGCCTAATAGCGAAGGTCTTAACTCTTACTCTGGCCTACTGGTTAAGGTCTTAACTCTTACTCTGGCCTAATAGCTAAGGTCTTAACTCTTACTCTGGCCTAATAGCTAAGGTCTTAGACTCATACTCTGGCCTAATGGTTAAGGTCTTAACTCTTACTCTGGCCTACTGGTTAAGGTCTTAACTCTTACTCTGGCCTAATAGCTAAGGTTTTAGACTTGTACTCTGGCCTACTGGTTAAGGTCTTAACTCTTACTCTGGCATAATAGCTAAGGTCTTAGACTCGTACTTTGGCCTAATAGCTAAGGTCTTAACTCTTACTCTGGCCTAATAGCTAATGTCTTAACTCTTACTCTGGCCTAATAGCTAAGGTCTTAGACTCGTACTCTGGCCTAATAGCTAAGGTCTTAACTCTTACTCTGGCCTACTGGTTAAGGTCTTAACTCTTACTCTGGTCTAATAGCTAAGGTATTAGACTTGTATTCTGGCCTACTGGTTAAGGTCTTAACTCTTACTCTGGCATAATAGCTAAGGTCTTAGACTCGTACTCTGGCCTAATAGCTAAGGGCTTAACTCTTACTCTGGCCTAATAGCTAATGTCTTAACTCTTACTCTGGCCTAATAGCTAAGGTCTTAGAATCGTACTCTGGCCTAATAGCTAAGGTCTTAACTCTTACTCTGGCCTACTGGTTAAGGTCTTAACTCTTACTCTGGCCTAACAGCTAAGGTCTTGGACTCGTACTCTGGCCTAATAGCTAAGGTCTTAGACTCGTACTATGGCCTGCAGGTTAAGGTCTTAACTCTTACTCGGGCCTTTTGGTTAAGGTCTTAACTCTTACTCTGGCCTAATAGCTAAGGTCTTAGACTCGTACTCTGGCCTAATGGTTAAGGTCTTAACTCTTACTCTGGCCTACTGGTTAAGGTCTTAACTCTTACTCTGGCCTAATAGCTAAGGTCTTAACTCTTACTCTGGCCTACTGGTTAAGGTCTTAACTTTTACTCTGGCCTAATAGCTAAGGTCTTAGACTCATACTCTGGCCTAATGGTTAAGGTCTTAACTCTTAATCTGGCCTACCGGTTTAGGTCTTAACTCTTACTCTGGCCTACTGGTTAAGGTCTTAACTCTTACTATGGCCTAATAGCTAAGGTCTTAGACTCGTACTCTGGCCTAATAGCTAAGGTCTTAACTCTTACTCTGGACTAATAGCTAAGGTCTTAGACTCGTGCTCTGGCCTACTGGTTAAGGTCTTAACTCTTACTCTGGCCTACTGGTTATGGTCTTAACTCTTACTCTGGCCTAATAGCTAAGGTCTTAGTCTCGTACTCTGGCCTAATGGTTAGGTTCTTAACTCTTACTCTGGCCTACTGGTTAAGGTCTTAACTCTTACGCTGGCCTAATTGCTAAGGTCTTAACTCTTACTCTGGCCTAATAGCTATGGTCCTAGACTCGTACTCCGGCCTAATGGTTAAGGTCTTAACTCTTACTCTGGCCTACTGGTTAAGGTCTTAACTCTTACTCTGGCCTAATAGCTAAGGTCTTCGACTCGTACTCTGGCGTAATGGTTAAGGTCTTAACTCTTACTCTGGCCTAATAGCTAAGATCTTAGACTCGTACTCTGGCCTACTGGTTAAGGTCTTATCTCTTACTCTGGCCTACTGGTTAAGGTCTTAACTCTTACTCTGGCCTAATAGCTAAGGTCTTAGACTCGTACTCTGGCCTAATGGTTAAGGTCTTAACTCTTATTCTGGCCTAATAGCTAAGGTCTTAACTCTTACTCTGGCCTACTGGTTAAGGTCTTAACTCTTACTCTGGCCTACTGGTTAAGGTCTTAACTCTTACTATGGCCTAATAGCTAAGGTCTTAGACTCGTACTCTGGCCTAATAGCTAAGGTCTTAACTCTTACTCTGGCCTAATAGCTAACGTCTCAGACTCGAACTCTGGCCTACTGGTTAAGGTCTTAACTCTTACTCTGGCCTACTGGTTAAGGTCTTAACTCTTACCTTGGCCTAATGGCTAAGGTCTTAGACTCGTACTCTGGCCTAATGGTTAAGGTCTTAACTCTTACTCTGGCCTAATAGCTAAGGTCTTAACTCTTAATCTGGCCTACTGGTTAAGGTCTTAACTCTTACTCTGGCCTACTGGTTAAAGTCTTAACTCTTACTATGGCCTAATATCTAACGTCTTAGACTCGTACTCTGGCCTAATAGCTAAGGTCTTAACTCTTACTCTGGCCTAATAGATAAGGTCTTAGACTCATACTCTGGCCTAATGGTTAAGGTCTTAACTCTTACTCTGGCCTACTGGTTAAGGTCTTAACTCTTACTCTGGACTAATAGCTAAGGTTTTAGACTTGTACTCTGGCCTACTGGTTAAGGTCTTAACTCTTACTCTGGCATAATAGCTAAGGTCTTAGACTCGTACTTTGGCCTAATAGCTAAGGTCTTAACTCTTACTCTGGCCTAATAGCTAATGTCTTAACTCTTACTCTGGCCTAATAGCTAAGGTCTTAGACTCGTACTCTGGCCTAATAGCTAAGGTCTTAACTCTTACTCTGGCCTACTGGTTAAGGTCTTAACTCTTACTCTGGTCTAATAGCTAAGGTATTAGACTTGTATTCTGGCCTACTGGTTAAGGTCTTAACTCTTACTCTGGCATAATAGCTAAGGTCTTAGACTCGTACTCTGGCCTAATAGCTAAGGGCTTAACTCTTACTCTGGCCTAATAGCTAATGTCTTAACTCTTACTCTGGCCTAATAGCTAAGGTCTTAGAATCGTACTCTGGCCTAATAGCTAAGGTCTTAACTCTTACTCTGGCCTACTGGTTAAGGTCTTAACTCTTACTCTGGCCTAACAGCTAAGGTCTTGGACTCGTACTCTGGCCTAATAGCTAAGCTCTTAGACTCGTACTATGGCCTGCAGGTTAAGGTCTTAACTCTTACTCGGGCCTTTTGGTTAAGGTCTTAACTCTTACTCTTGCGTAATAGCTAAGGTCTTAGACTCGTACTCTGGCCTAATGGTTAAGGTCTTAACTCTTACTCTGGCCTACTGGTTAAGGTCTTAACTCTTACTCTGGCCTAATAGCTAAGGTCTTAACTCTTACTCTGGCCTACTGGTTAAGGTCTTAACTTTTACTCTGGCCTAATAGCTAAGGTCTTAGACTCATACTCTGGCCTAATGGTTAAGGTCTTAACTCTTAATCTGGCCTACCGGTTAAGGTCTTAACTCTTACTCTGGCCTACTGGTTAAGGTCTTAACTCTTACTATGGCCTAATAGCTAAGGTCTTAGACTCGTACTCTGGCCTAATAGCTAAGGTCTTAACTCTTACTCTGGACTAATAGCTAAGGTCTTAGACTCGTGCTCTGGCCTACTGGTTAAGGTCTTAACTCTTACTCTGGCCTACTGGTTATGGTCTTAACTCTTACTCTGGCCTAATAGCTAAGGTCTTAGTCTCGTACTCTGGCCTAATGGTTAGGTTCTTAACTCTTACTCTGGCCTACTGGTTAAGGTCTTAACTCTTACGCTGGCCTAATTGCTAAGGTCTTAACTCTTACTCTGGCCTAATAGCTATGGTCCTAGACTCGTACTCCGGCCTAATGGTTAAGGTCTTAACTCTTACTCTGGCCTACTGGTTAAGGTCTTAACTCTTACTCTGGCCTAATAGCTAAGGTCTTCGACTCGTACTCTGGCGTAATGGTTAAGGTCTTAACTCTTACTCTGGCCTAATAGCTAAGATCTTAGACTCGTACTCTGGCCTACTGGTTAAGGTCTTATCTCTTACTCTGGCCTACTGGTTAAGGTCTTAACTCTTACTCTGGCCTAATAGCTAAGGTCTTAGACTCGTACTCTGGCCTAATGGTTAAGGTCTTAACTCTTATTCTGGCCTAATAGCTAAGGTCTTAACTCTTACTCTGGCCTACTGGTTAAGGTCTTAACTCTTACTCTGGCCTACTGGTTAAGGTCTTAACTCTTACTATGGCCTAATAGCTAAGGTCTTAGACTCGTACTCTGGCCTAATAGCTAAGGTCTTAACTCTTACTCTGGCCTAATAGCTAACGTCTCAGACTCGAACTCTGGCCTACTGGTTAAGGTCTTAACTCTTACTCTGGCCTACTGGTTAAGGTCTTAACTCTTACCTTGGCCTAATGGCTAAGGTCTTAGACTCGTACTCTGGCCTAATGGTTAAGGTCTTAACTCTTACTCTGGCCTAATAGCTAAGGTCTTAACTCTTAATCTGGCCTACTGGTTAAGGTCTTAACTCTTACTCTGGCCTACTGGTTAAAGTCTTAACTCTTACTATGGCCTAATATCTAACGTCTTAGACTCGTACTCTGGCCTAATAGCTAAGGTCTTAACTCTTACTCTGGACTAATAGCTAAGGTCTTAGACTTGTGCTCTGGCCTACTGGTTAAGGTCTTAACTCTTACTCTGGCCTACTGGTTATGGTCTTAACTCTTACTCTGGCCTAATAACTAAGGCCTTAACTCTTACTCTGGCCTAATAGCTAAGGTCTTAGACTCGTATTCTGGCCTATTGGTTAAGGTCTTAACTCTTACTCTGGCCTAATAGCTAAGGTCTTAGACTCGTACTCTGGCCTAATAGCTAAGGTCTTAGACTCGTACTCTGGCCTAATGGTTAATGTCTTAACTCTTACTCTGGCCTAATAGCTAAGGTCTTAACTCTTACTCTGGCCTACTGGTTAAGGTCTTAACTCTTACTCTGGCCTAATAGCTAAGGTCTTAGACTCGTACTCTGGCCTAATAGCTACGGTCTTAACTCTTACTCTGGCCTAATAGCTAAGGTCTTAGACTCGTACTCTGGCCTACTGGTTAAGGTCTTAACTCTTACTCTGGCCTAATAGCTAAGGTCTTAGACTCGTACGCTGGCCTAATAGCTAAGGTCTTAGGCCCGTACTCTGGCCTATTGGTTAAGGTCTTAACTCCTACTCTGGCCTAATAGCTAAGGTCTTAGACTCGTACTCTGGCCTACTGGTTAAGGTCTTAACTCTTACTCTGGCCTACTGGTTAAGGTCTTAACTCTTACGCTGGCCTAATAGCTAAGGTCTTAGACTCGTACTCTGGCATAGTAGCTAAGGTCTTAGATTCGTACTCTGGCCTAATGGTTAAGGTCTTAACTCTTACTCTGGACTAATAGCTAAGGTCTTAACTCTTACTCTGGCCTACTGGTTAAGGTCTTAACTCTTACTCTGGCCTAATAGCTAAGGTCTTAACTCTTACTCCTGCCTAATAGCTAAGGTCTTAGACTCGTACTCTGGGCTAATGGTTAAGGTCTTAACTCTTACTCTGGCCTACTGGTTAAGGTCTTAGAGTCGTACTCTGGCCTAATAGCTAAGGTCTTAGACTCGTACTCTGGCCTAATGCTTAAGGTCTTAACTCTTACTCTGGCCTACTGGTTAAGGTCTTAACTCTTACTCTGGCCTAATAGCTAAGGTCTTAACTATTACTCCTGCCTAATAGCTAAGGTCTTAGACTCGTACTCTGGGCTAATGGTTAAGGTCTTAACTCTTACTCTGGCCTACTGGTTAAGGTCTTAGACTCGTACTCTGGCCTAATAGCTAAGGTCTTAGACTCGTACTCTGGCCTAATGGTTAAGGTCTTAACTCTTATTCTGGCCTAATAGCTAAGGTCTTAACTCTTACTCTGGCCTACTGGTTAAGGTCTTAACTCTTACTCTGGCCTACTGGTTAAGGTCTTAACTCTTACTATGGCCTAATAGCTAAGGTCTTAGACTCGTACTCTGGCCTAATAGCTAAGGTCTTAACTCTTACTCTGGCCTAATAGCTAACGTCTCAGACTCGAACTCTGGCCTACTGGTTAAGGTCTTAACTCTTACTCTGGCCTACTGGTTAAGGTCTTAACTCTTACCTTGGCCTAATGGCTAAGGTCTTAGACTCGTACTCTGGCCTAATGGTTAAGGTCTTAACTCTTACTCTGGCCTAATAGCTAAGGTCTTAACTCTTAATCTGGCCTACTGGTTAAGGTCTTAACTCTTACTCTGGCCTACTGGTTAAGGTCTTAACTCTTACTATGGCCTAATATCTAACGTCTTAGACTCGTACTCTGGCCTAATAGCTAAGGTCTTAACTCTTACTCTGGACTAATAGCTAAGGTCTTAGACTTGTGCTCTGGCCTACTGGTTAAGGTCTTAACTCTTACTCTGGCCTACTGGTTATGGTCTTAACTCTTACTCTGGCCTAATAACTAAGGCCTTAACTCTTACTCTGGCCTAATAGCTAAGGTCTTAGACTCGTATTCTGGCCTAATGGTTAAGGTCTTAACTCTTACTCTGGCCTAATAGCTAAGGTCTTAGACTCGTACTCTGGCCTAATAGCTAAGGTCTTAGACTCGTACTCTGGCCTAATGGTTAATGTCTTAACTCTTACTCTGGCCTAATAGCTAAGGTCTTAACTCTTACTCTGGCCTACTGGTTAAGGTCTTAACTCTTACTCTGGCCTAATAGCTAAGGTCTTAGACTCGTACTCTGGCCTAATAGCTACGGTCTTAACTCTTACTCTGGCCTAATAGCTAAGGTCTTAGACTCGTACTCTGGCCTACTGGTTAAGGTCTTAACTCTTACTCTGGCCTAATAGCTAAGGTCTTAGACTCGTACTCTGGCCTACTGGTTAAGGTCTTAACTCTTACTCTGGCCTACTGGTTAAGGTCTTAACTCTTACGCTGGCCTAATAGCTAAGGTCTTAGACTCGTACTCTGGCATAGTAGCTAAGGTCTTAGATTCGTACTCTGGCCTAATGGTTAAGGTCTTAACTCTTACTCTGGACTAATAGCTAAGGTCTTAACTCTTACTCTGGCCTACTGGTTAAGGTCTTAACTCTTACTCTGGCCTAATAGCTAAGGTCTTAACTCTTACTCCTGCCTAATAGCTAAGGTCTTAGACTCGTACTCTGGGCTAATGGTTAAGGTCTTAACTCTTACTCTGGCCTACTGGTTAAGGTCTTAGAGTCGTACTCTGGCCTAATAGCTAAGGTCTTAGACTCGTACTCTGGCCTAATGCTTAAGGTCTTAACTCTTACTCTGGCCTACTGGTTAAGGTCTTAACTCTTACTCTGGCCTAATAGCTAAGGTCTTAACTATTACTCCTGCCTAATAGCTAAGGTCTTAGACTCGTACTCTGGGCTAATGGTTAAGGTCTTAACTCTTACTCTGGCCTACTGGTTAAGGTCTTAGACTCGTACTCTGGCCTAATAGCTAAGGTCTTAGACTCGTACTCTGGCCTAATGGTTAAGGTCTTAACTCTTATTCTGGCCTAATAGCTAAGGTCTTAACTCTTACTCTGGCCTACTGGTTAAGGTCTTAACTCTTACTCTGGCCTACTGGTTAAGGTCTTAACTCTTACTATGGCCTAATAGCTAAGGTCTTAGACTCGTACTCTGGCCTAATAGCTAAGGTCTTAACTCTTACTCTGGCCTAATAGCTAACGTCTCAGACTCGAACTCTGGCCTACTGGTTAAGGTCTTAACTCTTACTCTGGCCTACTGGTTAAGGTCTTAACTCTTACCTTGGCCTAATGGCTAAGGTCTTAGACTCGTACTCTGGCCTAATGGTTAAGGTCTTAACTCTTACTCTGGCCTAATAGCTAAGGTCTTAACTCTTAATCTGGCCTACTGGTTAAGGTCTTAACTCTTACTCTGGCCTACTGGTTAAGGTCTTAACTCTTACTATGGCCTAATATCTAACGTCTTAGACTCGTACTCTGGCCTAATAGCTAAGGTCTTAACTCTTACTCTGGACTAATAGCTAAGGTCTTAGACTTGTGCTCTGGCCTACTGGTTAAGGTCTTAACTCTTACTCTGGCCTACTGGTTATGGTCTTAACTCTTACTCTGGCCTAATAACTAAGGCCTTAACTCTTACTCTGGCCTAATAGCTAAGGTCTTAGACTCGTATTCTGGCCTAATGGTTAAGGTCTTAACTCTTACTCTGGCCTAATAGCTAAGGTCTTAGACTCGTACTCTGGCCTAATAGCTAAGGTCTTAGACTCGTACTCTGGCCTAATGGTTAATGTCTTAACTCTTACTCTGGCCTAATAGCTAAGGTCTTAACTCTTACTCTGGCCTACTGGTTAAGGTCTTAACTCTTACTCTGGCCTAATAGCTAAGGTCTTAGACTCGTACTCTGGCCTAATAGCTACGGTCTTAACTCTTACTCTGGCCTAATAGCTAAGGTCTTAGACTCGTACTCTGGCCTACTGGTTAAGGTCTTAACTCTTACTCTGGCCTAATAGCTAAGGTCTTAGACTCGTACGCTGGCCTAATAGCTAAGGTCTTAGGCCCGTACTCTGGCCTATTGGTTAAGGTCTTAACTCCTACTCTGGCCTAATAGCTAAGGTCTTAGACTCGTACTCTGGCCTACTGGTTAAGGTCTTAACTCTTACTCTGGCCTACTGGTTAAGGTCTTAACTCTTACGCTGGCCTAATAGCTAAGGTCTTAGACTCGTACTCTGGCATAGTAGCTAAGGTCTTAGATTCGTACTCTGGCCTAATGGTTAAGGTCTTAACTCTTACTCTGGACTAATAGCTAAGGTCTTAACTCTTACTCTGGCCTACTGGTTAAGGTCTTAACTCTTACTCTGGCCTAATAGCTAAGGTCTTAACTCTTACTCCTGCCTAATAGCTAAGGTCTTAGACTCGTACTCTGGGCTAATGGTTAAGGTCTTAACTCTTACTCTGGCCTACTGGTTAAGGTCTTAGAGTCGTACTCTGGCCTAATAGCTAAGGTCTTAGACTCGTACTCTGGCCTAATGCTTAAGGTCTTAACTCTTACTCTGGCCTACTGGTTAAGGTCTTAACTCTTACTCTGGCCTAATAGCTAAGGTCTTAACTATTACTCCTGCCTAATAGCTAAGGTCTTAGACTCGTACTCTGGGCTAATGGTTAAGGTCTTAACTCTTACTCTGGCCTACTGGTTAAGGTCTTAGACTCGTACTCTGGCCTAATAGCTAAGGTCTTAGACTCGTACTCTGGAATAATGCTTAAGGTCTTAACTCTTACTCTGGCCTACTGGTTAAGGTATTAACTCTTACTCTGGCCTAATAGCTAAGGTCTTAACTCTTACTCTGGCCTAATAGCTAAGGTCTTAGGCTCATACTCTGGCCTACTGGTTAAGGTCAAAAATCTTACTCTGGCCTACTGGTTAAGGTCTTAACTCTTACTCTGGCCTCATAGCTAAGGTCTTAGACTCGTACTCTGGCCTAATAGATAAGGTCTTAGACTCGTACTCTGGCCTAATGGTTAAGCTTTTAACTCCTACTCTGGCCTAATAGCTAAGGTCTTAACTCTTACTCTGGCCTACTGGTTAAGGTTTTAACTCTTACTCTGGCCTAATAGCTAAGGTCTTAACTCTTACTCTGGCCTAATAGCTAAGGTCTTAGACTCATACTCTGGCCTAATGGTTAAGGTCTTAACTCTTACTCTGGCCTACTGGTTAAGGTCTTAACTCTTACTCTGGCCTAATAGCTAAGGTTTTAGACTTGTACTCTGGCCTACTGGTTAAGGTCTTAACTCTTACTCTGGCATAATAGCTAAGGTCTTAGACTCGTACTTTGGCCTAATAGCTAAGGTCTTAACTCTTACTCTGGCCTAATAGCTAATGTCTTAACTCTTACTCTGGCCTAATAGCTAAGGTCTTAGACTCGTACTCTGGCCTAATAGCTAAGGTCTTAACTCTTACTCTGGCCTACTGGTTAAGGTCTTAACTCTTACTCTGGTCTAATAGCTAAGGTATTAGACTTGTATTCTGGCCTACTGGTTAAGGTCTTAACTCTTACTCTGGCATAATAGCTAAGGTCTTAGACTCGTACTCTGGCCTAATAGCTAAGGGCTTAACTCTTACTCTGGCCTAATAGCTAATGTCTTAACTCTTACTCTGGCCTAATAGCTAAGGTCTTAGAATCGTACTCTGGCCTAATAGCTAAGGTCTTAACTCTTACTCTGGCCTACTGGTTAAGGTCTTAACTCTTACTCTGGCCTAACAGCTAAGGTCTTGGACTCGTACTCTGGCCTAATAGCTAAGGTCTTAGACTCGTACTATGGCCTGCAGGTTAAGGTCTTAACTCTTACTCGGGCCTTTTGGTTAAGGTCTTAACTCTTACTCTGGCCTAATAGCTAAGGTCTTAGACTCGTACTCTGGCCTAATGGTTAAGGTCTTAACTCTTACTCTGGCCTACTGGTTAAGGTCTTAACTCTTACTCTGGCCTAATAGCTAAGGTCTTAGACTCGTACGCTGGCCTAATAGCTAAGGTCTTAGGCCCGTACTCTGGCCTATTGGTTAAGGTCTTAACTCCTACTCTGGCCTAATAGCTAAGGTCTTAGACTCGTACTCTGGCCTACTGGTTAAGGTCTTAACTCTTACTCTGGCCTACTGGTTAAGGTCTTAACTCTTACGCTGGCCTAATAGCTAAGGTCTTAGACTCGTACTCTGGCATAGTAGCTAAGGTCTTAGATTCGTACTCTGGCCTAATGGTTAAGGTCTTAACTCTTACTCTGGACTAATAGCTAAGGTCTTAACTCTTACTCTGGCCTACTGGTTAAGGTCTTAACTCTTACTCTGGCCTAATAGCTAAGGTCTTAACTCTTACTCCTGCCTAATAGCTAAGGTCTTAGACTCGTACTCTGGGCTAATGGTTAAGGTCTTAACTCTTACTCTGGCCTACTGGTTAAGGTCTTAGAGTCGTACTCTGGCCTAATAGCTAAGGTCTTAGACTCGTACTCTGGCCTAATGCTTAAGGTCTTAACTCTTACTCTGGCCTACTGGTTAAGGTCTTAACTCTTACTCTGGCCTAATAGCTAAGGTCTTAACTATTACTCCTGCCTAATAGCTAAGGTCTTAGACTCGTACTCTGGGCTAATGGTTAAGGTCTTAACTCTTACTCTGGCCTACTGGTTAAGGTCTTAGACTCGTACTCTGGCCTAATAGCTAAGGTCTTAGACTCGTACTCTGGCCTAATGGTTAAGGTCTTAACTCTTATTCTGGCCTAATAGCTAAGGTCTTAACTCTTACTCTGGCCTACTGGTTAAGGTCTTAACTCTTACTCTGGCCTACTGGTTAAGGTCTTAACTCTTACTATGGCCTAATAGCTAAGGTCTTAGACTCGTACTCTGGCCTAATAGCTAAGGTCTTAACTCTTACTCTGGCCTAATAGCTAACGTCTCAGACTCGAACTCTGGCCTACTGGTTAAGGTCTTAACTCTTACTCTGGCCTACTGGTTAAGGTCTTAACTCTTACCTTGGCCTAATGGCTAAGGTCTTAGACTCGTACTCTGGCCTAATGGTTAAGGTCTTAACTCTTACTCTGGCCTAATAGCTAAGGTCTTAACTCTTAATCTGGCCTACTGGTTAAGGTCTTAACTCTTACTCTGGCCTACTGGTTAAGGTCTTAACTCTTACTATGGCCTAATATCTAACGTCTTAGACTCGTACTCTGGCCTAATAGCTAAGGTCTTAACTCTTACTCTGGACTAATAGCTAAGGTCTTAGACTTGTGCTCTGGCCTACTGGTTAAGGTCTTAACTCTTACTCTGGCCTACTGGTTATGGTCTTAACTCTTACTCTGGCCTAATAACTAAGGCCTTAACTCTTACTCTGGCCTAATAGCTAAGGTCTTAGACTCGTATTCTGGCCTAATGGTTAAGGTCTTAACTCTTACTCTGGCCTAATAGCTAAGGTCTTAGACTCGTACTCTGGCCTAATAGCTAAGGTCTTAGACTCGTACTCTGGCCTAATGGTTAATGTCTTAACTCTTACTCTGGCCTAATAGCTAAGGTCTTAACTCTTACTCTGGCCTACTGGTTAAGGTCTTAACTCTTACTCTGGCCTAATAGCTAAGGTCTTAGACTCGTACTCTGGCCTAATAGCTACGGTCTTAACTCTTACTCTGGCCTAATAGCTAAGGTCTTAGACTCGTACTCTGGCCTACTGGTTAAGGTCTTAACTCTTACTCTGGCCTAATAGCTAAGGTCTTAGACTCGTACGCTGGCCTAATAGCTAAGGTCTTAGGCCCGTACTCTGGCCTATTGGTTAAGGTCTTAACTCCTACTCTGGCCTAATAGCTAAGGTCTTAGACTCGTACTCTGGCCTACTGGTTAAGGTCTTAACTCTTACTCTGGCCTACTGGTTAAGGTCTTAACTCTTACGCTGGCCTAATAGCTAAGGTCTTAGACTCGTACTCTGGCATAGTAGCTAAGGTCTTAGATTCGTACTCTGGCCTAATGGTTAAGGTCTTAACTCTTACTCTGGACTAATAGCTAAGGTCTTAACTCTTACTCTGGCCTACTGGTTAAGGTCTTAACTCTTACTCTGGCCTAATAGCTAAGGTCTTAACTCTTACTCCTGCCTAATAGCTAAGGTCTTAGACTCGTACTCTGGGCTAATGGTTAAGGTCTTAACTCTTACTCTGGCCTACTGGTTAAGGTCTTAGAGTCGTACTCTGGCCTAATAGCTAAGGTCTTAGACTCGTACTCTGGCCTAATGCTTAAGGTCTTAACTCTTACTCTGGCCTACTGGTTAAGGTCTTAACTCTTACTCTGGCCTAATAGCTAAGGTCTTAACTATTACTCCTGCCTAATAGCTAAGGTCTTAGACTCGTACTCTGGGCTAATGGTTAAGGTCTTAACTCTTACTCTGGCCTACTGGTTAAGGTCTTAGACTCGTACTCTGGCCTAATAGCTAAGGTCTTAGACTCGTACTCTGGCCTAATGGTTAAGGTCTTAACTCTTATTCTGGCCTAATAGCTAAGGTCTTAACTCTTACTCTGGCCTACTGGTTAAGGTCTTAACTCTTACTCTGGCCTACTGGTTAAGGTCTTAACTCTTACTATGGCCTAATAGCTAAGGTCTTAGACTCGTACTCTGGCCTAATAGCTAAGGTCTTAACTCTTACTCTGGCCTAATAGCTAACGTCTCAGACTCGAACTCTGGCCTACTGGTTAAGGTCTTAACTCTTACTCTGGCCTACTGGTTAAGGTCTTAACTCTTACCTTGGCCTAATGGCTAAGGTCTTAGACTCGTACTCTGGCCTAATGGTTAAGGTCTTAACTCTTACTCTGGCCTAATAGCTAAGGTCTTAACTCTTAATCTGGCCTACTGGTTAAGGTCTTAACTCTTACTCTGGCCTACTGGTTAAGGTCTTAACTCTTACTATGGCCTAATATCTAACGTCTTAGACTCGTACTCTGGCCTAATAGCTAAGGTCTTAACTCTTACTCTGGACTAATAGCTAAGGTCTTAGACTTGTGCTCTGGCCTACTGGTTAAGGTCTTAACTCTTACTCTGGCCTACTGGTTATGGTCTTAACTCTTACTCTGGCCTAATAACTAAGGCCTTAACTCTTACTCTGGCCTAATAGCTAAGGTCTTAGACTCGTATTCTGGCCTAATGGTTAAGGTCTTAACTCTTACTCTGGCCTAATAGCTAAGGTCTTAGACTCGTACTCTGGCCTAATAGCTAAGGTCTTAGACTCGTACTCTGGCCTAATGGTTAATGTCTTAACTCTTACTCTGGCCTAATAGCTAAGGTCTTAACTCTTACTCTGGCCTACTGGTTAAGGTCTTAACTCTTACTCTGGCCTAATAGCTAAGGTCTTAGACTCGTACTCTGGCCTAATAGCTACGGTCTTAACTCTTACTCTGGCCTAATAGCTAAGGTCTTAGACTCGTACTCTGGCCTACTGGTTAAGGTCTTAACTCTTACTCTGGCCTAATAGCTAAGGTCTTAGACTCGTACGCTGGCCTAATAGCTAAGGTCTTAGGCCCGTACTCTGGCCTATTGGTTAAGGTCTTAACTCCTACTCTGGCCTAATAGCTAAGGTCTTAGACTCGTACTCTGGCCTACTGGTTAAGGTCTTAACTCTTACTCTGGCCTACTGGTTAAGGTCTTAACTCTTACGCTGGCCTAATAGCTAAGGTCTTAGACTCGTACTCTGGCATAGTAGCTAAGGTCTTAGATTCGTACTCTGGCCTAATGGTTAAGGTCTTAACTCTTACTCTGGACTAATAGCTAAGGTCTTAACTCTTACTCTGGCCTACTGGTTAAGGTCTTAACTCTTACTCTGGCCTAATAGCTAAGGTCTTAACTCTTACTCCTGCCTAATAGCTAAGGTCTTAGACTCGTACTCTGGGCTAATGGTTAAGGTCTTAACTCTTACTCTGGCCTACTGGTTAAGGTCTTAGAGTCGTACTCTGGCCTAATAGCTAAGGTCTTAGACTCATACTCTGGCCTAATGCTTAAGGTCTTAACTCTTACTCTGGCCTACTGGTTAAGGTCTTAACTCTTACTCTGGCCTAATAGCTAAGGTCTTAACTATTACTCCTGCCTAATAGCTAAGGTCTTAGACTCGTACTCTGGGCTAATGGTTAAGGTCTTAACTCTTACTCTGGCCTACTGGTTAAGGTCTTAGACTCGTACTCTGGCCTAATAGCTAAGGTCTTAGACTCGTACTCTGGAATAATGCTTAAGGTCTTAACTCTTACTCTGGCCTACTGGTTAAGGTATTAACTCTTACTCTGGCCTAATAGCTAAGGTCTTAACTCTTACTCTGGCCTAATAGCTAAGGTCTTAGGCTCATACTCTGGCCTACTGGTTAAGGTCAAAAATCTTACTCTGGCCTACTGGTTAAGGTCTTAACTCTTACTCTGGCCTCATAGCTAAGGTCTTAGACTCGTACTCTGGCCTAATAGATAAGGTCTTAGACTCGTACTCTGGCCTAATGGTTAAGCTTTTAACTCCTACTCTGGCCTAATAGCTAAGGTCTTAACTCTTACTCTGGCCTACTGGTTAAGGTCTTAACTCTTACTCTGGCCTAATAGCTAAGGTCTTAACTCTTACTCTGGCCTAATAGCTAAGGTCTTAGACTCATACTCTGGCCTAATGGTTAAGGTCTTAACTCTTACTCTGGCCTACTGGTTAAGGTCTTAACTCTTACTCTGGCCTAATAGCTAAGGTTTTAGACTTGTACTCTGGCCTACTGGTTAAGGTCTTAACTCTTACTCTGGCATAATAGCTAAGGTCTTAGACTCGTACTTTGGCCTAATAGCTAAGGTCTTAACTCTTACTCTGGCCTAATAGCTAATGTCTTAACTCTTACTCTGGCCTAATAGCTAAGGTCTTAGACTCGTACTCTGGCCTAATAGCTAAGGTCTTAACTCTTACTCTGGCCTACTGGTTAAGGTCTTAACTCTTACTCTGGTCTAATAGCTAAGGTATTAGACTTGTATTCTGGCCTACTGGTTAAGGTCTTAACTCTTACTCTGGCATAATAGCTAAGGTCTTAGACTCGTACTCTGGCCTAATAGCTAAGGGCTTAACTCTTACTCTGGCCTAATAGCTAATGTCTTAACTCTTACTCTGGCCTAATAGCTAAGGTCTTAGAATCGTACTCTGGCCTAATAGCTAAGGTCTTAACTCTTACTCTGGCCTACTGGTTAAGGTCTTAACTCTTACTCTGGCCTAACAGCTAAGGTCTTGGACTCGTACTCTGGCCTAATAGCTAAGGTCTTAGACTCGTACTATGGCCTGCAGGTTAAGGTCTTAACTCTTACTCGGGCCTTTTGGTTAAGGTCTTAACTCTTACTCTGGCCTAATAGCTAAGGTCTTAGACTCGTACTCTGGCCTAATGGTTAAGGTCTTAACTCTTACTCTGGCCTACTGGTTAAGGTCTTAACTCTTACTCTGGCCTAATAGCTAAGGTCTTAACTCTTACTCTGGCCTACTGGTTAAGGTCTTAACTTTTACTCTGGCCTAATAGCTAAGGTCTTAGACTCATACTCTGGCCTAATGGTTAAGGTCTTAACTCTTAATCTGGCCTACCGGTTAAGGTCTTAACTCTTACTCTGGCCTACTGGTTAAGGTCTTAACTCTTACTATGGCCTAATAGCTAAGATCTTAGACTCATACTCTGGCCTACTGGTTAAGGTCTTATCTCTTACTCTGGCCTACTGGTTAAGGTCTTAACTCTTACTCTGGCCTAATAGCTAAGGTCTTAGACTCGTACTCTGGCCTATTGGTTAAGGTCTTAACTCTTACTCTGGCCAAATAGCTAAGGTCTTAGACTCGTACTCTGGCCTAATGGTTAAGGTCTTAACTCTAACTCTGGCCTACTGGTTAAGGTCTTAACTCTTAGTCATGCCAAAAAGCGAAGGTCTTAACTCTTACTCTGGCCTAATAGCAAAGGTCTTAGACTCGTAATATGGCCTAATATCTAAGGTCTTAACTCTTACTCTGGCCTAATAGCTAAGGTCTTAGACTCGTACTATGGCCTACAGGTTAAGGTCTTAACTCTTACTCTGGCCTACTGGTTAAGGTCTTAACTCTTACTCTGGCCTACTGGTTAAGGTCTTAACTCTTACTCTGGCCTGATGGTTAAGGTCTTAACTCTTACTCTGGCCTAATAGCTAAGGTCTTAGACTCGTACTGTGGCCTAATGGTTAAGGTCTTAACTTTTACTCTGGCCTAATAGCTAAGGTCTCAACTCTTACTCTGGCCTAATAGCTAAGTTCTTAGCCTCGTACTCTGGCCTACTGGTTAAGGTCTTAACTCTTACTCTGGCCTGATGGTTAAGGTCTTAACTCTTACTCTGGCCTAATAGCTAAGGTCTTAGACTCGTACTGTGGCCTAATGGTTAAGGTCTTAACTTTTACTCTGGCCTAATAGCTAAGGTCTCAACTCTTACTCTGGCCTAATAGCTAAGGTCTTAGACTCGTACTCTGGCCTAATAGCTAAGGTCTTAGACTCGTACTCTGGCCTAAGGGTTAATCTCTTAACTCTTATTCTGGCCTAATAGCTAAGGTCTTAACTCTTACTCTGGCCTACTGGTTAAGGTCTTAACTCCTACTCCGGCCTACTGGTTAAGGTCTTAACTCTTACTATGGCCTAATAGCTAAGGTCTTAGACTCGTACTCTGGCCTAATAGCTAAGGTCTTAACTCTTACTCTGGCCTAATAGCTAACGTCTCAGACTCGAACTCTGGCCTACTGGTTAAGGTCTTAACTCTTACTCTGGCCTACTGGTTAAGGTCTTAACTCTTACCTTGGCCTAATAGCTAAGGTCTTAGACTCGTACTCTGGCCTAATGGTTAAGGTCTTAACTCTTACTCTGGCCTAATAGCTAAGGTCTTACCTCTTAATCTGGCCTACTGGTTAAGGTCTTAACTCTTACTCTGGCCTACTGGTTAAGGTCTTAACTCTTACTATGGCCTAATAGCTAAGGTCTTAGACTCGTACTCTGGCCTAATAGCTAAGGTCTTAACTCTTACTCTGGACTAATAGCTAAGGTCTTAGACTTGTGCTCTGGCCTACTGGTTAAGGTCTTAACTCTTACTCTGGCCTCCTGGTTATGGTCTTAACTCTTACTCTGGCCTAATAGCTAAGGTCTTAGACTCGTACTCTGGCCTAATAGCTACGGTCTTAACTCTTACTCTGGCCTAATAGCTAAGGTCTTAGACTCGTACTCTGGCCTACTGGTTAAGGTCTTAACTCTTACTCTGGCCTAATAGCTAAGGTCTTAGACTCGTACGCTGGCCTAATAGCTAAGGTCTTAGGCCCGTACTCTGGCCTATTGGTTAAGGTCTTAACTCCTACTCTGGCCTAATAGCTAAGGTCTTAGACTCGTACTCTGGCCTACTGGTTAAGGTCTTAACTCTTACTCTGGCCTACTGGTTAAGGTCTTAACTCTTACGCTGGCCTAATAGCTAAGGTCTTAGACTCGTACTCTGGCCTAGTAGCTAAGGTCTTAGATTCGTACTCTGGCCTAATGGTTAAGGTCTTAACTCTTACTCTGGACTAATAGCTAAGGTCTTAACTCTTACTCTGGCCTACTGGTTAAGGTCTTAACTCTTACTCTGGCCTAATAGCTAAGGTCTTAACTCTTACTCCTGCCTAATAGCTAAGGTCTTAGACTCGTACTCTGGGCTAATGGTTAAGGTCTTAACTCTTACTCTGGCCTACTGGTTAAGGTCTTAGAGTCGTACTCTGGCCTAATAGCTAAGGTCTTAGACTCGTACTCTGGCCTAATGCTTAAGGTCTTAACTCTTACTCTGGCCTACTGGTTAAGGTCTTAACTCTTACTCTGGCCTAATAGCTAAGGTCTTAACTATTACTCCTGCCTAATAGCTAAGGTCTTAGACTCGTACTCTGGGCTAATGGTTAAGGTCTTAACTCTTACTCTGGCCTACTGGTTAAGGTCTTAGACTCGTACTCTGGCCTAATAGCTAAGGTCTTAGACTCGTACTCTGGCCTAATGCTTAAGGTCTTAACTCTTACTCTGGCCTACTGGTTAAGGTCTTAACTCTTACTCTGGCCTAATAGCTAAGGTCTTAACTCTTACTCTGGCCTAATAGCTAAGGTCTTAGGCTCATACTCTGGCCTACTGGTTAAGGTCTAAAATCTTACTCTGGCCTACTGGTTAAGGTCTTAACTCTTACTCTGGCCTCATAGCTAAGGTCTTAGACTCGTACTCTGGCCTAATAGATAAGGTCTTAGACTCGTACTCTGGCCTAATGGTTAAGCTTTTAACTCCTACTCTGGCCTAATAGCTAAGGTCTTAACTCTTACTCTGGCCTACTGGTTAAGGTCTTAACTCTTACTCTGGCCTAATAGCTAAGGTCTTAACTCTTACTCTGGCCTAATAGCTAAGGTCTTAGACTCATACTCTGGCCTAATGGTTAAGGTCTTAACTCTTACTCTGGCCTAATAGCTAAGGTTTTAGACTTGTACTCTGGCCTACTGGTTAAGGTCTTAACTCTTACTCTGGCATAATAGCTAAGGTCTTAGACTCGTACTTTGGCCTAATAGCTAAGGTCTTAACTCTTACTCTGGCCTAATAGCTAATGTCTTAACTCTTACTCTGGCCTAATAGCTAAGGTCTTAGACTCGTACTCTGGCCTAATAGCTAAGGTCTTAACTCTTACTCTGGCCTACTGGTTAAGGTCTTAACTCTTACTCTGGTCTAATAGCTAAGGTATTAGACTTGTATTCTGGCCTACTGGTTAAGGTCTTAACTCTTACTCTGGCATAATAGCTAAGGTCTTAGACTCGTACTCTGGCCTAATGGTTAAGGTCTTAACTCTTACTCTGGCCTAATAGCTAAGGTCCTAACTCTTAATCTGGCCTACTGGTTAAGGTCTTAACTCTTACTCTGGCCTACTGGTTAAGGTCTTAACTCTTACTATGGCCTAATAGCTAACGTCTTAGACTCGTACTCTGGCCTAATAGCTAAGGTCTTAACTCTTACTCTGGACTAATAGCTAAGGTCTTAGACTTGTGCTCTGGCCTACTGGTTAAGGTCTTAACTCTTACTCTGGCCTACTGGTTATGGTGTTAACTCTTACTCTGGCCTAATAGCTAAGGTCTTAACTCTTACTCTGGCCTAATAGCTAAGGGCTTAGACTCGTACTCTGGCCTAATGGTTAAGGTCTTAACTCTTACTCTGGCCTACTGGTTAAGGTCTTAACTCTTACTCTGGCCTAATAGCTAAGGTCTTAACTCTTACTCTGGACTAATTGCTAAGGTCTTAGACTTGTACTCTGGCCTAATGGTTAAGGTCTTAACTCTTACTCTGGCCTAATAGCTAAGGTCTTAGACTCGTATTCTGGCCTAATGGTTAAGGTCTTAACTCTTACTCTGGCCTAATAGCTAAGGTCTTAGACTCGTACTCTGGCCTAATAGCTAAGGTCTTAGACTCGTACTCTGGCCTACTGGTTAAGGTCTTAACTCTTACTCTGGCCTAATAGCTAAGGTCTTAACTATTACTCTGGCCTAATAGCTAAGGTCTTAGGCTCATACTCTGGCCTACTGGTTAAGGTCTTAACTCTTACTCTGGCCTACTGGTTAAGGTCTTAACTCTTACTCTGGCCTCATAGCTAAGGTCTTAGACTCGTACTCTGGCCTAATAGATAAGGTCTTAGACTCGTACTCTGGCCTAATGGTTAAGCTTTTAACTCCTACTCTGGCCTAATAGCTAAGGTCTTAACTCTTACTCTGGCCTACTGGTTAAGGTCTTAACTCTTACTCTGGCCTAATAGCTAAGGTCTTAACTCTTACTCTGGCCTAATAGCTAAGGTCTTAGACTCATACTCTGGCCTAATGGTTAAGGTCTTAACTCTTACTCTGGCCTACTGGTTAAGGTCTTAACTCTTACTCTGGCCTAATAGCTAAGGTTTTAGACTTGTACTCTGGCCTACTGGTTAAGGTCTTAACTCTTACTCTGGCATAATAGCTAAGGTCTAAGACTCGTACTTTGGCCTAATAGCTAAGGTCTTAACTCTTACTCTGGCCTAATAGCTAATGTCTTAACTCTTACTCTGGCCTAATAGCTAAGGTCTTAGACTCGTACTCTGGCCTAATAGCTAAGGTCTTAACTCTTACTCTGGCCTACTGGTTAAGGTCTTATCTCTTACTCTGGTCTAATAGCTAAGGTATTAGACTTGTATTCTGGCCTACTGGTTAAGGTCTTAACTCTTACTCTGGCATAATAGCTAAGGTCTTAGACTCGTACTCTGGCCTAATAGCTAAGGGCTTAACTCTTACTCTGGCCTAATAGCTAATGTCTTAACTCTTACTCTGGCCTAATAGCTAAGGTCTTAGACTCGTACTCTGGCCTAATAGCTAAGGTCTTAACTCTTACTCTGGCCTACTGGTTAAGGTCTTAACTCTTACTCTGGCCTAACAGCTAAGGTCTTGGACTCGTACTCTGGCCTAATAGCTAAGGTCTTAGACTCGTACTATGGCCTGCAGGTTAAGGTCTTAACTCTTACTCGGGCCTTTTGGTTAAGGTCTTAACTCTTACTCTGGCCTAATAGCTAAGGTCTTAGACTCGTACTCTGGCCTAATGGTTAAGGTCTTAACTCTTACTCTGGCCTACTGGTTAAGGTCTTAACTCTTACTCTGGCCTAATAGCTAAGGTCTTAACTCTTACTCTGGCCTACTGGTTAAGGTCTTAACTCTTACTCTGGCCTAATAGCTAAGGTCTTAGACTCGTACTCTTGCCTAATAGCTACGGTCTTAACTCTTACTCTGGCCTAATAGCTAAGGTCTTAGACTCGTACTCTGGCCTACTGGTTAAGGTCTTAACTCTTACTCTGGCCTAATAGCTAAGGTCTTAGACTCGTACGCTGGCCTAATAGCTAAGGTCTTAGGCCCGTACTCTGGCCTATTGGTTAAGGTCTTAACTCCTACTCTGGCCTAATAGCTAAGGTCCTAGACTCGTACTCTGGCCTAATGGTTAAGGTCTTAACTTTTACACTGGACTAATAGCTAAGGTCATAACTCTTACTCTGGACTAATAGCTAAGGTCTTAGACTCGTACTCTGGCCTACTGGTTAAGGTCTTATCTCTTACTCTGGCCTACTGGTTAAGGTCTTAACTCTTACGCTGGCCTAATAGCTAAGGTCTTAGACTCGTACTCTGGCCTAGTAGCTAAGGTCTTAGATTCGTACTCTGGCCTAATGATTAAGGTCTTAACTCTTACTCTGGACTAATAGCTAAGGTCTTAACTCTTACTCTGGCCTACTGGTTAAGGTCTTAACTCTTACTCTGGCCTAATAGCTAAGGTCTTAACTCTTACTCCTGCCTAATAGCTAAGGTCTTAGACTCGTACTCTGGCCTAATAGCTAATGTCTTAACTCTTACTCTGGCCTAATAGCTAAGGTCTTAGACTCGTACTCTGGCCTAATAGCTAAGGTCTTAACTCTTACTCTGGCCTACTGGTTAAGGTCTTAACTCTTACTCTGGTCTAATAGCTAAGGTATTAGACTTGTATTCTGGCCTACTGGTTAAGGTCTTAACTCTTACTCTGGCATAATAGCTAAGGTCTTAGACTCGTACTCTGGCCTAATGGTTAAGGTCTTAACTCTTACTCTGGCCTAATAGCTAAGGTCCTAACTCTTAATCTGGCCTACTGGTTAAGGTCTTAACTCTTACTCTGGCCTACTGGTTAAGGTCTTAACTCTTACTATGGCCTAATAGCTAACGTCTTAGACTCGTACTCTGGCCTAATAGCTAAGGTCTTAACTCTTACTCTGGACTAATAGCTAAGGTCTTAGACTTGTGCTCTGGCCTACTGGTTAAGGTCTTAACTCTTACTCTGGCCTACTGGTTATGGTGTTAACTCTTACTCTGGCCTAATAGCTAAGGTCTTAACTCTTACTCTGGCCTAATAGCTAAGGGCTTAGACTCGTACTCTGGCCTAATGGTTAAGGTCTTAACTCTTACTCTGGCCTACTGGTTAAGGTCTTAACTCTTACTCTGGCCTAATAGCTAAGGTCTTAACTCTTACTCTGGACTAATTGCTAAGGTCTTAGACTTGTACTCTGGCCTAATGGTTAAGGTCTTAACTCTTACTCTGGCCTAATAGCTAAGGTCTTAGACTCGTATTCTGGCCTAATGGTTAAGGTCTTAACTCTTACTCTGGCCTAATAGCTAAGGTCTTAGACTCGTACTCTGGCCTAATAGCTAAGGTCTTAGACTCGTACTCTGGCCTAATGGTTAAGGTCTTAACTCTTACTCTGGCCTAATAGCTAAGGTCCTAACTCTTAATCTGGCCTACTGGTTAAGGTCTTAACTCTTACTCTGGCCTACTGGTTAAGGTCTTAACTCTTACTATGGCCTAATAGCTAAGGTCTTAGACTCGTACTCTGGCCTAATAGCTAAGGTCTTAACTCTTACTCTGGACTAATAGCTAAGGTCTTAGACTCGTACTCTGGCCTAATAGCTAAGGTCTTAACTCTTACTCTGTCCTAATAGCTAAGGCCTTAGACTCGTACTCTGGCCTAATGGTTAAGGTCTTAACTCTTACTCTGGCCTACTGGTTAAGGTCTTAACTCTTACTCTGGCCTAATAGCTAAGGTCTTAGTCTCGTACTCTGGCCTAATGGTTAAGTTCTTAACTCTTACTCTGGCCTACTGGTTAAGGTCTTAACTCTTACGCTGGCCTAATTGCTAAGGTCTTAACTCTTACTCTGGCCTAATAGCTATGGTCCTAGACTCGTACTCTGGCCTAATGGTTAAGGTCTTAACTCTTACTCTGGCCTACTGGTTAAGGTCTTAACTCTTACTCTGGCCTACTAGCTAAGGTCTTAGACTCGTACTCTGGCCTAATGGTTAAGGTCTTAACTCTTACTCTGGCCTAATAGCTAAGATCTTAGACTTATACTCTGGCCTACTGGTTAAGGTCTTATCTCTTACTCTGGCCTACTGGTTAAGGTCTTAACTCTTACTCTGGCCTAATAGCTAAGGTCTTAGACTCGTACTCTGGCCTAATGGTTAAGGTCTTAACTCTTACTCTGGCCTACTGGTTAAGGTCTTAACTCTTACTCTGGCCAAATAGCTGAGGTCTTAGACTCGTACTCTGGCCTAATGGTTAAGGTCTTAACTCTAACTCTGGCCTACTGCTTAAGGTCTTAACTCTTAGTCAGGCCAAATAGCTAAGGTCTTAACTCTTACTCTGGCCTAATAGCAAAGGTCTTAGACTCGTAATATGGCCTAATAGCTAAGGTCTTAACTCTTACTCTGGCCTAATAGCTAAGTTCTTAGACTCATACTATGGCCTACAGGTTAAGGTCTTAACTCTTACTCTGGCCTACTGGTTAAGGTCTTAACTCTTACTCTGGCCTACTGGTTAAGGTCTTAACTCTTACTCTGGCCTAATAGCTAAGGTCTTAGACTCGTAGTCTGGCCTACTGGTTAAGGTCTTAACGCTTACTCTGGCCTAATAGCTAAGGTCTTAACTCTTACTCCTGCCTAATAGCTAAGGTCTTAGACTCATACTCTGGCCTAATGGTTAAGGTCTTAACTCTTACTCTGGCCTACTGGTTAAGGTCTTAGACTCGTACTCTGGCCTAATAGCTAAGGTCTTAGACTCGTACTCTGGCCCAATGTTTAAGGTCTTAACTCTTACTCTCTCCTACTGGTTAAGGTCCTAACTCTTACTCTGGCCTACTGGTTAAGGTCTTAACTCTTACTCTGGCCTAATAGCTAAGGTCTTAACTCTTACTCTGGACTAATTGCTAAGGTCTTAGACTTGTACTCTGGCCTAATGGTTAAGGTCTTAACTCTTACTCTGGCCTAATAGCTAAGGTCTTAGACTCGTATTCTGGCCTAATGGTTAAGGTCTTAACTCTTACTCTGGCCTGATAGCTAAGGTCTTAGACTTGTACTCTGGCCTAATAGCTAAGGTCTTAGACTCGTACTCTGGCCTAATGGTTAAGGTCTTAACTCTTACTCTGGCCTAATAGCTAAGGTCTTAACTCTTACTCTGGCCTACTGGTTAAGGTCTTAACTCTTACTCTGGCCTAATAGCTAAGGTCTTAGACTCGTACTCTTGCCTAATAGCTACGGTCTTAACTCTTACTCTGGCCTAATAGCTAAGGTCTTAGACTCGTACTCTGGCCTACTGGTTAAGGTCTTAACTCTTACTCTGGCCTAATAGCTAAGGTCTTAGACTCGTACGCTGGCCTAATAGCTAAGGTCTTAGGCCCGTACTCTGGCCTATTGGTTAAGGTCTTAACTCCTACTCTGGCCTAATAGCTAAGGTCCTAGACTCGTACTCTGGCCTAATGGTTAAGGTCTTAACTTTTACACTGGACTAATAGCTAAGGTCATAACTCTTACTCTGGACTAATAGCTAAGGTCTTAGACTCGTACTCTGGCCTACTGGTTAAGGTCTTATCTCTTACTCTGGCCTACTGGTTAAGGTCTTAACTCTTACGCTGGCCTAATAGCTAAGGTCTTAGACTCGTACTCTGGCCTAGTAGCTAAGGTCTTAGATTCGTACTCTGGCCTAATGATTAAGGTCTTAACTCTTACTCTGGACTAATAGCTAAGGTCTTAACTCTTACTCTGGCCTACTGGTTAAGGTCTTAACTCTTACTCTGGCCTAATAGCTAAGGTCTTAACTCTTACTCCTGCCTAATAGCTAAGGTCTTAGACTCGTACTCTGGGCTAATGGTTAAGGTCTTAACTCTTACTCTGGCCTACTGGTGAAGGTCTTAGACTCGTACTCTGGCCTAATAGCTAAGGTCTTAGACTCGTACTCTGGCCTAATGCTTAAGGTCTTAACTCTTACTCTGGCCTACTGGTTAAGGTCTTAACTCTTACTCTGGCCTAATAGCTAAGGTCTTAACTATTACTCTGGCCTAATAGCTAAGGTCTTAGGCTCATACTCTGGCCTACTGGTTAAGGTCTTAACTCTTACTCTGGCCTACTGGTTAAGGTCTTAACTCTTACTCTGGCCTCATAGCTAAGGTCTTAGACTCGTACTCTGGCCTAATAGATAAGGTCTTAGACTCGTACTCTGGCCTAATGGTTAAGCTTTTAACTCCTACTCTGGCCTAATAGCTAAGGTCTTAACTCTTACTCTGGCCTACTGGTTAAGGTCTTAACTCTTACTCTGGCCTAATAGCTAAGGTCTTAACTCTTACTCTGGCCTAATAGCTAAGGTCTTAGACTCATACTCTGGCCTAATGGTTAAGGTCTTAACTCTTACTCTGGCCTACTGGTTAAGGTCTTAACTCTTACTCTGGCCTAATAGCTAAGGTTTTAGACTTGTACTCTGGCCTACTGGTTAAGGTCTTAACTCTTACTCTGGCATAATAGCTAAGGTCTAAGACTCGTACTTTGGCCTAATAGCTAAGGTCTTAACTCTTACTCTGGCCTAATAGCTAATGTCTTAACTCTTACTCTGGCCTAATAGCTAAGGTCTTAGACTCGTACTCTGGCCTAATAGCTAAGGTCTTTACTCTTACTCTGGCCTACTGGTTAAGGTCTTATCTCTTACTCTGGTCTAATAGCTAAGGTATTAGACTTGTATTCTGGCCTACTGGTTAAGGTCTTAACTCTTACTCTGGCATAATAGCTAAGGTCTTAGACTCGTACTCTGGCCTAATAGCTAAGGGCTTAACTCTTACTCTGGCCTAATAGCTAATGTCTTAACTCTTACTCTGGCCTAATAGCTAAGGTCTTAGACTCGTACTCTGGCCTAATAGCTAAGGTCTTAACTCTTACTCTGGCCTACTGGTTAAGGTCTTAACTCTTACTCTGGCCTAACAGCTAAGGTCTTGGACTCGTACTCTGGCCTAATAGCTAAGGTCTTAGACTCGTACTATGGCCTGCAGGTTAAGGTCTTAACTCTTACTCGGGCCTTTTGGTTAAGGTCTTAACTCTTACTCTGGCCTAATAGCTAAGGTCTTAGACTCGTACTCTGGCCTAATGGTTAAGGTCTTAACTCTTACTCTGGCCTACTGGTTAAGGTCTTAACTCTTACTCTGGCCTAATAGCTAAGGTCTTAACTCTTACTCTGGCCTACTGGTTAAGGTCTTAACTTTTACTCTGGCCTAATAGCTAAGGTCTTAGACTCATACTCTGGCCTAATGGTTAAGGTCTTAACTCTTAATCTGGCCTACCGGTTAAGGTCTTAACTCTTACTCTGGCCTACTGGTTAAGGTCTTAACTCTTACTATGGCCTAATAGCTAAGGTCTTAGACTCGTACTCTGGCCTAATAGCTAAGGTCTTAACTCTTACTCTGGACTAATAGCTAAGGTCTTAGACTCGTGCTCTGGCCTACTGGTTAAGGTCTTAACTCTTACTCTGGCCTACTGGTTATGGTCTTAACTCTTACTCTGGCCTAATAGCTAAGGTCTTAGTCCCGTACTCTGGCCTAATGGTTAAGTTCTTAACTCTTACTCTGGCCTACTGGTTAAGGTCTTAACTCTTACGCTGGCCTAATTGCTAAGGTCTTAACTCTTACTCTGGCCTAATAGCTATGGTCCTAGACTCGTACTCCGGCCTAATGGTTAAGGTCTTAACTCTTACTCTGGCCTACTGGTTAAGGTCTTAACTCTTACTCTGGCCTAATAGCTAAGGTCTTCGACTCGTACTCTGGCGTAATGGTTAAGGTCTTAACTCTTACTCTGGCCTAATAGCCAAGATCTTAGACTCGTACTCTGGCCTACTGGTTAAGGTCTTATCTCTTACTCTGGCCTACTGGTTAAGGTCTTAACTCTTACTCTGGCCTAATAGGTAAGGTCTTAGACTCGTACTCTGGCCTAATGGTTAAGGTCTTAACTCTTATTCTGGCCTAATAGCTAAGGTCTTAACTCTTACTCTGGCCTACTGGTTAAGGTCTTAACTCTTACTCTGGCCTACTGGTTAAGGTCTTAACTCTTACTATGGCCTAATAGCTAAGGTCTTAGACTCGTACTCTGGCCTAATAGCTAAGGTCTTAACTCTTACTCTGGCCTAATAGCTAACGTCGCAGACTCGAACTCTGGCCTACTGGTTAAGGTCTTAACTCTTACTCTGGCCTACTGGTTAAGGTCTTAACTCTTACCTTGGCCTAATGGCTAAGGTCTTAGACTCGTACTCTGGCCTAATGGTTAAGGTCTTAACTCTTACTCTGGCCTAATAGCTAAGGTCTTAACTCTTAATCTGGCCTACTGGTTAAGGTCTTAACTCTTACTCTGGCCTACTGGTTAAGGTCTTAACTCTTACTCTGGCCTAATAGCTAAGGTCTTAGTCTCGTACTCTGGCCTAATGGTTACGTTCTTAACTCTTACTCTGGCCTACTGGTTAAGGTCTTAACTCTTACGCTGGCCTAATTGCTAAGGTCTTAACTCTTACTCTGGCCTAATAGCTATGGTCCTAGACTCATACTCTGGCCTACTGGTTAAGGTCTTAACTCTTACTCTGGCCTACTAGCTAAGTTCTTAGACTCGTACTCTGGCCTAATGGTTAAGGTCTTAACTCTTACTCTGGCCTAATAGCTAAGATCTTAGACTTATACTCTGGCCTACTGGTTAAGGTCTTATCTCTTACTCTGGCCTACTGGTTAAGGTCTTAACTCTTACTCTGGCCTAATAGCTAAGGTCTTAGACTCGTACTCTGGCCTAATGGTTAAGGTCTTAACTCTTACTCTGGCCTGCTGGTTAAGGTCTTAACTCTTACTCTGGCCAAATAGCTGAGGTCTTAGACTCGTACTCTGGCCTAATGGTTAAGGTCTTAACTCTAACTCTGGCCTACTGCTTAAGGTCTTAACTCTTAGTCAGGCCAAATAGCTAAGGTCTTAACTCTTACTCTGGCCTAATAGCAAAGGTCTTAGACTCGTAATATGGCCTAATAGCTAAGGTCTTAACTCTTACTCTGGCCTAATAGCTAAGTTCTTAGACTCATACTATGGCCTACAGGTTAAGGTCTTAACTCTTACTCTGGCCTACTGGTTAAGGTCTTAACTCTTACTCTGGCCTACTGGTTAAGGTCTTAACTCTTACTCTGGCCTAATAGCTAAGGTCTTAGACTCGTACTCTGGCCTACTGGTTAAGGTCTTAACGCTTACTCTGGCCTAATAGCTAAGGTCTTAACTCTTACTCCTGCCTAATAGCTAAGATCTTAGACTCATACTCTGGCCTAATGGTTAAGGTCTTAACTCTTACTCTGGCCTACTGGTTAAGGTCTTAGACTCGTACTCTGGTCTAATAGCTAAGGTCTTAGACTCGTACTCTGGCCCAATGTTTAAGGTCTTAACTCTTACTCTGTCCTACTGGTTAAGGTCCTAACTCTTACTCTGGCCTACTGGTTAAGGTCTTAACTCTTACTCTGGCCTAATAGCTAAGGTCTTAACTCTTACTCTGGACTAATTGCTAAGGTCTTAGACTTGTACTCTGGCCTAATGGTTAAGGTCTTAACTCTTACTCTGGCCTAATAGCTAAGGTCTTAGACTCGTACTCTGGCCTAATAGCTAAGGTCTTAGACTCGTACTCTGGCCTAATGGTTAAGGTCTTAACTCTTACTCTGGCCTAATAGCTAAGGTCTTAACTCTTACTCTGGCCTACTGGTTAAGGTCTTAACTCTTACTCTGGCCTAATAGCTAAGGTCTTAGACTCTTACTCTGGCCTAATAGCTACGGTCTTAACTCTTACTCTGGCCTAATAGCTAAGGTCTTAGACTCGTACGCTGGCCTAATAGCTAAGGTCTTAGGCCCGTACTCTGGCCTATTGGTTAAGGTCTTAACTCCTACTCTGGCCTAATAGCTAAGGTCTTAGACTCGTACTCTGGCCTAATGGTTAAGGTCTTAACTTTTACACTGGACTAATAGCTAAGGTCTTAACTCTTACTCTGGACTAATAGCTAAGGTCTTAAACTTGTACTCTGGCCTACTGGTTAAGGTCTTAACTCTTACTCTGGCCTACTGGTTAAGGTCTTAACTCTTACGCTGGCCTAATAGCTAAGGTCTTAGACTCGTACTCTGGCCTAGTAGCTAAGGTCTTAGATTCGTACTCTGGCCTAATGGTTAAGGTCTTAACTCTTACTCTGGACTAATAGCTAAGGTCTTAACTCTTACTCTGGCCTACTGGTTAAGGTCTTAACTCTTACTCTGGCCTAATAGCTAAGGTCTTAACTCTTACTCCTGCCTAATAGCTAAGGTCTTAGACTCGTACTCTGGGCTAATGGTTAAGGTCTTAACTCTTACTCTGGCCTACTGGTTAAGGTCTTAGACTCGTACTCTGGCCTAATAGCTAAGGTCTTAGACTCGTACTCTGGCCTAATGCTTAAGGTCTTAACTCTTACTCTGGCCTACTGGTTAAGGTCTTAACTCTTACTCTGGCCTAATAGCTAAGGTCTTAACTCTTACTCTGGCCTAATAGCTAAGGTCTTAGGCTCATACTCTGGCCTACTGGTTAAGGTCTAAAATCTTACTCTGGCCTACTGGTTAAGGTCTTAACTCTTACTCTGGCCTCATAGCTAAGGTCTTAGACTCGTACTCTGGCCTAATAGATAAGGTCTTAGACTCGTACTCTGGCCTAATGGTTAAGCTTTTAACTCCTACTCTGGCCTAATAGCTAAGGTCTTAACTCTTACTCTGGCCTACTGGTTAAGGTCTTAACTCTTACTCTGGCCTAATAGCTAAGGTCTTAGACTCGTACTCTGGCCTAATGGTTAAGGTCTTAACTCTTACTCTGGCCTACTGGTTAAGGTCTTAACTCTTACTCTGGCCAAATAGCTGAGGTCTTAGACTCGTACTCTGGCCTAATGGTTAAGGTCTTAACTCTAACTCTGGCCTACTGCTTAAGGTCTTAACTCTTAGTCAGGCCAAATAGCTAAGGTCTTAACTCTTACTCTGGCCTAATAGCAAAGGTCTTAGACTCGTAATATGGCCTAATAGCTAAGGTCTTAACTCTTACTCTGGCCTAACAGCTAAGTTCTTAGACTCATACTATGGCCTACAGGTTAAGGTCTTAACTCTTACTCTGGCCTACTGGTTAAGGTCTTAACTCTTACTCTGGCCTACTGGTTAAGGTCTTAACTCTTACTCTGGCCTAATAGCTAAGGTCTTAGACTCGTACTCTGGCCTACTGGTTAAGGTCTTAACGCTTACTCTGGCCTAATAGCTAAGGTCTTAACTCTTACTCCTGCCTAATAGCTAAGGTCTTAGACTCATACTCTGGCCTAATGGTTAAGGTCTTAACTCTTACTCTGGCCTACTGGTTAAGGTCTTAGACTCGTACTCTGGCCTAATAGCTAAGGTCTTAGACTCGTACTCTGGCCCAATGTTTAAGGTCTTAACTCTTACTCTGTCCTACTGGTTAAGGTCCTAACTCTTACTCTGGCCTACTGGTTAAGGTCTTAACTCTTACTCTGGCCTAATAGCTAAGGTCTTAACTCTTACTCTGGACTAATTGCTAAGGTCTTAGACTTGTACTCTGGCCTAATGGTTAAGGTCTTAACTCTTACTCTGGCCTAATAGCTAAGGTCTTAGACTCGTATTCTGGCCTAATGGTTAAGGTCTTAACTCTTACTCTGGCCTAATAGCTAAGGTCTTAGACTCGTACTCTGGCCTAATAGCTAAGGTCTTAGACTCGTACTCTGGCCTAATGGTTAAGGTCTTAACTCTTACTCTGGCCTAATAGCTAAGGTCTTAACTCTTACTCTGGCCTACTGGTTAAGGTCTTAACTCTTACTCTGGCCTAATAGCTAAGGTCTTAGACTCGTACTCTGGCCTAATAGCTACGGTCTTAACTCTTACTCTGGCCTAATAGCTAAGGTCTTAGACTCGTACTCTGGCCTACTGGTTAAGGTCTTAACTCTTACTCTGGCCTAATAGCTAAGGTCTTAGACTCGTACGCTGGCCTAATAGCTAAGGTCTTAGGCCCGTACTCTGGCCTATTGGTTAAGGTCTTAACTCCTACTCTGGCCTAATAGCTAAGGTCTTAGACTCGTACTCTGGCCTACTGGTTAAGGTCTTAACTCTTACTCTGGCCTACTGGTTAAGGTCTTAACTCTTACGCTGGCCTAATAGCTAAGGTCTTAGACTCGTACTCTGGCCTAGTAGCTAAGGTCTTAGATTCGTACTCTGGCCTAATGGTTAAGGTCTTAACTCTTACTCTGGACTAATAGCTAAGGTCTTAACTCTTACTCTGGCCTACTGGTTAAGGTCTTAACTCTTACTCTGGCCTAATAGCTAAGGTCTTAACTCTTACTCCTGCCTAATAGCTAAGGTCTTAGACTCGTACTCTGGGCTAATGGTTAAGGTCTTAACTCTTACTCTGGCCTACTGGTTAAGGTCTTAGACTCGTACTCTGGCCTAATAGCTAAGGTCTTAGACTCGTACTCTGGCCTAATGCTTAAGGTCTTAACTCTTACTCTGGCCTACTGGTTAAGGTCTTAACTCTTACTCTGGCCTAATAGCTAAGGTCTTAACTCTTACTCTGGCCTAATAGCTAAGGTCTTAGGCTCATACTCTGGCCTACTGGTTAAGGTCTAAAATCTTACTCTGGCCTACTGGTTAAGGTCTTAACTCTTACTCTGGCCTCATAGCTAAGGTCTTAGACTCGTACTCTGTCCTAATAGATAAGGTCTTAGACTCGTACTCTGGCCTAATGGTTAAGCTTTTAACTCCTACTCTGGCCTAATAGCGAAGGTCTTAACTCTTACTCTGGCCTACTGGTTAAGGTCTTAACTCTTACTCTGGCCTAATAGCTAAGGTCTTAACTCTTACTCTGGCCTAATAGCTAAGGTCTTAGACTCATACTCTGGCCTAATGGTTAAGGTCTTAACTCTTACTCTGGCCTACTGGTTAAGGTCTTAACTCTTACTCTGGCCTAATAGCTAAGGTTTTAGACTTGTACTCTGGCCTAATGGTTAAGGTCTTAACTCTTACTCTGGCATAATAGCTAAGGTCTTAGACTCGTACTTTGGCCTAATAGCTAAGGTCTTAACTCTTACTCTGGCTTAATAGCTAATGTCTTAACTCTTACTCTGGCCTAATAGCTAAGGTCTTAGACTCGTACTCTGGCCTAATAGCTAAGGTCTTAACTCTTACTCTGGCCTACTGGTTAAGGTCTTAACTCTTACTCTGGTCTAATAGCTAAGGTATTAGACTTGTATTCTGGCCTACTGGTTAAGGTCTTAACTCTTACTCTGGCATAATAGCTAAGGTCTTAGACTCGTACTCTGGCCTAATAGCTAAGGGCTTAACTCTTACTCTGGCCTAATAGCTAATGTCTTAACTCTTACTCTGGCCTAATAGCTAAGGTCTTAGAATCGTACTCTGGCCTAATAGCTAAGGTCTTAACTCTTACTCTGGCCTACTGGTTAAGGTCTTAACTCTTACTCTGGCCTAACAGCTAAGGTCTTGGACTCGTACTCTGGCCTAATAGCTAAGGTCTTAGACTCGTACTATGGCCTGCAGGTTAAGGTCTTAACTCTTACTCGGGCCTTTTGGTTAAGGTCTTAACTCTTACTCTGGCCTAATAGCTAAGGTCTTAGACTCGTACTCTGGCCTAATGGTTAAGGTCTTAACTCTTACTCTGGCCTACTGGTTAAGGTCTTAACTCTTACTCTGGCCTAATAGCTAAGGTCTTAACTCTTACTCTGGCCTACTGGTTAAGGTCTTAACTTTTACTCTGGCCTAATAGCTAAGGTCTTAGACTCATACTCTGGCCTAATGGTTAAGGTCTTAACTCTTAATCTGGCCTACCGGTTAAGGTCTTAACTCTTACTCTGGCCTACTGGTTAAGGTCTTAACTCTTACTATGGCCTAATAGCTAAGGTCTTAGACTCGTACTCTGGCCTAATAGCTAAGGTCTTAACTCTTACTCTGGACTAATAGCTAAGGTCTTAGACTCGTGCTCTGGCCTACTGGTTAAGGTCTTAACTCTTACTCTGGCCTACTGGTTATGGTCTTAACTCTTACTCTGGCCTAATAGCTAAGGTCTTAGTCTCGTACTCTGGCCTAATGGTTAGGTTCTTAACTCTTACTCTGGCCTACTGGTTAAGGTCTTAACTCTTACGCTGGCCTAATTGCTAAGGTCTTAACTCTTACTCTGGCCTAATAGCTATGGTCCTAGACTCGTACTCCGGCCTAATGGTTAAGGTCTTAACTCTTACTCTGGCCTACTGGTTAAGGTCTTAACTCTTACTCTGGCCTAATAGCTAAGGTCTTCGACTCGTACTCTGGCGTAATGGTTAAGGTCTTAACTCTTACTCTGGCCTAATAGCTAAGATCTTAGACTCGTACTCTGGCCTACTGGTTAAGGTCTTATCTCTTACTCTGGCCTACTGGTTAAGGTCTTAACTCTTACTCTGGCCTAATAGCTAAGGTCTTAGACTCGTACTCTGGCCTAATGGTTAAGGTCTTAACTCTTATTCTGGCCTAATAGCTAAGGTCTTAACTCTTACTCTGGCCTACTGGTTAAGGTCTTAACTCTTACTCTGGCCTACTGGTTAAGGTCTTAACTCTTACTATGGCCTAATAGCTAAGGTCTTAGACTCGTACTCTGGCCTAATAGCTAAGGTCTTAACTCTTACTCTGGCCTAATAGCTAACGTCTCAGACTCGAACTCTGGCCTACTGGTTAAGGTCTTAACTCTTACTCTGGCCTACTGGTTAAGGTCTTAACTCTTACCTTGGCCTAATGGCTAAGGTCTTAGACTCGTACTCTGGCCTAATGGTTAAGGTCTTAACTCTTACTCTGGCCTAATAGCTAAGGTCTTAACTCTTAATCTGGCCTACTGGTTAAGGTCTTAACTCTTACTCTGGCCTACTGGTTAAAGTCTTAACTCTTACTATGGCCTAATATCTAACGTCTTAGACTCGTACTCTGGCCTAATAGCTAAGGTCTTAACTCTTACTCTGGACTAATAGCTAAGGTCTTAGACTTGTGCTCTGGCCTACTGGTTAAGGTCTTAACTCTTACTCTGGCCTACTGGTTATGGTCTTAACTCTTACTCTGGCCTAATAACTAAGGCCTTAACTCTTACTCTGGCCTAATAGCTAAGGTCTTAGACTCGTATTCTGGCCTAATGGTTAAGGTCTTAACTCTTACTCTGGCCTAATAGCTAAGGTCTTAGACTCGTACTCTGGCCTAATAGCTAAGGTCTTAGACTCGTACTCTGGCCTAATGGTTAATATCTTAACTCTTACTCTGGCCTAATAGCTAAGGTCTTAACTCTTACTCTGGCCTACTGGTTAAGGTCTTAACTCTTACTCTGGCCTAATAGCTAAGGTCTTAGACTCGTACTCTGGCCTAATAGCTACGGTCTTAACTCTTACTCTGGCCTAATAGCTAAGGTCTTAGACTCGTACTCTGGCCTACTGGTTAAGGTCTTAACTCTTACTCTGGCCTAATAGCTAAGGTCTTAGACTCGTACGCTGGCCTAATAGCTAAGGTCTTAGGCCCGTACTCTGGCCTATTGGTTAAGGTCTTAACTCCTACTCTGGCCTAATAGCTAAGGTCTTAGACTCGTACTCTGGCCTACTGGTTAAGGTCTTAACTCTTACTCTGGCCTACTGGTTAAGGTCTTAACTCTTACGCTGGCCTAATAGCTAAGGTCTTAGACTCGTACTCTGGCATAGTAGCTAAGGTCTTAGATTCGTACTCTGGCCTAATGGTTAAGGTCTTAACTCTTACTCTGGACTAATAGCTAAGGTCTTAACTCTTACTCTGGCCTACTGGTTAAGGTCTTAACTCTTACTCTGGCCTAATAGCTAAGGTCTTAACTCTTACTCCTGCCTAATAGCTAAGGTCTTAGACTCGTACTCTGGGCTAATGGTTAAGGTCTTAACTCTTACTCTGGCCTACTGGTTAAGGTCTTAGAGTCGTACTCTGGCCTAATAGCTAAGGTCTTAGACTCGTACTCTGGCCTAATGCTTAAGGTCTTAACTCTTACTCTGGCCTACTGGTTAAGGTCTTAACTCTTACTCTGGCCTAATAGCTAAGGTCTTAACTATTACTCCTGCCTAATAGCTAAGGTCTTAGACTCGTACTCTGGGCTAATGGTTAAGGTCTTAACTCTTACTCTGGCCTACTGGTTAAGGTCTTAGACTCGTACTCTGGCCTAATAGCTAAGGTCTTAGACTCGTACTCTGGCCTAATGGTTAAGGTCTTAACTCTTATTCTGGCCTAATAGCTAAGGTCTTAACTCTTACTCTGGCCTACTGGTTAAGGTCTTAACTCTTACTCTGGCCTACTGGTTAAGGTCTTAACTCTTACTATGGCCTAATAGCTAAGGTCTTAGACTCGTACTCTGGCCTAATAGCTAAGGTCTTAACTCTTACTCTGGCCTAATAGCTAACGTCTCAGACTCGAACTCTGGCCTACTGGTTAAGGTCTTAACTCTTACTCTGGCCTACTGGTTAAGGTCTTAACTCTTACCTTGGCCTAATGGCTAAGGTCTTAGACTCGTACTCTGGCCTAATGGTTAAGGTCTTAACTCTTACTCTGGCCTAATAGCTAAGGTCTTAACTCTTAATCTGGCCTACTGGTTAAGGTCTTAACTCTTACTCTGGCCTACTGGTTAAGGTCTTAACTCTTACTATGGCCTAATATCTAACGTCTTAGACTCGTACTCTGGCCTAATAGCTAAGGTCTTAACTCTTACTCTGGACTAATAGCTAAGGTCTTAGACTTGTGCTCTGGCCTACTGGTTAAGGTCTTAACTCTTACTCTGGCCTACTGGTTATGGTCTTAACTCTTACTCTGGCCTAATAACTAAGGCCTTAACTCTTACTCTGGCCAAATAGCTAAGGTCTTAGACTCGTATTCTGGCCTAATGGTTAAGGTCTTAACTCTTACTCTGGCCTAATAGCTAAGGTCTTAGACTCGTACTCTGGCCTAATAGCTAAGGTCTTAGACTCGTACTCTGGCCTAATGGTTAATGTCTTAACTCTTACTCTGGCCTAATAGCTAAGGTCTTAACTCTTACTCTGGCCTACTGGTTAAGGTCTTAACTCTTACTCTGGCCTAATAGCTAAGGTCTTAGACTCGTACTCTGGCCTAATAGCTACGGTCTTAACTCTTACTCTGGCCTAATAGCTAAGGTCTTAGACTCGTACTCTGGCCTACTGGTTAAGATCTTAACTCTTACTCTGGCCTAATAGCTAAGGTCTTAGACTCGTACGCTGGCCTAATAGCTAAGGTCTTAGGCCCGTACTCTGGCCTATTGGTTAAGGTCTTAACTCCTACTCTGGCCTAATAGCTAAGGTCTTAGACTCGTACTCTGGCCTACTGGTTAAGGTCTTAACTCTTACTCTGGCCTACTGGTTAAGGTCTTAACTCTTACGCTGGCCTAATAGCTAAGGTCTTAGACTCGTACTCTGGCATAGTAGCTAAGGTCTTAGATTCGTACTCTGGCCTAATGGTTAAGGTCTTAACTCTTACTCTGGACTAATAGCTAAGGTCTTAACTCTTACTCTGGCCTACTGGTTAAGGTCTTAACTCTTACTCTGGCCTAATAGCTAAGGTCTTAACTCTTACTCCTGCCTAATAGCTAAGGTCTTAGACTCGTACTCTGGGCTAATGGTTAAGGTCTTAACTCTTACTCTGGCCTACTGGTTAAGGTCTTAGAGTCGTACTCTGGCCTAATAGCTAAGGTCTTAGACTCGTACTCTGGCCTAATGCTTAAGGTCTTAACTCTTACTCTGGCCTACTGGTTAAGGTCTTAACTCTTACTCTGGCCTAATAGCTAAGGTCTTAACTATTACTCCTGCCTAATAGCTAAGGTCTTAGACTCGTACTCTGGGCTAATGGTTAAGGTCTTAACTCTTACTCTGGCCTACTGGTTAAGGTCTTAGACTCGTACTCTGGCCTAATAGCTAAGGTCTTAGACTCGTACTCTGGAATAATGCTTAAGGTCTTAACTCTTACTCTGGCCTACTGGTTAAGGTCTTAACTCTTACTCTGGCCTAATAGCTAAGGTCTTAACTCTTACTCTGGCCTAATAGCTAAGGTCTTAGGCTCATACTCTGGCCTACTGGTTAAGGTCTAAAATCTTACTCTGGCCTACTGGTTAAGGTCTTAACTCTTACTCTGGCCTCATAGCTAAGGTCTTAGACTCGTACTCTGGCCTAATAGATAAGGTCTTAGACTCGTACTCTGGCCTAATGGTTAAGCTTTTAACTCCTACTCTGGCCTAATAGCTAAGGTCTTAACTCTTACTCTGGCCTACTGGTTAAGGTCTTAACTCTTACTCTGGCCTAATAGCTAAGGTCTTAACTCTTACTCTGGCCTAATAGCTAAGGTCTTAGACTCATACTCTGGCCTAATGGTTAAGGTCTTAACTCTTACTCTGGCCTACTGGTTAAGGTCTTAACTCTTACTCTGGCCTAATAGCTAAGGTTTTAGACTTGTACTCTGGCCTACTGGTTAAGGTCTTAACTCTTACTCTGGCATAATAGCTAAGGTCTTAGACTCGTACTTTGGCCTAATAGCTAAGGTCTTAACTCTTACTCTGGCCTTATAGCTAATGTCTTAACTCTTACTCTGGCCTAATAGCTAAGGTCTTAGACTCGTACTCTGGCCTAATAGCTAAGGTCTTAACTCTTACTCTGGCCTACTGGTTAAGGTCTTAACTCTTACTCTGGTCTAATAGCTAAGGTATTAGACTTGTATTCTGGCCTACTGGTTAAGGTCTTAACTCTTACTCTGGCATAATAGCTAAGGTCTTAGACTCGTACTCTGGCCTAATAGCTAAGGGCTTAACTCTTACTCTGGCCTAATAGCTAATGTCTTAACTCTTACTCTGGCCTAATAGCTAAGGTCTTAGAATCGTACTCTGGCCTAATAGCTAAGGTCTTAACTCTTACTCTGGCCTACTGGTTAAGGTCTTAACTCTTACTCTGGCCTAACAGCTAAGGTCTTGGACTCGTACTCTGGCCTAATAGCTAAGGTCTTAGACTCGTACTATGGCCTGCAGGTTAAGGTCTTAACTCTTACTCGGGCCTTTTGGTTAAGGTCTTAACTCTTACTCTGGCCTAATAGCTAAGGTCTTAGACTCGTACTCTGGCCTAATGGTTAAGGTCTTAACTCTTACTCTGGCCTACTGGTTAAGGTCTTAACTCTTACTCTGGCCTAATAGCTAAGGTCTTAACTCTTACTCTGGCCTACTGGTTAAGGTCTTAACTTTTACACTGGCCTAATAGCTAAGGTCTTAGACTCATACTCTGGCCTAATGGTTAAGGTCTTAACTCTTAATCTGGCCTACCGGTTAAGGTCTTAACTCTTACTCTGGCCTACTGGTTAAGGTCTTAACTCTTACTATGGCCTAATAGCTAAGATCTTAGACTCATACTCTGGCCTACTGGTTAAGGTCTTATCTCTTACTCTGGCCTACTGGTTAAGGTCTTAACTCTTACTCTGGCCTAATAGCTAAGGTCTTAGACTCGTACTCTGGCCTATTGGTTAAGGTCTTAACTCTTACTCTGGCCAAATAGCTAAGGTCTTAGACTCGTACTCTGGCCTAATGGTTAAGGTCTTAACTCTAACTCTGGCCTACTGGTTAAGGTCTTAACTCTTAGTCATGCCAAAAAGCGAAGGTCTTAACTCTTACTCTGGCCTAATAGCAAAGGTCTTAGACTCGTAATATGGCCTAATATCTAAGGTCTTAACTCTTACTCTGGCCTAATAGCTAAGGTCTTAGACTCGTACTATGGCCTACAGGTTAAGGTCTTAACTCTTACTCTGGCCTACTGGTTAAGGTCTTAACTCTTACTCTGGCCTACTGGTTAAGGTCTTAACTCTTACTCTGGCCTGATGGTTAAGGTCTTAACTCTTACTCTGGCCTAATAGCTAAGGTCTTAGACTCGTACTGTGGCCTAATGGTTAAGGTCTTAACTTTTACTCTGGCCTAATAGCTAAGGTCTCAACTCTTACTCTGGCCTAATAGCTAAGTTCTTAGCCTCGTACTCTGGCCTACTGGTTAAGGTCTTAACACTTACTCTGGCCTACTAGTTAAGGTCTTAACTCTTACTCTGGCCTAATAGCTAAGGTCTTAGACTCGTACTCTGGCCTAATAGCTAAGGTCTTAGACTCGTACTCTGGCCTAAGGGTTAATCTCTTAACTCTTATTCTGGCCTAATAGCTAAGGTCTTAACTCTTACTCTGGCCTACTGGTTAAGGTCTTAACTCCTACTCCGGCCTACTGGTTAAGGTCTTAACTCTTACTATGGCCTAATAGCTAAGGTCTTAGACTCGTACTCTGGCCTAATAGCTAAGGTCTTAACTCTTACTCTGGCCTAATAGCTAACGTCTCAGACTCGAACTCTGGCCTACTGGTTAAGGTCTTAACTCTTACTCTGGCCTACTGGTTAAGGTCTTAACTCTTACCTTGGCCTAATAGCTAAGGTCTTAGACTCGTACTCTGGCCTAATGGTTAAGGTCTTAACTCTTACTCTGGCCTAATAGCTAAGGTCTTACCTCTTAATCTGGCCTACTGGTTAAGGTCTTAACTCTTACTCTGGCCTACTGGTTAAGGTCTTAACTCTTACTATGGCCTAATAGCTAAGGTCTTAGACTCGTACTCTGGCCTAATAGCTAAGGTCTTAACTCTTACTCTGGACTAATAGCTAAGGTCTTAGACTTGTGCTCTGGCCTACTGGTTAAGGTCTTAACTCTTACTCTGGCCTCCTGGTTATGGTCTTAACTCTTACTCTGGCCTAATAGCTAAGGTCTTAGACTCGTACTCTGGCCTAATAGCTACGGTCTTAACTCTTACTCTGGCCTAATAGCTAAGGTCTTAGACTCGTACTCTGGCCTACTGGTTAATGTCTTAACTCTTACTCTGGCCTAATAGCTAAGGTCTTAGACTCGTACGCTGGCCTAATAGCTAAGGTCTTAGGCCCGTACTCTGGCCTATTGGTTAAGGTCTTAACTCCTACTCTGGCCTAATAGCTAAGGTCTTAGACTCGTACTCTGGCCTACTGGTTAAGGTCTTAACTCTTACTCTGGCCTACTGGTTAAGGTCTTAACTCTTACGCTGGCCTAATAGCTAAGGTCTTAGACTCGTACTCTGGCCTAGTAGCTAAGGTCTTAGATTCGTACTCTGGCCTAATGGTTAAGGTCTTAACTCTTACTCTGGACTAATAGCTAAGGTCTTAACTCTTACTCTGGCCTACTGGTTAAGGTCTTAACTCTTACTCTGGCCTAATAGCTAAGGTCTTAACTCTTACTCCTGCCTAATAGCTAAGGTCTTAGACTCGTACTCTGGGCTAATGGTTAAGGTCTTAACTCTTACTCTGGCCTACTGGTTAAGGTCTTAGACTCGTACTCTGGCCTAATAGCTAAGGTCTTAGACTCGTACTCTGGCCTAATGCTTAAGGTCTTAACTCTTACTCTGGCCTACTGGTTAAGGTCTTAACTCTTACTCTGGCCTAATAGCTAAGGTCTTAACTCTTACTCTGGCCTAATAGATAAGGTCTTAGGCTCATACTCTGGCCTACTGGTTAAGGTCTAAAATCTTACTCTGGCCTACTGGTTAAGGTCTTAACTCTTACTCTGGCCTCATAGCTAAGGTCTTAGACTCGTACTCTGGCCTAATAGATAAGGTCTTAGACTTGTACTCTGGCCTAATGGTTAAGCTTTTAACTCCTACTCTGGCCTAATAGCTAAGGTCTTAACTCTTACTCTGGCCTACTGGTTAAGGTCTTAACTCTTACTCTGGCCTAATAGCTAAGGTCTTAACTCTTACTCTGGCCTAATAGCTAAGGTCTTAGACTCATACTCTGGCCTAATGGTTAAGGTCTTAACTCTTACTCTGGCCTACTGGTTAAGGTCTTAACTCTTACTCTGGCCTAATAGCTAAGGTTTTAGACTTGTACTCTGGCCTACTGGTTAAGGTCTTAACTCTTACTCTGGCATAATAGCTAAGGTCTTAGACTCGTACTTTGGCCTAATAGCTAAGGTCTTAACTCTTACTCTGGCCTAATAGCTAATGTCTTAACTCTTACTCTGGCCTAATAGCTAAGGTCTTAGACTCGTAGTCTGGCCTAATAGCTAAGGTCTTAACTCTTACTCTGGCCTACTGGTTAAGGTCTTAACTCTTACTCTGGTCTAATAGCTAAGGTATTAGACTTGTATTCTGGCCTACTGGTTAAGGTCTTAACTCTTACTCTGGCATAATAGCTAAGGTCTTAGACTCGTACTCTGGCCTAATAGCTAAGGGCTTAACTCTTACTCTGGCCTAATAGCTAATGTCTTAACTCTTACTCTGGCCTAATAGCTAAGGTCTTAGAATCGTACTCTGGCCTAATAGCTAAGGTCTTAACTCTTACTCTGGCCTACTGGTTAAGGTCTTAACTCTTACTCTGGCCTAACAGCTAAGGTCTTGGACTCGTACTCTGGCCTAATAGCTAAGGTCCTAGACTCGTACTATGGCCTGCAGGTTAAGGTCTTAACTCTTACTCGGGCCTTTTGGTTAAGGTCTTAACTCTTACTCTGGCCTAATAGCTAAGGTCTTAGACTCGTACTCTGGCCTAATGGTTAAGGTCTTAACTCTTACTCTGGCCTACTGGTTAAGGTCTTAACTCTTACTCTGGCCTAATAGATAAGGTCTTAACTCTTACTCTGGCCTACTGGTTAAGGTCTTAACTTTTACTCTGGCCTAATAGCTAAGGTCTTAGACTCATACTCTGGCCTAATGGTTAAGGTCTTAACTCTTAATCTGGCCTACCGGTTAAGGTCTTAACTCTTACTCTGGCCTACTGGTTAAGGTCTTAACTCTTACTATGGCCTAATAGCTAAGATCTTAGACTCATACTCTGGCCTACTGGTTAAGGTCTTATCTCTTACTCTGGCCTAATAGCTAAGGTCTTAGACTCGTACTCTGGCCTATTGGTTAAGGTCTTAACTCTTACTCTGGCCCACTGGTTAAGGTCTTAACTCTTACTCTGGCATAATAGCTAAGGTCTTAGACTCGTACTTTGGCCTAATAGCTAAGGTCTTAACTCTTACTCTGGCCTAATAGCTAATGTCTTAACTCTTACTCTGGCCTAATAGCTAAGGTCTTAGACTCGTAGTCTGGCCTAATAGCTAAGGTCTTAACTCTTACTCTGGCCTACTGGTTAAGGTCTTAACTCTTACTCTGGTCTAATAGCTAAGGTATTAGACTTGTATTCTGGCCTACTGGTTAAGGTCTTAACTCTTACTCTGGCATAATAGCTAAGGTCTTAGACTCGTACTCTGGCCTAATAGCTAAGGGCTTAACTCTTACTCTGGCCTAATAGCTAATGTCTTAACTCTTACTCTGGCCTAATAGCTAAGGTCTTAGAATCGTACTCTGGCCTAATAGCTAAGGTCTTAACTCTTACTCTGGCCTACTGGTTAAGGTCTTAACTCTTACTCTGGCCTAACAGCTAAGGTCTTGGACTCGTACTCTGGCCTAATAGCTAAGGTCTTAGACTCGTACTATGGCCTGCAGGTTAAGGTCTTAACTCTTACTCGGGCCTTTTGGTTAAGGTCTTAACTCTTACTCTGGCCTAATAGCTAAGGTCTTAGACTCGTACTCTGGCCTAATGGTTAAGGTCTTATCTCTTACTCTGGCCTACTGGTTAAGGCCTTAACTCTTACTCTGGCCTAATAGATAAGGTCTTAACTCTTACTCTGGCCTACTGGTTAAGGTCTTAACTTTTACTCTGGCCTAATAGCTAAGGTCTTAGACTCATACTCTGGCCTAATGGTTAAGGTCTTAACTCTTAATCTGGCCTACCGGTTAAGGTCTTAACTCTTACTCTGGCCTACTGGTTAAGGTCTTAACTCTTACTATGGCCTAATAGCTAAGATCTTAGACTCATACTCTGGCCTACTGGTTAAGGTCTTATCTCTTACTCTGGCCTACTGGTTAAGGTCTTAACTCTTACTCTGGCCTAATAGCTAAGGTCTTAGACTCGTACTCTGGCCTATTGGTTAAGGTCTTAACTCTTACTCTGGCCTACTGGTTAAGGTCTTAACTCTTACTCTGGCCAAATAGCTAAGGTCTTAGACTCGTACTCTGGCCTAATGGTTAAGGTCTTAACTCTAACTCTGGCCTACTGGTTAAGGTCTTAACTCTTAGTCAGGCCAAATAGCGAAGGTCTTAACTCTTACTCTGGCCTAATAGCAAAGGTCTTAGACTCGTAATATGGCCTAATATCTAAGGTCTTAACTCTTACTCTGGCCTAATAGCTAAGGTCTTAGACTCGTACTATGGCCTACAGGTTAAGGTCTTAACTCTTACTCTGGCCTACTGGTTAAGGTCTTAACTCTTACTCTGGCCTACTGGTTAAGGTCTTAACTCTTACTCTGGCCTGATGGTTAAGGTCTTAACTCTTACTCTGGCCTAATAGCTAAGGTCTTAGACTCGTACTGTGGCCTAATGGTTAAGGCCTTAACTTTTACTCTGGCCTAATAGCTAAGGTCTCAACTCTTACTCTGGCCTAATAGCTAAGTTCTTAGCCTCGTACTCTGGCCTACTGGTTAAGGTCTTAACTCTTACTCTGGCCTACTAGTTAAGGTCTTAACTCTTACTTTGGCCTAATAGCTAAGGTCTTAGACTCGTACTCTGGCCTAATAGCTAAGGTCTTAGACTCGTACTCTGGCCTAAGGGTTAATCTCTTAACTCTTATTCTGGCCTAATAGCTAAGGTCTTAACTCTTACTCTGGCCTACTGGTTAAGGTCTTAACTCCTACTCCGGCCTACTGGTTAAGGTCTTAACTCTTACTATGGCCTAATAGCTAAGGTCTTAGACTCGTACTCTGGCCTAATAGCTAAGGTCTTAACTCTTACTCTGGCCTAATAGCTAACGTCTCAGACTCGAACTCTGGCCTACTGGTTAAGGTCTTAACTCTTACTCTGGCCTACTGGTTAAGGTCTTAACTCTTACCTTGGCCTAATAGCTAAGGTCTTAGACTCGTACTCTGGCCTAATGGTTAAGGTCTTAACTCTTACTCTGGCCTAATAGCTAAGGTCTTACCTCTTAATCTGGCCTACTGGTTAAGGTCTTAACTCTTACTCTGGCCTACTGGTTAAGGTCTTAACTCTTACTATGGCCTAATAGCTAAGGTCTTAGACTCGTACTCTGGCCTAATAGCTAAGGTCTTAACTCTTACTCTGGACTAATAGCTAAGGTCTTAGACTTGTGCTCTGGCCTACTGGTTAAGGTCTTAACTCTTACTCTGGCCTACTGGTTATGGTCTTAACTCTTACTCTGGCCTAATAGCTAAGGTCTTAGTCTCGTACTCTGGCCTAATGGTTAAGTTCTTAACTCTTACTCTGGCCTACTGGTTAAGGTCTTAACTCTTACGCTGGCCTAATTGCTAAGGTCTTAACTCTTACTCTGGCCTAATAGCTATGGTCCTAGACTCGTACTCCGGCCTAATGGGTAAGGTCTTAACTCTTACTCTGGCCTACTGGTTAAGGTCTTAACTCTTACTCTGGCCTAATAGCTAAGGTCTTCGACTCGTACTCTGCCGTAATGGTTAAGGTCTTAACTCTTATTCTGGCCTAATAGCTAAGATCTTAGACTCGTACTCTGGCCTACTGGTTAAGGTTTTATCTCTTACTCTGGCCTACTGGTTAAGGTCTTAACTCTTACTCTGGCCTAATAGCTAAGGTCTTAGACTCGTACTCTGGCCTAATGGTTAAGGTCTTAACTCTTATTCTGGCCTAATAGCTAAGGTCTTAACTCTTACTCTGGCCTACTGGTTAAGGTCTTAACTCTTACTCTGGCCTACTGGTTAAGGTCTTAACTCTTACTATGGCCTAATAGCTAAGGTCTTAGACTCGTACTCTGGCCTAATAGCTAAGGTCTTAACTCTTACTCTGGCCTAATAGCTAACGTCTCAGACTCAAACTCTGGCCTACTGGTTAAGGTCTTAACTCTTACTCTGGCCTACTGGTTAAGGTCTTAACTCTTACCTTGGCCTAATGGCTAAGGTCTTAGACTCGTACTCTGGCCTAATGGTTAAGGTCTTAACTCTTACTCTGGCCGAATAGCTAAGGTCCTAACTCTTAATCTGGCCTACTGGTTAAGGTCTTAACTCTTACTCTGGCCTACTGGTTAAGGTCTTAACTCTTACTATGGCCTAATAGCTAAGGTCTTAGACTCGTACTCTGGCCTAATAGCTAAGGTCTTAACTCTTACTCTGGACTAATAGCTAAGGTCTTAGACTTGTGCTCTGGCCTACTGGTTAAGGTCTTAACTCTTGCTCTGGCCTACTGGTTATGGTGTTAACTCTTACTCTGGCCTAATAGCTAAGGTCTTAACTCTTACTCTGGCCTAATAGCTAAGGTCTTAGACTCGTACTCTGGCCTAATGGTTAAGGTCTTAACTCTTACTCTGGCCTACTGGTTAAGGTCTTAACTCTTACTCTGGCCTAATAGCTAAGGTCTTAGTCTCGTACTCTGGCCTAATGGTTAAGTTCTTAACTCTTACTCTGGCCTACTGGTTAAGGTCTTAACTCTTACTCTGGCCTAATAGCTAAGATCTTAGACTCATACTCTGGCCTACTGGTTAAGGTCTTATCTCTTACTCTGGCCTACTGGTTAAGGTCTTAACTCTTACTCTGGCCTAATAGCTAAGGTCTTAGACCCGTACTCTGGCCTAATGGTTAAGGTCTTAACTCTTACTCTGGCCTACTGGTTAAGGTCTTAACTCTTACTCTGGCCAAATAGCTGAGGTCTTAGACTCATACTCTGGCCTAATGGTTAAGGTCTTAACTCTAACTCTGGCCTACTGCTTAAGGTCTTACCTCTTAGTCAGGCCAAATAGCTAAGGTCTTAACTCTTACTCTGGCCTAATAGCAAAGGTCTTAGACTCGTAATATGGCCTAATAGCTAAGGTCTTAACTCTTACTCTGGCCTAATAGCTAAGTTCTTAGACTCATACTATGGCCTACAGGTTAAGGTCTTAACTCTTACTCTGGCCTACTGGTTAAGGTCTTAACGCTTACTCTGGCCTACTGGTTAAGGTCTTAACTCTTACTCTGGCCTAATAGCTAAGGTCTTAACTCTTACTCTGGCCTACTGGTTAAGGTCTTAACTCTTACTCTGGCCTAATAGCTAAGGTCTTAGACTCGTACTCTGGCCTAATAGCTACGGTCTTAACTCTTACTCTGGCCTAATAGCTAAGGTCTTAGACTCGTACTCTGGCCTACTGGTTAAGGTCTTAACTCTTACTCTGGCATAATAGCTAAGGTCTTAGACTCGTACGCTGGCCTAATAGCTAAGGTCTTAGGCCCGTACTCTGGCCTATTGGTTAAGGTCTTAACTCCTACTCTGGCCTAATAGCTAAGGTCTTAGACTCGTACTCTGGCCTAATGGTTAAGGTCTTAACTCTTACTCTGGCCTACTGGTTAAGGTCTTAACTCATACTCTGGCCTAATAGCTAAGGTCTTAACTCTTACTCTGGCCTAATAGCTAAGGTCTTAGGCTCATACTCTGGCCTACTGGTTAAGGTCTTAACTCTTACTCTGGCCTACTGGTTAAGGTCTTAACTCTTACTCTGGCCTCATAGCTAAGGTCTTAGACTCGTACTCTGGCCTAATAGATAAGGTCTTAGACTCGTACTCTGGCCTAATGGTTAAGCTTTTAACTCCTACTCTGGCCTAATAGCTAAGGTCTTAACTCTTACTCTGGCCTACTGGTTAAGGTCTTAACTCTTACTCTGGCCTAATAGCTAAGGTCTTAACTCTTACTCTGGCCTAATAGCTAAGGTCTTAGACTCATACTCTGGCCTAATGGTTAAGGTCTTAACTCTTACTCTGGCCTACTGGTTAAGGTCTTAACTCTTACTCTGGCCTAATAGCTAAGGTTTTAGACTTGTACTCTGGCCTACTGGTTAAGGTCTTAACTCTTACTCTGGCATAATAGCTAAGGTCTTAGACTCGTACTTTGGCCTAATAGCTAAGGTCTTAACTCTTACTCTGGCCTAATAGCTAATGTCTTAACTCTTACTCTGGCCTAATAGCTAAGGTCTTAGACTCGTACTCTGGCCTAATAGCTAAGGTCTTAACTCTTACTCTGGCCTACTGGTTAAGGTCTTAACTCTTACTCTGGTCTAATAGCTAAGGTATTAGACTTGTATTCTGGCCTACTGGTTAAGGTCTTAACTCTTACTCTGGCATAATAGCTAAGGTCTTAGACTCGTACTCTGGCCTAATAGCTAAGGGCTTAACTCTTACTCTGGCCTAATAGCTAATGTCTTAACTCTTACTCTGGCCTAATAGCTAAGGTCTTAGAATCGTACTCTGGCCTAATAGCTAAGGTCTTAACTCTTACTCTGGCCTACTGGTTAAGGTCTTAACTCTTACTCTGGCCTAACAGCTAAGGTCTTGGACTCGTACTCTGGCCTAATAGCTAAGGTCTTAGACTCGTACTATGGCCTGCAGGTTAAGGTCTTAACTCTTACTCGGGCCTTTTGGTTAAGGTCTTAACTCTTACTCTGGCCTAATAGCTAAGGTCTTAGACTCGTACTCTGGCCTAATGGTTAAGGTCTTAACTCTTACTCTGGCCTACTGGTTAAGGTCTTAACTCTTACTCTGGCCTAATAGCTAAGGTCTTAACTCTTACTCTGGCCTACTGGTTAAGGTCTTAACTTTTACTCTGGCCTAATAGCTAAGGTCTTAGACTCATACTCTGGCCTAATGGTTAAGGTCTTAACTCTTAATCTGGCCTACCGGTTAAGGTCTTAACTCTTACTCTGGCCTACTGGTTAAGGTCTTAACTCTTACTATGGCCTAATAGCTAAGATCTTAGACTCATACTCTGGCCTACTGGTTAAGGTCTTATCTCTTACTCTGGCCTACTGGTTAAGGTCTTAACTCTTACTCTGGCCTAATAGCTAAGGTCTTAGACTCGTACTCTGGCCTATTGGTTAAGGTCTTAACTCTTACTCTGGCCCACTGGTTAAGGTCTTAACTCTTACTCTGGCATAATAGCTAAGGTCTTAGACTCGTACTTTGGCCTAATAGCTAAGGTCTTAACTCTTACTCTGGCCTAATAGCTAATGTCTTAACTCTTACTCTGGCCTAATAGCTAAGGTCTTAGACTCGTAGTCTGGCCTAATAGCTAAGGTCTTAACTCTTACTCTGGCCTACTGGTTAAGGTCTTAACTCTTACTCTGGTCTAATAGCTAAGGTATTAGACTTGTATTCTGGCCTACTGGTTAAGGTCTTAACTCTTACTCTGGCATAATAGCTAAGGTCTTAGACTCGTACTATGGCCTGCAGGTTAAGGTCTTAACTCTTACTCGGGCCTTTTGGTTAAGGTCTTAACTCTTACTCTGGCCTAATAGCTAAGGTCTTAGACTCGTACTCTGGCCTAATGGTTAAGGTCTTAACTCTTACTCTGGCCTACTGGTTAAGGTCTTAACTCTTACTCTGGCCTAATAGCTAAGGTCTTAACTCTTACTCTGGCCTACTGGTTAAGGTCTTAACTTTTACTCTGGCCTACTAGCTAAGGTCTTAGACTCATACTCTGGCCTAATGGTTAAGGTCTTAACTCTTAATCTGGCCTACCGGTTAAGGTCTTAACTCTTACTCTGGCCTACTGGTTAAGGTCTTAACTCTTACTATGGCCTAATAGCTAAGGTCTTAGACTCGTACTCTGGCCTAATAGCTAAGGTCTTAACTCTTACTCTGGACTAATAGCTAAGGTCTTAGACTCGTGCTCTGGCCTACTGGTTAAGGTCTTAACTCTTACTCTGGCCTACTGGTTATGGTCTTAACTCTTACTCTGGCCTAATAGCTAAGGTCTTAGTCTCGTACTCTGGCCTAATGGTTAGGTTCTTAACTCTTACTCTGGCCTACTGGTTAAGGTCTTAACTCTTACGCTGGCCTAATTGCTAAGGTCTTAACTCTTACTCTGGCCTAATAGCTATGGTCCTAGACTCGTACTCCGGCCTAATGGTTAAGGTCTTAACTCTTACTCTGGCCTACTGGTTAAGGTCTTAACTCTTACTCTGGCCTAATAGCTAAGGTCTTCGACTCGTACTCTGGCGTAATGGTTAAGGTCTTAACTCTTACTCTGGCCTAATAGCTAAGATCTTAGACTCGTACTCTGGCCTACTGGTTAAGGTCTTATCTCTTACTCTGGCCTACTGGTTAAGGTCTTAACTCTTACTCTGGCCTAATAGCTAAGGTCTTAGACTCGTACTCTGGCCTAATGGTTAAGGTCTTAACTCTTATTCTGGCCTAATAGCTAAGGTCTTAACTCTTACTCTGGCCTACTGGTTAAGGTCTTAACTCTTACTCTGGCCTACTGGTTAAGGTCTTAACTCTTACTATGGCCTAATAGCTAAGGTCTTAGACTCGTACTCTGGCCTAATAGCTAAGGTCTTAACTCTTACTCTGGCCTAATAGCTAACGTCTCAGACTCGAACTCTGGCCTACTGGTTAAGGTCTTAACTCTTACTCTGGCCTACTGGTTAAGGTCTTAACTCTTACCTTGGCCTAATGGCTAAGGTCTTAGACTCGTACTCTGGCCTAATGGTTAAGGTCTTAACTCTTACTCTGGCCTAATAGCTAAGGTCTTAACTCTTAATCTGGCCTACTGGTTAAGGTCTTAACTCTTACTCTGGCCTACTGGTTAAAGTCTTAACTCTTACTATGGCCTAATATCTAACGTCTTAGACTCGTACTCTGGCCTAATAGCTAAGGTCTTAACTCTTACTCTGGACTAATAGCTAAGGTCTTAGACTTGTGCTCTGGCCTACTGGTTAAGGTCTTAACTCTTACTCTGGCCTACTGGTTATGGTCTTAACTCTTACTCTGGCCTAATAACTAAGGCCTTAACTCTTACTCTGGCCTAATAGCTAAGGTCTTAGACTCGTATTCTGGCCTAATGGTTAAGGTCTTAACTCTTACTCTGGCCTAATAGCTAAGGTCTTAGACTCGTACTCTGGCCTAATAGCTAAGGTCTTAGACTCGTACTCTGGCCTAATGGTTAATATCTTAACTCTTACTCTGGCCTAATAGCTAAGGTCTTAACTCTTACTCTGGCCTACTGGTTAAGGTCTTAACTCTTACTCTGGCCTAATAGCTAAGGTCTTAGACTCGTACTCTGGCCTAATAGCTACGGTCTTAACTCTTACTCTGGCCTAATAGCTAAGGTCTTAGACTCGTACTCTGGCCTACTGGTTAAGGTCTTAACTCTTACTCTGGCCTAATAGCTAAGGTCTTAGACTCGTACGCTGGCCTAATAGCTAAGGTCTTAGGCCCGTACTCTGGCCTATTGGTTAAGGTCTTAACTCCTACTCTGGCCTAATAGCTAAGGTCTTAGACTCGTACTCTGGCCTACTGGTTAAGGTCTTAACTCTTACTCTGGCCTACTGGTTAAGGTCTTAACTCTTACGCTGGCCTAATAGCTAAGGTCTTAGACTCGTACTCTGGCATAGTAGCTAAGGTCTTAGATTCGTACTCTGGCCTAATGGTTAAGGTCTTAACTCTTACTCTGGACTAATAGCTAAGGTCTTAACTCTTACTCTGGCCTACTGGTTAAGGTCTTAACTCTTACTCTGGCCTAATAGCTAAGGTCTTAACTCTTACTCCTGCCTAATAGCTAAGGTCTTAGACTCGTACTCTGGGCTAATGGTTAAGGTCTTAACTCTTACTCTGGCCTACTGGTTAAGGTCTTAGAGTCGTACTCTGGCCTAATAGCTAAGGTCTTAGACTCGTACTCTGGCCTAATGCTTAAGGTCTTAACTCTTACTCTGGCCTACTGGTTAAGGTCTTAACTCTTACTCTGGCCTAATAGCTAAGGTCTTAACTATTACTCCTGCCTAATAGCTAAGGTCTTAGACTCGTACTCTGGGCTAATGGTTAAGGTCTTAACTCTTACTCTGGCCTACTGGTTAAGGTCTTAGACTCGTACTCTGGCCTAATAGCTAAGGTCTTAGACTCGTACTCTGGCCTAATGGTTAAGGTCTTAACTCTTATTCTGGCCTAATAGCTAAGGTCTTAACTCTTACTCTGGCCTACTGGTTAAGGTCTTAACTCTTACTCTGGCCTACTGGTTAAGGTCTTAACTCTTACTATGGCCTAATAGCTAAGGTCTTAGACTCGTACTCTGGCCTAATAGCTAAGGTCTTAACTCTTACTCTGGCCTAATAGCTAACGTCTCAGACTCGAACTCTGGCCTACTGGTTAAGGTCTTAACTCTTACTCTGGCCTACTGGTTAAGGTCTTAACTCTTACCTTGGCCTAATGGCTAAGGTCTTAGACTCGTACTCTGGCCTAATGGTTAAGGTCTTAACTCTTACTCTGGCCTAATAGCTAAGGTCTTAACTCTTAATCTGGCCTACTGGTTAAGGTCTTAACTCTTACTCTGGCCTACTGGTTAAGGTCTTAACTCTTACTATGGCCTAATATCTAACGTCTTAGACTCGTACTCTGGCCTAATAGCTAAGGTCTTAACTCTTACTCTGGACTAATAGCTAAGGTCTTAGACTTGTGCTCTGGCCTACTGGTTAAGGTCTTAACTCTTACTCTGGCCTACTGGTTATGGTCTTAACTCTTACTCTGGCCTAATAACTAAGGCCTTAACTCTTACTCTGGCCAAATAGCTAAGGTCTTAGACTCGTATTCTGGCCTAATGGTTAAGGTCTTAACTCTTACTCTGGCCTAATAGCTAAGGTCTTAGACTCGTACTCTGGCCTAATAGCTAAGGTCTTAGACTCGTACTCTGGCCTAATGGTTAATGTCTTAACTCTTACTCTGGCCTAATAGCTAAGGTCTTAACTCTTACTCTGGCCTACTGGTTAAGGTCTTAACTCTTACTCTGGCCTAATAGCTAAGGTCTTAGACTCGTACTCTGGCCTAATAGCTACGGTCTTAACTCTTACTCTGGCCTAATAGCTAAGGTCTTAGACTCGTACTCTGGCCTACTGGTTAAGATCTTAACTCTTACTCTGGCCTAATAGCTAAGGTCTTAGACTCGTACGCTGGCCTAATAGCTAAGGTCTTAGGCCCGTACTCTGGCCTATTGGTTAAGGTCTTAACTCCTACTCTGGCCTAATAGCTAAGGTCTTAGACTCGTACTCTGGCCTACTGGTTAAGGTCTTAACTCTTACTCTGGCCTACTGGTTAAGGTCTTAACTCTTACGCTGGCCTAATAGCTAAGGTCTTAGACTCGTACTCTGGCATAGTAGCTAAGGTCTTAGATTCGTACTCTGGCCTAATGGTTAAGGTCTTAACTCTTACTCTGGACTAATAGCTAAGGTCTTAACTCTTACTCTGGCCTACTGGTTAAGGTCTTAACTCTTACTCTGGCCTAATAGCTAAGGTCTTAACTCTTACTCCTGCCTAATAGCTAAGGTCTTAGACTCGTACTCTGGGCTAATGGTTAAGGTCTTAACTCTTACTCTGGCCTACTGGTTAAGGTCTTAGAGTCGTACTCTGGCCTAATAGCTAAGGTCTTAGACTCGTACTCTGGCCTAATGCTTAAGGTCTTAACTCTTACTCTGGCCTACTGGTTAAGGTCTTAACTCTTACTCTGGCCTAATAGCTAAGGTCTTAACTATTACTCCTGCCTAATAGCTAAGGTCTTAGACTCGTACTCTGGGCTAATGGTTAAGGTCTTAACTCTTACTCTGGCCTACTGGTTAAGGTCTTAGACTCGTACTCTGGCCTAATAGCTAAGGTCTTAGACTCGTACTCTGGAATAATGCTTAAGGTCTTAACTCTTACTCTGGCCTACTGGTTAAGGTCTTAACTCTTACTCTGGCCTAATAGCTAAGGTCTTAACTCTTACTCTGGCCTAATAGCTAAGGTCTTAGGCTCATACTCTGGCCTACTGGTTAAGGTCTAAAATCTTACTCTGGCCTACTGGTTAAGGTCTTAACTCTTACTCTGGCCTCATAGCTAAGGTCTTAGACTCGTACTCTGGCCTAATAGATAAGGTCTTAGACTCGTACTCTGGCCTAATGGTTAAGCTTTTAACTCCTACTCTGGCCTAATAGCTAAGGTCTTAACTCTTACTCTGGCCTACTGGTTAAGGTCTTAACTCTTACTCTGGCCTAATAGCTAAGGTCTTAACTCTTACTCTGGCCTAATAGCTAAGGTCTTAGACTCATACTCTGGCCTAATGGTTAAGGTCTTAACTCTTACTCTGGCCTACTGGTTAAGGTCTTAACTCTTACTCTGGCCTAATAGCTAAGGTTTTAGACTTGTACTCTGGCCTACTGGTTAAGGTCTTAACTCTTACTCTGGCATAATAGCTAAGGTCTTAGACTCGTACTTTGGCCTAATAGCTAAGGTCTTAACTCTTACTCTGGCCTTATAGCTAATGTCTTAACTCTTACTCTGGCCTAATAGCTAAGGTCTTAGACTCGTACTCTGGCCTAATAGCTAAGGTCTTAACTCTTACTCTGGCCTACTGGTTAAGGTCTTAACTCTTACTCTGGTCTAATAGCTAAGGTATTAGACTTGTATTCTGGCCTACTGGTTAAGGTCTTAACTCTTACTCTGGCATAATAGCTAAGGTCTTAGACTCGTACTCTGGCCTAATAGCTAAGGGCTTAACTCTTACTCTGGCCTAATAGCTAATGTCTTAACTCTTACTCTGGCCTAATAGCTAAGGTCTTAGAATCGTACTCTGGCCTAATAGCTAAGGTCTTAACTCTTACTCTGGCCTACTGGTTAAGGTCTTAACTCTTACTCTGGCCTAACAGCTAAGGTCTTGGACTCGTACTCTGGCCTAATAGCTAAGGTCTTAGACTCGTACTATGGCCTGCAGGTTAAGGTCTTAACTCTTACTCGGGCCTTTTGGTTAAGGTCTTAACTCTTACTCTGGCCTAATAGCTAAGGTCTTAGACTCGTACTCTGGCCTAATGGTTAAGGTCTTAACTCTTACTCTGGCCTACTGGTTAAGGTCTTAACTCTTACTCTGGCCTAATAGCTAAGGTCTTAACTCTTACTCTGGCCTACTGGTTAAGGTCTTAACTTTTACACTGGCCTAATAGCTAAGGTCTTAGACTCATACTCTGGCCTAATGGTTAAGGTCTTAACTCTTAATCTGGCCTACCGGTTAAGGTCTTAACTCTTACTCTGGCCTACTGGTTAAGGTCTTAACTCTTACTATGGCCTAATAGCTAAGATCTTAGACTCATACTCTGGCCTACTGGTTAAGGTCTTATCTCTTACTCTGGCCTACTGGTTAAGGTCTTAACTCTTACTCTGGCCTAATAGCTAAGGTCTTAGACTCGTACTCTGGCCTATTGGTTAAGGTCTTAACTCTTACTCTGGCCAAATAGCTAAGGTCTTAGACTCGTACTCTGGCCTAATGGTTAAGGTCTTAACTCTAACTCTGGCCTACTGGTTAAGGTCTTAACTCTTAGTCATGCCAAAAAGCGAAGGTCTTAACTCTTACTCTGGCCTAATAGCAAAGGTCTTAGACTCGTAATATGGCCTAATATCTAAGGTCTTAACTCTTACTCTGGCCTAATAGCTAAGGTCTTAGACTCGTACTATGGCCTACAGGTTAAGGTCTTAACTCTTACTCTGGCCTACTGGTTAAGGTCTTAACTCTTACTCTGGCCTACTGGTTAAGGTCTTAACTCTTACTCTGGCCTGATGGTTAAGGTCTTAACTCTTACTCTGGCCTAATAGCTAAGGTCTTAGACTCGTACTGTGGCCTAATGGTTAAGGTCTTAACTTTTACTCTGGCCTAATAGCTAAGGTCTCAACTCTTACTCTGGCCTAATAGCTAAGTTCTTAGCCTCGTACTCTGGCCTACTGGTTAAGGTCTTAACACTTACTCTGGCCTACTAGTTAAGGTCTTAACTCTTACTCTGGCCTAATAGCTAAGGTCTTAGACTCGTACTCTGGCCTAATAGCTAAGGTCTTAGACTCGTACTCTGGCCTAAGGGTTAATCTCTTAACTCTTATTCTGGCCTAATAGCTAAGGTCTTAACTCTTACTCTGGCCTACTGGTTAAGGTCTTAACTCCTACTCCGGCCTACTGGTTAAGGTCTTAACTCTTACTATGGCCTAATAGCTAAGGTCTTAGACTCGTACTCTGGCCTAATAGCTAAGGTCTTAACTCTTACTCTGGCCTAATAGCTAACGTCTCAGACTCGAACTCTGGCCTACTGGTTAAGGTCTTAACTCTTACTCTGGCCTACTGGTTAAGGTCTTAACTCTTACCTTGGCCTAATAGCTAAGGTCTTAGACTCGTACTCTGGCCTAATGGTTAAGGTCTTAACTCTTACTCTGGCCTAATAGCTAAGGTCTTACCTCTTAATCTGGCCTACTGGTTAAGGTCTTAACTCTTACTCTGGCCTACTGGTTAAGGTCTTAACTCTTACTATGGCCTAATAGCTAAGGTCTTAGACTCGTACTCTGGCCTAATAGCTAAGGTCTTAACTCTTACTCTGGACTAATAGCTAAGGTCTTAGACTTGTGCTCTGGCCTACTGGTTAAGGTCTTAACTCTTACTCTGGCCTCCTGGTTATGGTCTTAACTCTTACTCTGGCCTAATAGCTAAGGTCTTAGACTCGTACTCTGGCCTAATAGCTACGGTCTTAACTCTTACTCTGGCCTAATAGCTAAGGTCTTAGACTCGTACTCTGGCCTACTGGTTAATGTCTTAACTCTTACTCTGGCCTAATAGCTAAGGTCTTAGACTCGTACGCTGGCCTAATAGCTAAGGTCTTAGGCCCGTACTCTGGCCTATTGGTTAAGGTCTTAACTCCTACTCTGGCCTAATAGCTAAGGTCTTAGACTCGTACTCTGGCCTACTGGTTAAGGTCTTAACTCTTACTCTGGCCTACTGGTTAAGGTCTTAACTCTTACGCTGGCCTAATAGCTAAGGTCTTAGACTCGTACTCTGGCCTAGTAGCTAAGGTCTTAGATTCGTACTCTGGCCTAATGGTTAAGGTCTTAACTCTTACTCTGGACTAATAGCTAAGGTCTTAACTCTTACTCTGGCCTACTGGTTAAGGTCTTAACTCTTACTCTGGCCTAATAGCTAAGGTCTTAACTCTTACTCCTGCCTAATAGCTAAGGTCTTAGACTCGTACTCTGGGCTAATGGTTAAGGTCTTAACTCTTACTCTGGCCTACTGGTTAAGGTCTTAGACTCGTACTCTGGCCTAATAGCTAAGGTCTTAGACTCGTACTCTGGCCTAATGCTTAAGGTCTTAACTCTTACTCTGGCCTACTGGTTAAGGTCTTAACTCTTACTCTGGCCTAATAGCTAAGGTCTTAACTCTTACTCTGGCCTAATAGATAAGGTCTTAGGCTCATACTCTGGCCTACTGGTTAAGGTCTAAAATCTTACTCTGGCCTACTGGTTAAGGTCTTAACTCTTACTCTGGCCTCATAGCTAAGGTCTTAGACTCGTACTCTGGCCTAATAGATAAGGTCTTAGACTTGTACTCTGGCCTAATGGTTAAGCTTTTAACTCCTACTCTGGCCTAATAGCTAAGGTCTTAACTCTTACTCTGGCCTACTGGTTAAGGTCTTAACTCTTACTCTGGCCTAATAGCTAAGGTCTTAACTCTTACTCTGGCCTAATAGCTAAGGTCTTAGACTGATACTCTGGCCTAATGGTTAAGGTCTTAACTCTTACTCTGGCCTACTGGTTAAGGTCTTAACTCTTACTCTGGCCTAATAGCTAAGGTTTTAGACTTGTACTCTGGCCTACTGGTTAAGGTCTTAACTCTTACTCTGGCATAATAGCTAAGGTCTTAGACTCGTACTTTGGCCTAATAGCTAAGGTCTTAACTCTTACTCTGGCCTAATAGCTAATGTCTTAACTCTTACTCTGGCCTAATAGCTAAGGTCTTAGACTCGTAGTCTGGCCTAATAGCTAAGGTCTTAACTCTTACTCTGGCCTACTGGTTAAGGTCTTAACTCTTACTCTGGTCTAATAGCTAAGGTATTAGACTTGTATTCTGGCCTACTGGTTAAGGTCTTAACTCTTACTCTGGCATAATAGCTAAGGTCTTAGACTCGTACTCTGGCCTAATAGCTAAGGGCTTAACTCTTACTCTGGCCTAATAGCTAATGTCTTAACTCTTACTCTGGCCTAATAGCTAAGGTCTTAGAATCGTACTCTGGCCTAATAGCTAAGGTCTTAACTCTTACTCTGGCCTACTGGTTAAGGTCTTAACTCTTACTCTGGCCTAACAGCTAAGGTCTTGGACTCGTACTCTGGCCTAATAGCTAAGGTCCTAGACTCGTACTATGGCCTGCAGGTTAAGGTCTTAACTCTTACTCGGGCCTTTTGGTTAAGGTCTTAACTCTTACTCTGGCCTAATAGCTAAGGTCTTAGACTCGTACTCTGGCCTAATGGTTAAGGTCTTAACTCTTACTCTGGCCTACTGGTTAAGGTCTTAACTCTTACTCTGGCCTAATAGATAAGGTCTTAACTCTTACTCTGGCCTACTGGTTAAGGTCTTAACTTTTACTCTGGCCTAATAGCTAAGGTCTTAGACTCATACTCTGGCCTAATGGTTAAGGTCTTAACTCTTAATCTGGCCTACCGGTTAAGGTCTTAACTCTTACTCTGGCCTACTGGTTAAGGTCTTAACTCTTACTATGGCCTAATAGCTAAGATCTTAGACTCATACTCTGGCCTACTGGTTAAGGTCTTATCTCTTACTCTGGCCTAATAGCTAAGGTCTTAGACTCGTACTCTGGCCTATTGGTTAAGGTCTTAACTCTTACTCTGGCCCACTGGTTAAGGTCTTAACTCTTACTCTGGCATAATAGCTAAGGTCTTAGACTCGTACTTTGGCCTAATAGCTAAGGTCTTAACTCTTACTCTGGCCTAATAGCTAATGTCTTAACTCTTACTCTGGCCTAATAGCTAAGGTCTTAGACTCGTAGTCTGGCCTAATAGCTAAGGTCTTAACTCTTACTCTGGCCTACTGGTTAAGGTCTTAACTCTTACTCTGGTCTAATAGCTAAGGTATTAGACTTGTATTCTGGCCTACTGGTTAAGGTCTTAACTCTTACTCTGGCATAATAGCTAAGGTCTTAGACTCGTACTCTGGCCTAATAGCTAAGGGCTTAACTCTTACTCTGGCCTAATAGCTAATGTCTTAACTCTTACTCTGGCCTAATAGCTAAGGTCTTAGAATCGTACTCTGGCCTAATAGCTAAGGTCTTAACTCTTACTCTGGCCTACTGGTTAAGGTCTTAACTCTTACTCTGGCCTAACAGCTAAGGTCTTGGACTCGTACTCTGGCCTAATAGCTAAGGTCTTAGACTCGTACTATGGCCTGCAGGTTAAGGTCTTAACTCTTACTCGGGCCTTTTGGTTAAGGTCTTAACTCTTACTCTGGCCTAATAGCTAAGGTCTTAGACTCGTACTCTGGCCTAATGGTTAAGGTCTTATCTCTTACTCTGGCCTACTGGTTAAGGCCTTAACTCTTACTCTGGCCTAATAGATAAGGTCTTAACTCTTACTCTGGCCTACTGGTTAAGGTCTTAACTTTTACTCTGGCCTAATAGCTAAGGTCTTAGACTCATACTCTGGCCTAATGGTTAAGGTCTTAACTCTTAATCTGGCCTACCGGTTAAGGTCTTAACTCTTACTCTGGCCTACTGGTTAAGGTCTTAACTCTTACTATGGCCTAATAGCTAAGATCTTAGACTCATACTCTGGCCTACTGGTTAAGGTCTTATCTCTTACTCTGGCCTACTGGTTAAGGTCTTAACTCTTACTCTGGCCTAATAGCTAAGGTCTTAGACTCGTACTCTGGCCTATTGGTTAAGGTCTTAACTCTTACTCTGGCCTACTGGTTAAGGTCTTAACTCTTACTCTGGCCAAATAGCTAAGGTCTTAGACTCGTACTCTGGCCTAATGGTTAAGGTCTTAACTCTAACTCTGGCCTACTGGTTAAGGTCTTAACTCTTAGTCAGGCCAAATAGCGAAGGTCTTAACTCTTACTCTGGCCTAATAGCAAAGGTCTTAGACTCGTAATATGGCCTAATATCTAAGGTCTTAACTCTTACTCTGGCCTAATAGCTAAGGTCTTAGACTCGTACTATGGCCTACAGGTTAAGGTCTTAACTCTTACTCTGGCCTACTGGTTAAGGTCTTAACTCTTACTCTGGCCTACTGGTTAAGGTCTTAACTCTTACTCTGGCCTGATGGTTAAGGTCTTAACTCTTACTCTGGCCTAATAGCTAAGGTCTTAGACTCGTACTGTGGCCTAATGGTTAAGGCCTTAACTTTTACTCTGGCCTAATAGCTAAGGTCTCAACTCTTACTCTGGCCTAATAGCTAAGTTCTTAGCCTCGTACTCTGGCCTACTGGTTAAGGTCTTAACTCTTACTCTGGCCTACTAGTTAAGGTCTTAACTCTTACTTTGGCCTAATAGCTAAGGTCTTAGACTCGTACTCTGGCCTAATAGCTAAGGTCTTAGACTCGTACTCTGGCCTAAGGGTTAATCTCTTAACTCTTATTCTGGCCTAATAGCTAAGGTCTTAACTCTTACTCTGGCCTACTGGTTAAGGTCTTAACTCCTACTCCGGCCTACTGGTTAAGGTCTTAACTCTTACTATGGCCTAATAGCTAAGGTCTTAGACTCGTACTCTGGCCTAATAGCTAAGGTCTTAACTCTTACTCTGGCCTAATAGCTAACGTCTCAGACTCGAACTCTGGCCTACTGGTTAAGGTCTTAACTCTTACTCTGGCCTACTGGTTAAGGTCTTAACTCTTACCTTGGCCTAATAGCTAAGGTCTTAGACTCGTACTCTGGCCTAATGGTTAAGGTCTTAACTCTTACTCTGGCCTAATAGCTAAGGTCTTACCTCTTAATCTGGCCTACTGGTTAAGGTCTTAACTCTTACTCTGGCCTACTGGTTAAGGTCTTAACTCTTACTATGGCCTAATAGCTAAGGTCTTAGACTCGTACTCTGGCCTAATAGCTAAGGTCTTAACTCTTACTCTGGACTAATAGCTAAGGTCTTAGACTTGTGCTCTGGCCTACTGGTTAAGGTCTTAACTCTTACTCTGGCCTACTGGTTATGGTCTTAACTCTTACTCTGGCCTAATAGCTAAGGTCTTAGTCTCGTACTCTGGCCTAATGGTTAAGTTCTTAACTCTTACTCTGGCCTACTGGTTAAGGTCTTAACTCTTACGCTGGCCTAATTGCTAAGGTCTTAACTCTTACTCTGGCCTAATAGCTATGGTCCTAGACTCGTACTCCGGCCTAATGGGTAAGGTCTTAACTCTTACTCTGGCCTACTGGTTAAGGTCTTAACTCTTACTCTGGCCTAATAGCTAAGGTCTTCGACTCGTACTCTGCCGTAATGGTTAAGGTCTTAACTCTTATTCTGGCCTAATAGCTAAGATCTTAGACTCGTACTCTGGCCTACTGGTTAAGGTTTTATCTCTTACTCTGGCCTACTGGTTAAGGTCTTAACTCTTACTCTGGCCTAATAGCTAAGGTCTTAGACTCGTACTCTGGCCTAATGGTTAAGGTCTTAACTCTTATTCTGGCCTAATAGCTAAGGTCTTAACTCTTACTCTGGCCTACTGGTTAAGGTCTTAACTCTTACTCTGGCCTACTGGTTAAGGTCTTAACTCTTACTATGGCCTAATAGCTAAGGTCTTAGACTCGTACTCTGGCCTAATAGCTAAGGTCTTAACTCTTACTCTGGCCTAATAGCTAACGTCTCAGACTCAAACTCTGGCCTACTGGTTAAGGTCTTAACTCTTACTCTGGCCTACTGGTTAAGGTCTTAACTCTTACCTTGGCCTAATGGCTAAGGTCTTAGACTCGTACTCTGGCCTAATGGTTAAGGTCTTAACTCTTACTCTGGCCGAATAGCTAAGGTCCTAACTCTTAATCTGGCCTACTGGTTAAGGTCTTAACTCTTACTCTGGCCTACTGGTTAAGGTCTTAACTCTTACTATGGCCTAATAGCTAAGGTCTTAGACTCGTACTCTGGCCTAATAGCTAAGGTCTTAACTCTTACTCTGGACTAATAGCTAAGGTCTTAGACTTGTGCTCTGGCCTACTGGTTAAGGTCTTAACTCTTGCTCTGGCCTACTGGTTATGGTGTTAACTCTTACTCTGGCCTAATAGCTAAGGTCTTAACTCTTACTCTGGCCTAATAGCTAAGGTCTTAGACTCGTACTCTGGCCTAATGGTTAAGGTCTTAACTCTTACTCTGGCCTACTGGTTAAGGTCTTAACTCTTACTCTGGCCTAATAGCTAAGGTCTTAGTCTCGTACTCTGGCCTAATGGTTAAGTTCTTAACTCTTACTCTGGCCTACTGGTTAAGGTCTTAACTCTTACTCTGGCCTAATAGCTAAGATCTTAGACTCATACTCTGGCCTACTGGTTAAGGTCTTATCTCTTACTCTGGCCTACTGGTTAAGGTCTTAACTCTTACTCTGGCCTAATAGCTAAGGTCTTAGACCCGTACTCTGGCCTAATGGTTAAGGTCTTAACTCTTACTCTGGCCTACTGGTTAAGGTCTTAACTCTTACTCTGGCCAAATAGCTGAGGTCTTAGACTCATACTCTGGCCTAATGGTTAAGGTCTTAACTCTAACTCTGGCCTACTGCTTAAGGTCTTACCTCTTAGTCAGGCCAAATAGCTAAGGTCTTAACTCTTACTCTGGCCTAATAGCAAAGGTCTTAGACTCGTAATATGGCCTAATAGCTAAGGTCTTAACTCTTACTCTGGCCTAATAGCTAAGTTCTTAGACTCATACTATGGCCTACAGGTTAAGGTCTTAACTCTTACTCTGGCCTACTGGTTAAGGTCTTAACGCTTACTCTGGCCTACTGGTTAAGGTCTTAACTCTTACTCTGGCCTAATAGCTAAGGTCTTAACTCTTACTCTGGCCTACTGGTTAAGGTCTTAACTCTTACTCTGGCCTAATAGCTAAGGTCTTAGACTCGTACTCTGGCCTAATAGCTACGGTCTTAACTCTTACTCTGGCCTAATAGCTAAGGTCTTAGACTCGTACTCTGGCCTACTGGTTAAGGTCTTAACTCTTACTCTGGCATAATAGCTAAGGTCTTAGACTCGTACGCTGGCCTAATAGCTAAGGTCTTAGGCCCGTACTCTGGCCTATTGGTTAAGGTCTTAACTCCTACTCTGGCCTAATAGCTAAGGTCTTAGACTCGTACTCTGGCCTAATGGTTAAGGTCTTAACTCTTACTCTGGCCTACTGGTTAAGGTCTTAACTCATACTCTGGCCTAATAGCTAAGGTCTTAACTCTTACTCTGGCCTAATAGCTAAGGTCTTAGGCTCATACTCTGGCCTACTGGTTAAGGTCTTAACTCTTACTCTGGCCTACTGGTTAAGGTCTTAACTCTTACTCTGGCCTCATAGCTAAGGTCTTAGACTCGTACTCTGGCCTAATAGATAAGGTCTTAGACTCGTACTCTGGCCTAATGGTTAAGCTTTTAACTCCTACTCTGGCCTAATAGCTAAGGTCTTAACTCTTACTCTGGCCTACTGGTTAAGGTCTTAACTCTTACTCTGGCCTAATAGCTAAGGTCTTAACTCTTACTCTGGCCTAATAGCTAAGGTCTTAGACTCATACTCTGGCCTAATGGTTAAGGTCTTAACTCTTACTCTGGCCTACTGGTTAAGGTCTTAACTCTTACTCTGGCCTAATAGCTAAGGTTTTAGACTTGTACTCTGGCCTACTGGTTAAGGTCTTAACTCTTACTCTGGCATAATAGCTAAGGTCTTAGACTCGTACTTTGGCCTAATAGCTAAGGTCTTAACTCTTACTCTGGCCTAATAGCTAATGTCTTAACTCTTACTCTGGCCTAATAGCTAAGGTCTTAGACTCGTACTCTGGCCTAATAGCTAAGGTCTTAACTCTTACTCTGGCCTACTGGTTAAGGTCTTAACTCTTACTCTGGTCTAATAGCTAAGGTATTAGACTTGTATTCTGGCCTACTGGTTAAGGTCTTAACTCTTACTCTGGCATAATAGCTAAGGTCTTAGACTCGTACTCTGGCCTAATAGCTAAGGGCTTAACTCTTACTCTGGCCTAATAGCTAATGTCTTAACTCTTACTCTGGCCTAATAGCTAAGGTCTTAGAATCGTACTCTGGCCTAATAGCTAAGGTCTTAACTCTTACTCTGGCCTACTGGTTAAGGTCTTAACTCTTACTCTGGCCTAACAGCTAAGGTCTTGGACTCGTACTCTGGCCTAATAGCTAAGGTCTTAGACTCGTACTATGGCCTGCAGGTTAAGGTCTTAACTCTTACTCGGGCCTTTTGGTTAAGGTCTTAACTCTTACTCTGGCCTAATAGCTAAGGTCTTAGACTCGTACTCTGGCCTAATGGTTAAGGTCTTAACTCTTACTCTGGCCTACTGGTTAAGGTCTTAACTCTTACTCTGGCCTAATAGCTAAGGTCTTAACTCTTACTCTGGCCTACTGGTTAAGGTCTTAACTTTTACTCTGGCCTAATAGCTAAGGTCTTAGACTCATACTCTGGCCTAATGGTTAAGGTCTTAACTCTTAATCTGGCCTACCGGTTAAGGTCTTAACTCTTACTCTGGCCTACTGGTTAAGGTCTTAACTCTTACTATGGCCTAATAGCTAAGATCTTAGACTCATACTCTGGCCTACTGGTTAAGGTCTTATCTCTTACTCTGGCCTACTGGTTAAGGTCTTAACTCTTACTCTGGCCTAATAGCTAAGGTCTTAGACTCGTACTCTGGCCTATTGGTTAAGGTCTTAACTCTTACTCTGGCCCACTGGTTAAGGTCTTAACTCTTACTCTGGCATAATAGCTAAGGTCTTAGACTCGTACTTTGGCCTAATAGCTAAGGTCTTAACTCTTACTCTGGCCTAATAGCTAATGTCTTAACTCTTACTCTGGCCTAATAGCTAAGGTCTTAGACTCGTAGTCTGGCCTAATAGCTAAGGTCTTAACTCTTACTCTGGCCTACTGGTTAAGGTCTTAACTCTTACTCTGGTCTAATAGCTAAGGTATTAGACTTGTATTCTGGCCTACTGGTTAAGGTCTTAACTCTTACTCTGGCATAATAGCTAAGGTCTTAGACTCGTACTCTGGCCTAATAGCTAAGGGCTTAACTCTTACTCTGGCCTAATAGCTAATGTCTTAACTCTTACTCTGGCCTAATAGCTAAGGTCTTAGAATCGTACTCTGGCCTAATAGCTAAGGTCTTAACTCTTACTCTGGCCTACTGGTTAAGGTCTTAACTCTTACTCTGGCCTAACAGCTAAGGTCTTGGACTCGTACTCTGGCCTAATAGCTAAGGTCTTAGACTCGTACTATGGCCTGCAGGTTAAGGTCTTAACTCTTACTCGGGCCTTTTGGTTAAGGTCTTAACTCTTACTCTGGCCTAATAGCTAAGGTCTTAGACTCGTACTCTGGCCTAATGGTTAAGGTCTTATCTCTTACTCTGGCCTACTGGTTAAGGCCTTAACTCTTACTCTGGCCTAATAGATAAGGTCTTAACTCTTACTCTGGCCTACTGGTTAAGGTCTTAACTTTTACTCTGGCCTAATAGCTAAGGTCTTAGACTCATACTCTGGCCTAATGGTTAAGGTCTTAACTCTTAATCTGGCCTACCGGTTAAGGTCTTAACTCTTACTCTGGCCTACTGGTTAAGGTCTTAACTCTTACTATGGCCTAATAGCTAAGATCTTAGACTCATACTCTGGCCTACTGGTTAAGGTCTTATCTCTTACTCTGGCCTACTGGTTAAGGTCTTAACTCTTACTCTGGCCTAATAGCTAAGGTCTTAGACTCGTACTCTGGCCTATTGGTTAAGGTCTTAACTCTTACTCTGGCCTACTGGTTAAGGTCTTAACTCTTACTCTGGCCAAATAGCTAAGGTCTTAGACTCGTACTCTGGCCTAATGGTTAAGGTCTTAACTCTAACTCTGGCCTACTGGTTAAGGTCTTAACTCTTAGTCAGGCCAAATAGCGAAGGTCTTAACTCTTACTCTGGCCTAATAGCAAAGGTCTTAGACTCGTAATATGGCCTAATATCTAAGGTCTTAACTCTTACTCTGGCCTAATAGCTAAGGTCTTAGACTCGTACTATGGCCTACAGGTTAAGGTCTTAACTCTTACTCTGGCCTACTGGTTAAGGTCTTAACTCTTACTCTGGCCTACTGGTTAAGGTCTTAACTCTTACTCTGGCCTGATGGTTAAGGTCTTAACTCTTACTCTGGCCTAATAGCTAAGGTCTTAGACTTGTACTGTGGCCTAATGGTTAAGGCCTTAACTTTTACTCTGGCCTAATAGCTAAGGTCTCAACTCTTACTCTGGCCTAATAGCTAAGTTCTTAGCCTCGTACTCTGGCCTACTGGTTAAGGTCTTAACTCTTACTCTGGCCTACTAGTTAAGGTCTTAACTCTTACTTTGGCCTAATAGCTAAGGTCTTAGACTCGTACTCTGGCCTAATAGCTAAGGTCTTAGACTCGTACTCTGGCCTAAGGGTTAATCTCTTAACTCTTATTCTGGCCTAATAGCTAAGGTCTTAACTCTTACTCTGGCCTACTGGTTAAGGTCTTAACTCCTACTCCGGCCTACTGGTTAAGGTCTTAACTCTTACTATGGCCTAATAGCTAAGGTCTTAGACTCGTACTCTGGCCTAATAGCTAAGGTCTTAACTCTTACTCTGGCCTAATAGCTAACGTCTCAGACTCGAACTCTGGCCTACTGGTTAAGGTCTTAACTCTTACTCTGGCCTACTGGTTAAGGTCTTAACTCTTACCTTGGCCTAATAGCTAAGGTCTTAGACTCGTACTCTGGCCTAATGGTTAAGGTCTTAACTCTTACTCTGGCCTAATAGCTAAGGTCTTACCTCTTAATCTGGCCTACTGGTTAAGGTCTTAACTCTTACTCTGGCCTACTGGTTAAGGTCTTAACTCTTACTATGGCCTAATAGCTAAGGTCTTAGACTCGTACTCTGGCCTAATAGCTAAGGTCTTAACTCTTACTCTGGACTAATAGCTAAGGTCTTAGACTTGTGCTCTGGCCTACTGGTTAAGGTCTTAACTCTTACTCTGGCCTACTGGTTATGGTCTTAACTCTTACTCTGGCCTAATAGCTAAGGTCTTAGTCTCGTACTCTGGCCTAATGGTTAAGTTCTTAACTCTTACTCTGGCCTACTGGTTAAGGTCTTAACTCTTACGCTGGCCTAATTGCTAAGGTCTTAACTCTTACTCTGGCCTAATAGCTATGGTCCTAGACTCGTACTCCGGCCTAATGGGTAAGGTCTTAACTCTTACTCTGGCCTACTGGTTAAGGTCTTAACTCTTACTCTGGCCTAATAGCTAAGGTCTTCGACTCGTACTCTGCCGTAATGGTTAAGGTCTTAACTCTTATTCTGGCCTAATAGCTAAGATCTTAGACTCGTACTCTGGCCTACTGGTTAAGGTTTTATCTCTTACTCTGGCCTACTGGTTAAGGTCTTAACTCTTACTCTGGCCTAATAGCTAAGGTCTTAGACTCGTACTCTGGCCTAATGGTTAAGGTCTTAACTCTTATTCTGGCCTAATAGCTAAGGTCTTAACTCTTACTCTGGCCTACTGGTTAAGGTCTTAACTCTTACTCTGGCCTACTGGTTAAGGTCTTAACTCTTACTATGGCCTAATAGCTAAGGTCTTAGACTCGTACTCTGGCCTAATAGCTAAGGTCTTAACTCTTACTCTGGCCTAATAGCTAACGTCTCAGACTCAAACTCTGGCCTACTGGTTAAGGTCTTAACTCTTACTCTGGCCTACTGGTTAAGGTCTTAACTCTTACCTTGGCCTAATGGCTAAGGTCTTAGACTCGTACTCTGGCCTAATGGTTAAGGTCTTAACTCTTACTCTGGCCGAATAGCTAAGGTCCTAACTCTTAATCTGGCCTACTGGTTAAGGTCTTAACTCTTACTCTGGCCTACTGGTTAAGGTCTTAACTCTTACTATGGCCTAATAGCTAAGGTCTTAGACTCGTACTCTGGCCTAATAGCTAAGGTCTTAACTCTTACTCTGGACTAATAGCTAAGGTCTTAGACTTGTGCTCTGGCCTACTGGTTAAGGTCTTAACTCTTGCTCTGGCCTACTGGTTATGGTGTTAACTCTTACTCTGGCCTAATAGCTAAGGTCTTAACTCTTACTCTGGCCTAATAGCTAAGGTCTTAGACTCGTACTCTGGCCTAATGGTTAAGGTCTTAACTCTTACTCTGGCCTACTGGTTAAGGTCTTAACTCTTACTCTGGCCTAATAGCTAAGGTCTTAGTCTCGTACTCTGGCCTAATGGTTAAGTTCTTAACTCTTACTCTGGCCTACTGGTTAAGGTCTTAACTCTTACTCTGGCCTAATAGCTAAGATCTTAGACTCATACTCTGGCCTACTGGTTAAGGTCTTATCTCTTACTCTGGCCTACTGGTTAAGGTCTTAACTCTTACTCTGGCCTAATAGCTAAGGTCTTAGACCCGTACTCTGGCCTAATGGTTAAGGTCTTAACTCTTACTCTGGCCTACTGGTTAAGGTCTTAACTCTTACTCTGGCCAAATAGCTGAGGTCTTAGACTCATACTCTGGCCTAATGGTTAAGGTCTTAACTCTAACTCTGGCCTACTGCTTAAGGTCTTACCTCTTAGTCAGGCCAAATAGCTAAGGTCTTAACTCTTACTCTGGCCTAATAGCAAAGGTCTTAGACTCGTAATATGGCCTAATAGCTAAGGTCTTAACTCTTACTCTGGCCTAATAGCTAAGTTCTTAGACTCATACTATGGCCTACAGGTTAAGGTCTTAACTCTTACTCTGGCCTACTGGTTAAGGTCTTAACGCTTACTCTGGCCTACTGGTTAAGGTCTTAACTCTTACTCTGGCCTAATAGCTAAGGTCTTAACTCTTACTCTGGCCTACTGGTTAAGGTCTTAACTCTTACTCTGGCCTAATAGCTAAGGTCTTAGACTCGTACTCTGGCCTAATAGCTACGGTCTTAACTCTTACTCTGGCCTAATAGCTAAGGTCTTAGACTCGTACTCTGGCCTACTGGTTAAGGTCTTAACTCTTACTCTGGCATAATAGCTAAGGTCTTAGACTCGTACGCTGGCCTAATAGCTAAGGTCTTAGGCCCGTACTCTGGCCTATTGGTTAAGGTCTTAACTCCTACTCTGGCCTAATAGCTAAGGTCTTAGACTCGTACTCTGGCCTAATGGTTAAGGTCTTAACTCTTACTCTGGCCTACTGGTTAAGGTCTTAACTCATACTCTGGCCTAATAGCTAAGGTCTTAACTCTTACTCTGGCCTAATAGCTAAGGTCTTAGGCTCATACTCTGGCCTACTGGTTAAGGTCTTAACTCTTACTCTGGCCTACTGGTTAAGGTCTTAACTCTTACTCTGGCCTCATAGCTAAGGTCTTAGACTCGTACTCTGGCCTAATAGATAAGGTCTTAGACTCGTACTCTGGCCTAATGGTTAAGCTTTTAACTCCTACTCTGGCCTAATAGCTAAGGTCTTAACTCTTACTCTGGCCTACTGGTTAAGGTCTTAACTCTTACTCTGGCCTAATAGCTAAGATCTTAGACTCATACTCTGGCCTACTGGTTAAGGTCTTATCTCTTACTCTGGCCTACTGGTTAAGGTCTTAACTCTTACTCTGGCCTAATAGCTAAGGTCTTAGACCCGTACTCTGGCCTAATGGTTAAGGTCTTAACTCTTACTCTGGCCTACTGGTTAAGGTCTTAACTCTTACTCTGGCCAAATAGCTGAGGTCTTAGACTCATACTCTGGCCTAATGGTTAAGGTCTTAACTCTAACTCTGGCCTACTGCTTAAGGTCTTACCTCTTAGTCAGGCCAAATAGCTAAGGTCTTAACTCTTACTCTGGCCTAATAGCAAAGGTCTTAGACTCGTAATATGGCCTAATAGCTAAGGTCTTAACTCTTACTCTGGCCTAATAGCTAAGTTCTTAGACTCATACTATGGCCTACAGGTTAAGGTCTTAACTCTTACTCTGGCCTACTGGTTAAGGTCTTAACGCTTACTCTGGCCTACTGGTTAAGGTCTTAACTCTTACTCTGGCCTAATAGCTAAGGTCTTAACTCTTACTCTGGCCTACTGGTTAAGGTCTTAACTCTTACTCTGGCCTAATAGCTAAGGTCTTAGACTCGTACTCTGGCCTAATAGCTACGGTCTTAACTCTTACTCTGGCCTAATAGCTAAGGTCTTAGACTCGTACTCTGGCCTACTGGTTAAGGTCTTAACTCTTACTCTGGCATAATAGCTAAGGTCTTAGACTCGTACGCTGGCCTAATAGCTAAGGTCTTAGGCCCGTACTCTGGCCTATTGGTTAAGGTCTTAACTCCTACTCTGGCCTAATAGCTAAGGTCTTAGACTCGTACTCTGGCCTAATGGTTAAGGTCTTAACTCTTACTCTGGCCTACTGGTTAAGGTCTTAACTCATACTCTGGCCTAATAGCTAAGGTCTTAACTCTTACTCTGGCCTAATAGCTAAGGTCTTAGGCTCATACTCTGGCCTACTGGTTAAGGTCTTAACTCTTACTCTGGCCTACTGGTTAAGGTCTTAACTCTTACTCTGGCCTCATAGCTAAGGTCTTAGACTCGTACTCTGGCCTAATAGATAAGGTCTTAGACTCGTACTCTGGCCTAATGGTTAAGCTTTTAACTCCTACTCTGGCCTAATAGCTAAGGTCTTAACTCTTACTCTGGCCTACTGGTTAAGGTCTTAACTCTTACTCTGGCCTAATAGCTAAGGTCTTAACTCTTACTCTGGCCTAATAGCTAAGGTCTTAGACTCATACTCTGGCCTAATGGTTAAGGTCTTAACTCTTACTCTGGCCTACTGGTTAAGGTCTTAACTCTTACTCTGGCCTAATAGCTAAGGTTTTAGACTTGTACTCTGGCCTACTGGTTAAGGTCTTAACTCTTACTCTGGCATAATAGCTAAGGTCTTAGACTCGTACTTTGGCCTAATAGCTAAGGTCTTAACTCTTACTCTGGCCTAATAGCTAATGTCTTAACTCTTACTCTGGCCTAATAGCTAAGGTCTTAGACTCGTACTCTGGCCTAATAGCTAAGGTCTTAACTCTTACTCTGGCCTACTGGTTAAGGTCTTAACTCTTACTCTGGTCTAATAGCTAAGGTATTAGACTTGTATTCTGGCCTACTGGTTAAGGTCTTAACTCTTACTCTGGCATAATAGCTAAGGTCTTAGACTCGTACTCTGGCCTAATAGCTAAGGGCTTAACTCTTACTCTGGCCTAATAGCTAATGTCTTAACTCTTACTCTGGCCTAATAGCTAAGGTCTTAGAATCGTACTCTGGCCTAATAGCTAAGGTCTTAACTCTTACTCTGGCCTACTGGTTAAGGTCTTAACTCTTACTCTGGCCTAACAGCTAAGGTCTTGGACTCGTACTCTGGCCTAATAGCTAAGGTCTTAGACTCGTACTATGGCCTGCAGGTTAAGGTCTTAACTCTTACTCGGGCCTTTTGGTTAAGGTCTTAACTCTTACTCTGGCCTAATAGCTAAGGTCTTAGACTCGTACTCTGGCCTAATGGTTAAGGTCTTAACTCTTACTCTGGCCTACTGGTTAAGGTCTTAACTCTTACTCTGGCCTAATAGCTAAGGTCTTAACTCTTACTCTGGCCTACTGGTTAAGGTCTTAACTTTTACTCTGGCCTAATAGCTAAGGTCTTAGACTCATACTCTGGCCTAATGGTTAAGGTCTTAACTCTTAATCTGGCCTACCGGTTAAGGTCTTAACTCTTACTCTGGCCTACTGGTTAAGGTCTTAACTCTTACTATGGCCTAATAGCTAAGATCTTAGACTCATACTCTGGCCTACTGGTTAAGGTCTTATCTCTTACTCTGGCCTACTGGTTAAGGTCTTAACTCTTACTCTGGCCTAATAGCTAAGGTCTTAGACTCGTACTCTGGCCTATTGGTTAAGGTCTTAACTCTTACTCTGGCCCACTGGTTAAGGTCTTAACTCTTACTCTGGCATAATAGCTAAGGTCTTAGACTCGTACTTTGGCCTAATAGCTAAGGTCTTAACTCTTACTCTGGCCTAATAGCTAATGTCTTAACTCTTACTCTGGCCTAATAGCTAAGGTCTTAGACTCGTAGTCTGGCCTAATAGCTAAGGTCTTAACTCTTACTCTGGCCTACTGGTTAAGGTCTTAACTCTTACTCTGGTCTAATAGCTAAGGTATTAGACTTGTATTCTGGCCTACTGGTTAAGGTCTTAACTCTTACTCTGGCATAATAGCTAAGGTCTTAGACTCGTACTCTGGCCTAATAGCTAAGGGCTTAACTCTTACTCTGGCCTAATAGCTAATGTCTTAACTCTTACTCTGGCCTAATAGCTAAGGTCTTAGAATCGTACTCTGGCCTAATAGCTAAGGTCTTAACTCTTACTCTGGCCTACTGGTTAAGGTCTTAACTCTTACTCTGGCCTAACAGCTAAGGTCTTGGACTCGTACTCTGGCCTAATAGCTAAGGTCTTAGACTCGTACTATGGCCTGCAGGTTAAGGTCTTAACTCTTACTCGGGCCTTTTGGTTAAGGTCTTAACTCTTACTCTGGCCTAATAGCTAAGGTCTTAGACTCGTACTCTGGCCTAATGGTTAAGGTCTTATCTCTTACTCTGGCCTACTGGTTAAGGCCTTAACTCTTACTCTGGCCTAATAGATAAGGTCTTAACTCTTACTCTGGCCTACTGGTTAAGGTCTTAACTTTTACTCTGGCCTAATAGCTAAGGTCTTAGACTCATACTCTGGCCTAATGGTTAAGGTCTTAACTCTTAATCTGGCCTACCGGTTAAGGTCTTAACTCTTACTCTGGCCTACTGGTTAAGGTCTTAACTCTTACTATGGCCTAATAGCTAAGATCTTAGACTCATACTCTGGCCTACTGGTTAAGGTCTTATCTCTTACTCTGGCCTACTGGTTAAGGTCTTAACTCTTACTCTGGCCTAATAGCTAAGGTCTTAGACTCGTACTCTGGCCTATTGGTTAAGGTCTTAACTCTTACTCTGGCCTACTGGTTAAGGTCTTAACTCTTACTCTGGCCAAATAGCTAAGGTCTTAGACTCGTACTCTGGCCTAATGGTTAAGGTCTTAACTCTAACTCTGGCCTACTGGTTAAGGTCTTAACTCTTAGTCAGGCCAAATAGCGAAGGTCTTAACTCTTACTCTGGCCTAATAGCAAAGGTCTTAGACTCGTAATATGGCCTAATATCTAAGGTCTTAACTCTTACTCTGGCCTAATAGCTAAGGTCTTAGACTCGTACTATGGCCTACAGGTTAAGGTCTTAACTCTTACTCTGGCCTACTGGTTAAGGTCTTAACTCTTACTCTGGCCTACTGGTTAAGGTCTTAACTCTTACTCTGGCCTGATGGTTAAGGTCTTAACTCTTACTCTGGCCTAATAGCTAAGGTCTTAGACTTGTACTGTGGCCTAATGGTTAAGGCCTTAACTTTTACTCTGGCCTAATAGCTAAGGTCTCAACTCTTACTCTGGCCTAATAGCTAAGTTCTTAGCCTCGTACTCTGGCCTACTGGTTAAGGTCTTAACTCTTACTCTGGCCTACTAGTTAAGGTCTTAACTCTTACTTTGGCCTAATAGCTAAGGTCTTAGACTCGTACTCTGGCCTAATAGCTAAGGTCTTAGACTCGTACTCTGGCCTAAGGGTTAATCTCTTAACTCTTATTCTGGCCTAATAGCTAAGGTCTTAACTCTTACTCTGGCCTACTGGTTAAGGTCTTAACTCCTACTCCGGCCTACTGGTTAAGGTCTTAACTCTTACTATGGCCTAATAGCTAAGGTCTTAGACTCGTACTCTGGCCTAATAGCTAAGGTCTTAACTCTTACTCTGGCCTAATAGCTAACGTCTCAGACTCGAACTCTGGCCTACTGGTTAAGGTCTTAACTCTTACTCTGGCCTACTGGTTAAGGTCTTAACTCTTACCTTGGCCTAATAGCTAAGGTCTTAGACTCGTACTCTGGCCTAATGGTTAAGGTCTTAACTCTTACTCTGGCCTAATAGCTAAGGTCTTACCTCTTAATCTGGCCTACTGGTTAAGGTCTTAACTCTTACTCTGGCCTACTGGTTAAGGTCTTAACTCTTACTATGGCCTAATAGCTAAGGTCTTAGACTCGTACTCTGGCCTAATAGCTAAGGTCTTAACTCTTACTCTGGACTAATAGCTAAGGTCTTAGACTTGTGCTCTGGCCTACTGGTTAAGGTCTTAACTCTTACTCTGGCCTACTGGTTATGGTCTTAACTCTTACTCTGGCCTAATAGCTAAGGTCTTAGTCTCGTACTCTGGCCTAATGGTTAAGTTCTTAACTCTTACTCTGGCCTACTGGTTAAGGTCTTAACTCTTACGCTGGCCTAATTGCTAAGGTCTTAACTCTTACTCTGGCCTAATAGCTATGGTCCTAGACTCGTACTCCGGCCTAATGGGTAAGGTCTTAACTCTTACTCTGGCCTACTGGTTAAGGTCTTAACTCTTACTCTGGCCTAATAGCTAAGGTCTTCGACTCGTACTCTGCCGTAATGGTTAAGGTCTTAACTCTTATTCTGGCCTAATAGCTAAGATCTTAGACTCGTACTCTGGCCTACTGGTTAAGGTTTTATCTCTTACTCTGGCCTACTGGTTAAGGTCTTAACTCTTACTCTGGCCTAATAGCTAAGGTCTTAGACTCGTACTCTGGCCTAATGGTTAAGGTCTTAACTCTTATTCTGGCCTAATAGCTAAGGTCTTAACTCTTACTCTGGCCTACTGGTTAAGGTCTTAACTCTTACTCTGGCCTACTGGTTAAGGTCTTAACTCTTACTATGGCCTAATAGCTAAGGTCTTAGACTCGTACTCTGGCCTAATAGCTAAGGTCTTAACTCTTACTCTGGCCTAATAGCTAACGTCTCAGACTCAAACTCTGGCCTACTGGTTAAGGTCTTAACTCTTACTCTGGCCTACTGGTTAAGGTCTTAACTCTTACCTTGGCCTAATGGCTAAGGTCTTAGACTCGTACTCTGGCCTAATGGTTAAGGTCTTAACTCTTACTCTGGCCGAATAGCTAAGGTCCTAACTCTTAATCTGGCCTACTGGTTAAGGTCTTAACTCTTACTCTGGCCTACTGGTTAAGGTCTTAACTCTTACTATGGCCTAATAGCTAAGGTCTTAGACTCGTACTCTGGCCTAATAGCTAAGGTCTTAACTCTTACTCTGGACTAATAGCTAAGGTCTTAGACTTGTGCTCTGGCCTACTGGTTAAGGTCTTAACTCTTGCTCTGGCCTACTGGTTATGGTGTTAACTCTTACTCTGGCCTAATAGCTACGGTCTTAACTCTTACTCTGGCCTAATAGCTAAGGTCTTAGACTCGTACTCTGGCCTAATGGTTAAGGTCTTAACTCTTACTCTGGCCTACTGGTTAAGGTCTTAACTCTTACTCTGGCCTAATAGCTAAGGTCTTAGTCTCGTACTCTGGCCTAATGGTTAAGTTCTTAACTCTTACTCTGGCCTACTGGTTAAGGTCTTAACTCTTACTCTGGCCTAATAGCTAAGATCTTAGACTCATACTCTGGCCTACTGGTTAAGGTCTTATCTCTTACTCTGGCCTACTGGTTAAGGTCTTAACTCTTACTCTGGCCTAATAGCTAAGGTCTTAGACCCGTACTCTGGCCTAATGGTTAAGGTCTTAACTCTTACTCTGGCCTACTGGTTAAGGTCTTAACTCTTACTCTGGCCAAATAGCTGAGGTCTTAGACTCATACTCTGGCCTAATGGTTAAGGTCTTAACTCTAACTCTGGCCTACTGCTTAAGGTCTTACCTCTTAGTCAGGCCAAATAGCTAAGGTCTTAACTCTTACTCTGGCCTAATAGCAAAGGTCTTAGACTCGTAATATGGCCTAATAGCTAAGGTCTTAACTCTTACTCTGGCCTAATAGCTAAGTTCTTAGACTCATACTATGGCCTACAGGTTAAGGTCTTAACTCTTACTCTGGCCTACTGGTTAAGGTCTTAACGCTTACTCTGGCCTACTGGTTAAGGTCTTAACTCTTACTCTGGCCTAATAGCTAAGGTCTTAACTCTTACTCTGGCCTACTGGTTAAGGTCTTAACTCTTACTCTGGCCTAATAGCTAAGGTCTTAGACTCGTACTCTGGCCTAATAGCTACGGTCTTAACTCTTACTCTGGCCTAATAGCTAAGGTCTTAGACTCGTACTCTGGCCTACTGGTTAAGGTCTTAACTCTTACTCTGGCATAATAGCTAAGGTCTTAGACTCGTACGCTGGCCTAATAGCTAAGGTCTTAGGCCCGTACTCTGGCCTATTGGTTAAGGTCTTAACTCCTACTCTGGCCTAATAGCTAAGGTCTTAGACTCGTACTCTGGCCTAATGGTTAAGGTCTTAACTCTTACTCTGGCCTACTGGTTAAGGTCTTAACTCATACTCTGGCCTAATAGCTAAGGTCTTAACTCTTACTCTGGCCTAATAGCTAAGGTCTTAGGCTCATACTCTGGCCTACTGGTTAAGGTCTTAACTCTTACTCTGGCCTACTGGTTAAGGTCTTAACTCTTACTCTGGCCTCATAGCTAAGGTCTTAGACTCGTACTCTGGCCTAATAGATAAGGTCTTAGACTCGTACTCTGGCCTAATGGTTAAGCTTTTAACTCCTACTCTGGCCTAATAGCTAAGGTCTTAACTCTTACTCTGGCCTACTGGTTAAGGTCTTAACTCTTACTCTGGCCTAATAGCTAAGGTCTTAACTCTTACTCTGGCCTAATAGCTAAGGTCTTAGACTCATACTCTGGCCTAATGGTTAAGGTCTTAACTCTTACTCTGGCCTACTGGTTAAGGTCTTAACTCTTACTCTGGCCTAATAGCTAAGGTTTTAGACTTGTACTCTGGCCTACTGGTTAAGGTCTTAACTCTTACTCTGGCATAATAGCTAAGGTCTTAGACTCGTACTTTGGCCTAATAGCTAAGGTCTTAACTCTTACTCTGGCCTAATAGCTAATGTCTTAACTCTTACTCTGGCCTAATAGCTAAGGTCTTAGACTCGTACTCTGGCCTAATAGCTAAGGTCTTAACTCTTACTCTGGCCTACTGGTTAAGGTCTTAACTCTTACTCTGGTCTAATAGCTAAGGTATTAGACTTGTATTCTGGCCTACTGGTTAAGGTCTTAACTCTTACTCTGGCATAATAGCTAAGGTCTTAGACTCGTACTCTGGCCTAATAGCTAAGGGCTTAACTCTTACTCTGGCCTAATAGCTAATGTCTTAACTCTTACTCTGGCCTAATAGCTAAGGTCTTAGAATCATACTCTGGCCTAATAGCTAAGGTCTTAACTCTTACTCTGGCCTACTGGTTAAGGTCTTAACTCTTACTCTGGCCTAACAGCTAAGGTCTTGGACTCGTACTCTGGCCTAATAGCTAAGGTCTTAGACTCGTACTATGGCCTGCAGGTTAAGGTCTTAACTCTTACTCGGGCCTTTTGGTTAAGGTCTTAACTCTTACTCTGGCCTAATAGCTAAGGTCTTAGACTCGTACTCTGGCCTAATGGTTAAGGTCTTAACTCTTACTCTGGCCTACTGGTTAAGGTCTTAACTCTTACTCTGGCCTAATAGCTAAGGTCTTAACTCTTACTCTGGCCTACTGGTTAAGGTCTTAACTTTTACTCTGGCCTAATAGCTAAGGTCTTAGACTCATACTCTGGCCTAATGGTTAAGGTCTTAACTCTTAATCTGGCCTACCGGTTAAGGTCTTAACTCTTACTCTGGCCTACTGGTTAAGGTCTTAACTCTTACTATGGCCTAATAGCTAAGATCTTAGACTCATACTCTGGCCTACTGGTTAAGGTCTTATCTCTTACTCTGGCCTACTGGTTAAGGTCTTAACTCTTACTCTGGCCTAATAGCTAAGGTCTTAGACTCGTACTCTGGCCTATTGGTTAAGGTCTTAACTCTTACTCTGGCCTACTGGTTAAGGTCTTAACTCTTACTCTGGCCAAATAGCTAAGGTCTTAGACTCGTACTCTGGCCTAATGGTTAAGGTCTTAACTCTAACTCTGGCCTACTGGTTAAGGTCTTAACTCTTAGTCAGGCCAAATAGCGAAGGTCTTAACTCTTACTCTGGCCTAATAGCAAATGTCTTAGACTCGTAATATGGCCTAATATCTAAGGTCTTAACTCTTACTCTGGCCTAATAGCTAAGGTCTTAGACTCGTACTATGGCCTACAGGTTAAGGTCTTAACTCTTACTCTGGCCTACTGGTTAAGGTCTTAACTCTTACTCTGGCCTACTGGTTAAGGTCTTAACTCTTACTCTGGCCTGATGGTTAAGGTCTTAACTCTTACTCTGGCCTAATAGCTAAGGTCTTAGACTCGTACTGTGGCCTAATGGTTAAGGTCTTAACTTTTACTCTGGCCTAATAGCTAAGGTCTCAACTCTTACTCTGGCCTAATAGCTAAGTTCTTAGCCTCGTACTCTGGCCTACTGGTTAAGGTCTTAACTCTTACTCTGGCCTACTAGTTAAGGTCTTAACTCTTACTCTGGCCTAATAGCTAAGGTCTTAGACTCGTACTCTGGCCTAATAGCTAAGGTCTTAGACTCGTACTCTGGCCTAAGGGTTAATCTCTTAACTCTTATTCTGGCCTAATAGCTAAGGTCTTAACTCTTACTCTGGCCTACTGGTTAAGGTCTTAACTCCTACTCCGGCCTACTGGTTAAGGTCTTAACTCTTACTATGGCCTAATAGCTAAGGTCTTAGACTCGTACTCTGGCCTAATAGCTAAGGTCTTAACTCTTACTCTGGCCTAATAGCTAACGTCTCAGACTCGAACTCTGGCCTACTGGTTAAGGTCTTAACTCTTACTCTGGCCTACTGGTTAAGGTCTTAACTCTTACCTTGGCCTAATAGCTAAGGTCTTAGACTCGTACTCTGGCCTAATGGTTAAGGTCTTACTCTTAACTCTTACTCTGGCCTAATAGCTAAGGTCTTACCTCTTAATCTGGCCTACTGGTTAAGGTCTTAACTCTTACTCTGGCCTACTGGTTAAGGTCTTAACTCTTACTATGGCCTAATAGCTAAGGTCTTAGACTCGTACTCTGGCCTAATAGCTAAGGTCTTAACTCTTACTCTGGACTAATAGCTAAGGTCTTAGACTTGTGCTCTGGCCTACTGGTTAAGGTCTTAACTCTTACTCTGGCCTACTGGTTATGGTCTTAACTCTTACTCTGGCCTAATAGCTAAGGTCTTAGTCTCGTACTCTGGCCTAATGGTTAAGTTCTTAACTCTTACTCTGGCCTACTGGTTAAGGTCTTAACTCTTACGCTGGCCTAATTGCTAAGGTCTTAACTCTTACTCTGGCCTAATAGCTATGGTCCTAGACTCGTACTCCGGCCTAATGGGTAAGGTCTTAACTCTTACTCTGGCCTACTGGTTAAGGTCTTAACTCTTACTCTGGCCTAATAGCTAAGGTCTTCGACTCGTACTCTGCCGTAATGGTTAAGGTCTTAACTCTTACTCTGGCCTAATAGCTAAGATCTTAGACTCGTACTCTGGCCTACTGGTTAAGGTCTTATCTCTTACTCTGGCCTAATAGCTAAGGTCTTAACTCTTACTCTGGCCTACTGGTTAAGGTCTTAACTCTTACTTTGGCCTACTGGTTAAGGTCTTAACTCTTACTATGGCCTAATAGCTAAGGTCTTAGACTCGTACTCTGGCCTAATAGCTAAGGTCTTAACTCTTACTCTGGCCTAATAGCTAACGTCTCAGACTCAAACTCTGGCCTACTGGTTAAGGTCTTAACTCTTACTCTGGCCTACTGGTTAAGGTCTTAACTCTTACCTTGGCCTAATGGCTAAGGTCTTAGACTCGTACTCTGGCCTAATGGTTAAGGTCTTAACTCTTACTCTGGCCTAATAGCTAAGGTCCTAACTCTTAATCTGGCCTACTGGTTAAGGTCTTAACTCTTACTCTGGCCTACTGGTTAAGGTCTTAACTCTTACTATGGCCTAATAGCTAAGGTCTTAGACTCGTACTCTGGCCTAATAGCTAAGGTCTTAACTCTTACTCTGGACTAATAGCTAAGGTCTTAGACTTGTGCTCTGGCCTACTGGTTAAGGTCTTAACTCTTACTCTGGCCTACTGGTTATGGTGTTAACTCTTACTCTGGCCTAATAGCTAAGGTCTTAACTCTTACTCTGGCCTAATAGCTAAGGTCTTAGACTCGTACTCTGGCCTAATGGTTAAGGTCTTAACTCTTACTCTGGCCTACTGGTTAAGGTCTTAACTCTTACTCTGGCCTAATAGCTAAGGTCTTAGTCTCGTACTCTGGCCTAATGGTTAAGTTCTTAACTCTTACTCTGGCCTACTGGTTAAGGTCTTAACTCTTACTCTGGCCTAATAGCTAAGATCTTAGACTCATACTCTGGCCTACTGGTTAAGGTCTTATCTCTTACTCTGGCCTACTGGTTAAGGTCTTAACTCTTACTCTGGCCTAATAGCTAAGGTCTTAGACCCGTACTCTGGCCTAATGGTTAAGGTCTTAACTCTTACTCTGGCCTACTGGTTAAGGTCTTAACTCTTACTCTGGCCAAATAGCTGAGGTCTTAGACTCATACTCTGGCCTAATGGTTAAGGTCTTAACTCTAACTCTGGCCTACTGCTTAAGGTCTTACCTCTTAGTCAGGCCAAATAGCTAAGGTCTTAACTCTTACTCTGGCCTAATAGCAAAGGTCTTAGACTCGTAATATGGCCTAATAGCTAAGGTCTTAACTCTTACTCTGGCCTAATAGCTAAGTTCTTAGACTCATACTATGGCCTACAGGTTAAGGTCTTAACTCTTACTCTGGCCTACTGGTTAAGGTCTTAACGCTTACTCTGGCCTACTGGTTAAGGTCTTAACTCTTACTCTGGCCTAATAGCTAAGGTCTTAACTCTTACTCTGGCCTACTGGTTAAGGTCTTAACTCTTACTCTGGCCTAATAGCTAAGGTCTTAGACTCGTACTCTGGCCTAATAGCTACGGTCTTAACTCTTACTCTGGCCTAATAGCTAAGGTCTTAGACTCGTACTCTGGCCTACTGGTTAAGGTCTTAACTCTTACTCTGGCCTAATAGCTAAGGTCTTAGACTCGTACGCTGGCCTAATAGCTAAGGTCTTAGGCCCGTACTCTGGCCTTTTGGTTAAGGTCTTAACTCCTACTCTGGCCTAATAGCTAAGGTCTTAGACTCGTACTCTGGCCTAATGGTTAAGGTCTTAACTTTTACACTGGACTAATAGCTAAGGTCTTAACTCTTACTCTGGACTAATAGCTAAGGTCTTAGACTCGTACTCTGGCCTACTGGTTAAGGTCTTAACTCTTACTCTGGCCTACTGGTTAAGGTCTTAACTCTTACGCTGGCCTAATAGCTAAGGTCTTAGACTCGTACTCTGGCCTAGTAGCTAAGGTCTTAGATTCGTACTCTGGCCTAATGGTTAAGGTCTTAACTCTTACTCTGGACTAATAGCTAAGGTCTTAACTCTTACTCTGGCCTACTGGTTAAGGTCTTAACTCTTACTCTGGCCTAATAGCTAAGGTCTTAACTCTTACTCCTGCCTAATAGCTAAGGTCTTAGACTCGTACTCTGGGCTAATGGTTAAGGTCTTAACTCTTACTCTGGCCTACTGGTTAAGGTCTTAGACTCGTACTCTGGCCTAATAGCTAAGGTCTTAGACTCGTACTCTGGCCTAATGCTTAAGGTCTTAACTCTTACTCTGGCCTACTGGTTAAGGTCTTAACTCTTACTCTGGCCTAATAGCTAAGGTCTTAGACCCGTACTCTGGCCTAATGGTTAAGGTCTTAACTCTTACTCTGGCCTACTGGTTAAGGTCTTAACTCTTACTCTGGCCAAATAGCTGAGGTCTTAGACTCATACTCTGGCCTAATGGTTAAGGTCTTAACTCTAACTCTGGCCTACTGCTTAAGGTCTTACCTCTTAGTCAGGCCAAATAGCTAAGGTCTTAACTCTTACTCTGGCCTAATAGCAAAGGTCTTAGACTCGTAATATGGCCTAATAGCTAAGGTCTTAACTCTTACTCTGGCCTAATAGCTAAGTTCTTAGACTCATACTATGGCCTACAGGTTAAGGTCTTAACTCTTACTCTGGCCTACTGGTTAAGGTCTTAACGCTTACTCTGGCCTACTGGTTAAGGTCTTAACTCTTACTCTGGCCTAATAGCTAAGGTCTTAACTCTTACTCTGGCCTACTGGTTAAGGTCTTAACTCTTACTCTGGCCTAATAGCTAAGGTCTTAGACTCGTACTCTGGCCTAATAGCTACGGTCTTAACTCTTACTCTGGCCTAATAGCTAAGGTCTTAGACTCGTACTCTGGCCTACTGGTTAAGGTCTTAACTCTTACTCTGGCCTAATAGCTAAGGTCTTAGACTCGTACGCTGGCCTAATAGCTAAGGTCTTAGGCCCGTACTCTGGCCTTTTGGTTAAGGTCTTAACTCCTACTCTGGCCTAATAGCTAAGGTCTTAGACTCGTACTCTGGCCTAATGGTTAAGGTCTTAACTTTTACACTGGACTAATAGCTAAGGTCTTAACTCTTACTCTGGACTAATAGCTAAGGTCTTAGACTCGTACTCTGGCCTACTGGTTAAGGTCTTAACTCTTACTCTGGCCTACTGGTTAAGGTCTTAACTCTTACGCTGGCCTAATAGCTAAGGTCTTAGACTCGTACTCTGGCCTAGTAGCTAAGGTCTTAGATTCGTACTCTGGCCTAATGGTTAAGGTCTTAACTCTTACTCTGGACTAATAGCTAAGGTCTTAACTCTTACTCTGGCCTACTGGTTAAGGTCTTAACTCTTACTCTGGCCTAATAGCTAAGGTCTTAACTCTTACTCCTGCCTAATAGCTAAGGTCTTAGACTCGTACTCTGGGCTAATGGTTAAGGTCTTAACTCTTACTCTGGCCTACTGGTTAAGGTCTTAGACTCGTACTCTGGCCTAATAGCTAAGGTCTTAGACTCGTACTCTGGCCTAATGCTTAAGGTCTTAACTCTTACTCTGGCCTACTGGTTAAGGTCTTAACTCTTACTCTGGCCTAATAGCTAAGGTCTTAACTCTTACTCTGGCCTAAAAGCTAAGGTCTTAGGCTCATACTCTGGCCTACTGGTTAAGGTCTTAACTCTTACTCTGGCCTACTGGTTAAGGTCTTAACTCTTACTCTGGCCTCATAGCTAAGGTCTTAGACTCGTACTCTGGCCTAATAGATAAGGTCTTAGACTCGTACTCTGGCCTAATGGTTAAGCTTTTAACTCCTACTCTGGCCTAATAGCTAAGGTCTTAACTCTTACTCTGGCCTACTGGTTAAGGTCTTAACTCTTACTCTGGCCTAATAGCTAAGGTCTTAACTCTTACTCTGGCCTAATAGCTAAGGTCTTAGACTCATACTCTGGCCTAATGGTTAAGGTCTTAACTCTTACTCTGGCCTACTGGTTAAGGTCTTAACTCTTACTCTGGCCTAATAGCTAAGGTTTTAGACTTGTACTCTGGCCTACTGGTTAAGGTCTTAACTCTTACTCTGGCATAATAGCTAAGGTCTTAGACTCGTACTTTGGCCTAATAGCTAAGGTCTTAACTCTTACTCTGGCCTAATAGCTAATGTCTTAACTCTTACTCTGGCCTAATAGCTAAGGTCTTAGACTCGTACTCTGGCCTAATAGCAAAGGTCTTAACTCTTACACTGGCCTACTGGTTAAGGTCTTAACTCTTACTCTGGTCTAATAGCTAAGGTATTAGACTTGTATTCTGGCCTACTGGTTAAGGTCTTAACTCTTACTCTGGCATAATAGCTAAGGTCTTAGACTCGTACTCTGGCCTAATAGCTAAGGGCTTAACTCTTACTCTGGCCTAATAGCTAATGTCTTAACTCTTACTCTGGCCTAATAGCTAAGGTCTTAGACTCGTACTCTGGCCTAATAGCTAAGGTCTTAACTCTTACTCTGGCCTACTGGTTAAGGTCTTAACTCTTACTCTGGCCTAACAGCTAAGGTCTTGGACTCGTACTCTGGCCTAATAGCTAAGGTCTTAGACTCGTTCTATGGCCTGCAGGTTAAGGTCTTAACTCTTACTCGGGCCTTTTGGTTAAGGTCTTAACTCTTACTCTGGCCTAATAGCTAAGGTCTTAGACTCGTACTCTGGCCTAATGGTTAAGGTCTTAACTCTTACTCTGGCCTACTGGTTAAGGTCTTAACTCTTACTCTGGCCTAATAGCTAAGGTCTTAACTCTTACTCTGGCCTACTGGTTAAGGTCTTAACTTTTACTCTGGCCTAATAGCTAAGGTCTTAGACTCATACTCTGGCCTAATGGTTAAGGTCTTAACTCTTAATCTGGCCTACCGGTTAAGGTCTTAACTCTTACTCTGGCCTACTGGTTAAGGTCTTAACTCTTACTATGGCCTAATAGCTAAGGTCTTAGACTCGTACTCTGGACTAATAGCTAAGGTCTTAGACTCGTGCTCTGGCCTACTGGTTAAGGTCTTAACTCTTACTCTGGCCTACTGGTTATGGTCTTAACTCTTACTCTGGCCTAATAGCTAAGGTCTTAGTCTCGTACTCTGGCCTAATGGTTAAGTTCTTAACTCTTACTCTGGCCTACTGGTTAAGGTCTTAACTCTTACGCTGGCCTAATTGCTAAGGTCTTAACTCTTACTCTGGCCTAATAGCTATGGTCCTAGACTCGTACTCCGGCCTAATGGTTAAGGTCTTAACTCTTACTCTGGCCTACTGGTTAAGGTCTTAACTCTTACTCTGGCCTAATAGCTAAGGTCTTCGACTCGTACTCTGGCGTAATGGTTAAGGTCTTAACTCTTACTCTGGCCTAATAGCTAAGATCTTAGACTCGTACTCTGGCCTACTGGTTAAGGTCTTATCTCTTACTCTGGCCTACTGGTTAAGGTCTTAACTCTTACTCTGGCCTAATAGCTAAGGTCTTAGACTTGTACTCTGGCCTAATGGTTAAGGTCTTAACTCTTATTCTGGCCTAATAGCTAAGGTCTTAACTCTTACTCTGGCCTACTGGTTAAGGTCTTAACTCTTACTCTGGCCTACTGGTTAAGGTCTTAACTCTTACTATGGCCTAATAGCTAAGGTCTTAGACTCGTACTCTGGCCTAATAGCTAAGGTCTTAACTCTTACTCTGGCCTAATAGCTAACATCTCAGACTCGAACTCTGGCCTACTGGTTAAGGTCTTAACTCTTACTCTGGCCTACTGGTTAAGGTCTTAACTCTTACCTTGGCCTAATGGCTAAGGTCTTAGACTCGTACTCTGGCCTAATGGTTAAGGTCTTAACTCTTACTCTGGCCTAATAGCTAAGGTCTTAACTCTTAATCTGGCCTACTGGTTAAGGTCTTAACTCTTACTCTGGCCTACTGGTTAAGGTCTTAACTCTTACTATGGCCTAATAGCTAACGTCTTAGACTCGTACTCTGGTCTAATAGCTAAGGTCTTAACTCTTACTCTGGACTAATAGCTAAGGTCTTAGACTTGTGCTCTGGCCTACTGGTTAAGGTATTAACTCTTACTCTGGCCTACTGGTTATGGTCTTAACTCTTACTCTGGCCTACTAACTAAGGCCTTAACTCTTACTCTGGCCTAATAGCTAAGGTCTTAGACTCGTACTCTGGCCTAATGGTTAAGGTCTTAACTCTTACTCTGGCCTACTGGTTAAGGTCTTAACTCTTACTCTGGCCTAATAGCTAAGGTCTTAGTCTCGTACTCTGGCCTAATGGTTAAGTTCTTAACTCTTACTCTGGCCTACTGGTTAAAGTCTTAACTCTTACGCTGGCCTAATTGCTAAGGTCTTAACTCTTACTCTGGCCTAATAGCTATGGTCCTAGACTCGTACTCTGGCCTAATGGTTAAGGTCTTAACTCTTACTCTGGCCTACTGGTTAAGGTCTTAACTCTTACTCTGGCCTACTAGCTAAGGTCTTAGACTCGTACTCTGGCCTAATGGTTAAGGTCTTAACTCTTACTCTGGCCTAATAGCTAAGATCTTAGACTCATACTCTGGCCTACTGGTTAAGGTCTTATCTCTTACTCTGGCCTACTGGTTAAGGTCTTAACTCTTACTCTGGCCTAATAGCTAAGGTCTTAGACTCGTACTCTGGCCTATTGGTTAAGGTCTTAACTCTTACTCTGGCCTACTGGTTAAGGTCTTAACTCTAACTCTGGCCAAATAGCTAAGGTCTTAGACTCGTACTCTGGCCTAATGGTTAAGGTCTTAACTCTAACTCTGGCCTACTGGTTAAGGTCTTAACTCTTAGTCAGGCCAAATAGCGAAGGTCTTAACTCTTACTCTGGCTTAATAGCAAAGGTCTTGGACTCGTAATATGGCCTAATATCTAAGGTCTTAACTCTTACTCTGGCCTAATAGCTAAGGTCTTAGACTCGTACTGTGGCCTAATGGTTAAGGTCTTAACTTTTACTCTGGCCTAATAGCTAAGGTCTCAACTCTTACTCTGGCCTAATAGCTAAGTTCTTAGCCTCGTACTCTGGCCTACTGGTTAAGGTCTTAACTCTTACTCTGGCCTACTAGTTAAGGTCTTAACTCTTACTCTGGCCTAATAGCTAAGGTCTTAGACTCGTACTCTGGCTTAATAGCTAAGGTCTTAGACTCCTACTCTGGCCTAAGGGTTAATCTCTTAACTCTTATTCTGGCCTAATAGCTAAGGTCTTAACTCTTACTCTGGCCTACTGGTTAAGGTCTTAACTCCTACTCTGGCCTACTGGTTAAGGTCTTAACTCTTACTATGGCCTAATAGCTAAGGTCTTAGACTCGTACTCTGGCCTAATAGCTAAGGTCTTAACTCTTACTCTGGCCTAATAGCTAACGTCTCAGACTCGAACTCTGGCCTACTGGTTAAGGTCTTAACTCTTACTCTGGCCTACTGGTTAAGGTCTTAACTCTTACCTTGGTCTAATAGCTAAGGTCTGTGGTAAATAAAATTCCTTTACCGGGACTGAATTTGATACAGAATCATAAATAAATAGCTCAGTAAAATGAGAGGCAGAATCCGTGATATTAGAGTTTCGGAATGGGCTTTATTCCAATAATCGATTATAATCGGATGCTCCAAGTTCCATCACCACGGGGGTTCAGGAAGTGAAGTACATACTTTATTGACAAGAAGTAACTTTTATAGTACATACATTATAATGAAGCAAATACAGTAGGCGTAACAATTGATAAGGAACTTGACGTGGTACCTGCGTAACCGAAAATGGGTGTAATAAGGAGTAAAAAGGAACATGATTGGTTATGATGTCATGTATAGGTGGATCTATAAGATAATACTTGGCATAGATGCGCGCGCAGCAGCATGACGTGTAATTGACGTGTAACTAGGGGGTGAAGGGGACTTGACATTAGCTCTACATGTGGAGACGAAAAGTCTGGGGGGGTCAGGTCAACCTAATCCCAAATCATATCTAACATCCTATGTTTAAAGAACTATGTTATCCACAAAAGAAGGACTCTCGGACAGAATCTATTCTATACTGACTGTGCGTGCGTGTACAAGCGTCTAGGTGTCTACACTGAATGCGAGGGGGTAGGAATATTCCATGGTGACAGGGCTATGAATTACTTGCATGAGGACAGAGAAGCCGGGCCTTTTGCTTGGTAACTGGAAGAATGTTTACTTAAACTACTAGGCAGGAATGTATCGGCTGAGGGGGAAGCAGATAATTCGAAGGTGAAATACAGTTCTTGGCAGAGAATAGGCTGATGTCAGGCTTCGTGAGCCGCGCAGAGAATGAGACAAAGTTCATGGTCACAGATGCAGGCTCAGACTGGAGCTTTCAGAGGCAGAAGGCAAAAGGAGTTTGATGACAGAATCAGGGCCTACTTGCCTGGACTGTAAAATGGCATAAGTGAACCATATAAAACCGGTGGCCTTTCATATTTAGGAATGGAATATCCGGCCTATTCATGGCGGATCTGACAGAGGACATGTTGACGGTGGACGCACATGTATTTGCGTCTTCATAACTGGAACTTGAGGGAACATACATGTACTTGTGACATGCACATAGAACCGTTGGGGTCCAAGATAGGGGACATAACTGATCAGGAAAATCCACATTTCCACATTCCCTCCTTGTCCCCTCCTTGCCCTTCAAGAGATATCAATCTTCATCAATCCATTGATCTGTTCATATAGCATCATTTGTTCTTCTTTCTTCTTCCGTAATCTTGAATGAAATCTTGGTGGTGGAATACACGATGTGGCACACAGACCACAAATCGCTGGTCCACATTGTAGACATAGACAGCAACTGAATAGTATGAGAAAGCCAATACCTAGGAAGGATAAAATTCTCCATCCCCAGGCTGATATCACACTCCAAAACCAACTGGACCAAGTCCAAGTGCCTGGGTTCTGGTGTATCTGGTTTACAATCTTATGAAGGCGAGTGATGGCTTTATATACAGATGGCGAATTTTCTGGTATGAATACGCAGCAGCTTGATCCGATGACCCTACAAGCTCCGCCCCTATCAGCCAGGATGACGTCAAGGACAAGACGATTTTGAAGCACAACAATCCGCATAGCAGACTGCTCTTCTGTTAAATTGCCTAAGGCGGAAATAGTCTCATTCACTACTGCTTCAAGGGTTCTGGTTAATCTACGTATCAGCTTACTATTAGTAACAGTACCTATATAGGGAAAGATGCCTTTATTAAAATCTACATACTTGTCCCATGCCGTCTCAGTGTAATCGACAATGGGGAGATCTCTCCGCTTTCTGTTGTGTACTAAATGAATATTTCTGTAATAATCAGGAGGAGCTAGAAAAACGGGTGGCAGAAGGAATGCAATGTAGCAGGTACCATCCCAATTTGGAGGTAGACGCATATATGCAGTCTGACCACATATAAAGTAGGAGTGGCGAGAAGCTTTAAATGAAGATTTGCCTTGATCACTGAATTCTACTATAGTAGTGCATTTACTATGGCCCATATGTATGGAACCAACCTTTCTTACACACAATTCACCCTTCGCTGGCAATACTGACATGGTGGGTAAGACTAGTTCAACTTCGGATACGACATTTAGAATCATGAGATTAGGTGTAAAATTACCTAATCCATATACTTCATTTTCTAGATCAGTTCCTGTTCTTTTGGGGCGACCCTCCTTGTCAGGGTAGCAGACCTTGAGTAAAACTAGGTTCAGGTTTCCCCATATCCAATGATCTTGGTAAACTGCTGTGTCTGAGTCTATGGAATTGATTAAACTAAACCATGCTCCACAGGAGCCATTATGTGTGAATGGATGTGGAAAGAAAGGCAGGACTCCTTCATAATTCTGATAGGGAGGGAGTCGGCCACACACCCAACAATTGGTGGCATTACTAGTCTGATGGGAATGATGTAACATACTAATGAAAGTGTTATTGCGCAGCGCAAGTCTATAAGATAATTCATGCGGAGGTAAGTCACTAAAAGAATGTTCAGCAGTAATATTATAAACATGTCTAGAAATAGGGTAATATATGTGCAACAACATACTTGTAATAATTATTAAAAGACTTAATAAAAACATAATTAATAATGTCCCCATACAGTGGCTACGCAGTGATTTACAATACGCCTGTCGTTTCAACATTTTCCGGGTATTTTCTCTACTCAGGTCCAAGGGATACATGTCAGAGACAATTCAACCGCTTCACCTTGGAGAGGACTTAAACAATCAAATTGCTCGACTGGTTGGGCCTAAGCTTTAGTTTGTAGTTCTCAGAGTCATTCGGTTCAACAAAGGGAAGTTTTGAATCAGTCTGTGAGGGAGTGCAGGGCACAGTGTCTATATCCGAGGATAGTCCATGAAATTTCTTGATATGACTTGAATGAATCCAGCCCTTGCGGCCCTCGATCTTCACGGCTGTCCTCGTGGTCAACAGGACCAACTTGGGTGCTTTCCACCTGGGCTCCAGCTGAGTCTTTCGGTCGAAATTCCTCACAAACACAAGATCACCCGGAACAACGTCATGGGGTTTCACCTCAGTGTTGTCGGGAAAGGCTGCAGCTACCTGTGAACGACAAGATTGTAGTGCAGACATCAAGGAAGCCAAGTAATCTGTCAGCATATTACAGTCAATATCAGTTATTTTGCGTGGTATGGGCGTCCCCCACATATTCGGTGGTCTGCCGAAGATCACCTCATACGGGGATAGCCCTGTTCGTGAGTGTGCTACCATTCTCATGTAAAAGAGTGCAACGGGTAACGCTACTACCCAGTCGACACCTTTTTCTCTGCATATTTTGGACATTCTGATTTTCAGGATCTGGTTATGTCTTTCTACGAGACCTGCTGCCTCGGGGTGTCGGACACAGTGGAATTTCCACTGATATCCTAACAGAAGTGAAACGTGTTTCATTAATTCGGATGAGAACGGCTGGCCGTTATCTGAGTGAACAGCACGTGGTAAACCGTATCGTGGGAAGAATTCTCGAACCAACTGTTTGGCAGTAGTCGGGGCAGTGTAATCTGAAACCGGGTATGCCTCTGTCCAACGGGACAGAGCGCAGACAACTACAAGAACATATTTGAATCCTCAACATCGTTCCATCTGGATATAATCCATCTGGAGTACTTCAAAAGGATGATTAGGAGTATGAAATCCACCCTGTTCTACGGGAACGCTTTTTCCTGGGTTAAACTGACAACAGATCATACAGGTACGGACCTTTTGTTTTGCTGCTGCTCGTAAATGTTTATTGAACCAAATGTGTTGAATGCTGTCTAGCATAGCTTTTTCTCCTAGATGTGCTGGACTATGTATAGTGTTAATTATAACTTGGACCATTGAGTCAGGGAGGAACCATACAGACTTTTCCTTCATCATCCATCCTTGGTCCGTTTGGATCCCTCCTAATTCAGTCCATTTCTTTATTTCATCTGGTGTAGCATGTGTCTGTATGTCAATTACGTCAAGAGTAGGATCTTTAACTGTCATACAATGTGTCGGTGTCGGAACTATTGTCTTTGTCATGTCGGGGGTTTGAGTTTGAGCAGTCTGTTTAGCTGTTCTGTCGGCTAGATCATTGCCTTGGGAAATGATATCAGTAACCTTCGTATGAGCCTTACATTTCATAATTGATATTGCAGTGGGTAGATGTATTGCATCTAATAAGGCATGAATGAGGGGTCCGTGCTGAATGTGGGCACCGTGGGAAGTTAAATAACCTCTCTCTCGCCACAGCACGCCGAAGTCGTGTACAACTCCGAATGCATAACGTGAGTCAGTGTATATGTTGACTTTTTTATTCGTGGCTTGAATACAGGCTTGTGTCAGAGCGATGAGCTCTGCGGCTTGGGCTGACAAAGTATTTATACGATTAGTTTCAATGACTTCAGTATCTGTTGTGACTGCGTAAGCGGCCACTAACTCTCCTGTACTTGTTCTCATGCATGAACCATCTACATACAATGTCAGGTCTGGATCTGACAATGGGACATCGGTTAAGTCTTGTCTGGGTTTCGTCGTTATCGTAATAACTTCAATACAGTCATGGGCTAGTGGGTCTGTTCCGATTACAGGTAGAAGTGTGGCAGGATTCAATGTGTTACAGCGTCTGATTTCTATATGTGGCTGAAACAATGTAAGTTCATACCCCGTAAGTCGTGCTATAGTCAAGTGTTGTGTTTGCGTTCTATTCACAAGAACCTCTACTGCGTGTGGTACTTGAACTGTCAATGGATGTCCTAACACTATAGCATCGCTTTGTCTGATTGCTAAAGCTGTCGCTGCTACTGATTTCAGGCATGCAGGCAAAGCCTGAGCTACGGGATCTAATGTACTAGAAAAATAAGCACATGGTTTGTGTGCTCCTGCTTGTTCCTGTGTGAGCACTGACAAGGCAGTACCTTCGCGTTCTGTAACAAAGAGTGTAAACTGTTTTCTGTAACATGGCGTTGCTAAAACGGGTGCTTGACATAAAGCTTTCTTTAGGCTTTCAAAAGCTTGTGTGTGTTCCTGAGTCCAAGGGAGAACAGTCGGTGTGGCTGCCTCCTGTGTGGTTAACTGAATGAGTGGTTTTGCTAGAAATGCGTACTGAGGGATCCACTGCCTGCAATATGACGTGAGGCCTATGAAAGCTCGTACTTCCTTTTGTGTCTTGGGTATTGGCATGTTAGCTATTAACTGAATGCGGTCGGGTGTAAGCTGCCTTCCCTCCTTGGACAGCGAGTGTCCAAGATAAACAACTCGCTGGACACAGAATTGCAGCTTAGAAGGGGACACCTTGTGCCCCTTTTCGGCTAGAAATTGTAAAACTGTCAGTGATGCTTTCTCACATTCGGGTTCGCTTCTCGCGGTGATCAGCAGATCATCGACATATTGAAGCAGAGCTGTGTTAACTGGCATGTGGATACTGTCAAGTTCTCGTTTCAGTGCTTGGGTATAGATGCTGGGGCTTTCTGTAAATCCTTGAGGCGCGCGTGAGAATTTAAAACTGCGCCCATTTAAACTGAATCCGAACAAATATTGACTTTCCGGATCTATTGGGACGCTGAAAAAGGCATTCTTGAGATCAATTACAGTAAAGAATGTTGCTTCGGAATCAATAGCTGTCAATAATGACGAGATATCTGGAACCACAGGAAATTGTGGCACAATGCATTTGTTTAACTCGCGCAGATCAATAACCAATCGATATACTGGCGGGGCTGTAGGATCTGTTCGTTTAAGAATCGGAATTATCGGTGAATTACATACATTGGAGTCTGTTTCTACAACTACTCCTTGGGCAATTAGCTCGTCAATGATTTGTAGTAAAGCCACTACAGCATCTGGTGGTAACTTGTATTGTCGCATTCGTGGTAGCACCACTCCTGCCTTTAGTGTGACTCGATATGGTGTAATATTCATGCAACCAACATCAGTAGGGCCTTGTGCCCATAGATGTGTAGGTAAAGTCTGTAGTCGGGGATCCATGTCTCTAGATACATAGTGACCTTTAAAATCACGTAAAAACAACCTTACTCCTTCCGGAGAACAACATATTATGGCTCCTAGAGCTTTCAGAGTTTTTATTCCTAGCAAGTTTTCTGGACATGATTTAGTAAGCAATAAATCTGTAGTTCGGGTCAAAGGTCCTATCGTAAGTGGAAGAGGCTGTGATACTTCATTAACAATAGGTTTTCCTGAAAAACCAAGGGAAATATTCTGAGAGCCTGAGAGGGGTGCCCCTGGAACTTCACTACGTTTTATAGTTGTTCGACTTGCCCCTGTATCGAGTAAAAATTTTCTATCTTGACCTAATAATTCACTATGTACATAAGGTCCTTCTTGATCTACCGGAATCTCAATAAGGGGTAAGTCAACTTCCCTCTCTAGGCTAGTTCATGCGTAACGCTGATACTCAGGATATTCATACTGTGCAGTCTGATACATTTGTCATGTTGTGGTCTGTGTGGCAGCAGCAGGCAACGGTGGTGCAGCTGGCACAAACTGTATTGGCTGTTGTGCGGCTGGCATGGCCTGGGCATGCTGCATAGCTCCTTGTTCATTCTGATCTTGTCTTAGTGGCCGTGATCTCTCTTGTGTTTTACCTATAGAGATATTATGTTTTAGCACTGGACACTCGTGTACATAATGACCTGGCTTTTTACAATAATTGCATGTCCCTTTTACAGGTCCTGCTGAATCGGAATGTGTCATACCCTTTTTATGTCCTTCAGCTGGAACTGTCTGGGAAACTAGCATTTTCATTTTTGTGTCTTTCATGCGTCTGTTCATGTTCTTGTTCCTCTCTAATTCTATTGTGATGGTACTGTAACATTTGTAACATTTGTGTTGGAGTGTTACCTTGCCAGGTACTCTCGAATTTTAATACTCTATTCTTCACTGGGGGCAGAGCATTTTCTACTAATTTTGTTACAAACAGATGCGGGTATGATTCGCTACTTGCTTTTATGCCACTATTTATACCAAAACATTTCTCGAATCGGGCATAGTAATCACTAGTGTCTTCATCTTGCTTCTGTTTACAGGCTGAAATTGTACCCCAATCTTCCTTTTTCGTAGTTAATAAACGCGGCAGTACCTGTACTAGTAAACCTGGTAGTGCTTTAGTTTTATCCCCAAGTCCTGCTCCTGCAGTTCGGGCCTTTTCTTCCGCTTCTAATACTGACCATTCTATCTTTTGGTCTCCTACCTCCCACTCTTTTTCCTTGAGTTTCTCATAAATGCCAGCAGGCATCAACACCTTTAATATTGTCATAATGTCGGGATAGGTATACTCTCCCATGAGTAACATGTCTTTAATTTCTCGGTGAAAACCCGCTGGATCTTTGTCATGACTGGGTACCACTTTCTTCATTTGTAACAATTCTATTTTTGATATGGGCGTATATACAAATACGCGCCTAAACTGGTCATCCTCGCCTTTTATTGGGTGTACTTCTCGTAAGGGATTCTGTCTATCCATGTGATACGTTGTTCTTTCCTTGCCGGGCAATGAGGCATGCTCTGAGCATACAAAAAGAATATACTGCTTTCTTGATATTAGAATTTCTTTAATTAATTCAGTACCTGGACCTCTCCATTTATTCATAAGCAATTCAGTCAATATGTCAGGTAAGGGACCAGGGTCCGAATGCTGACTCCGATATAGTATAATGAGTTGTTGAATCATATAAATCCCAGCTAACCTCTGTTCATCTGGGGTGAGATTCAAAAATGTGCGTACTACTGTAGCATCACTATATTTTCCGGGACTGTCCACCCAGTGGACAGCTGCCCTGGCTAAATCTTGTTCATCCATGGAATCGAGAAAATGATAACCCCTTCGTTCTCGGAGTAGTTTGTCAGCAGTTTGGAACGAATGCTCGTTAGACCTTATATTAATTATAGGTATTTGGAAATTCCTGTTATTATCTGGACATATCGGACGTATTGAGTCAGTATGACATCTAGTCTGATCCCTATTACAAGATCTTCCTCTACCTACATAGGCTATGGTGTCCAACTGTCCTGCGGGCGGTCCTGACCCTTCTTCCTCGCTTTGTTCGAACTCGTCTGTCTGTAATCTCTCTTCGTGTATCCGTTCTATTTCTTTACGGATCTTTCGGCACATGGCTATTATACAATTTTGCTTGTCGTGTCTCCCTTCTGATATATTCTGGCTCCATCTTGTAAGAATTTTCATTGCATCCGGGTCTACCCCCGGTCGGTCTTGATTTCTGATCACACAGTTTATGAGGAAACGTAACAGTTCCCCCTGTATCTCTACTTTCTGGTATTCCATAGCTCTGTTAATACATTCTGGATCTCGCCCTGTTTGAACAAAATGATATATTTTATCTAGATGCGCAGTCATTCCTGGTAACTTCGCTAAATACCCTGCGGCTCGTCTGATACGTAATGATGCCAGGATCATTTCGTCCTCTTTACCGATCACCGGGTCATATCTACAATCTATAAGAAGTTCCTTAAGCGCACGTTCACTTACGAATTTGGGTGTACGTGAATGCGCTGATTCTTGAAAAACAAGTTTATTTATTCTAGGTGGCGTGGAAAAAGTATTGGTAGCACCTCCCGTGGCCCCATCTGGGGCGTCGGGTGTGAAAGTATTCGTCGAACGTGACACGGCAACTATAGGTGTGGACACAGCTATGGAAGTACCTGTAGGGACAGATGCGGAAACAGATGTGCTTGCCGGAACTTGTGACTCGATTTGTTGCTGTAGGGATATGGGTGCTGGATCTTGGCGTTGGACCTCCCTGGTATGCGGTCTATGTGGGGCGGAATTAGCATACTCGGGAGCTACGTCATCTAAATATGAGGAAAGAAAAACATCTTCTGCGGTTCTAGGATGCCCCTTAGGATGTACCTTAATTGGAAATAATGGGGGTGGCAAGTCTTTCGGTATCTCTGGAGTAGCCTTAGGTAATCCTCCGGCTAGAAGGGGATACATACCATTCATGAGGGCATTTCTTTGTCTATCTACTTGTTCTGATTTCACTCGGATACCTTCCTCAATTAATAGATTTTCTTGAACTTTATTTGAACTTTCTTTACTCTTCTCTTCCTGTCTACGTGCTTTTTCTGTACGTCTATGAGATTCTTTACGCCATAACTCAACAGCGTCTTTCTGTGACTGTCTGACTTTTCTTTTCCATAATTCTTCCTCGACTTTCATGATGCACTCTGCATCCCAGGTCCCAGCTGCGGGCCACCTCTGACTTTCTGGTAATCCCTTGGTGTAGTCTACCCATAAATCAAGAAATAATATAGCGTCTAAGCCATGTTTGTGATACATGAAGTGCCCTGGAGTATCCCTAGGAGGAATAGGGACGGCTTCTTCCAGTACCCCTTTTCTAGTAGTGATCTGTCTTAATTTCGAAAAGAGCGGCATATTGACAACTGATCCGATACTTAATTTTGAACACACTTAATACAAAAGCACACTAATGAACAACCATTCATACCACAATATGCAGGACGTTTAACACATTAGACATTAAACATTAAACATTTTTTTTTTTTAACCTTTAGAATAAGCAACAATGATGATCGTCTGCATAACTAATCACCAAGCATAATTCTTGACAATAACTAGATACTTCGGAATACTTGATATACTGCTAAAACAGTACAGATACACTGCTAAAACAGTGCAGACCGGATTTGTGTACCCAAACCCGTCTTGACCGGCACAACCTATGTGCACGTCAGAAATGCCTCCCCAGTAATGGTACTCACCGGGTAGCTTCGGAAACGGAAGGCCTCGGTAACTTGAACTTGAACCGGACTGGACTCGACTCGACTCGTCGGGAACTGGACTTGACTTCGAACTGGTGGGTCTCGGTATACCTCGGATCTTGCTCTCTCAGCTAGGCTCTGGTCGGGATACTTCGCACTTCTCACCGCCTCGTCTGGGTGTTGATCGTAGTCTCAGTCGCCCCCGCTTGACCGGAGGGAGATACAGGAAATCCTGCTGGTACGCGTAATTGTCCGTCCAGCTGTGGCAGGAGACCGGGCCTACAACTCACCGCCGGCGCGTGAGATGAGAAAGTGTCCCTGTTCGGGCGCCATCATGTGGTAAATAAAATTCCTTTACCGGGACTGAATTTGATACAGAATCATAAATAAATAGCTCAGTAAAATGAGAGGCAGAATCCGTGATATTAGAGTTTCGGAATGGGCTTTATTCCAATAATCGATTATAATCGGATGCTCCAAGTTCCATCACCACGGGGGTTCAGGAAGTGAAGTACATACTTTATTGACAAGAAGTAACTTTTATAGTACATACATTATAATGAAGCAAATACAGTAGGCGTAACAATTGATAAGGAACTTGACGTGGTACCTACGTAACCGAAAATGGGTGTAATAAGGAGTAAAAAGGAACATGATTGGTTATGATGTCATGTATAGGTGGATCTATAAGATAATACTTGGCATAGATGCGCGCGCAGCAGCATGACGTGTAATTGACGTGTAACTAGGGGGTGAAGGGGACTTGACATTAGCTCTACATGTGGAGACGAAAAGTCTGGGGGGGTCAGGTCAACCTAATCCCAAATCATATCTAACATCCTATGTTTAAAGAACTATGTTATCCACAAAAGAAGGACTCTCGGACAGAATCTATTCTATACTGACTGTGCGTGCGTGTACAAGCGTCTAGGTGTCTACACTGAATGCGAGGGGGTAGGAATATTCCATGGTGACAGGGCTATGAATTACTTGCATGAGGACAGAGAAGCCGGGCCTTTTGCTTGGTAACTGGAAGAATGTTTACTTAAACTACTAGGCAGGAATGTATCGGCTGAGGGGGAAGCAGATAATTCGAAGGTGAAATACAGTTCTTGGCAGAGAATAGGCTGATGTCAGGCTTCGTGAGCCGCGCAGAGAATGAGACAAAGTTCATGGTCACAGATGCAGGCTCAGACTGGAGCTTTCAGAGGCAGAAGGCAAAAGGAGTTTGATGACAGAATCAGGGCCTACTTGCCTGGACTGTAAAATGGCATAAGTGAACCATATAAAACCGGTGGCCTTTCATATTTAGGAATGGAATATCCGGCCTATTCATGGCGGATCTGACAGAGGACATGTTGACGGTGGACGCACATGTATTTGCGTCTTCATAACTGGAACTTGAGGGAACATACATGTACTTGTGACATGCACATAGAACCGTTGGGGTCCAAGATAGGGGACATAACTGATCAGGAAAATCCACATTTCCACATTCCCTCCTTGTCCCCTCCTTGCCCTTCAAGAGATATCAATCTTCATCAATCCATTGATCTGTTCATATAGCATCATTTGTTCTTCTTTCTTCTTCCGTAATCTTGAATGAAATCTTGGTGGTGGAATACACGATGTGGCACACAGACCACAAATCGCTGGTCCACATTGTAGACATAGACAGCAACTGAATAGTATGAGAAAGCCAATACCTAGGAAGGATAAAATTCTCCATCCCCAGGCTGATATCACACTCCAAAACCAACTGGACCAAGTCCAAGTGCCTGGGTTCTGGTGTATCTGGTTTACAATCTTATGAAGGCGAGTGATGGCTTTATATACAGATGGCGAATTTTCTGGTATGAATACGCAGCAGCTTGATCCGATGACCCTACAAGCTCCGCCCCTATCAGCCAGGATGACGTCAAGGACAAGACGATTTTGAAGCACAACAATCCGCATAGCAGACTGCTCTTCTGTTAAATTGCCTAAGGCGGAAATAGTCTCATTCACTACTGCTTCAAGGGTTCTGGTTAATCTACGTATCAGCTTACTATTAGTAACAGTACCTATATAGGGAAAGATGCCTTTATTAAAATCTACATACTTGTCCCATGCCGTCTCAGTGTAATCGACAATGGGGAGATCTCTCCGCTTTCTGTTGTGTACTAAATGAATATTTCTGTAATAATCAGGAGGAGCTAGAAAAACGGGTGGCAGAAGGAATGCAATGTAGCAGGTACCATCCCAATTTGGAGGTAGACGCATATATGCAGTCTGACCACATATAAAGTAGGAGTGGCGAGAAGCTTTAAATGAAGATTTGCCTTGATCACTGAATTCTACTATAGTAGTGCATTTACTATGGCCCATATGTATGGAACCAACCTTTCTTACACACAATTCACCCTTCGCTGGCAATACTGACATGGTGGGTAAGACTAGTTCAACTTCGGATACGACATTTAGAATCATGAGATTAGGTGTAAAATTACCTAATCCATATACTTCATTTTCTAGATCAGTTCCTGTTCTTTTGGGGCGACCCTCCTTGTCAGGGTAGCAGACCTTGAGTAAAACTAGGTTCAGGTTTCCCCATATCCAATGATCTTGGTAAACTGCTGTGTCTGAGTCTATGGAATTGATTAAACTAAACCATGCTCCACAGGAGCCATTATGTGTGAATGGATGTGGAAAGAAAGGCAGGACTCCTTCATAATTCTGATAGGGAGGGAGTCGGCCACACACCCAACAATTGGTGGCATTACTAGTCTGATGGGAATGATGTAACATACTAATGAAAGTGTTATTGCGCAGCGCAAGTCTATAAGATAATTCATGCGGAGGTAAGTCACTAAAAGAATGTTCAGCAGTAATATTATAAACATGTCTAGAAATAGGGTAATATATGTGCAACAACATACTTGTAATAATTATTAAAAGACTTAATAAAAACATAATTAATAATGTCCCCATACAGTGGCTACGCAGTGATTTACAATACGCCTGTCGTTTCAACATTTTCCGGGTATTTTCTCTACTCAGGTCCAAGGGATACATGTCAGAGACAATTCAACCGCTTCACCTTGGAGAGGACTTAAACAATCAAATTGCTCGACTGGTTGGGCCTAAGCTTTAGTTTGTAGTTCTCAGAGTCATTCGGTTCAACAAAGGGAAGTTTTGAATCAGTCTGTGAGGGAGTGCAGGGCACAGTGTCTATATCCGAGGATAGTCCATGAAATTTCTTGATATGACTTGAATGAATCCAGCCCTTGCGGCCCTCGATCTTCACGGCTGTCCTCGTGGTCAACAGGACCAACTTGGGTGCTTTCCACCTGGGCTCCAGCTGAGTCTTTCGGTCGAAATTCCTCACAAACACAAGATCACCCGGAACAACGTCATGGGGTTTCACCTCAGTGTTGTCGGGAAAGGCTGCAGCTACCTGTGAACGACAAGATTGTAGTGCAGACATCAAGGAAGCCAAGTAATCTGTCAGCATATTACAGTCAATATCAGTTATTTTGCGTGGTATGGGCATCCCCCACATATTCGGTGGTCTGCCGAAGATCACCTCATACGGGGATAGCCCTGTTCGTGAGTGTGCTACCATTCTCATGTAAAAGAGTGCAACGGGTAACGCTACTACCCAGTCGACACCTTTTTCTCTGCATATTTTGGACATTCTGATTTTCAGGATCTGGTTATGTCTTTCTACGAGACCTGCTGCCTCGGGGTGTCGGACACAGTGGAATTTCCACTGATATCCTAACAGAAGTGAAACGTGTTTCATTAATTCGGATGAGAACGGCTGGCCGTTATCTGAGTGAACAGCACGTGGTAAACCGTATCGTGGGAAGAATTCTCGAACCAACTGTTTGGCAGTAGTCGGGGCAGTGTAATCTGAAACCGGGTATGCCTCTGTCCAACGGGACAGAGCGCAGACAACTACAAGAACATATTTGAATCCTCAACATCGTTCCATCTGGATATAATCCATCTGGAGTACTTCAAAAGGATGATTAGGAGTATGAAATCCACCCTGTTCTACGGGAACGCTTTTTCCTGGGTTAAACTGACAACAGATCATACAGGTACGGACCTTTTGTTTTGCTGCTGCTCGTAAATGTTTATTGAACCAAATGTGTTGAATGCTGTCTAGCATAGCTTTTTCTCCTAGATGTGCTGGACTATGTATAGTGTTAATTATAACTTGGACCATTGAGTCAGGGAGGAACCATACAGACTTTTCCTTCATCATCCATCCTTGGTCCGTTTGGATCCCTCCTAATTCAGTCCATTTCTTTATTTCATCTGGTGTAGCATGTGTCTGTATGTCAATTACGTCAAGAGTAGGATCTTTAACTGTCATACAATGTGTCGGTGTCGGAACTATTGTCTTTGTCATGTCGGGGGTTTGAGTTTGAGCAGTCTGTTTAGCTGTTCTGTCGGCTAGATCATTGCCTTGGGAAATGATATCAGTAACCTTCGTATGAGCCTTACATTTCATAATTGATATTGCAGTGGGTAGATGTATTGCATCTAATAAGGCATGAATGAGGGGTCCGTGCTGAATGTGGGCACCGTGGGAAGTTAAATAACCTCTCTCTCGCCACAGCACGCCGAAGTCGTGTACAACTCCGAATGCATAACGTGAGTCAGTGTATATGTTGACTTTTTTATTCGTGGCTTGAATACAGGCTTGTGTCAGAGCGATGAGCTCTGCGGCTTGGGCTGACAAAGTATTTATACGATTAGTTTCAATGACTTCAGTATCTGTTGTGACTGCGTAAGCGGCCACTAACTCTCCTGTACTTGTTCTCATGCATGAACCATCTACATACAATGTCAGGTCTGGATCTGACAATGGGACATCGGTTAAGTCTTGTCTGGGTTTCGTCGTTATCGTAATAACTTCAATACAGTCATGGGCTAGTGGGTCTGTTCCGATTACAGGTAGAAGTGTGGCAGGATTCAATGTGTTACAGCGTCTGATTTCTATATGTGGCTGAAACAATGTAAGTTCATACCCCGTAAGTCGTGCTATAGTCAAGTGTTGTGTTTGCGTTCTATTCACAAGAACCTCTACTGCGTGTGGTACTTGAACTGTCAATGGATGTCCTAACACTATAGCATCGCTTTGTCTGATTGCTAAAGCTGTCGCTGCTACTGATTTCAGGCATGCAGGCAAAGCCTGAGCTACGGGATCTAATGTACTAGAAAAATAAGCACATGGTTTGTGTGCTCCTGCTTGTTCCTGTGTGAGCACTGACAAGGCAGTACCTTCGCGTTCTGTAACAAAGAGTGTAAACTGTTTTCTGTAACATGGCGTTGCTAAAACGGGTGCTTGACATAAAGCTTTCTTTAGGCTTTCAAAAGCTTGTGTGTGTTCCTGAGTCCAAGGGAGAACAGTCGGTGTGGCTGCCTCCTGTGTGGTTAACTGAATGAGTGGTTTTGCTAGAAATGCGTACTGAGGGATCCACTGCCTGCAATATGACGTGAGGCCTATGAAAGCTCGTACTTCCTTTTGTGTCTTGGGTATTGGCATGTTAGCTATTAACTGAATGCGGTCGGGTGTAAGCTGCCTTCCCTCCTTGGACAGCGAGTGTCCAAGATAAACAACTCGCTGGACACAGAATTGCAGCTTAGAAGGGGACACCTTGTGCCCCTTTTCGGCTAGAAATTGTAAAACTGTCAGTGATGCTTTCTCACATTCGGGTTCGCTTCTCGCGGTGATCAGCAGATCATCGACATATTGAAGCAGAGCTGTGTTAACTGGCATGTGGATACTGTCAAGTTCTCGTTTCAGTGCTTGGGTATAGATGCTGGGGCTTTCTGTAAATCCTTGAGGCGCGCATGAGAATTTAAAACTGCGCCCATTTAAACTGAATCCGAACAAATATTGACTTTCCGGATCTATTGGGACGCTGAAAAAGGCATTCTTGAGATCAATTACAGTAAAGAATGTTGCTTCGGAATCAATAGCTGTCAATAATGACGAGATATCTGGAACCACAGGAAATTGTGGCACAATGCATTTGTTTAACTCGCGCAGATCAATAACCAATCGATATACTGGCGGGGCTGTAGGATCTGTTCGTTTAAGAATCGGAATTATCGGTGAATTACATACATTGGAGTCTGTTTCTACAACTACTCCTTGGGCAATTAGCTCGTCAATGATTTGTAGTAAAGCCACTACAGCATCTGGTGGTAACTTGTATTGTCGCATTCGTGGTAGCACCACTCCTGCCTTTAGTGTGACTCGATATGGTGTAATATTCATGCAACCAACATCAGTAGGGCCTTGTGCCCATAGATGTGTAGGTAAAGTCTGTAGTCGGGGATCCATGTCTCTAGATACATAGTGACCTTTAAAATCACGTAAAAACAACCTTACTCCTTCCGGAGAACAACATATTATGGCTCCTAGAGCTTTCAGAGTTTTTATTCCTAGCAAGTTTTCTGGACATGATTTAGTAAGCAATAAATCTGTAGTTCGGGTCAAAGGTCCTATCGTAAGTGGAAGAGGCTGTGATACTTCATTAACAATAGGTTTTCCTGAAAAACCAAGGGAAATATTCTGAGAGCCTGAGAGGGGTGCCCCTGGAACTTCACTACGTTTTATAGTTGTTCGACTTGCCCCTGTATCGAGTAAAAATTTTCTATCTTGACCTAATAATTCACTATGTACATAAGGTCCTTCTTGATCTACCGGAATCTCAATAAGGGGTAAGTCAACTTCCCTCTCTAGGCTAGTTCATGCGTAACGCTGATACTCAGGATATTCATACTGTGCAGTCTGATACATTTGTCGTGTTGTGGTCTGTGTGGCAGCAGCAGGCAACGGTGGTGCAGCTGGCACAAACTGTATTGGCTGTTGTGCGGCTGGCATGGCCTGGGCATGCTGCATAGCTCCTTGTTCATTCTGATCTTGTCTTAGTGGCCGTGATCTCTCTTGTGTTTTACCTATAGAGATATTATGTTTTAGCACTGGACACTCGTGTACATAATGACCTGGCTTTTTACAATAATTGCATGTCCCTTTTACAGGTCCTGCTGAATCGGAATGTGTCATACCCTTTTTATGTCCTTCAGCTGGAACTGTCTGGGAAACTAGCATTTTCATTTTTGTGTCTTTCATGCGTCTGTGTTCATGTTCTTGTTCCTCTCTAATTCTATTGTGATGGTACTGTAACATTTGTAACATTTGTGTTGGAGTGTTACCTTGCCAGGTACTCTCGAATTTTAATACTCTATTCTTCACTGGGGGCAGAGCATTTTCTACTAATTTTGTTACAAACAGATGCGGGTATGATTCGCTACTTGCTTTTATGCCACTATTTATACCAAAACATTTCTCGAATCGGGCATAGTAATCACTAGTGTCTTCATCTTGCTTCTGTTTACAGGCTGAAATTGTACCCCAATCTTCCTTTTTCGTAGTTAATAAACGCGGCAGTACCTGTACTAGTAAACCTGGTAGTGCTTTAGTTTTATCCCCAAGTCCTGCTCCTGCAGTTCGGGCCTTTTCTTCCGCTTCTAATACTGACCATTCTATCTTTTGGTCTCCTACCTCCCACTCTTTTTCCTTGAGTTTCTCATAAATGCCAGCAGGCATCAACACCTTTAATATTGTCATAATGTCGGGATAGGTATACTCTCCCATGAGTAACATGTCTTTAATTTCTCGGTGAAAACCCGCTGGATCTTTGTCATGACTGGGTACCACTTTCTTCATTTGTAACAATTCTATTTTTGATATGGGCGTATATACAAATACGCGCCTAAACTGGTCATCCTCGCCTTTTATTGGGTGTACTTCTCGTAAGGGATTCTGTCTATCCATGTGATACGTTGTTCTTTCCTTGCCGGGCAATGAGGCATGCTCTGAGCATACAAAAAGAATATACTGCTTTCTTGATATTAGAATTTCTTTAATTAATTCAGTACCTGGACCTCTCCATTTATTCATAAGCAATTCAGTCAATATGTCAGGTAAGGGACCAGGGTCCGAATGCTGACTCCGATATAGTATAATGAGTTGTTGAATCATATAAATCCCAGCTAACCTCTGTTCATCTGGGGTGAGATTCAAAAATGTGCGTACTACTGTAGCATCACTATATTTTCCGGGACTGTCCACCCAGTGGACAGCTGCCCTGGCTAAATCTTGTTCATCCATGGAATCGAGAAAATGATAACCCCTTCGTTCTCGGAGTAGTTTGTCAGCAGTTTGGAACGAATGCTCGTTAGACCTTATATTAATTATAGGTATTTGGAAATTCCTGTTATTATCTGGACATATCGGACGTATTGAGTCAGTATGACATCTAGTCTGATCCCTATTACAAGATCTTCCTCTACCTACATAGGCTATGGTGTCCAACTGTCCTGCGGGCGGTCCTGACCCTTCTTCCTCGCTTTGTTCGAACTCGTCTGTCTGTAATCTCTCTTCGTGTATCCGTTCTATTTCTTTACGGATCTTTCGGCACATGGCTATTATACAATTTTGCTTGTCGTGTCTCCCTTCTGATATATTCTGGCTCCATCTTGTAAGAATTTTCATTGCATCCGGGTCTACCCCCGGTCGGTCTTGATTTCTGATCACACAGTTTATGAGGAAACGTAACAGTTCCCCCTGTATCTCTACTTTCTGGTATTCCATAGCTCTGTTAATACATTCTGGATCTCGCCCTGTTTGAACAAAATGATATATTTTATCTAGATGCGCAGTCATTCCTGGTAACTTCGCTAAATACCCTGCGGCTCGTCTGATACGTAATGATGCCAGGATCATTTCGTCCTCTTTACCGATCACCGGGTCATATCTACAATCTATAAGAAGTTCCTTAAGCGCACGTTCACTTACGAATTTGGGTGTACGTGAATGCGCTGATTCTTGAAAAACAAGTTTATTTATTCTAGGTGGCGTGGAAAAAGTATTGGTAGCACCTCCCGTGGCCCCATCTGGGGCGTCGGGTGTGAAAGTATTCGTCGAACGTGACACGGCAACTATAGGTGTGGACACAGCTATGGAAGTACCTGTAGGGACAGATGCGGAAACAGATGTGCTTGCCGGAACTTGTGACTCGATTTGTTGCTGTAGGGATATGGGTGCTGGATCTTGGCGTTGGACCTCCCTGGTATGCGGTCTATGTGGGGCGGAATTAGCATACTCGGGAGCTACGTCATCTAAATATGAGGAAAGAAAAACATCTTCTGCGGTTCTAGGATGCCCCTTAGGATGTACCTTAATTGGAAATAATGGGGGTGGCAAGTCTTTCGGTATCTCTGGAGTAGCCTTAGGTAATCCTCCGGCTAGAAGGGGATACATACCATTCATGAGGGCATTTCTTTGTCTATCTACTTGTTCTGATTTCACTCGGATACCTTCCTCAATTAATAGATTTTCTTGAACTTTATTTGAACTTTCTTTACTCTTCTCTTCCTGTCTACGTGCTTTTTCTGTACGTCTATGAGATTCTTTACGCCATAACTCAACAGCGTCTTTCTGTGACTGTCTGACTTTTCTTTTCCATAATTCTTCCTCGACTTTCATGATGCACTCTGCATCCCAGGTCCCAGCTGCGGGCCACCTCTGACTTTCTGGTAATCCCTTGGTGTAGTCTACCCATAAATCAAGAAATAATATAGCGTCTAAGCCATGTTTGTGATACATGAAGTGCCCTGGAGTATCCCTAGGAGGAATAGGGACGGCTTCTTCCAGTACCCCTTTTCTAGTAGTGATCTGTCTTAATTTCGAAAAGAGCGGCATATTGACAACTGATCCGATACTTAATTTTGAACACACTTAATACAAAAGCACACTAATGAACAACCATTCATACCACAATATGCAGGACGTTTAACACATTAGACATTAAACATTAAACATTTTTTTTTTTTAACCTTTAGAATAAGCAACAATGATGATCGTCTGCATAACTAATCACCAAGCATAATTCTTGACAATAACTAGATACTTCGGAATACTTGATATACTGCTAAAACAGTACAGATACACTGCTAAAACAGTGCAGACCGGATTTGTGTACCCAAACCCGTCTTGACCGGCACAACCTATGTGCACGTCAGAAATGCCTCCCCAGTAATGGTACTCACCGGGTAGCTTCGGAAACGGAAGGCCTCGGTAACTTGAACTTGAACCGGACTGGACTCGACTCGACTCGTCGGGAACTGGACTTGACTTCGAACTGGTGGGTCTCGGTATACCTCGGATCTTGCTCTCTCAGCTAGGCTCTGGTCGGGATACTTCGCACTTCTCACCGCCTCGTCTGGGTGTTGATCGTAGTCTCAGTCGCCCCCGCTTGACCGGAGGGAGATACAGGAAATCCTGCTGGTACGCGTAATTGTCCGTCCAGCTGTGGCAGGAGACCGGGCCTACAACTCACCGCCGGCGCGTGAGATGAGAAAGTGTCCCTGTTCGGGCGCCATCATGTGGTAAATAAAATTCCTTTACCGGGACTGAATTTGATACAGAATCATAAATAAATAGCTCAGTAAAATGAGAGGCAGAATCCGTGATATTAGAGTTTCGGAATGGGCTTTATTCCAATAATCGATTATAATCGGATGCTCCAAGTTCCATCACCACGGGGGTTCAGGAAGTGAAGTACATACTTTATTGACAAGAAGTAACTTTTATAGTACATACATTATAATGAAGCAAATACAGTAGGCGTAACAATTGATAAGGAACTTGACGTGGTACCTGCGTAACCGAAAATGGGTGTAATAAGGAGTAAAAAGGAACATGATTGGTTATGATGTCATGTATAGGTGGATCTATAAGATAATACTTGGCATAGATGCGCGCGCAGCAGCATGACGTGTAATTGACGTGTAACTAGGGGGTGAAGGGGACTTGACATTAGCTCTACATGTGGAGACGAAAAGTCTGGGGGGGTCAGGTCAACCTAATCCCAAATCATATCTAACATCCTATGTTTAAAGAACTATGTTATCCACAAAAGAAGGACTCTCGGACAGAATCTATTCTATACTGACTGTGCGTGCGTGTACAAGCGTCTAGGTGTCTACACTGAATGCGAGGGGGTAGGAATATTCCATGGTGACAGGGCTATGAATTACTTGCATGAGGACAGAGAAGCCGGGCCTTTTGCTTGGTAACTGGAAGAATGTTTACTTAAACTACTAGGCAGGAATGTATCGGCTGAGGGGGAAGCAGATAATTCGAAGGTGAAATACAGTTCTTGGCAGAGAATAGGCTGATGTCAGGCTTCGTGAGCCGCGCAGAGAATGAGACAAAGTTCATGGTCACAGATGCAGGCTCAGACTGGAGCTTTCAGAGGCAGAAGGCAAAAGGAGTTTGATGACAGAATCAGGGCCTACTTGCCTGGACTGTAAAATGGCATAAGTGAACCATATAAAACCGGTGGCCTTTCATATTTAGGAATGGAATATCCGGCCTATTCATGGCGGATCTGACAGAGGACATGTTGACGGTGGACGCACATGTATTTGCGTCTTCATAACTGGAACTTGAGGGAACATACATGTACTTGTGACATGCACATAGAACCGTTGGGGTCCAAGATAGGGGACATAACTGATCAGGAAAATCCACATTTCCACAGGTCTTAGACTCGTACTCTGGCCTAATGGTTAAGGTCTTAACTCTTACTATGGCCTAATAGCTAAGGTCTTACCTCTTAATCTGGCCTACTGGTTAAGGTCTTAACTCTTACTCTGGCCTACTGGTTAAGGTCTTAACTCTTACTATGGCCTAATAGCTAAGGTCTTAGACTCGTACTCTGGCCTAATAGCTAAGGTCTTAACTCTTACTCTGGACTAATAGCTAAGGTCTTAGACTTGTGCTCTGGACTACTGGTTAAGGTCTTAACTCTTACTCTGGCCTACTGGTTATGGTCTTAACTCTTACTCTGGCCTAATAGCTAAGGTCTTAGTCTCGTACTCTGGCCTAATGGTTAAGTTCTTAACTCTTACTCTGGCCTACTGGTTAAGGTCTTAACTCTTACGCTGGCCTAATTGCTAAGGTCTTAACTCTTACTCTGACCTAATAGCTATGGTCCTAGACTCGTACTCCGGCCTAATGGGTAAGGTCTTAACTCTTACTCTGGCCTACTGGTTAAGGTCTTAACTCTTACTCTGGCCTAATAGCTAAGGTCTTCGACTCGTACTCTGGCGTAATGGTTAAGGTCTTAACTCTTACTCTGGCCTAATAGCTAAGATCTTAGACTCGTACTCTGGCCTACTGGTTAAGGTCTTATCTCTTACTCTGGCCTACTGGTTAAGGTCTTAACTCTTACTCTGGCCTAATAGCTAAGGTCTTAGACTCGTACTCTGGCCTAATGGTTAAGGTCTTAACTCTTATTCTGGCCTAATAGCTAAGGTCTTAACTCTTACTCTGGCCTACTGGTTAAGGTCTTAACTCTTACTCTGGCCTACTGGTTAAGGTCTTAACTCTTACTATGGCCTAATAGCTAAGGTCTTAGACTCGTACTCTGGCCTAATAGCTAAGGTCTTAACTCTTACTCTGGCCTAATAGCTAACGTCTCAGACTCAAACTCTGGCCTACTGGTTAAGGTCTTAACTCTTACTCTGGCCTACTGGTTAAGGTCTTAACTCTTACCTTGGCCTAATGGCTAAGGTCTTAGACTCGTACTCTGGCCTAATGGTTAAGGTCTTAACTCTTACTCTGGCCTAATAGCTAAGGTCCTAACTCTTAATCTGGCCTACTGGTTAAGGTCTTAACTCTTACTCTGGCCTACTGGTTAAGGTCTTAACTCTTACTATGGCCTAATAGCTAAGGTCTTAGACTCGTACTCTGGCCTAATAGCTAAGGTATTAACTCTTACTCTGGACTAATAGCTAAGGTCTTAGACTTGTGCTCTGGCCTACTGGTTAAGGTCTTAACTCTTACTCTGGCCTACTGGTTATGGTGTTAACTCTTACTCTGGCCTAATAGCTAAGGTCTTAGACTCGTACTCTGGCCTAATGGTTAAGATCTTAACTCTTACTCTGGCCTACTGGTTAAGGTCTTAACTCTTACTCTGGCCTAATAGCTAAGGTCTTAGTCTCGTACTCTGGCCTAATGGTTAAGTTCTTAACTCTTACTCTGGCCTACTGGTTAAGGTCTTAACTCTTACTCTGGCCTAATAGCTAAGATCTTAGACTCATACTCTGGCCTACTGGTTAAGGTCTTATCTCTTACTCTGGCCTACTGGTTAAGGTCTTAACTCTTACTCTGGCCTAATAGCTAAGGTCTTAGACTCGTACTCTGGCCTAATGGTTAAGGTCTTAACTCTTACTCTGGCCTACTGGTTAAGGTCTTAACTCTTACTCTGGCCAAATAGCTGAGGTCTTAGACTCATACTCTGGCCTAATGGTTAAGGTCTTAACTCTAACTCTGGCCTACTGCTTAAGGTCTTACCTCTTAGTCAGGCCAAATAGCTAAGGTCTTAACTCTTACTCTGGCCTAATAGCAAAGGTCTTAGACTCGTAATATGGCCTAATAGCTAAGGTCTTAACTCTTACTCTGGCCTAATAGCTAAGTTCTTAGACTCATACTATGGCCTACAGGTTAAGGTCTTAACTCTTACTCTGGCCTACTGGTTAAGGTCTTAACTCTTACTCTGGCCTACTGGTTAAGGTCTTAACTCTTACTCTGGCCTAATAGCTAAGGTCTTAACTCTTACTCTGGCCTACTGGTTAAGGTCTTAACTCTTACTCTGGCCTAATAGCTAAGGTCTTAGACTCATACTCTGGCCTAATAGCTACGGTCTCAACTCTTACTCTGGCCTAATAGCTAAGGTCTTAGACTCGTACTCTGGCCTACTGGTTAAGGTCTTAACTCTTACTCTGGCCTAATAGCTAAGGTCTTAGACTCGTACGCTGGCCTAATAGCTAAGGTCTTAGGCCCGTACTCTGGCCTATTGGTTAAGGTCTTAACTCCTACTCTGGCCTAATAGCTAAGGTCTTAGACTCGTACTCTGGCCTAATGGTTAAGGTCTTAACTTTTACACTGGACTAATAGCTAAGGTCTTAACTCTTACTCTGGACTAATAGGTAAGGACTTAGACTCCTACTCTGGCCTACTGGTTAAGGTCTTAACTCTTACTCTGGCCTACTGGTTAAGGTCTTAACTCTTACGCTGGCCTAATAGCTAAGGTCTTAGACTCGTACTCTGGCCTAGTAGCTAAGGTCTTAGATTCGTACTCTGGCCTAATGGTTAAGGTCTTAACTCTTACTCTGGACTAATAGCTAAGGTCTTAACTCTTACTCTGGCCTACTGGTTAAGGTCTTAACTCTTACTCTGGCCTAATAGCTAAGGTCTTAACTCTTACTCCTGCCTAATAGCTAAGGTCTTAGACTCGTACTCTGGGCTAATGGTTAAGGTCTTAACTCTTACTCTGGCCTACTGGTTAAGGTCTTAGACTCGTACTCTGGCCTAATAGCTAAGGTCTTAGACTCGTACTCTGGCCTAATGCTTAAGGTCTTAACTCTTACTCTGGCCTAATAGCTAAGGTCTTAGGCTCATACTCTGGCCTACTGGTTAAGGTCTTAACTCTTACTCTGGCCTACTGGTTAAGGTCTTAACTCTTACTCTGGCCTCATAGCTAAGGTCTTAGACTCGTACTCTGGCCTAATAGATAAGGTCTTAGACTCGTACTCTGGCCTAATGGTTAAGCTTTTAACTCCTACTCTGGCCTAATAGCTAAGGTCTTAACTCTTACTCTGTCCTACTGGTTAAGGTCTTAACTCTTACTCTGGCCTAATAGCTAAGGTCTTAACTCTTACTCTGGCCTAATAGCTAAGGTCTTAGACTCATACTCTGGCCTAATGGTTAAGGTCTTAACTCTTACTCCGGCCTACTGGTTAAGGTCTTAACTCTTACTCTGGCCTAATAGCTAAGGTTTTAGACTTGTACTCTGGCCTACTGGTTAAGGTCTTAACTCTTACTCTGGCATAATAGCTAAGGTCTTAGACTCGTACTTTGGCCTAATAGCTAAGGTCTTAACTCTTACTCTGGCCTAATAGCTAAGGTCTTAGACTCATACTCTGGCCTAATGGTTAAGGTCTTAACTCTTACTCTGGCCTACTGGTTAAGGTCTTAACTCTTACTATGGCCTAATAGCTAAGGTCTTAGACTCGTACTCTGGCCTAATAGCTAAGGTCTTAACTCTTACTCTGGACTAATAGCTAAGGTTTTAGACTTGTGCTCTGGCCTACTGGTTAAGGTCTTAACTCTTACTCTGGCCTACTGGTTAAGGTCTTAACTCTTACTCTGGCCAAATAGCTGAGGTCTTAGACTCATACTCTGGCCTATTGGTTAAGGTCTTAACTCTAACTCTGGCCTACTGCTTAAGGTCTTACCTCTTAGTCAGGCCAAATAGCTAAGGTCTTAACTCTTACTCTGGCCTAATAGCAAAGGTCTTAGACTCGTAATATGGCCTAATAGCTAAGGTCTTAACTCTTACTCTGGCCTAATAGCTAAGTTCTTAGACTCATACTATGGCCTACAGGTTAAGGTCTTAACTCTTACTCTGGCCTACTGGTTAAGGTCTTAACTCTTACTCTGGCCTACTGGTTAAGGTCTTAACTCTTACTCTGGCCTAATAGCTAAGGTCTTAACTCTTACTCCTGCCTAATAGCTAAGGTCTTAGACTCGTACTCTGGGCTAATGGTTAAGGTCTTAACTCTTACTCTGGCCTACTGGTTAAGGTCTTAGACTCGTACTCTGGCCTAATAGCTAAGGTCTTAGACTCGTACTCTGGCCTAATGCTTAAGGTCTTAACTCTTACTCTGGCCTAATAGCTAAGGTCTTAGGCTCATACTCTGGCCTACTGGTTAAGGTCTTAACTCTTACTCTGGCCTACTGGTTAAGGTCTTAACTCTTACTCTGGCCTCATAGCTAAGGTCTTAGACTCGTACTCTGGCCTAATAGATAAGGTCTTAGACTCGTACTCTGGCCTAATGGTTAAGCTTTTAACTCCTACTCTGGCCTAATAGCTAAGGTCTTAACTCTTACTCTGTCCTACTGGTTAAGGTCTTAACTCTTACTCTGGCCTAATAGCTAAGGTCTTAACTCTTACTCTGGCCTAATAGCTAAGGTCTTAGACTCATACTCTGGCCTAATGGTTAAGGTCTTAACTCTTACTCCGGCCTACTGGTTAAGGTCTTAACTCTTACTCTGGCCTAATAGCTAAGGTTTTAGACTTGTACTCTGGCCTACTGGTTAAGGTCTTAACTCTTACTCTGGCATAATAGCTAAGGTCTTAGACTCGTACTTTGGCCTAATAGCTAAGGTCTTAACTCTTACTCTGGCCTAATAGCTAAGGTCTTAGACTCATACTCTGGCCTAATGGTTAAGGTCTTAACTCTTACTCTGGCCTACTGGTTAAGGTCTTAACTCTTACTATGGCCTAATAGCTAAGGTCTTAGACTCGTACTCTGGCCTAATAGCTAAGGTCTTAACTCTTACTCTGGACTAATAGCTAAGGTCTTAGACTTGTGCTCTGGCCTACTGGTTAAGGTCTTAACTCTTACTCTGGCCTACTGGTTAAGGTCTTAACTCTTACTCTGGCCAAATAGCTGAGGTCTTAGACTCATACTCTGGCCTAATGGTTAAGGTCTTAACTCTAACTCTGGCCTACTGCTTAAGGTCTTACCTCTTAGTCAGGCCAAATAGCTAAGGTCTTAACTCTTACTCTGGCCTAATAGCAAAGGTCTTAGACTCGTAATATGGCCTAATAGCTAAGGTCTTAACTCTTACTCTGGCCTAATAGCTAAGTTCTTAGACTCATACTATGGCCTACAGGTTAAGGTCTTAACTCTTACTCTGGCCTACTGGTTAAGGTCTTAACTCTTACTCTGGCCTACTGGTTAAGGTCTTAACTCTTACTCTGGCCTAATAGCTAAGGTCTTAACTCTTACTCTGGCCTACTGGTTAAGGTCTTAACTCTTACTCTGGCCTAATAGCTAAGGTCTTAGACTCATACTCTGGCCTAATAGCTACGGTCTCAACTCTTACTCTGGCCTAATAGCTAAGGTCTTAGACTCGTACTCTGGCCTACTGGTTAAGGTCTTAACTCTTACTCTGGCCTAATAGCTAAGGTCTTAGACTCGTACGCTGGTCTAATAGCTAAGGTCTTAGGCCCGTACTCTGGCCTATTGGTTAAGGTCTTAACTCCTACTCTGGCCTAATAGCTAAGGTCTTAGACTCGTACTCTGGCCTAATGGCTAAGGTCTTAACTTTTACACTGGACTAATAGCTAAGGTCTTAACTCTTACTCTGGACTAATAGCTAAGGTCTTAGACTCGTACTCTGGCCTACTGGTTAAGGTCTTAACTCTTACTCTGGCCTACTGGTTAAGGTCTTAACTCTTACGCTGGCCTAATAGCTAAGGTCTTAGACTCGTACTCTGGCCTAGTAGCTAAGGTCTTAGATTCGTACTCTGGCCTAATGGTTAAGGTCTTAACTCTTACTCTGGACTAATAGCTAAGGTCTTAACTCTGACTCTGGCCTACTGGTTAAGGTCTTAACTCTTACTCTGGCCTAATAGCTAAGGTCTTAACTCTTACTCTGGCCTACTGGTTAAGGTCTTAGACTCGTACTCTGGCCTAATAGCTAAGGTCTTAGACTCGTACTCTGGCCTAATGCTTAAGGTCTTAACTCTTACTCTGGCCTACTGGTTAAGGTCTTAACTCTTACTCTGGCCTAATAGCTAAGGTCTTAACTCTTACTCTGGCCTAATAGCTAAGGTCTTAGGCTCATACTCTGGCCTACTGGTTAAGGTCTTAACTCTTACTCTGGCCTACTGGTTAAGGTCTTAACTCTTACTCTGGCCTCATAGCTAAGGTCTTAGACTCGTACTCTGGCCTAATAGATAAGGTCTTAGACTCGTACTCTGGCCTAATGGTTAAGCTTTTAACTCCTACTCTGGCCTAATAGCTAAGGTCTTAACTCTTACTCTGGCCTACTGGTTAAGGTCTTAACTCTTACTCTGGCCTAATAGCTAAGGTCTTAACTCTTACTCTGGCCTAATAGCTAAGGTCTTAGACTCATACTCTGGCCTAATGGTTAAGGTCTTAACTCTTACTCCGGCCTACTGGTTAAGGTCTTAACTCTTACTCTGGCCTAATAGCTAAGGTTTTAGACTTGTACTCTGGCCTACTGGTTAAGGTCTTAACTCTTACTCTGGCATAATAGCTAAGGTCTTAGACTCGTACTTTGGCCTAATAGCTAAGGTCTTAACTCTTACTCTGGCCTAATAGCTAAGGTCTTAGACTCATACTCTGGCCTAATGGTTAAGGTCTTAACTCTTACTCTGGCCTACTGGTTAAGGTCTTAACTCTTACTATGGCCTAATAGCTAAGGTCTTAGACTCGTACTCTGGCCTAATAGCTAAGGTCTTAACTCTTACTCTGGACTAATAGCTAAGGTCTTAGACTTGTGCTCTGGCCTACTGGTTAAGGTCTTAACTCTTACTCTGGCCTACTGGTTATGGTCTTAACTCTTACTCTGGCCTAATAGCTAAGGTCTTAGTCTCGTACTCTGGCCTAATGGTTAAGTTCTTAACTCTTACTCTGGCCTACTGGTTAAGGTCTTAACTCTTACGCTGGCCTAATTGCTAAGGTCTTAACTCTTACTCTGGCCTAATAGCTATGGTCCTAGACTCGTACTCCGGCCTAATGGGTAAGGTCTTAACTCTTACTCTGGCCTACTGGTTAAGGTCTTAACTCTTACTCTGGCCTAATAGCTAAGGTCTTCGACTCGTACTCTGGCGTAATGGTTAAGGTCTTAACTCTTACTCTGGCCTAATAGCTAAGATCTTAGACTCGTACTCTGGCCTACTGGTTAAGGTCTTATCTCTTACTCTGGCCTACTGGTTAAGGTCTTAACTCTTACTCTGGCCTAATAGCTAAGGTCTTAGATTAGTACTCTGGCCTAATGGTTAAAGTCTTAACTCTTATTCTGGCCTAATAGCTAAGGTCTTAACTCTTACTCTGGCCTACTGGTTAAGGTCTTAACTCTTACTCTGGCCTACTGGTTAAGGTCTTAACTCTTTCTATGGCCTAATAGCTAAGGTCTTAGACTCGTACTCTGGCCTAATAGCTAAGGTCTTAAGTCTTACTCTGGCCTAATAGCTAACGTCTCAGACTCAAACTCTGGCCTACTGGTTAAGGTCTTAACTCTTACTCTGGCCTACTGGTTAAGGTCTTAACTCTTACCTTGGCCTAATGGCTAAGGTCTTAGACTCGTACTCTGGCCTAATGGTTAAGGTCTTAACTCTTACTCTGGCCTAATAGCTAAGGTCCTAACTCTTAATCTGGCCTACTGGTTAAGGTCTTAACTCTTACTCTGGCCTACTGGTTAAGGTCTTAACTCTTACTATGGCCTAATAGCTAAGGTCTTAGACTCGTACTCTGGCCTAATAGCTAAGGTCTTAACTCTTACTCTGGACTAATAGCTAAGGTCTTAGACTTGTGCTCTGGCCTACTGGTTAAGGTCTTAACTCTTACTCTGGCCTACTGGTTATGGTGTTAACTCTTACTCTGGCCTAATAGCTAAGGTCTTAACTCTTACTCTGGCCTAATAGCTAAGGTCTTAGACTCGTACTCTGGCCTAATGGTTAAGGTCTTAACTCTTACTCTGGCCTACTGGTTAAGGTCTTAACTCTTACTCTGGCCTAATAGCTAAGGTCTTAGTCTCGTACTCTGGCCTAATGGTTAAGTTCTTAACTCTTACTCTGGCCTACTGGTTAAGGTCTTAACTCTTACTCTGGCCTAATAGCTAAGATCTTAGACTCATACTCTGGCCTACTGGTTAAGGTCTTATCTCTTACTCTGGCCTACTGGTTAAGGTCTTAACTCTTACTCTGGCCTAATAGCTAAGGTCTTAGACTCGTACTCTGGCCTAATGGTTAAGGTCTTAACTCTTACTCTGGCCTACTGGTTAAGGTCTTAACTCTTACTCTGGCCAAATAGCTGAGGTCTTAGACTCATACTCTGGCCTAATGGTTAAGGTCTTAACTCTAACTCTGGCCTACTGCTTAAGGTCTTACCTCTTAGTCAGGCCAAATAGCTAAGGTCTTAACTCTTACTCTGGCCTAATAGCAAAGGTCTTAGACTCGTAATATGGCCTAATAGCTAAGGTCTTAACTCTTACTCTGGCCTAATAGCTAAGTTCTTAGACTCATACTATGGCCTACAGGTTAAGGTCTTAACTCTTACTCTGGCCTACTTGTTAAGGTCTTAACTCTTACTCTGGCCTACTGGTTAAGGTCTTAACTCTTACTCTGGCCTAATAGCTAAGGTCTTAACTCTTACTCTGGCCTACTGGTTAAGGTCTTAACTCTTACTCTGGCCTAATAGCTAAGGTCTTAGACTCGTACTCTGGCCTAATAGCTACGGTCTTAACTCTTACTCTGGCCTAATAGCTAAGGTCTTAGACTCGTACTCTGGCCTACTGGTTAAGGTCTTAACTCTTACTCTGGCCTAATAGCTAAGGTCTTAGACTCGTACGCTGGCCTAATAGCTAAGGTCTTAGGCCCGTACTCTGGCCTATTGGTTAAGGTCTTAACTTCTACTCTGGCCTAAAAACTAAGGTCTTAGACTCGTACTCTGGCCTAATGGTTAAGGTCTTAACTTTTACACTGGACTAATAGCTAAGGTCTTAACTCTTACTCTGGACTAATAGCTAAGGTCTTAGACTCGTACTCTGGCCTACTGGTTAAGGTCTCAACTCTTACTCTGGCCTACTGGTTAAGGTCTTAACTCTTACGCTGGCCTAATAGCTAAAGTCTTAGACTCCTACTCTGGCCTAGTAGCTAAGGTCTTAGATTCGTACTCTGGCCTAATGGTTAAGGTCTTAACTCTTACTCTGGACTAATAGCTAAGGTCTTAACTCTTACTCTGGCCTACTGGTTAAGGTCTTAACTCTTACTCTGGCCTAATAGCTAAGGTCTTAACTCTTACTCCTGCCTAATAGCTAAGGTCTTAGACTCGTACTCTGGGCTAATGGTTAAGGTCTTAACTCTTACTCTGGCCTACTGGTTAAGGTCTTAGACTCGTACTCTGGCCTAATAGCTAAGGTCTTAGACTCGTACTCTGGCCTAATGCTTAAGGTCTTAACTCTTACTCTGGCCTACTGGTTAAGGTCTTAACTCTTACTCTGGCCTAATAGCTAAGGTCTTAACTCTTACTCTGGCCTAATAGCTAAGGTCTTAGGCTCATACTCTGGCCTACTGGTTAAGGTCTTAACTCTTACTCTGGCCTACTGGTTAAGGTCTTAACTCTTACTCTGGCCTCATAGCTAAGGTCTTAGACTCGTACTCTGGCCTAATAGATAAGGTCTTAGACTCGTACTCTGGCCTAATGGTTAAGCTTTTAACTCCTACTCTGGCCTAATAGCTAAGGTCTTAACTCTTACTCTGGCCTACTAGTTAAGGTCTTAACTCTTACTCTGGCCTAATAGCTAAGGTCTTAACTCTTACTCTGGCCTAATAGCTAAGGTGTTAGACTCATACTCTGGCCTAATGGTTAAGGTCTTAACTCTTACTCTGGCCTACTGGTTAAGGTCTTAACTCTTACTCTGGCCTAATAGCTAAGGTTTTAGACTCGTACTCTGGCCTACTGGTTAAGGTCTTAACTCTTACTCTGGCATAATAGCTAAGGTCTTAGACTCGTACTCTGGCCTAATAGCTAATGTCTTAACTCTTACTCTGGCCTAATAGCTAAGGTCTTAGACTCGTACTCTGGCCTAATAGCTAAGGTCTTAACTCTTACTCTGGCCTACTGGTTATGGTCTTAACTCTTACTCTGGTCTAATAGGTAAGGTATTAGACTTGTATTCTGGCCTACTGGTTAAGGTCTTAACTCTTACTCTGGCATAATAGCTAAGGTCTTAGACTCGTACTCTGGCCTAATAGCGAAGGGCTTAACTTTTACTCTGGCCTAATAGCTAATGTCTTAACTCTTACTCTGGCCAAATAGCTAAGGTCTTAGACTCATATTCTGGCCTAATAGCTAAGGTCTTAACTCTTACTCTGGCCTACTGGTTAAGGTCTTAACTCTTACTCTGGCCTAACAGCTAAGGTCTTGGACTCGTACTCTGGCCTAATAGCTAAGGTCTTCGACTCGTACTATGGCCTGCAGGTTAAGGTCTTAACTCTTACTCGGGCCACATGGTTAAGGTCTTAACTCTTACTCTGGCCTAATAGCTAAGGTCTTAACTCTTACTCTGGCCTACTGGTTAAGGTCTTAACTTTTACTCTGGCCTAATAGCTAAGGTCTTAGACTCATACTCTGGCCTAATGGTTAAGGTCTTAACTCTTACTCTGGCCTAATAGCTAAGGTCCTAACTCTTACTCTGGCCTAATAGCTAAGGTCTTAACTCTTACTCTGGCCTAATAGCTAAGGTCTTAGACTCATACTCTGGCCTAATAGCTAAGGTCTTAGAATCATACTCTGGCCTAATGGTTAAGGTCTTAACTCTTACTCTGGCCTACTGGTTAAGGTCTTAACTCTTACTCTGGCCTAATAGCTAAGGTCTTAACTCTTACTCCTGCCTAATAGCTAAGGTCTTAGACTCATACTCTGGCCTAATGGTTAAGGTCTTAACTCTTACTCTGGCCTACTGGTTAAGGTCTTAGACTCGTACTCTGGCCTAATGGTTAAGGTCTTAACTCTTACTCTGGCCTGCTGGTTAAGGTCTTAGACTCGTACTCTGGCCTAATGGTTAAGGTCTCAACTCTTACTCTGGCCTAATAGCTAAGGTCTTAACTCTTACTCTGGCCTAATAGCTAAGGTCTTAGACTCGTACTCTGGCCTAATGGTTAAGGTATTAACTCTTACTCTGGCCTACTGGTTAAGGTCTTAACTCTTACTCTGGCCTAATAGCTAAGGTCTTAGACTCGTACTCTGGCCTAATAGCTAAGGTCTTAGACTCGTACACTGACCTAATGGTTGAGGTCTTAACTCTTACTCTGGCCTAATAGCTAAGGTCTTAACTCTTACTCTGGCCTACTGGTTAAGATCTTATCTCTTACTCTGGCCTAATAGCTAAGGGCTTAGACTCGTACTCTGGCCTAATAGCTAAGGTCTTAACTCTTACTCTGCCCTAATAGCTAAGGTCTTAGACTCATACTCTGGCCTTCTGGTTAAGGTCTTAACTCTTACTCTGGCCTACTGGTTAAGGTCTTAACTCTTACTCTGGCCTAATAGCTAAGGTCTTAACTCTTACTCTGGCCTACTGGTTAAGGTCTTAACTCTTACTCTGGCCTAATAGCTAAGGTCTTAACTCGTACTCTGGCCTAATAGCTAAGGTTTTAGAATCGTACTCTGGCCTAATGGTTAAGGTCTTAATTCTTACTCTGGCCTACTAGTTAAGGTCTTAACTCTTACTCTGGCCTAATAGCTAAGGTCTTAGACTCGTACTCTAGCCTAATAGTTAAGGTCTTAGACTTGTACTCTGGCCTAATGGTTAAGGTCTTAACTCTTACTCTGGCCTAATAGCTAAGGTCTTAACTCTTACTCTGGCCTATTGGTTAAGGTCTTAACTCTTACTCTGGCCTAATAGCTAAGGTCTTAGACTCATACTCTGGCCTAATAGCTAAGGTTTTAGAATCGTACTCTGGCCTAATGGTTAAGGTCTTAATTCTTACTCTGGCCTACTAGTTAAGGTCTTAACTCTTACTCTGGCCTAATAGCTAAGGTCTTAGACTCGTACTCTAGCCTAATAGTTAAGGTCTTAGACTTGTACTCTGGCCTAATGGTTAAGGTCTTAACTCTTACTCTGGCCTACTGGTTAAGGTCTTAACTTTTACTCTGGCCTAATAGCTAAGGTCTTAGACTCATACTCTGGCCTAATGGTTAAGGTCTTAACTCTTACTCTGGCCTAATAGCTAAGGTCCTAACTCTTACTCTGGCCTAATAGCTAAGGTCTTAACTCTTACTCTGGCCTAATAGCTAAGGTCTTAGACTCGTACTCTGGCCTAATAGCTAAGGTCTTAGAATCATACTCTGGCCTAATGGTTAAGGTCTTAACTCTTACTCTGGCCTACTGGTTAAGGTCTTAACTCTTACTCTGGCCTAATAGCTAAGGTCTTAACTCTTACTCCTGCCTAATAGCTAAGGTCTTAGACTCATACTCTGGCCTAATGGTTAAGGTCTTAACTCTTACTCTGGCCTACTGGTTAAGGTCTTAGACTCGTACTCTGGCCTAATGGTTAAGGTCTTAACTCTTACTCTGGCCTGCTGGTTAAGGTCTTAGACTCGTACTCTGGCCTAATGGTTAAGGTCTCAACTCTTACTCTGGCCTAATAGCTAAGGTCTTAACTCTTACTCTGGCCTAATAGCTAAGGTCTTAGACTCGTACTCTGGCCTAATGGTTAAGGTATTAACTCTTACTCTGGCCTACTGGTTAAGGTCTTAACTCTTACTCTGGCCTAATAGCTAAGGTCTTAGACTCGTACTCTGGCCTAATAGCTAAGGTCTTAGACTCGTACACTGACCTAATGGTTAAGGTCTTAACTCTTACTCTGGCCTAATAGCTAAGGTCTTAACTCTTACTCTGGCCTACTGGTTAAGGTCATATCTCTTACTCTGGCCTAATAGCTAAGGGCTTAGACTCGTACTCTGGCCTAATAGCTAAGGTCTTAACTCTTACTCTGCCCTAATAGCTAAGGTCTTAGACTCATACTCTGGCCTTCTGGTTAAGGTCTTAACTCTTACTCTGGCCTACTGGTTAAGGTCTTAACTCTTACTCTGGCCTAATAGCTAAGGTCTTAACTCTTACTCTGGCCTACTGGTTAAGGTCTTAACTCTTACTCTGGCCTAATAGCTAAGGTCTTAACTCGTACTCTGGCCTAATAGCTAAGGTTTTAGAATCGTACTCTGGCCTAATGGTTAAGGTCTTAATTCTTACTCTGGCCTACTAGTTAAGGTCTTAACTCTTACTCTGGCCTAATAGCTAAGGTCTTAGACTCGTACTCTAGCCTAATAGTTAAGGTCTTAGACTTGTACTCTGGCCTAATGGTTAAGGTCTTAACTCTTACTCTGGCCTAATAGCTAAGGTCTTAACTCTTACTCTGGCCTATTGGTTAAGGTCTTAACTCTTACTCTGGCCTAATAGCTAAGGTCATAGACTCATACTCTGGCCTAATAGCTAAGGTTTTAGAATCGTACTCTGGCCTAATGGTTAAGGTCTTAATTCTTACTCTGGCCTACTAGTTAAGGTCTTAACTCTTACTCTGGCCTAATAGCTAAGGTCTTAGACTCGTACTCTAGCCTAATAGTTAAGGTCTTAGACTTGTACTCTGGCCTAATGGTTAAGGTCTTAACTCTTACTCTGGCCTACTGGTTAAGGTCTTAACTTTTACTCTGGCCTAATAGCTAAGGTCTTAGACTCATACTCTGGCCTAATGGTTAAGGTCTTAACTCTTACTCTGGCCTAATAGCTAAGGTCCTAACTCTTACTCTGGCCTAATAGCTAAGGTCTTAACTCTTACTCTGGCCTAATAGCTAAGGTCTTAGACTCGTACTCTGGCCTAATAGCTAAGGTCTTAGAATCATACTCTGGCCTAATGGTTAAGGTCTTAACTCTTACTCTGGCCTACTGGTTAAGGTCTTAACTCTTACTCTGGCCTAATAGCTAAGGTCTTAACTCTTACTCCTGCCTAATAGCTAAGGTCTTAGACTCATACTCTGGCCTAATGGTTAAGGTCTTAACTCTTACTCTGGCCTACTGGTTAAGGTCTTAGACTCGTACTCTGGCCTAATGGTTAAGGTCTTAACTCTTACTCTGGCCTGCTGGTTAAGGTCTTAGACTCGTACTCTGGCCTAATGGTTAAGGTCTCAACTCTTACTCTGGCCTAATAGCTAAGGTCTTAACTCTTACTCTGGCCTAATAGCTAAGGTCTTAGACTCGTACTCTGGCCTAATGGTTAAGGTATTAACTCTTACTCTGGCCTACTGGTTAAGGTCTTAACTCTTACTCTGGCCTAATAGCTAAGGTCTTAGACTCGTACTCTGGCCTAATAGCTAAGGGCTTAACTTTTACTCTGGCCTAATAGCTAATGTCTTAACTCTTACTCTGGCCAAATAGCTAAGGTCTTAGACTCATACTCTGGCCTAATAGCTAAGGTCTTAACTCTTACTCTGGCCTACTGATTAAGGTCTTAACTCTTACTCTGGCCTAACAGCTAAGGTCTTGGACTCGTACTCTGGCCTAATAGCTAAGGTCTTCGACTCGTACTATGGCCTGCAGGTTAAGGTCTTAACTCTTACTCGGGCCACATGGTTAAGGTCTTAACTCTTACTCTGGCCTAATAGCTAAGGTCTTAACTCTTACTCTGGCCTACTGGTTAAGGTCTTAACTTTTACTCTGGCCTAATAGCTAAGGTCTTAGACTCATACTCTGGCCTAATGGTTAAGGTCTTAACTCTTACTCTGGCCTAATAGCTAAGGTCCTAACTCTTACTCTGGCCTAATAGCTAAGGTCTTAACTCTTACTCTGGCCTAATAGCTAAGGTCTTAGACTCATACTCTGGCCTAATAGCTAAGGTCTTAGAATCATACTCTGGCCTAATGGTTAAGGTCTTAACTCTTACTCTGGCCTACTGGTTAAGGTCTTAACTCTTACTCTGGCCTAATAGCTAAGGTCTTAACTCTTACTCCTGCCTAATAGCTAAGGTCTTAGACTCATACTCTGGCCTAATGGTTAAGGTCTTAACTCTTACTCTGGCCTACTGGTTAAGGTCTTAGACTCGTACTCTGGCCTAATGGTTAAGGTCTTAACTCTTACTCTGGCCTGCTGGTTAAGGTCTTAGACTCGTACTCTGGCCTAATGGTTAAGGTCTCAACTCTTACTCTGGCCTAATAGCTAAGGTCTTAACTCTTACTCTGGCCTAATAGCTAAGGTCTTAGACTCGTACTCTGGCCTAATGGTTAAGGTATTAACTCTTACTCTGGCCTACTGGTTAAGGTCTTAACTCTTACTCTGGCCTAATAGCTAAGGTCTTAGACTCGTACTCTGGCCTAATAGCTAAGGTCTTAGACTCATACACTGACCTAATGGTTAAGGTCTTAACTCTTACTCTGGCCTAATAGCTAAGGTCTTAACTCTTACTCTGGCCTACTGGTTAAGGTCTTATCTCTTACTCTGGCCTAATAGCTAAGGGCTTAGACTCGTACTCTGGCCTAATAGCTAAGGTCTTAACTCTTACTCTGCCCTAATAGCTAAGGTCTTAGACTCATACTCTGGCCTTCTGGTTAAGGTCTTAACTCTTACTCTGGCCTACTGGTTAAGGTCTTAACTCTTACTCTGGCCTAATAGCTAAGGTCTTAACTCTTACTCTGGCCTACTGGTTAAGGTCTTAACTCTTACTCTGGCCTAATAGCTAAGGTCTTAACTCGTACTCTGGCCTAATAGCTAAGGTTTTAGAATCGTACTCTGGCCTAATGGTTAAGGTCTTAATTCTTACTCTGGCCTACTAGTTAAGGTCTTAACTCTTACTCTGGCCTAATAGCTAAGGTCTTAGACTCGTACTCTAGCCTAATAGTTAAGGTCTTAGACTTGTACTCTGGCCTAATGGTTAAGGTCTTAACTCTTACTCTGGCCTAATAGCTAAGGTCTTAACTCTTACTCTGGCCTATTGGTTAAGGTCTTAACTCTTACTCTGGCCTAATAGCTAAGGTCTTAGACTCATACTCTGGCCTAATAGCTAAGGTTTTAGAATTGTACTCTGGCCTAATGGTTAAGGTCTTAATTCTTACTCTGGCCTACTAGTTAAGGTCTTAACTCTTACTCTGGCCTAATAGCTAAGGTCTTAGACTCGTACTCTAGCCTAATAGTTAAGGTCTTAGACTTGTACTCTGGCCTAATGGTTAAGGTCTTAACTCTTACTCTGGCCTACTGGTTAAGGTCTTAACTTTTACTCTGGCCTAATAGCTAAGGTCTTAGACTCATACTCTGGCCTAATGGTTAAGGTCTTAACTCTTACTCTGGCCTAATAGCTAAGGTCCTAACTCTTACTCTGGCCTAATAGCTAAGGTCTTAACTCTTACTCTGGCCTAATAGCTAAGGTCTTAGACTCGTACTCTGGCCTAATAGCTAAGGTCTTAGAATCATACTCTGGCCTAATGGTTAAGGTCTTAACTCTTACACTGGCCTACTGGTTAAGGTCTTAACTCTTACTCTGGCCTAATAGCTAAGGTCTTAACTCTTACTCTTGCCTAATAGCTAAGGTCTTAGACTCATACTCTGGCCTAATGGTTAAGGTCTTAACTCTTACTCTGGCCTACTGGTTAAGGTCTTAGACTCGTACTCTGGCCTAATGGTTAAGGTCTTAACTCTTACTCTGGTCTGCTGGTTAAGGTCTTAGACTCGTACTCTGGCCTAATGGTTAAGGTCTCAACTCTTACTCTGGCCTAATAGCTAAGGTCTTAACTCTTACTCTGGCCTAATAGCTAAGGTCTTAGACTCGTACTCTGGCCTAATGGTTAAGGTATTAACTCTTACTCTGGCCTACTGGTTAAGGTCTTAACTCTTACTCTGGCCTAATAGCTAAGGTCTTAGACTCGTACTCTGGCCTAATAGCTAAGGTCTTAGACTCGTACACTGACCTAATGGTTAAGGTCTTAACTCTTACTCTGGCCTAATAGCTAAGGTCTTAACTCTTACTCTGGCCTACTGGTTAAGGTCTTATCTCTTACTCTGGCCTAATAGCTAAGGGCTTAGACTCGTACTCTGGCCTAATAGCTAAGGTCTTAACTCTTACTCTGCCCTAATAGCTAAGGTCTTAGACTCATACTCTGGCCTTCTGGTTAAGGTCTTAACTCTTACTCTGGCCTACTGGTTAAGGTCTTAACTCTTACTCTGGCCTAATAGCTAAGGTCTTAACTCTTACTCTGGCCTACTGGTTAAGGTCTTAACTCTTACTCTGGCCTAATAGCTAAGGTCTTAACTCGTACTCTGGCCTAATAGCTAAGGTTTTAGAATCGTACTCTGGCCTAATGGTTAAGGTCTTAATTCTTACTCTGGCCTACTAGTTAAGGTCTTAACTCTTACTCTGGCCTAATAGCTAAGGTCTTAGACTCGTACTCTAGCCTAATAGTTAGGGTCTTAGACTTGTACTCTGGCCTAATGGTTAAGGTCTTAACTCTTACTCTGGCCTAATAGCTAAGGTCTTAACTCTTACTCTGGCCTATTGGTTAAGGTCTTAACTCTTACTCTGGCCTAATAGCTAAGGTCTTAGACTCATACTCTGGCCTAATAGCTAAGGTTTTAGAATCGTACTCTGGCCTAATGGTTAAGGTCTTAATTCTTACTCTGGCCTACTAGTTAAGGTCTTAACTCTTACTCTGGCCTAATAGCTAAGGTCTTAGACTCGTACTCTAGCCTAATAGTTAAGGTCTTAGACTTGTACTCTGGCCTAATGGTTAAGGTCTTAACTCTTACTCTGGCCTACTGGTTAAGGTCTTAACTTTTACTCTGGCCTAATAGCTAAGGTCTTAGACTCATACTCTGGCCTAATGGTTAAGGTCTTAACTCTTACTCTGGCCTAATAGCTAAGGTCCTAACTCTTACTCTGGCCTAATAGCTAAGGTCTTAACTCTTACTCTGGCCTAATAGCTAAGGTCTTAGACTCGTACTCTGGCCTAATAGCTAAGGTCTTAGAATCATACTCTGGCCTAATGGTTAAGGTCTTAACTCTTACTCTGGCCTACTGGTTAAGGTCTTAACTCTTACTCTGGCCTAATAGCTAAGGTCTTAACTCTTACTCCTGCCTAATAGCTAAGGTCTTAGACTCATACTCTGGCCTAATGGTTAAGGTCTTAACTCTTACTCTGGCCTACTGGTTAAGGTCTTAGACTCGTACTCTGGCCTAATGGTTAAGGTCTTAACTCTTACTCTGGCCTGCTGGTTAAGGTCTTAGACTCGTACTCTGGCCTAATGGTTAAGGTCTCAACTCTTACTCTGGCCTAATAGCTAAGGTCTTAACTCTTACTCTGGCCTAATAGCTAAGGTCTTAGACTCGTACTCTGGCCTAATGGTTAAGGTATTAACTCTTACTCTGGCCTACTGGTTAAGGTCTTAACTCTTACTCTGGCCTAATAGCTAAGGTCTTAGACTCGTACTCTGGCCTAATAGCTAAGGTCTTAGACTCGTACACTGACCTAATGGTTAAGGTCTTAACTCTTACTCTGGCCTAATAGCTAAGGTCTTAACTCTTACTCTGGCCTACTGGTTAAGGTCTTATCTCTTACTCTGGCCTAATAGCTAAGGGCTTAGACTCGTACTCTGGCCTAATAGCTAAGGTCTTAACTCTTACTCTGCCCTAATAGCTAAGGTCTTAGACTCATACTCTGGCCTTCTGGTTAAGGTCTTAACTCTTACTCTGGCCTACTGGTTAAGGTCTTAACTCTTACTCTGGCCTAATAGCTAAGGTCTTAACTCTTACTCTGGCCTACTGGTTAAGGTCTTAACTCTTACTCTGGCCTAATAGCTAAGGTCTTAACTCGTACTCTGGCCTAATAGCTAAGGTTTTAGAATCGTACTCTGGCCTAATGGTTAAGGTCTTAATTCTTACTCTGGCCTACTAGTTAAGGTCTTAACTCTTACTCTGGCCTAATAGCTAAGGTCTTAGACTCGTACTCTAGCCTAATAGTTAAGGTCTTAGACTTGTACTCTGGCCTAATGGTTAAGGTCTTAACTCTTACTCTGGCCTAATAGCTAAGGTCTTAACTCTTACTCTGGCCTATTGGTTAAGGTCTTAACTCTTACTCTGGCCTAATAGCTAAGGTCTTAGACTCATACTCTGGCCTAATAGCTAAGGTCTTAACTCTTACTCTGGCCTAATAGCTAAGGTCTTAGACTCGTACTCTGGCCTACTGGTTAAGGTCTTAACTCTTACTCTGGCCTAATAGCTAAGGTCTTAACTCGTACTCTGGCCTAATAGCTAAGGTTTTAGACTCGTACTCTGGCCTAATGGTTAAGGTCTTAATTCTTACTCTGGCCTACTGGTTAAGGTCTTAACTCTTACTCTGGCCTAATAGCTAAGGTCTTAGACTTGTACTCTGGCCTAATGGTTAAGGTCTTAAATCTTACTCTGGCCTAATAGCTAAGGTCTTAGACTCGTACTCTGACCTACTGGTAAAGGTCTTAACTCTTACTCTGGCCTACTGGTTAAGGTCTTAACCCTTACTCTGGCCTAATAGCTAAGGTCTTAGACTCGTACTCTGGCCTAATGGTTAAGGTCTTAACTCTTACTCTGGCCTACTAGTTAAGGTCTTAACTCTTACTCTGGCCTAATAGCTAAGGTCTTAACTCTTACTCTGGCCTAATTGCTAAGGTCTTAGACTCGTACTCTGGCCTACTGGTTAAGGTCTTAACTCTTACTCTGGCCTAATAGCTAAGGTCTTAACTCTTACTCTGGCCTACTGGTTAAGGTCTTAACTCTTACTCTGGCCTAATAGCTAAGGTCTTAACTCGTACTCTGGCCTAATAGCTAAGGTTTTAGAATCGTACTCTGGCCTAATGGTTAAGGTCTTAATTCTTACTCTGGCCTACTAGTTAAGGTCTTAACTCTTACTCTGGCCTAATAGCTAAGGTCTTAGACTCGTACTCTAGCCTAATAGTTAAGGTCTTAGACTTGTACTCTGGCCTAATGGTTAAGGTCTTAACTCTTACTCTGGCCTAATAGCTAAGGTCTTAACTCTTACTCTGGCCTACTGGTTAAGGTCTTAACTCTTACTCTGGCCTAATAGCTAAGGTCTTAGACTTGTACTCTGGCCTAATGGTTAAGGTCTTAAATCTTACTCTGGCCTAATAGCTAAGGTCTTAGACTCGTACTCTGACCTACTGGTAAAGGTCTTAACTCTTACTCTGGCCTACTGGTTAAGGTCTTAACCCTTACCCTGGCCTAATAGCTAAGGTCTTAGACTCGTACTCTGGCCTAATGGTTAAGGTCTTAACTCTTACTCTGGCCTACTAGTTAAGGTCTTAACTCTTACTCTGGCCTAATAGCTAAGGTCTTAACTCTTACTCTGGCCTAATAGCTAAGGTCTTAGACTCGTACTCTGGCCTAATAGTTAAGGTCTTAGAATCATACTCTGGCCTAATGGTTAAGGTCTTAACTCTTACTCTGGCCTACTAGTTAAGGTCTTAACTCTTACTCTGGCCTAATAGCTAAGGTCTTAACTCTTACTCCTGTCTAATAGCTAAGGTCTTAGACTCGTACTCTGGCCTAATGGTTAAGGTCTTAACTCTTACTCTGGCCTACTGGTTAAGGTATTAGGCTCGTACTCTGGCCTAATGGTTAAGGTCTTAACTCTTACTCTGGCCTACTGGTTAAGGTCTTAGACTCGTACTCTGGCCTAATGGTTAAGGTCTCAACTCTTACTCTGGCCTAATAGCTAAGGTCTTAACTCTTACTCTGGCCTAATAGCTAAGGTCTTAGACTCGTACTCTGGCCTAATGGTTAAGGTATTAACTCTTACTCTGGCCTACTGGTTAAGGTCTTAACTCTTACTCTTGCCTAATAGCTAAGGTCTTAGACTCGCACTCTGGCCTAATAGCTAAGGTCTTAGACTCGTACACTGACCCAATGGTTAAGGTCTTAACTCTTACTCTGGCCTAATAGCTAAGGTCTTAACTCTTACTCTTGCCTACTGGTTAATGTCTTACCTCTTACTCTGGCCTAATAGCTAAGGGCTTAGACTCGTACTCTGGCCTAATAGCTAAGGTCTTAACTCTTACTCTGGCCTAATAGCTAAGGTCTTAGACTCGTACTCTGGCCTAATGGTTAAGGTCTTAACTCTTACACTGGCCTACTGGTTAAGGTCTTGACTCTTACTCTGGCCTAATAGCTAAGGTCTTAACTCTTACTCTGGCCTAATAGCAAAGGTCTTAGACTCGTAATCTGGTCTAATAGCTAAGGTCTTAACTCTTAATCTGGCCTAGTAGCTAAGGTCTTAGACTCGTACTATGGCCTACAGGTTAAGGTCTTAACTCTTACTCTGGCCTACTGGTTAAGGTCTTAACTCTTACTCTGGCCTAATAGCTAAGGTCTTAGACTCGTACTCTGGCCTAGTAGCTAATGTCTTAGACTCGTACTCTGGCCTAATAGCTAAGGTCTTAGACTCGTACTCTGGCCTAATGGTTAAGGTCTTACCTCTTACTCTGGCCTACTGGTTAAGGTCTTAACTGTTACTCTGGCCTAATAGCTAAGGTCTTAACTCTTACTCTGGCCTAATAGCTAGGGTCTTAGACTCGTACTCTGGCCTACTGGTTAAGGTCTTAACTCTTACTCTGGCCTAATAGCTAAGGTCTCAACTCTTACTCTGTCCTAATAGCTAATGTCTTAACTCTTACTCTGGCCTAATAGCTAAGGTCTTAGACTCGTACTCTGGCATAATGGTTAAGGTCTTAACTCTTACTCTGGCCTACTGGTTAAGGTCTTAACTCTTACTCTGGCCTAATAGCTAAGGTCTTAACTCGTACTCTGGCCTAATAGCTAAGGTTTTAGAATCGTACTCTGGACTAATGGTTAAGGTCTTAATTCTTACTCTGGCCTACTAGTTAAGGTCTTAACTCTTACTCTGGCCTAATAGCTAAGGTCTTAGACTCGTACTCTAGCCTAATAGTTAAGGTCTTAGACTTGTACTCTGGCCTAATGGTTAAGGTCTTAACTCTTACTCTGGCCTAATAGCTAAGGTCTTAACTCTTACTCTGGCCTATTGGTTAAGGTCTTAACTCTTACTCTGGCCTAATAGCTAAGGTCTTAGACTCATACTCTGGCCTAATAGCTAAGGTTTTAGAATCGTACTCTGGCCTAATGGTTAAGGTCTTAATTCTTACTCTGGCCTACTAGTTAAGGTCTTAACTCTTACTCTGGCCTAATAGCTAAGGTCTTAGACTCGTACTCTAGCCTAATAGTTAAGGTCTTAGACTTGTACTCTGGCCTAATGGTTAAGGTCTTAACTCTTACTCTGGCCTACTGGTTAAGGTCTTAACTTTTACTCTGGCCTAATAGCTAAGGTCTTAGACTCATACTCTGGCCTAATGGTTAAGGTCTTAACTCTTACTCTGGCCTAATAGCTAAGGTCCTAACTCTTACTCTGGCCTAATAGCTAAGGTCTTAACTCTTACTCTGGCCTAATAGCTAAGGTCTTAGACTCGTACTCTGGCCTAATAGCTAAGGTCTTAGAATCATACTCTGGCCTAATGGTTAAGGTCTTAACTCTTACTCTGGCCTACTGGTTAAGGTCTTAACTCTTACTCTGGCCTAATAGCTAAGGTCTTAACTCTTACTCCTGCCTAATAGCTAAGGTCTTAGACTCATACTCTGGCCTAATGGTTAAGGTCTTAACTCTTACTCTGGCCTACTGGTTAAGGTCTTAGACTCGTACTCTGGCCTAATGGTTAAGGTCTTAACTCTTACTCTGGCCTGCTGGTTAAGGTCTTAGACTCGTACTCTGGCCTAATGGTTAAGGTCTCAACTCTTACTCTGGCCTAATAGCTAAGGTCTTAACTCTTACTCTGGCCTAATAGCTAAGGTCTTAGACTCGTACTCTGGCCTAATGGTTAAGGTATTAACTCTTTCTCTGGCCTACTGGTTAAGGTCTTAACTCTTACTCTGGCCTAATAGCTAAGGTCTTAGACTCGTACTCTGGCCTAATAGCTAAGGTCTTAGACTCGTACACTGACCTAATGGTTAAGGTCTTAACTCTTACTCTGGCCTAATAGCTAAGGTCTTAACTCTTACTCTGGCCTACTGGTTAAGGTCTTATCTCTTACTCTGGCCTAATAGCTAAGGGCTTAGACTCGTACTCTGGCCTAATAGCTAAGGTCTTAACTCTTACTCTGCCCTAATAGCTAAGGTCTTAGACTCATACTCTGGCCTTCTGGTTAAGGTCTTAACTCTTACTCTGGCCTACTGGTTAAGGTCTTAACTCTTACTCTGGCCTAATAGCTAAGGTCTTAACTCTTACTCTGGCCTACTGGTTAAGGTCTTAACTCTTACTCTGGCCTAATAGCTAAGGTCTTAACTCGTACTCTGGCCTAATAGCTAAGGTTTTAGAATCGTACTCTGGCCTAATGGTTAAGGTCTTAATTCTTACTCTGGCCTACTAGTTAAGGTCTTAACTCTTACTCTGGCCTAATAGCTAAGGTCTTAGACTCGTACTCTAGCCTAATAGTTAAGGTCTTAGACTTGTACTCTGGCCTAATGGTTAAGGTCTTAACTCTTACTCTGGCCTAATAGCTAAGGTCTTAACTCTTACTCTGGCCTATTGTTTAAGGTCTTAACTCTTACTCTGGCCTAATAGCTAAGGTCTTAGACTCATACTCTGGCCTAATAGCTAAGGTCTTAACTCTTACTCTGGCCTAATAGCTAAGGTCTTAGACTCGTACTCTGGCCTACTGGTTAAGTTCTTAACTCTTACTCTGGCCTAATAGCTAAGGTCTTAACTCATACTCTGGCCTAATAGCTAAGGTTTTAGACTCGTACTCTGGCCTAATGGTTAAGGTCTTAATTCTTACTCTGGCCTACTGGTTAAGGTCTTAACTCTTACTCTGGCCTAATAGCTAAGGTCTTAGACTTGTACTCTGGCCTAATGGTTAAGGTCTTAAATCTTACTCTGGCCTAATAGCTAAGGTCTTAGACTCGTACTCTGACCTACTGGTAAAGGTCTTAACTCTTACTCTGGCCTACTGGTTAAGGTCTTAACCCTTACCCTGGCCTAATAGCTAAGGTCTTAGACTCGTACTCTGGCCTAATGGTTAAGGTCTTAACTCTTACTCTGGCCTACTAGTTAAGGTCTTAACTCTTACTCTGGCCTAATAGCTAAGGTCTTAACTCTTACTCTGGCCTAATAGCTAAGGTCTTAGACTCGTACTCTGGCCTAATAGTTAAGGTCTTAGAATCATACTCTGGCCTAATGGTTAAGGTCTTAACTCTTACTCTGGCCTACTAGTTAAGGTCTTAACTCTTACTCTGGCCTAATAGCTAAGGTCTTAACTCTTACTCCTGTCTAATAGCTAAGGTCTTAGACTCGTACTCTGGCCTAATGGTTAAGGTCTTAACTCTTACTCTGGCCTACTGGTTAAGGTCTTAGGCTCGTACTCTGGCCTAATGGTTAAGGTCTTAACTCTTACTCTGGCCTACTGGTTAAGGTCTTAGACTCGTACTCTGGCCTAATGGTTAAGGTCTCAACTCTTACTCTGGCCTAATAGCTAAGGTCTTAACTCTTACTCTGGCCTAATAGCTAAGGTCTTAGACTCGTACTCTGGCCTAATGGTTAAGGTATTAACTCTTACTCTGGCCTACTGGTTAAGGTCTTAACTCTTACTCTGGCCTAATAGCTAAGGTCTTAGACTCGTACTCTGGCCTAATAGCTAAGGTCTTAGACTCGTACACTGACCCAATGGTTAAGGTCTTAACTCTTACTCTGGCCTAATAGCTAAGGTCTTAACTCTTACTCTGGCCTACTGGTTAATGTCTTACCTCTTACTCTGGCCTAATAGCTAAGGGCTTAGACTCGTACTCTGGCCTAATAGCTAAGGTCTTAACTCTTACTCTGGCCTAATAGCTAAGGTCTTAGACTCGTACTCTGGCCTAATGGTTAAGGTCTTAACTGTTACACTGGCCTACTGGTTAAGGTCTTGACTCTTACTCTGGCCTAATAGCTAAGGTCTTAACTCTTACTCTGGCCTAATAGCAAAGGTCTTAGACTCGTAATCTGGTCTAATAGCTAAGGTATTAACTCTTAATCTGGCCTAGTAGCTAAGGTCTTAGACTCGTACTATGGCCTACAGGTTAAGGTCTTAACTCTTACTCTGGCCTACTGGTTAAGGTCTTAACTCTTACTCTGGCCTAATAGCTAAGGTCTTAGACTCGTACTCTGGCCTAGTAGCTAATGTCTTAGACTCGTACTCTGGCCTAATAGCTAAGGTCTTAGACTTGTACTCTGGCCTAATGGTTAAGGTCTTACCTCTTACTCTGGCCTACTGGTTAAGGTCTTAACTGTTACTCTGGCCTAATAGCTAAGGTCTTAACTCTTACTTTGGCCTAATAGCTAGGGTCTTAGACTCGTACTCTGGCCTACTGGTTAAGGTCTTAACTCTTACTCTGGCCTAATAGCTAAGGTCTCAACTCTTACTCTGTCCTAATAGCTAATGTCTTAACTCTTACTCTGGCCTAATAGCTAAGGTCTTAGACTCGTACTCTGGCATAATGGTTAAGGTCTTAACTCTTACTCTGGCCTACTGGTTAAGGTCTTAACTCTTACTCTGGCCTAATAGCTAAGGTCTTAACTCGTACTCTGGCCTAATAGCTAAGGTTTTAGAATCGTACTCTGGACTAATGGTTAAGGTCTTAATTCTTACTCTGGCCTACTAGTTAAGGTCTTAACTCTTACTCTGGCCTAATAGCTAAGGTCTTAGACTCGTACTCTAGCCTAATAGTTAAGGTCTTAGACTTGTACTCTGGCCTAATGGTTAAGGTCTTAACTCTTACTCTGGCCTAATAGCTAAGGTCTTAACTCTTACTCTGGCCTATTGGTTAAGGTCTTAACTCTTACTCTGGCCTAATAGCTAAGGTCTTAGACTCATACTCTGGCCTAATAGCTAAGGTTTTAGAATCGTACTCTGGCCTAATGGTTAAGGTCTTAATTCTTACTCTGGCCTACTAGTTAAGGTCTTAACTCTTACTCTGGCCTAATAGCTAAGGTCTTAGACTCGTACTCTAGCCTAATAGTTAAGGTCTTAGACTTGTACTCTGGCCTAATGGTTAAGGTCTTAACTCTTACTCTGGCCTACTGGTTAAGGTCTTAACTTTTACTCTGGCCTAATAGCTAAGGTCTTAGACTCATACTCTGGCCTAATGGTTAAGGTCTTAACTCTTACTCTGGCCTAATAGCTAAGGTCCTAACTCTTACTCTGGCCTAATAGCTAAGGTCTTAACTCTTACTCTGGCCTAATAGCTAAGGTCTTAGACTCGTACTCTGGCCTAATAGCTAAGGTCTTAGAATCATACTCTGGCCTAATGGTTAAGGTCTTAACTCTTACTCTGGCCTACTGGTTAAGGTCTTAACTCTTACTCTGGCCAAATAGCTAAGGTCTTAACTCTTACTCCTGCCTAATAGCTAAGGTCTTAGACTCATACTCTGGCCTAATGGTTAAGGTCTTAACTCTTACTCTGGCCTACTGGTTAAGGTCTTAGACTCGTACTCTGGCCTAATGGTTAAGGTCTTAACTCTTACTCTGGCCTGCTGGTTAAGGTCTTAGACTCGTACTCTGGCCTAATGGTTAAGGTCTCAACTCTTACTCTGGCCTAATAGCTAAGGTCTTAACTCTTACTCTGGCCTAATAGCTAAGGTCTTAGACTCGTACTCTGGCCTAATGGTTAAGGTATTAACTCTTACTCTGGCCTACTGGTTAAGGTCTTAACTCTTACTCTGGCCTAATAGCTAAGGTCTTAGACTCGTACTCTGGCCTAATAGCTAAGGTCTTAACTCTTACTCTGGCCTACTGGTTAAGGTCTTATCTCTTACTCTGGCCTAATAGCTAAGGGCTTAGACTCGTACTCTGGCCTAATAGCTAAGGTCTTAACTCTTCCTCTGCCCTAATAGCTAAGGTCTTAGACTCATACTCTGGCCTTCTGGTTAAGGTCTTAACTCTTACTCTGGCCTACTGGTTAAGGTCTTAACTCTTACTCTGGCCTAATAGCTAAGGTCTTAACTCTTACTCTGGCCTACTGGTTAAGGTCTTAACTCTTACTCTGGCCTAATAGCTAAGGTCTTAACTCGTACTCTGGCCTAATAGCTAAGGTTTTAGAATCGTACTCTGGCCTAATGGTTAAGGTCTTAATTCTTACTCTGGCCTACTAGTTAAGGTCTTAACTCTTACTCTGGCCTAATGGCTAAGGTCTTAGACTCGTACTCTAGCCTAATAGTTAAGGTCTTAGACTTGTACTCTGGCCTAATGGTTAAGGTCTTAACTCTTACTCTGGCCTAATAGCTAAGGTCTTAACTCTTACTCTGGCCTATTGGTTAAGGTCTTAACTCTTACTCTGGCCTAATAGCTAAGGTCTTAGACTCATACTCTGGCCTAATAGCTAAGGTCTTAACTCTTACTCTGGCCTAATAGCTAAGGTCTTAGATTCGTACTCTGGCCTACTGGTTAAGGTCTTAACTCTTACTCTGGCCTAATAGCTAAGGTCTTAACTCGTACTCTGGCCTAATAGCTAAGGTTTTAGACTCGTACTCTGGCCTAATGGTTAAGGTCTTAATTCTTACTCTGGCCTACTGGTTAAGGTCTTAACTCTTACTCTGGCCTAATAGCTAAGGTCTTAGACTTGTACTCTGGCCTAATGGTTAAGGTCTTAAATCTTACTCTGGCCTAATAGCTAAGGTCTTAGACTCGTACTCTGACCTACTGGTAAAGGTCTTAACTCTTACTCTGGCCTACTGGATAAGGTCTTAACCCTTACTCTGGCCTAATAGCTAAGGTCTTAGACTCATACTCTGGCCTAATGGTTAAGGTCTTAACTCTTACTCTGGCCTACTAGTTAAGGTCTTAACTCTTACTCTGGCCTAATAGCTAAGGTCTTAACTCTTACTCTGGCCTAATAGCTAAGGGCTTAGACTCGTACTCTGGCCTAATAGCTAAGGTCTTAACTCTTACTCTGGCCTAATAGCTAGGGTCTTAGACTCGTACTCTGGCCTAATGGTTAAGGTCTTAACTCTTACACTGGCCTACTGGTTAAGGTCTTGACTCTTACTCTGGCCTAATAGCTAAGGTCTTAACTCTTACTCTGGCCTAATAGCAAAGGTCTTAGACTCGTAATCTGGTCTAATAGCTAAGGTCTTAACTCTTAATCTGGCCTAGTAGCTAAGGTCTTAGACTCGTACTATGGCCTACAGGTTAAGGTCTTAACTCTTACTCTGGCCTACTGGTTAAGGTCTTAACTCTTACTCTGGCCTAATAGCTAAGGTCTTAGACTCGTACTCTGGCCTAGTAGCTAATGTCTTAGACTCGTACTCTGGCCTAATAGCTAAGGTCTTAGACTCGTACTCTGGCCTAATGGTTAAGGTCTTACCTCTTACTCTGGCCTACTGGTTAAGGTCTTAACTGTTACTCTGGCCTAATAGCTAAGGTCTTAGACTCGTACTCTGGCATAATGGTTAAGGTCTTAACTCTTACTCTGGCCTACTGGTTAAGGTCTTAACTCTTACTCTGGCCTAATAGCTAAGGTCTTAACTCGTACTCTGGCCTAATAGCTAAGGTTTTAGAATCGTACTCTGGACTAATGGTTAAGGTCTTAATTCTTACTCTGGCCTACTAGTTAAGGTCTTAACTCTTACTCTGGCCTAATAGCTAAGGTCTTAGACTCGTACTCTAGCCTAATAGTTAAGGTCTTAGACTTGTACTCTGGCCTAATGGTTAAGGTCTTAACTCTTACTCTGGCCTAATAGCTAAGGTCTTAACTCTTACTCTGGCCTATTGGTTAAGGTCTTAACTCTTACTCTGGCCTAATAGCTAAGGTCTTAGACTCATACTCTGGCCTAATAGCTAAGGTTTTAGAATCGTACTCTGGCCTAATGGTTAAGGTCTTAATTCTTACTCTGGCCTACTAGTTAAGGTCTTAACTCTTACTCTGGCCTAATAGCTAAGGTCTTAGACTCGTACTCTAGCCTAATAGTTAAGGTCTTAGACTTGTACTCTGGCCTAATGGTTAAGGTCTTAACTCTTACTCTGGCCTACTGGTTAAGGTCTTAACTTTTACTCTGGCCTAATAGCTAAGGTCTTAGACTCATACTCTGGCCTAATGGTTAAGGTCTTAACTCTTACTCTGGCCTAATAGCTAAGGTCCTAACTCTTACTCTGGCCTAATAGCTTAGGTCTTAACTCTTACTCTGGCCTAATAGCTAAGGTCTTAGACTCCTACTCTGGCCTAATAGCTAAGGTCTTAGAATCATACTCTGGCCTAATGGTTAAGGTCTTAACTCTTACTCTGGCCTACTGGTTAAGGTCTTAACTCTTACTCTGGCCAAATAGCTAAGGTCTTAACTCTTACTCCTGCCTAATAGCTAAGGTCTTAGACTCATACTCTGGCCTAATGGTTAAGGTCTTAACTCTTACTCTGGCCTACTGGTTAAGGTCTTAGACTCGTACTCTGGCCTAATGGTTAAGGTCTTAACTCTTACTCTGGCCTGCTGGTTAAGGTCTTAGACTCGTACTCTGGCCTAATGGTTAAGGTCTCAACTCTTACTCTGGCCTAATAGCTAAGGTCTTAACTCTTACTCTGGCCTAATAGCTAAGGTCTTAGACTCGTACTCTGGCCTAATGGTTAAGGTATTAACTCTTACTCTGGCCTACTGGTTAAGGTCTTAACTCTTACTCTGGCCTAATAGCTAAGGTCTTAGACTCGTACTCTGGCCTAATAGCTAAGGTCTTAACTCTTACTCTGGCCTACTGGTTAAGGTCTTATCTCTTACTCTGGCCTAATAGCTAAGGGATTAGACTCGTACTCTGGCCTAATAGCTAAGGTCTTAACTCTTACTCTGCCCTAATAGCTAAGGTCTTAGACTCATACTCTGGACTTCTGGTTAAGGTCTTAACTCTTACTCTGGCCTACTGGTTAAGGTCTTAACTCTTACTCTGGCCTAATAGCTAAGGTCTTAACTCTTACTCTGGCCTACTGGTTAAGGTCTTAACTCTTACTCTGGCCTAATAGCTAAGGTCTTAACTCGTACTCTGGCCTAATAGCTAAGGTTTTAGAATCGTACTCTGGCCTAATGGTTAAGGTCTTAATTCTTACTCTGGCCTACTAGTTAAGGTCTTAACTCTTACTCTGGCCTAATGGCTAAGGTCTTAGACTCGTACTCTAGCCTAATAGTTAAGGTCTTAGACTTGTACTCTGGCCTAATGGTTAAGGTCTTAACTCTTACTCTGGCCTAATAGCTAAGGTCTTAACTCTTACTCTGGCCTGTTGGTTAAGGTCTTAACTCTTACTCTGGCCTAATAGCTAAGGTCTTAGACTCATACTCTGGCCTAATAGCTAAGGTCTTAACTCTTACTCTGGCCTAATAGCTAAGGTCTTAGACTCGTACTCTGGCCTACTGGTTAAGGTCTTAACTCTTACTCTGGCCTAATAGCTAAGGTCTTAACTCGTACTCTGGCCTAATAGCTAAGGTTTTAGACTCGTACTCTGGCCTAATGGTTAAGGTCTTAATTCTTACTCTGGCCTACTGGTTAAGGTCTTAACTCTTACTCTGGCCTAATAGCTAAGGTCTTAGACTTGTACTCTGGCCTAATGGTTAAGGTCTTAAATCTTACTCTGGCCTAATAGCTAAGGTCTTAGACTCGTACTCTGACCTACTGGTAAAGGTCTTAACTCTTACTCTGGCCTACTGGATAAGGTCTTAACCCTTACTCTGGCCTAATAGCTAAGGTCTTAGACTCGTACTCTGGCCTAATGGTTAAGGTCTTAACTCTTACTCTGGCCTACTAGTTAAGGTCTTAACTCTTACTCTGGCCTAATAGCTAAGGTCTTAACTCTTACTCTGGCCTAATAGCTAAGGTCTTAGACTCGTACTCTGGCCTAATAGCTAAGGTCTTAGAATCATACTCTGGCCTAATGGTTAAGGTCTTAACTCTTACTCTGGCCTACTAGTTAAGGTCTTAACTCTTACTCTGGCCTAATAGCTAAGGTCTTAACTCTTACTCCTGTCTAATAGCTAAGGTCTTAGACTCGTACTCTGGCCTAATGGTTAAGGTCTTAACTCTTACTCTGGCCTACTGGTTAAGGTCTTAGGCTCGTACTCTGGCCTAATGGTTAAGGTCTTAACTCTTACTCTGGCCTACTGGTTAAGGTCTTAGACTCGTACTCTGGCCTAATGGTTAAGGTCTCAACTCTTACTCTGGCCTAATAGCTAAGGTCTTAACTCTTACTCTGGCCTAATAGCTAAGGTCTTAGACTCGTACTCTGGCCTAATGGTTAAGGTATTAACTCTTACTCTGGCCTACTGGTTAAGGTCTTAACTCTTACTCTGGCCTAATAGCTAAGGTCTTAGACTCGTACTCTGGCCTAATAGCTAAGGTCTTAGACTCGTACACTGACCCAATGGTTAAGGTCTTAACTCTTACTCTGGCCTAATAGCTAAGGTCTTAACTCTTACTCTGGCCTACTGGTTAATGTCTTACCTCTTACTCTGGCCTAATAGCTAAGGGCTTAGACTCGTACTCTGGCCTAATAGCTAAGGTCTTAACTCTTCCTCTGGCCTAATAGCTAAGGTCTTAGACTCGTACTCTGGCCTAATGGTTAAGGTCTTAACTCTTACACTGGCCTACTGGTTAAGGTCTTGACTCTTACTCTGGCCTAATAGCTAAGGTCTTAACTCTTACTCTGGCCTACTGGTTAAGGTCTTACCTCTTACTCTGGCCTACTGGTTAAGGACTTAACTCTTACTCTGGCCTAATAGCTAAGGTCTTAACTCTTACTCTGGCCTAATAGCTAAGGTCTTAACTCTTACTCTGGCCTAATAGCTAAGGTCTTACACTCGTACTCTGGCCTAATGGTTAAGGTCTTAACTCTTACTCTGGCCTAATAGCTAAGGTCTTCACTCTTACTCTGGCCTAATGGTTAAGGTCTTAACTCTTACTTTGCCCTAATAGCTAAGGTCTTAGACTCGTACTCTGGCCTAATAGCTAAGGTCTTAACTCTTACTCTTGCCTAATAGCTAAGGTCTTAGACTCGTACTCTGGCCTACTGGTTAAGGTCTTAACTCTTACTCTGGCCTACTGGTCAAGGTGTCAACTCTTACTCTGGCCTAATAGCTAAGGTCTTAACTCTTACTCTGGCCTAATAGCTAAGGTCTTAGACTCGTACTCTGGCCTAATGGTTAAGGTCTTAACTCTTACTCTGGCCTACTGGTTAAGGTCTTAACTCTTACTCTGGCCTAATAGCTAAGGTCTTAGATTCGTACTCTGGCCTAATGGTTAAGGTCTTAACTCTTACTCTGGCCTAATAGCTAAGGTCTTAACTCTTACTCTGGCCTAATAGCTAAGGTCTTGGACTCGTACTCTGGCCTAATGGTTAAGGTCTTAACTCTTACTCTGGCCTACTGGTTAAGGTCTTAACTCTTACTCTGGCCTAATAGCTAAGGCATTAGACTCGTACTCTGGCCTAATGGTTAAGGTCTTAACTCTTACTCTGGCCTACTGGTTAAGGTCTTAACTCTTACTCTGGCCTAATAGCTAAGGTCTTAACTCTTACTCTGGCCTAATAGCAAAGGTCTTAGACTCGTACTCTGGCCTAGTAGCTAAGGTCTTAGACTCGTACTCTGGCCTAATAGCTAAGGTCTTAGACTCGTACTCTGGCCTAATGGTTAAGGTCTTACCTCTTACTCTGGCCTACTGGTTAAGGTCTTAACTGTTACTCTGGCCTAATAGCTAAGGTCTTAACTCTTACTCTGGCCTAATAGCTAGGGTCTTAGACTCGTACTCTGGCCTACTGGTTAAGGTCTTAACTCTTACTCTGGCCTAATAGCTAAGGTCTCAACTCTTACTCTGTCCTAATAGCTAATGTCTTAACTCTTATTCTGGCCTAATAGCTAAGGTCTTAGACTCGTACTCTGGCCTAATGGTTAAGGTCTTAACTCTTACTCTGGCCTACTGGTTAAGGTCTTAACTCTTACTCTGGCCTAATAGCTAAGGTCTTAACTCTTAATCTGGCCTAGTAGCTAAGGTCTTAGACTCGTACTATGGCCTACAGGTTAAGGTCTTAACTCTTACTCTGGCCTACTGGTTAAGGTCTTAACACTTACTCTGGCCTAATAGCTAAGGTCTTAACTCGTACTCTGGCCTAATAGCTAAGGTCTTAGACTCGTACTCTGGCCTAATAGCTAAGGTCTTAGACTCGTACTCTGGCCTAATGGTTAAGGTCTTACCTCTTACTCTGGCCTACTGGTTAAGGTCTTAACTGTTACTCTGGCCTAATAGCTAAGGTCTTAACTCTTACTCTGGCCTAATAGCTAGGGTCTTAGACTCGTACTCTGGCCTACTGGTTAAGGTCTTAACTCTTACTCTGGCCTAATAGCTAAGGTCTCAACTCTTACTCTGTCCTAATAGCTAATGTCTTAACTCTTACTCTGGCCTAATAGCTAAGGTCTTAGACTCGTACTCTGGCCTAATGGTTAAGGTCTTAACTCTTACTCTGGCCTACTGGTTAAGGTCTTAACTCTTACTCTGGCCTAATAGCTAAGGTCTTAACTCGTACTCTGGCCTAATAGCTAAGGTTTTAGAATCGTACTCTGGCCTAATGGTTAAGGTCTTAATTCTTACTCTGGCCTACTAGTTAAGGTCTTAACTCTTACTCTGGCCTAATAGCTAAGGTCTTAGACTCGTACTCTAGCCTAATAGTTAAGGTCTTAGACTTGTACTCTGGCCTAATGGTTAAGGTCTTAACTCTTACTCTGGCCTAATAGCTAAGGTCTTAACTCTTACTCTGGCCTATTGGTTAAGGTCTTAACTCTTACTCTGGCCTAATAGCTAAGGTCTTAGACTCATACTCTGGCCTAATAGCTAAGGTTTTAGAATCGTACTCTGGCCTAATGGTTAAGGTCTTAATTCTTACTCTGGCCTACTAGTTAAGGTCTTAACTCTTACTCTGGCCTAATAGCTAAGGTCTTAGACTCGTACTCTAGCCTAATAGTTAAGGTCTTAGACTTGTACTCTGGCCTAATGGTTAAGGTCTTATCTCTTACTCTGGCCTAATAGCTAAGGTCTTAACTCTTACTCTGGCCTATTGGTTAAGGTCTTAACTCTTACTCTGGCCTAATAGCTAAGGTCTTAACTCGTACTCTGGCCTAATAGCTAAGGTTTTAGAATCATACTCTGGCCTAATGGTTAAGGTCTTAATTCTTACTCTGGCCTACTAGTTAAGGTCTTAACTCTTACTCTGGCCTAATAGCTAAGGTCTTAGACTCGTACTCTAGCCTAATAGTTAAGGTCTTAGACTTGTACTCTGGCCTAATGGTTAAGGTCTTAACTCTTACCATGGCCTAATAGCTAAGGTCTTAGACTCGTACTCTGGCCTACTGGTTAAGGTCTTAACTCTTACTCTGGCCTACTGGTTAAGGTCTTAACTCTTACTCTGGCCTAATAGCTAAGGTCTTAATTCTTGCTCTGGCCTACTGGTTAAGGTCTTAACTCTTACTCTGGCCTAATAGCTAAGGTCTTAACTCGTACTCTGGCCTAATAGCTAAGGTTTTAGACTCGTACTCTGGCCTAATGGTTAAGGTCTTAATTCTTACTCTGGCCTACTGGTTAAGGTCTTAACTCTTACTCTGGCCTAATAGCTAAGGTCTTAGACTTGTACTCTGGCCTAATGGTTAAGGTCTTAAATCTTACTCTGGCCTAATAGCTAAGGTCTTAGACTCGTACTCTGACGTACTGGTAAAGGTCTTAACTCTTACTCTGGCCTACTGGTTAAGGTGTTAACTCTTACTCTGGCCTAATAGCTAAGGTCTTAGACTCGTACTCTGGCCTAATGGTTAAGGTCTTAACTCTTACTCTGGCCTACTAGTTAAGGTCTTAACTCTTACTCTGGCCTAATAGCTAAGGTCTTAACTCTTACTCTGGCCTAATAGCTAAGGTCTTAGACTCGTACTCTGGCCTAATAGCTAAGGTCTTAGAATCATACTCTGGCCTAATGTTTAAGGTCTTAACTCTTACTCTGGCCTACTAGTTAAGGTCTTAACTCTTACTCTGGCCTAATAGCTAAGGTCTTAACTCTTACTCCTGCCTAATAGCTAAGGTCTTAGACTCGTACTCTGGCCTAATGGTTAAGCTCTTAACTCTTACTCTGGCCTACTGGTTAAGGTCTTAGACTCGTACTCTGGCCTAATGGTTAAGGTCTTAACTCTTACTCTGGCCTACTGGTTAAGGTCTTAGACTCGTACTCTGGCCTAATAGCTAAGGTCTTAACTCTTACTCTGGCCTAATAGCTAAGGTCTTAGACTCGTACTCTGGCCTAATGGTTAAGGTCTTAACTCTTACTCTGGCCTACTGGTTAAGGTCTTAACTCTTACTCTGGCCTAATAGCTAAGGTCTTAGACTCGTACTCTGGCCTAATAGCTAAGGTCTTAGACTCGTACACTGACCCAATGGTTAAGGTCTTAACTCTTACTCTGGCCTAATAGCTAAGGTCTTAACTCTTACTCTGGCCTACTGGTTAAGGTCTTACCTCTTACTCTGGCCTAATAGCTAAGGGCTTAGACTCGTACTCTGGCCTAATAGCTAAGGTCTTAACTCTTACTCTGGCCTAACAGCTAAGGTCTTAGACTCGTACTCTGGCCTAATGGTTAAGGTCTTAACTCTTACACTGGCCTACTGGTTAAGGTCTTAACTCTTACTCTGGCCTAATAGCTAAGGTCTTAACTCTTACTCTGGCCTACTGGTTAAGGTCTTACCTCTTACTCTGGCCTACTGGTTAAGGTCTTAACTCTTACTCTGGCCTAATAGTTAAGGTCTTAACTCTTACTCTGGCCTAATAGCTAAGGTCTTAACTCTTACTCTGGCCTAATAGCTATGGTCTTACACTCATACTCTGGCCTAATGGTTAAGGTCTTAACTCTTACTCTGGCCTAATAGCTAAGGTCTTAACTCTTACTCTGGCCTACTGGTTAAGGTCTTAACTCTTACTCTGCCCTAATAGCTAAGGTCTTAGACTCGTACTCTGGCCTAATAGCTAAGGTCTTAACTCTTACTCTTGCCTAATAGCTAAGGTCTTAGACTTGTACTCTGGCCTACTGGTTAAGGTCTTAACTCTTACTCTGGCCTACTGGTCAAGGTCTCAACTCTTACTCTGGCCTAATCGCTAAGGTCTTAACTCTTACTCTGGCCTAATAGCTAAGGTCTTAGACTCGTACTCTGGCCTAATGGTTAAGGTCTTAACTCTTACTCTGGCCTACTGGTTAAGGTCTTAACTCTTACTCTGGCCTAATAGCTAAGGTCTTAGACTCGTACTCTGGCCTAGTAGCTAAGGTCTTAGACTCGTACTCTGGCCTAATAGCTAAGGTCTTAGACTCGTACTCTGGCCTAATGGTTAAGGTCTTACCTCTTACTCTGGCCTACTGGTTAAGGTCTTAACTGTTACTCTGGCCTAATAGCTAAGGTCTTAACTCTTACTCTGGCCTAATAGCTAGGGTCTGAGACTCGTACTCTGGCCTACTGGTTAAGGTCTTAACTCTTACTCTGGCCTAATAGCTAAGGTCTCAACTCTTACTCTGTCCTAATAGCTAATGTCTTAACTCTTACTCTGGCCTAATAGCTAAGGTCTTAGACTCGTACTCTGGCCTAATGGTTAAGGTCTTAACTCTTACTCTGGCCTACTGGTTAAGGTCTTAACTCTTACTCTGGCCTAATAGCTAAGGTCTTAACTCGTACTCTGGCCTAATAGCTAAGGTTTTAGAATCGTACTCTGGCCTAATGGTTAAGGTCTTAATTCTTACTCTGGCCTACTAGTTAAGGTCTTAACTCTTACTCTGGCCCAATAGCTAAGGTCTTAGACTCGTACTCTAGCCTAATAGTTAAGGTCTTAGACTTGTACTCTGGCCTAATGGTTAAGGTCTTAACTCTTACTCTGGCCTAATAGCTAAGGTCTTAACTCTTACTCTGGCCTATTGGTTAAGGTCTTAACTCTTACTCTGGCCTAATAGCTAAGGTCTTAACTCGTACTCTGGCCTAATAGCTAAGGTTTTAGAATCGTACTCTGGCCTAATGGTTAAGGTCTTAATTCTTACTCTGGCCTACTAGTTAAGGTCTTAACTCTTACTCTGGCCTAATAGCTAAGGTCTTAGACTCGTACTCTAGCCTAATAGTTAAGGTCTTAGACTTGTACTCTGGCCTAATGGTTAAGGTCTTAACTCTTACTCTGGCCTAATAGCTAAGGTCTTAGACTCGTACTCTGGCCTACTGGTTAAGGTCTTAACTCTTACTCTGGCCTACTGGTTAAGGTCTTAACTCTTACTCTGGCCTAATAGCTAAGGTCTTAATTCTTGCTCTGGCCTACTGGTTAAGGTCTTAACTCTTACTCTGGCCTAATAGCTAAGGTCTTAACTCGTACTCTGGCCTAATAGCTAAGGTTTTAGACTCGTACTCTGGCCTAATGGTTAAGGTCTTAATTCTTACTCTGGCCTACTGGTTAAGGTCTTAACTCTTACTCTGGCCTAATAGCTAAGGTCTTAGACTTGTACTCTGGCCTAATGGTTAAGGTCTTAAATCTTACTCTAGCCTAATAGCTAAGGTCTTAGACTCGTACTCTGACCTACTGGTAAAGGTCTTAACTCTTACTCTGGCCTACTGGTTAAGGTGTTAACTCTTACTCTGGCCTAATAGCTAAGGTCTTAGACTCGTACTCTGGCCTAATGGTTAAGGTCTTAACTCTTACTCTGGCCTACTAGTTAAGGTCTTAACTCTTACTCTGGCCTAATAGCTAAGGTCTTAACTCTTACTCTGGCCTAATAGCTAAGGTCTTAGACTCGTACTCTGGCCTAATAGCTAAGGTCTTAGAATCATACTCTGGCCTAATGTTTAAGGTCTTAACTCTTACTCTGGCCTACTAGTTAAGGTCTTAACTCTTACTCTGGCCTAATAGCTAAGGTCTTAACTCTTACTCCTGCCTAATAGCTAAGGTCTTAGACTCGTACTCTGGCCTAATGGTTAAGCTCTTAACTCTTACTCTGGCCTACTGGTTAAGGTCTTAGACTCGTACTCTGGCCTAATGGTTAAGGTCTTAACTCTTACTCTGGCCTACTGGTTAAGGTCTTAGACTCGTACTCTGGCCTAATAGCTAAGGTCTTAACTCTTACTCTGGCCTAATAGCTAAGGTCTTAGACTCGTACTCTGGCCTAATGGTTAAGGTCTTAACTCTTACTCTGGCCTACTGGTTAAGGTCTTAACTCTTACTCTGGCCTAATAGCTAAGGTCTTAGACTCGTACTCTGGCCTAATAGCTAAGGTCTTAGACTCGTACACTGACCCAATGGTTAAGGTCTTAACTCTTACTCTGGCCTAATAGCTAAGGTCTTAGACTCTTTCTCTGGCCTACTGGTTAAGGTCTTACCTCTTACTCTGGCCTAATAGCTAAGGGCTTAGACTCGTACTCTGGCCTAATAGCTAAGGTCTTAACTCTTACTCTGGCCTAACAGCTAAGGTCTTAGACTCGTACTCTGGCCTAATGGTTAAGGTCTTAACTCTTACACTGGCCTACTGGTTAAGGTCTTAACTCTTACTCTGGCCTAATAGCTAAGGTCTTTACTCTTACTCTGGCCTACTGGTTAAGGTCTTACCTCTTACTCTGGCCTACTGGTTAAGGTCTTAACTCTTACTCTGGCCTAATAGCTAAGGTCTTAACTCTTACTCTGGCCTAATAGCTAAGGTCTTAACTCTTACTCTGGCCTAATAGCTAAGGTCTTACACTCATACTCTGGCCTATTGGTTAAGGTCTTAACTCTTACTCTGGCCTAATAGCTAAGGTCTTAACTCTTACTCTGGCCTACTGGTTAAGGTCTTAACTCTTACTCTGCCCTAATAGCTAAGGTCTTAGACTCGTACTCTGGCCTAATAGCTAAGGTCTTAACTCTTACTCTTGCCTAATAGCTAAGGTCTTAGACTTGTACTCTGGCCTACTGGTTAAGGTCTTAACTCTTATTCTGGCCTACTGGTCAAGGTCTCAACTCTTACTCTGGCCTAAAAGCTAAGGTCTTAACTCTTACTCTGGCCTAATAGCTAAGGTCTTAGACTCGTACTCTGGCCTAATGGTTAAGGTCTTAACTCTTACTCTGGCCTACTGGTTAAGGTCTTAACTCTTACTCTGGCCTAATAGCTAAGGTCTTAGACTCGTACTCTGGCCTAATGGTTAAGGTCTTAACTCTTACTCTGGCCTAATAGCTAAGGTCTTAACTCTTACTCTGGCCTAATAGCTAAGGTCTTAGACTCGTACTCTGGCCTAATGGTTAAGGTCTTAACTCTTACTCTGGCCTACTGGTTAAGGTCTTAACTCTTACTCTGGCCTAATAGCTAAGGTCTTAGACTCGTACTCTGGCCTAATGGTTAAGGTCTTAACTCTTACTCTGGCCTACTGGTTAAGGTCTTAACTCTTACTCTGGCCTAATAGCTAAGGTCTTAACTGTTACTCTGGCCTAATAGCAAAGGTCTTAGACTCGTAATCTGGTCTAATAGCTAAGGTCTTAACTCTTAATCTGGCCTAGTAGCTAAGGTCTTAGACTCGTACTATGGCCTACAGGTTAAGGTCTTAACTTTTACTCTGGCCTACTGGTTAAGGTCTTAACTCTTACTCTGGCCTAATAGCTAAGGTCTTAGACTCATACTCTGGCCTAACGGTTAAGGTCTCAACTCTTACTCTGTCCTAATAGCTAAGGTCTTAAACTCTTACTCTGGCCTACTGGTTAAGGTCTTAGACTCGTACTCTGGCCTAATGGTTAAGGTCTTAACTCTTACTCTGGCCTACTGGTTAAGGTCTTAGACTCGTACTCTGGCCTAATGGTTAAGGTCTCAACTCTTACTCTGGCCTAATAGCTAAGGTCTTAACTCTTACTCTGGCCTAATAGCTAAGGTTTTAGACTCGTACTCTGGCCTAATGGTTAAGGTCTTAACTCTTAATTTGGCCTAGTAGCTAAGGTCTTAGACTCGTACTATGGCCTACAGGTTAAGGTCTTAACTCTTACTCTGGCCTACTGGTTAAGGTCTTAACTCTTACTCTGGCCTAATAGCTAAGGTCTTAGATTTGTACTCTGGCCTAGTAGCTAAGGTCTTAGACTCGTACTCTGGCCTAATAGCTAAGGTCTTAGACTCGTACTCTGGCCTAATGGTTAAGGTCTTACCTCTTACTCTGGCCTACTGGTTAAGGTCTTAACTGTTACTCTGGCCTAATAGCTAAGGTCTTAACTCTTACTCTGGCCTAATAGCTAAGGTCTTAGACTCATACTCTGGCCTACTGGTTAAGGTCTTAACTCTTACTCTGGCCTAATAGCTAAGGTCTCAACTCTTACTCTGTCCTAATAGCTAAGGTCTTAACTCTTACTCTGGCCTAATAGCTAAGGTCTTAGACTCATACTCTGGCCTAATGGTTAAGGTCTTAACTCTTACTCTGGCCTACTGGTTAAGGTCTTAACTCTTACTCTGGCCTAATAGCTAAGGTCTTAGACTCATACTCTGGCCTAATGGTTAAGGTCTCAACTCTTACTCTGTCCTAATAGCTAAGGTCTTAAACTCTTACTCTGGCCTACTGGTTAAGGTCTTAGACTCGTACTCTGGCCTAATGGTTAAGGTCTTAACTCTTACTCTGGCCTACTGGTTAAGGTCTTAGACTCGTACTCTGGCCTAATGGTTAAGGTCTCAACTCTTACTCTGGCCTAATAGCTAAGGTCTTAACTCTTACTCTGGCCTAATAGCTAAGGTTTTAGACTCGTACTCTGGCCTAATGGTTAAGGTCTTAACTCTTACTCTGGCCTACTGGTTTAGGTCTTAACTCTTACTCTGGCCTAATAGCTAAGGTCTTAGACTCGTACTCTGGCCTAATAGCTAAGGTCTTAGACTCGTACTCTGACCTAATGGTTAAGGTCTTAACTCTTACACTGACCTAATGGTTAAGGTCTTAACTCTTACTCTGGCCTAATAGCTAAGGTCTTAATTCTTACTCTGGCCTACTGGTTAAGGTCTTACCTCTTACTCTGGCCTAATAGCTAAGGTCTTAGACTCGTACTCTGGCCTAATAGCTAAGGTCTTAACTCTTACTCTGGCCTAATAGCTAAGGTCTTAGACTCGTACTCTGGCCTACTGGTTAAGTTCTTAACTCTTACTCTGGCCTACTGGTTAAGGTCTTAACTCTTACTCTGGCCTAAAAGCTAAGGTCTTAACTCTTACTCTGGCCTAATAGCTAAGGTCTTAACTCTTACTCTGGCCTAATAGCTAAGGTCTTACACTCGTACTCTGGCCTAATGGTTAAGATCTTAACTCTTACTCTGGCCTAATAGCTAAGGTCTTAGACTCGTACTCTGGCCTAATAGCTAAGGTCTTAGAATCATACTCTGGCCTAATGTTTAAGGTCTTAACTCTTACTCTGGCCTACTAGTTAAGGTCTTAACTCTTACTCTGGCCTAATAGCTAAGGTCTTAACTCTTACTCCTGCCTAATAGCTAAGGTCTTAGACTCGTACTCTGGCCTAATGGTTAAGCTCTTAACTCTTACTCTGGCCTACTGGTTAAGGTCTTAGACTCGTACTCTGGCCTAATGGTTAAGGTCTTAACTCTTACTCTGGCCTACTGGTTAAGGTCTTAGACTCGTACTCTGGCCTAATAGCTAAGGTCTTAACTCTTACTCTGGCCTAATAGCTAAGGTCTTAGACTCGTACTCTGGCCTAATGGTTAAGGTCTTAACTCTTACTCTGGCCTACTGGTTAAGGTCTTAACTCTTACTCTGGCCTAATAGCTAAGGTCTTAGACTCGTACTCTGGCCTAATAGCTAAGGTCTTAGACTCGTACACTGACCCAATGGTTAAGGTCTTAACTCTTACTCTGGCCTAATAGCTAAGGTCTTAGACTCTTACTCTGGCCTACTGGTTAAGGTCTTACCTCTTACTCTGGCCTAATAGCTAAGGGCTTAGACTCGTACTCTGGCCTAATAGCTAAGGTCTTAACTCTTACTCTGGCCTAACAGCTAAGGTCTTAGACTCGTACTCTGGCCTAATGGTTAAGGTCTTAACTCTTACACTGGCCTACTGGTTAAGGTCTTAACTCTTACTCTGGCCTAATAGCTAAGGTCTTTACTCTTACTCTGGCCTACTGGTTAAGGTCTTACCTCTTACTCTGGCCTACTGGTTAAGGTCTTAACTCTTACTCTGGCCTAATAGCTAAGGTCTTAACTCTTACTCTGGCCTAATAGCTAAGGTCTTAACTCTTACTCTGGCCTAATAGCTAAGGTCTTACACTCATACTCTGGCCTATTGGTTAAGGTCTTAACTCTTACTCTGGCCTAATAGCTAAGGTCTTAACTCTTACTCTGGCCTACTGGTTAAGGTCTTAACTCTTACTCTGCCCTAATAGCTAAGGTCTTAGACTCGTACTCTGGCCTAATAGCTAAGGTCTTAACTCTTACTCTTGCCTAATAGCTAAGGTCTTAGACTTGTACTCTGGCCTACTGGTTAAGGTCTTAACTCTTATTCTGGCCTACTGGTCAAGGTCTCAACTCTTACTCTGGCCTAAAAGCTAAGGTCTTAACTCTTACTCTGGCCTAATAGCTAAGGTCTTAGACTCGTACTCTGGCCTAATGGTTAAGGTCTTAACTCTTACTCTGGCCTACTGGTTAAGGTCTTAACTCTTACTCTGGCCTAATAGCTAAGGTCTTAGACTCGTACTCTGGCCTAATGGTTAAGGTCTTAACTCTTACTCTGGCCTAATAGCTAAGGTCTTAACTCTTACTCTGGCCTAATAGCTAAGGTCTTAGACTCGTACTCTGGCCTAATGGTTAAGGTCTTAACTCTTACTCTGGCCTACTGGTTAAGGTCTTAACTCTTACTCTGGCCTAATAGCTAAGGTCTTAGACTCGTACTCTGGCCTAATGGTTAAGGTCTTAACTCTTACTCTGGCCTACTGGTTAAGGTCTTAACTCTTACTCTGGCCTAATAGCTAAGGTCTTAACTGTTACTCTGGCCTAATAGCAAAGGTCTTAGACTCGTAATCTGGTCTAATAGCTAAGGTCTTAACTCTTAATCTGGCCTAGTAGCTAAGGTCTTAGACTCGTACTATGGCCTACAGGTTAAGGTCTTAACTTTTACTCTGGCCTACTGGTTAAGGTCTTAACTCTTACTCTGGCCTAATAGCTAAGGTCTTAGACTCATACTCTGGCCTAACGGTTAAGGTCTCAACTCTTACTCTGTCCTAATAGCTAAGGTCTTAAACTCTTACTCTGGCCTACTGGTTAAGGTCTTAGACTCGTACTCTGGCCTAATGGTTAAGGTCTTAACTCTTACTCTGGCCTACTGGTTAAGGTCTTAGACTCGTACTCTGGCCTAATGGTTAAGGTCTCAACTCTTACTCTGGCCTAATAGCTAAGGTCTTAACTCTTACTCTGGCCTAATAGCTAAGGTTTTAGACTCGTACTCTGGCCTAATGGTTAAGGTCTTAACTCTTAATTTGGCCTAGTAGCTAAGGTCTTAGACTCGTACTATGGCCTACAGGTTAAGGTCTTAACTCTTACTCTGGCCTACTGGTTAAGGTCTTAACTCTTACTCTGGCCTAATAGCTAAGGTCTTAGATTTGTACTCTGGCCTAGTAGCTAAGGTCTTAGACTCGTACTCTGGCCTAATAGCTAAGGTCTTAGACTCGTACTCTGGCCTAATGGTTAAGGTCTTACCTCTTACTCTGGCCTACTGGTTAAGGTCTTAACTGTTACTCTGGCCTAATAGCTAAGGTCTTAACTCTTACTCTGGCCTAATAGCTAAGGTCTTAGACTCATACTCTGGCCTACTGGTTAAGGTCTTAACTCTTACTCTGGCCTAATAGCTAAGGTCTCAACTCTTACTCTGTCCTAATAGCTAAGGTCTTAACTCTTACTCTGGCCTAATAGCTAAGGTCTTAGACTCATACTCTGGCCTAATGGTTAAGGTCTTAACTCTTACTCTGGCCTACTGGTTAAGGTCTTAACTCTTACTCTGGCCTAATAGCTAAGGTCTTAGACTCATACTCTGGCCTAATGGTTAAGGTCTCAACTCTTACTCTGTCCTAATAGCTAAGGTCTTAAACTCTTACTCTGGCCTACTGGTTAAGGTCTTAGACTCGTACTCTGGCCTAATGGTTAAGGTCTTAACTCTTACTCTGGCCTACTGGTTAAGGTCTTAGACTCGTACTCTGGCCTAATGGTTAAGGTCTCAACTCTTACTCTGGCCTAATAGCTAAGGTCTTAACTCTTACTCTGGCCTAATAGCTAAGGTTTTAGACTCGTACTCTGGCCTAATGGTTAAGGTCTTAACTCTTACTCTGGCCTACTGGTTTAGGTCTTAACTCTTACTCTGGCCTAATAGCTAAGGTCTTAGACTCGTACTCTGGCCTAATAGCTAAGGTCTTAGACTCGTACTCTGACCTAATGGTTAAGGTCTTAACTCTTACACTGACCTAATGGTTAAGGTCTTAACTCTTACTCTGGCCTAATAGCTAAGGTCTTAATTCTTACTCTGGCCTACTGGTTAAGGTCTTACCTCTTACTCTGGCCTAATAGCTAAGGTCTTAGACTCGTACTCTGGCCTAATAGCTAAGGTCTTAACTCTTACTCTGGCCTAATAGCTAAGGTCTTAGACTCGTACTCTGGCCTACTGGTTAAGTTCTTAACTCTTACTCTGGCCTACTGGTTAAGGTCTTAACTCTTACTCTGGCCTAAAAGCTAAGGTCTTAACTCTTACTCTGGCCTAATAGCTAAGGTCTTAACTCTTACTCTGGCCTAATAGCTAAGGTCTTACACTCGTACTCTGGCCTAATGGTTAAGATCTTAACTCTTACTCTGGCCTAATAGCTAAGGTCTTAACTCTTACTCTGGCCTACTGGTTAAGGTCTTAAATCTTACTCTGCCTTAATAGCTAAGGTCTTAGACTCGTACTCTGGCCTAATAGCTAAGGTCTTAACTCTTACTCTTGCCTAATAGCTAAGGTCTTAGACTCGTACTCTGGCCTACTGGTTAAGGTCTTAACTCTTACTCTGGCCTACTGGTCAAGGTCTCAACTCTTACTCTGGCCTAATAGCTAAGGTCTTAACTCTTACTCTGGCCTAATAGCTAAGGTCTTAGACTCGTACTCTGGCCTAATGGTTAAGATCTTAACTCTTACTCTGGCCTACTGGTTAAGGTCTTAACTCTTACTCTGGCCTAATAGCTAAGGGCTTAGACTCGTACTCTGGCCTAATGTTTAAGGTCTTAACTCTTACTCTGGCCTAATAGCTAAGGTCTTAACTCTTACTCTGGCCTAATAGCTAAGGTCTTAGACTCGTACTCTGGCCTAATGGTTAAGGTCTTAACTCTTAATCTGGCCTAGTAGCTAAGGTCTTAGACTCGTACTATGGCCTACAGGTTAAGGTCTTAACTCTTACTCTGGCCTACTGGTTAAGGTCTTAACTCTTACTCTGGCCTAATAGCTAAGGTCTTAGATTTGTACTCTGGCCTAGTAGCTAAGGTCTTAGACTCGTACTCTGGCCTAATAGCTAAGGTCTTAGACTCGTACTCTGGCCTAATGGTTAAGGTCTTACCTCTTACTCTGGCCTACTGGTTAAGGTCTTAACTGTTACTCTGGCCTAATAGCTAAGGTCTTAACTCTTACTCTGGCCTAATAGCTAAGGTCTTAGACTCGTACTCTGGCCTACTGGTTAAGGTCGTAACTCTTACTCTGGCCTAATAGCTAAGGTCTCAACACTTACTCTGTCCTAATAGCTAAGGTCTTAACTACTCTGGCCTAATAGCTAAGGTCTTAGACTCATACTCTGGCCTAATGGTTAAGGTCTTAACTCTTACTCTGGCCTACTGGTTAAGGTCTTAACTCTTACTCTGGCCTAATAGCTAAGGTCTTAGACTCATACTCTGGCCCAATGGTTAAGGTCTCAACTCTTACTCTGTCCTAATAGCTAAGGTCTTAAACTCTTACTCTGGCCTACTGGTTAAGGTCTTAGACTCGTACTCTGGCCTAATGGTTAAGGTCTTAACTCTTACTCTGGCCTACTGGTTAAGGTCTTAGACTCGTACTCTGGCCTAATGGTTAAGGTCTCAACTCTTACTCTGGCCTAATAGCTAAGGTCTTAACTCTTACTCTGGCCTAATAGCTAAGGTTTTAGACTCGTACTCTGGCCTAATGGTTAAGGTCTTAACTCTTACTCTGGCCTACTGGTTAAGGTCTTAACTCTTACTCTGGCCTAATAGCTAAGGTCTTAGACTCGTACTCTGGCCTAATAGCTAAGGTCTTAGACTCGTACTCTGACCTAATGGTTAAGGTCTTAAATCTTACACTGACCTAATGGTTAAGGTCTTAACTCTTACTCTGGCCTAATAGCTAAGGTCTTAATTCTTACTCTGGCCTACTGGTTAAGGTCTTACCTCTTGCTCTGGCCTAATAGCTAAGGTCTTAGACTCGTACTCTGGCCTAATAGCTAAGGTCTTAACTCTTACTCTGGCCTAATAGCTAAGGTCTTAGACTCGTACTCTGGCCTACTGGTTAAGGTCTTAACTCTTACTCTGGCCTACTGGTTAAGGTCTTAACTCTTACTCTGGCCTAATAGCTAAGGTCTTAGACTCGTACTCTGGCCTACTGGTTAAGGTCTTAACTCTTACTCTGGCCTAATAGCTAAGGTCTTAATTCTTACTCTGGCCTACTGGTTAAGGTCTTACCTCTTACTCTGGCCTAATAGCTAAGGTCTTAGACTCGTACTCTGGCCTAATAGCTAAGGTCTTAACTCTTACTCTGGCCTAAAAGCTAAGGTCTTAACTCTTACTCTGGCCTAATAGCTAAGGTCTTAACTCTTACTCTGGCCTAATAGCTAAGGTCTTACACTCGTACTCTGGCCTAATGGTTAAGGTCTTAACTCTTACTCTGGCCTAATAGCTAAGGTCTTAACTCTTACTCTGGCCTACTGGTTAAGGTCTTAACTCTTACTCTGCCTTAATAGCTAAGGTCTTAGACTCGTACTCTGGCCTAATAGCTAAGGGCTTAACTTTTACTCTGGCCTAATAGCTAATGTCTTAACTGTTACTCTGGCCAAATAGCTAAGGTCTTAGACTCATACTCTGGCCTAATAGCTAAGGTCTTAACTCTTACTCTGGCCTACTGGTTAAGGTCTTAACTCTTACTCTGGCCTAACAGCTAAGGTCTTGGACTCGTACTCTGGCCTACTGGTTAAGGTCTTAACTCTTACTCTGGCCTACTGGTCAAGGTCTCAACACTTACTCTGGCCTAATAGCTAAGGTCTTAACTCTTACTCTGGCCTAATAGCTGAGGTCTTAGACTCGTACTCTGGCCTAATGGTTAATGTCTTAACTCTTACTCTGGCCTACTGGTTAAGGTCTTAACTCTTACTCTGGCCTAATAGCTAAGGTCTTAGACTCGTACTCTGGCCTAATGGTTAAGGTCTTAACTCTTACTCTGGCCTAATAGCTAAGGTCTTAACTCTTACTCTGGCCTAATAGCTAAGGTCTTAGACTCGTACTCTGGCCTAGTAGCTAAGGTCTTAGACTCGTACTCTGGCCTAATAGCTAAGGTCTTAGACTCGTACTCTGGCCTAATGGTTAAGGTCTTATCTCTTACTCTGTCCTACTGGTTAAGGTCTTAACTCTTACTCTGGCCTAATAGCTAAGGTCTTAGACTTGTACTCTGACCTACAGGTTAAGGTCTTAACTCTTACTCTGGCCTAATAGCTAAGGTCTTAACTCTTACTCTGCCCTAATAGCTAAGGTCTTAGACTCGTACTCTGACCTAATGGTTAAGGTATTAACTCTTACTCTGGCATACTGGTTAAGGTCTTTACCCATACTCTGGCATAATAGCTAAGGTCTTAGACTCGTACTCTGGCCTAATAGTTAAGGTCTTATCTCTTACTCTGGCCTAATAGCTAAGGTCTTAACTCTAACTCTGGCCTAATAGCTAAGGTCTTAACTCTTACTATGGCCTAATAGCTAAGGTCTTAGACTCGTGCTCTGGCCTAATGCTTAAGGTCTTAACTTTTACTCTGGCCTAATAGCTAAGGTCTTAACTCTTACTCTGGCCTAATAGCTAAGGTCTTAGCCTCGTACTCTGGCCTACTGGTTAAGGTCTTAACTCGTACTCTGGCCTAATGGTTAAGGTCTTAACGCTTACTCTGGCCTAATAGCTAAGGTCTTAGACTCGTACTCTGGACTAATAGCTAAGGTCTTAGACTCGTACTCTGGCCTACTAGTTAAGGTCTTAACTCTTACTCTGGCCTAATAGCTAAGGTCTTAGACTCGTACTCTGGCCTAATAGCTAAGGTCTTAGACTCGTACTCTTGCCTAATAGCTAAGGTCTTAGACTCGTACTCTGGCCTACTGGTTAAGGTCTTAACTCTTACTCTGGCCTACTGGTCAAGGTCTCAACTCTTACTCTGGCCTAATAGCTAAGGTCTTAACTCTTACTCTGGCCTAATAGCTAAGGTCTTAGACTCGTACTCTGGCCTAATGGTTAAGGTCTTAACTCTTTCTCTGGCCTACTGGTTAAGGTCTTAACTCTTACTCTGGCCTAATAGCTAAGGTCTTAGACTCGTACTCTGGCCTAATGGTTAAGGTCTTAACTCTTACTCTGGCCTAATAGCTAAGGTCTTAACTCTTACTCTGGCCTAATAGCTAAGGTCTTAGACTCGTACTCTGGCCTAGTAGCCAAGGTCTTAGACTCGTACTCTGGCCTAATAGCTAAGGTCTTAGACTCGTACTCTGGCCTAATGGTTAAGGTCTTATCTCTTACTCTGTCCTACTGGTTAAGGTCTTAACTCTTACTCTGGCCTAATAGCTAAGGTCTTAGACTTGTACTCTGACCTACAGGTTAAGGTCTTAACTCTTACTCTGGCCTAATAGCTAAGGTCTTAACTCTTACTCTGGCCTAATAGCTAAGGTCTTAGACTCATACTCTGACCTAATGGTTAAGGTATTAACTCTTACTCTGGCCTACTGGTTAAGGTCTTTACCCATACTCTGGCATAATAGCTAAGGTCTTAGACTCGTACTCTGGCCTAATAGTTAAGGTCTTAACTCTTACTCTGGCCTAATAGCTAAGGTCTTAACTCTTACTCTGGCCTAATAGCTAAGGTCTTAACTCTTACTCTGGCCTAATAGCTAAGGTCTTAGCCTCGTACTCTGGCCTACTGGTTAAGGTCTTAACTCGTACTCTGGCCTAATGGTTAAGGTCTTAACGCTTACTCTGGCCTAATAGCTAAGGTCTTAGACTCGTACTCTGGCCTAATAGCTAAGGTCTTAGACTCGTACTCTGGCCTGATGGTTAAGGTCTTAACTCTTACTCTGGCCTAATAGCTAAGGTCTTAGACTCGTACTGTGGCCTAATGGTTAAGGTCTTAACTTTTACTCAGGCCTAATAGCTAAGGTCTCAACTCTTACTCTGGCCTAATAGCTAAGTTCTTAGCCTCGTACTCTGGCCTACTGGTTAAGGTCTTAACTCTTACTCTGGCCTACTAGTTAAGGTCTTAACTCTTACTCTGGCCTAATAGCTAAGGTCTTAGACTCGTACTCTGGCCTAATAGCTAAGGTCTTAGACTCGTACTCTGGCCTAATGGTTAAGGTCTTAACTCTAATTCTGGCCTAATAGCTAAGGTCTTAACTCTTACTCTGGCCTACTGGTTAAGGTCTTAACTCTTACTCTGGCCTACTGGTTAAGGTCTTAACTCTTACTGTGGCCTAATAGCTAAGGTCTTAGACTCGTACTCTGGCCTAATAGCTAAGGTCTTGACTCTTACTCTGGCCTAATAGCTAACGTCTCAGACTCGAACTCTGGCCTACTGGTTAAGGTCTTAACTCTTACTCTGGCCCTCTGGTTAAGGTCTTAACTCTTACCTTGGCCTAATAGCTAAGGTCTTAGACTCGTACTCTGGCCTAATGGTTAAGGTCTTAACTCTTACTCTGGCCTAATAGCTAAGGTCTTAACTCTTAATCTGGCCTACTGGTTAAGGTCTTAACTCTTACTCTGGCCTACTGGTTAAGTTCTTAACTCTTACTATGGCCTAATAGCTAAGGTCTTAGACTCGTACTCTGGCCTAATAGCTAAGGTCTTAACTCTTACTCTGGACTAATAGCTAAGGTCTTAGACTTGTGCTCTGGCCTACGGTTTAAGGTCTTAACTCTTACTCTGGCCTACTGGTTATGGTCTTAACTCTTACTCTGGCCTAATAGCTAAGGTCTTAGTCTCGTACTCTGGCCTAATGGTTAAGTTCTTAACTCTTACTCTGGCCTACTGGTTAAGGTCTTAACTCTTACTGTGGCCTAATAGCTAAGGTCTTAGACTCGTACTCTGGCCTAATAGCTAAGGTCTTGACTCTTACTCTGGCCTAATAGCTAACGTCTCAGACTCGAACGCTGGCCTACTGGTTAAGGTCTTAACTCTTACTCTGGCCTACTGGTTAAGGTCTTAACTCTTACCTTGGCCTAATAGCTAAGGTCTTAGACTCGTACTCTGGCCTAATGGTTAAGGTCTTAACTCTTACTCTGGCCTAATAGCTAAGGTCTTAACTCTTAATCTGGCCCACTGGTTAAGGTCTTAACTCTTACTCTGGCCTACTGGTTAAGGTCTTAACTCTTACTCTGGCCTAATAGCTAAGGTCTTAGACTCGTACTCTGGCCTAATAGCTAAGGTCTTAGACTCGTACACTGACCCAATGGTTAAGGTCTTAACTCTTACTCTGGCCTAATAGCTAAGGTCTTAGACTCTTACTCTGGCCTACTGGTTAAGGTCTTACCTCTTACTCTGGCCTAATAGCTAAGGGCTTAGACTCGTACTCTGGCCTAATAGCTAAGGTCTTAACTCTTACTCTGGCCTAACAGCTAAGGTCTTAGACTCGTACTCTGGCCTAATGGTTAAGGTCTTAACTCTTACACTGGCCTACTGGTTAAGGTCTTAACTCTTACTCTGGCCTAATAGCTAAGGTCTTTACTCTTACTCTGGCCTACTGGTTAAGGTCTTACCTCTTACTCTGGCCTACTGGTTAAGGTCTTAACTCTTACTCTGGCCTAATAGCTAAGGTCTTAACTCTTACTCTGGCCTAATAGCTAAGGTCTTAACTCTTACTCTGGCCTAATAGCTAAGGTCTTACACTCATACTCTGGCCTATTGGTTAAGGTCTTAACTCTTACTCTGGCCTAATAGCTAAGGTCTTAACTCTTACTCTGGCCTAATGGTTAAGGTCTTAACTCTTACTCTGCCCTAATAGCTAAGGTCTTAGACTCGTACTCTGGCCTAATAGCTAAGGTCTTAACTCTTACTCTTGCCTAATAGCTAAGGTCTTAGACTTGTACTCTGGCCTACTGGTTAAGGTCTTAACTCTTATTCTGGCCTACTGGTCAAGGTCTCAACTCTTACTCTGGCCTAAAAGCTAAGGTCTTAACTCTTACTCTGGCCTAATAGCTAAGGTCTTAGACTCGTACTCTGGCCTAATGGTTAAGGTCTTAACTCTTACTCTGGCCTACTGGTTAAGGTCTTAACTCTTACTCTGGCCTAATAGCTAAGGTCTTAGACTCGTACTCTGGCCTAATGGTTAAGGTCTTAACTCTTACTCTGGCCTAATAGCTAAGGTCTTAACTCTTACTCTGGCCTAATAGCTAAGGTCTTAGACTCGTACTCTGGCCTAATGGTTAAGGTCTTAACTCTTACTCTGGCCTACTGGTTAAGGTCTTAACTCTTACTCTGGCCTAATAGCTAAGGTCTTAGACTCGTACTCTGGCCTAATGGTTAAGGTCTTAACTCTTACTCTGGCCTACTGGTTAAGGTCTTAACTCTTACTCTGGCCTAATAGCTAAGGTCTTAACTGTTACTCTGGCCTAATAGCAAAGGTCTTAGACTCGTAATCTGGTCTAATAGCTAAGGTCTTAACTCTTAATCTGGCCTAGTAGCTAAGGTCTTAGACTCGTACTATGGCCTACAGGTTAAGGTCTTAACTTTTACTCTGGCCTACTGGTTAAGGTCTTAACTCTTACTCTGGCCTAATAGCTAAGGTCTTAGACTCATACTCTGGCCTAACGGTTAAGGTCTCAACTCTTACTCTGTCCTAATAGCTAAGGTCTTAAACTCTTACTCTGGCCTACTGGTTAAGGTCTTAGACTCGTACTCTGGCCTAATGGTTAAGGTCTTAACTCTTACTCTGGCCTACTGGTTAAGGTCTTAGACTCGTACTCTGGCCTAATGGTTAAGGTCTCAACTCTTACTCTGGCCTAATAGCTAAGGTCTTAACTCTTACTCTGGCCTAATAGCTAAGGTTTTAGACTCGTACTCTGGCCTAATGGTTAAGGTCTTAACTCTTAATTTGGCCTAGTAGCTAAGGTCTTAGACTCGTACTATGGCCTACAGGTTAAGGTCTTAACTCTTACTCTGGCCTACTGGTTAAGGTCTTAACTCTTACTCTGGCCTAATAGCTAAGGTCTTAGATTTGTACTCTGGCCTAGTAGCTAAGGTCTTAGACTCGTACTCTGGCCTAATAGCTAAGGTCTTAGACTCGTACTCTGGCCTAATGGTTAAGGTCTTACCTCTTACTCTGGCCTACTGGTTAAGGTCTTAACTGTTACTCTGGCCTAATAGCTAAGGTCTTAACTCTTACTCTGGCCTAATAGCTAAGGTCTTAGACTCATACTCTGGCCTACTGGTTAAGGTCTTAACTCTTACTCTGGCCTAATAGCTAAGGTCTCAACTCTTACTCTGTCCTAATAGCTAAGGTCTTAACTCTTACTCTGGCCTAATAGCTAAGGTCTTAGACTCATACTCTGGCCTAATGGTTAAGGTCTTAACTCTTACTCTGGCCTACTGGTTAAGGTCTTAACTCTTACTCTGGCCTAATAGCTAAGGTCTTAGACTCATACTCTGGCCTAATGGTTAAGGTCTCAACTCTTACTCTGTCCTAATAGCTAAGGTCTTAAACTCTTACTCTGGCCTACTGGTTAAGGTCTTAGACTCGTACTCTGGCCTAATGGTTAAGGTCTTAACTCTTACTCTGGCCTACTGGTTAAGGTCTTAGACTCGTACTCTGGCCTAATGGTTAAGGTCTCAACTCTTACTCTGGCCTAATAGCTAAGGTCTTAACTCTTACTCTGGCCTAATAGCTAAGGTTTTAGACTCGTACTCTGGCCTAATGGTTAAGGTCTTAACTCTTACTCTGGCCTACTGGTTTAGGTCTTAACTCTTACTCTGGCCTAATAGCTAAGGTCTTAGACTCGTACTCTGGCCTAATAGCTAAGGTCTTAGACTCGTACTCTGACCTAATGGTTAAGGTCTTAACTCTTACACTGACCTAATGGTTAAGGTCTTAACTCTTACTCTGGCCTAATAGCTAAGGTCTTAATTCTTACTCTGGCCTACTGGTTAAGGTCTTACCTCTTACTCTGGCCTAATAGCTAAGGTCTTAGACTCGTACTCTGGCCTAATAGCTAAGGTCTTAACTCTTACTCTGGCCTAATAGCTAAGGTCTTAGACTCGTACTCTGGCCTACTGGTTAAGTTCTTAACTCTTACTCTGGCCTACTGGTTAAGGTCTTAACTCTTACTCTGGCCTAAAAGCTAAGGTCTTAACTCTTACTCTGGCCTAATAGCTAAGGTCTTAACTCTTACTCTGGCCTAATAGCTAAGGTCTTACACTCGTACTCTGGCCTAATGGTTAAGATCTTAACTCTTACTCTGGCCTAATAGCTAAGGTCTTAACTCTTACTCTGGCCTACTGGTTAAGGTCTTAAATCTTACTCTGCCTTAATAGCTAAGGTCTTAGACTCGTACTCTGGCCTAATAGCTAAGGTCTTAACTCTTACTCTTGCCTAATAGCTAAGGTCTTAGACTCGTACTCTGGCCTACTGGTTAAGGTCTTAACTCTTACTCTGGCCTACTGGTCAAGGTCTCAACTCTTACTCTGGCCTAATAGCTAAGGTCTTAACTCTTACTCTGGCCTAATAGCTAAGGTCTTAGACTCGTACTCTGGCCTAATGGTTAAGGTCTTAACTCTTACTCTGGCCTACTGGTTAAGGTCTTAACTCTTACTCTGGCCTAATAGCTAAGGGCTTAGACTCGTACTCTGGCCTAATGTTTAAGGTCTTAACTCTTACTCTGGCCTAATAGCTAAGGTCTTAACTCTTACTCTGGCCTAATAGCTAAGGTCTTAGACTCGTACTCTGGCCTAATGGTTAAGGTCTTAACTCTTAATCTGGCCTAGTAGCTAAGGTCTTAGACTCGTACTATGGCCTACAGGTTAAGGTCTTAACTCTTACTCTGGCCTACTGGTTAAGGTCTTAACTCTTACTCTGGCCTAATAGCTAAGGTCTTAGATTTGTACTCTGGCCTAGTAGCTAAGGTCTTAGACTCGTACTCTGGCCTAATAGCTAAGGTCTTAGACTCGTACTCTGGCCTAATGGTTAAGGTCTTACCTCTTACTCTGGCCTACTGGTTAAGGTCTTAACTGTTACTCTGGCCTAATAGCTAAGGTCTTAACTCTTACTCTGGCCTAATAGCTAAGGTCTTAGACTCGTACTCTGGCCTACTGGTTAAGGTCGTAACTCTTACTCTGGCCTAATAGCTAAGGTCTCAACACTTACTCTGTCCTAATAGCTAAGGTCTTAACTACTCTGGCCTAATAGCTAAGGTCTTAGACTCATACTCTGGCCTAATGGTTAAGGTCTTAACTCTTACTCTGGCCTACTGGTTAAGGTCGTAACTCTTACTCTGGCCTAATAGCTAAGGTCTTAGACTCATACTCTGGCCCAATGGTTAAGGTCTCAACTCTTACTCTGTCCTAATAGCTAAGGTCTTAAACTCTTACTCTGGCCTACTGGTTAAGGTCTTAGACTCGTACTCTGGCCTAATGGTTAAGGTCTTAACTCTTACTCTGGCCTACTGGTTAAGGTCTTAGACTCGTACTCTGGCCTAATGGTTAAGGTCTCAACTCTTACTCTGGCCTAATAGCTAAGGTCTTAACTCTTACTCTGGCCTAATAGCTAAGGTTTTAGACTCGTACTCTGGCCTAATGGTTAAGGTCTTAACTCTTACTCTGGCCTACTGGTTAAGGTCTTAACTCTTACTCTGGCCTAATAGCTAAGGTCTTAGACTCGTACTCTGGCCTAATAGCTAAGGTCTTAGACTCGTACTCTGACCTAATGGTTAAGGTCTTAAATCTTACACTGACCTAATGGTTAAGGTCTTAACTCTTACTCTGGCCTAATAGCTAAGGTCTTAATTCTTACTCTGGCCTACTGGTTAAGGTCTTACCTCTTGCTCTGGCCTAATAGCTAAGGTCTTAGACTCGTACTCTGGCCTAATAGCTAAGGTCTTAACTCTTACTCTGGCCTAATAGCTAAGGTCTTAGACTCGTACTCTGGCCTACTGGTTAAGGTCTTAACTCTTACTCTGGCCTACTGGTTAAGGTCTTAACTCTTACTCTGGCCTAATAGCTAAGGTCTTAGACTCGTACTCTGGCCTACTGGTTAAGGTCTTAACTCTTACTCTGGCCTAATAGCTAAGGTCTTAATTCTTACTCTGGCCTACTGGTTAAGGTCTTACCTCTTACTCTGGCCTAATAGCTAAGGTCTTAGACTCGTACTCTGGCCTAATAGCTAAGGTCTTAACTCTTACTCTGGCCTAAAAGCTAAGGTCTTAACTCTTACTCTGGCCTAATAGCTAAGGTCTTAACTCTTACTCTGGCCTAATAGCTAAGGTCTTACACTCGTACTCTGGCCTAATGGTTAAGGTCTTAACTCTTACTCTGGCCTAATAGCTAAGGTCTTAACTCTTACTCTGGCCTACTGGTTAAGGTCTTAACTCTTACTCTGCCTTAATAGCTAAGGTCTTAGACTCGTACTCTGGCCTAATAGCTAAGGGCTTAACTTTTACTCTGGCCTAATAGCTAATGTCTTAACTGTTACTCTGGCCAAATAGCTAAGGTCTTAGACTCATACTCTGGCCTAATAGCTAAGGTCTTAACTCTTACTCTGGCCTACTGGTTAAGGTCTTAACTCTTACTCTGGCCTAACAGCTAAGGTCTTGGACTCGTACTCTGGCCTACTGGTTAAGGTCTTAACTCTTACTCTGGCCTACTGGTCAAGGTCTCAACACTTACTCTGGCCTAATAGCTAAGGTCTTAACTCTTACTCTGGCCTAATAGCTGAGGTCTTAGACTCGTACTCTGGCCTAATGGTTAATGTCTTAACTCTTACTCTGGCCTACTGGTTAAGGTCTTAACTCTTACTCTGGCCTAATAGCTAAGGTCTTAGACTCGTACTCTGGCCTAATGGTTAAGGTCTTAACTCTTACTCTGGCCTAATAGCTAAGGTCTTAACTCTTACTCTGGCCTAATAGCTAAGGTCTTAGACTCGTACTCTGGCCTAGTAGCTAAGGTCTTAGACTCGTACTCTGGCCTAATAGCTAAGGTCTTAGACTCGTACTCTGGCCTAATGGTTAAGGTCTTATCTCTTACTCTGTCCTACTGGTTAAGGTCTTAACTCTTACTCTGGCCTAATAGCTAAGGTCTTAGACTTGTACTCTGACCTACAGGTTAAGGTCTTAACTCTTACTCTGGCCTAATAGCTAGGGGTGGGCGGAATTTGCGGAATTAACCTTCGCAAATTATCGCGAGAATGTTTAAAATTATCGCAAACAAGCAGAAATATCGCGAAGATGCGGAAGTTTTTTTCCGGCATGTTCGCGCGATTTTCTGCATGGTTGCGGGTCGCCAACTTACCCATGTGGCTGCTTGCGGGCGCGGCCATCTTGTTTTGAGTTGTTCTCGCGGTGCATGATCGCGAGAAGAAAGACGTGATCGCGCGACGCATGACGTCACTGCGGGCGCGAACTGTCGCGAGACAGCGCAAATGGCTAAAAACAATACAACATCTCATGGAGAACGCGACCGGATCAAGAAAACTTGTCGGCGAACGCAGGGATTCAGGTAAGGCGATCGCGCGCGCGCGAGAATGTATCATTTTACAGCGCGAGCAAGAAACAAATTATCGCCAAGCTGCGGAAACCGGAATTTTTGACATTTTCGCGCTCTCCGCGGAACGCAAAAATGTCAAATTATCGCAATTTCCGCGAACGGAACGAAATTTTTGCCCAGGCCTACTAATAGCTAAGGTCTTAACTCTTACTCTGCCCTAATAGCTAAGGTCTTAGACTCGTACTCTGACCTAATGGTTAAGGTATTAACTCTTACTCTGGCATACTGGTTAAGGTCTTTACCCATACTCTGGCATAATAGCTAAGGTCTTAGACTCGTACTCTGGCCTAATAGTTAAGGTCTTATCTCTTACTCTGGCCTAATAGCTAAGGTCTTAACTCTAACTCTGGCCTAATAGCTAAGGTCTTAACTCTTACTATGGCCTAATAGCTAAGGTCTTAGACTCGTGCTCTGGCCTAATGCTTAAGGTCTTAACTTTTACTCTGGCCTAATAGCTAAGGTCTTAACTCTTACTCTGGCCTAATAGCTAAGGTCTTAGCCTCGTACTCTGGCCTACTGGTTAAGGTCTTAACTCGTACTCTGGCCTAATGGTTAAGGTCTTAACGCTTACTCTGGCCTAATAGCTAAGGTCTTAGACTCGTACTCTGGACTAATAGCTAAGGTCTTAGACTCGTACTCTGGCCTACTAGTTAAGGTCTTAACTCTTACTCTGGCCTAATAGCTAAGGTCTTAGACTCGTACTCTGGCCTAATAGCTAAGGTCTTAGACTCGTACTCTTGCCTAATAGCTAAGGTCTTAGACTCGTACTCTGGCCTACTGGTTAAGGTCTTAACTCTTACTCTGGCCTACTGGTCAAGGTCTCAACTCTTACTCTGGCCTAATAGCTAAGGTCTTAACTCTTACTCTGGCCTAATAGCTAAGGTCTTAGACCCGTACTCTGGCCTAATGGTTAAGGTCTTAACTCTTTCTCTGGCCTACTGGTTAAGGTCTTAACTCTTACTCTGGCCTAATAGCTAAGGTCTTAGACTCGTACTCTGGCCTAATGGTTAAGGTCTTAACTCTTACTCTGGCCTAATAGCTAAGGTCTTAACTCTTACTCTGGCCTAATAGCTAAGGTCTTAGACTCGTACTCTGGCCTAGTAGCCAAGGTCTTAGACTCGTACTCTGGCCTAATAGCTAAGGTCTTAGACTCGTACTCTGGCCTAATGGTTAAGGTCTTATCTCTTACTCTGTCCTACTGGTTAAGGTCTTAACTCTTACTCTGGCCTAATAGCTAAGGTCTTAGACTTGTACTCTGACCTACAGGTTAAGGTCTTAACTCTTACTCTGGCCTAATAGCTAAGGTCTTAACTCTTACTCTGGCCTAATAGCTAAGGTCTTAGACTCATACTCTGACCTAATGGTTAAGGTATTAACTCTTACTCTGGCCTACTGGTTAAGGTCTTTACCCATACTCTGGCATAATAGCTAAGGTCTTAGACTCGTACTCTGGCCTAATAGTTAAGGTCTTAACTCTTACTCTGGCCTAATAGCTAAGGTCTTAACTCTTACTCTGGCCTAATAGCTAAGGTCTTAACTCTTACTCTGGCCTAATAGCTAAGGTCTTAGCCTCGTACTCTGGCCTACTGGTTAAGGTCTTAACTCGTACTCTGGCCTAATGGTTAAGGTCTTAACGCTTACTCTGGCCTAATAGCTAAGGTCTTAGACTCGTACTCTGGCCTAATAGCTAAGGTCTTAGACTCGTACTCTGGCCTGATGGTTAAGGTCTTAACTCTTACTCTGGCCTAATAGCTAAGGTCTTAGACTCGTACTGTGGCCTAATGGTTAAGGTCTTAACTTTTACTCAGGCCTAATAGCTAAGGTCTCAACTCTTACTCTGGCCTAATAGCTAAGTTCTTAGCCTCGTACTCTGGCCTACTGGTTAAGGTCTTAACTCTTACTCTGGCCTACTAGTTAAGGTCTTAACTCTTACTCTGGCCTAATAGCTAAGGTCTTAGACTCGTACTCTGGCCTAATAGCTAAGGTCTTAGACTCGTACTCTGGCCTAATGGTTAAGGTCTTAACTCTAATTCTGGCCTAATAGCTAAGGTCTTAACTCTTACTCTGGCCTACTGGTTAAGGTCTTAACTCTTACTCTGGCCTACTGGTTAAGGTCTTAACTCTTACTGTGGCCTAATAGCTAAGGTCTTAGACTCGTACTCTGGCCTAATAGCTAAGGTCTTGACTCTTACTCTGGCCTAATAGCTAACGTCTCAGACTCGAACTCTGGCCTACTGGTTAAGGTCTTAACTCTTACTCTGGCCTACTGGTTAAGGTCTTAACTCTTACCTTGGCCTAATAGCTAAGGTCTTAGACTCGTACTCTGGCCTAATGGTTAAGGTCTTAACTCTTACTCTGGCCTAATAGCTAAGGTCTTAACTCTTAATCTGGCCTACTGGTTAAGGTCTTAACTCTTACTCTGGCCTACTGGTTAAGTTCTTAACTCTTACTATGGCCTAATAGCTAAGGTCTTAGACTCGTACTCTGGCCTAATAGCTAAGGTCTTAACTCTTACTCTGGACTAATAGCTAAGGTCTTAGACTTGTGCTCTGGCCTACGGTTTAAGGTCTTAACTCTTACTCTGGCCTACTGGTTATGGTCTTAACTCTTACTCTGGCCTAATAGCTAAGGTCTTAGTCTCGTACTCTGGCCTAATGGTTAAGTTCTTAACTCTTACTCTGGCCTACTGGTTAAGGTCTTAACTCTTACTGTGGCCTAATAGCTAAGGTCTTAGACTCGTACTCTGGCCTAATAGCTAAGGTCTTGACTCTTACTCTGGCCTAATAGCTAACGTCTCAGACTCGAACGCTGGCCTACTGGTTAAGGTCTTAACTCTTACTCTGGCCTACTGGTTAAGGTCTTAACTCTTACCTTGGCCTAATAGCTAAGGTCTTAGACTCGTACTCTGGCCTAATGGTTAAGGTCTTAACTCTTACTCTGGCCTAATAGCTAAGGTCTTAACTCTTAATCTGGCCCACTGGTTAAGGTCTTAACTCTTACTCTGGCCTACTGGTTAAGGTCTTAACTCTTACTATGGCCTAATAGCTAAGGTCTTAGTCTCGTACTCTGGCCTAATGGTTAAGTTCTTAACTCTTACTCTGGCCTACTGGTTAAGGTCTTAACTCTTACGCTGGCTTAATTGCTAAGGTCTTAACTCTTACTCTGGCCTAATAGCTATGGTCCTAGACTCGTACTCTGGCCTAATGGTTAAGGTCTTAACTCTTACTCTGGCCTACTGGTTAAGGTCTTAACTCTTACTCTGGCCTAATAGCTAAGGTCTTAGACTCGTACTCTGGCCTAATGGTTAAGGTCTTAACTCTTACTCTGGCCTAATAGCTAAGATCTTAGACTCATACTCTGGCCTACTGGTTATGGTCTTATCTCTTACTCTGGCCTACTGGTTAAGGTCTTAACTCTTACTCTGGCCTAATAGCTAAGGTCTTAGACTCGTACTCTGGCCTAATGGTTAAGGTCTTAACTCTTTCTCTGGCCTACTGGTTAAGGTCTTAACTCTTACTCTGGCCTAATAGCTAAGGTCTTAGACTCGTACTCTGGCCTAATGGTTAAGGTCTTAACTCTTACTCTGGCCTAATAGCTAAGGTCTTAACTCTTACTCTGGCCTAATAGCTAAGGTCTTAGACTCGTACTCTGGCCTAGTAGCCAAGGTCTTAGACTCGTACTCTGGCCTAATAGCTAAGGTCTTAGACTCGTACTCTGGCCTAATGGTTAAGGTCTTATCTCTTACTCTGTCCTACTGGTTAAGGTCTTAACTCTTACTCTGGCCTAATAGCTAAGGTCTTAGACTTGTACTCTGACCTACAGGTTAAGGTCTTAACTCTTACTCTGGCCTAATAGCTAAGGTCTTAACTCTTACTCTGGCCTAATAGCTAAGGTCTTAGACTCATACTCTGACCTAATGGTTAAGGTATTAACTCTTACTCTGGCCTACTGGTTAAGGTCTTTACCCATACTCTGGCATAATAGCTAAGGTCTTAGACTCGTACTCTGGCCTAATAGTTAAGGTCTTAACTCTTACTCTGGCCTAATAGCTAAGGTCTTAACTCTTACTCTGGCCTTATAGCTAAGGTCTTAACTCTTACTCTGGCCTAATAGCTAAGGTCTTAGCCTCGTACTCTGGCCTACTGGTTAAGGTCTTAACTCGTACTCTGGCCTAATGGTTAAGGTCTTAACGCTTACTCTGGCCTAATAGCTAAGGTCTTAGACTCGTACTCTGGCCTAATAGCTAAGGTCTTAGACTCGTACTCTGGCCTGATGGTTAAGGTCTTAACTCTTACTCTGGCCTAATAGCTAAGGTCTTAGACTCGTACTGTGGCCTAATGGTTAAGGTCTTAACTTTTACTCTGGCCTAATAGCTAAGGTCTCAACTCTTACTCTGGCCTAATAGCTAAGTTCTTAGCCTCGTACTCTGGCCTACTGGTTAAGGTCTTAACTCTTACTCTGGCCTACTAGTTAAGGTCTTAACTCTTACTCTGGCCTAATAGCTAAGGTCTTAGACTCGTACTCTGGCCTAATAGCTAAGGTCTTAGACTCGTACTCTGGCCTAATGGTTAAGGTCTTAACTCTAATTCTGGCCTAATAGCTAAGGTCTTAACTCTTACTCTGGCCTACTGGTTAAGGTCTTAACTCTTACTCTGGCCTACTGGTTAAGGTCTTAACTCTTACTGTGGCCTAATAGCTAAGGTCTTAGACTCGTACTCTGGCCTAATAGCTAAGGTCTTGACTCTTACTCTGGCCTAATAGCTAACGTCTCAGACTCGAACTCTGGCCTACTGGTTAAGGTCTTAACTCTTACTCTGGCCTACTGGTTAAGGTCTTAACTCTTACCTTGGCCTAATAGCTAAGGTCTTAGACTCGTACTCTGGCCTAATGGTTAAGGTCTTAACTCTTACTCTGGCCTAATAGCTAAGGTCTTAACTCTTAATCTGGCCTACTGGTTAAGGTCTTAACTCTTACTCTGGCCTACTGGTTAAGTTCTTAACTCTTACTATGGCCTAATAGCTAAGGTCTTAGACTCGTACTCTGGCCTAATAGCTAAGGTCTTAACTCTTACTCTGGACTAATAGCTAAGGTCTTAGACTTGTGCTCTGGCCTACGGTTTAAGGTCTTAACTCTTACTCTGGCCTACTGGTTATGGTCTTAACTCTTACTCTGGCCTAATAGCTAAGGTCTTAGTCTCGTACTCTGGCCTAATGGTTAAGTTCTTAACTCTTACTCTGGCCTACTGGTTAAGGTCTTAACTCTTACTGTGGCCTAATAGCTAAGGTCTTAGACTCGTACTCTGGCCTAGTAGCTAAGGTCTTGACTCTTACTCTGGCCTAATAGCTAACGTCTCAGACTCGAACTCTGGCCTACTGGTTAAGGTCTTAACTCTTACTCTGGCCTACTGGTTAAGGTCTTAACTCTTACCTTGGCCTAATAGCTAAGGTCTTAGACTCGTACTCTGGCCTAATGGTTAAGGTCTTAACTCTTACTCTGGCCTAATAGCTAAGGTCTTAACTCTTAATCTGGCCTACTGGTTAAGGTCTTAACTCTTACTCTGGCCTACTGGTTAAGGTCTTAACTCTTACTATGGCCTAATAGCTAAGGTCTTAGTCTCGTACTCTGGCCTAATGGTTAAGTTCTTAACTCTTACTCTGGCCTACTGGTTAAGGTCTTAACTCTTACGCTGGCTTAATTGCTAAGGTCTTAACTCTTACTCTGGCCTAATAGCTATGGTCCTAGACTCGTACTCTGGCCTAATGGTTAAGGTCTTAACTCTTACTCTGGCCTACTGGTTAAGGTCTTAACTCTTACTCTGGCCTAATAGCTAAGGTCTTAGACTCGTACTCTGGCCTAATGGTTAAGGTCTTAACTCTTACTCTGGCCTAATAGCTAAGATCTTAGACTCATACTCTGGCCTACTGGTTATGGTCTTATCTCTTACTCTGGCCTACTGGTTAAGGTCTTAACTCTTACTCTGGCCTAATAGCTAAGGTCTTAGACTCGTACTCTGGCCTAATGGTTAAGGTCTTAACTCTTATTCTGGCCTAATAGCTAAGGTCTTAACTCTTACTCTGGCCTACTGGTTAAGGTCTTAACTCTTACACTGGCCTACTGGTTAAGGTCTTAACTCTTACTATGGCCTAATAGCTAAGGTCTTAGACTCGTACTCTGGCCTAATAGCTAAGGTCTTAACTCTTACTCTGGCCTAATAGCTAACGTCTCAGACTCAAACTCTGGCCTACTGGTTAAGGTCTTAACTCTTACTCTGGCCTACTGGTTAAGGTCTTAACTCTTACCTTGGCCTAATAGCTAAGGTCTTAGACTCGTACTCTGGCCTAATGGTTAAGGTCTTAACTCTTACTCTGGCCTAATAGCTAAGGTCTTAACTCTTAATCTGGCCTACTGGTTAAGGTCTTAACTCTTACTCTGGCCTACTGGTTAAGGTCTTAACTCTTACTATGGCCTAATAGCTAAGGTCTTAGTCTCATACTCTGGCCTAATGGTTAAGTTCTTAACTCTTACTCTTGCCTACTGGTTAAGGTCTTAACTCTTACGCTGGCCTAATTGCTAAGGTCTTAACTCTTACTCTGGCCTAATAGCTATGGTCCTAGACTCGTACTCTGGCCTAATGGTTAAGGTCTTAACTCTTACTCTGGCCTACTGGTTAAGGTCTTAACTCTTACTCTGGCCTAATAGCTAAGGTCTTAGACTCGTACTCTGGCCTAATGGTTAAGGTCTTAACTCTTACTCTGGCCTAATAGCTAAGATCTTAGACTCATACTCTGGCCTACTGGTTAAGGTCTTATCTCTTACTCTGGCCTACTGGTTAAGGTCTTAACTCTTACTCTGGCCTAATAGCTAAGGTCTTAGACTCGTACTCTGGCCTAATGGTTAAGGTCTTAACTCTTACTCTGGCCTACTGGTTAAGGTCTTAACTCTTACTCTGGCCAAATAGCTAAGGTCTTAGACTCGTACTCTGGCCTAATGGTTAAGGTCTTAACCCTTAATCTGGCCTACTGGTTAAGGTCTTAACTCTTACTCTGGCCTAATAGCAAAGGTCTTAGACTCGTAATATGGCCTAATGGCTAACGTCTTAACTCTTACTCTGGCCTAATAGCTAAGGTCTTAGACTCGTACTATGGCCTACAGGTTAAGGTCTTAACTCTCACTCTGGCCTACTGGTTAAGGTCTTAACTCTTACTCTGGCCTACTGGTTAAGGTCTTAACTCTTACTCTGGCCTAATAGCTAAGGTCTTAGACTCGTACTCTGGCCTACTGGTTAAGGTCTTAACGCTTACTCTGGCCTAATAGCTAAGGTCTTAACTCTTACTCCTGCCTAATAGCTAAGGTCTTAGACTCATACTCTGGCCTAATGGTTAAGGTCTTAACTCTTACTCTGGCCTACTGGTTAAGGCCTTAGACTCGTACTCTGGCCTAATAGCTAAGGTCTTAGACTCGTACTCTGGCCCAATGTTTAAGGTCTTAACTCTTACTCTGTCCTACTGGTTAAGGTCCTAACTCTTACTCTGGCCTACTGGTTAAGGTCTCAACTCTTACTCTGGCCTAATAGCTAAGGTCTTAACTCTTACTCTGGACTAATTGCTAAGGTCTTAGACTCGTACTCTGGCCTAATGGTTAAGGTCTTAACTCTTACTCTGGCCTAATAGCTAAGGTCTTAGACTCGTATTGTGGCCTAATGGTTAAGGTCTTAACTCTTACGCTGGCCTAATAGCTAAGGTCTTAGACTCGTACTCTGGCCTAATAGCTAAGGTCTTAGACTCGTACTCTGGCCTAATGGTTAAGGTCTTAACTCTTACTCTGGCCTAATAGCTAAGGTCTTAACTCTTACTCTGGCCTACTGGTTAAGGTCTTAACTCTTACTCTGGCCTAATAGCTAAGGTCTTAGACTCGTACTCTGGCCTAATAGCTACGGTCATAACCCTTACTCTGGCCTAATAGCTAAGGTCTTAGACTCGTACTCTGGCGTACTGGTTAAGGTCTTAACTCTTACTCTGGCCTAATAGCTAAGGTCTTAGACTCGTACTCTGGCCTAATAGCTAAGGTCTTAGGCCTGTACTCTGGCCTATTGGTTAAGGTCTTAACTCCTACTCTGGCCTAATAGCTAAGGTCTTAGACTCGTACTCTGGCCTAATGGTTAAGGTCTTAACTTTTACACTGGACTAATAGCTAAGGTCTTAACTCTTACTCTGGACTAATAGCTAAGCTCTTAGACTCGTACTCTGGCCTACTGGTTAAGATCTTAACTCTTACTCTGGCCTAATAGCTAAGGTCTTAACTCTTACTCTGGCCTATTGGTTAAGGTCTTAACTCTTACTCTGGCCTAATAGCTAAGGTCTTAGACTCATACTCTGGCCTAATAGCTAAGGTCTTAACTCTTACTCTGGCCTAATAGCTAAGGTCTTAGACTCGTACTCTGACCTAATGGTTAAGGTCTTAACTCTTACTCTGGCCTACTGGTTAAGGTCTTAACTCTTACTCTGGCCTAATAGCTAAGGTCTTAGACTCGTACTCTGGCCTACTGGTTAAGGTCTTAACTCTTACTCTGGCCTAATAGCTAAGGTCTTAATTCTTACTCTGGCCTACTGGTTAAGGTCTTACCTCTTACTCTGGCCTAATAGCTAAGGTCTTAGACTCGTACTCTGGCCTAATAGCTAAGGTCTTAACTCTTACTCTGGCCTAAAAGCTAAGGTCTTAACTCTTACTCTGGCCTAATAGCTAAGGTCTTAACTCTTACTCTGGCCTAATAGCTAAGGTCTTACACTCGTACTCTGGCCTAATGGTTAAGGTCTTAACTCTTACTCTGGCCTAATAGCTAAGGTCTTAACTCTTACTCTGGCCTACTGGTTAAGGTCTTAACTCTTACTCTGCCTTAATAGCTAAGGTCTTAGACTCGTACTCTGGCCTAATAGCTAAGGGCTTAACTTTTACTCTTGGCCTAATAGCTAATGTCTTAACTCTTACTCTGGCCAAATAGCTAAGGTCTTAGACTCATACTCTGGCCTAATAGCTAAGGTCTTAACTCTTACTCTGGCCTACTGGTTAAGGTCTTAACTCTTACTCTGGCCTAACAGCTAAGGTCTTGGACTCGTACTCTGGCCTACTGGTTAAGGTCTTAACTCTTACTCTTGCCTACTGGTCAAGGTCTCAACTCTTACTCTGGCCTAATAGCTAAGGTCTTAACTCTTACTCTGGCCTAATAGCTGAGGTCTTAGACTCGTACTCTGGCCTAATGGTTAATGTCTTAACTCTTACTCTGGCCTACTGGTTAAGGTCTTAACTCTTACTCTGGCCTAATAGCTAAGGTCTTAGACTCGTACTCTGGCCTAATGGTTAAGGTCTTAACTCTTACTCTGGCCTAATAGCTAAGGTCTTAACTCTTACTCTGGCCTAATAGCTAAGGTCTTAGACTCGTACTCTGGCCTAGTAGCTAAGGTCTTAGACTCGTACTCTGGCCTAATAGCTAAGGTCTTAGACTCGTACTCTGGCCTAATGGTTAAGGTCTTATCTCTTACTCTGTCCTACTGGTTAAGGTCTTAACTCTTACTCTGGCCTAATAGCTAAGGTCTTAGACTTGTACTCTGACCTACAGGTTAAGGTCTTAACTCTTACTCTGGCCTAATAGCTAAGGTCTTAACTCTTACTCTGGCCTAATAGCTAAGGTCTTAGACTCGTACTCTGACCTAATGGTTAAGGTATTAACTCTTACTCTGGCCTACTGGTTAAGGTCTTTACCCATACTCTGGCATAATAGCTAAGGTCTTAGACTCGTACTCTGGCCTAATAGTTAAGGTCTTAACTCTTACTCTGGCCTAATAGCTAAGGTCTTAACTCTAACTCTGGCCTAATAGCTAAGGTCTTAACTCTTACTATGGCCTAATAGCTAAGGTCTTAGACTCGTGCTCTGGCCTAATGGTTAAGGTCTTAACTTTTACTCTTGCGTAATAGCTAAGGTCTTAACTCTTACTCTGGCCTAATAGCTAAGGTCTTAGCCTCGTACTCTGGCCTACTGGTTAAGGTCTTAACTCGTACTCTGGCCTAATGGTTAAGGTCTTAACGCTTACTCTGGCCTAATAGCTAAGGTCTTAGACTCGTACTCTGGACTAATAGCTAAGGTCTTAGACTCGTACTCTGGCCTACTAGTTAAGGTCTTAACTCTTACTCTGGCCTAATAGCTAAGGTCTTAGACTCGTACTCTGGCCTAATAGCTAAGGTCTTAGACTCGTACTCTTGCCTAATAGCTAAGGTCTTAGACTCGTACTCTGGCCTACTGGTTAAGGTCTTAACTCTTACTCTGGCCTACTGGTCAAGGTCTCAACTCTTACTCTGGCCTAATAGCTAAGGTCTTAACTCTTACTCTGGCCTAATAGCTAAGGTCTTAGACTCGTACTCTGGCCTAATGGTTAAGGTCTTAACTCTTTCTCTGGCCTACTGGTTAAGGTCTTAACTCTTACTCTGGCCTAATAGCTAAGGTCTTAGACTCGTACTCTGGCCTAATGGTTAAGGTCTTAACTCTTACTCTGGCCTAATAGCTAAGGTCTTAACTCTTACTCTGGCCTAATAGCTAAGGTCTTAGACTCGTACTCTGGCCTAGTAGCCAAGGTCTTAGACTCGTACTCTGGCCTAATAGCTAAGGTCTTAGACTCGTACTCTGGCCTAATGGTTAAGGTCTTATCTCTTACTCTGTCCTACTGGTTAAGGTCTTAACTCTTACTCTGGCCTAATAGCTAAGGTCTTAGACTTGTACTCTGACCTACAGGTTAAGGTCTTAACTCTTACTCTGGCCTAATAGCTAAGGTCTTAACTCTTACTCTGGCCTAATAGCTAAGGTCTTAGACTCATACTCTAACCTAATGGTTAAGGTATTAACTCTTACTCTGGCCTACTGGTTAAGGTCTTTACCCATACTCTGGCATAATAGCTAAGGTCTTAGACTCGTACTCTGGCCTAATAGTTAAGGTCTTAACTCTTACTCTGGCCTAATAGCTAAGGTCTTAACTCTTACTCTGGCCTAATAGCTAAGGTCTTAACTCTTACTCTGGCCTAATAGCTAAGGTCTTAGCCTCGTACTCTGGCCTACTGGTTAAGGTCTTAACTCGTACTCTGGCCTAATGGTTAAGGTCTTAACGCTTACTCTGGCCTAATAGCTAAGGTCTTAGACTCGTACTCTGGCCTAATAGCTAAGGTCTTAGACTCGTACTCTGGCCTGATGGTTAAGGTCTTAACTCTTACTCTGGCCTAATAGCTAAGGTCTTAGACTCGTACTGTGGCCTAATGGTTAAGGTCTTAACTTTTACTCTGGCCTAATAGCTAAGGTCTCAACTCTTACTCTGGCCTAATAGCTAAGTTCTTAGCCTCGTACTCTGGCCTACTGGTTAAGGTCTTAACTCTTACTCTGGCCTACTAGTTAAGGTCTTAACTCTTACTCTGGCCTAATAGCTAAGGTCTTAGACTCGTACTCTGGCCTAATAGCTAAGGTCTTAGACTCGTACTCTGGCCTAATGGTTAAGGTCTTAACTCTAATTCTGGCCTAATAGCTAAGGTCTTAACTCTTACTCTGGCCTACTGGTTAAGGTCTTAACTCTTACTCTGGCCTACTGATTAAGGTCTTAACTCTTACTGTGGCCTAATAGCTAAGGTCTTAGACTCGTACTCTGGCCTAATAGCTAAGGTCTTGACTCTTACTCTGGCCTAATAGCTAACGTCTCAGACTCGAACTCTGGCCTACTGGTTAAGGTCTTAACTCTTACTCTGGCCTACTGGTTAAGGTCTTAACTCTTACCTTGGCCTAATAGCTAAGGTCTTAGACTCGTACTCTGGCCTAATGGTTAAGGTCTTAACTCTTACTCTGGCCTAATAGCTAAGGTCTTAACTCTTAATCTGGCCTACTGGTTAAGGTCTTAACTCTTACTCTGGCCTACTGGTTAAGTTCTTAACTCTTACTATGGCCTAATAGCTAAGGTCTTAGACTCGTACTCTGGCCTAATAGCTAAGGTCTTAACTCTTACTCTGGACTAATTGCTAAGGTCTTAGACTTGTGCTCTGGCCTACGGTTTAAGGTCTTAACTCTTACTCTGGCCTACTGGTTATGGTCTTAACTCTTACTCTGGCCTAATAGCTAAGGTCTTAGTCTCGTACTCTGGCCTAATGGTTAAGTTCTTAACTCTTACTCTGGCCTACTGGTTAAGGTCTTAACTCTTACTGTGGCCTAATAGCTAAGGTCTTAGACTCGTACTCTGGCCTAATAGCTAAGGTCTTGACTCTTACTCTGGCCTAATAGCTAACGTCTCAGACTCGAACTCTGGCCTACTGGTTAAGGTCTTAACTCTTACTCTGGCCTACTGGTTAAGGTCTTAACTCTTACCTTGGCCTAATAGCTAAGGTCTTAGACTCGTACTCTGGCCTAATGGTTAAGGTCTTAACTCTTACTCTGGCCTAATAGCTAAGGTCTTAACTCTTAATCTGGCCTACTGGTTAAGGTCTTAACTCTTACTCTGGCCTACTGGTTAAGGTCTTAACTCTTACTATGGCCTAATAGCTAAGGTCTTAGTCTCGTACTCTGGCCTAATGGTTAAGTTCTTAACTCTTACTCTGGCCTACTGGTTAAGGTCTTAACTCTTACGCTGGCTTAATTGCTAAGGTCTTAACTCTTACTCTGGCCTAATAGCTATGGTCCTAGACTCGTACTCTGGCCTAATGGTTAAGGTCTTAACTCTTACTCTGGCCTACTGGTTAAGGTCTTAACTCTTACTCTGGCCTAATAGCTAAGGTCTTAGACTCGTACTCTGGCCTAATGGTTAAGGTCTTAACTCTTACTCTGGCCTAAGAGCTAAGATCTTAGACTCATACTCTGGCCTACTGGTTATGGTCTTATCTCTTACTCTGGCCTACTGGTTAAGGTCTTAACTCTTACTCTGGCCTAATAGCTAAGGTCTTAGACTCGTACTCTGGCCTAATGGTTAAGGTCTTAACTCTTATTCTGGCCTAATAGCTAAGGTCTTAACTCTTACTCTGGCCTACTGGTTAAGGTCTTAACTCTTACTCTGGCCTACTGGTTAAGGTCTTAACTCTTACTATGGCCTAATAGCTAAGGTCTTAGACTCGTACTCTGGCCTAATAGCTAAGGTCTTAACTCTTACTCTGGCCTAATAGCTAACGTCTCAGACTCAAACTCTGGCCTACTGGTTAAGGTCTTAACTCTTACTCTGGCCTACTGGTTAAGGTCTTAACTCTTACCTTGGCCTAATAGCTAAGGTCTTAGACTCGTACTCTGGCCTAATGGTTAAGGTCTTAACTCTTACTCTGGCCTAATAGCTAAGGTCTTAACTCTTAATCTGGCCTACTGGTTAAGGTCTTAACTCTTACTCTGGCCTACTGGTTAAGGTCCTAACTCTTACTATGGCCTAATAGCTAAGGTCTTAGTCTCATACTCTGGCCTAATGGTTAAGTTCTTAACTCTTACTCGTGCCTACTGGTTAAGGTCTTAACTCTTACGCTGGCCTAATTGCTAAGGTCTTAACTCTTACTCTGGCCTAATAGCTATGGTCCTAGACTCGTACTCTGGCCTAATGGTTAAGGTCTTAACTCTTACTCTGGCCTACTGGTTAAGGTCTTAACTCTTACTCTGGCCTAATAGCTAAGGTCTTAGACTCGTACTCTGGCCTAATGGTTAAGGTCTTAACTCTTACTCTGGCCTAATAGCTAAGATCTTAGACTCATACTCTGGCCTACTGGTTAAGGTCTTATCTCTTACTCTGGCCTACTGGTTAAGGTCTTAACTCTTACTCTGGCCTAATAGCTAAGGTCTTAGACTCGTACTCTGGCCTAATGGTTAAGGTCTTAACTCTTACTCTGGCCTACTGGTTAAGGTCTTAACTCTTACTCTGGCCAAATAGCTAAGGTCTTAGACTCGTACTCTGGCCTAATGGTTAAGGTCTTAACCCTTAATCTGGCCTACTGGTTAAGGTCTTAACTCTTAGTCAGGCCAAATAGCTAAGGTCTTAACTCTTACTCTGGCCTAATAGCAAAGGTCTTAGACTCGTAATATGACCTAATAGCTAACGTCTTAACTCTTACTCTGGCCTAATAGCTAAGGTCTTAGACTCGTACTATGGCCTACAGGTTAAGGTCTTAACTCTTACTCTGGCCTACTCGTTAAGGTCTTAACTCTTACTCTGGCCTACTGGTTAAGGTCTTAACTCTTACTCTGGCCTAATAGCTAAGGTCTTAGACTCGTACTCTGGCCTACTGGTTAAGGTCTTAACGCTTACTCTGGCCTAATAGCTAAGGTCTTAACTCTTACTCCTGCCTAATAGCTAAGGTCTTAGACTCATACTCTGGCCTAATGGTTAAGGTCTTAACTCTTACTCTGGCCTACTGGTTAAGGCCTTAGACTCGTACTCTGGCCTAATAGCTAAGGTCTTAGACTCGTACTCTGGCCCAATGTTTAAGGTCTTAACTCTTACTCTGTCCTACTGGTTAAGGTCCTAACTCTTACTCTGGCCTACTGGTTAAGGTCTCAACTCTTACTCTGGCCTAATAGCTAAGGTCTTAACTCTTACTCTGGACTAATTGCTAAGGTCTTAGACTCGTACTCTGGCCTAATGGTTAAGGTCTTAACTCTTACTCTGGCCTAATAGCTAAGGTCTTAGACTCGTATTGTGGCCTAATGGTTAAGGTCTTAACTCTTACGCTGGCCTAATAGCTAAGGTCTTAGACTCGTACTCTGGCCTAATAGCTAAGGTCTTAGACTCGTACTCTGGCCTAATGGTTAAGGTCTTAACTCTTACTCTGGCCTAATAGTTAAGGTCTTAACTCTTACTCTGGCCTACTGGTTAAGGTCTTAACTCTTACTCTGGCCTAATAGCTAAGGTCTTAGACTCGTACTCTGGCCTAATAGCTACGGTCATAACCCTTACTCTGGCCTAATAGCTAAGGTCTTAGACTCATACTCTGGCGTACTGGTTAAGGTCTTAACTCTTACTCTGGCCTAATAGCTAAGGTCTTAGACTCGTACTCTGGCCTAATAGCTAAGGTCTTAGGCCTGTACTCTGGCCTATTGGTTAAGGTCTTAACTCCTACTCTGGCCTAATAGCTAAGGTCTTAGACTCGTACTCTGGCCTAATGGTTAAGGTCTTAACTTTTACACTGGACTAATAGCTAAGGTCTTAACTCTTACTCTGGACTAATAGCTAAGGTCTTAGACTCGTACTCTGGCCTACTGGTTAAGATCTTAACTCTTACTCTGGCCTAATAGCTAAGGTCTTAACTCTTACTCTGGCCTATTGGTTAAGGTCTTAACTCTTACTCTGGCCTAATAGCTAAGGTCTTAGACTCATACTCTGGCCTAATAGCTAAGGTCTTAACTCTTACTCTGGCCTAATAGCTAAGGTCTTAGACTCGTACTCTGGCCTACTGGTTAAGGTCTTAACTCTTACTCTGGCCTACTGGTTAAGGTCTTAACTCTTACTCTGGCCTAATAGCTAAGGTCTTAATTCTTGCTCTGGCCTACTGGTTAAGGTCTTAACTCTTACTCTGGCCTAATAGCTAAGGTCTTAACTCGTACTCTGGCCTAATAGCTAAGGTTTTAGACTCGTACTCTGGCCTAATGGTTAAGGTCTTAATTCTTACTCTGGACTACTGGTTAAGGTCTTAACTCTTACTCTGGCCTAATAGCTAAGGTCTTAGACTTGTACTCTGGCCTAATGGTTAAGGTCTTAAATCTTACTCTGGCCTAATAGCTAAGGTCTTAGACTGGTACTCTGACCTACTGGTAAAGGTCTTAACTCTTACTCTGGCCTACTGGTTAAGGTCTTAACCCTTACTCTGGCCTAATAGCTAAGGTCTTAACTCTTACTCTGGCCTAATAGCTAAGGTCTTAACTCTTACTCTGGCCTAATAGCTAAGGTCTTACACTCGTACTCTGGTCAAATGGTTAAGGTCTTAACTCTTACTCTGGCCTAATAGCTAAGGTCTTAACTCTTACTCTGGCCTACTGGTTAAGGTCTTAACTCTTACTCTGCCCTAATAGCTAAGGTCTTAGACTCGTACTCTGGCCTAATAGCTAAGGTCTTAACTCTTACTCTAGCCTAATAGCTAAGGTCTTAGACTCGTACTCTGGCCTACTGGTTAAGGTCTTAACTCTTACTCTGGCCTACTGGTCAAGGTCTCAACTCTTACTCTGGCCTAATAGCTAAGGTCTTAACTCTTACTCTGGCCTAATAGCTAAGGTGTTAGACTCGTACTCTGGCCTAATGGTTAAGGTCTTAACTCTTACTCTGGCCTAATAGCTAAGGTCTTAACTCTTACTCTGGCCTAATAGCTAAGGTCTTAGACTCGTACTCTGGCCTAATGGTTAAGGTCTTAACTCTTACTCTGGCCTACTGGTTAAGGTCTTAACTCTTACTCTGGCCTAATAGCTAAGGCCTTAGACTCGTACTCTGGCCTAATGGTTAAGGTCTTAACTCTTACTCTGGCCTACTGGTTAAGGTCTTAACTCTTACTCTGGCCTAATAGCTAAGGTCTTAACTCTTACTCTGGCCTAATAGCAAAGGTCTTAGACTCGTAATCTGGTCTAATAGCTAAGGTCTTAACTCTTAATCTGGCCTCGTAGCTAAGGTCTTAGACTCGTACTATGGCCTACAGGTTAAGGTCTTAACTCTTACTCTGGCCTACTGGTTAAGGTCTTAACTCTTACTCTGGCCTAATAGCTAAGGTCTTAGACTCGTACTCTGGCCTAGTAGCTAAGGTCTTAGACTCGTACTCTGGCCTAATAGCTAAGGTCTTAGACTCGTACTCTGGCCTAATGGTTAAGGTCTTACCTCTTACTCTGGCCTACTGGTTAAGGTCTTAACTGTTACTCTGGCCTAATAGCTAAGGTCTTAACTCTTACTCTGGCCTAATAGCTAGGGTCTTAGACTCGTACTCTGGCCTACTGGTTAAGGTCTTAACTCTTACTCTGGCCTAATAGCTAAGGTCTCAACTCTTACTCTGTCCTAATAGCTAATGTCTTAACTCTTACTCTGGCCTAATAGCTAAGGTCTTAGACTCGTACTCTGGCCTAATGGTTAAGGTCTTAACTCTTACTCTGGCCTACTGGTTAAGGTCTTAACTCTTACTCTGGCCTAATAGCTAAGGTCTTAGACTCGTACTCTGGCCTAATGGTTAAGGTCTTAACTCTTACTCTGGCCTAATAGCTAAGATCTTAGACTCATACTCTGGCCTACTGGTTATGGTCTTATCTCTTACTCTGGCCTACTGGTTAAGGTCTTAACTCTTACTCTGGCCTAATAGCTAAGGTCTTAGACTCGTACTCTGGCCTAATGGTTAAGGTCTTAACTCTTATTCTGGCCTAATAGCTAAGGTCTTAACTCTTACTCTGGCCTACTGGTTAAGGTCTTAACTCTTACTCTGGCCTACTGGTTAAGGTCTTAACTCTTACTATGGCCTAATAGCTAAGGTCTTAGACTCGTACTCTGGCCTAATAGCTAAGGTCTTAACTCTTACTCTGGCCTAATAGCTAACGTCTCAGACTCAAACTCTGGCCTACTGGTTAAGGTCTTAACTCTTACTCTGGCCTACTGGTTAAGGTCTTAACTCTTACCTTGGCCTAATAGGTAAGGTCTTAGACTCGTACTCTGGCCTAATGGTTAAGGTCTTAACTCTTACTCTGGCCTAATAGCTAAGGTCTTAACTCTTAATCTGGCCTACTGGTTAAGGTCTTAACTCTTACTCTGGCCTACTGGTTAAGGTCTTAACTCTTACTATGGCCTAATAGCTAAGGTCTTAGTCTCATACTCTGGCCTAATGGTTAAGTTCTTAACTCTTACTCTTGCCTACTGGTTAAGGTCTCAACTCTTACGCTGGCCTAATTGCTAAGGTCTTAACTCTTACTCTGGCCTAATAGCTATGGTCCTAGACTCGTACTCTGGCCTAATGGTTAAGGTCTTAACTCTTACTCTGGCCTACTGGTTAAGGTCTTAACTCTTACTCTGGCCTAATAGCTAAGGTCTTAGACTCGTACTCTGGCCTAATAGCTAAGGTCTTAGACTCGTACACTGACCCAATGGTTAAGGTCTTAACTCTTACTCTGGCCTAATAGCTAAGGTCTTAACTCTTACTCTGGCCTACTGGTTAAGGTCTTACCTCTTACTCTGGCCTAATAGCTAAGGGCTTAGACTCGTACTCTGGCCTAATAGCTAAGGTCTTAACTCTTACTCTGGCCTAACAGCTAAGGTATTAGACTCGTACTCTGGCCTAATGGTTAAGGTCTTAACTCTTACACTGGCCTACTGGTTAAGGTCTTAACTCTTACTCTGGCCTAATAGCTAAGGTCTTAACTCTTACTCTGGCCTACCGGTTAAGGTCTTACCTCTTACTCTGGCCTACTGGTTAAGGTCTTAACTCTTACTCTGGCCTAATAGCTAAGGTCTTAACTCTTACTCTGGCCTAATAGCTAAGGTGTTAACTCTTACTCTGGCCTAATAGCTAAGGTCTTACACTCATACTCTGGCCTAATGGTTAAGGTCTTAACTCTTACTCTGGCCTAATAGCTAAGGTCTTAACTCTTACTCTGGCCTACTGGTTAAGGTCTTAACTCTTACTCTGCCCTAATAGCTAAGGTCTTAACTCTTACTCTTGCCTAATAGCTAAGGTCTTAGACTTGTACTCTGGCCTACTGGTTAAGGTCTTAACTCTTACTCTGGCCTACTGGTCAAGGTCTCAACTCTTACTCTGGCCCAATAGCTAAGGTCTTAACTCTTACTCTGGCCTAGTAGCTAAGGTCTTAGACTCGTACTCTGGCCTAATGGTTAAGGTCTTAACTCTTACTCTGGCCTACTGGTTAAGGTCTTAACTCTTACTCTGGCCTAATAGCTAAGGTCTTAGACTCGTACTCTGGCCTAATGGTTAAGGTCTTAACTCTTACTCTGGCCTAATAGCTAAGGTCTTAACTCTTACTCTAGCCTAATAGCTAAGGTCTTAGACTCGTACTCTGACCTAATGGTTAAGGTCTTAACTCTTACTCTGGCCTACTGGTTAAGGTCTTAACTCTTTCTCTGGCCTAATAGCTAAGGTCTTAGACTCGTACTCTGGCCTAATGGTTAAGGTCTTAACTCTTACTCTGGCCTACTGGTTAAGGTCTTAACTCTTACTCTGGCCTAATAGCTAAGGTCTTAACTCTTACTCTGGCCTAATAGCAAAGGTCTTAGACTCGTAATCTGGTCTAATAGCTAAGGTCTTAACTCTTAATCTGGCCTAGTAGCTAAGGTCTTAGACTCGTACTATGGCCTACAGGTTAAGGTCTTAACTTTTACTCTGGCCTACTGGTTAAGGTCTTAACTCTTACTCTGGCCTAATAGCTAAGGTCTTAGACTCGTACTCTGGCCTAGTAGCTAAGGCCTTAGACTCGTACTCTGGCCTAATAGCTAAGGTCTTAGACTCGTACTCTGGCCTAATGGTTAAGGTCTTACCTCTTACTCTGGCCTACTGGTTAAGGTCTTAATTGTTACTCTGGCCTAATAGCTAAGGTCTTAACTCTTACTCTGGCCTAATAGCTAAGGTCTTAGACTCGTACTCTGGCCTACTGGTTAAGGTCTTATCTCTTACTCTGTCCTAATAGCTAATGTCTTAACTCTTACTCTGGCCTAATAGCTAAGGTCTTAGACTCGTACTCTGGCCTAATGGTTAAGGTCTTAACTCTTACTCTGGCCTACTGGTTAAGGTCTTAACTCTTACTCTGGCCTAATAGCTAAGGTCTTAGACTCATACTCTGGCCTAACGGTTAAGGTCTCAACTCTTACTCTGTCCTAATAGCTAAGGTCTTAAACTCTTACTCTGGCCTACTGGTTAAGGTCTTAGACTCGTACTCTGGCCTAATGGTTAAGGTCTTAACTCTTACTCTGGCCTACTGGTTAAGGTCTTAGACTCGTACTCTGGCCTAATGGTTAAGGTCTCAACTCTTACTCTGGCCTAATAGCTAAGGTCTTAACTCTTACTCTGGCCTAATAGCTAAGGTTTTAGACTCGTAGTCTGGCCTAATGGTTAAGGTCTTAACTCTTAATTTGGCCTAGTAGCTAAGGTCTTAGACTCGTACTATGGCCTACAGGTTAAGGTCTTAACTCTTACTCTGGCCTACTGGTTAAGGTCTTAACTCTTACTCTGGCCTAATAGCTAAGGTCTTAGATTTGTACTCTGGCCTAGTAGCTAAGGTCTTAGACTCGTACTCTGGCCTAATAGCTAAGGTCTTAGACTCGTACTCTGGCCTAATGGTTAAGGTCTTACCTCTTACTCTGGCCTACTGGTTAAGGTCTTAACTGTTACTCTGGCCTAATAGCTAAGGTCTTAACTCTTACTCTGGCCTAATAGCTAAGGTCTTAGACTCATACTCTGGCCTAATGGTTAAGGTCTTAACTCTTACTCTGGCCTACTGGTTAAGGTCTTAACTCTTACTCTGGCCTAATAGCTAAGGTCTTAGACTCTTACTCTGTCCTAATAGCTAAGGTCTTAAACTCTTACTCTGGCCTACTGGTTAAGGTCTTAGACTCGTACTCTGGCCTAATGGTTAAGGTCTTAACTCTTACTCTGGCCTACTGGTTAAGGTCTTAGACTCGTACTCTGGCCTAATGGTTAAGGTCTCAACTCTTACTCTGGCCTAATAGCTAAGGTCTTAACTCTTACTCTGGCCTAATAGCTAAGGTTTTAGACTCGTACTCTGGCCTAATGGTTAAGGTCTTAACTCTTACTCTGGCCTACTGGTTTAGGTCTTAACTCGTACTCTGGCCTAATAGCTAAGGTCTTAGACTCGTACTCTGACCTAATGGTTAAGGTCTTAACTCTTACACTGACCTAATGGTTAAGGTCTTAACTCTTACTCTGGCCTAATAGCTAAGGTCTTAATTCTTACTCTGGCCTACTGGTTAAGGTCTTACCTCTTACTCTGGCCTAATAGCTAAGGTCTTAGACTCGTACTCTGGCCTAATAGCTAAGGTCTTAACTCTTACTCTGGCCTAATAGCTAAGGTCTTAGACTCGTACTCTGGCCTACTGGTTAAGTTCTTAACTCTTACTCTGGCCTACTGGTTAAGGTCTTAACTCTTACTCTGGCCTAAAAGCTAAGGTCTTAACTCTTACTCTGGCCTAATAGCTAAGGTCTTAACTCTTACTCTGGCCTAATAGCTAAGGTCTTACACTCGTACTCTGGCCTAATGGTTAAGGTCTTAACTCTTACTCTGGCCTAATAGCTAAGGTCTTAACTCTTACTCTGGCCTACTGGTTAAGGTCTTAACTCTTACTCTGCCTTAATAGCTAAGGTCTTAGACTCGTACTCTGGCCTAATAGCTAAGGTCTTAGCTCTTACTCTTGCCTAATAGCTAAGGTCTTAGACTCGTACTCTGGCCTACTGGTTAAGGTCTTAACTCTTACTCTGGCCTACTGGTCAAGGTCTCAACTCTTACTCTGGCCTAATAGCTAAGGTCTTAACTCTTACTCTGGCCTAATAGCTAAGGTCTTAGACTCGTACTCTGGCCTAATGGTTAAGGTCTTAACTCTTACTCTGGCCTACTGGTTAAGGTCTTAACTCTTACTCTGGCCTAATAGCTAAGGTCTTAGACTCGTACTCTGGCCTAATGGTTAAGGTCTTAACTCTTACTCTGGCCTAATAGCTAAGGTCTTAACTCTTACTCTGGCCTAATAGCTAAGGTCTTAGACTCGTACTCTGGCCTAATGGTTAAGGTCTTAACTCTTAATCTGGCCTAGTAGCTAAGGTCTTAGACTCGTACTATGGCCTACAGGTTAAGGTCTTAACTCTTACTCTGGCCTACTGGTTAAGGTCTTAACTCTTACTCTGGCCTAATAGCTAAGGTCTTAGATTTGTACTCTGGCCTAGTAGCTAAGGTCTTAGACTCGTACTCTGGCCTAATAGCTAAGGTCTTAGACTCGTACTCTGGCCTAATGGTTAAGGTCTTACCTCTTACTCAGGCCTACTGGTTAAGGTCTTAACTGTTACTCTGGCCTAATAGCTAAGGTCTTAACTCTTACTCTGGCCTAATAGCTAAGGTCTTAGACTCGTACTCTGGCCTACTGGTTAAGGTCGTAACTCTTACTCTGGCCTAATAGCTAAGGTCTCAACTCTTACTCTGTCCTAATAGCTAAGGTCTTAACTACTCTGGCCTAATAGCTAAGGACTTAGACTCATACTCTGGCCTAATGGTTAAGGTCTTAACTCTTACTCTGGCCTACTGGTTAAGGTCTTAACTCTTACTCTGGCCTAATAGCTAAGGTCTTAGACTCATACTCTGGCCTAATGGTTAAGGTCTCAACTCTTACTCTGTCCTAATAGCTAAGGTCTTAAACTCTTACTCTGGCCTACTGGTTAAGGTCTTAGACTCGTACTCTGGCCTAATGGTTAAGGTCTTAACTCTTACTCTGGCCTACTGGTTAAGGTCTTAGACTCGTACTCTGGCCTAGTGGTTAAGGTCTCAACTCTTACTCTGGCCTAATAGCTAAGGTCTTAACTCTTACTCTGGCCTAATAGCTAAGGTTTTAGACTCGTACTCTGGCCTAATGGTTAAGGTCTTAACTCTTACTCTGGCCTACTGGTTAAGGTCTTAACTCTTACTCTGGCCTACTGGTTAAGGTCTTAACTCTTACTCTGGCCTAAAAGCTAAGGTCTTAACTCTTACTCTGGCCTAATAGCTAAGGTCTTAACTCTTACTCTGGCCTAATAGCTAAGGTCTTACACTCGTACTCTGGCCTAATGGTTAAGGTCTTAACTCTTACTCTGGCCTAATAGCTAAGGTCTTAACTCTTACTCTGGCCTACTGGTTAAGGTCTTAACTCTTACTCTGCCTTAATAGCTAAGGTCTTAGACTCGTACTCTGGCCTAATAGCTAAGGTCTTAGACTCGTACTCTGGCCTAATGGTTAAGGTCTTACCTCTTACTCTGGCCTACTGGTTAAGGTCTTAACTGTTACTCTGGCCTAATAGCTAAGGTCTTAACTCTTACTCTGGCCTAATAGCTAAGGTCTTAGACTCATACTCTGGCCTAATGGTTAAGGTCTTAACTCTTACTCTGGCCTACTGGTTAAGGTCTTAACTCTTACTCTGGCCTAATAGCTAAGGTCTTAGACTCTTACTCTGTCCTAATAGCTAAGGTCTTAAACTCTTACTCTGGCCTACTGGTTAAGGTCTTAGACTCGTACTCTGGCCTAATGGTTAAGGTCTTAACTCTTACTCTGGCCTACTGGTTAAGGTCTTAGACTCGTACTCTGGCCTAATGGTTAAGGTCTCAACTCTTACTCTGGCCTAATAGCTAAGGTCTTAACTCTTACTCTGGCCTAATAGCTAAGGTTTTAGACTCGTACTCTGGCCTAATGGTTAAGGTCTTAACTCTTACTCTGGCCTACTGGTTTAGGTCTTAACTCGTACTCTGGCCTAATAGCTAAGGTCTTAGACTCGTACTCTGACCTAATGGTTAAGGTCTTAACTCTTACACTGACCTAATGGTTAAGGTCTTAACTCTTACTCTGGCCTAATAGCTAAGGTCTTAATTCTTACTCTGGCCTACTGGTTAAGGTCTTACCTCTTACTCTGGCCTAATAGCTAAGGTCTTAGACTCGTACTCTGGCCTAATAGCTAAGGTCTTAACTCTTACTCTGGCCTAATAGCTAAGGTCTTAGACTCGTACTCTGGCCTACTGGTTAAGTTCTTAACTCTTACTCTGGCCTACTGGTTAAGGTCTTAACTCTTACTCTGGCCTAAAAGCTAAGGTCTTAACTCTTACTCTGGCCTAATAGCTAAGGTCTTAACTCTTACTCTGGCCTAATAGCTAAGGTCTTACACTCGTACTCTGGCCTAATGGTTAAGGTCTTAACTCTTACTCTGGCCTAATAGCTAAGGTCTTAACTCTTACTCTGGCCTACTGGTTAAGGTCTTAACTCTTACTCTGCCTTAATAGCTAAGGTCTTAGACTCGTACTCTGGCCTAATAGCTAAGGTCTTAGCTCTTACTCTTGCCTAATAGCTAAGGTCTTAGACTCGTACTCTGGCCTACTGGTTAAGGTCTTAACTCTTACTCTGGCCTACTGGTCAAGGTCTCAACTCTTACTCTGGCCTAATAGCTAAGGTCTTAACTCTTACTCTGGCCTAATAGCTAAGGTCTTAGACTCGTACTCTGGCCTAATGGTTAAGGTCTTAACTCTTACTCTGGCCTACTGGTTAAGGTCTTAACTCTTACTCTGGCCTAATAGCTAAGGTCTTAGACTCGTACTCTGGCCTAATGGTTAAGGTCTTAACTCTTACTCTGGCCTAATACCTAAGGTCTTAACTCTTACTCTGGCCTAATAGCTAAGGTCTTAGACTCGTACTCTGGCCTAATGGCTAAGGTCTTAACTCTTAATCTGGCCTAGTAGCTAAGGTCTTAGACTCGTACTATGGCCTACAGGTTAAGGTCTTAACTCTTACTCTGGCCTACTGGTTAAGGTCTTAACTCTTACTCTGGCCTAATAGCTAAGGTCTTAGATTTGTACTCTGGCCTAGTAGCTAAGGTCTTAGACTCGTACTCTGGCCTAATAGCTAAGGTCTTAGACTCGTACTCTGGCCTAATGGTTAAGGTCTTACCTCTTACTCAGGCCTACTGGTTAAGGTCTTAACTGTTACTCTGGCCTAATAGCTAAGGTCTTAACTCTTACTCTGGCCTAATAGCTAAGGTCTTAGACTCGTACTCTGGCCTACTGGTTAAGGTCGTAACTCTTACTCTGGCCTAATAGCTAAGGTCTCAACTCTTACTCTGTCCTAATAGCTAAGGTCTTAACTACTCTGGCCTAATAGCTAAGGACTTAGACTCATACTCTGGCCTAATGGTTAAGGTCTTAACTCTTACTCTGGCCTACTGGTTAAGGTCTTAACTCTTACTCTGGCCTAATAGCTAAGGTCTTAGACTCATACTCTGGCCTAATGGTTAAGGTCTCAACTCTTACTCTGTCCTAATAGCTAAGGTCTTAAACTCTTACTCTGGCCTACTGGTTAAGGTCTTAGACTCGTACTCTGGCCTAATGGTTAAGGTCTTAACTCTTACTCTGGCCTACTGGTTAAGGTCTTAGACTCGTACTCTGGCCTAATGGTTAAGGTCTCAACTCTTACTCTGGCCTAATAGCTAAGGTCTTAACTCTTACTCTGGCCTAATAGCTAAGGTTTTAGACTCGTACTCTGGCCTAATGGTTAAGGTCTTAACTCTTACTCTGGCCTACTGGTTAAGGTCTTAACTCTTACTCTGGCCTAATAGCTAAGGTCTTAGACTCGTACTCTGACCTAATGGTTAAGGTCTTAACTCTTACACTGACCTAATGGTTAAGGTCTTAACTCTTACTCTGGCCTAATAGCTAAGGTCTTAATTCTTACTCTGGCCTACTGGTTAAGGTCTTACCTCTTACTCTGGCCTAATAGCTAAGGTCTTAGACTCGTACTCTGGCCTAATAGCTAAGGTCTTAACTCTTACTCTGGCCTAATAGCTAAGGTCTTAGACTCGTACTCTGGCCTACTGGTTAAGGTCTTAACTCTTACTCTGGCCTACTGGTTAAGGTCTTAACTCTTACTCTGGCCTAAAAGCTAAGGTCTTAACTCTTACTCTGGCCTAATAGCTAAGGTCTTAACTCTTACTCTGGCCTAATAGCTAAGGTCTTACACTCGTACTCTGGCCTAATGGTTAAGGTCTTAACTCTTACTCTGGCCTAATAGCTAAGGTCTTAACTCTTACTCTGGCCTACTGGTTAAGGTCTTAACTCTTACTCTGCCTTAATAGCTAAGGTCTTAGACTCGTACTCTGGCCTAATAGCTAAGGGCTTAACTTTTACTCTGGCCTAATAGCTAATGTCTTAACTCTTACTCTGGCCAAATAGCTAAGGTCTTAGACTCATACTCTGGCCTAATAGCTAAGGTCTTAACTCTTACTCTGGCCTACTGGTTAAGGTCTTAACTCTTACTCTGGCCTAACAGCTAAGGTCTTGGACTCGTACTCTGGCCTACTGGTTAAGGTCTTAACTCTTACTCTGGCCTACTGGTCAAGGTCTCAACTCTTACTCTGGCCTAATAGCTAAGGTCTTAACTCTTACTCTGGCCTAATAGCTGAGGTCTTAGACTCGTACTCTGGCCTAATGGTTAAGGTCTTAACTCTTACTCTGGCCTACTGGTTAAGGTCTTAACTCTTACTCTGGCCTAATAGCTAAGGTCTTAGACTCGTACTCTGGCCTAATGGTTAAGGTCTTAACTCTTACTCTGGCCTAATAGCTAAGGTCTTAACTCTTACTCTGGCCTAATAGCTAAGGTCTTAGACTCGTACTCTGGCCTAATAGCTAAGGTCTTAGACTCCTACTCTGGCCTAATGGTTAAGGTCTTATCTCTTACTCTGTCCTACTGGTTAAGGTCTTAACTCTTACTCTGGCCTAATAGCTAAGGTCTTAGACTTGTACTCTGACCTACAGGTTAAGGTCTTAACTCTTACTCTGGCCTAATAGCTAAGGTCTTAACTCTTACTCTGGCCTAATAGCTAAGGTCTTAGACTCGTACTCTGACCTAATGGTTAAGGTATTAACTCTTACACTGGCCTACTGGTTAAGGTCTTTACCCATACTCTGGCATAATAGCTAAGGTCTTAGACTCGTACTCTGGCCTAATAGTTAAGGTCTTAACTCTTACTCTGGCCTAATAGCTAAGGTCTTAACTCTAACTCTGGCCTAATAGCTAAGGTCTTAACTCTTACTATGGCCTAATAGCTAAGGTCTTAGACTCGTGCTCTGGCCTAATGGTTAAGGTCTTAACTTTTACTCTGGCCTAATAGCTAAGGTCTTAACTCTTACTCTGGCCTAATAGCTAAGGTCTTAGCCTCGTACTCTGGCCTACTGGTTAAGGTCTTAACTCGTACTCTGGCCTAATGGTTAAGGTCTTAACGCTTACTCTGGCCTTATAGCTAAGGTCTTAGACTCGTACTCTGGACTAATAGCTAAGGTCTTAGACTCGTACTCTGGCCTGATGGTTAAGGTCTTAACTCTTACTCTGGCCTAATAGCTAAGGTCTTAGACTCGTACTGTGGCCTAATGGTTAAGGTCTTAACTTTTACTCTGGCCTAATAGCTAAGGTCTCAACTCTTACTCTGGCCTAATAGCTAAGTTCTTAGCCTCGTACTCTGGCCTACTGGTTAAGGTCTTAACTCTTACTCTGGCCTACTAGTTAAGGTCTTAACTCTTACTCTGGCCTAATAGCTAAGGTCTTAGACTCGTACTCTGGCCTAATAGCTAAGGTCTTAGACTCGTACTCTTGCCTAATAGCTAAGGTCTTAGACTCGTACTCTGGCCTACTGGTTAAGGTCTTAACTCTTACTCTGGCCTACTGGTCAAGGTCTCAACTCTTACTCTGGCCTAATAGCTAAGGTCTTAACTCTTACTCTGGCCTAATAGCTAAGGTCTTAGACTCGTACTCTGGCCTAATGGTTAAGGTCTTAACTCTTACTCTGGCCTACTGGTTAAGGTCTTAACTCTTACTCTGGCCTAATAGCTAAGGTCTTAGACTCGTACTCTGGCCTAATGGTTAAGGTCTTAACTCTTACTCTGGCCTAATAGCTAAGGTCTTAACTCTTACTCTGGCCTAATAGCTAAGGTCTTAGACTCGTACTCTGGCCTAGTAGCTAAGGTCTTAGACTCGTACTCTGGCCTAATAGCTAAGGTCTTAGACTCGTACTCTGGCCTAATGGTTAAGGTCTTATCTCTTACTCTGTCCTACTGGTTAAGGTCTTAACTCTTACTCTGGCCTAATAGCTAAGGTGTTAGACTTGTACTCTGACCTACAGGTTAAGGTCTTAACTCTTACTCTGGCCTAATAGCTAAGGTCTTAACTCTTACTCTGGCCTAATAGCTAAGGTCTTAGACTCGTACTCTGACCTAATGGTTAAGGTATTAACTCTTACTCTGGCCTACTGGTTAAGGTCTTTACCCATACTCTGGCATAATAGCTAAGGTCTTAGACTCGTACTCTGGCCTAATAGTTAAGGTCTTAACTCTTACTCTGGCCTAATAGCTAAGGTCTTAACTCTTACTCTGGCCTAATAGCTAAGGTCTTAACTCTTACTATGGCCTAATAGCTAAGGTCTTAGACTCGTGCTCTGGCCTAATGGTTACGGTCTTAACTTTTACTCTGGCCTAATAGCTAAGGTCTTAACTCTTACTCTGGCCTAATAGCTAAGGTCTTAGCCTAGTACTCTGGCCTACTGGTTAAGGTCTTAACTCGTACTCTGGCCTAATGGTTAAGGTCTTAACGCTTACTCTGGCCTGATAGCTAAGGTCTTAGACTCGTACTCTGGCCTAATAGCTAAGGTCTTAGACTCGTACTCTGGCCTGATGGTTAAGGTCTTAACTCTTACTCTGGCCTAATAGCTAAGGTCTTAGACTCGTACTGTGGCCTAATGGTTAAGGTCTTAACTTTTACTCTGGCCTAATAGCTAAGGTCTCAACTCTTACTCTGGCCTAATAGCTAAGTTCTTAGCCTCGTACTCTGGCCTACTGGTTAAGGTCTTAACTCTTACTCTGGCCTACTAGTTAAGGTCTTAACTCTTACTCTGGCCTAATAGCTAAGGCCTTAGACTCGTACTCTGGCCTAATAGCTACGGTCTTAGACTCGTACTCTGGCCTAATGGTTAAGGTCTTAACTCTAATTCTGGCCTAATAGCTAAGGTCTTAACTCTTACTCTGGCCTACTGGTTAAGGTCTTAACTCTTACTCTGGCCTACTGGTTAAGGTCTTAACTCTTACTGTGGCCTAATAGCTAAGGTCTTAGACTCGTACTCTGGCCTAATAGCTAAGGTCTTGACTCTTACTCTGGCCTAATAGCTAACGTCTCAGACTCGAACTCTGGCCTACTGGTTAAGGTCTTAACTCTTACTCTGGCCTACTGGTTAAGGTCTTAACTCTTACCTTGGCCTAATAGCTAAGGTCTTAGACTCGTACTCTGGCCTAATGGTTAAGGTCTTAACTCTTACTCTGGCCTAATAGCTAAGGTCTTAACTCTTAATCTGGCCTACTGGTTAAGGTCTTAACTCTTACTCTGGCCTACTGGTTAAGTTCTTAACTTTTACTATGGCCTAATAGCTAAGGTCTTAGACTCGTACTCTGGCCTAATAGCTAAGGTCTTAACTCTTACTCTGGACTAATAGCTAAGGTCTTAGACTTGTGCTCTGGCCTACGGTTTAAGGTCTTAACTCTTACTCTGGCCTACTGGTTATGGTCTTAACTCTTACTCTGGCCTAATAGCTAAGGTCTTAGTCTCGTACTCTGGCCTAATGGTTAAGTTCTTAACTCTTACTCTGGCCTACTGGTTAAGGTCTTAACTCTTACTGTGGCCTAATAGCTAAGGTCTTGGACTCGTACTCTGGCCTAATAGCTAAGGTCTTGACTCTTACTCTGGCCTAATAGCTAAGGTCTCAACTCTTACTCTGTCCTAATAGCTAATGTCTTAACTCTTACTCTGGCCTAATAGCTAAGGTCTTAGACTCGTACTCTGGCCTAATGGTTAAGGTCTTAACTCTTACTCTGGCCTACTGGTTAAGGTCTTAACTCTTACTCTGGCCTAATAGCTAAGGTCTTAGACTCATACTCTGGCCTAACGGTTAAGGTCTCAACTCTTACTCTGTCCTAATAGCTAAGGTCTTAAACTCTTACTCTGGCCTACTGGTTAAGGTCTTAGACTCGTACTCTGGCCTAATGGTTAAGGTCTTAACTCTTACTCTGGCCTACTGGTTAAGGTCTTAGACTCGTACTCTGGCCTAATGGTTAAGGTCTCAACTCTTACTCTGGCCTAATAGCTAAGGTCTTAACTCTTACTCTGGCCTAATAGCTAAGGTTTTAGACTCGTACTCTGGCCTAATGGTTAAGGTCTTAACTCTTAATTTGGCCTAGTAGCTAAGGTCTTAGACTCGTACTATGGCCTACAGGTTAAGGTCTTAACTCTTACTCTGGCCTACTGGTTAAGGTCTTAACTCTTACTCTGGCCTAATAGCTAAGGTCTTAGATTTGTACTCTGGCCTAGTAGCTAAGGTCTTAGACTCGTACTCTGGCCTAATAGCTAAGGTCTTAGACTCGTACTCTGGCCTAATGGTTAAGGTCTTACCTCTTACTCTGGCCTACTGGTTAAGGTCTTAACTGTTACTCTGGCCTAATAGCTAAGGTCTTAACTCTTACTCTGGCCTAATAGCTAAGGTCTTAGACTCATACTCTGGCCTAATGGTTAAGGTCTTAACTCTTACTCTGGCCTACTGGTTAAGGTCTTAACTCTTACTCTGGCCTAATAGCTAAGGTCTTAGACTCATACTCTGGCCTAATGGTTAAGGTCTCAACTCTTACTCTGTCCTAATAGCTAAGGTCTTAAACTCTTACTCTGGCCTACTGGTTAAGGTCTTAGACTCGTACTCTGGCCTAATGGTTAAGGTCTTAACTCTTACTCTGGCCTACTGGTTAAGGTCTTAGACTCGTACTCTGGCCTAATGGTTAAGGTCTCAACTCTTACTCTGGCATACTGGTTTAGGTCTTAACTCGTACTCTGGCCTAATAGCTAAGGTCTTAGACTCGTACTCTGACCTAATGGTTAAGGTCTTAACTCTTACACTGACCTAATGGTTAAGGTCTTAACTCTTACTCTGGCCTAATAGCTAAGGTCTTAATTCTTACTCTGGCCTACTGGTTAAGGTCTTACCTCTAACTCTGGCCTAATAGCTAAGGTCTTAGACTCGTACTCTGGCCTAATAGCTAAGGTCTTAACTCTTACTCTGGCCTAATAGCTAAGGTCTTAGACTCGTACTCTGGCCTACTGGTTAAGTTCTTAACTCTTACTCTGGCCTACTGGTTAAGGTCTTAACTCTTACTCTGGCCTAAAAGCTAAGGTCTTAACTCTTACTCTGGCCTAATAGCTAAGGTCTTAACTCTTACTCTGGCCTAATAGCTAAGGTCTTACACTCGTACTCTGGCCTAATGGTTAAGGTCTTAACTCTTACTCTGGCCTAATAGCTAAGGTCTTAACTCTTACTCTGGCCTACTGGTTAAGGTCTTAACTCTTACTCTGCCTTAATAGCTAAGGTCTTAGACTCGTACTCTGGCCTAATAGCTAAGGTCTTAGCTCTTACTCTTGCCTAATAGCTAAGGTCTTAGACTCGTACTCTGGCCTACTGGTTAAGGTCTTAACTCTTACTCTGGCCTACTGGTCAACGTCTCAACTCTTACTCTGGCCTAATAGCTAAGGTCTTAACTCTTACTCTGGCCTAATAGCTAAGGTCTTAGACTCGTACTCTGGCCTAATGGTTAAGGTCTTAACTCTTACTCTGGCCTACTGGTTAAGGTCTTAACTCTTACTCTGGCCTAATAGCTAAGGTCTTAGACTCGTACTCTGGCCCAATGGTTAAGGTCTTAACTCTTACTCTGGCCTAATAGCTAAGGTCTTAACTCTTACTCTGGCCTAATAGCTAAGGTCTTAGACTCGTACTCTGGCCTAATGGTTAAGGTCTTAACTCTTAATCTGGCCTAGTAGCTAAGGTCTTAGACTCGTACTATGGCCTACAGGTTAAGGTCTTAACTCTTACTCTGGCCTACTGGTTAAGGTCTTAACTCTTACTCTGGCCTAATAGCTAAGGTCTTAGATTTGTACTCTGGCCTAGTAGCTAAGGTCTTAGACTCGTACTCTGGCCTAATAGCTAAGGTCTTAGACTCGTACTCTGGCCTAATGGTTAAGGTCTTACCTCTTACTCTGGCCTACTGGTTAAGGTCTTAACTGTTACTCTGGCCTAATAGCTAAGGTCTTAACTCTTACTCTGGCCTAATAGCTAAGGTCTTAGACTCGTACTCTGGCCTACTGGTTAAGGTCGTAACTCTTACTCTGGCCTAATAGCTAAGGTCTCAACTCTTACTCTGTCCTAATAGCTAAGGTCTTAACTACTCTGGCCTAATAGCTAAGGTCTTAGACTCATACTCTGGCCTAATGGTTAAGGTCTTAACTCTTACTCTGGCCTACTGGTTAAGGTCTTAACTCTTACTCTGGCCTAATAGCTAAGGTCTTAGACTCATACTCTGGCCTAATGGTTAAGGTCTCAACTCTTACTCTGTCCTAATAGCTAAGGTCTTAAACTCTTACTCTGGCCTACTGGTTAAGGTCTTAGACTCGTACTCTGGCCTAATGGTTAAGGTCTTAACTCTTACTCTGGCCTACTGGTTAAGGTCTTAGACTCGTACTCTGGCCTAATGGTTAAGGTCTCAACTCTTACTCTGGCCTAATAGCTAAGGTCTTAACTCTTACTCTGGCCTAATAGCTAAGGTTTTAGACTCGTACTCTGGCCTAATGGTTAAGGTCTTAACTCTTACTCTGGCCTACTGGTTAAGGTCTTAACTCTTACTCTGGCCTAATAGCTAAGGTCTTAGACTCGTACTCTGGCCTAATAGCTAAGGTCTTAGACTCGTACTCTGACCTAATGGTTAAGGTCTTAACTCTTACACTGACCTAATGGTTAAGGTCTTAACTCTTACTCTGGCCTAATAGCTAAGGTCTTAATTCTTACTCTGGCCTACTGGTTAAGGTCTTACCTCTTACTCTGGCCTAATAGCCAAGGTCTTAGACTCGTACTCTGGCCTAATAGCTAAGGTCTTAACTCTTACTCTGGCCTAATAGCTAAGGTCTTAGACTCGTACTCTGGCCTACTGGTTAAGGTCTTAACTCTTACTCTGGCCTACTGGTTAAGGTCTTAACTCTTACTCTGGCCTAAAAGCTAAGGTCTTAACTCTTACTCTGGCCTAATAGCTAAGGTCTTAACTCTTACTCTGGCCTAATAGCTAAGGTCTTACACTCGTACTCTGGCCTAATGGTTAAGGTCTTAACACTTACTCTGGCCTAATAGCTAAGGTCTTAACTCTTACTCTGGCCTACTGGTTAAGGTCTTAACTCTTACTCTGCCTTAATAGCTAAGGTCTTAGACTCGTACTCTGGCCTAATAGCTAAGGGCTTAACTTTTACTCTGGCCTAATAGCTAATGTCTTAACTCTTACTCTGGCCAAATAGCTAAGGTCTTAGACTCATACTCTGGCCTAATAGCTAAGGTCTTAACTCTTACTCTGGCCTACTGGTTAAGGTCTTAACTCTTACTCTGGCCTAACAGCTAAGGTCTTGGACTCGTACTCTGGCCTACTGGTTAAGGTCTTAACTCTTACTCTGGCCTACTGGTCAAGGTCTCAACTCTTACTCTGGCCTAATAGCTAAGGTCTTAACTCTTACTCTGGCCTAATAGCTGAGGTCTTAGACTCGTACTCTGGCCTAATGGTTAAGGTCTTAACTCTTACTCTGGCCTACTGGTTAAGGTCTTAACTCTTACTCTGGCCTAATAGCTAAGGTCTTAGACTCGTACTCTGGCCTAATGGTTAAGGTCTTAACTCTTACTCTGGCCTAATAGCTAAGGTCTTAACTCTTACTCTGGCCTAATAGCTAAGGTCTTAGACTCGTACTCTGGCCTAATAGCTAAGGTCTTAGACTCGTACTCTGGCCTAATGGTTATGGTCTTATCTCTTACTCTGTCCTACTGGTTAAGGTCTTAACTCTTACTCTGGCCTAATAGCTAAGGTCTTAGACTTGTACTCTGACCTACAGGTTAAGGTCTTAACTCTTACTCTGGCCTAATAGCTAAGGTCTTAACTCTTACTCTGGCCTAATAGCTAAGGTCTTAGACTCGTACTCTGACCTAATGGTTAAGGTATTAACTCTTACACTGGCCTACTGGTTAAGGTCTTTACCCATACTCTGGCATAATAGCTAAGGTCTTAGACTCATACTCTGGCCTAATAGTTAAGGTCTTAACTCTTACTCTGGCCTAATAGCTAAGGTCTTAACTCTAACTCTGGCCTAATAGCTAAGGTCTTAACTCTTACTATGGCCTAATAGCTAAGGTCTTAGACTCGTGCTCTGGCCTAATGGTTAAGGTCTTAACTTTTACTCTGGCCTAATAGCTAAGGTCTTAACTCTTACTCTGGCCTAATAGCTAAGGTCTTAGCCTCGTACTCTGGCCTACTGGTTAAGGTCTTAACTCGTACTCTGGCCTAATGGTTAAGGTCTTAACGCTTACTCTGGCCTTATAGCTAAGGTCTTAGACTCGTACTCTGGACTAATAGCTAAGGTCTTAGACTCGTACTCTGGCCTGATGGTTAAGGTCTTAACTCTTACTCTGGCCTAATAGCTAAGGTCTTAGACTCGTACTGTGGCCTAATGGTTAAGGTCTTAACTTTTACTCTGGCCTAATAGCTAAGGTCTCAACTCTTACTCTGGCCTAATAGCTAAGTTCTTAGCCTCGTACTCTGGCCTACTGGTTAAGGTCTTAACTCTTACTCTGGCCTACTAGTTAAGGTCTTAACTCTTACTCTGGCCTAATAGCTAAGGTCTTAGACTCGTACTCTGGCCTAATAGCTAAGGTCTTAGACTCGTACTCTTGCCTAATAGCTAAGGTCTTAGACTCGTACTCTGGCCTACTGGTTAAGGTCTTAACTCTTACTCTGGCCTACTGGTCAAGGTCTCAACTCTTACTCTGGCCTAATAGCTAAGGTCTTAACTCTTACTCTGGCCTAATAGCTAAGGTCTTAGACTCGTACTCTGGCCTAATGGTTAAGGTCTTAACTCTTACTCTGGCCTACTGGTTAAGGTCTTAACTCTTACTCTGGCCTAATAGCTAAGGTCTTAGACTCGTACTCTGGCCTAATGGTTAAGGTCTTAACTCTTACTCTGGCCTAATAGCTAAGGTCTTAACTCTTACTCTGGCCTAATAGCTAAGGTCTTAGACTCGTACTCTGGCCTAGTAGCTAAGGTCTTAGACTCGTACTCTGGCCTAATAGCTAAGGTCTTAGACTCGTACTCTGGCCTAATGGTTAAGGTCTTATCTCTTACTCTGTCCTACTGGTTAAGGTCTTAACTCTTACTCTGGCCTAATAGCTAAGGTCTTAGACTTGTACTCTGACCTACAGGTTAAGGTCTTAACTCTTACTCTGGCCTAATAGCTAAGGTCTTAACTCTTACTCTGGCCTAATAGCTAAGGTCTTAGACTCGTACTCTGACCTAATGGTTAAGGTATTAACTCTTACTCTGGCCTACTGGTTAAGGTCTTTACCCATACTCTGGCATAATAGCTAAGGTCTTAGACTCGTACTCTGGCCTAATAGTTAAGGTCTTAACTCTTACTCTGGCCTAATAGCTAAGGTCTTAACTCTTACTCTGGCCTAATAGCTAAGGTCTTAACTCTTACTATGGCCTAATAGCTAAGGTCTTAGACTCATGCTCTGGCCTAATGGTTACGGTCTTAACTTTTACTCTGGCCTAATAGCTAAGGTCTTAACTCTTACTCTGGCCTAATAGCTAAGGTCTTAGCCTCGTACTCTGGCCTACTGGTTAAGGTCTTAACTCGTACTCTGGCCTAATGGTTAAGGTCTTAACGCTTACTCTGGCCTGATAGCTAAGGTCTTAGACTCGTACTCTGGCCTAATAGCTAAGGTCTTAGACTCGTACTCTGGCCTGATGGTTAAGGTCTTAACTCTTACTCTGGCCTAATAGCTAAGGTCTTAGACTCGTACTGTGGCCTAATGGTTAAGGTCTTAACTTTTACTCTGGCCTAATAGCTAAGGTCTCAACTCTTACTCTGGCCTAATAGCTAAGTTCTTAGCCTCGTACTCTGGCCTACTGGTTAAGGTCTTAACTCTTACTCTGGCCTACTAGTTAAGGTCTTAACTCTTACTCTGGCCTAATAGCTAAGGCCTTAGACTCGTACTCTGGCCTAATAGCTACGGTCTTAGACTCGTACTCTGGCCTAATGGTTAAGGTCTTAACTCTAATTCTGGCCTAATAGCTAAGGTCTTAACTCTTACTCTGGCCTACTGGTTAAGGTCTTAACTCTTACTCTGGCCTACTGGTTAAGGTCTTAACTCTTACTGTGGCCTAATAGCTAAGGTCTTAGACTCGTACTCTGGCCTAATAGCTAAGGTCTTGACTCTTACTCTGGCCTAATAGCTAACGTCTCAGACTCGAACTTTGGCCTACTGGTTAAGGTCTTAACTCTTACTCTGGCCTACTGGTTAAGGTCTTAACTCTTACCTTGGCCTAATAGCTAAGGTCTTAGACTCGTACTCTGGCCTAATGGTTAAGGTCTTAACTCTTACTCTGGCCTAATAGCTAAGGTCTTAACTCTTAATCTGGCCTACTGGTTAAGGTCTTAACTCTTACTCTGGCCTACTGGTTAAGTTCTTAATTCTTACTATGGCCTAATAGCTAAGGTCTTAGACTCGTACTCTGGCCTAATAGCTAAGGTCTTAACTCTTACTCTGGACTAATAGCTAAGGTCTTAGACTTGTGCTCTGGCCTACGGTTTAAGGTCTTAACTCTTCCTCTGGCCTACTGGTTATGGTCTTAACTCTTACTCTGGCCTAATAGCTAAGGTCTTAGTCTCGTACTCTGGCCTAATGGTTAAGTTCTTAACTCTTACTCTGGCCTACTGGTTAAGGTCTTAACTCTTACTGTGGCCTAATAGCTAAGGTCTTGGACTCGTACTCTGGCCTAATAGCTAAGGTCTTGACTCTTACTCTGGCCTAATAGCTAACGTCTCAGACTCGAACTCTGGCCTACTGGTTAAGGTCTTAACTCTTACTCTGGCCTACTGGTTAAGGTCTTAACTCTTACCTTGGCCTAATAGCTAAGGTCTTAGACTCGTACTCTGGCCTAATGGTTAAGGTCTTAACTCTTACTCTGGCCTACTGGTTAAGGTCTTAACTCTTACCTTGGCCTAATAGCTAAGGTCTTAGACTCGTACTCTGGCCTAATGGTTAAGGTCTTAACTCTTACTCTGGCCTAATAGCTAAGGTCTTAACTCTTAATCTGGCCTACTGGTTAAGGTCTTAACTCTTACTCTGGCCTAATAGCTAAGGTCTCAACTCTTACTCTGTCCTAATAGCTAAGGTCTTAACTACTCTGGCCTAATAGCTAAGGTCTTAGACTCATACTCTGGCCTAATGGTTAAGGTCTTAACTCTTACTCTGGCCTACTGGTTAAGGTCTTAACACTTACTCTGGCCTAATAGCTAAGGTCTTAGACTCATACTCTGGCCTAATGGTTAAGGTCTCAACTCTTACTCTGTCCTAATAGCTAAGGTCTTAAACTCTTACTCTGGCCTACTGGTTAAGGTCTTAGACTCGTACTCTGGCCTAATGGTTAAGGTCTTAACTCTTACTCTGGCCTACTGGTTAAGGTCTTAGACTCGTACTCTGGCCTAATGGTTAAGGTCTCAACTCTTACTCTGGCCTAATAGCTAAGGTCTTAACTCTTACTCTGGCCTAATAGCTAAGGTTTTAGACTCGTACTCTGGCCTAATGGTTAAGGTCTTAACTCTTACTCTGGCCTACAGGTTAAGGTCTTAACTCTTACTCTGGCCTAATAGCTAAGGTCTTAGACTCGTACTCTGACCTAATGGTTAAGGTCTTAACTCTTACACTGACCTAATGGTTAAGGTCTTAACTCTTACTCTGGCCTAATAGCTAAGGTCTTAATTCTTACTCTGGCCTACTGGTTAAGGTCTTACCTCTTACTCTGGCCTAATAGCTAAGGTCTTAGACTCGTACTCTGGCCTAATAGCTAAGGTCTTAACTCTTACTCTGGCCTAATAGCTAAGGTCTTAGACTCCTACTCTGGCCTACTGGTTAAGGTCTTAACTCTTACTCTGGCCTACTGGTTAAGGTCTTAACTCTTACTCTGGCCTAAAAGCTAAGGTCTTAACTCTTACTCTGGCCTAATAGCTAAGGTCTTAACTCATACTCTGGCCTAATAGCTAAGGTCTTACACTCGTACTCTGGCCTAATGGTTAAGGTCTTAACTCTTACTCTGGCCTAATAGCTAAGGTCTTAACTCTTACTCTGGCCTACTGGTTAAGGTCTTAACTCTTACTCTGCCTTAATAGCTAAGGTCTTAGACTCGTACTCTGGCCTAATAGCTAAGGGCTTAACTTTTACTCTGGCCTAATAGCTAATGTCTTAACTCTTACTCTGGCCAAATAGCTAAGGTCTTAGACTCATACTCTGGCCTAATAGCTAAGGTCTTAACTCTTACTCTGGCCTACTGGTTAAGGTCTTAACTCTTACTCTGGCCTAACAGCTAAGGTCTTGGACTCGTACTCTGGCCTACTGGTTAAGGTCTTAACTCTTACTCTGGCCTACTGGTCAAGGTCTCAACTCTTACTCTGGCCTAATAGCTAAGGTCTTAACTCTTACTCTGGCCTAATAGCTGAGGTCTTAGACTCGTACTCTGGCCTAATGGTTAAGGTCTTAACTCTTACTCTGGCCTACTGGTTAAGGTCTTAACTCTTACTCTGGCCTAATAGCTAAGGTCTTAGACTCGTACTCTGGCCTAATGGTTAAGGTCTTAACTCTTACTCTGGCCTAATAGCTAAGGTCTTAACTCTTACTCTGGCCTAATAGCTAAGGTCTTAGACTCGTACTCTGGCCTAATGGTTAAGGTCTTATCTCTTACTCTGTCCTACTGGTTAAGGTCTTAACTCTTACTCTGGCCTAATAGCTAAGGTCTTAGACTTGTACTCTGACCTACAGGTTAAGGTCTTAACTCTTACTCTGGCCTAATAGCTAAGGTCTTAACTCTTACTCTGGCCTAATAGCTAAGGTCTTAGACTCGTACTCTGACCTAATGGTTAAGGTATTAACTCTTACTCTGGCCTACTGGATAAGGTCTTTACCCATACTATGGCCTAATAGCTAAGGTCTTAGACTCATGCTCTGGCCTAATGGTTAAGGTCTTAACTTTTACTCTGGCCTAATAGCTAAGGTCTTAACTCTTACTCTGGCCTAATAGCTAAGGTCTTAGCCTCGTACTCTGGCCTACTGGTTAAGGTCTTAACTCGTACTCTGGCCTAATGGTTAAGGTCTTAACGCTTACTCTGGCCTAATAGCTAAGGTCTTAGACTCGTACTCTGGACTAATAGCTAAGGTCTTAGACTCGTACTCTGGCCTGATGGTTAAGGTCTTAACTCTTACTCTGGCCTAATAGCTAAGGTCTTAGACTCGTACTGTGGCCTAATGGTTAAGGTCTTAACTTTTACTCTGGCCTAATAGCTAAGGTCTCAACTCTTACTCTGGCCTAATAGCTAAGTTCTTAGCCTCGTACTCTGGCCTACTGGTTAAGGTCTTAACTCTTACTCTGGCCTACTAGTTAAGGTCTTAACTCTTACTCTGGCCTAATAGCTAAGGTCTTAGACTCGTACTCTGGCCTAATAGCTAAGGTCTTAGACTCGTACTCTTGCCTAATAGCTAAGGTCTTAGACTCGTACTCTGGCCTACTGGTTAAGGTCTTAACTCTTACTCTGGCCTACTGGTCAAGGTCTCAACTCTTACTCTGGCCTAATAGCTAAGGTCTTAACTCTTACTCTGGCCTAATAGCTAAGGTCTTAGACTCGTACTCTGGCCTAATGGTTAAGGTCTTAACTCTTACTCTGGCCTACTGGTTAAGGTCTTAACTCTTACTCTGGCCTAATAGCTAAGGTCTTAGACTCGTACTCTGGCCTAATGGTTAAGGTCTTAACTCTTACTCTGGCCTAATAGCTAAGGTCTTAACTCTTACTCTGGCCTAATAGCTAAGGTCTTAGACTCGTACTCTGGCCTAGTAGCTAAGGTCTTAGACTCGTACTCTGGCCTAATAGCTAAGGTCTTAGACTCGTACTCTGGCCTAATGGTTAAGGTCTTATCTCTTACTCTGTCCTACTGGTTAAGGTCTTAACTCTTACTCTGGCCTAATAGCTAAGGTCTTAGACTTGTACTCTGACCTACAGGTTAAGGTCTTAACTCTTACTCTGGCCTAATAGCTAAGGTCTTAACTCTTACTCTGGCCTAATAGCTAAGGTCTTAACTCTTACTCTGGCCTACTGGTTAAGGTCTTAACTCTTACTCTGCCTTAATAGCTAAGGTCTTAGACTCGTACTCTGGCCTAATAGCTAAGGGCTTAACTTTTACTCTGGCCTAATAGCTAATGTCTTAACTCTTACTCTGGCCAAATAGCTAAGGTCTTAGACTCATACTCTGGCCTAATAGCTAAGGTCTTAACTCTTACTCTGGCCTACTGGTTAAGGTCTTAACTCTTACTCTGGCCTAACAGCTAAGGTCTTGGACTCGTACTCTGGCCTACTGGTTAAGGTCTTAACACTTACTCTGGCCTACTGGTCAAGGTCTCAACTCTTACTCTGGCCTAATAGCTAAGGTCTTAACTCTTACTCTGGCCTAATAGCTGAGGTCTTAGACTCGTACTCTGGCCTAATGGTTAAGGTCTTAACTCTTACTCTGGCCTACTGGTTAAGGTCTTAACTCTTACTCTGGCCTAATAGCTAAGGTCTTAGACTCATACTCTGGCCTAATGGTTAAGGTCTTAACTCTTACTCTGGCCTAATAGCTAAGGTCTTAACTCTTACTCTGGCCTAATAGCTAAGGTCTTAGACTCGTACTCTGGCCTAATAGCTAAGGTCTTAGACTCGTACTCTGGCCTAATGGTTAAGGTCTTATCTCTTACTCTGTCCTACTGGTTAAGGTCTTAACTAGGGGTGGGCGGAATTTGCGGAATTAACCTTCGCAAATTATCGCGAGAATGTTTAAAATTATCGCAAACAAGCAGAAATATCGCGAAGATGCGGAAGTTTTTTTCCGGCATGTTCGCGCGATTTTCTGCATGGTTGCGGGTCGCCAACTTACCCATGTGGCTGCTTGCGGGCGCGGCCATCTTGTTTTGAGTTGTTCTCGCGGTGCATGATCGCGAGAAGAAAGACGTGATCGCGCGACGCATGACGTCACTGCGGGCGCGAACTGTCGCGAGACAGCGCAAATGGCTAAAAACAATACAACATCTCATGGAGAACGCGACCGGATCAAGAAAACTTGTCGGCGAACGCAGGGATTCAGGTAAGGCGATCGCGCGCGCGCGAGAATGTATCATTTTACAGCGCGAGCAAGAAACAAATTATCGCCAAGCTGCGGAAACCGGAATTTTTGACATTTTCGCGCTCTCCGCGGAACGCAAAAATGTCAAATTATCGCAATTTCCGCGAACGGAACGAAATTTTTGCCCAGGCCTAGTCTTAACTCTTACTCTGGCCTAATAGCTAAGGTCTTAGACTTGTACTCTGACCTACAGGTTAAGGTCTTAACTCTTACTCTGGCCTAATAGCTAAGGTCTTAACTCTTACTCTGGCCTAATAGCTAAGGTCTTAGACTCGTACTCTGACCTAATGGTTAAGGTATTAACTCTTACTCTGGCCTACTGGTTAAGGTCTTTACCCATACTCTGGCATAATAGCTAAGGTCTTAGACTCGTACTCTGGCCTAATAGTTAAGGTCTTAACTCTTACTCTGGCCTAATAGCTAAGGTCTTAACTCTAACTCTGGCCTAATAGCTAAGGTCTTAACTCTTACTATGGCCTAATAGCTAAGGTCTTAGACTCGTGCTCTGGCCTAATGGTTAAGGTCTTAACTTTTACTCTGGCCTAATAGCTAAGGTCTTAACTCTTACTCTGGCCTAATAGCTAAGGTCTTAGCCTCGTACTCTGGCCTACTGGTTAAGGTCTTAACTCGTACTCTGGCCTAATGGTTAAGGTCTTAACGCTTACTCTGGCCTAATAGCTAAGGTCTTAGACTCGTACTCTGGACTAATAGCTAAGGTCTTAGACTCGTACTCTGGCCTGATGGTTAAGGTCTTAACTCTTACTCTGGCCTAATAGCTAAGGTCTTAGACTCCTACTGTGGCCTAATGGTTAAGGTCTTAACTTTTACTCTGGCCTAATAGCTAAGGTCTCAACTCTTACTCTGGCCTAATAGCTAAGTTCTTAGCCTCGTACTCCGGCCTACTGGTTAAGGTCTTAACTCTTACTCTGGCCTACTATTTAAGGTCTTAACTCTTACTCTGGCCTAATAGCTAAGGTCTTAGACTCGTACTCTGGCCTAATAGCTAAGTTCTTAGACTCGTACTCTTGCCTAATAGCTAAGGTCTTAGACTCGTACTCTGGCCTACTGGTTAAGGTCTTAACTCTTACTCTGGCCTACTGGTCAAGGTCTCAACTCTTACTCTGGCTTAATAGCTAAGGTCTTAACTCTTACTCTGGCCTAATAGCTAAGGTCTTAGACTCGTACTCTGGCCTACTGGTTAAGGTCTTAACTCGTACTCTGGCCTAATGGTTAAGGTCTTAACGCTTACTCTGGCCTGATAGCTAAGGTCTTAGACTCGTACTCTGGCCTAATAGCTAAGGTCTTAGACTCGTACTCTGGCCTGATGGTTAAGGTCTTAACTCTTACTCTGGCCTAATAGCTAAGGTCTTAGACTCGTACTGTGGCCTAATGGTTAAGGTCTTAACTTTTACTCTGGCCTAATAGCTAAGGTCTCAACTCTTACTCTGGCCTAATAGCTAAGTTCTTAGCCTCGTACTCTGGCCTACTGGTTAAGGTCTTAACTCTTACTCTGGCCTACTAGTTAAGGTCTTAACTCTTACTCTGGCCTAATAGCTAAGGCCTTAGACTCGTACTCTGGCCTAATAGCTACGGTCTTAGACTCGTACTCTGGCCTAATGGTTAAGGTCTTAACTCTAATTCTGGCCTAATAGCTAAGGTCTTAACTCTTACTCTGGCCTACTGGTTAAGGTCTTAACTCTTACTCTGGCCTACTGGTTAAGGTCTTAACTCTTACTGTGGCCTAATAGCTAAGGTCTTAGACTCGTACTCTGGCCTAATAGCTAAGGTCTTGACTCTTACTCTGGCCTAATAGCTAACGTCTCAGACTCGAACTCTGGCCTACTGGTTAAGGTCTTAACTCTTACTCTGGCCTACTGGTTAAGGTCTTAACTCTTACCTTGGCCTAATAGCTAAGGTCTTAGACTCGTACTCTGGCCTAATGGTTAAGGTCTTAACTCTTACTCTGGCCTAATAGCTAAGGTCTTAACTCTTAATCTGGCCTACTGGTTAAGGTCTTAACTCTTACTCTGGCCTACTGGTTAAGTTCTTAACTCTTACTATGGCCTAATAGCTAAGGTCTTAGACTCGTACTCTGGCCTAATAGCTAACGTCTTAACTCTTACTCTGGACTAATAGCTAAGGTCTTAGACTTGTGCTCTGGCCTACGGTTTAAGGTCTTAACTCTTCCTCTGGCCTACTGGTTATGGTCTTAACTCTTACTCTGGCCTAATAGCTAAGGTCTTAGTCTCGTACTCTGGCCTAATGGTTAAGTTCTTAACTCTTACTCTGGCCTACTGGTTAAGGTCTTAACTCTTACTGTGGCCTAATAGCTAAGGTCTTGGACTCGTACTCTGGCCTAATAGCTAAGGTCTTGACTCTTACTCTGGCCTAATAGCTAACGTCTCAGACTCGAACTCTGGCCTACTGGTTAAGGTCTTAACTCTTACTCTGGCCTACTGGTTAAGGTCTTAACTCTTACCTTGGCCTAATAGCTAAGGTCTTAGACTCATACTCTGGCCTAATGGTTAAGGTCTTAACTCTTACTCTGGCCTACTGGTTAAGGTCTTAACTCTTACCTTGGCCTAATAGCTAAGGTCTTAGACTCGTACTCTGGCCTAATGGTTAAGGTCTTAACTCTTACTCTGGCCTAATAGCTAAGGTCTTAACTCTTAATCTGGCCTACTGGTTAAGGTCTTAACTCTTACTCTGGCCTAATAGCTAAGGTCTCAACTCTTACTCTGTCCTAATAGCTAAGGTCTTAACTACTCTGGCCTAATAGCTAAGGTCTTAGACTCATACTCTGGCCTAATGGTTAAGGTCTTAACTCTTACTCTGGCCTACTGGTTAAGGTCTTAACTCTTACTCTGGCCTAATAGCTAAGGTCTTAGACTCATACTCTGGCCTAATGGTTAAGGTCTCAACTCTTACTCTGTCCTAATAGCTAAGGTCTTAAACTCTTACTCTGGCCTACTGGTTAAGGTCTTAGACTCGTACTCTGGCCTAATGGTTAAGGTCTTAACTCTTACTCTGGCCTACTGGTTAAGGTCTTAGACTCGTACTCTGGCCTAATGGTTAAGGTCTCAACTCTTACTCTGGCCTAATAGCTAAGGTCTTAACTCTTACTCTGGCCTAATAGCTAAGGTTTTAGACTCGTACTCTGGCCTAATGGTTAAGGTCTTAACTCTCACTCTGGCCTACAGGTTAAGGTCTTAACTCTTACTCTGGCCTAATAGCTAAGGTCTTAGACTCGTACTCTGACCTAATGGTTAAGGTCTTAACTCTTACACTGACCTAATGGTTAAGGTCTTAACTCTTACTCTGGCCTAATAGCTAAGGTCTTAATTCTTACTCTGGCCTACTGGTTAAGGTCTTACCTCTTACTCTGGCCTAATAGCTAAGGTCTTAGACTCGTACTCTGGCCTAATAGCTAAGGTCTTAACTCTTACTCTGGCCTAATAGCTAAGGTCTTAGACTCGTACTCTGGCCTACTGGTTAAGGTCTTAACTCTTACTCTGGCCTACTGGTTAAGGTCTTAACTCTTACTCTGGCCTAAAAGCTAAGGTCTTAACTCTTACTCTGGCCTAATAGCTAAGGTCTTAACTCATACTCTGGCCTAATAGCTAAGGTCTTACACTCGTACTCTGGCCTAATGGTTAAGGTCTTAACTCTTACTCTGGCCTAATAGCTAAGGTCTTAACTCTTACTCTGGCCTACTGGTTAAGGTCTTAACTCTTACTCTGCCTTAATAGCTAAGGTCTTAGACTCGTACTCTGGCCTAATAGCTAAGGGCTTAACTTTTACTCTGGCCTAATAGCTAATGTCTTAACTCTTACTCTGGCCAAATAGCTAAGGTCTTAGACTCATACTCTGGCCTAATAGCTAAGGTCTTAACTCTTACTCTGGCCTACTGGTTAAGGTCTTAACTCTTACTCTGGCCTAACAGCTAAGGTCTTGGACTCGTACTCTGGCCTACTGGTTAAGGTCTTAACTCTTACTCTGGCCTACTGGTCAAGGTCTCAACTCTTACTCTGGCCTAATAGCTAAGGTCTTAACTCTTACTCTGGCCTAATAGCTGAGGTCTTAGACTCGTACTCTGGCCTAATGGTTAAGGTCTTAACTCTTACTCTGGCCTACTGGTTAAGGTCTTAACTCTTACTCTGGCCTAATAGCTAAGGTCTTAGACTCGTACTCTGGCCTAATGGTTAAGGTCTTAACTCTTACTCTGGCCTAATAGCTAAGGTCTTAACTCTTACTCTGGCCTAATAGCTAAGGTCTTAGACTCGTACTCTGGCCTAATAGCTAAGGTCTTAGACTCGTACTCTGGCCTAATGGTTAAGGTCTTATCTCTTACTCTGTCCTACTGGTTAAGGTCTTAACTCTTACTCTGGCCTAATAGCTAAGGTCTTAGACTTGTACTCTGACCTACAGGTTAAGGTCTTAACTCTTACTCTGGCCTAATAGCTAAGGTCTTAACTCTTACTCTGGCCTAATAGCTAAGGTCTTAGACTCGTACTCTGACCTAATGGTTAAGGTATTAACTCTTACTCTGGCCTACTGGATAAGGTCTTTACCCATACTATGGCCTAATAGCTGAGGTCTTAGACTCGTGCTCTGGCCTAATGGTTAAGGTCTTAACTTTTACTCTGGCCTAATAGCTAAGGTCTTAACTCTTACTCTGGCCTAATAGCTAAGGTCTTAGCCTCGTACTCTGGCCTACTGGTTAAGGTCTTAACTCGTACTCTGGCCTAATGGTTAAGGTCTTAACGCTTACTCTGGCCTAATAGCTAAGGTCTTAGACTCGTACTCTGGACTAATAGCTAAGGTCTTAGACTCGTACTCTGGCCTGATGGTTAAGGTCTTAACTCTTACTCTGGCCTAATAGCTAAGGTCTTAGACTCGTACTGTGGCCTAATGGTTAAGGTCTTAACTTTTACTCTGGCCTAATAGCTAAGGTCTCAACTCTTACTCTGGCCTAATAGCTAAGTTCTTAGCCTCGTACTCTGGCCTACTGGTTAAGGTCTTAACTCTTACTCTGGCCTACTAGTTAAGGTCTTAACTCTTACTCTGGCCTAATAGCTAAGGTCTTAGACTCGTACTCTGGCCTAATAGCTAAGGTCTTAGACTCGTACTCTTGCCTAATAGCTAAGGTCTTAGACTCGTACTCTGGCCTACTGGTTAAGGTCTTAACTCTTACTCTGGCCTACTGGTCAAGGTCTCAACTCTTACTCTGGCCTAATAGCTAAGGTCTTAACTCTTACTCTGGCCTAATAGCTAAGGTCTTAGACTCGTACTCTGGCCTAATGGTTAAGGTCTTAACTCTTACTCTGGCCTACTGGTTAAGGTCTTAACTCTTACTCTGGCCTAATAGCTAAGGTCTTAGACTCGTACTCTGGCCTAATGGTTAAGGTCTTAACTCTTACTCTGGCCTAATAGCTAAGGTCTTAACTCTTACTCTGGCCTAATAGCTAAGGTCTTAGACTCGTACTCTGGCCTAGTAGCTAAGGTCTTAGACTCGTACTCTGGCCTAATAGCTAAGGTCTTAGACTCGTACTCTGGCCTAATGGTTAAGGTCTTATCTCTTACTCTGTCCTACTGGTTAAGGTCTTAACTCTTACTCTGGCCTAATAGCTAAGGTCTTAGACTTGTACTCTGACCTACAGGTTAAGGTCTTAACTCTTACTCTGGCCTAATAGCTAAGGTCTTAACTCTTACTCTGGCCTAATAGCTAAGGTCTTAACTCTTACTCTGGCCTACTGGTTAAGGTCTTAACTCTTACTCTGCCTTAATAGCTAAGGTCTTAGACTCGTACTCTGGCCTAATAGCTAAGGGCTTAACTTTTACTCTGGCCTAATAGCTAATGTCTTAACTCTTACTCTGGCCAAATAGCTAAGGTCTTAGACTCATACTCTGGCCTAATAGCTAAGGTCTTAACTCTTACTCTGGCCTACTGGTTAAGGTCTTAACTCTTACTCTGGCCTAACAGCTAAGGTCTTGGACTCGTACTCTGGCCTACTGGTTAAGGTCTTAACACTTACTCTGGCCTACTGGTCAAGGTCTCAACTCTTACTCTGGCCTAATAGCTAAGGTCTTAACTCTTACTCTGGCCTAATAGCTGAGGTCTTAGACTCGTACTCTGGCCTAATGGTTAAGGTCTTAACTCTTACTCTGGCCTACTGGTTAAGGTCTTAACTCTTACTCTGGCCTAATAGCTAAGGTCTTAGACTCATACTCTGGCCTAATGGTTAAGGTCTTAACTCTTACTCTGGCCTAATAGCTAAGGTCTTAACTCTTACTCTGGCCTAATAGCTAAGGTCTTAGACTCGTACTCTGGCCTAATAGCTAAGGTCTTAGACTCGTACTCTGGCCTAATGGTTAAGGTCTTATCTCTTACTCTGTCCTACTGGTTAAGGTCTTAACTCTTACTCTGGCCTAATAGCTAAGGTCTTAGACTTGTACTCTGACCTACAGGTTAAGGTCTTAACTCTTACTCTGGCCTAATAGCTAAGGTCTTAACTCTTACTCTGGCCTAATAGCTAAGGTCTTAGACTCGTACTCTGACCTAATGGTTAAGGTATTAACTCTTACTCTGGCCTACTGGTTAAGGTCTTTACCCATACTCTGGCATAATAGCTAAGGTCTTAGACTCGTACTCTGGCCTAATAGTTAAGGTCTTAACTCTTACTCTGGCCTAATAGCTAAGGTCTTAACTCTAACTCTGGCCTAATAGCTAAGGTCTTAACTCTTACTATGGCCTAATAGCTAAGGTCTTAGACTCGTGCTCTGGCCTAATGGTTAAGGTCTTAACTTTTACTCTGGCCTAATAGCTAAGGTCTTAACTCTTACTCTGGCCTAATAGCTAAGGTCTTAGCCTCGTACTCTGGCCTACTGGTTAAGGTCTTAACTCGTACTCTGGCCTAATGGTTAAGGTCTTAACGCTTACTCTGGCCTAATAGCTAAGGTCTTAGACTCGTACTCTGGACTAATAGCTAAGGTCTTAGACTCGTACTCTGGCCTGATGGTTAAGGTCTTAACTCTTACTCTGGCCTAATAGCTAAGGTCTTAGACTCCTACTGTGGCCTAATGGTTAAGGTCTTAACTTTTACTCTGGCATAATAGCTAAGGTCTCAACTCTTACTCTGGCCTAATAGCTAAGTTCTTAGCCTCGTACTCCGGCCTACTGGTTAAGGTCTTAACTCTTACTCTGGCCTACTATTTAAGGTCTTAACTCTTACTCTGGCCTAATAGCTAAGGTCTTAGACTCGTACTCTGGCCTAATAGCTAAGTTCTTAGACTCGTACTCTTGCCTAATAGCTAAGGTCTTAGACTCGTACTCTGGCCTACTGGTTAAGGTCTTAACTCTTACTCTGGCCTACTGGTCAAGGTCTCAACTCTTACTCTGGCCTAATAGCTAAGGTCTTAACTCTTACTCTGGCCTAATAGCTAAGGTCTTAGACTCGTACTCTGGCCTAATGGTTAAGGTCTTAACTCTTACTCTGGCCTACTGGTTAAGGTCTTAACTCTTACTCTGGCCTAATAGCTAAGGTCTTAGACTCGTACTCTGGCCTAATGGTTAAGGTCTTAACTCTTACTCTGGCCTAATAGCTAAGGTCTTAACTCTAACTCTGGCCTAATAGCTAAGGTCTTAGACTCATACTCTGGCCTAGTAGCTAAGGTCTTAGACTCGTACTCTGGCCTAATAGCTAAGGTCTTAGACTCGTACTCTGGCCTAATGGTTAAGGTCTTATCTCTTACTCTGTCCTACTGGTTAAGGTCTTAACTCTTACTCTGGCCTAATAGCTAAGGTCTTAGACTTGCACTCTGACCTACAGGTTAAGGTCTTAACTCTTACTCTGGCCTAATAGCTAAGGTCTTAACTCTTACTCTGGCCTAATAGCTAAGGTCTTAGACTCATACTCTGACCTAATGGTTAAGGTATTAACTCTTACTCTGGCCTACTGGTTAAGGTCTTTACCCATACTCTGGCATAATAGCTAAGGTCTTAGACTCGTACTCTGGCCTAATAGTTAAGGTCTTAACTCTTACTCTGGCCTAATAGCTAAGGTCTTAACTCTTACTCTGGCCTAATAGCTAAGGTCTTAACTCTTACTATGGCCTAATAGCTAAGGTCTTAGACTCGTGCTCTGGCCTAATGGTTACAGTCTTAACTTTTACTCTGGCCTAATAGCTAAGGTCTTAACTCTTACTCTGGCCTAATAGCTAAGGTCTTAGCCTCGTACTCTGGCCTACTGGTTAAGGTCTTAACTCGTACTCTGGCCTAATGGTTAAGGTCTTAACGCTTACTCTGGCCTAATAGCTAAGGTCTTAGACTCGTACTCTGGCCTAATAGCTAAGGTCTTAGACTCGTACTCTGGCCTGATGGTTAAGGTCTTAACTCTTACTCTGGCCTAATAGCTAAGGTCTTAGACTCGTACTGTGGCCTAATGGTTAAGGTCTTAACTTTTACTCTGGCCTAATAGCTAAGGTCTCAACTCTTACTCTGGCCTAATAGCTAAGTTCTTAGCCTCGTACTCTGGCCTACTGGTTAAGGTCTTAACTCTTACTCTGGCCTACTAGTTAAGGTCTTAACTCTTACTCTGGCCTAATAGCTAAGGTCTTAGACTCGTACTCTGGCCTAATAGCTAAGGTCTTAGACTCGTACTCTGGCCTAATGGTTAAGGTCTTAACTCTAATTCTGGCCTAATAGCTAAGGTCTTAACTCTTACTCTGGCCTACTGGTTAAGGTCTTAACTCTTACTCTGGCCTACTGGTTAAGGTCTTAACTCTTACTGTGGCCTAATAGCTAAGGTCTTAGACTCGTACTCTGGCCTAATAGCTAAGGTCTTGACTCTTACTCTGGCCTAATAGCTAACGTCTCAGACTCGAACTCTGGCCTACTGGTTAAGGTCTTAACTCTTACTCTGGCCTACTGGTTAAGGTCTTAACTCTTACCTTGGCCTAATAGCTAAGGTCTTAGACTCGTACTCTGGCCTAATGGTTAAGGTCTTAACTCTTACTCTGGCCTAATAGCTAAGGTCTTAACTCTTAATCTGGCCTACTGGTTAAGGTCTTAACTCTTACTCTGGCCTACTGGTTAAGTTCTTAACTCTTACTATGGCCTAATAGCTAAGGTCTTAGACTCGTACTCTGGCCTAATAGCTAAGGTCTTAACTCTTACTCTGGACTAATAGCTAAGGTCTTAGACTTGTGCTCTGGCCTACGGTTTAAGGTCTTAACTCTTACTCTGGACTAATAGCTAAGGTCTTAACTCTTACTCTGGCCTAATAGCTAAGGTCTTAGTCTCGTACTCTGGCCTAATGGTTAAGTTCTTAACTCTTACTCTGGCCTACTGGTTAAGGTCTTAACTCTTACTGTGGCCTAATAGCTAAGGTCTTAGACTCGTACTCTGGCCTAATAGCTAAGGTCTTGACTCTTACTCTGGCCTAATAGCTAACGTCTCAGACTCGAACTCTGGCCTACTGGTTAAGGTCTTAACTCTTACTCTGGCCTACTGGTTAAGGTCTTAACTCTTACCTTGGCCTAATAGCTAAGGTCTTAGACTCGTACTCTGGCCTAATGGTTAAGGTCTTAACTCTTACTCTGGCCTAATAGCTAAGGTCTTAACTCTTAATCTGGCCTACTGGTTAAGGTCTTAACTCTTACTCTGGCCTACTGGTTAAGGTCTTAACTCTTACTATGGCCTAATAGCTAAGGTCTTAGTCTCGTACTCTGGCCTAATGGTTAAGTTCTTAACTCTTACTCTGGCCTACTGGTTAAGGTCTTAACTCTTACGCTGGCTTAATTGCTAAGGTCTTAACTCTTACTCTGGCCTAATAGCTATGGTCCTAGACTCGTACTCTGGCCTAATGGTTAAGGTCTTAACGCTTACTCTGGCCTACTGGTTAAGGTCTTAACGCTTACTCTGGCCTACTGGTTAAGGTCTTAACTCTTACTCTGGCCTACTGGTTAAGGTCTTAACTCTTACTCTGGCCTAATAGCTAAGGTCTTAGACTCGTACTCTGGCCTAATGGTTAAGGTCTTAACTCTTACTCTGGCCTAATAGCTAAGATCTTAGACTCATACTCTGGCCTACTGGTTATGGTCTTATCTCTTACTCTGGCCTACTGGTTAAGGTCTTAACTCTTACTCTGGCCTAATAGCTAAGGTCTTAGACTCGTACTCTGGCCTAATGGTTAAAGTCTTAACTCTTATTCTGGCCTAATAGCTAAGGTCTTAACTCTTACTCTGGCCTACTGGTTAAGGTCTTAACTCTTACTCTGGCCTACTGGTTAAGGTCTTAACTCTTACTATGGCCTAATAGCTAAGGTCTTAGACTCGTACTCTGGCCTAATAGCTAAGGTCTTAACTCTTACTCTGGCCTAATAGCTAACGTATCAGACTCAAACTCTGGCCTACTGGTTAAGGTCTTAACTCTTACTCTGGCCTACTGGTTAAGGTCTTAACTCTTACCTTGGCCTAATAGCTAAGGTCTTAGACTCGTACTCTGGCCTAATGGTTAAGGTCTTAACTCTTACTCTGGCCTAATAGCTAAGGTCTTAACTCCTAATCTGGCCTACTGGTTAAGGTCTTAACTCTTACTCTGGCCTACTGGTTAAGGTCTTAACTCTTACTATGGCCTAATAGCTAAGGTCTTAGTCTCGTACTCTGGCCTAATGGTTAAGTTCTTAACTCTTACTCTGGCCTACTGGTTAAGGTCTTAACTCTTACGCTGGCCTAATTGCTAAGGTCTTAACTCTTACTCTGGCCTAATAGCTATGGTCCTAGACTCGTACTCTGGCCTAATGGTTAAGGTCTTAACTCTTACTCTGGCCTACTGGTTAAGGTCTTAACTCTTACTCTGGCCTAATAGCTAAGGTCTTAGACTCGTACTCTGGCCTAATGGTTAAGGTCTTAACTCTTACTCTGGCCTAATAGCTAAGATCTTAGACTCATACTCTGGCCTACTGGTTAAGGTCTTATCTCTTACTCTGGCCTACTGGTTAAGGTCTTAACTCTTACTCTGGCCTAATAGCTAAGGTCTTAGACTCGTACTCTGGCCTAATGGTTAAGGTCTTAACTCTTACTCTGGCCTACTGGTTAAGGTCTTAACTCTTACTCTGGCCTAATAGCTAAGGTCTTGTCTCTTACTCTGGCCTAATAGCTAACGTCTCAGACTCGAACTCTGGCCTACTGGTTAAGGTCTTAACTCTTACTCTGGCCTACTGGTTAAGGTCTTAACTCTTACCTTGGCCTAATAGCTAAGGTCTTAGACTCGTACTCTGGCCTAATGATTAAGGTCTTAACTCTTACTCTGGCTTTATAGCTAAGGTCTTAACTCTTAATCTGGCCTACTGGTTAAGGTCTTAACTCTTACTCTGGCCTACTGGTTAAGTTCTTAACTCTTACTATGGCCTAATAGCTAAGGTCTTAGACTCGTACTCTGGCCTAATAGCTAAGGTCTTAACTCTTACTCTGGACTAATAGCTAAGGTCTCAGACTTGTGCTCTGGCCTACGGTTTAAGGTCTTAACTCTTACTCTGGCCTACTGGTTATGGTCTTAACTCTTACTCTGGCCTAATAGCTAAGGTCTTAGTCTCGTACTCTGGCCTAATGGTTAAGTTCTTAACTCTTACTCTGGCCTACTGGTTAAGGTCTTAACTCTTACTGTGGCCTAATAGCTAAGGTCTTAGACTCGTACTCTGGCCTAATAGCTAAGGTCTTGACTCTTACTCTGGCCTAATAGCTAACGTCTCAGACTCGAACTCTGGCCTACTGGTTAAGGTCTTAACTCTTACTCTGGCCTACTGGTTAAGGTCTTAACTCTTACCTTGGCCTAATAGCTAAGGTCTTAGACTCGTACTCTGGCCTAATGGTTAAGGTCTTAACTCTTACTCTGGCCTAATAGCTAAGGTCTTAACTCTTAATCTGGCCTACTGGTTAAGGTCTTAACTCTTACTCTGGCCTACTGGTTAAGGTCTTAACTCTTACTATGGCCTAATAGCTAAGGTCTTAGTCTCGTACTCTGGCCTAATGGTTAAGTTCTTAACTCTTACTCTGGCCTACTGGTTAAGGTCTTAACTCTTACGCTGGCTTAATTGCTAAGGTCTTAACTCTTACTCTGGCCTAATAGCTATGGTCCTAGACTCGCACTCTGGCCTAATGGTTAAGGTCTTAACTCTTACTCTGGCCTACTGGTTAAGGTCTTAACTCTTACTCTGGCCTAATAGCTAAGGTCTTAGACTCGTACTCTGGCCTAATGGTTAAGGTCTTAACTCTTACTCTGGCCTAATAGCTAAGATCTTAGACTCATACTCTGGCCTACTGGTTATGGTCTTATCTCTTACTCTGGCCTACTGGTTAAGGTCTTAACTCTTACTCTGGCCTAATAGCTAAGGTCTTAGACTCGTACTCTGGCCTAATGGTTAAGGTCTTAACTCTTATTCTGGCCTAATAGCTAAGGTCTTAACTCTTACTCTGGCCTACTGGTTAAGGTCTTAACTCTTACTATGGCCTAATAGCTAAGGTCTTAGACTCGTACTCTGGCCTAATAGCTAAGGTCTTAACTCTTACTCTGGCCTAATAGCTAACGTCTCAGACTCAAACTCTGGCCTACTGGTTAAGGTCTTAACTCTTACTCTGGCCTACTGGTTAAGGTCTTAACTCTTACCTTGGCCTAATAGCTAAGGTCTTAGACTCGTACTCTGGCCTAATGGTTAAGGTCTTAACTCTTACTCTGGCCTAATAGCTAAGATCTTAGACTCATACTCTGGCCTACTGGTTAAGGTCTTATCTCTTACTCTGGCCTACTGGTTAAGGTCTTAACTCTTACTCTGGCCTAATAGCTAAGGTCTTAGACTCGTACTCTGGCCTAATGGTTAAGGTCTTAACTCTTACTCTGGCCTACTGGTTAAGGTCTTAACTCTTACTCTGGCCAAATAGCTAAGGTCTTAGACTCGTACTCTGGCCTAATGGTTAAGGTCTTAACCCTTAATCTGGCCTACTGGTTAAGGTCTTAACTCTTAGTCAGGCCAAATAGCTAAGGTCTTAACTCTTACTCTGGCCTAATAGCAAAGGTCTTAGACTCGTAATATGGCCTAATAGCTAACGTCTTAACTCTTACTCTGGCCTAATAGCTAAGGTCTTAGACTCGTACTATGGCCTACTGGTTAAGGTCTTAACTCTTACTCTGGCCTAATAGCTAAGGTCTTAGACTCGTACTCTGGCCTACTGGTTAAGGTCTTAACGCTTACTCTGGCCTAATAGCTAAGGTCTTAACTCTTACTCCTGCCTAATAGCTAAGGTCTTAGACTCATACTCTGGCCTAATGGTTAAGGTCTTACCTCTTACTCTGGCCTACTGGTTAAGGCCTTAGACTCGTACTCTGGCCTAATAGCTAAGGTCTTAGACTCGTACTCTGGCCCAATGTTTAAGGTCTTAACTCTTACTCTGTCCTACTGGTTAAGGTCCTAACTCTTACTCTGGCCTACTGGTTAAGGTCTTAACTCTTACTCTGGCCTAATAGCTAAGGTCTTAACTCTTACTCTGGACTAATTGCTAAGGTCTTAGACTTGTACTCTGGCCTAATGGTTAAGGTCTTAACTCTTACTCTGGCCTAATAGCTAAGGTCTTAGACTCGTATTGTGGCCTAATGGTTAAGGTCTTAACTCTTACGCTGGCCTAATAGCTAAGGTCTTAGACTCGTACTCTGGCCTAATAGCTAAGGTCTTAGACTCGTACTCTGGCCTAATGGTTAAGGTCTTAACTCTTACTCTGGCCTAATAGCTAAGGTCTTAACTCTTACTCTGGCCTACTGGTTAAGGTCTTAACTCTTACTCTGGCCTAATAGCTAAGGTCTTAGACTCGTACTCTGGCCTAATAGCTACGGTCATAACTCTTACTCTGGCCTAATAGCTAAGGTCTTAGACTCGTACTCTGGCCTACTGGTTAAGGTCTTAACTCTTACTCTGGCCTAATAGCTAAGGTCTTAGACTCGTACTCTGGCCTAATAGCTAAGGTCTTAGGCCTGTACTCTGGCCTAATGGTTAAGGTCTTAACTTTTACACTGGACTAATAGCTAAGGTCTTAACTCTTACTCTGGACTAATGGTTAAGGTCTTAACTTTTACACTGGACTAATAGCTAAGGTCTTAACTCTTACTCTGGACTAATAGCTAAGGTCTTAGACTCGTACTCTGGCCTACTGGTTAAGGTCTTAACTCTTACTCTGGCCTACTGGTTAAGGTCTTAACTCTTACGCTGGCCTAATAGCTAAGGTCTTAGACTCATACTCTGGCCTAGTAGCTAAGGTCTTAGATTCGTACTCTGGCCTAATGTTTAAGGTCTTAACTCTTTCTCTGGACTAATAGCTAAGGTCTTAACTCTTACTCTGGCCTACTGGTTAAGGTCTTAACTCTTACTCTGGCCTAATAGCTAAGGTCTTATCTCTTACTCTGGCCTAATAGCTAAGGTCTTAGACTCGTACTCTGGCCTAATGGTTAAGGTCTTAACTCTTACTCTGGCCTACTGGTTAAGGTCTTAACTCTTACTCTGGCCTAATAGCTATGGTCTTAGACTCGTACTCTGGCCTACTGGTTAAGGTCTTAACTCTTACTCTGGCCTAATAGCTAAGGTCTTAACTCTTACTCCTGCCTAATAGCTAAGGTCTTAGACTCGTACTCTGGCCTAATGGTTAAGGTCTTAACTCTTACTCTGGCCTACTGGTTAAGGTCTTAGACTCGTACTCTGGCCTAATAGCTAAGGTCTTAGACTCGTACTCTGGCCTAATGGTTAAGGTCTTAACTCTTACTCTGGCCTACTGGTTAAGGTCTTAACTCTTACTCTGGCCTAATAGCTAAGGTCTTAACTCTTACTCTGGCCTAATAGCTAAAGTCTTAGACTCGTACTCTGGCCTAATAGATAAGGTCTTAGACTCGTACTCTGGCCTAATGGTTAAGCTTTTAACTTCTACTCTGGCCTAATAGCTAAGGTCTTAACTCTTAATCTGGCCTACTGGTTAAGGTCTTAACTCTTACTCTGGCCTACTGGTTAAGGTCTTAACTCTTACTATGGCCTAATAGCTAAGGTCTTAGTCTCGTACTCTGGCCTAATGGTTAAGTTCTTAACTCTTACTCTGGCCTACTGGTTAAGGTCTTAACTCTTACGCTGGCTTAATTGCTAAGGTCTTAACTCTTACTCTGGCCTAATAGCTATGGTCCTAGACTCGTACTCTGGCCTAATGGTTAAGGTCTTAACGCTTACTCTGGCCTACTGGTTAAGGTCTTAACTCTTACTCTGGCCTAATAGCTAAGGTCTTAGACTCGTACTCTGGCCTAATGGTTAAGGTCTTAACTCTTACTCTGGCCTAATAGCTAAGATCTTAGACTCATACTCTGGCCTACTGGTTATGGTCTTATCTCTTACTCTGGCCTACTGGTTAAGGTCTTAACTCTTACTCTGGCCTAATAGCTAAGGTCTTAGACTCGTACTCTGGCCTAATGGTTAAAGTCTTAACTCTTATTCTGGCCTAATAGCTAAGGTCTTAACTCTTACTCTGGCCTACTGGTTAAGGTCTTAACTCTTACTCTGGCCTACTGGTTAAGGTCTTAACTCTTACTATGGCCTAATAGCTAAGGTCTTAGACTCGTACTCTGGCCTAATAGCTAAGGTCTTAACTCTTACTCTGGCCTAATAGCTAACGTATCAGACTCAAACTCTGGCCTACTGGTTAAGGTCTTAACTCTTACTCTGGCCTACTGGTTAAGGTCTTAACTCTTACCTTGGCCTAATAGCTAAGGTCTTAGACTCGTACTCTGGCCTAATGGTTAAGGTCTTAACTCTTACTCTGGCCTAATAGCTAAGGTCTTAACTCCTAATCTGGCCTACTGGTTAAGGTCTTAACTCTTACTCTGGCCTACTGGTTAAGGTCTTAACTCTTACTATGGCCTAATAGCTAAGGTCTTAGTCTCGTACTCTGGCCTAATGGTTAAGTTCTTAACTCTTACTCTGGCCTACTGGTTAAGGTCTTAACTCTTACGCTGGCCTAATTGCTAAGGTCTTAACTCTTACTCTGGCCTAATAGCTATGGTCCTAGACTCGTACTCTGGCCTAATGGTTAAGGTCTTAACTCTTACTCTGGCCTACTGGTTAAGGTCTTAACTCTTACTCTGGCCTAATAGCTAAGGTCTTAGACTCGTACTCTGGCCTAATGGTTAAGGTCTTAACTCTTACTCTGGCCTAATAGCTAAGATCTTAGACTCATACTCTGGCCTACTGGTTAAGGTCTTATCTCTTACTCTGGCCTACTGGTTAAGGTCTTAACTCTTACTCTGGCCTAATAGCTAAGGTCTTAGACTCGTACTCTGGCCTAATGGTTAAGGTCTTAACTCTTACTCTGGCCTACTGGTTAAGGTCTTAACTCTTACTCTGGCCTAATAGCTAAGGTCTTGTCTCTTACTCTGGCCTAATAGCTAACGTCTCAGACTCGAACTCTGGCCTACTGGTTAAGGTCTTAACTCTTACTCTGGCCTACTGGTTAAGGTCTTAACTCTTACCTTGGCCTAATAGCTAAGGTCTTAGACTCGTACTCTGGCCTAATGATTAAGGTCTTAACTCTTACTCTGGCTTTATAGCTAAGGTCTTAACTCTTAATCTGGCCTACTGGTTAAGGTCTTAACTCTTACTCTGGCCTACTGGTTAAGTTCTTAACTCTTACTATGGCCTAATAGCTAAGGTCTTAGACTCGTACTCTGGCCTAATAGCTAAGGTCTTAACTCTTACTCTGGACTAATAGCTAAGGTCTCAGACTTGTGCTCTGGCCTACGGTTTAAGGTCTTAACTCTTACTCTGGCCTACTGGTTATGGTCTTAACTCTTACTCTGGCCTAATAGCTAAGGTCTTAGTCTCGTACTCTGGCCTAATGGTTAAGTTCTTAACTCTTACTCTGGCCTACTGGTTAAGGTCTTAACTCTTACTGTGGCCTAATAGCTAAGGTCTTAGACTCGTACTCTGGCCTAATAGCTAAGGTCTTGACTCTTACTCTGGCCTAATAGCTAACGTCTCAGACTCGAACTCTGGCCTACTGGTTAAGGTCTTAACTCTTACTCTGGCCTACTGGTTAAGGTCTTAACTCTTACCTTGGCCTAATAGCTAAGGTCTTAGACTCGTACTCTGGCCTAATGGTTAAGGTCTTAACTCTTACTCTGGCCTAATAGCTAAGGTCTTAACTCTTAATCTGGCCTACTGGTTAAGGTCTTAACTCTTACTCTGGCCTACTGGTTAAGGTCTTAACTCTTACTATGGCCTAATAGCTAAGGTCTTAGTCTCGTACTCTGGCCTAATGGTTAAGTTCTTAACTCTTACTCTGGCCTACTGGTTAAGGTCTTAACTCTTACGCTGGCTTAATTGCTAAGGTCTTAACTCTTACTCTGGCCTAATAGCTATGGTCCTAGACTCGCACTCTGGCCTAATGGTTAAGGTCTTAACTCTTACTCTGGCCTACTGGTTAAGGTCTTAACTCTTACTCTGGCCTAATAGCTAAGGTCTTAGACTCGTACTCTGGCCTAATGGTTAAGGTCTTAACTCTTACTCTGGCCTAATAGCTAAGATCTTAGACTCATACTCTGGCCTACTGGTTATGGTCTTATCTCTTACTCTGGCCTACTGGTTAAGGTCTTAACTCTTACTCTGGCCTAATAGCTAAGGTCTTAGACTCGTACTCTGGCCTAATGGTTAAGGTCTTAACTCTTATTCTGGCCTAATAGCTAAGGTCTTAACTCTTACTCTGGCCTACTGGTTAAGGTCTTAACTCTTACTATGGCCTAATAGCTAAGGTCTTAGACTCGTACTCTGGCCTAATAGCTAAGGTCTTAACTCTTACTCTGGCCTAATAGCTAACGTCTCAGACTCAAACTCTGGCCTACTGGTTAAGGTCTTAACTCTTACTCTGGCCTACTGGTTAAGGTCTTAACTCTTACCTTGGCCTAATAGCTAAGGTCTTAGACTCGTACTCTGGCCTAATGGTTAAGGTCTTAACTCTTACTCTGGCCTAATAGCTAAGATCTTAGACTCATACTCTGGCCTACTGGTTAAGGTCTTATCTCTTACTCTGGCCTACTGGTTAAGGTCTTAACTCTTACTCTGGCCTAATAGCTAAGGTCTTAGACTCGTACTCTGGCCTAATGGTTAAGGTCTTAACTCTTACTCTGGCCTACTGGTTAAGGTCTTAACTCTTACTCTGGCCAAATAGCTAAGGTCTTAGACTCGTACTCTGGCCTAATGGTTAAGGTCTTAACCCTTAATCTGGCCTACTGGTTAAGGTCTTAACTCTTAGTCAGGCCAAATAGCTAAGGTCTTAACTCTTACTCTGGCCTAATAGCAAAGGTCTTAGACTCGTAATATGGCCTAATAGCTAACGTCTTAACTCTTACTCTGGCCTAATAGCTAAGGTCTTAGACTCGTACTATGGCCTACTGGTTAAGGTCTTAACTCTTACTCTGGCCTAATAGCTAAGGTCTTAGACTCGTACTCTGGCCTACTGGTTAAGGTCTTAACGCTTACTCTGGCCTAATAGCTAAGGTCTTAACTCTTACTCCTGCCTAATAGCTAAGGTCTTAGACTCATACTCTGGCCTAATGGTTAAGGTCTTACCTCTTACTCTGGCCTACTGGTTAAGGCCTTAGACTCGTACTCTGGCCTAATAGCTAAGGTCTTAGACTCGTACTCTGGCCCAATGTTTAAGGTCTTAACTCTTACTCTGTCCTACTGGTTAAGGTCCTAACTCTTACTCTGGCCTACTGGTTAAGGTCTTAACTCTTACTCTGGCCTAATAGCTAAGGTCTTAACTCTTACTCTGGACTAATTGCTAAGGTCTTAGACTTGTACTCTGGCCTAATGGTTAAGGTCTTAACTCTTACTCTGGCCTAATAGCTAAGGTCTTAGACTCGTATTGTGGCCTAATGGTTAAGGTCTTAACTCTTACGCTGGCCTAATAGCTAAGGTCTTAGACTCGTACTCTGGCCTAATAGCTAAGGTCTTAGACTCGTACTCTGGCCTAATGGTTAAGGTCTTAACTCTTACTCTGGCCTAATAGCTAAGGTCTTAACTCTTACTCTGGCCTACTGGTTAAGGTCTTAACTCTTACTCTGGCCTAATAGCTAAGGTCTTAGACTCGTACTCTGGCCTAATAGCTACGGTCATAACTCTTACTCTGGCCTAATAGCTAAGGTCTTAGACTCGTACTCTGGCCTACTGGTTAAGGTCTTAACTCTTACTCTGGCCTAATAGCTAAGGTCTTAGACTCGTACTCTGGCCTAATAGCTAAGGTCTTAGGCCTGTACTCTGGCCTAATGGTTAAGGTCTTAACTTTTACACTGGACTAATAGCTAAGGTCTTAACTCTTACTCTGGACTAATGGTTAAGGTCTTAACTTTTACACTGGACTAATAGCTAAGGTCTTAACTCTTACTCTGGACTAATAGCTAAGGTCTTAGACTCGTACTCTGGCCTACTGGTTAAGGTCTTAACTCTTACTCTGGCCTACTGGTTAAGGTCTTAACTCTTACGCTGGCCTAATAGCTAAGGTCTTAGACTCATACTCTGGCCTAGTAGCTAAGGTCTTAGATTCGTACTCTGGCCTAATGTTTAAGGTCTTAACTCTTTCTCTGGACTAATAGCTAAGGTCTTAACTCTTACTCTGGCCTACTGGTTAAGGTCTTAACTCTTACTCTGGCCTAATAGCTAAGGTCTTATCTCTTACTCTGGCCTAATAGCTAAGGTCTTAGACTCGTACTCTGGCCTAATGGTTAAGGTCTTAACTCTTACTCTGGCCTACTGGTTAAGGTCTTAACTCTTACTCTGGCCTAATAGCTATGGTCTTAGACTCGTACTCTGGCCTACTGGTTAAGGTCTTAACTCTTACTCTGGCCTAATAGCTAAGGTCTTAACTCTTACTCCTGCCTAATAGCTAAGGTCTTAGACTCGTACTCTGGCCTAATGGTTAAGGTCTTAACTCTTACTCTGGCCTACTGGTTAAGGTCTTAGACTCGTACTCTGGCCTAATAGCTAAGGTCTTAGACTCGTACTCTGGCCTAATGGTTAAGGTCTTAACTCTTACTCTGGCCTACTGGTTAAGGTCTTAACTCTTACTCTGGCCTAATAGCTAAGGTCTTAACTCTTACTCTGGCCTAATAGCTAAAGTCTTAGACTCGTACTCTGGCCTAATAGATAAGGTCTTAGACTCGTACTCTGGCCTAATGGTTAAGCTTTTAACTTCTACTCTGGCCTAAGAGCTAAGGTCTTAACTCTTACTCTGGCCTACTGGTTAAGGTCTTAACTCTTACTCTGGCCTAATAGCTAAGGTCTTAGACTCGTACTCTGGCCTAATAGCTAAGGTCTTAACTCATACTCTGGCCTACTGGTTAAGGTCTTAACTCTTACTCTGGCCTACTGGTTAAGGTCTTAACTCTTACTCTGGCCTAATAGCTAAGGTCTTAGACTCGTACTCTGGCCTAATAGATAAGGTCTTAGACTCGTACTCTGGCCTAATGGTTAAGCTTTTAACTTCTACTCTGGCCTAAGAGCTAAGGTCTTAACTCTTACTCTGGCCTACTGGTTAAGGTCTTAACTCTTACTCTGGCCTAATAGCTAAGGTCTTAACTCTTACTCTGGCCTAATAGCTAAGGTCTTAGACTCATACTCTGGCCTAATGGTAAGGTCTTAACTGTGACTCTGGCCTACTGGTTAAGGTCTTAACTCTTACTCTGGCCTAATAGCTAAGGTTTTAGACTCGTACTCTGGCCTACTGGTTAAGGTCTTAACTCTTACTCTGGCATAATAGCTAAGGTCTTAGACTCGTACTCTGGCCTAATAGCTAAGGTCTTAACTCTTACTCTGGCCTAATAGCTAATGTCTTAACTCTTACTCTGGCCTAATAGCTAAGGTCTTAGACTCGTACTCTGGCCTAATAGCTAAGGTCTTAACTCATACTCTGGCCTACTGGTTAAGGTCTTAACTCTTACTCTGGTCTAATAGCTAAGGTATTAGACTTGTATTCTGGCCTACTGGTTAAGGTCTTAACTCTTACTCTTGCATAATAGCTAAGGTCTTAGACTCGTACTCTGGCCGAATAGCTAAGGTCTTAACTCTTACTCTGGCCTAATAGCTAATGTCTTAACTCTTACTCTGGCCTAATAGCTAAGGTCTTAGACTCGTACTCTGGCCTAATAGCTAAGGTCTTAACTCTTACTCTGGCCTACTGGTTAAGGTCTTAACTCTTACTCTGGCCAACAGCTAAGGTCTTGGACTCGTACTCTGGCCTAATAGCTAAGGTCTTAACTCTTACTCTGGCCTAATAGCTAAGGTCTTAGCCTCGTACTCTGGCCTACTGGTTAAGGTCTTAACTCGTACTCTGGCCTAATGGTTAAGGTCTTAACGCTTACTCTGGCCTAATAGCTATGGTCTTAGACTCGTACTCTGGCCTACTGGTTAAGGTCTTAACTCTTACTCTGGCCTAATAGCTAAGGTCTTAACTCTTACTCCTGCCTAATAGCTAAGGTCTTAGACTCGTACTCTGGCCTAATGGTTAAGGTCTTAACTCTTACTCTGGCCTACTGGTTAAGGTCTTAGACTCGTACTCTGGCCTAATAGCTAAGGTCTTAGACTCGTACTCTGGCCTAATGGTTAAGGTCTTAACTCTTACTCTGGCCTACTGGTTAAGGTCTTAACTCTTACTCTGGCCTAATAGCTAAGGTCTTAACTCTTACTCTGGCCTAATAGCTAAAGTCTTAGACTCATACTCTGGCCTACTGGTTAAGGTCTTAACTCTTACTCTGGCCTACTGGTTAAGGTCTTAACTCTTACTCTGGCCTAATAGCTAAGGTCTTAGACTCGTACTCTGGCCTAATAGATAAGGTCTTAGACTCGTACTCTGGCCTAATGGTTAAGCTTTTAACTTCTACTCTGGCCTAAGAGCTAAGGTCTTAACTCTTACTCTGGCCTACTGGTTAAGGTCTTAACTCTTACTCTGGCCTAATAGCTAAGGTCTTAACTCTTACTCTGGCCTAATAGCTAAGGTCTTAGACTCATACTCTGGCCTAATGGTAAGGTCTTAACTCTGACTCTGGCCTACTGGTTAGGGTCTTAACTCTTACTCTGGCCTAATAGCTAAGGTTTTAGACTCGTACTCTGGCCTACTGGTTAAGGTCTTAACTCTTACTCTGGCATAATAGCTAAGGTCTTAGACTCGTACTCTGGCCTAATAGCTAAGGTCTTAACTCTTACTCTGGCCTAATAGCTAATGTCTTAACTCTTACTCTGGCCTAATAGCTAAGGTCTTAGACTCGTACTCTGGCCTAATAGCTAAGGTCTTAACTCATACTCTGGCCTACTGGTTAAGGTCTTAACTCTTACTCTGGTCTAATAGCTAAGGTATTAGACTTGTATTCTGCCCTACTGGTTAAGGTCTTAACTCTTACTCTGGCATAATAGCTAAGGTCTTAGACTCGTACTCTGGCCTAATAGCTAAGGTCTTAACTCTTACTCTGGCCTAATAGCTAATGTCTTAACTCTTACTCTGGCCTAATAGCTAAGGTCTTAGACTCGTACTCTGGCCTAATAGCTAAGGTCTTAACTCTTACTCTGGCCTACTGGTTAAGGTCTTAACTCTTACTCTGGCCAACAGCTAAGGTCTTGGACTCGTACTCTGGCCTAATAGCTAAGGTCTTAACTCTTACTCTGGCCTAATAGCTAAGGTCTTAGCCTCGTACTCTGGCCTACTGGTTAAGGTCTTAACTCGTACTCTGGCCTAATGGTTAAGGTCTTAACGCTTACTCTGGCCTAATAGCTAAGGTCTTAGACTCGTACTCTGGCCTAATAGCTAAGGTCTTAGACTCGTACTCTGGCCTGATGGGTAAGGTCTTAACTTTTACTCTGGCCTAATAGCTAAGGTCTCAACTCTTACTCTGGCCTAATAGCTAAGTTCTTAGCCTCGTACTCTGGCCTACTGGTTAAGGTCTTAACTCTTACTCTGGCCTACTAGTTAAGGTCTTAACTCTTACTCTGGCCTAATAGCTAAGGTCTTAGACTCGTACTCTGGCCTAATGGTTAAGGTCTTAACTCTTATTCTGGCCTAATAGCTAAGGTCTTAACTCCTACTCTGGCCTACTGGTTAAGGTCTTAACTCTTACTCTGGCCTACTGGTTAAGGTCTTAACTCTTACTATGGCCTAATAGCTAAGGTCTTAGACTCGTACTCTGGCCTAATAGCTAAGGTCTTAACTCTTACTCTGGCCTAATAGCTAACGTCTCAGACTCGAACTCTGGCCTACTGGTTAAGGTCTTAACTCTTACTCTGGCCTACTGGTTAAGGTCTTAACTCTTACCTTGGCCTAATAGCTAAGGTCTTAGACTCGTACTCTGAACTAATGGTTAAGGTCTTAACTCTTACTCTGGCCTAATAGCTAAGGTCTTAACTCTTAATCTGGCCTACTGGTTAAGGTCTTAACTCTTACTCTGGCCTACTGGTTAAGTTCTTAACTCTTACTATGGCCTAATAGCTAAGGTCTTAGACTCGTACTCTGGCCTAATAGCTAAGGTCTTAACTCTTACTCTGGACTAATAGCTAAGGTCTTAGACTTGTGCTCTGGCCTACTGGTTAAGGTCTTAACTCTTACTCTGGCCTACTGGTTATGGTCTTAACTCTTACTCTGGCCTAATAGCTAAGGTCTTAGTCTCGTACTCTGGCCTAATGGTTAAGTTCTTAACTCTTACTCTGGCCTACTGGTTAAGGTCTTAACTCTTACGCTGGCCTAATTGCTAAGGTCTTAACTCTTACTCTGGCCTAATAGCTGTGGTCCTAGACTCGTACTCTGGCCTAATTGTTTAGGTTCTTAACTCTTACTCTGGCCTACTGGTTAAGGTCTTAACTCTTACTCTGGCCTAATAGCTAAGGTCTTAGACTCGTACTCTGGTGTAATGGTTAAGGTCTTAACTCTTACTCTGGCCTAATAGCTAAGATCTTAGACTCGTACTCTGGCCTACTGGTTAAGGTCTTATCTCTTACTCTGGCCTACTGGTTAAGGTCTTAACTCTTACTCTGGCCTAATAGCTAAGGTCTTAGACTCGTACTCTGGCCTAATGGTTAAGGTCTTAACTCTTATTCTGGCCTAATAGCTAAGGTCTTAACTCTTACTCTGGCCTACTGGTTAAGGTCTTAACTCTTACTCTGGCCTACTGGTTAAGGTAATAACTCTTACTATGGCCTAATAGCTAAGGTCTTAGACTCGTACTCTGGCCTAATAGCTAAGGTCTTAGACTCGTACTCTTGCCTAATGGTTAAGGTCTTAACTCTTACTCTGGCCTAATAGCTAAGGTCTTATACTCGTACTATGGCCTACAGGTTAAGGTCTTAACTCTTACTCTGGCCTACTGGTTAAGGTCTTAACTCTTACTCTGGCCTACTGGTTAAGGTCTTAACTCTTACTCCTGCCTAATAGCTAAGGTCTTAGACTCATACTCTGGCCTAATGGTTAAGGTCTTAACTCTTACTCTGGCCTACTGGTTAAGGTCTTAGACTCGTACTCTGGCCTAATAGCTAAGGTCTTAACTCTTACTCTGGACTAATTGCTAAGGTCTTAGACTCGTACTCTGGCCTAATGGTTAAGGTCTTAACTCTTACTCTGGCCTAAAAGCTAAGGTCTTAGACTCGTATTGTGGCCTAATGGTTAAGGTCTTAACTCTTACGCTGGCCTAATAGCTAAGGTCTTAGACTCGTACTCTGGCCTAATAGCTAAGGTCTTTGACTCGTACTCTGGCCTAATGGTTAAGGTCTTAACTCTTACTCTGGCCTAATAGCTAAGGTCTTAACTCTTACTCTGGCCTACTGGTTAAGGTCTTAACTCTTACTCTGGCCTAATAGCTAAGGTCTTAGACTCGTACTCTGGCCTAATAGCTACGGTCTTAACTCTTACTCTGGCCTAATAGCTAAGGTCTTAGACTCGTACTCTGGCCTACTGGTTAAGGTCTTAACTCTTACTCTGGCCTAATAGCTAAGGTCTTAGACTCGTACTCTGGCCTAATAGCTAAGGTCTTAACTTTTACACTGGACTAATAGCTAAGGTCTTAACTCTTACTCTGGACTAATAGCTAAGGTCTTAGACTCGTACTCTGGCCTACTGGTTAAGGTCTTAACTCTTACTCTGGCCTACTGGTTAAGGTCTTAACTCTTACGCTGGCCTAATAGCTAAGGTCTTAGACTCGTACTCTGGCCTAGTAGCTAAGGTCTTAGATTCGTACTCTGGCCTAATGGTTAAGGTCTTAACTCTTTCTCTGGACTAAAAGCTAAGGTCTTAACTCTTACTCTGGCCTACTGGTTAAGGTCTTAACTCTTACTCTGGCCTAATAGCTAAGGTCTTATCTCTTACTCTGGCCTAATAGCTAAGGTCTTAGACTCGTACTCTGGCCTAATGGTTAAGGTCTTAACTCTTACTCTGGCCTACTGGTTAAGGTCTTAACTCTTACTCTGGCCTAATAGCTATGGTCTTAGACTCATACTCTGGCCTACTGGTTAAGGTCTTAACTCTTACTCTGGCCTAATAGCTAAGGTCTTAACTCTTACTCCTGCCTAATAGCTAAGATCTTAGTCTCGTACTCTGGCCTAATGGTTAAGGTCTTAACTCTTACTCGGGCCTACTGGTTAAGGTCTTAGACTCTTACTCTGGCCTAATAGCTAAGTTCTTAGACTCGTACTCTGGGCTAATGGTTAAGGTCTTAACTCTTACTCTGGCCTACTGGTTAAGGTCTTAACTCTTACTCTGGCCTAATAGCTAAGGTCTTAACTCTTACTCTGGCCTAATAGCTAAGGTCTTAGACTCGTACTCTGGCCTAATAGATAAGGTCTTAGACTCGTACTCTGGCCTAATGGTTAAGCTTTTAACTCCTACTCTGGCCTAATAGCTAAGGACTTAACTCTTACTCTGGCCTACTGGTTAAGGTCTTAACTCTTACTCTGGCCTAATAGCTAAGGTCTTAACTCTTACTCTGGCCTAATAGCTAAGGTCTTAGACTCATACTCTGGCCTAATGGTAAGGTCTTAACTCTTACTCTGGCCTACTGGTTAAGGTCTTAACTCTTACTCTGGCCTAATAGCTAAGGTTTGAGACTCGTTCTCTGGCCTACTGGTTAAAGTCTTAACTCTTACTCTGGCATAATAGCTAAGGTCTTAGACTCGTACTCTGGCCTAATAGCTAAGGTCTTAACTCTTACTCTGGCCTACTGGTTAAGGTCTTAACTCTTACTCTGGTCTAATAGCTAAGGTATTAGTCTTGTATTCTGGCCTACTGGTTAAGGTCTTAACTCTTACTCTGGCATAATAGCTAAGGTCTTAGACTCGTACTCTGGCCTAATAGCTAATGTCGTAACTCTTACTCTGGCCTAATAGCTAATGTCTTAACTCTTACTCTGGCGTAATAGCTAAGGTCTTAGACTCGTACTCTGGCCTAATAGCTAAGGTCTTAACTCTTACTCTGGCCTACTGGTTAAGGTCTTAACTCTTACTCTGGCCTAACAGCTAAGGTCTTGGACTCGTACTCTGGCCTAATAGCTAAGGTCTTAGACTCGTACTATGGCCTGCAGGTTAAGGTCTTAACTCTTACTCGGGCCTTCTGGTTAAGGTCTTAACACTTACTCTGGCCTAATAGCTAAGGTCTTAGACTCGTACTCTGGCCTAATGGTTAAGGTCTCAACTCTTACCCTGGCCTACTGGTTAAGGTCTTAACTCTTACTCTGGCCTAATAGCTAAGGTCTTAGGCCCGTACTCCGACCTATTGGTTAAGGTCTTAACTCCTACTCTGGCCTAATAGCTAATGTCTTAGACTCGTACTCTGGCCTAATGGTTAAGGTCTTAACTTTTACACTGGACTAATAGCTAAGGTCTTAACTCTTACTCTGGACTAATAGCTAAGGTCTTAGACTCGTACTCTGGCCTACTGGTTAAGGTCTTAACTCTTACTCTGGCCTACTGGTTAAGGTCTTAACTCTTACGCTGGCCTAATAGCTAAGGTCTTAGACTCGTACTCTGGCCTAGTAGCTAAGGTCTTAGATTCGTACTCTGGCCTAATGGTTAAGGTCTTAACTCTTTCTCTGGACTAATAGCTAAGGTCTTAACTCTTACTCTGGCCTACTGGTTAAGGTCTTAACTCTTACTCTGGCCTAATAGCTAAGGTCTTATCTCTTACTCTGGCCTAATAGCTAAGGTCTTAGACTCGTACTCTGGCCTAATGGTTAAGGTCTTAACTCTTACTCTGGCCTACTGGTTAAGGTCTTAACTCTTACTCTGGCCTAATAGCTATAGTCTTAGACTCGTACTCTGGCCTACTGGTTAAGGTCTTAACTCTTACTCTGGCCTAATAGCTAAGGTCTTAACTCTTCCTCCTGCCTAATGGCTAAGGTCTTAGACTCGTACTCTGGCCTAATGGTTAAGGTCTTAACTCTTACTCTGGCCTACTGGTTAAGGTCTTAGACTAGTACTCTGGCCTAATAGCTAAGGTCTTAGACTCGTACTCTGGCCTAATGGTTAAGGTCTTAACTCTTACTCTGGCCTACTGGTTAAGGTCTTAACTCTTACTCTGGCCTAATAGCTAAGGTCTTAACTCTTACTTTGGCCTAATAGCTAAGGTCTTAGACTCATACTCTGGCCTACTGGTTAAGGTCTTAACTCTTACTCTGGCCTACTGGTTAAGGTCTTAACTCTTACTCTGGCCTAATAGCTAAGGTCTTAGACTCGTACTCTGGCCTAATAGATAAGGTCTTAGACTCGTACTCTGGCCTAATGGTTAAGCTTTTAACTTCTACTCTGGCCTAAGAGCTAAGGTCTTAACTCTTACTCTGGCTTACTGGTTAAGGTCTTAACTCTTACTCTGGCCTAATAGCTAAGGTCTTAACTCTTACTCTGGCCTAATAGCTAAGGTCTTAGACTCATACTCTGGCCTAATGGTAAGGTCTTAACTCTGACTCTGGCCTACTGGTTAAGGTCTTAACTCTTACTCTGGCCTAATAGCTAAGGTTTTAGACTCGTACTCTGGCCTACTGGTTAAGGTCTTAACTCTTACTCTGGCATAATAGCTAAGGTCTTAGACTCGTACTCTGGCCTAATAGCTAAGGTCTTAACTCTTACTCTGGCCTAATAGCTAATGTCTTAACTCTTACTCTGGCCTAATAACTAAGGTCTTAGACTCGTACTCTGGCCTAATAGCTAAGGTCTTAACTCATACTCTGGCCTACTGGTTAAGGTCTTAACTCTTACTCTGGTCTAATAGCTAAGGTATTAGACTTGTATTCTGGCCTACTGGTTAAGGTCTTAACTCTTACTCTGGCCTACTGGTTAAGGTCTTAACTCTTACTCTGGCCTACTGGTTAAGGTCTTAACTCTTAGTCAGGCCAAATAGCTAAGGTCTTAACTCTTACTCTGGCCTAATAGCAAAGGTCTTAGACTCGTAATATGGCCTAATAGCTAAGGTCTTAACTCTTACTCTGGCCTAATAGCTAAGGTCTTATACTCGTACTATGGCCTACAGGTTAAGGTCTTAACTCTTACTCTGGCCTACTGGTTAAGGTCTTAACTCTTACTCTGGCCTACTGGTTAAGGTCTTAACTCTTACTCCTGCCTAATAGCTAAGGTCTTAGACTCATACTCTGGCCTAATGGTTAAGGTCTTAACTCTTACTCTGGCCTACTGGTTAAGGTCTTAGACTCGTACTCTGGCCTAATAGCTAAGGTCTTAACTCTTACTCTGGACTAATTGCTAAGGTCTTAGACTCGTACTCTGGCCTAATGGTTAAGGTCTTAACTCTTACTCTGGCCTAAAAGCTAAGGTCTTAGACTCGTATTGTGGCCTAATGGTTAAGGTCTTAACTCTTACGCTGGCCTAATAGCTAAGGTCTTAGACTCGTACTCTGGCCTAATAGCTAAGGTCTTTGACTCGTACTCTGGCCTAATGGTTAAGGTCTTAACTCTTACTCTGGCCTAATAGCTAAGGTCTTAACTCTTACTCTGGCCTACTGGTTAAGGTCTTAACTCTTACTCTGGCCTAATAGCTAAGGTCTTAGACTCGTACTCTGGCCTAATAGCTACGGTCTTAACTCTTACTCTGGCCTAATAGCTAAGGTCTTAGACTCGTACTCTGGCCTTCTGGTTAAGGTCTTAACTCTTACTCTGGCCTAATAGCTAAGGTCTTAGACTCGTACTCTGGCCTAATAGCTAAGGTCTTAACTTTTACACTGGACTAATAGCTAAGGTCTTAACTCTTACTCTGGACTAATAGCTAAGGTCTTAGACTCGTACTCTGGCCTACTGGTTAAGGTCTTAACTCTTACTCTGGCCTACTGGTTAAGGTCTTAACTCTTACGCTGGCCTAATAGATAAGGTCTTAGACTCGTACTCTGGCCTAGTAGCTAAGGTCTTAGATTCGTACTCTGGCCTAATGGTTAAGGTCTTAACTCTTTCTCTGGACTAATAGCTAAGGTCTTAACTCTTACTCTGGCCTACTGGTTAAGGTCTTAACTCTTACTCTGGCCTAATAGCTAAGGTCTTATCTCTTACTCTGGCCTAATAGCTAAGGTCTTAGACTCGTACTCTGGCCTAATGGTTAAGGTCTTAACTCTTACTCTGGCCTACTGGTTAAGGTCTTAACTCTTACTCTGGCCTAATAGCTATGGTCTTAGACTCGTACACTGGCCTACTGGTTAAGGTCTTAACTCTTACTCTGGCCTAATAGCTAAGGTCTTAACTCTTACTCCTGCCTAATAGCTAAGATCTTAGACTCGTACTCTGGCCTAATGGTTAAGGTCTTAACTCTTACTCTGGCCTACTGGTTAAGGTCTTAGACTCGTACTCTGGCCTAATAGCTAAGGTCTTAGACTCGTACTCTGGCCTAATGGTTAAGGTCTTAACTCTTACTCTGGCCTACTGGTTAAGGTCTTAACTCTTACTCTGGCCTAATAGCTAAGGTTTTAGACTCGTACTCTGGCCTACTGGTTAAGGTCTTAACTCTTACTCTGGCATAATAGCTAAGGTCTTAGACTCGTACTCTGGCCTAATAGCTAAGGTCTTAACTCTTACTCTGGCCTAATAGCTAATGTCTTAACTCTTACTCTGGCCTAATAGCTAAGGTCTTAGACTCGTACTCTGGCCTAATAGCTAAGGTCTTAACTCATACTCTGGCCTACTGGTTAAGGTCTTAACTCTTACTCTGGTCTAATAGCTAAGGTATTAGACTTGTATTCTGGCCTACTGGTTAAGGTCTTAACTCTTACTCTGGCATAATAGCTAAGGTCTTAGACTCGTACTCTGGCCTAATAGCTAAGGTCTTAACTCTTACTCTGGCCTAATAGCTAATGTCTTAACTCTTACTCTGGCCTAATAGCTAAGGTCTTAGACTCGTACTCTGGCCTAATAGCTAAGGTCTTAACTCTTACTCTGGCCTACTGGTTAAGGTCTTAACTCTTACTCTGGCCAACAGCTAAGGTCTTGGACTCGTACTCTGGCCTAATAGCTAAGATCTTAACTCTTACTCTGGCCTAATAGCTAAGGTCTTAGCCTCGTACTCTGGCCTACTGGTTAAGGTCTTAACTCGTACTCTGGCCTAATGGTTAAGGTCTTAACGCTTACTCTGGCCTAATAGCTATGGTCTTAGACTCGTACTCTGGCCTACTGGTTAAGGTCTTAACTCTTACTCTGGCCTAATAGCTAAGGTCTTAACTCTTACTCCTGCCTAATAGCTAAGGTCTTAGACTCGTACTCTGGCCTAATGGTTAAGGTCTTAACTCTTACTCTGGCCTACTGGTTAAGGTCTTAGACTCGTACTCTGGCCTAATAGCTAAGGTCTTAGACTCGTACTCTGGCCTAATGGTTAAGGTCTTAACTCTTACTCTGGCCTACTGGTTAAGGTCTTAACTCTTACTCTGGCCTAATAGCTAAGGTCTTAACTCTTACTCTGGCCTAATAGCTAAAGTCTTAGACTCATACTCTGGCCTACTGGTTAAGGTCTTAACTCTTACTCTGGCCTACTGGTTAAGGTCTTAACTCTTACTCTGGCCTAATAGCTAAGGTCTTAGACTCGTACTCTGGCCTAATAGATAAGGTCTTAGACTCGTACTCTGGCCTAATGGTTAAGCTTTTAACTTCTACTCTGGCCTAAGAGCTAAGGTCTTAACTCTTACTCTGGCCTACTGGTTAAGGTCTTAACTCTTACTCTGGCCTAATAGCTAAGGTCTTAACTCTTACTCTGGCCTAATAGCTAAGGTCTTAGACTCATACTCTGGCCTAATGGTAAGGTCTTAACTCTGACTCTGGCCTACTGGTTAGGGTCTTAACTCTTACTCTGGCCTAATAGCTAAGGTTTTAGACTCGTACTCTGGCCTACTGGTTAAGGTCTTAACTCTTACTCTGGCATAATAGCTAAGGTCTTAGACTCGTACTCTGGCCTAATAGCTAAGGTCTTAACTCTTACTCTGGCCTAATAGCTAAGGTCTTAGACTCGTACTCTGGCCTAATAGCTAAGGTCTTAACTCATACTCTGGCCTACTGGTTAAGGTCTTAACTCTTACTCTGGTCTAATAGCTAAGGTATTGGACTTGTATTCTGGCCTACTGGTTAAGGTCTTAACTCTTACTCTGGCATAATAGCTAAGGTCTTAGACTCGTACTCTGGCCTAATAGCTAAGGTCTTAACTCTTACTCTGGCCTAATAGCTAATGTCTTAACTCTTACTCTGGCCTAATAGCTAAGGTCTTAGACTCGTACTCTGGCCTAATAGCTAAGGTCTTAACTCTTACTCTGGCCTACTGGTTAAGGTCTTAACTCTTACTCTGGCCAACAGCTAAGGTCTTGGACTCGTACTCTGGCCTAATAGCTAAGGTCTTAACTCTTACTCTGGCCTAATAGCTAAGGTCTTAGCCTCGTACTCTGGCCTACTGGTTAAGGTCTTAACTCGTACTCTGGCCTAATGGTTAAGGTCTTAACGCTTACTCTGGCCTAATAGCTAAGGTCTTAGACTCGTACTCTGGCCTAATAGCTAAGGTCTTAGACTCGTACTCTGGCCTGATGGTTAAGGTCTTAACTTTTACTCTGGCCTAATAGCTAAGGTCTCAACTCTTACTCTGGCCTAATAGCTGAGTTCTTAGCCTCGTACTCTGGCCTACTGGTTAAGGTCTTAACTCTTACTCTGGCCTACTAGTTAAGGTCTTAACTCTTACTCTGGCCTAATAGCTAAGGTCTTAGACTCGTACTCTGGCCTAATGGTTAAGGTCTTAACTCTTATTCTGGCCTAATAGCTAAGGTCTTAACTCCTACTCTGGCCTACTGGTTAAGGTCTTAACTCTTACTCTGGCCTACTGGTTAAGGTCTTAACTCTTACTATGGCCTAATAGCTAAGGTCTTAGACTCGTACTCTGGCCTAATAGCTAAGGTCTTAACTCTTACTCTGGCCTAATAGCTAACGTCTCAGACTCGAACTCTGGCCTACTGGTTAAGGTCTTAACTCTTACTCTGGCCTACTGGTTAAGGTCTTAACTCTTACCTTGGCCTAATAGCTAAGGTCTTAGACTCGTACTCTGAACTAATGGTTAAGGTCTTAACTCTTACTCTGGCCTAATAGCTAACGTCTTAACTCTTAATCTGGCCTACTGGTTAAGGTCTTAACTCTTACTCTGGCCTACTGGTTAAGTTCCTAACTCTTACTATGGCCTAATAGCTAAGGTCTTAGACTCGTACTCTGGCCTAATAGCTAAGGTCTTAACTCTTACTCTGGACTAATAGCTAAGGTCTTAGACTTGTGCTCTGGCCTACTGGTTAAGGTCTTAACTCTTACTCTGGCCTACTGGTTATGGTCTTAACTCTTACTCTGGCCTAATAGCTAAGGTCTTAGTCTCGTACTCTGGCCTAATGGTTAAGTTCTTAACTCTTACTCTGGCCTACTGGTTAAGGTCTTAACTCTTACGCTGGCCTAATTGCTAAGGTCTTAACTCTTACTCTGGCCTAATAGCTGTGGTCCTAGACTCGTACTCTGGCCTAATTGTTTAGGTTCTTAACTCTTACTCTGGCCTACTGGTTAAGGTCTTAACTCTTACTCTGGCCTAATAGCTAAGGTCTTAGACTCGTACTCTGGTGTAATGGTTAAGGTCTTAACTCTTACTCTGGCCTAATAGCTAAGATCTTAGACTCGTACTCTGGCCTACTGGTTAAGGTCTTATCTCTTACTCTGGCCTACTGGTTAAGGTCTTAACTCTTACTCTGGCCTAATAGCTAAGGTCTTAGACTCGTACTCTGGCCTAATGGTTAAGGTCTTAACTCTTATTCTGGCCTAATAGCTAAGGTCTTAACTCTTACTCTGGCCTACTGGTTAAGGTCTTAACTCTTACTCTGGCCTACTGGTTAAGGTATTAACTCTTACTATGGCCTAATAGCTAAGGTCTTAGACTCGTACTCTGGCCTAATAGCTAAGGTCTTAGACTCGTACTCTGGCCTAATGGTTAAGGTCTTAACTCTTACTCTGGCCTAATAGCTAAGGTCTTATACTCGTACTATGGCCTACAGGTTAAGGTCTTAACTCTTACTCTGGCCTACTGGTTAAGGTCTTAACTCTTACTCTGGCCTACTGGTTAAGGTCTTAACTCTTACTCCTGCCTAATAGCTAAGGTCTTAGACTCATACTCTGGCCTAATGGTTAAGGTCTTAACTCTTACTCTGGCCTACTGGTTAAGGTCTTAGACTCGTACTCTGGCCTAATAGCTAAGGTCTTAACTCTTACTCTGGACTAATTGCTAAGGTCTTAGACTCGTACTCTGGCCTAATGGTTAAGGTCTTAACTCTTACTCTGGCCTAAAAGCTAAGGTCTTAGACTCGTATTGTGGCCTAATGGTTAAGGTCTTAACTCTTACGCTGGCCTAATAGCTAAGGTCTTAGACTCGTACTCTGGCCTAATAGCTAAGGTCTTTGACTCGTACTCTGGCCTAATGGTTAAGGTCTTAACTCTTACTCTGGCCTAATAGCTAAGGTCTTAACTCTTACTCTGGCCTACTGGTTAAGGTCTTAACTCTTACTCTGGCCTAATAGCTAAGGTCTTAGACTCGTACTCTGGCCTAATAGCTATGGTCTTAACTCTTACTCTGGCCTAATAGCTAAGGTCTTAGACTCGTACTCTGGCCTACTGGTTAAGGTCTTAACTCTTACTCTGGCCTAATAGCTAAGGTCTTAGACTCGTACTCTGGCCTAATAGCTAAGGTCTTAACTTTTACACTGGACTAATAGCTAAGGTCTTAACTCTTACTCTGGACTAATAGCTAAGGTCTTAGACTCGTACTCTGGCCTACTGGTTAAGGTCTTAACTCTTACTCTGGCCTACTGGTTAAGGTCTTAACTCTTACGCTGGCCTAATAGCTAAGGTCTTAGACTCGTACTCTGGCCTAGTAGCTAAGGTCTTAGATTCGTACTCTGGCCTAATGGTTAAGGTCTTAACTCTTTCTCTGGACTAATAGCTAAGGTCTTAACTCTTACTCTGGCCTACTGGTTAAGGTCTTAACTCTTACTCTGGCCTAATAGCTAAGGTCTTATCTCTTACTCTGGCCTAATAGCTAAGGTCTTAGACTCGTACTCTGGCCTAATGGTTAAGGTCTTAACTCTTACTCTGGCCTACTGGTTAAGGTCTTAACTCTTACTCTGGCCTAATAGCTATGGTCTTAGACTCATACTCTGGCCTACTGGTTAAGGTCTTAACTCTTACTCTGGCCTAATAGCTAAGGTCTTAACTCTTACTCCTGCCTAATAGCTAAGATCTTAGACTCGTACTCTGGCCTAATGGTTAAGGTCTTAACTCTTACTCGGGCCTACTGGTTAGGGTCTTAGACTCTTACTCTGGCCTAATAGCTAAGGTCTTAGACTCGTACTCTGGGCTAATGGTTAAGGTCTTAACTCTTACTCTGGCCTACTGGTTAAGGTCTTAACTCTTACTCTGGCCTAATAGCTAAGGTCTTAACTCTTACTCTGGCCTAATAGCTAAGGTCTTAGACTCGTACTCTGGCCTAATAGATAAGGTCTTAGACTCGTACTCTGGCCTAATGGTTAAGCTTTTAACTCCTACTCTGGCCTAATAGCTAAGGACTTAACTCTTACTCTGGCCTACTGGTTAAGGTCTTAACTCTTACTCTGGCCTAATAGCTAAGGTCTTAACTCTTACTCTGGCCTAATAGCTAAGGTCTTAGACTCATACTCTGGCCTAATGGTAAGGTCTTAACTCTTACTCTGGCCTACTGGTTAAGGTCTTAACTCTTACTCTGGCCTAATAGCTAAGGTTTGAGACTCGTACTCTGGCCTACTGGTTAAAGTCTTAACTCTTACTCTGGCATAATAGCTAAGGTCTTAGACTCGTACTCTGGCCTAATAGCTAAGGTCTTAACTCTTACTCTGGCCTACTGGTTAAGGTCTTAACTCTTACTCTGGTCTAATAGCTAAGGTATTAGTCTTGTATTCTGGCCTACTGGTTAAGGTCTTAACTCTTACTCTGGCATAATAGCTAAGGTCTTAGACTCGTACTCTGGCCTAATAGCTAAGGTCTTAACTCTTACTCTGGCCTAATAGCTAATGTCTTAACTCTTACTCTGGCCTAATAGCTAAGGTCTTAGACTCGTACTCTGGCCTAATAGCTAAGGTCTTAACTCTTACTCTGGCCTACTGGTTAAGGTCTTAACTCTTACTCTGGCCAACAGCTAAGGTCTTGGACTCGTACTCTGGCCTAATAGCTAAGGTCTTAACTCTTACTCTGGCCTAATAGCTAAGGTCTTAGCCTCGTACTCTGGCCTACTGGTTAAGGTCTTAACTCGTACTCTGGCCTAATGGTTAAGGTCTTAACGCTTACTCTGGCCTAATAGCTAAGGTCTTAGACTCGTACTCTGGCCTAATAGCTAAGGTCTTAGACTCGTACTCTGGCCTGATGGTTAAGGTCTTAACTTTTACTCTGGCCTAATAGCTAAGGTCTCAACTCTTACTCTGGCCTAATAGCTGAGTTCTTAGCCTCGTACTCTGGCCTACTGGTTAAGGTCTTAACTCTTACTCTGGCCTACTAGTTAAGGTCTTAACTCTTACTCTGGCCTAATAGCTAAGGTCTTAGACTCGTACTCTGGCCTAATGGTTAAGGTCTTAACTCTTATTCTGGCCTAATAGCTAAGGTCTTAACTCCTACTCTGGCCTACTGGTTAAGGTCTTAACTCTTACTCTGGCCTACTGGTTAAGGTCTTAACTCTTACTATGGCCTAATAGCTAAGGTCTTAGACTCGTACTCTGGCCTAATAGCTAAGGTCTTAACTCTTACTCTGGCCTAATAGCTAACGTCTCAGACTCGAACTCTGGCCTACTGGTTAAGGTCTTAACTCTTACTCTGGCCTACTGGTTAAGGTCTTAACTCTTACCTTGGCCTAATAGCTAAGGTCTTAGACTCGTACTCTGAACTAATGGTTAAGGTCTTAACTCTTACTCTGGCCTAATAGCTAAGGTCTTAACTCTTAATCTGGCCTACTGGTTAAGGTCTTAACTCTTACTCTGGCCTACTGGTTAAGTTCTTAACTCTTACTATGGCCTAATAGCTAAGGTCTTAGACTCGTACTCTGGCCTAATAGCTAAGGTCTTAACTCTTACTCTGGACTAATAGCTAAGGTCTTAGACTTGTGCTCTGGCCTACTGGTTAAGGTCTTAACTCTTACTCTGGCCTACTGGTTATGGTCTTAACTCTTACTCTGGCCTAATAGCTAAGGTCTTAGTCTCGTACTCTGGCCTAATGGTTAAGTTCTTAACTCTTACTCTGGCCTACTGGTTAAGGTCTTAACTCTTACGCTGGCCTAATTGCTAAGGTCTTAACTCTTACTCTGGCCTAATAGCTGTGGTCCTAGACTCGTACTCTGGCCTAATTGTTTAGGTTCTTAACTCTTACTCTGGCCTACTGGTTAAGGTCTTAACTCTTACTCTGGCCTAATAGCTAAGGTCTTAGACTCGTACTCTGGTGTAATGGTTAAGGTCTTAACTCTTACTCTGGCCTAATAGCTAAGATCTTAGACTCGTACTCTGGCCTACTGGTTAAGGTCTTATCTCTTACTCTGGCCTACTGGTTAAGGTCTTAACTCTTACTCTGGCCTAATAGCTAAGGTCTTAGACTCGTACTCTGGCCTAATGGTTAAGGTCTTAACTCTTACTCTGGCCTACTGGTTAAGGTCTTAACTCTTACTCTGGCCTAATAGCTAAGGTTTTAGACTCGTACTCTGGCCTACTGGTTAAGGTCTTAACTCTTACTCTGGCATAATAGCTAAGGTCTTAGACTCGTACTCTGGCCTAATAGCTAAGGTCTTAGACTCGTACTCTGGCCTAATGGTTAAGGTCTTAACTCTTACTCTGGCCTAATAGCTAAGGTCTTATACTCGTACTATGGCCTACAGGTTAAGGTCTTAACTCTTACTCTGGCCTACTGGTTAAGGTCTTAACTCTTACTCTGGCCTACTGGTTAAGGTCTTAACTCTTACTCCTGCCTAATAGCTAAGGTCTTAGACTCATACTCTGGCCTAATGGTTAAGGTCTTAACTCTTACTCTGGCCTACTGGTTAAGGTCTTAGACTCGTACTCTGGCCTAATAGCTAAGGTCTTAACTCTTACTCTGGACTAATTGCTAAGGTCTTAGACTCGTACTCTGGCCTAATGGTTAAGGTCTTAACTCTTACTCTGGCCTAAAAGCTAAGGTCTTAGACTCGTATTGTGGCCTAATGGTTAAGGTCTTAACTCTTACGCTGGCCTAATAGCTAAGGTCTTAGACTCGTACTCTGGCCTAATAGCTAAGGTCTTTGACTCGTACTCTGGCCTAATGGTTAAGGTCTTAACTCTTACTCTGGCCTAATAGCTAAGGTCTTAACTCTTACTCTGGCCTACTGGTTAAGGTCTTAACTCTTACTCTGGCCTAATAGCTAAGGTCTTAGACTCGTACTCTGGCCTAATAGCTACGGTCTTAACTCTTACTCTGGCCTAATAGCTAAGGTCTTAGACTCGTACTCTGGCCTACTGGTTAAGGTCTTAACTCTTACTCTGGCCTAATAGCTAAGGTCTTAGACTCGTACTCTGGCCTAATAGCTAAGGTCTTAACTTTTACACTGGACTAATAGCTAAGGTCTTAACTCTTACTCTGGACTAATAGCTAAGGTCTTAGACTCGTACTCTGGCCTACTGGTTAAGGTCTTAACTCTTACTCTGGCCTACTGGTTAAGGTCTTAACTCTTACGCTGGCCTAATAGCTAAGGTCTTAGACTCGTACTCTGGCCTAGTAGCTAAGGTCTTAGATTCGTACTCTGGCCTAATGGTTAAGGTCTTAACTCTTTCTCTGGACTAATAGCTAAGGTCTTAACTCTTACTCTGGCCTACTGGTTAAGGTCTTAACTCTTACTCTGGCCTAATAGCTAAGGTCTTATCTCTTACTCTGGCCTAATAGCTAAGGTCTTAGACTCGTACTCTGGCCTAATGGTTAAGGTCTTAACTCTTACTCTGGCCTACTGGTTAAGGTCTTAACTCTTACTCTGGCCTAATAGCTATGGTCTTAGACTCATACTCTGGCCTACTGGTTAAGGTCTTAACTCTTACTCTGGCCTAATAGCTAAGGTCTTAACTCTTACTCCTGCCTAATAGCTAAGATCTTAGACTCGTACTCTGGCCTAATGGTTAAGGTCTTAACTCTTACTCGGGCCTACTGGTTAGGGTCTTAGACTCTTACTCTGGCCTAATAGCTAAGGTCTTAGACTCGTACTCTGGGCTAATGGTTAAGGTCTTAACTCTTACTCTGGCCTACTGGTTAAGGTCTTAACTCTTACTCTGGCCTAATAGCTAAGGTCTTAACTCTTACTCTGGCCTAATAGCTAAGGTCTTAGACTCGTACTCTGGCCTAATAGATAAGGTCTTAGACTCGTACTCTGGCCTAATGGTTAAGCTTTTAACTCCTACTCTGGCCTAATAGCTAAGGACTTAACTCTTACTCTGGCCTACTGGTTAAGGTCTTAACTCTTACTCTGGCCTAATAGCTAAGGTCTTAACTCTTACTCTGGCCTAATAGCTAAGGTCTTAGACTCATACTCTGGCCTAATGGTAAGGTCTTAACTCTTACTCTGGCCTACTGGTTAAGGTCTTAACTCTTACTCTGGCCTAATAGCTAAGGTTTGAGACTCGTACTCTGGCCTACTGGTTAAAGTCTTAACTCTTACTCTGGCATAATAGCTAAGGTCTTAGACTCGTACTCTGGCCTAATAGCTAAGGTCTTAACTCTTACTCTGGCCTACTGGTTAAGGTCTTAACTCTTACTCTGGTCTAATAGCTAAGGTATTAGTCTTGTATTCTGGCCTACTGGTTAAGGTCTTAACTCTTACTCTGGCATAATAGCTAAGGTCTTAGACTCGTACTCTGGCCTAATAGCTAATGTCGTAACTCTTACTCTGGCCTAATAGCTAATGTCTTAACTCTTACTCTGGCGTAATAGCTAAGGTCTTAGACTCATACTCTGGCCTAATAGCTAAGGTCTTAACTCTTACTCTGGCCTACTGGTTAAGGTCTTAACTCTTACTCTGGCCTAACAGCTAAGGTCTTGGACTCGTACTCTGGCCTAATAGCTAAGGTCTTAGACTCGTACTATGGCCTGCAGGTTAAGGTCTTAACTCTTACTCGGGCCTTCTGGTTAAGGTCTTAACACTTACTCTGGCCTAATAGCTAAGGTCTTAGACTCATACTCTGGCCTAATGGTTAAGGTCTCAACTCTTACCCTGGCCTACTGGTTAAGGTCTTAACTCTTACTCTGGCCTAATAGCTAAGGTCTTAGGCCCGTACTCTGGCCTATTGGTTAAGGTCTTAACTCCTACTCTGGCCTAATAGCTAAGGTCTTAGTCTCGTACTCTGGCCTAATGGTTAAGTTCTTAACTCTTACTCTGGCCTACTGGTTAAGGTCTTAACTCTTACGCTGGCCTAATTGCTAAGGTCTTAACTCTTACTCTGGCCTAATAGCTGTGGTCCTAGACTCGTACTCTGGCCTAATTGTTTAGGTTCTTAACTCTTACTCTGGCCTACTGGTTAAGGTCTTAACTCTTACTCTGGCCTAATAGCTAAGGTCTTAGACTCGTACTCTGGTGTAATGGTTAAGGTCTTAACTCTTACTCTGGCCTAATAGCTAAGATCTTAGACTCGTACTCTGGCCTACTGGTTAAGGTCTTATCTCTTACTCTGGCCTACTGGTTAAGGTCTTAACTCTTACTCTGGCCTAATAGCTAAGGTCTTAGACTCGTACTCTGGCCTAATGGTTAAGGTCTTAACTCTTATTCTGGCCTAATAGCTAAGGTCTTAACTCTTACTCTGGCCTACTGGTTAAGGTCTTAACTCTTACTCTGGCCTACTGGTTAAGGTATTAACTCTTACTATGGCCTAATAGCTAAGGTCTTAGACTCGTACTCTGGCCTAATAGCTAAGGTCTTAGACTCGTACTCTGGCCTAATGGTTAAGGTCTTAACTCTTACTCTGGCCTAATAGCTAAGGTCTTATACTCGTACTATGGCCTACAGGTTAAGGTCTTAACTCTTACTCTGGCCTACTGGTTAAGGTCTTAACTCTTACTCTGGCCTACTGGTTAAGGTCTTAACTCTTACTCCTGCCTAATAGCTAAGGTCTTAGACTCATACTCTGGCCTAATGGTTAAGGTCTTAACTCTTACTCTGGCCTACTGGTTAAGGTCTTAGACTCGTACTCTGGCCTAATAGCTAAGGTCTTAACTCTTACTCTGGACTAATTGCTAAGGTCTTAGACTCGTACTCTGGCCTAATGGTTAAGGTCTTAACTCTTACTCTGGCCTAAAAGCTAAGGTCTTAGACTCGTATTGTGGCCTAATGGTTAAGGTCTTAACTCTTACGCTGGCCTAATAGCTAAGGTCTTAGACTCGTACTCTGGCCTAATAGCTAAGGTCTTTGACTCGTACTCTGGCCTAATGGTTAAGGTCTTAACTCTTACTCTGGCCTAATAGCTAAGGTCTTAACTCTTACTCTGGCCTACTGGTTAAGGTCTTAACTCTTACTCTGGCCTAATAGCTAAGGTCTTAGACTCGTACTCTGGCCTAATAGCTACGGTCTTAACTCTTACTCTGGCCTAATAGCTAAGGTCTTAGACTCGTACTCTGGCCTACTGGTTAAGGTCTTAACTCTTACTCTGGCCTAATAGCTAAGGTCTTAGACTCGTACTCTGGCCTAATAGCTAAGGTCTTAACTTTTACACTGGACTAATAGCTAAGGTCTTAACTCTTACTCTGGACTAATAGCTAAGGTCTTAGACTCGTACTCTGGCCTACTGGTTAAGGTCTTAACTCTTACTCTGGCCTACTGGTTAAGGTCTTAACTCTTACGCTGGCCTAATAGCTAAGGTCTTAGACTCGTACTCTGGCCTAGTAGCTAAGGTCTTAGATTCGTACTCTGGCCTAATGGTTAAGGTCTTAACTCTTTCTCTGGCCTACTGGTTAAGGTCTTAACTCTTACTCTGGCCTAATAGCTAAGGTCTTAGACTCGTACTCTGGCCTAATAGATAAGGTCTTAGACTCGTACTCTGGCCTAATGGTTAAGCTTTTAACTCCTACTCTGGCCTAATAGCTAAGGACTTAACTCTTACTCTGGCCTACTGGTTAAGGTCTTAACTCTTACTCTGGCCTAATAGCTAAGGTCTTAACTCTTACTCTGGCCTAATAGCTAAGGTCTTAGACTCATACTCTGGCCTAATGGTAAGGTCTTAACTCTTACTCTGGCCTACTGGTTAAGGTCTTAACTCTTACTCTGGCCTAATAGCTAAGGTTTGAGACTCGTACTCTGGCCTACTGGTTAAAGTCTTAACTCTTACTCTGGCATAATAGCTAAGGTCTTAGACTCGTACTCTGGCCTAATAGCTAAGGTCTTAACTCTTACTCTGGCCTACTGGTTAAGGTCTTAACTCTTACTCTGGTCTAATAGCTAAGGTATTAGTCTTGTATTCTGGCCTACTGGTTAAGGTCTTAACTCTTACTCTGGCATAATAGCTAAGGTCTTAGACTCGTACTCTGGCCTAATAGCTAATGTCTTAACTCTTACTCTGGCCTAATAGCTAATGTCTTAACTCTTACTCTGGCCTAATAGCTAAGGTCTTAGACTCGTACTCTGGCCTAATAGCTAAGGTCTTAACTCTTACTCTGGCCTACTGGTTAAGGTCTTAACTCTTACTCTGGCCTAACAGCTAAGGTCTTGGACTCGTACTCTGGCCTAATAGCTAAGGTTTTAGACTCGTACTATGGCCTGCAGGTTAAGGTCTTAACTCTTACTCGGGCCTTCTGGTTAAGGTCTTAACACTTACTCTGGCCTAATAGCTAAGGTCTTAGACTCGTACTCTGGCCTAATGGTTAAGGTCTCAACTCTTACTCTGGCCTACTGGTTAAGGTCTTAACTCTTACTCTGGCCTAATAGCTAAGGTCTTAGGCCCGTACTCTGGCCTATTGGTTAAGGTCTTAACTCCTACTCTGGCCTAATAGCTAATGTCTTAGACTCGTACTCTGGCCTAATGGTTAAGGTCTTAACTTTTACACTGGACTAATAGCTAAGGTCTTAACTCTTACTCTGGACTAATAGCTAAGGTCTTAGACTCGTACTCTGGCCTACTGGTTAAGGTCTTAACTCTTACTCTGGCCTACTGGTTAAGGTCTTAACTCTTACGCTGGCCTAATAGCTAAGGTCTTAGACTCGTACTCTGGCCTAGTAGCTAAGGTCTTAGATTCGTACTCTGGCCTAATGGTTAAGGTCTTAACTCTTTCTCTGGACTAATAGCTAAGGTCTTAACTCTTACTCTGGCCTACTGGTTAAGGTCTTAACTCTTACTCTGGCCTAATAGCTAAGGTCTTATCTCTTACTCTGGCCTAATAGCTAAGGTCTTAGACTCGTACTCTGGCCTAATGGTTAAGGTCTTAACTCTTACTCTGGCCTACTGGTTAAGGTCTTAACTCTTACTCTGGCCTAATAGCTATGGTCTTAGACTCGTACTCTGGCCTACTGGTTAAGGTCTTAACTCTTATTCTGGCCTAATAGCTAAGGTCTTAACTCTTCCTCCTGCCTAATAGCTAAGGTCTTAGACTCGTACTCTGGCCTAATGGTTAAGGTCTTAACTCTTACTCTGGCCTACTGGTTAAGGTCTTAGACTAGTACTCTGGCCTAATAGCTAAGGTCTTAGACTCGTACTCTGGCCTAATGGTTAAGGTCTTAACTCTTACTCTGGCGTACTGGTTAAGGTCTTAACTCTTACTCTGGCCTAATAGCTAAGGTCTTAACTCTTACTTTGGCCTAATAGCTAAGGTCTTAGACTCATACTCTGGCCTACTGGTTAAGGGCTTAACTCCTACTCTGGCCTACTGGTTAAGGTCTTAACTCTTACTCTGGCCTAATAGCTAAGGTCTTAGACTCGTACTCTGGCCTAATAGATAAGGTCTTAGACTCGTACTCTGGCCTAATGGTTAAGCTTTTAACTTCTACTCTGGCCTAAGAGCTAAGGTCTTAACTCTTACTCTGGCCTACTGGTTAAGGTCTTAACTCTTACTCTGGCCAACAGCTAAGGTCTTGGACTCGTACTCTGGCCTAATAGCTAAGGTCTTAACTCTTACTCTGGCCTAATAGCTAAGGTCTTAGCCTCGTACTCTGGCCTACTGGTTAAGGTCTTAACTCGTACTCTGGCCTAATGGTTACGGTCTTAACGCTTACTCTGGCCTAATAGCTAAGGTCTTAGACTCGTACTCTGGCCTAATAGCTAAGGTCTTAGACTCGTACTCTGGCCTGATGGTTAAGGTCTTAACTCTTACTCTGGCCTAATAGCTAAGGTCTTAGACTTGTACTGTGGCCTAATGGTTAAGGTCTTAACTTTTACTCTGGCCTTAGAGCTAAGGTCTCAACTCTTACTCTGGCCTAATAGCTAAGTTCTTAGCCTCGTACTCTGGCCTACTGGTTAAGGTCTTAACTCTTACTCTGGCCTACTAGTTAAGGTCTTAACTCTTACTCTGGCCTAATAGCTAAGGTCTTAGACTCGTACTCTGGCCTAATAGCTAAGGTCTTAGACTCGTACTCTGGCCTAATGGTTAAGGTCTTAACTCTTATTCTGGCCTAATAGCTAAGGTCTTAACTCCTACTCTGGCCTACTGGTTAAGGTCTTAACTCTTACTCTGGCCTACTGGTTAAGGTCTTAACTCTTACTATGGCCTAATAGCTAAGGTCTTAGACTCGTACTCTGGCCTAATAGCTAAGGTCTTAACTCTTACTCTGGCCTAATAGCTAACGTCTCAGACTCGAACTCTGGCCTACTGGTTAAGGTCTTAACTCTTACTCTGGCCTACTGGTTAAGGTCTTAACTCTTACCTTGGCCTAATAGCTAAGGTCTTAGACTCGTACTCTGAACTAATGGTTAAGGTCTTAACTCTTACTCTGGCCTAATAGCTAAGGTCTTAACTCTTAATCTGGCCTACTGGTTAAGGTCTTAACTCTTACTCTGGCCTACTGGTTAAGTTCTTAACTCTTACTATGGCCTAATAGCTAAGGTCTTAGACTCGTACTCTGGCCTAATAGCTAAGGTCTTAACTCTTACTCTGGACTAATAGCTAAGGTCTTAGACTTGTGATCTGGCCTACTGGTTAAGGTCTTAACTCTTACTCTGGCCTACTGGTTATGGTCTTAACTCTTACTCTGGCCTAATAGCTAAGGTCTTAGTCTCGTACTCTGGCCTAATGGTTAAGTTCTTAACTCTTACTCTGGCCTACTGGTTAAGGTCTTAACTCTTACGCTGGCCTAATTGCTAAGGTCTTAACTCTTACTCTGGCCTAATAGCTGTGGTCCTAGACTCGTACTCTGGCCTAATTGTTTAGGTTCTTAACTCTTACTCTGGCCTACTGGTTAAGGTCTTAACTCTTACTCTGGCCTAATAGCTAAGGTCTTAGACTCGTACTCTGGTGTAATGGTTAAGGTCTTAACTCTTACTCTGGCCTAATAGCTAAGATCTTAGACTCGTACTCTGGCCTACTGGTTAAGGTCTTATCTCTTACTCTGGCCTACTGGTTAAGGTCTTAACTCTTACTCTGGCCTAATAGCTAAGGTCTTAGACTCGTACTCTGGCCTAATGGTTAAGGTCTTAACTCTTATTCTGGCCTAATAGCTAAGGTCTTAACTCTTACTCTGGCCTACTGGTTAAGGTCTTAACTCTTACTCTGGCCTACTGGTTAAGGTATTAACTCTTACTATGGCCTAATAGCTAAGGTCTTAGACTCGTACTCTGGCCTAATAGCTAAGGTCTTAACTCTTACTCTGGCCTAATAGCTAACGTCTCAGACTCAAACTCTGGCCTACTGGTTAAGGTCTTAACTCTTACTCTGGCCTACTGGTTAAGGTCTTAACTCTTACCTTGGCTTAATAGCTAAGGTCTTAGACTCGTACTCTGGCCTAATGGTTAAGGTCTTAACTCTTACTCTGGCCAAATAGCTAAGGTCTTAACTCTTAATCTGGCCTACTGGTTAAGGTCTTAACTCTTACTCTGGCCTACTGGTTAAGGTCTTAACTCTTACTATGGCCTAATAGCTAAGGTCTTAGACTCGTACTCTGGCCTAATAGCTAAGGTCTTAACTCTTACTCTGGACTAATAGCTAAGGTCTTAGAATTGTGCTCTGGCCTACTGGTTAAGGTCTTAACTCTTACTCTGGCCTACTGGTTATGGTCTTAACTCTTACTCTGGCCTAATAGCTAAGGTCTTAGTCTCGTACTCTGGCCTAATGGTTAAGTTCTTAACTCTTACTCTGGCCTACTGGTTAAGGTCTTAACTCTTACGCTGGCCTAATTGCTAAGGTCTTAACTCTTACTCTGGCCTAATAGCTATTGTCCTAGACTCGTACTCTGGCCTAATGGTTAAGGTCTTAACTCTTACTCTGGCCTACTGGTTAAGGTCTTAACTCTTACTCTGGCCTAATAGCTAAGGTCTTAGACTCGTACTCTGGCCTAATGGTTAAGGTCTTAACTCTTACTCTGGCCAAATAGCTAAGGTCTTAACTCTTAATCTGGCCTACTGGTTAAGGTCTTAACTCTTACTCTGGCCTACTGGTTAAGGTCTTAACTCTTACTATGGCCTAATAGCTAAGGTCTTAGACTCGTACTCTGGCCTAATAGCTAAGGTCTTAACTCTTACTCTGGACTAATAGCTAAGGTCTTAGAATTGTGCTCTGGCCTACTGGTTAAGGTCTTAACTCTTACTCTGGCCTACTGGTTATGGTCTTAACTCTTACTCTGGCCTAATAGCTAAGGTCTTAGTCTCGTACTCTGGCCTAATGGTTAAGTTCTTAACTCTTACTCTGGCCTACTGGTTAAGGTCTTAACTCTTACGCTGGCCTAATTGCTAAGGTCTTAACTCTTACTCTGGCCTAATAGCTATTGTCCTAGACTCGTACTCTGGCCTAATGGTTAAGGTCTTAACTCTTACTCTGGCCTACTGGTTAAGGTCTTAACTCTTACTCTGGCCTAATAGCTAAGGTCTTAGACTCGTACTCTGGCCTAATGGTTAAGGTCTTAACTCTTACTCTGGCCTAATAGCTAAGATCTTAGACTCATACTCTGGCCTACTGGTTAAGGTCTTATCTCTAACTCTGGCCTACTGGTTAAGGTCTTAACTCTTACTCTGGCCTAATAGCTAAGGTCTTAGACTCGTACTCTGGCCAAATGGTTAAGGTCTTAACTCTTACTCTGGCCTACTGGTTAAGGTCTTAACTCTTACTCTGGCCAAATAGCTAAGGTCTTAGACTCGTACTCTGGCCTAATGGTTAAGGTCTTAACTCTAAATCTGGCCTACTGGTTAAGGTCTTAACTCTTAGTCAGGCCAAATAGCTAAGGTCTTAACTCTTACTCTGGCCTAATAGCAAAGGTCTTAGACTCGTAATATGGCCTAATAGCTAAGGTCTTAACTCTTACTCTGGCCTAATAGCTAAGGTCTTATACTCGTTCTATGGCCTACAGGTTAAGGTCTTAACTCTTACTCTGGCCTACTGGTTAAGGTCTTAACTCTTACTCTGGCCTACTGGTTAAGGTCTTAACTCTTACTCCTGCCTAATAGCTAAGGTCTTAGACTCATACTCTGGCCTAATGGTTAAGGTCTTAACTCTTACTCTGGCCTACTGGTTAAGGTCTTAGACTCGTACTCTGGCCTAATAGCTAAGGTCTTAACTCTTACTCTGGACTAATTGCTAAGGTCTTAGACTCGTACTCTGGCCTAATGGTTAAGGTCTTAACTCTTACTCTGGCCTAAAAGCTAAGGTCTTAGACTCGTATTGTGGCCTAATGGTTAAGGTCTTAACTCTTACGCTGGCCTAATAGCTAAGGTCTTAGACTCGTACTCTGGCCTAATAGCTAAGGTCTTTGACTCGTACTCTGGCCTAATGGTTAAGGTCTTAACTCTTACTCTGGCCTAATAGCTAAGGTCTTAACTCTTACTCTGGCCTACTGGTTAAGGTCTTAACTCTTACTCTGGCCTAATAGCTAAGGTCTTAGACTCGTACTCTGGCCTAATAGCTACGGTCTTAACTCTTACTCTGGCCTAATAGCTAAGGTCTTAGACTCGTACTCTGGCCTACTGGTTAAGGTCTTAACTCTTACTCTGGCCTAATAGCTAAGGTCTTAGACTCGTACTCTGGCCTAATAGCTAAGGTCTTAGGCCCGTACTCTGGCCTATTGGTTAAGGTCTTAACTCCTACTCTGGCCTAATAGCTAAGGTCTTAGACTCATACTCTGGCCTAATGGTTAAGGTCTTAACTTTTACACTGGACTAATAGCTAAGGTCTTAACTCTTACTCTGGACTAATAGCTAAGGTCTTAGACTCGTACTCTGGCCTACTGGTTAAGGTCTTAACTCTTACTCTGGCCTACTGGTTAAGGTCTTAACTCTTACGCTGGCCTAATAGCTAAGGTCTTAGACTCGTACTCTGGCCTAGTAGCTAAGGTCTTAGATTCGTACTCTGGCCTAATGGTTATGGTCTTAACTCTTTCTCTGGACTAATAGCTAAGGTCTTAACTCTTACTCTGGCCTACTGGTTAAGGTCTTAACTCTTACTCTGGCCTAATAGCTAAGGTCTTATCTCTTACTCTGGCCTAATAGCTAAGGTCCTAGACTCGTACTCTGGCCTAATGGTTAAGGTCTTAACTCTTACTCTGGCCTACTGGTTAAGGTCTTAACTCTTACTCTGGCCTAATAGCTATGGTCTTAGACTCGTACTCTGGCCTACTGGTTAAGGTCTTAACTCTTACTCTGGCCTAATAGCTAAGGTCTTAACTCTTACTCCTGCCTAATAGCTAAGGTCTTAGACTCGTACTCTGGCCTAATGGTTAAGGTCTTAACTCTTACTCTGGCCTACTGGTTAAGGTCTTAGACTCGTACTCTGGCCTAATAGGTAAGGTCTTAGACTCGTACTCTGGCCTAATGGTTAAGGTCTTAACTCTTACTCTGGCCTACTGGTTAAGGTCTTAACTCTTACTCTGGCCTAATAGCTAAGGTCTTAACTCTTACTCTGGCCTAATAGCTAAGGTCTTAGACTCGTACTCTGGCCTAATAGATAAGGTCTTAGACTCGTACTCTGGCCTAATGGTTAAGCTTTTAACTCCTACTCTGGCCTAATAGCTAAGGTCTTAACTCTTACTCTGGCCTACTGGTTAAGGTCTTAACTCTTACTCTGGCCTAATAGCTAAGGTCTTAACTCTTACTCTGGCCTAATAGCTAAGGTCTTAGACTCATACTCTGGCCTAATGGTAAGGTCTTAACTCTTACTCTGGCCTACTGGTTAAGGTCTTAACTCTTACTCTGGCCTAATAGCTAAGGTTTGAGACTCGTACTCTGGCCTACTGGTTAAGGTCTTAACTCTTACTCTGGCATAATAGCTAAGGTCTTAGACTCGTACTCTGGCCTAATAGCTAAGGTCTTAACTCTTACTCTGGCCTACTGGTTAAGGTCTTAACTCTTACTCTGGTCTAATAGCTAAGGTATTAGTCTTGTATTCTGGCCTACTGGTTAAGGTCTTAACTCTTACTCTGGCATAATAGCTAAGGTCTTAGACTCATACTCTGGCCTAATAGCTAATGTCTTAACTCTTACTCTGGCCTAATAGCTAATGTCTTAACTCTTACTCTGGCCTAATAGCTAAGGTCTTAGACTCGTACTCTGGCCTAATAGCTAAGGTCTTAACTCTTACTCTGGCCTACTGGTTAAGGTCTTAACTCTTACTCTGGCCTAACAGCTAAGGTTTTGGACTCGTACTCTGGCCTAATAGCTAAGGTCTTAGACTCGTACTATGGCCTGCAGGTTAAGGTCTTAACTCTTACTCGGGCCTTCTGGTTAAGGTCTTAACACTTACTCTGGCCTAGTAGCTAAGGTCTTAGACTCGTACTCTGGCCTAATGGTTAAGGTCTCAACTCTTACTCTGGCCTACTGGTTAAGGTCTTAACTCTTACTCTGGCCTAATAGCTAAGGTCTTAGGCCCGTACTCTGGCCTATTGGTTAAGGTCTGAACTCCTACTCTGGCCTAATAGCTAATGTCTTAGACTCGTACTCTGGCCTAATGGTTAAGGTCTTAACTTTTACACTGGACTAATAGCTAAGGTCTTAACTCTTACTCTGGACTAATAGCTAAGGTCTTAGACTCGTACTCTGGCCTACTGGTTAAGGTCTTAACTCTTACTCTGGCCTACTGGTTAAGGTCTTAACTCTTACGCTGGCCTAATAGCTAAGGTCTTAGACTCGTACTCTGGCCTAGTAGCTAAGGTCTTAGATTCGTACTCTGGCCTAATGGTTAAGGTCTTAACTCTTTCTCTGGACTAATAGCTAAGGTCTTAACTCTTACTCTGGCCTACTGGTTAAGGTCTTAACTCTTACTCTGGCCTAATAGCTAAGGTCTTATCTCTTACTCTGGCCTAATAGCTAAGGTCTTAGACTCGTACTCTGGCCTAATGGTTAAGGTCTTAACTCTTACTCTGGCCTACTGGTTAAGGTCTTAACTCTTACTCTGGCCTAATAGCTATGGTCTTAGACTCGTACTCTGGCCTACTGGTTAAGGTCTTAACTCTTACTCTGGCCTAATAGCTAAGGTCTTAACTCTTCCTCCTGCCTAATAGCTAAGGTCTTAGACTCGTACTCTGGCCTAATGGTTAAGGTCTTAACTCTTACTCTGGCCTACTGGTTAAGGTCTTAGACTAGTACTCTGGCCTAATAGCTAAGGTCTTAGACTCGTACTCTGGCCTAATGGTTAAGGTCTTAACTCTTACTCTGGCCTACTGGTTAAGGTCTTAACTCTTACTCTGGCCTAATAGCTAAGGTCTTAACTCTTACTTTGGCCTAATAGCTAAGGTCTTAGACTCATACTCTGGCCTACTGGTTAAGGTCTTAACTCTTACTCTGGCCTACTGGTTAAGGTCTTAACTCTTACTCTGGCCTAATAGCTAAGGTCTTAGACTCGTAATCTGGCCTAATAGATAAGGTCTTAGACTCGTACTCTGGCCTAATGGTTAAGCTTTTAACTTCTACTCTGGCCTAAGAGCTAAGGTCTTAACTCTTACTCTGGCCTACTGGTTAAGGTCTTAACTCTTACTCTGGCCTAATAGCTAAGGTCTTAACTCTTACTCTGGCCTAATAGCTAAGGTCTTAGACTCATACTCTGGCCTAATGGTAAGGTCTTAACTCTTACTCTGGCCTACTGGTTAAGGTCTTAACTCTTACTCTGGCCTAATAGCTAAGGTTTTAAACTCGTACTCTGGCCTACTGGTTAAGGTCTTAACTCTTACTCTGGCATAATAGCTAAGGTCTTAGACTCGTACTCTGGCCTAATAGCTAAGGTCTTAACTCTTACTCTGGCCTAATAGCTAATGTCTTAACTCTTACTCTGGCCTAATAGCTAAGGTCTTAGACTCGTACTCTGGCCTAATAGCTAAGGTCTTAACTCATACTCTGGCCTACTGGTTAAGGTCTTAACTCTTACTCTGGTCTAATAGCTAAGGTATTAGACTTGTATTCTGGCCTACTGGTTAAGGTCTTAAAACTTACTCTGGCATAATAGCTAAGGTCTTAGACTCGTACTCTGGCCTAATAGCTAAGGTCTTAACTCTTACTCTGGCCTAATAGCTAATGTCTTAACTCTTACTCTGGCCTAATAGCTAAGGTCTTAGACTCGTACTCTGGCCTAATAGCTAAGGTCTTGGACTCGTACTCTGGCCTAATAGCTAAGGTCTTAACTCTTACTCTGGCCTAATAGCTAAGGTCTTAGCCTCGTACTCTGGCCTACTGGTTAAGGTCTTAACTCGTACTCTGGCCTAATGGTTAAGGTCTTAACGCTTACTCTGGCCTAATAGCTAAGGTCTTAGACTCGTACTCTGGCCTAATAGCTAAGGTCTTAGACTCATACTCTGGCCTGATGGTTAAGGTCTTAACTCTTACTCTGGCCTAATAGCTAAGGTCTTAGACTCGTACTGTTGCCTAATGGTTAAGGTCTTAACTTTTACTCTGGCCTAATAGCTAAGGTCTCAACTCTTACTCTGGCCTAATAGCTAAGTTCTTAGCCTTGTACTCTGGCCTACTGGTTAAGGTCTTAACTCTTACTCTGGCCTACTAGTTAAGGTCTTAACTCTTACTCTGGCCTAATAGCTAAGGTCTTAGACTCGTACTCTGGCCTAATGGTTAAGGTCTTAACTCTTATTCTGGCCTAATAGCTAAGGTCTTAACTCTTACTCTGGCCTACTGGTTAAGGTCTTAACTCTTACTCTGGCCTACTGGTTAAGGTCTTAACTCTTACTATGGCCTAATAGCTAAGGTCTTAGACTCGTACTCTGGCCTAATAGCTAAGGTCTTAACTCTTACTCTGGCCTAATAGCTAACGTCTCAGACTCGAACTCTGGCCTACTGGTTAAGGTCTTAACTCTTACTCTGGCCTACTGGTTAAGGTCTTAACTCTTACCTTGGCCTAATAGCTAAGGTCTTAGACTCATACTCTGAACTAATGGTTAAGGTCTTAACTCTTACTCTGGCCTAATAGCTAAGGTCTTAACTCTTAATCTGGCCTACTGGTTAAGGTCTTAACTCTTACTCTGGCCTACTGGTTAAGTTCTTAACTCTTACTATGGCCTAATAGCTAAGGTCTTAGACTCGTACTCTGGCCTAATAGCTAAGGTCTTAACTCTTACTCTGGACTAATAGCTAAGGTCTTAGACTTGTGCTCTGGCCTACTGGTTAAGGTCTTAACTCTTACTCTGGCCTACTGGTTATGGTCTTAACTCTTACTCTGGCCTAATAGCTAAGGTCTTAGTCTCGTACTCTGGCCTAATGGTTAAGTTCTTAACTCTTACTCTGGCCTACTGGTTAAGGTCTTAACTCTTACGCTGGCCTAATTGCTAATGTCTTAACTCTTACTCTGGCCTAATAGCTGTGGTCCTAGACTCGTACTCTGGCCTAATTGTTTAGGTTCTTAACTCTTACTCTGGCCTACTGGTTAAGGTCTTAACTCTTACTCTGGCCTAATAGCTAAGGTCTTAGACTCGTACTCTGGTGTAATGGTTAAGGTCTTAACTCTTACTCTGGCCTAATAGCTAAGATCTTAGACTCGTACTCTGGCCTACTGGTTAAGGTATTATCTCTTACTCTGGCCTACTGGTTAAGGTCTTAACTCTTACTCTGGCCTAATAGCTAAGGTCTTAGACTCGTACTCTGGCCTAATGGTTAAGGTCTTAACTCTTATTCTGGCCTAATAGCTAAGGTCTTAACTCTTACTCTGGCCTACTGGTTAAGGTCTTAACTCTTACTCTGGCCTACTGGTTAAGGTATTAACTCATACTATGGCCTAATAGCTAAGGTCTTAGACTCGTACTCTGGCCTAATAGCTAAGGTCTTAACTCTTACTCTGGCCTAATAGCTAACGTCTCAGACTCAAACTCTGGCCTAATGGTTAAGGTCTTAACTCTTACTCTGGCCTACTGGTTAAGGTCTTAACTCTTACCTTGGCCTAATAGCTAAGGTCTTAGACTCGTACTCTGGCCCAATGGTTAAGGTCTTAACTCTTACTCTGGCCAAATAGCTAAGGTCTTAACTCTTAATCTGGCCTACTGGTTAAGGTCTTAACTCTTACTCTGGCCTACTGGTTAAGGTCTTAACTCTTACTATGGCCTAATAGCTAAGGTCTTAGACTCGTACTCTGGCCTAATAGCTAAGGTCTTAACTCTTACTCTGGACTAATAGCTAAGGTCTTAGACTTGTGCTCTGGCCTACTGGTTAAGGTCTTAACTCTTACTCTGGCCTACTGGTTATGGTCTTAACTCTTACTCTGGCCTAATAGCTAAGGTCTTAGTCTCGTACTCTGGCCTAATGGTTAAGTTCTTAACTGTTACTCTGGCCTACTGGTTAAGGTCTTAACTCTTATGCTGGCCTAATTGCTAAGGTCTTAACTCTTACTCTGGCCTAATAGCTGTGGTCCTAGACTCGTACTCTGGCCTAATGGTTAAGGTCTTAACTCTTACTCTGGCCTACTGGTTAAGGTCTTAACTCTTACTCTGGCCTAATAGCTAAGGTCTTAGACTCGTACTCTGGCCTAATGGTTAAGGTCTTAACTCTTACTCTGGCCTAATAGCTAAGATCTTAGACTCATACTCTGGCCTACTGGTTAAGGTCTTATCTCTAACTCTGGCCTACTGGTTAAGGTCTTAACTCTTACTCTGGCCTAATAGCTAAGGTCTTAGACTCGTACTCTGGCCTAATGGTTAAGGTCTTAACTCTTACTCTGGCCTACTGGTTAAGGTCTTAACTCTTACTCTGGCCAAATAGCTAAGGTCTTAGACTCGTACTCTGGCCTAATGGTTAAGGTCTTAACTCTAAATCTGGCCTACTGGTTAAGGTCTTAACTCTTAGTCAGGCCAAATAGCTAAGGTCTTAACTCTTACTCTGGCCTAATAGCAAAGGTCTTAGACTCGTAATATGGCCTAATAGCTAAGGTCTTAACTCTTACTCTGGCCTAATAGCTAAGGTCTTATACTCGTACTATGGCCTACAGGTTAAGGTCTTAACTCTTACTCTGGCCTACTGGTTAAGGTCTTAACTCTTACTCTGGCCTACTGGTTAAGGTCTTAACTCTTACTCCTGCCTAATAGCTAAGGTCTTAGACTCATACTCTGGCCTAATGGTTAAGGTCTTAACTCTTACTCTGGCCTACTGGTTAAGGTCTTAGACTCGTACTCTGGCCTAATAGCTAAGGTCTTAACTCTTACTCTGGACTAATTGCTAAGGTCTTAGACTCGTACTCTGGCCTAATGGTTAAGGTCTTAACTCTTACTCTGGCCTAAAAGCTAAGGTCTTAGACTCGTATTGTGGCCTAATGGTTAAGGTCTTAACTCTTACGCTGGCCTAATAGCTAAGGTCTTAGACTCGTACTCTGGCCTAATAGCTAAGGTCTTTGACTCGTACTCTGGCCTACTGGTTAAGGTCTTAACTCTTACTCTGGCCTAATAGCTAAGGTCTTAGACTCGTACTCTGGCCTAATAGCTACGGTCTTAACTCTTACTCTGGCCTAATAGCTAAGGTCTTAGACTCGTACTCTGGCCTACTGGTTAAGGTCTTAACTCTTACTCTGGCCTAATAGCTAAGGTCTTAGACTCGTACTCTGGCCTAATAGCTAAGGTCTTAGGCCCGTACTCTGGCCTATTGGTTAAGGTCTTAACTCCTACTCTGGCCTAATAGCTAAGGTCTTAGACTCATACTCTGGCCTAATGGTTAAGGTCTTAACTTTTACACTGGACTAATAGCTACGGTCTTAACTCTTACTCTGGACTAATAGCTAAGGTCTTAGACTCGTACTCTGGCCTACTGGTTAAGGTCTTAACTCTTACTCTGGCATACTGGTTAAGGTCTTAACTCTTACGCTGGCCTAATAGCTAAGGTCTTAGACTCGTACTCTGGCCTAGTAGCTAAGGTCTTAGATTTGTACTCTGGCCTAATGGTTAAGGTCTTAACTATTTCTCTGGACTAATAGCTAAGGTCTTAACTCTTACTCTGGCCTACTGGTTAAGGTCTTAACTCTTACTCTGGCCTAATAGCTAAGGTCTTATCTCTTACTCTGGCCTAATAGCTAAGGTCTTAGACTCGTACTCTGGCCTAATGGTTAAGGTCTTAACTCTTACTCTGGCCTACTGGTTAAGGTCTTAACTCTTACTCTGGCCTAATAGCTATGGTCTTAGACTCGTACTCTGGCCTACTGGTTAAGGTCTTAACTCTTACTCTGGCCTAATAGCTAAGGTCTTAACTCTTACTCCTGCCTAATAGCTAAGGTCTTAGACTCGTACTCTGGCCTAATGGTTAAGGTCTTAACTCTTACTCTGGCCTACTGGTTAAGGTCTTAGACTCGTACTCTGGCCTAATAGGTAAGGTCTTAGACTCGTACTCTGGCCTAATGGTTAAGGTCTTAACTCTTACTCTGGCCTACTGGTTAAGGTCTTAACTCTTACTCTGGCCTAATAGCTAAGGTCTTAACTCTTACTCTGGCCTAATAGCTAAGGTCTTAGACTCGTACTCTGGCCTAATAGATAAGGTCTTAGACTCGTACTCTGGCCTAATGGTTAAGCTTTTAACTCCTACTCTGGCCTAATAGCTAAGGTCTTAACTCTTACTCTGGCCTACTGGTTAAGGTCTTAACTCTTACTCTGGCCTAATAGCTAAGGTCTTAACTCTTACTCTGGCCTAATAGCTAAGGTCTTAGACTCATACTCTGGCCTAATGGTAAGGTCTTAACTCTTACTCTGGCCTACTGGTTAAGGTCTTAACTCTTACTCTGGCCTAATAGCTAAGGTTTGAGACTCGTACTCTGGCCTACTGGTTAAGGTCTTAACTCTTACTCTGGCATAATAGCTAAGGTCTTAGACTCGTTCTCTGGCCTAATAGCTAAGGTCTTAACTCTTACTCTGGCCTACTGGTTAAGTTCTTAATTCTTACTCTGGTCTAATAGCTAAGGTATTAGTCTTGTATTCTGGCCTACTGGTTAAGGTCTTAACACTTACTCTGGCATAATAGCTAAGGTCTTAGACTCGTACTCTGGCCTAATAGCTAATGTCTTAACTCTTACTCTGGCCTAATAGCTAATGTCTTAACTCTTACTCTGGCCTAATAGCTAAGGTCTTAGACTCGTACTCTGGCCTAATAGCTAAGGTCTTAACTCTTACTCTGGCCTACTGGTTAAGGTCTTAACTCTTACTCTGGCCTAACAGCTAAGGTCTTGGACTCGTACTCTGGCCTAATAGCTAAGGTCTTAGACTCGTACTATGGCCTGCAGGTTAAGGTCTTAACTCTTACTCGGGCCTTCTGGTTAAGGTCTTAACACTTACTCTGGCCTAATAGCTAAGGTCTTAGACTCATACTCTGGCCTAATGGTTAAGGTCTCAACTCTTACTCTGGCCTACTGGTTAAGGTCTTAACTCTTACTCTGGCCTAATAGCTAAGGTCTTAGGCCCGTACTCTGGCCTATTGGTTAAGGTCTGAACTCCTACTCTGGCCTAATAGCTAATGTCTTAGACTCGTACTCTGGCCTAATGGTTAAGGTCTTAACTTTTACACTGGACTAATAGCTAAGGTCTTAACTCTTACTCTGGACTAATAGCTAAGGTCTTAGACTCGTACTCTGGCCTACTGGTTAAGGTCTTAACTCTTACTCTGGCCTACTGGTTAAGGTCTTAACTCTTACGCTGGCCTAATAGCTAAGGTCTTAGACTCGTACTCTGGCCTAGTAGCTAAGGTCTTAGATTCGTACTCTGGCCTAATGGTTAAGGTCTTAACTCTTTCTCTGGACTAATAGCTAAGGTCTTAACTCTTACTCTGGCCTACTGGTTAAGGTCTTAACTCTTACTCTGGCCTAATAGCTAAGGTCTTATCTCTTACTCTGGCCTAATAGCTAAGGTCTTAGACTCGTACTCTGGCCTAATGGTTAAGGTCTTAACTCTTACTCTGGCCTACTGGTTAAGGTCTTAACTGTTACTCTGGCCTAATAGCTATGGTCTTAGACTCGTACTCTGGCCTACTGGTTAAGGTCTTAACTCTTACTCTGGCCTAATAGCTAAGGTCTTAACTCTTCCTCCTGCCTAATAGCTAAGGTCTTAGACTCGTACTCTGGCCTAATGGTTAAGGTCTTAACTCTTACTCTGGCCTACTGGTTAAGGTCTTAGACTAGTACTCTGGCCTAATAGCTAAGGTCTTAGACTCGTACTCTGGCCTAATGGTTAAGGTCTTAACTCTTACTCTGGCCTACTGGTTAAGGTCTTAACTCTTACTCTGGCCTAATAGCTAAGGTCTTAACTCTTACTTTGGCCTAATAGCTAAGGTCTTAGACTCATACTCTGGCCTACTGGTTAAGGTCTTAACTCTTACTCTGGCCTACTGGTTAAGGTCTTAACTCTTACTCTGGCCTAATAGCTAAGGTCTTAGACTCGTACTCTGGCCTAATAGATAAGGTCTTAGACTCGTACTCTGGCCTAATGGTTAAGCTTTTAACTTCTACTCTGGCCTAAGAGCTAAGGTCTTAACTCTTACTCTGGCCTACTGGTTAAGGTCTTAACTCTTACTCTGGCCTAATAGCTAAGGTCTTAACTCTTACTCTGGCCTAATAGCTAAGTTCTTAGACTCATACTCTGGCCTAATGGTAAGGTCTTAACTCTTACTCTGGCCTAATAGCTAAGGTTTTAGACTCGTACTCTGGCCTACTGGTTAAGGTCTTAACTCTTACTCTGGCATAATAGCTAAGGTCTTAGACTCGTACTCTGGCCTAATAGCTAAGGTCTTAACTCTTACCCTGGCCTAATAGCTAATGTCTTAACTCTTACTCTGGCCTAATAGCTAAGGTCTTAGACTCGTACTCTGGCCTAATAGCTAAGGTCTTAACTCATACTCTGGCCTACTGGTTAAGGTCTTAACTCTTACACTGGTCTAATAGCTAAGGTATTAGACTTGTATTCTGGCCTACTGGTTAAGGTCTTAACTCTTACTCTGGCATAATAGCTAAGGTCTTAGACTCGTACTCTGGCCTAATAGCTAAGGTCTTAACTCTTACTCTGGCCTAATAGCTAATGTCTTAACTCTTACTCTGGCCTAATAGCTAAGGTCTTAGACTCGTACTCTGGCCTAATAGCTAAGGTCTTGGACTCGTACTCTGGCCTAATAGCTAAGGTCTTAACTCTTACTCTGGCCTAATAGCTAAGGTCTTAGCCTCGTACTCTGGCCTACTGGTTAAGGTCTTAACTCATACTCTGGCCTAATGGTTAAGGTCTTAACGCTTACTCTGGCCTAATAGCTAAGGTCTTAGACTCGTACTCTGGCCTAATAGCTAAGGTCTTAGACTCGTACTCTGGCCTGATGGTTAAGGTCTTAACTCTTACTCTGGCCTAATAGCTAAGGTCTTAGAGTTGTACTGTTGCCTAATGGCTAAGGTCTTAACTTTTACTCTGGCCTAATAGCTAAGGTCTCAACTCTTACTCTGGCCTAATAGCTAAGTTCTTAGCCTTGTACTCTGGCCTACTGGTTAAGGTCTTAACTCTTACTCTGGCCTACTAGTTAAGGTCTTAACTCTTACTCTGGCCTAATAGCTAAGGTCTTAGACTCGTACTCTGGCCTAATAGCTAAGGTCTTAGACTCGTACTCTGGCCTAATGGTTAAGGTCTTAACTCTTATTCTGGCCTAATAGCTAAGGTCTTAACTCTTACTCTGGCCTACTGGTTAAGGTCTTAACTCTTACTCTGGCCTACTGGTTAAGGTCTTAACTCTTACTATGGCCTAATAGCTAAGGTCTTAGACTCGTACTCTGGCCTAATAGCTAAGGTCTTAACTCTTACTCTGGCCTAATAGCTAACGTCTCAGACTCAAACTCTGGCCTACTGGTTAAGGTCTTAACTCTTACTCTGGCCTACTGGTTAAGGTCTTAACTCTTACCTTGGCCTAATAGCTAGGGTCTTAGACTCATACTCTGGCCTAATGGTTAAGGTCTTAACTCTTACTCTGGCCTAATAGCTAAGGTCTTAACTCTTAATCTGGCCTACTGGTTAAGGTCTTAACTCTTACTCTGGCCTACTGGTTAAGTTCTTAACTCTTACTATGGCCTAATAGCTAAGGTCTTAGACTCGTACTCTGGCCTAATAGCTAAGGTCTTAACTCTTACTCTGGACTAATAGCTAAGGTCTTAGACTTGTGCTCTGGCCTACTGGTTAAGGTCTTAACTCTTACTCTGGCCTACTGTTTATGGTCTTAACTCTTACTCTGGCCTAATAGCTAAGGTCTTAGTCTCGTACTCTGGCCTAATGGTTAAGTTCTTAACTCTTACTCTGGCCTACTGGTTAAGGTCTTAACTCTTACGCTGGCCTAATTGCTAAGGTCTTAACTCTTACTCTGGCCTAATAGCTGTGGTCCTAGACTCGTACTCTGGCCTAATTGTTTAGGTTCTTAACTCTTACTCTGGCCTACTGGTTAAGGTCTTAACTCTTACTCTGGCCTAATAGCTAAGGTCTTAGACTCGTACTCTGGCCTAATGGTTAAGGTCTTAACTCTTATTCTGGCCTAATAGCTAAGGTCTTAACTCTTACTCTGGCCTACTGGTTAAGGTCTTAACTCTTACTCTGGCCTACTGGTTAAGGTATTAACTCTTACTATGGCCTAATAGCTAAGGTCTCAGACTCAAACTCTGGCCTAATAGCTAAGGTCTTAACTCTTACTCTGGCCTAATAGCTAACGTCTCAGACTCAAACTCTGGCCTACTTGTTAAGGTCTTAACTCTTACTCTGGCCTACTGGTTAAGGTCTTAACTCTTACCTTGGCCTAATAGCTAAGGTCTTAGACTCGTATTCTGGCCTAATGGTTAAGGTCTTAACTCTTACTCTGGCCTAATAGCTAAGGTCTTAACTCTTAATCTGGCCTACTGGTTAAGGTCTTAACTCTTACTCTGGCCTACTGGTTAAGGTCTTAACTCTTACTATGGCCTAATAGCTAAGGTCTTAGACTCGTACTCTGGCCTAATAGCTAAGGTCTTAACTCTTACTCTGGACTAATAGCTAAGGTCTTAGACTTGTGCTCTGGCCTACTGGTTAAGGTCTTAACTCTTACTCTGGCCTACTGGTTATGGTCTTAACTCTTACTCTGGCCTAATAGCTAAGGTCTTAGTCTCGTACTCTGGCCTAATGGTTAAGTTCTTAACTCTTACTCTGGCCTACTGGTTAAGGTCTTAACTCTTACGCTGGCCTAATTGCTAAGGTCTTAACTCTTACTCTGGCCTAATAGCTATGGTCCTAGACTCGTACTCTGGCCTAATGGTTAAGGTCTTAACTCTTACTCTGGCCTACTGGTTAAGGTCTTAACTCTTACTCTGGCCTAATAGCTAAGGTCTTAGACTCGTACTCTGGCCTAATGGTTAAGGTCTTAACTCTTACTCTGGCCTTATAGCTAAGATCTTAGACTCATACTCTGGCCTACTGGTTAAGGTCTTATCTCTAACTCTGGCCTACTGGTTAAGGTCTTAACTCTTACTCTGGCCTAATAGCTAAGGTCTTAGACTCGTACTCTGGCCTAATGGTTAAGGTCTTAACTCTTACTCTGGCCTACTGGTTAAGGTCTTAACTCTTACTCTGGCCAAATAGCTAAGGTCTTAGACTCGTACTCTGGCCTAATGGTTAAGGTCTTAACTCTAAATCTGGCCTACTGGTGAAGGTCTTAACTCTTAGTCAGGCCAAATAGCTAAGGTCTTAACTCTTACTCTGGCCTAATAGCAAACGTCTTAGACTCGTAATATGGCCTAATAGCTAAGGTCTTAACTCTTACTCTGGCCTAATAGCTAAGGTCTTATACTCGTACTATGGCCTACGGGTTAAGGTCTTAACTCTTACTCTGGCCTACTGGTTAAGGTCTTAACTCTTACTCTGGCCTACTGGTTAAGGTCTTAACTCTTACTCCTGCCTAATAGCTAAGGTCTTAGACTCATACTCTGGCCTAATGGTTAAGGTCTTAACTCTTACTCTGGCCTACTGGTTAAGGTCTTAGACTCGTACTCTGGCCTAATAGCTAAGGTCTTAACTCTTACTCTGGACTAATTGCTAAGGTCTTAGACTCGTACTCTGGCCTAATGGTTAAGGTCTTAACTCTTACTCTGGCCTACTGGTTAAGGTCTTAACTCTTACTCTGGCCTAATAGCTAAGGTCTTAGACTCATATTGTGGCCTAATGGTTAAGGTCTTAACTCTTACGCTGGCCTAATAGCTAAGGTCTTAGAATCGTACTCTGGCCTAATAGCTAAGGTCTTAGACTCGTACTCTGGCCTAATGGTTAAGGTCTTAACTCTTACTCTGGCCTAATAGCTAAGGTCTTAACTCTTACTCTGGCCTACTGGTTAAGGTCTTAACTCTTACTCTGGCCTAATAGCTAAGGTCTTAGACTCGTACTCTGGCCTAATAGCTACGGTCTTAACTCTTACTCTGGCCTAATAGCTAAGGTCTTAGACTCGTACTCTGGCCTACTGGTTAAGGTCTTAACTCTTACGCTGGCCTAATAGCTAAGGTCTTAGACTCGTACTCTGGCCTAGTAGCTAAGGTCTTAGATTCGTACTCTGGCCTAATGGTTAAGGTCTTAACTCTTTCTCTGGACTAATAGCTAAGGTCTTAACTCTTACTCTGGCCTACTGGTTAAGGTCTTAACTCTTACTCTGGCCTAATAGCTAAGGTCTTATCTCTTACTCTGGCCTAATAGCTAAGGTCTTAGACTCGTACTCTGGCCTAATGGTTAAGGTCTTAACTCTTACTCTGGCCTACTGGTTAAGGTCTTAACTCTTACTCTGGCCTAATAGCTATGGTCTTAGACTCGTACTCTGGCCTACTGGTTAAGGTCTTAACTCTTACTCTGGCCTAATAGCTAAGGTCTTAACTCTTACTCCTGCCTAATAGCTAAGGTCTTAGACTCGTACTCTGGCCTAATGGTTAAGGTCTTAACTCTTACTCTGGCCTACTGGTTAAGGTCTTAGACTCGTACTCTGGCCTAATAGCTAAGGTCTTAGACTCGTACTCTGGCCTAATGGTTAAGGTCTTAACTCTTACTCTCGCCTACTGGTTAAGGTCTTAACTCTTACTCTGGCCTAATAGCTAAGTTCTTAACTCTTACTCTGGCCTAATAGCTAAGGTCTTAGACTCGTACTCTGGCCTAATAGATAAGGTCTTAGACTCGTACTCTGGCCTAATGGTTAAGCTTTTAACTCCTACTCTGGCCTAATAGCTAAGGTCTTAACTCTTACTCTGGCCTACTGGTTAAGGTCTTAACTCTTACTCTGGCCTAATAGCTAAGGTCTTAACTCTTACTCTGGCCTAATAGCTAAGGTCTTAGACTCATACTCTGGCCTAATGGTAAGGTCTTAACTCTTACTCTGGCCTACTGGTTAAGGTCTTAACTCTTACTCTGGCCTAATAGCTAAGGTTTGAGACTCGTACTCTGGCCTACTGGTTAAGGTCTTAACTCTTACTCTGGCATAATAGCTAAGGTCTTAGACTCGTACTCTGGCCTAATAGCTAAGGTCTTAACTCTTACTCTGGCCTACTGGTTAAGGTCTTAACTCTTACTCTGGTCTAATAGCTAAGGTATTAGTCTTGTATTCTGGCCTACTGGTTAAGGTCTTAACTCTTACTCTGGCATAATAGCTAAGGTCTTAGACTCGTACTCAGGCCTAATAGCTAAGGTCTTAACTCTTACTCTGGCCTAATAGCTAATGTCTTAACTCTTACTCTGGCCTAATAGCTAAGGTCTTAGACTCGTACTCTGGCCTAATAGCTAAGGTCTTAACTCTTACTCTGGCCTACTGGTTAAGGTCTTAACTCTTACTCTGGCCTAACAGCTAAGGTCTTGGACTCGTACTCTGGCCTAATAGCTAAGGTCTTAGACTCGTACTATGGCCTGCAGGTTAAGGTCTTAACTCTTACTCAGGCCTTCAGGTTAAGGTCTTAACACTTACTCTGGCCTAATAGCTAAGGTCTTAGACTCGTACTCTGGCCTAATGGTTAAGGTCTCAACATTTACTCTGGCCTACTGGTTAAGGTCTTAACTCTTACTCTGGCCTAATAGCTAAGGTCTTAGGCCCGTACTCTGGCCTATTGGTTAAGGTCTTAACTCCTACTCTGGCCTAATAGCTAATGTCTTAGACTCGTACTCTGGCCTAATGGTTAAGGTCTTAACTTTTACACTGGACTAATAGCTAAGGTCTTAACTCTTACTCTGGACTAATAGCTAAGGTCTTAGACTCGTACTCTGGCCTACTGGTTAAGGTCTTAACGCTTACTCTGGCCTACTGGTTAAGGTCTTAACTCTTACGCTGGCCTAATAGCTAAGGTCTTAGACTCGTACTCTGGCCTAGTAGCTAAGGTCTTAGATTCGTACTCTGGCCTAATGGTTAAGGTCTTAACTCTTTCTCTGGACTAATAGCTAAGGTCTTAACTCTTACTCTGGCCTACTGGTTAAGGTCTTAACTCTTACTCTGGCCTAATAGCTAAGGTCTTATCTCTTACTCTGGCCTAATAGCTAAGGTCTTAGACTCGTACTCTGGCCTAATGGTTAAGGTCTTAACTCTTACTCTGGCCTACTGGTTAAGGTCTTAACTCTTACTCTGGCCTAATAGCTATGGTCTTAGACTCGTACTCTGGCCTACTGGTTAAGGTCTTAACTCTTACTCTGGCCTAATAGCTAAGGTCTTAACTCTTCCTCCTGCCTAATAGCTAAGGTCTTAGACTCGTACTCTGGCCTAATGGTTAAGGTCTTAACTCTTACTCTGGCCTACTGGTTAAGGTCCTAGACTAGTACTCTGGCCTAATAGCTAAGGTCTTAGACTCGTACTCTGGCCTAATGGTTAAGGTCTTAACTCTTACTCTGGCCTACTGGTTAGGTCTTAACTCTTACTCTGGCCTAATAGCTAAGGTCTTAACTCTTACTTTGGCCTAATAGCTAAGGTCTTAGACTCATACTCTGGCCTACTGGTTAAGGTCTTAACTCTTACTCTGGCCTACTGGTTAAGGTCTTAACTCTTACTCTGGCCTAATAGCTAAGGTCTTAGACTCGTACTCTGGCCTAATAGATAAGGTCTTAGACTCGTACTCTGGCCTAATGGTTAAGCTTTTAACTTCTACTCTGGCCTAAGAGCTAAGGTCTTAACTCTTACTCTGGCCTACTGGTTAAGGTCTTAACTCTTACTCTGGCCTAATAGCTAAGGTCTTAACTCTTACTCTGGCCTAATAGCTAAGGTCTTAGACTCATACTCTGGCCTAATGGTAAGGTCTTAACTCTTACTCTGGCCTACTGGTTAAGGTCTTAACTCTTACTCTGGCCTAATAGCTAAGGTTTTAGACTCGTACTCTGGCCTACTGGTTAAGGTCTTAACTCTTACTCTGGCATAATAGCTAAGGTCTCAGACTCGTACTCTGGCCTAATAACTACGGTCTTAACTCTTACTCTGGCCTAATAGCTAATGTCTTAACTCTTACTCTGGCCTAATAGCTAAGGTCTTAGACTCGTACTCTGGCCTAATAGCTAAGGTCTTAACTCATACACTGGCCTACTGGTTAAGGTCTTAACTCTTACTCTGGTCTAATAGCTAAGGTATTAGACTCGTACTCTGGCCTAATAGCTAAGGTCTTAACTCTTACTCTGGCCTAATAGCTAATGTCTTAACTCTTACTCTGGCCTAATAGCTAAGGTCTTAGACTCGTACTCTGGCCTAATAGCTAAGGTCTTAACTCTTACTCTGGCCTACTGGTTAAGGTCTTAACTCTTACTCTGGCCAACAGCTAAGGTCTTGGACTCGTACTCTGGCCTAATAGCTAAGGTCTTAACTCTTACTCTGGCCTAATAGCTAAGGTCTTAGCCTCGTACTCTGGCCTACTGGTTAAGGTCTTAACTCGTACTCTGGCCTGATGGTTAAGGTCTTAACTCTTACTCTGGCCTAATAGCTAAGGTCTTAGACTCGTACTGTTGCCTAATGGTTAAGGTCTTAACTTTTACTCTGGCCTAATAGCTAAGGTCTCAACTCTTACTCTGGCCTAATAGCTAAGTTCTTAGCCTTGTACTCTGGCCTACTGGTTAAGGTCTTAACTCTTACTCTGGCCTACTAGTTAAGGTCTTAACTCTTACTCTGGCCTAATAGCTAAGGTCTTAGACTCGTACTCTGGCCTAATAGCTAAGGTCTTAGACTCGTACTCTGGCCTAATGGTTAAGGTCTTAACTCTTATTCTGGCCTAATAGCTATGGTCTTAACTCTTACTCTGGCCTACTGGTTAAGGTCTTAACTCTTACTCTGGCCTACTGGTTAAGGTCTTAACTCTTACTATGGCCTAATAGCTAAGGTCTTAGACTCGTACTCTGGCCTAATAGCTAAGGTCTTTACTCTGGCCTAATAGCTAACGTCTCAGACTCGAACTCTGGCCTACTGGTTAAGGTCTTAACTCTTACTCTGGCCTCCTGGTTAAGGTCTTAACTCTTACCTTGGCCTAATAGCTAGGGTCTTAGACTCGTACTCTGGCCTAATAGCTAAGGTCTTAGACTCGTACTCTGGCCTAATGGTTAAGGTCTTAACTCTTATTCTGGCCTAATAGCTAAGGTCTTAACTCTTACTCTGGCCTACTGGTTAAGGTCTTAACTCTTACTCTGGCCTACTGGTTAAGGTCTTAACTCTTACTATGGCCTAATAGCTAAGTTCTTAACTCTTACTCTGGACTAATAGCTAAGGTCTTAGACTTGTGCTCTGGCCTACTGGTTAAGGTCTTAACTCTTACTCTGGCCTACTGGTTATGGTCTTAACTCTTACTCTGGCCTAATAGCTAAGGTCTTAGTCTCGTACTCTGGCCTAATGGTTAAGTTCTTAACTCTTACTCTGGCCTACTGGTTAAGGTCTTAACTCTTACGCTGGCCTAATTGCTAAGGTCTTAACTCTTACTCTGGCCTAATAGCTGTGGTCCTAGACTCGTACTCTGGCCTAATTGTTTAGGTTCTTAACTCTTACTCTGGCCTACTGGTTAAGGTCTTAACTCTTACTCTGGCCTAATAGCTAAGGTCTTAGACTCGTACTCTGGTGTAATGGTTAAGGTCTTAACTCTTACTCTGGCCTAATAGCTAAGATCTTAGACTCGTACTCTGGCCTACTGGTTAAGGTCTTATCTCTTACTCTGGCCTACTGGTTAAGGTCTTAACTCTTACTCTGGCCTAATAGCTAAGGTCTTAGACTCGTACTCTGGCCTAATGGTTAAGGTCTTAACTCTTATTCTGGCCTAATAGCTAAGGTCTTAACTCTTACTCTGGCCTACTGGTTAAGGTCTTAACTCTTACTCTGGCCTACTGGTTAAGGTATTAACTCTTACTATGGCCTAATAGCTAAGGTCTCAGACTCAAACTCTGGCCTAATAGCTAAGGTCTTAACTCTTACTCTGGCCTAATAGCTAACGTCTCAGACTCAAACTCTGGCCTACTTGTTAAGGTCTTAACTCTTACTCTGGCCTACTGGTTAAGGTCTTAACTCTTACCTTGGCCTAATAGCTAAGGTCTTAGACTCGTACTCTGGCCTAATGGTTAAGGTCTTAACTCTTACTCTGGCCTAATAGCTAAGGTCTTAACTCTTAATCTGGCCTACTGGTTAAGGTCTTAACTCTTACTCTGGCCTACTGGTTAAGGTCTTAACTCTTACTATGGCCTAATAGCTAAGGTCTTAGACTCGTACTCTGGCCTAATAGCTAAGGTCTTAACTCTTACTCTGGACTAATAGCTAAGGTCTTAGACTTGTGCTCTGGCCTACTGGTTAAGGTCTTAACTCTTACTCTGGCCTACTGGTTATGGTCTTAACTCTTACTCTGGCCTAATAGCTAAGGTCTTAGTCTCGTACTCTGGCCTAATGGTTAAGTTCTTAACTCTTACTCTGGCCTACTGGTTAAGGTCTTAACTCTTACGCTGGCCTAATTGCTAAGGTCTTAACTCTTACTCTGGCCTAATAGCTACGGTCCTAGACTCGTACTCTGGCCTAATGGTTAAGGTCTTAACTCTTACTCTGGCCTACTGGTTAAGGTCTTAACTCTTACTCTGGCCTAATAGCTAAGGTCTTAGACTCGTACTCTGGCCTAATGGTTAAGGTCTTAACTCTTACTCTGGCCTAATAGCTAAGATCTTAGACTCATACTCTGGCCTACTGGTTAAGGTCTTATCTCTAACTCTGGCCTACTGGTTAAGGTCTTAACTCTTACTCTGGCCTAATAGCTAAGGTCTTAGACTCGTACTCTGGCCTAATGGTTAAGGTCTTAACTCTTATTCTGGCCTAATAGCTAAGGTCTTAACTCTTACTCTGGCCTACTGGTTAAGGTCTTAACTCTTACTTTGGCCTACTGGTTAAGGTATTAACTCTTACTATGGCCTAATAGCTAAGGTCTCAGACTCAAACTCTGGCCTAATAGCTAAGGTCTTAACTCTTACTCTGGCCTAATAGCTAACGTCTCAGACTCAAACTCTGGCCTACTTGTTAAGGTCTTAACTCTTACTCTGGCCTACTGGTTAAGGTCTTAACTCTTACCTTGGCCTAATAGCTAAGGTCTTAGACTCGTACTCTGGCCTAATGGTTAAGGTCTTAACTCTTACTCTGGCCTAATAGCTAAGGTCTTAACTCTTAATCTGGCCTACTGGTTAAGGTCTTAACTCTTACTCTGGCCTACTGGTTAAGGTCTTAACTCTTACTATGGCCTAATAGCTAAGGTCTTAGACTCGTACTCTGGCCTAATAGCTAAGGTCATAACTCTTACTCTGGACTAATAGCTAAGGTCTTAGACTTGTGCTCTGGCCTACTGGTTAAGGTCTTAACTCTTACTCTGGACTACTGGTTATGGTCTTAACTCTTACTCTGGTCTAATAGCTAAGGTAGTAGACTTGTATTCTGGCCTACTGGTTAAGGTCTTAACTCTTACTCTGGCATAATAGCTAAGGTCTTAGACTCGTACTCTGGCCTAATAGCTAAGGTCTTAACTCTTACTCTGGCCTAATAGCTAATGTCTTAACTCTTACTCTGGCCTAATAGCTAAGGTCTTAGACTCGTACTCTGGCCTAATAGCTAAGGTCTTAACTCTTACTCTGGCCTACTGGTTAAGGTCTTAACTCTTACTCTGGCCAACAGCTAAGGTCTTGGACTCGTACTCTGGCCTAATAGCTAAGGTCTTAACTCTTACTCTGGCCTAATAGCTAAGGTCTTAGCCTCGTACTCTGGCCTACTGGTTAAGGTCTTAACTCGTACTCTGGCCTAATGGTTAAGGTCTTAACGCTTACTCTGGCCTAATAGCTAAGGTCTTAGACTCGTACTCTGGCCTAATGGTTAAGGTCTTAATTCTTACTCTGGCCTACTGGTTAAGGTCTTAACTCTTACTCTGGCCTAATAGCTAAGGTCTTAACTCTTACTCTGGCCTAATAGCTAAAGTCTTAGACTCATACTCTGGCCTACTGGTTAAGGTCTTAACTCTTACTCTGGCCTACTGGTTAAGGTCTTAACTCTTACTATGGCCTAATAGCTAAGGTCTTAGACTCGTACTCTGGCCTAATAGCTAAGGTCTTAACTCTTACTCTGGCCTAATAGCTAACGTCTCAGACTCGAACTCTGGCCTACTGGTTAAGGTCTTAACTCTTACTCTGGCCTACTGGTTAAGGTCTTAACTCTTACCTTGGCCTAATAGCTAGGGTCTTAGACTCGTACTCTGGCCTAATGGTTAAGGTCTTAACTCTTACTCTGGCCTAATAGCTAAGGTCTTAACTCTTAATCTGGCCTACTGTTTAAGGTCTTAACTCTTACTCTGGCCTACTGGTTAAGTTCTTAACTCTTACTATGGCCTAATAGCTAAGGTCTTAGACTCGTACTCTGGCCTAATAGCTAAGTTCTTAACTCTTACTCTGGACTAATAGCTAAGGTCTTAGACTTGTGCTCTGGCCTACTGGTTAAGGTCTTAACTCTTACTCTGGCCTACTGGTTATGGTCTTAACTCTTACTCTGGCCCAATAGCTAAGGTCTTAGTCTCGTACTCTGGCCTAATGGTTAAGTTCTTAACTCTTACTCTGGCCTACTGGTTAAGGTCTTAACTCTTACGCTGGCCTAATTGCTAAGGTCTTAACTCTTACTCTGGCCTAATAGCTGTGGTCCTAGACTCGTACTCTGGCCTAATTGTTTAGGTTCTTAACTCTTACTCTGGCCTACTGGTTAAGGTCTTAACTCTTACTCTGGCCTAATAGCTAAGGTCTTAGACTCGTACTCTGGTGTAATGGTTAAGGTCTTAACTCTTACTCTGGCCTAATAGCTAAGATCTTAGACTCGTACTCTGGCCTACTGGTTAAGGTCTTATCTCTTACTCTGGCCTACTGGTTAAGGTCTTAACTCTTACTCTGGCCTAATAGCTAAGGTCTTAGACTCGTACTCTGGCCTAATGGTTAATGTCTTAACTCTTATTCTGGCCTAATAGCTAAGGTCTTAACTCTTACTCTGGCCTACTGGTTAAGGTCTTAACTCTTACTCTGGCCTACTGGTTAAGGTATTAACTCTTACTATGGCCTAATAGCTAAGGTCTCAGACTCAAACTCTGGCCTAATAGCTAAGGTCTTAACTCTTACTCTGGCCTAATAGCTAACGTCTCAGACTCAAACTCTGGCCTACTTGTTAAGGTCTTAACTCTTACTCTGGCCTACTGGTTAAGGTCTTAACTCTTACCTTGGCCTAATAGCTAAGGTCTTAGACTCGTACTCTGGCCTAATGGTTAAGGTCTTAACTCTTACTCTGGCCTAATAGCTAAGGTCTTAACTCTTAATCTGGCCTACTGGTTAAGGTCTTAACTCTTACTCTGGCCTACTGGTTAAGGTCTTAACTCGTACTATGGCCTAATAGCTAAGGTCTTAGACTCGTACTCTGGCCTAATAGCTAAGGTCTTAACTCTTACTCTGGACTAATAGCTAGGGTCTTAGACTTGTGCTCTGGCCTACTGGTTAAGGTCTTAACTCTTACTCTGGCCTAATGGTTATCGTCTTAACTCTTACTCTGGCCTAATAGCTAAGGTCTTAGTCTCGTACTCTGGCCTAATGGTTAAGTTCTTAACTCTTACTCTGGCCTACTGGTTAAGGTCTTAACTCTTACGCTGGCCTAATTGCTAAGGTCTTAACTCTTACTCTGGCCTAATAGCTATTGTCCTAGACTCGTACTCTGGCCTAATGGTTAAGGTCTTAACTCTTACTCTGGCCTACTGGTTAAGGTCTTAACTCTTACTCTGGCCTAATAGCTAAGGTCTTAGACTCGTACTTTGGCCTAATGGTTAAGGTCTTAACTCTTACTCTGGCCTAATAGCTAAGATCTTAGACTCATACTCTGGCCTACTGGTTAAGGTCTTATCTCTAACTCTGGCATACTGGTTAAGGTCTTAACTCTTACTCTGGCCTAATAGCTAAGGTCTTAGACTCGTACTCTGGCCTAATGGTTAAGGTCTTAACTCTTATTCTGGCCTAATAGCTAAGGTCTTAACTCTTACTCTGGCCTACTGGTTAAGGTCTTAACTCTTACTCTGGCCTACTGGTTAAGGTATTAACTCTTACGCTGGCCTAATTGCTAAGGTCTCAGACTCAAACTCTGGCCTAATAGCTAAGGTCTTAACTCTTACTCTGGCCTAATAGCTAACGTCTCAGACTCAAACTCTGGCCTACTTGTTAAGGTCTTAACTCTTACTCTGGCCTACTGGTTAAGGTCTTAACTCTTACCTTGGCCTAATAGCTAAGGTCTTAGACTCGTACTCTGGCCTAATGGTTAAGGTCTTAACTCTTACTCTGGCCTAATAGCTAAGGTCTTAACTCTTAATCTGGCCTACTGGTTAAGGTCTTAACTCTTACTCTGGCCTACTGGTTAAGGTCTTAACTCTTACTATGGCCTAATAGCTAAGGTCTATGACTCGTACTCTGGCCTAATAGCTAAGGTCTTAACTCTTACTCTGGACTAATAGCTAAGGTCTTAGACTTGTGCTCTGGCCTACTGGTTAAGGTCTTAACTCTTACTCTGGCCTACTGGTTATGGTCTTAACTCTTACTCTGGCCTAATAGCTAAGGTCTTAGTCTTGTACTCTGGCCTAATGGTTAAGTTCTTAACTCTTACTCTGGCCTACTGGTTAAGGTCTTAACTCTTACGCTGGCCTAATTGCTAAGGTCTTAACTCTTACTCTGGCCTAATAGCTATGGCCCTAGACTCGTACTCTGGCCTAATGGTTAAGGTCTTAACTCTTACTCTGGCCTACTGGTTAAGGTCTTAACTCTTACTCTGGCCTAATAGCTAAGGTCTTAGACTCGTACTCTGGCCTAATGGTTAAGGTCTTAACTCTTACTCTGGCCTAATAGCTAAGATCTTAGACTCATACTCTGGCCTACTGGTTAAGGTCTTATCTCTAACTCTGGCCTACTGGTAAAGGTCTTAACTCCTACTCTGGCCTAATAGCTAAGGTCTTAGACTCGTACTCTGGCCTAATGGTTAAGGTCTTAACTCTTACTCTGGCCTACTGGTTAAGGTCTTAACTCTTACTCTGGCCAAATAGTTAAGGTCTTAGACTCGTACTCTGGCCTAATGGTTAAGGTCTTAACTCTAAATCTGGCCTACTGGTTAAGGTCTTAACTCTTAGTCAGGCCAAATAGCTAAGGTCTTAACTCCTACTCTGGCCTAATAGCAAAGGTCTTAGACTCGTAATATGGCCTAATAGCTAAGGTCTTAACTCTTACTCTGGCCTAATAGCTAAGGTCTTATACTCGTACTATGGCCTACAGGTTAAGGTCTTAACTCTTACTCTGGCCTACTGGTTAAGGTCTTAACTCTTACTCTGGCCTACTGGTTAAGGTCTTAACTCTTACTCCTGCCTAATAGCTAAGGTCTTAGACTCATACTCTGGCCTAATGGTTAAGGTCTTAACTCTTACTCTGGCCTACTGGTTAAGGTCTTAGACTCGTACTCTGGCCTAATAGCTAAGGTCTTAACTCTTACTCTGGACTAATTGCTAAGGTCTTAGACTCGTACTCTGGCCTAATGGTTAAGGTCTTAACTCTTACTCTGGCCTACTGGTTAAGGTCTTAACTCTTACTCTGGCCTAATAGCTAAGGTCTTAGACTCGTATTGTGGCCTAATGGTTAAGGTCTTAACTCTTACGCTGGCCTAATAGCTAAGGTCTTAGACTCGTACTCTGGCCTAATAGCTAAGGTCTTAACTCTTACTCTGGCCTACTGGTTAAGGTCTTAACTCTTACTCTGGCCTAATAGCTAAGGTCTTAGACTCGTACTCTGGCCTAATAGCTACGGTCTTAACTCTTACTCTGGCCTAATAGCTAAGGTCTTAGACTCGTACTCTGGCCTACTGGTTAAGGTCTTAACTCTTACTCTGGCCTAATAGCTAAGGTCTTAGACTCGTACTCTGGCCTAATAGCTAAGGTCTTAGGCCCGTACTCTGGCCTATTGGTTAAGGTCTTAACTCCTACTGTGGCCTAATAGCTAAGGTCTTAGACTCGTACTCTGGCCTAATAGCTAAGGTCTTAGACTCATACTCTGGCCTACTGGTTAAGGTCTTAACTCTTACTCTGGCCTACTGGTTAAGGTCTTAACTCTTACGCTGGCCTAATAGCTAAGGTCTTAGACTCGTACTCTGGCCTAGTAGCTAAGGTCTTAGATTCGTACTCTGGCCTAATGGTTAAGGTCTTAACTCTTTCTCTGGACTAATAGCTAAGGTCTTAACTCTTACTCTGGCCTACTGGTTAAGGTCTTAACTCTTACTCTGGCCTAATAGCTAAGGTCTTAGACTCGTACTCTGGCCTAATAGCTACGGTCTTAACTCTTACTCTGGCCTAATAGCTAAGGTCTTAGACTCGTACTCTGGCCTACTGGTTAAGGTCTTAACTCTTACTCTGGCCTAATAGCTAAGGTCTTAGACTCGTACTCTGGCCTAATAGCTAAGGTCTTAGGCCCGTACTCTGGCCTATTGGTTAAGGTCTTAACTCCTACTGTGGCCTAATAGCTAAGGTCTTAGACTCGTACTCTGGCCTAATAGCTAAGGTCTTAGACTCATACTCTGGCCTACTGGTTAAGGTCTTAACTCTTACTCTGGCCTACTGGTTAAGGTCTTAACTCTTACGCTGGCCTAATAGCTAAGGTCTTAGACTCGTACTCTGGCCTAGTAGCTAAGGTCTTAGATTCGTACTCTGGCCTAATGGTTAAGGTCTTAACTCTTTCTCTGGACTAATAGCTAAGGTCTTAACTATTACTCTGGCCTACTGGTTAAGGTCTTAACTCTTACTCTGGCCTAATAGCTAAGGTCTTATCTCTTACTCTGGCCTAATAGCTAAGGTCTTAGACTCGTACTCTGGCCTAATGGTTAAGGTCTTAACTCTTACTCTGGCCTACTGGTTAAGGTCTTAACTCTTACTCTGGCCTAATAGCTATGGTCTTAGACTCGTACTCTGGCCTACTGGTTAAGGTCTTAACTCTTACTCTGGCCTAATAGCTAAGGTCTTAACTCTTACTCCTGCCTAATAGCTAAGGTCTTAGACTCGTACTCTGGCCTAATGGTTAAGGTCTTAACTCTTACTCTGGCCTACTGGTTAAGGTCTTAGACTCGTACTCTGGCCTAATAGCTAAGGTCTTAGACTCGTACTCTGGCCTAATGGTTAAGGTCTTAACTCTCCCTCTGGCCTACTGGTTAGGGTCTTAACTCTTACTCTGGCCTAGTAGCTAAGGTCTTAACTCTTACTCTGGCCTAATAGCTAAGGTCTTAGACTCATACTCTGGCCTACTGGTTAAGGTCTTAACTCTTACTCTGGCCTACTGGTTAAGATCTTAAATCTTACTCTGGCCTAATAGCTAAGGTCTTAGACTAGTACTCTGGCCTAATAGATAAGGTCTTAGACTCGTACTCTGGCCTAATGGTTAAGCTTTTAACTCCTACTCTGGCCTAATAGCTAAGGTCTTAACTGTTACTCTGGCCTACTGGTTAAGGTCTTAACTCTTACTCTGGCCTAATAGCTAAGGTCTTAACTCTTACTCTGGCCTAATAGCTAAGGTCTTAGACTCATACTCTGGCCTAATGGTAAGGTCTTAACTCTTACTCTGGCCTACTGGTTAAGGTCTTAACTCTTACTCTGGCCTAATAGCTAAGGTTTGAGACTCGTACTCTGGCCTACTGGTTAAGGTCTTAACTCTTACTCTGGCATAATAGCTAAGGCTTAGACTCGTACTCTGGCCTAATAGCTAAGGTCTTAACTCTTACTCTGGCCTACTGGTTAAGGTCTTAACTCTTACTCTGGTCTAATAGCTAAGGTATTAGACTTGTTTTCTGGCCTACTGGTTAAGGTCTTAACTCTTACTCTGGCATAATAGCTAAGGTCTTAGACTTGTACTCTGGCCTAATAGCTAAGGTCTTAACTCTTACTCTGGCCTAATAGCTAATGTCTTAACTCTTACTCTGGCCTAATAGCTAAGGTCTTAGACTCGTACTCTGGCCTAATAGCTAAGGTCTTAACTCTTACTCTGGCCTACTGGTTAAGGTCTTAACTCTTACTCTGGCCTAACAGCTAAGGTTTTGGACTCGTACTCTGGCCTAATAGCTAAGGTCTTAGACTCGTACTATGGCCTGCAGGTTAAGGTCTTAACTCTTACTCGGGCCTTCTGGTTAAGGTCTTAACACTTACTCTGGCCTAATAGCTAAGGTCTTAGACTCGTACTCTGGCCTAATGGTTAAGGTCTCAACTCTTACTCTGGCCTACTGGTTAAGGTCTTAACTCTTACTCTGGCCTACTGGTTAAGGTATTAACTCTTACGCTGGCCTAATTGCTAAGGTCTCAGACTCAAACTCTGGCCTAATAGCTAAGGTCTTAACTCTTACTCTGGCCTAATAGCTAACGTCTCAGACTCAAACTCTGGCCTACTTGTTAAGGTCTTAACTCTTACTCTGGCCTACTGGTTAAGGTCTTAACTCTTACCTTGGCCTAATAGCTAAGGTCTTAGACTCGTACTCTGGCCTAATGGTTAAGGTCTTAACTCTTACTCTGGCCTAATAGCTAAGGTCTTAACTCTTAATCTGGCCTACTGGTTAAGGTCTTAACTCTTACTCTGGCCTACTGGTTAAGGTCTTAACTCTTACTATGGCCTAATAGCGAAGGTCTATGACTCGTACTCTGGCCTAATAGCTAAGGTCTTAACTCTTACTCTGGACTAATAGCTAAGGTCTTAGACTTGTGCTCTGGCCTACTGGTTAAGGTCTTAACTCTTACTCTGGCCTACTGGTTATGGTCTTAACTCTTACTCTGGCCTAATAGCTAAGGTCTTAGTCTTGTACTCTGGCCTAATGGTTAAGTTCTTAACTCTTACTCTGGCCTACTGGTTAAGGTCTTAACTCTTACGCTGGCCTAATTGCTAAGGTCTTAACTCTTACTCTGGCCTAATAGCTATGGCCCTAGACTCGTACTCTGGCCTAATGGTTAAGGTCTTAACTCTTACTCTGGCCTACTGGTTAAGGTCTTAACTCTTACTCTGGCCTAATAGCTAAGGTCTTAGACTCGTACTCTGGCCTAATGGTTAAGGTCTTAACTCTTACTCTGGCCTAATAGCTAAGATCTTAGACTCATACTCTGGCCTACTGGTTAAGGTCTTATCTCTAACTCTGGCCTACTGGTAAAGGTCTTAACTCCTACTCTGGCCTAATAGCTAAGGTCTTAGACTCGTACTCTGGCCTAATGGTTAAGGTCTTAACTCTTACTCTGGCCTACTGGTTAAGGTCTTAACTCTTACTCTGGCCAAATAGTTAAGGTCTTAGACTCGTACTCTGGCCTAATGGTTAAGGTCTTAACTCTAAATCTGGCCTACTGGTTAAGGTCTTAACTCTTAGTCAGGCCAAATAGCTAAGGTCTTAACTCCTACTCTGGCCTAATAGCAAAGGTCTTAGACTCGTAATATGGCCTAATAGCTAAGGTCTTAACTCTTACTCTGGCCTAATAGCTAAGGTCTTATACTCGTACTATGGCCTACAGGTTAAGGTCTTAACTCTTACTCTGGCCTACTGGTTAAGGTCTTAACTCTTACTCTGGCCTACTGGTTAAGGTCTTAACTCTTACTCCTGCCTAATAGCTAAGGTCTTAGACTCATACTCTGGCCTAATGGTTAAGGTCTTAACTCTTACTCTGGCCTACTGGTTAAGGTCTTAGACTCGTACTCTGGCCTAATAGCTAAGGTCTTAACTCTTACTCTGGACTAATTGCTAAGGTCTTAGACTCGTACTCTGGCCTAATGGTTAAGGTCTTAACTCTTACTCTGGCCTACTGGTTAAGGTCTTAACTCTTACTCTGGCCTAATAGCTAAGGTCTTAGACTCGTATTGTGGCCTAATGGTTAAGGTCTTAACTCTTACGCTGGCCTAATAGCTAAGGTCTTAGACTCGTACTCTGGCCTAATAGCTAAGGTCTTAACTCTTACTCTGGCCTACTGGTTAAGGTCTTAACTCTTACTCTGGCCTAATAGCTAAGGTCTTAGACTCGTACTCTGGCCTAATAGCTACGGTCTTAACTCTTACTCTGGCCTAATAGCTAAGGTCTTAGACTCGTACTCTGGCCTACTGGTTAAGGTCTTAACTCTTACTCTGGCCTAATAGCTAAGGTCTTAGACTCGTACTCTGGCCTAATAGCTAAGGTCTTAGGCCCGTACTCTGGCCTATTGGTTAAGGTCTTAACTCCTACTGTGGCCTAATAGCTAAGGTCTTAGACTCGTACTCTGGCCTAATAGCTAAGGTCTTAGACTCATACTCTGGCCTACTGGTTAAGGTCTTAACTCTTACTCTGGCCTACTGGTTAAGGTCTTAACTCTTACGCTGGCCTAATAGCTAAGGTCTTAGACTCGTACTCTGGCCTAGTAGCTAAGGTCTTAGATTCGTACTCTGGCCTAATGGTTAAGGTCTTAACTCTTTCTCTGGACTAATAGCTAAGGTCTTAACTCTTACTCTGGCCTACTGGTTAAGGTCTTAACTCTTACTCTGGCCTAATAGCTAAGGTCTTAGACTCGTACTCTGGCCTAATAGCTACGGTCTTAACTCTTACTCTGGCCTAATAGCTAAGGTCTTAGACTCGTACTCTGGCCTACTGGTTAAGGTCTTAACTCTTACTCTGGCCTAATAGCTAAGGTCTTAGACTCGTACTCTGGCCTAATAGCTAAGGTCTTAGGCCCGTACTCTGGCCTATTGGTTAAGGTCTTAACTCCTACTGTGGCCTAATAGCTAAGGTCTTAGACTCGTACTCTGGCCTAATAGCTAAGGTCTTAGACTCATACTCTGGCCTACTGGTTAAGGTCTTAACTCTTACTCTGGCCTACTGGTTAAGGTCTTAACTCTTACGCTGGCCTAATAGCTAAGGTCTTAGACTCGTACTCTGGCCTAGTAGCTAAGGTCTTAGATTCGTACTCTGGCCTAATGGTTAAGGTCTTAACTCTTTCTCTGGACTAATAGCTAAGGTCTTAACTATTACTCTGGCCTACTGGTTAAGGTCTTAACTCTTACTCTGGCCTAATAGCTAAGGTCTTATCTCTTACTCTGGCCTAATAGCTAAGGTCTTAGACTCGTACTCCGGCCTAATGGTTAAGGTCTTAACTCTTACTCTGGCCTACTGGTTAAGGTCTTAACTCTTACTCTGGCCTAATAGCTATGGTCTTAGACTCGTACTCTGGCCTACTGGTTAAGGTCTTAACTCTTACTCTGGCCTAATAGCTAAGGTCTTAACTCTTACTCCTGCCTAATAGCTAAGGTCTTAGACTCGTACTCTGGCCTAATTGTTAAGGTCTTAACTCTTACTCTGGCCTACTGGTTAAGGTCTTAGACTCGTACTCTGGCCTAATAGCTAAGGTCTTAGACTCGTACTCTGGCCTAATGGTTAAGGTCTTAACTCTCCCTCTGGCCTACTGGTTAGGGTCTTAACTCTTACTCTGGCCTAGTAGCTAAGGTCTTAACTCTTACTCTGGCCTAATAGCTAAGGTCTTAGACTCATACTCTGGCCTACTGGTTAAGGTCTTAACTCTTACTCTGGCCTACTGGTTAAGATCTTAAATCTTACTCTGGCCTAATAGCTAAGGTCTTAGACTAGTACTCTGGCCTAATAGATAAGGTCTTAGACTCGTACTCTGGCCTAATGGTTAAGCTTTTAACTCCTACTCTGGCCTAATAGCTAAGGTCTTAACTGTTACTCTGGCCTACTGGTTAAGGTCTTAACTCTTACTCTGGCCTAATAGCTAAGGTCTTAACTCTTACTCTGGCCTAATAGCTAAGGTCTTAGACTCATACTCTGGCCTAATGGTAAGGTCTTAACTCTTACTCTGGCCTACTGGTTAAGGTCTTAACTCTTACTCTGGCCTAATAGCTAAGGTTTGAGACTCGTACTCTGGCCTACTGGTTAAGGTCTTAACTCTTACTCTGGCATAATAGCTAAGGCTTAGACTCGTACTCTGGCCTAATAGCTAAGGTCTTAACTCTTACTCTGGCCTACTGGTTAAGGTCTTAACTCTTACTCTGGTCTAATAGCTAAGGTATTAGACTTGTTTTCTGGCCTACTGGTTAAGGTCTTAACTCTTACTCTGGCATAATAGCTAAGGTCTTAGACTTGTACTCTGGCCTAATAGCTAAGGTCTTAACTCTTACTCTGGCCTAATAGCTAATGTCTTAACTCTTACTCTGGCCTAATAGCTAAGGTCTTAGACTCGTACTCTGGCCTAATAGCTAAGGTCTTAACTCTTACTCTGGCCTACTGGTTAAGGTCTTAACTCTTACTCTGGCCTAACAGCTAAGGTCTTGGACTCGTACTCTGGCCTAATAGCTAAGGTCTTAGACTCGTACTATGGCCTGCAGGTTAAGGTCTTAACTCTTACTCGGGCCTTCTGGTTAAGGTCTTAACACTTACTCTGGCCTAATAGCTAAGGTCTTAGACTCGTACTCTGGCCTAATGGTTAAGGTCTCAACTCTTACTCTGGCCTACTGGTTAAGGTCTTAACTCTTACTCTGGCCTAATAGCTGAGGTCTTAACTCTTACTCTGGCCTACTGGTTAAGGTCTTAAATTTTACTCTGGCCTAATAGCTAAGGTCTTAGACTCATACTCTGGCCTAATGGTTAAGGTCTTAACTCTTACTCTGGCCTAATAGCTAAGGTCCTAACCCTTACTCTGGCCTAATAGCTAAGGTCTTAACTCTTACTCTGGCCTAATAGCTAAGGTCTTAGACTCGTACTCTGGCCTAATAGCTAAGGTCTTAGAATCATACTCTGGCCTAATGGTTAAGGTCTTAACTCTTACTCTGGCCTACTGGTTAAGGTCTTAACTCTTACTCTGGCCTAATAGCTAAGGTCTTAGACTCCTACTCTGGCCTACTGGTTAAGGTCTTAACTCTTACTCTGGCCTAATAGCTAAGGTCTTAACTCTTACTCCTGCCTAATAGCTAAGGTCTTAGACTCGTACTCTGGCCTAATGGTTAAGGTCTTAACTCTTACTCTGGCCTACTGGTTAAGGTCTTAGACTCGTACTCTGGCCTAATGGTTAAGGTCTTAACTCTTACTCTGGCCTACTGGTTAAGGTCTTAGACTCATACTCTGGCCTAATGGTTAAGGTCTCAACTTTTACTCTGGCATAATAGCTAAGGTCTTAGACTCGTACTCTGGCCTAATAGCTAAGGTCTTAACTCTTACTCTGGACTAATAGCTAAGGTCTTAGACTTGTGCTCTGGCCTACTGGTTAAGGTCTTAACTCTTACTCTGGCCTACTGGTTATGGTCTTAACTCTTACTCTGGCCTAATAGCTAAGGTCTTAGTCTCGTACTCTGGCCTAATGGTTAAGTTCTTAACTCTTACTCTGGCCTACTGGTTAAGGTCTTAACTCTTACTCTGGCCTACTGGTTAAGATCTTAAATCTTACTCTGGCCTAATAGCTAAGGTCTTAGACTCGTACTCTGGCCTAATAGATAAGGTCTTAGACTTGTACTCTGGCCTAATGGTTAAGCTTTTAACTCCTACTCTGGCCTAATAGCTAAGGTCTTAACTCTTACTCTGGCCTACTGGTTAAGGTCTTAACTCTTACTCTGGCCTAATAGCTAAGGTCTTAACTCTTACTCTGGCCTAATAGCTAAGGTCTTAGACTCATACTCTGGCCTAATGGTAAGGTCTTAACTCTTACTCTGGCCTACTGGTTAAGGTCTTAACTCTTACTCTGGCCTAATAGCTAAGGTTTGAGACTCGTACTCTGGCCTAATGGTTAAGTTCTTAACTCTTACTCTGGCCTACTGGTTAAGGTCTTAACTCTTATGCTGGCCTAATTGCTAAGGTCTTAACTCTTACTCTGGCCTAATAGCTATGGTCCTAGACTCGTACTCTGGCCTAATAGCTGAGGTCTTAACTCTTACTCTGGCCTAATAGCTAAGATCTTAGACTCATACTCTGGCCTACTGGTTAAGGTCTTATCTCTAACTCTGGCCTACTGGTTAAGGTCTAAACTCTTACTCTGGCCTACTGGTTAAGGTCTTAACTCTTACTCTGGCCTAATAGCTAAGGTCTTAGACTCGTACTCTGGCCTAATGGTTAAGGTCTTAACTCTTACTCTGGCCTAATAGCTAAGATCTTAGACTCATACTCTGGCCTAATGGTTAAGGTCTTAACTCTTACTCTGGCCTACTGGTTGTGGTCTTAACTCTTACACTGGTCTAATAGCTAAGGTATTAGACTTGTTTTCTGGCCTACTGGTTAAGGTCTTAACTCTTACTCTGGCATAATAGCTAAGGTCTTAGACTCGTACTCTGGCCTAATAGCTAAGGTCTTAACTCTTACTCTGGCCTAATAGCTAATGTCTTAACTCTTACTCTGGCCTAATAGCTAAGGTCTTAGACTCGTACTCTGGCCTAATAGCTAAGGTCTTAACTCTTACTCTGGCCTACTGGTTAAGGTCTTAACTCTTACTCTGGCCTAACAGCTAAGGTCTTGGACTCGTACTCTGGCCTAATAGCTAAGGTCTTAGACTCGTACTATGGCCTGCAGGTTAAGGTCTTAAATCTTACTCGGGCCTTCTGGTTAAGGTCTTAACACTTACTCTGGCCTAATAGCTAAGGTCTTAGACTCGTACTCTGGCCTAATGGTTAAGGTCTCAACTCTTACTCTGGCCTACTGGTTAAGGTCTTAACTCTTACGCTGGCCTAATTGCTAAGGTCTTAACTCTTACTCTGGCCTAATAGCTATGGTCCTAGACTCGTACTCTGGCCTAATGGTTAAGGTCTTAACTCTTACTCTGGCCTACTGGTTAAGGTCTTAACTCTTACTCTGGACTAATAGCTAAGGTCTTAACTATTACTCTGGCCTACTGGTTAAGGTCTTAACTCTTACTCTGGCCTAATAGCTAAGGTCTTATCTCTTACTCTGGCCTAATAGCTAAGGTCTTAGATTCGTACTCTGGCCTAATGGTTAAGGTCTTAACTCTTACTCTGGCCTACTGGTTAAGGTCTTAACTCTTACTCTGGCCTAATAGCTATGGTCTTAGACTTGTACTCTGGCCTACTGGTTAAGGTCTTAACTCTTACTCTGGCCTAATAGCTAAGGTCTTAACTCTTACTCCTGCCTAATAGCTAAGGTCTTAGACTCGTACTCTGGCTTAATAGTTAAGGTCTTAACTCTTAGTCTGGCCTACTGGTTAAGGTCTTAGACTCGTACTCTGGCCTAATAGCTAAGGTCTTAGACTCGTACTCTGGCATAATGGTTAAGGTCTTAGACTCTTCCTCTGGCCTACTGGTTAAGGTCTTAACTCTTACTCTGGCCTAATAGCTAAGGTCTTAACTCTTACTCTGGCCTAATAGCTAAGGTCTTAGACTCATACTCTGGCCTACTGGTTAAGGTCTTAACTCTTACTCTGGCCTACTGGTTAAGATCTTAAATCTTACTCTGGCCTAATAGCTAAGGTCTTAGACTCGTACTCTGGCCTAATAGATAAGGTCTTAGACTCGTACTCTGGCCTAATGGTTAAGCTTTTAACTCCTACTCTGGCCTAATAGCTAAGGTCTTAACTCTTACTCTGGCCTACTGGTTAAGGTCTTAACTCTTACTCTGGCCTAATAGCTAAGGTCTTAACTCTTACTCTGGCCTAATAGCTAAGGTCTTAGACTCATACTCTGGCCTAATGGTAAGGTCTTAACTCTTACTCTGGCCTACTGGTTAAGGTCTTAACTCTTACTCTGGCCTAATAGCTAAGGTTTGAGACTCGTACTCTGGCCTACTGGTTAAGGTCTTAACTCTTACTCTGGCATAATAGCTAAGGTCTTAGACTCGTACTCTGGCCTAATAGCTAAGGTCTTAACTCTTACTCTGGCCTACTGGTTAAGGTCTTAACTCTTACTCTGGTCTAATAGCTAAGGTATTAGACTTGTTTTCTGGCCTACTGGTTAAGGTCTTAACTCTTACTCTGGCATAATAGCTAAGGTCTTAGACTCGTACTCTGGCCTAATAGCTAAGGTCATAACTCTTACTCTGGCCTAATAGCTAATGTCTTAACTCTTACTCTGGCCTAATAGCTAAGGTCTTAGACTCGTACTCTGGCCTAATAGCTAAGGTCTTAACTCTTACTCTGGCCTACTGGTTAAGGTCCTAACTCTTACTCTGGCCTAACAGCTAAGGTCTTGGACTCGTACTCTGGCCTAATAGCTAAGGTCTTAGACTCGTACTATGGCCTGCAGGTTAAGGTCTTAACTCTTACTCGGGCCTTCTGGTTAAGGTCTTAACACTTACTCTGGCCTAATAGCTAAGGTCTTAGACTCGTACTCTGGCCTAATGGTTAAGGTCTCAACTCTTACTCTGGCCTACTGGTTAAGGTCTTAACTCTTACTCTGGCCTAATAGCTGAGGTCTTAACTCTTACTCTGGCCTACTGGTTAAGGTCTTAAATTTTACTCTGGCCTAATAGCTAAGGTCTTAGACTCATACTCTGGCCTAATGGTTAAGGTCTTAACTCTTACTCTGGCCTAATAGCTAAGGTCCTAACCCTTACTCTGGCCTAATAGCTAAGGTCTTAACTCTTACTCTGGCCTAATAGCTAAGGTCTTAGACTCGTACTCTGGCCTAATAGCTAAGGTCTTAGACTCCTACTCTGGCCTACTGGTTAAGGTCTTAAATTTTACTCTGGCCTAATAGCTAAGGTCTTAGACTCATACTCTGGCCTAATGGTTAAGGTCTTAACTCTTACTCTGGCCTAATAGCTAAGGTCCTAACCCTTACTCTGGCCTAATGGTTAAGGTCTTAACTCTTACTCTGGCCTACTGGTTAAGGTCTTAACTCTTACTCTGGCCTAATAGCTAAGGTCTTAGACTCCTACTCTGGCCTACTGGTTAAGGTCTTAACTCTTACTCTGGCCTAATAGCTAAGGTCTTAACTCTTACTCCTGCCTAATAGCTAAGGTCTTAGACTCGTACTCTGGCCTAATGGTTAAGGTCTTAACTCTTACTCTGGCCTACTGGTTAAGGTCTTAGACTCGTACTCTGGCCTAATGGTTAAGGTCTTAACTCTTACTCTGGCCTACTGGTTAAGGTCTTAGACTCGTACTCTGGCCTAATGGTTAAGGTCTCAACTCTTACTCTGGCCTAATAGCTAAGGTCTTAGACTCGTACTCTGGCCTAATAGCTAAGGTCTTAACTCTTACTCTGGACTAATAGCTAAGGTCTTAGACTTGTGCTCTGGCCTACTGGTTAAGGTCTTAACTCTTACTCTGGCCTACTGGTTATGGTCTTAACTCTTACTCTGGCCTATTAGCTAAGGTCTTAGTCTCGTACTCTGGCCTAATGGTTAAGTTCTTAACTCTTACTCTGGCCTACTGGTTAAGGTCTTAACTCTTACGCTGGCCTAATTGCTAAGGTCTTAACTCTTACTCTGGCCTAATAGCTATGGTCCTAGACTCGTACTCTGGCCTAATGGTTAAGGTCTTAACTCTTACTCTGGCCTACTGGTTAAGGTCTTAACTCTTACTCTGGCCTAATAGCTAAGGTCTTAGACTCGTACTCTGGCCTAATGGTTAAGGTCTTAACTCTTACTCTGGCCTAATAGCTAAGATCTTAGACTTGTGGTAAATAATTTAATTACCGGGACTTAATTTGATACAGAAACATAATAAAAACAGCTCAGTAAAATAAGAGGCAGAATCCGTGATATTAGAGGTTCGGAATGGGCTTTATTCCAATGGACGATTCGAATCGGTGACTACAGGTTCCATCACCACGGAGGTTCAGGAAGTGAAGTACATACTTTATTGATAAGTAATCACTTTTATACAATAGGCATTACAGTGAAGCAAATGCAGGAGGCGTAACAATTGATAGTGAAGATAAAACATACATGCGTAGCAAAAGTGGGCGTAACTGGGTGTAACTAAAGAACGTCATCAGGTATGATGTCATAATGGGGTGGTTCCATGAAAGAATTTCGTAATATCAGCAGAAATACTTGGCAGAAATGCGCGCGTAGCAGCATGACGTGTGATTGACGTGCGACTAGAGGGTGAAGGGGACTTGACATTTAGCTCTACATGTGGCGACAGAAGTCTGGAGGGTCGAGTCAACCTAATCCCAAATCATATCTAACATCCTATGTTTAAAGAACTATGTTATCCAAAAGAGAGGTCTCTTAGAGTAGAATCTTATTCTATACTGACTATACTGACTGTTAGTGCGTGTACAAGCGTCTAAGTGTCTACACTAGATGCGAGGGCAGAAGTCTTCCATAATAATAGGGCTATGAATTACTTGCATAAAGACAGAGAAGCCGGGCCTTTGCTCGGTAGCTGGAAGAATGTTTACTTAAACTACTAGACAGGAATGCATTGGGCAGGGAGCGGAGCAGATAATTTCGAAGGTGAAATACAGTTTTTGGCAGGCCACAGGCTGATGTCAGGCACCGTGAGCCGCGCAGGGAATGAGACAAAGTTCATGGTCACAGATGCAGGCTCAGACTGGAGCTTTCAGAGGGAGAAGGCAAGAAAAGCTAAAAGACAGAATCAGGGCCTACTTGCCTGAACTGTAAAATGGCATAAGTGAACCATATAAAGCCGGTGGCCTTTCATACTTAGGAATGGAATATCCGGCCTATTCATGGCGGATCTGAAAGAGGACATGTTGACGGTGGACGCACATGTGTTTGCGTCTTCATAACTGGAACTGGAGGGAACATACATGTACTTATGATTCATACATGAAACCGTTGGGGTCCAAGATAGGGGACATAACTGACCAGAAAAATCCATATTTCCACATTCCCTCCTTGTCCCCTACTTGCCCGTCAAGAGATATCAATCTTCATCAATCCATTGATCTGTTCATATAGCATCATTTGTTCTTCTTTTTTCTTCTGGGATGAATGAAATCTTGGTGGTGGAATGCACGATGTGGCACACAGACCACAGATCGCTGGTCCACATTGTAGACATAGACAGCAACTGAATAGTATGAGAAAGCCAATACCTAGGAAGGATAGGACCCTCCATCCAAAGGTAGATAATACACTCCAAAACCAACCGGACCAAGTCCAGGTGCCTGGATTCTGGTGTATCTGGCTTACAATCTTATGAAGGCGAGTTATGGCTTTATATACTGACGGCGAATTTTCTGGTATGAAAATGCAACAACTTGATCCGATGACCCTACAAGCTCCGCCCCTATCGGCCAGGATGACGTCAAGGACAAGACGATTTTGAAGCACAACAATCCGCATAGCAGACTGCTCTTCTGTTAAATTGCCTAAGGCGGAAATAGTTTCGTTCACTACTGCTTCAAGAGTTCTGGTTAATCTACGTATCAGCTTACTATTAGTAACGGTACCTATATAGGGAAAGAGACCTTTATTGAAATCTGTGTATTTTTCCCATGCTGTTTCAGTGTAATCGACTATTGGGAGATCTCTCCTTTCTCTATCGTGTACTAAATGAGTATTTCTGTGATAATCAGGAGGAGCTAGAAAAACAGGTGGCAAAAGGAATCCAATGTAGCAGGTACCATCCCAATCTAGAGGTAGGCGTATGTATGCTGTCTGGCCACATATGAAGTAGGAATGGGGGGAAGCTCTAAATGTCGACTTGCCTTGATCACTAAATTCTATTACAGTGGTGCATCTACTATGGCCCATATGTATGGAACCATTCTTTCTTATACATAATTCACCCTTTACTGGAAATACTGACATGGCGGGCAAAATTGGAGTAGCTTCGGATTCGACATTTAGGATCATAAGATTAAGCGTAAAATTACCTAATCCATACACTTCGTTCTCCAGATCAGTTCCTGTTCTTTTGGGAAGTCCCTCCTTGTTGGGGTGGCAGACTTTAAGTAAAACTAAGTTCAGATTTCCCCATACCCCGTTGTCTTGATAAACTGCGGAGTTCGAATCTTGGGAATTAATTAAACTAAACCATGCTCCACAGGAGCCGTTGTGTGTGAACGGGTATGGAAAGAGAGGTAGAATTCCTTTATAATTCTGATAGGGAGGGAGTCGGCCACATATCCAACAATTTGTAGCATTGCTAACCTGATGGGAATGATGTAACATACTAATAAAAGTGTTATTGCGCAGCGCAAATCTATATGACAATTCATGCGGAGGTAATTCACTAAAAGAATGCTCAGCAGTAACATTATAAACATGTCTAGAAATAGGATAACATATGTGCAACAATATACTTGCAGTAATTATTAAAAGACTTAGGAAAAACAGAATTAATAACGTCACTGTGCAATGACTACGCAGTGATTTATAGTACGCATGTCGTTTCAGTTTTATCCTTCTGTTTCGTTCTCTATACAGGTCTAAGGGATACATGTCAGAGACAAATTCGACCGATTCACCTTGGAGAGGACTTAAACAATCAAATTGCCTGACTGGTTAGACCTGAGTTTTAGTTTATATAGTTCACGACTATTCAATTCAGCCAAAGGAAGTTTAGAGTCAATCGAGGAAGACACGCAAGGTGTGTCGTTTACGTCTGACGACAGTCCATGAAATTTCTTGATATGACTTGAATGTATCCAGCCTTTTCGACCCTCGATCTTCACGGCTGTCCTCGTGGTTAATAGTACGAGCTGAGGCGACCTCCACCTAGGATCCAGCTGAGACTTCCGATCAAAGTTCCTCACTAAGACCAAATCTCCTGGAATTACGTCATGGGGTTTCACCTCAGTGTTGTCAGGAAAAGCTGCAGCTACCTGTGAACGACAAGATTGTAGTGCAGACATCAAGGAAGCCAAGTAATCTGTCAGCATGTTACAGTCAATATCAGTTATTTTGCGTGGTATAGGCGTCCCCCACATATTTGGTGGTCTACCGAAGATCACCTCATAAGGGGATAGCCCTGTTCGAGAGTGTGCTACCATTCTCATGTAAAAGAGTGCAACGGGTAAGGCTACTACCCAGTCGACACCTTTCTCTCTACAAATTTTGGACAATCTAATTTTCAGGGTCTGATTATGTCTTTCCACGAGACCTGCTGCCTCGGGGTGTCGGACACAGTGAAACTTCCACTGATAACCTAACAAAAGTGAAACGTGTTTCATTAGTTCGGATGAGAACGGCTGGCCGTTATCTGAGTAGACAACACGTGGTAAACCGTACCGTGGGAAGAATTCTCGAACTAACTGTTTGGCAGTAGTTGGGGCAGTGTAATCTGAAACCGGGTATGCCTCTGTCCAACGGGAAAGAGCACAGACAACTACGAGAACATATTTGAATCCTCGACATCGTTCCATCTGGATATAATCCATCTGGAGGACTTCAAAAGGGTGATCAGGGGGCTGAAATCCACCCTGTTCTACGGGAATGCTTTTTCCTGGGTTAAACTGACAACATATCATACAGGTACGAACCTTTTGTTTAGCTGCTGCTCGTAAATGTTTGTTGAACCAAATGTGTTGGATGCTGTCTAGCATAGCTTTTTCTCCTAGATGTGCTGGACTATGTACAGTGTTAATAATGACTTGGACCATTGAATCAGGAAGGAACCACACAGATTTTTCCTTCGTCATCCATCCTTGATCCGTTTGGATCCCTCCTAATTCAGTCCATTTCTTTATTTCGTCCGGAGTAGCATGTGTCTGTATGTCAATTACGTCAAGAGCGGGATCCTTAACCATCATGCAATGTGTTGGTGTCGGGACTATTGTCTTTGTCATGTCGGATATTTGAGTTTGAGCAGTCTGTTTAGCTGTTCTGTCAGCTAGATCATTGCCTTGAGAAATGATATCAGTAACTTTCGTATGAGCTTTACATTTCATAATTGATATGGCAGTGGGTAGATGTATTGCATCTAATAAGGCATGAATGAGGGGTCCGTGCTGAATGTGGGCACCGTGAGAAGTTAAATAACCTCTCTCTCGCCACAGCACGCCGAAGTCATGTACAACTCCGAATGCGTAACGTGAATCAGTGTATATGTTGACTTTTTTATTTGTGGCTTGAATACAGGCTTGTGTCAGAGCGGTGAGCTCTGCTGCTTGAGCGGACAAGGTATTTATACAATTTGTTTCAATGATTTCAGCGTCTGTTGTGACTGCATAAGCGGCCACTAACTCTCCTGTACCTGTTCTCATACATGAACCATCTACATAAAACGTCAGGTCTGGGTCTGACAATGGAACGTCTGTTAAATCTTGTCTGGGTTTCGTCGTGATAGTGATAACTTCATTACAATCATGAGCTAATGGGTCTGTTCCGTTTACTGGTAACAGTGTGGCAGGATTCAATGTACTACAACGTCTGATTTCTATATGTGGCTGAAACAATGTTAATTCGTAACCGGTGAGTCGTGCTATAGTCAAGTGTTGTGTTTGTGTGCGGTTCAAGAGAACCTCTACTGCATGTGGTACTTGAACTGTCAATGGATGTCCTAATACTATGGCATCGCTTTGTCTGATTGCTAAAGCTGTGGCTGCCACTGATTTTAGGCACGCAGGCAAAGCCTGAGCTACGGGATCTAGTGTACTAGAAAAATAAGCACATGGTTTGTGTGATCCTGCTTGTTCCTGAGTGAGTACTGACAAAGCAGTACCTTCGCGTTCTGTAACAAAGAGTGTAAAATGTTTATAGTAACATGGTGTTGCTAAAACGGGTGCTTGACATAAAGCTTTCTTTAGGCTTTCAAAAGCTTGTGCATGTTCCTGAGTCCAAGGGAGAACAGTCGATGTGGCTGCCTCCTGTGTTGTCAATTGAATGAGTGGTTTTGCTAGAAATGCATACTGAGGGATCCACTGCCTACAATATGAAGTGAGGCCTATGAAAGCCCGCACCTCCTTTTGTGTCATGGGTATCGGCATGTTAGCTATTAACTGAATGCGGTCGGGTGTAAGCTGCCTTCCCTCCTTGGACAGCGAGTGACCAAGGTAAACAACTCGCTGGACACAGAATTGCAGCTTAGAAGGGGACACCTTGTGCCCCTTTTCGGCTAGACATTGTAAAACTGTCAGTGATGCCTTCTCACATTCAGGTTCGCTTCTAGCGGTGATCAGCAGATCATCGACATATTGAAGCAGGGCAGTGTTGACTGGCATGTGGATACTGTCAAGTTCTCGTTTCAATGCTTGGCTATAGATGCTGGGGCTTTCTGTAAATCCTTGAGGTGCGCGTGTGAATTTAAAACTACGTCCATTTAAACTAAATCCGAACAAGTATTGGCTTTCCGGATCTATTGGGACGCTGAAAAAAGCATTCTTGAGATCAATTACAGTAAAGAATGTTGCTCCGCAATCAATAGCTGTCAGTAATGACGAGATATCTGGGACCACAGGGAATTGTGGCACAATGCATTTGTTCAATTCGCGCAGATCAATAACCAATCGATACACTGGCGGGGCCTTTGGATCTGTTCGTTTAAGGATCGGAATTATCGGGGAATTACATACATTGGAGTCTGTTTCCACAACCACTCCTTGGGCAATGAGCTCGTCAATGATTTGTAGTAAAGCCACTACAGCATCTGGTGGTAACTTGTATTGTCGCATTCGTGGTAGTACCACTCCTGCCTTTAGTGTAACTCGATATGGTGTAATATTCATGCAACCAACATCAGTAGGGCCTTGTGCCCATAAATGTGTAGGTAAAGTCTGCAGTCGGGGATCCATGTCTCGAGACACATAGTGACCTTTGAAATCGCGTAAAAACAATCTTACTCCTTCCGGAGAACAACATATTATAGCTCCTAGAGCTTTCAGTGTTTTTATACCTAACAAGTTTTCTGGACATGATTTAGTAAGCAATAAATCTGTAGTTCGGATCAAAGGTCCTATCGTAAGTGGAAGAGGCTGTGATACTTCATTAACAATAGGTTTTCCTGAAAAACCAAGGGAAATATTCTGTGAGCCTGAGAGGGGTGCCCCTGGAACTTCACTACGTTTTATAGTTGTTCGACTTGCCCCTGTATCAAGTAAACATTTTCTATCCTGGCCTAATAGTTCACTATGTACATAAGGTCCTTCTTGGTCTACAGGGACCTCGATAAGGGGTAAGTCAACTTCCCTCTCTAGGCTGGTTCATGCGTATCGTTGATAATCAGGATAGTCATACTGTGCGGTCTGGTACAGCTGTCGTGTCGTGGTTTGTGTGGCAGCAACAGGCAGCGCTGGTGCAGCTGGCACAAACTGTATAGACTGTTGTGGAGCTGGCATGGACTGTGCATGCTGCGGTGCTCCTTGTTCATTCTGATCCTGTCTAGGTGGCCGTGATCTTTCTTGTGTTTTACCTGTGGCGATATTACGCTTCAGGACTGGGCAATCGTGTATGTAATGACCTGGTTGTTTACAATAGTTGCATGTCCCTTTTACAGGTCCTGCTGAATCACCGGACTGTGTCGTACCCTTTTTATGACCTTCAGCTGGAACTGTCTGGGAGACTAGCATTTTCATTTTTGTGTCTTTCATGCGTCTCTGTTCATGTTCTTGTTCCTCTCTAATTCTATTGTAATGGTACTGTAACATTTGTAACATTTGTGATGGGGTATTACCTTGCCAGGTACTCTCGAATTTTAATACTCTATTCTTTACTTGGGGCAAGGAATTTTCAACTAATTTTGTCACAAACAGATGCGGGTATGATTCGCTACTTGCTTTTATGCCACTATTTATACCAAAGCATTTTTCGAATCGGGCATAGAAATCACTAGTGTCTTCATCTTGCTTTTGTTTACAGGCTGAGATTGCACCCCAGTCTTCCTTTTTCGTAGTTAATAAACGTGGCAGTACCTGTACTAGTAAACCTGGTAGTGCTTTAGTTTTATCCCCAAGCCCCGAACCTGGACCTCGGGCTTTTTCTTCATTTTCTAATGCTGTCCAGTCTATCTTTTGGTCTCCCACCTCCCACTATTTTTCCTTGAGTTTTTCATAAATGCCAGCAGGCATTAATACCTTTAATATTGTCATAATGTCGGGATAGGTATACTCTCCCATGAGTAACATGTCTTTAATTTCTCGGTGAAAACCCGCTGGGTCTTTGTCATGACTGGGTACCACTTTCTTCATTTCTAACAATTCTATTTTCGATATGGGCGTATATACATATACACGTTTAAACTCATTGTCCTCGCCCTTTACTGGGTGTACTTCTCGTAAGGGATTCTGTCTGTCCATGTAATACGTCGTTCTTTCCTTGATGGGCAGTGAGACATGTTCTGGGCATACAAAAAGAATGTACTGCTTTCTTGATTCTAGTATATCTCTAATTAACTTAGTACCTGAACCTCTCCATCTATTCGTGAGTAATTCAGTCAATATATCAGGTAAAAGACCAGGATCGGAATGTTGACTTTTATAAAGTATAAGAAGTTGTTGAATCATATAAAACCCAGCTAAACGCTGTTCATCTGGGGTGAGGTTCAAAAATGTGTGTGCTACTGTATCATCACCATATTTTCCAGGACTGTCAACCCAATGAACGGCTGACCTGGCTAATTCTTGTTCATCCATAGAATCGAGTAAATGATAACCCCTTCGTTCTCGGAGTAATTTGTCAGCGGCTTGGAACGAATGCTCGGGGGACCTTATATTCATTATAGGTGTTTGGAAATTCCTGTTATTATCTGAACATATCGGACGTATCGGGTCAGTGAAACATCTAGTACTATTACAAGATCTTCCTCTACCTACATAGGCTATGGTTTCTGACTGTCCTGTGGGCAGTCCTGATCCTTCCTCCTCCTCATTTTGTTCAAACTGATCCACCGCTAATCTCTCTTCGTGTAAGCGTTCTATTTCTTTACGGATCTTTCGGCACATGGCTATTATACATTTTTGCCTATCATGTCTCCCTTCTGATATATTCTGGCTCCATCTGGTAAGGGTTTGCATTATTTCCGGATCTACCCCCGGTCGGTCTTGATTTCTGATCACACAATTTATGAGGAAACGTAACAGTTCCCCCTGTATCTCCACTTTCTGGTATTCCATAGCTCTGTTAATACATTCAGAATCTCGCCCTGTTTGGACAAAATGATATATATTGTCTAGATGCATAGTCATTCCTGGTAGCTTTCCTAAATACACCGCAGCTCGTCTGATACGTAATGATGCCAGGATCATTTCGTCCTCTTTGCCGGGCACAGGGTCATATCTACAATCTACAAGAAGTTCTTTAAGCGTGCGGGAATTTATGAGTTTGGGGGTACGTGGATGCGCTGATTCTTGAAAAGTACGTTTATTTATTCTGGGTGGCGTAGAAAAAAAGTTGGTAGCACCTCCGGTAGCCCCGTCTGGGGTATCGGGCGTGAAAGGATTCGTTGAACGCGATACAGCAACTATAGGTGTGGACACAGCTGTAGAAGCAGCTGTAGGAACAGATGTGGGAACAGATGTGCTTGCCGGAACTTGTGTCAGGATTTGATGCTGTAGGGATACAGATACAGGATCTTGGCGTTGAACCTCCCCTGCAGACGGTCTATGTGGGGCGGGGTTAGCAATCGGGAGCTACGTCATCTAAGTATGAGGAAAGAAAAACATCTTCTGCTGTTCTAGGATGCCCCTTAGGATGCATTTTTATTGGGAACAATGGGGGTGGCAAGTCTTTTGGGATCTCCGGAGTAGCCTTAGGTAATCCCTCGGCCAGAAGGGGATACATACCATTCATAAGGGCATTTCTTTGTCTGTCTACTTGTTCTGATTTCACTCGTGTACCTTCTTCAATTAATAGGTTTTCTCGGACTTTATTTGAATTTTCCTTACTCTTCTCTTCCTGTCTACGTGCTTTTTCTGTACGTCTATACGATTCTTTACGCCATAATTCAATGGCGTCTTTCTGTGATTGTCTAGCTTTCCTTTTCCATAATTCTTCCTCTATTTTCACGATGCAATCTGCATCCCAGGTCCCAGCTGCGGGCCACCTCTGACTTTCTGGTAATTCCTTAGTGTAGTCTACCCATAGATCAAGAAATAATATGGCGTCTAGGCCATGTTTATGATACATGAAGTACCCTGGAGTGTCCCTAGGAGGAATGGGAACAGCTTCTTCGAGTACCCCTTTTCTAGTTGTGATCTGTCTTAGTTTCGAAAAGAGCGGCATATTGAGAACTGAGCTGATACTTGGTCTTGAACAAACTTAATACAATAAACACAATAATGAACAGTCATTCACACCACAATATGCAGGACATATTAACACATTTAACATTTAACGTTTAAATGAGCAACAATGATGATGACGATCTAAGAAAACTTAATCACAAGATATAATCCTCGGCATTAACTGAATTATTCTGAATTTATATACTTGATACACTAGATATACTGCTAAACAGTACAGATACACTGCTAAAACAGTGCAGACCGGATTTGTGTACCCAAACCCGTCTGGACCGGCACAACTTATGTGCACGCCAGAACGCCTCCCCGGCAATGGTACTCACCGGGTAGCTCGGAACGGAAGGCCTCGGAACGGAACTGAACTGAACTGGACTGGACTCGACTCGAAAACTTCGGAAACTTCGGAACATCGGAAACCTCGGAACTTCGGAACTTCGGAACTTGGTGGGCCTCTGTATACCTCAGATCTTGCTCTCTCAGCTAGGCTCTGGTCGGGATACTTCGCACTTCTCACCGCCTCGTCTGGGTGTTGATCGCAGCCTCAGTTGCCCCCGCTTGACCGGAGGGAGATACAGGAAATCCTGCTGGTACGCGTTGTTGTCCGTCCAGCTGTGGCAGGAGACCGGGCCTGCAACGCACCGCCGGCGCGTGAGATGAGAAAGTGTCCCTGTTCGGGCGCCATTCATGTGGTAAATAATTTAATTACCGGGACTTAATTTGATACAGAAACATAATAAAAACAGCTCAGTAAAATAAGAGGCAGAATCCGTGATATTAGAGGTTCGGAATGGGCTTTATTCCAATGGACGATTCGAATCGGTGACTACAGGTTCCATCACCACGGAGGTTCAGGAAGTGAAGTACATACTTTATTGATAAGTAATCACTTTTATACAATAGGCATTACAGTGAAGCAAATGCAGGAGGCGTAACAATTGATAGTGAAGATAAAACATACATGCGTAGCAAAAGTGGGCGTAACTGGGTGTAACTAAAGAACGTCATCAGGTATGATGTCATAATGGGGTGGTTCCATGAAAGAATTTCGTAATATCAGCAGAAATACTTGGCAGAAATGCGCGCGTAGCAGCATGACGTGTGATTGACGTGCGACTAGAGGGTGAAGGGGACTTGACATTTAGCTCTACATGTGGCGACAGAAGTCTGGAGGGTCGAGTCAACCTAATCCCAAATCATATCTAACATCCTATGTTTAAAGAACTATGTTATCCAAAAGAGAGGTCTCTTAGAGTAGAATCTTATTCTATACTGACTATACTGACTGTTAGTGCGTGTACAAGCGTCTAAGTGTCTACACTAGATGCGAGGGCAGAAGTCTTCCATAATAATAGGGCTATGAATTACTTGCATAAAGACAGAGAAGCCGGGCCTTTGCCCGGTAGCTGGAAGAATGTTTACTTAAACTACTAGACAGGAATGCATTGGGCAGGGAGCGGAGCAGATAATTTCGAAGGTGAAATACAGTTTTTGGCAGGCCACAGGCTGATGTCAGGCACCGTGAGCCGCGCAGGGAATGAGACAAAGTTCATGGTCACAGATGCAGGCTCAGACTGGAGCTTTCAGAGGGAGAAGGCAAGAAAAGCTAAAAGACAGAATCAGGGCCTACTTGCCTGAACTGTAAAATGGCATAAGTGAACCATATAAAGCCGGTGGCCTTTCATACTTAGGAATGGAATATCCGGCCTATTCATGGCGGATCTGAAAGAGGACATGTTGACGGTGGACGCACATGTGTTTGCGTCTTCATAACTGGAACTGGAGGGAACATACATGTACTTATGATTCATACATGAAACCGTTGGGGTCCAAGATAGGGGACATAACTGACCAGAAAAATCCATATTTCCACAGACTCATACTCTGGCCTAATGGTTAAGGTCTTAACTCTTACTCTGGCCTACTGGTTAAGGTCTTAACTCTTACTCTGGTCTAATAGCTAAGGTATTAGACTTGTTTTCTGGCCTACTGGTTAAGGTCTTAACTCTTACTCTGGCATAATAGCTAAGGTCTTAGACTCGTACTCTGGCCTAATAGCTAAGGTCTTAACTCTTACTCTGGCCTAATAGCTAATGTCTTAACTCTTACTCTGGCCTAATAGCTAAGGTCTTAGACTCGTACTCTGGCCTAATAGCTAAGGTCTTAACTCTTACTCTGGCCTACTGGTTAAGGTCTTAACTCTTACTCTGGCCTAACAGCTAAGGTCTTGGACTCGTACTCTGGCCTAATAGCTAAGGTCTTAGACTCGTACTATGGCCTGCAGGTTAAGGTCTTAACTCTTACTCGGGCCTTCTGGTTAAGGTCTTAACACTTACTCTGGCCTAATAGCTAAGGTCTTAGACTCGTACTCTGGCCTAATGGTTAAGGTCTCAACTCTTACTCTGGCCTACTGGTTAAGGTCTTAACTCTTACTCTGGCCTAATAGCTGAGGTCTTAACTCTTACTCTGGCCTACTGGTTAAGGTCTTAAATTTTACTCTGGCCTAATAGCTAAGGTCTTAGACTCATACTCTGGCCTAATGGTTAAGGTCTTAACTCTTACTCTGGCCTAATAGCTAAGGTCCTAACCCTTACTCTGGCCTAATAGCTAAGGTCTTAACTCTTACTCTGGCCTAATAGCTAAGGTCTTAGACTCGTACTCTGGCCTAATAGCTAAGGTCTTAGAATCATACTCTGGCCTAATGGTTAAGGTCTTAACTCTTACTCTGGCCTACTGGTTAAGGTCTTAACTCTTACTCTGGCCTAATAGCTAAGGTCTTAGACTCCTACTCTGGCCTACTGGTTAAGGTCTTAACTCTTACTCTGGCCTAATAGCTAAGGTCTTAACTCTTACTCCTGCCTAATAGCTAAGGTCTTAGACTCGTACTCTGGCCTAATGGTTAAGGTTTTAACTCTTACTCTGGCCTACTGGTTAAGGTCTTAGACTCGTACTCTGGCCTAATGGTTAAGGTCTTAACTCTTATTCTGGCCTACTAGTTAAGGTCTTAGACTCGTACTCTGGCCTAATGGTTAAGGTCTCAACTCTTACTCTGGCCTAATAGCTAAGGTCTTAGACTCGTACTCTGGCCTAATAGCTAAGGTCTTAACTCTTACTCTGGACTAATAGCTAAGGTCTTAGACTTGTGCTCTGGCCTACTGGTTAAGGTCTTAACTCTTACTCTGGCCTACTGGTTATGGTCTTAACTCTTACTCTGGCCTAATAGCTAAGGTCTCAGTCTCGTACTCTGGCCTAATGGTAAAGTTCTTAACTCTTACTCTGGCCTACTGGTTAAGGTCTTAACTCTTACGCTGGCCTAATTGCTAAGGTCTTAACTCTTACTCTGGCCTAATAGCTATGGTCCTAGACTCATACTCTGGCCTAATGGTTAAGGTCTTAACTCTTACTCTGGCCTACTGGTTAAGGTCTTAACTCTTACTCTGGCCTAATAGCTAAGGTCTTAGACTCGTACTCTGGCCTAATGGTTAAGGTCTTAACTCTTACTCTGGCCTAATAGCTAAGATCTTAGACTCATACTCTGGCCTACTGGTTAAGGTCTTATCTCTAACTCTGGCCTACTGGTTAAGGTCTTAACTATTACTCTGGCCTAATAGCTAAGGTCTTAGACTCGTACTCTGGCCTAATGGTTAAGGTCTTAACTCTTACTCTGGCCTACTGGTTAAGGTCTTAACTCTTACTCTGGCCAAATAGCTAAGGTCTTAGACTCGTACTCTGGCCTAATGGTTAAGGTCTTAACTCTAAATCTGGCCTACTGGTTAAGGTCTTAACTCTTAGTCAGGCCAAATAGCTAAGGTCTTAACTCTTACTCTGGCCTACTGGTTAAGGTCTTAACTCTTACTCTGGCCTAACAGCTAAGGTCTTGGACTCGTACTCTGGCCTAATAGCTAAGGTCTTAGACTCGTACTATGGCCTGCAGGTTAAGGTCTTAACTCTTACTCGGGCCTTCTGGTTAAGGTCTTAACACTTACTCTGGCCTAATAGCTAAGGTCTTAGACTCGTACTCTGGCCTAATGGTTAAGGTCTCAACTCTTACTCTGGCCTACTGGTTAAGGTCTTAACTCTTACTCTGGCCTAATAGCTGAGGTCTTAACTCTTACTCTGGCCTACTGGTTAAGGTCTTAAATTTTACTCTGGCCTAATAGCTAAGGTCTTAGACTCATACTCTGGCCTAATGGTTAAGGTCTTAACTCTTACTCTGGCCTAATAGCTAAGGTCCTAACCCTTACTCTGGCCTAATAGCTAAGGTCTTAACTCTTACTCTGGCCTAATAGCTAAGGTCTTAGACTCGTACTCTGGCCTAATAGCTAAGGTCTTAGAATCATACTCTGGCCTAATGGTTAAGGTCTTAACTCTTACTCTGGCCTACTGGTTAAGGTCTTAACTCTTACTCTGGCCTAATAGCTAAGGTCTTAGACTCCTACTCTGGCCTACTGGTTAAGGTCTTAACTCTTACTCTGGCCTAATAGCTAAGGTCTTAACTCTTACTCCTGCCTAATAGCTAAGGTCTTAGACTCGTACTCTGGCCTAATGGTTAAGGTTTTAACTCTTACTCTGGCCTACTGGTTAAGGTCTTAGACTCGTACTCTGGCCTAATGGTTAAGGTCTTAACTCTTATTCTGGCCTACTAGTTAAGGTCTTAGACTCGTACTCTGGCCTAATGGTTAAGGTCTCAACTCTTACTCTGGCCTAATAGCTAAGGTCTTAGACTTGTACTCTGGCCTAATAGCTAAGGTCTTAACTCTTACTCTGGACTAATAGCTAAGGTCTTAGACTTGTGCTCTGGCCTACTGGTTAAGGTCTTAACTCTTACTCTGGCCTACTGGTTATGGTCTTAACTCTTACTCTGGCCTAATAGCTAAGGTCTCAGTCTCGTACTCTGGCCTAATGGTAAAGTTCTTAACTCTTACTCTGGCCTACTGGTTAAGGTCTTAACTCTTACGCTGGCCTAATTGCTAAGGTCTTAACTCTTACTCTGGCCTAATAGCTATGGTCCTAGACTCATACTCTGGCCTAATGGTTAAGGTCTTAACTCTTACTCTGGCCTACTGGTTAAGGTCTTAACTCTTACTCTGGCCTAATAGCTAAGGTCTTAGACTCGTACTCTGGCCTAATGGTTAAGGTCTTAACTCTTACTCTGGCCTAATAGCTAAGATCTTAGACTCATACTCTGGCCTACTGGTTAAGGTCTTATCTCTAACTCTGGCCTACTGGTTAAGGTCTTAACTATTACTCTGGCCTAATAGCTAAGGTCTTAGACTCGTACTCTGGCCTAATGGTTAAGGTCTTAACTCTTACTCTGGCCTACTGGTTAAGGTCTTAACTCTTACTCTGGCCAAATAGCTAAGGTCTTAGACTCGTACTCTGGCCTAATGGTTAAGGTCTTAACTCTAAATCTGGCCTACTGGTTAAGGTCTTAACTCTTAGTCAGGCCAAATAGCTAAGGTCTTAACTCTTACTCTGGCCTAATAGCAAAGGTCTTAGACTCGTAATATGGCCTAATAGCTAAGGTCTTAACTCTTACTCTGGCCTAATAGCTAAGGACATATACTCGTACTATGGCCTACAGGTTAAGGTCTTAACTCTTACTCTGGCCTACTGGTTAAGGTCTTAACTCTTACTCTGGCCTACTTGTTAAGGTCTTAACTCTTACTCCTGCCTAATAGCTAAGGTCTTAGACTCATACTCTGGCCTAATGGTTAAGGTCTTAACTCTTACTCTGGCCTACTGGTTAAGGTCTTAGACTCGTACTCTGGCCTAATAGCTAAGGTCTTAACTCTTACTCTGGACTAATTGCTAAGGTCTTAGACTCGTACTCTGGCCTAATGGTTAAGGTCTTAACTCTTACTCTGGCCTACTGGTTAAGGTCTTAACTCTTACTCTGGCCTAATAGCTAAGGTCTTAGACTCGTATTGTGGCCTAATGGTTAAGGTCTTAACTCTTACGCTGGCCTAATAGCTAAGGTCTTAGACTCGTACTCTGACCTAATAGCTAAGGTCTTAGACTCGTACTCTGGCCTAATGGTTAAGGTCTTAAATTTTACTCTGGCCTAATAGCTAAGGTCTTAGACTCATACTCTGGCCTAATGGTTAAGGTCTTAACTCTTACTCTGGCCTAATAGCTAAGGTCCTAACCCTTACTCTGGCCTAATAGCTAAGGTCTTAACTCTTACTCTGGCCTAATAGCTAAGGTCTTAGACTCGTACTCTGGCCTAATAGCTAAGGTCTTAGAATCATACTCTGGCCTAATGGTTAAGGTCTTAACTCTTACTCTGGCCTACTGGTTAAGGTCTTAAGTCTTACTCTGGCCTAATAGCTAAGGTCTTAGACTCCTACTCTGGCCTACTGGTTAAGGTCTTAACTCTTACTCTGGCCTAATAGCTAAGGTCTTAACTCTTACTCCTGCCTAATAGCTAAGGTCTTAGACTCGTACTCTGGCCTAATGGTTAAGGTCTTAACTCTTACTCTGGCCTACTGGTTAAGGTCTTAGACTCGTACTCTGGCCTAATGGTTAAGGTCTTAACTCTTACTCTGGCCTACTAGTTAAGGTCTTAGACTCGTACTCTGGCCTAATGGTTAAGGTCTCAACTCTTACTCTGGCCTAATAGCTAAGGTCTTAGACTCGTACTCTGGCCTAATAGCTAAGGTCTTAACTCTTACTCTGGACTAATAGCTAAGGTCTTAGACTTGTGCTCTGGCCTACTGGTTAAGGTCTTAACTCTTACTCTGGCCTACTGGTTATGGTCTTAACTCTTACTCTGGCCTAATAGCTAAGGTCTCAGTCTCGTACTCTGGCCTAATGGTAAAGTTCTTAACTCTTACTCTGGCCTACTGGTTAAGGTCTTAACTCTTACGCTGGCCTAATTGCTAAGGTCTTAACTCTTACTCTGGCCTAATAGCTATGGTCCTAGACTCATACTCTGGCCTAATGGTTAAGGTCTTAACTCTTACTCTGGCCTACTGGTTAAGGTCTTAACTCTTACTCTGGCCTAATAGCTAAGGTCTTAGACTCGTACTCTGGCCTAATGGTTAAGGTCTTAACTCTTACTCTGGCCTAATAGCTAAGATCTTAGACTCATACTCTGGCCTACTGGTTAAGGTCTTATCTCTAACTCTGGCCTACTGGTTAAGGTCTTAACTATTACTCTGGCCTAATAGCTAAGGTCTTAGACTCGTACTCTGGCCTAATGGTTAAGGTCTTAACTCTTACTCTGGCCTACTGGTTAAGGTCTTAACTCTTACTCTGGCCAAATAGCTAAGGTCTTAGACTCGTACTCTGGCCTAATGGTTAAGGTCTTAACTCTAAATCTGGCCTACTGGTTAAGGTCTTAACTCTTAGTCAGGCCAAATAGCTAAGGTCTTAACTCTTACTCTGGCCTAATAGCAAAGGTCTTAGACTCGTAATATGGCCTAAGAGCTAAGGTCTTAACTCTTACTCTGGTCTAATAGCTAAGGACATATACTCGTACTATGGCCTACAGGTTAAGGTCTTAACTCTTACTCTGGCCTACTGGTTAAGGTCTTAACTCTTACTCTGGCCTACTGGTTAAGGTCTTAACTCTTACTCCTGCCTAATAGCTAAGGTCTTAGACTCATACTCTGGCCTAATGGTTAAGGTCTTAACTCTTACTCTGGCCTACTGGTTAAGGTCTTAGACTCGTACTCTGGCCTAATAGCTAAGGTCTTAACTCTTACTCTGGACTAATTGCTAAGGTCTTAGACTCGTACTCTGGCCTAATGGTTAAGGTCTTAACTCTTACTCTGGCCTACTGGTTAAGGTCTTAACTCTTACTCTGGCCTAATAGCTAAGGTATTAGACTCGTATTGTGGCCTAATGGTTAAGGTCTTAACTCTTACGCTGGCCTAATAGCTAAGGTCTTAGACTCGTACTCTGACCTAATAGCTAAGGTCTTAGACTCGTACTCTGGCCTAATGGTTAAGGTCTTAACTCTTACTCTGGCCTAATAGCTAAGGTATTAACTCTTACTCTGGCCTACTGGTTAAGGTCTTAACTCTTACTCTGGCCTAATAGCTAAGGTCTTAGACTCGTACTCTGGCCTAATAGCTACGGTCTTAACTCTTACTCTGGCCTAATAGCTAAGGTCTTAGACTCGTACTCTGGCCTACTGGTTAAGGTCTTAACTCTTACTCTGGCCTAATAGCTAAGGTCTTAGACTCGTACTCTGGCCTAATAGCTAAGGTCTTAGGCCCGTACTCTGGCCTATTGGTTAAGGTCTTAACTCCTACTCTGGCCTAATAGCTAAGGTCTTAGACTTGTACTCTGGCCTAATGGTTAAGGTCTTAACTTTTACACTGGACTAATAGCTAAGGTCTTAACTCTTACTCTGGACTAATAGCTAAGGTCTTAGACTCGTACTCTGGCCTACTGGTTAAGGTCTTAACTCTTACTCTGGCCTACTGGTTAAGGTCTTAACTCTTACGCTGGCTCAATAGCTAAGGTCTTAACTCTTACGCTGGCCTAATAGTTAAGGTCTTAGACTCGTACTCTGGCCTAGTAGCTAAGGTCTTAGATTCGTACTCTGGCCTAATGGTTAAGGTCTTAACTCTTTCTCTGGACTAATAGCTAAGGTCTTAACTCTTACTCTGGCCTACTGGTTAAGGTCTTAGACTCGTACTCTGGCCTAATGGTTAAGGTCTTAACTCTTACTCTGGCCTACTGGTTAACGTCTTAGACTCATACTCTGGCCTAATGGTTAAGGTCTCAACTCTTACTCTGGCCTAATAGCTAAGGTCTTAACTCTTACTCTGGCCTAATAGCTAAGGTCTTAGACTCGTACTCTGGCCTAATGGTTAAGGTTTTAACTCTTACTCTGGCCTACTGGTTAAGGTCTTAACTCTTACTCTGGCCTAATAGCTAAGGTCTTAGACTCGTACTCTGGCCTAATGGTTAAGGTCTTAACTATTACTCTGGCCTACTGGTTAAGGTCTTAGACTCGTACTCTGGCCTAATAGCTAAGGTCTTAGACTCGTACTCTGGCCTAATGGTTAAGGTCTTAACTCTTCCTCTGGCCTACTGGTTAAGGTCTTAACTCTTACTCTGGCCTAATAGCTAAGGTCTTAACTCTTACTCTGGCCTAATAGCTAAGGTCTTAGACTCATACTCTGGCCTACTGGTTAAGGTCTTAACTCTTACTCTGGCCTACTGGTTAAGGTCTTAAATCTTACTCTGGCCTAATAGCTAAGGTCTTAGACTCGTACTCTGGCCTAATAGATAAGGTCTTAGACTCGTACTCTGGCCTAATGGTTAAGCTTTTAACTCCTACTCTGGCCTAATAGCTAAGGTCTTAACTCTTACTCTGGCCTACTGGTTAAGGTCTTAACTCTTACTCTGGCCTAATAGCTAAGGTCTTAACTCTTACTCTGGCCTAATAGCTAAGGTCTTAAACTCATACTCTGGCCTAATGGTAAGGTCTTAACTCTTACTCTGGCCTACTGGTTAAGGTCTTAACTCTTACTCTGGCCTAATAGCTAAGGTTTGAGACTCGTACTCTGGCCTACTGGTTAAGGTCTTAACTCTTACTCTGGCATAATAGCTAAGGTCTTAGACTCGTACTCTGGCCTAATAGCTAAGGTCTTAACTCTTACTCTGGCCTACTGGTTAAGGTCTTAACTCTTACTCTGGTCTAATAGCTAAGGTATTAGACTTGTATTCTGGCCTACTGGTTAAGGTCTTAACTCTTACTCTGGCATAATAGCTAAGGTCTTAGACTCGTACTCTGGCCTAATAGCTAAGGTCTTAACTCTTACTCTGGCCTAATAGCTAATGTCTTAACTCTTACTCTGGCCTAATAGCTAAGGTCTTAGACTCGTACTCTGGCCTAATGGTTAAGGTCTTAACTCTAAATCTGGCCTACTGGTTAAGGTCTTAACTCTTAGTCAGGCCAAATAGCTAAGGTCTTAACTCTTACTCTGGCCTAATAGCAAAGGTCTTAGACTCGTAATATGGCCTAAGAGCTAAGGTCTTAACTCTTACTCTGGTCTAATAGCTAAGGACATATACTCGTACTATGGCCTACAGGTTAAGGTCTTAACTCTTACTCTGGCCTACTGGTTAAGGTCTTAACTCTTACTCTGGCCTACTGGTTAAGGTCTTAACTCTTACTCCTGCCTAATAGCTAAGGTCTTAGACTCATACTCTGGCCTAATGGTTAAGGTCTTAACTCTTACTCTGGCCTACTGGTTAAGGTCTTAGACTCGTACTCTGGCCTAATAGCTAAGGTCTTAACTCTTACTCTGGACTAATTGCTAAGGTCTTAGACTCGTACTCTGGCCTAATGGTTAAGGTCTTAACTCTTACTCTGGCCTACTGGTTAAGGTCTTAACTCTTACTCTGGCCTAATAGCTAAGGTCTTAGACTCGTATTGTGGCCTAATGGTTAAGGTCTTAACTCTTACGCTGGCCTAATAGCTAAGGTCTTAGACTCGTACTCTGACCTAATAGCTAAGGTCTTAGACTCGTACTCTGGCCTAATGGTTAAGGTCTTAACTCTTACTCTGGCCTAATAGCTAAGGTATTAACTCTTACTCTGGCCTACTGGTTAAGGTCTTAACTCTTACTCTGGCCTAATAGCTAAGGTCTTAGACTCGTACTCTGGCCTAATAGCTACGGTCTTAACTCTTACTCTGGCCTAATAGCTAAGGTCTTAGACTCGTACTCTGGCCTACTGGTTAAGGTCTTAACTCTTACTCTGGCCTAATAGCTAAGGTCTTAGACTCGTACTCTGGCCTAATAGCTAAGGTCTTAGGCCCGTACTCTGGCCTATTGGTTAAGGTCTTAACTCCTACTCTGGCCTAATAGCTAAGGTCTTAGACTTGTACTCTGGCCTAATGGTTAAGGTCTTAACTTTTACACTGGACTAATAGCTAAGGTCTTAACTCTTACTCTGGACTAATAGCTAAGGTCTTAGACTCGTACTCTGGCCTACTGGTTAAGGTCTTAACTCTTACTCTGGCCTACTGGTTAAGGTCTTAACTCTTACGCTGGCCTAATAGCTAAGGTCTTAACTCTTACGCTGGCCTAATAGTTAAGGTCTTAGACTCGTACTCTGGCCTAGTAGCTAAGGTCTTAGATTCGTACTCTGGCCTAATGGTTAAGGTCTTAACTCTTTCTCTGGACTAATAGCAAAGGTCTTAACTCTTACTCTGGCCTACTGGTTAAGGTCTTAGACTCGTACTCTGGCCTAATGGTTAAGGTCTTAACTCTTACTCTGGCCTACTGGTTAAGGTCTTAGACTCGTACTCTGGCCTAATGGTTAAGGTCTCAACTCTTACTCTGGCCTAATAGCTAAGGTCTTAACTCTTACTCTGGCCTAATAGCTAAGGTCTTAGACTCGTACTCTGGCCTAATGGTTAAGGTTTTAACTCTTACTCTGGCCTACTGGTTAAGGTCTTAACTCTTACTCTGGCCTAATAGCTAAGGTCTTAGACTCGTACTCTGGCCTAATGGTTAAGGTCTTAACTATTACTCTGGCCTACTGGTTAAGGTCTTAGACTCGTACTCTGGCCTAATAGCTAAGGTCTTAGACTCGTACTCTGGCCTAATGGTTAAGGTCTTAACTCTTCCTCTGGCCTACTGGTTAAGGTCTTAACTCTTACTCTGGCCTTATAGCTAAGGTCTTAACTCTTACTCTGGCCTAATAGCTAAGGTCTTAGACTCATACTCTGGCCTACTGGTTAAGGTCTTAACTCTTACTCTGGCCTACTGGTTAAGGTCTTAAATCTTACTCTGGCCTAATAGCTAAGGTCTTAGACTCGTACTCTGGCCTAATAGATAAGGTCTTAGACTCGTACTCTGGCCTAATGGTTAAGCTTTTAACTCCTACTCTGGCCTAATAGCTAAGGTCTTAACTCTTACTCTGGCCTACTGGTTAAGGTCTTAACTCTTACTCTGGCCTAATAGCTAAGGTCTTAACTCTTACTCTGGCCTAATAGCTAAGGTCTTAAACTCATACTCTGGCCTAATGGTAAGGTCTTAACTCTTACTCTGGCCTACTGGTTAAGGTCTTAACTCTTACTCTGGCCTAATAGCTAAGGTTTGAGACTCGTACTCTGGCCTACTGGTTAAGGTCTTAACTCTTACTCTGGCCTAATAGCTAAGGTTTGAGACTCGTACTCTGGCCTACTGGTTAAGGTCTTAACTCTTACTCTGGCATAATAGCTAAGGTCTTAGACTCGTACTCTGGCCTAATAGCTAAGGTCTTAACTCTTACTCTGGCCTACTGGTTAAGGTCTTAACTCTTACTCTGGTCTAATAGCTAAGGTATTAGACTTGTATTCTGGCCTACTGGTTAAGGTCTTAACTCTTACTCTGGCATAATAGCTAAGGTCTTAGACTCGTACTCTGGCCTAATAGCTAAGGTCTTAACTCTTACTCTGGCCTAATAGCTAATGTCTTAACTCTTACTCTGGCCTAATAGCTAAGGTCTTAGAATCGTACTCTGGCCTAATAGCTAAGGTCTTAACTCTTACTCTGGCCTACTGGTTAAGGTCTTAACTCTTACTCTGGCCTACTAGCTAAGGTCTTGGACTCGTACTCTGGCCTAATAGCTAAGGTCTTAGACTCGTACTATGGCTTGCAGGTTAAGGTCTTAACTCTTACTCGGGCCTTCTGGTTAAGGTCTTAACACTTACTCTGGCCTAATAGCTAAGGTCTTAGACTCGTACTCTGGCCTAATGGTTAAGGTCTCAACTCTTACTCTGGCCTACTGGTTAAGGTCTTAACTCTTACTCTGGCCTAATAGCTGAGGTCTTAACTCTTACTCTGGCCTACTGGTTAAGGTCTTAAATTTTACTCTGGCCTAATAGCTAATGTCTTAGACTCATACTCTTTCCTAATGGTTAAGGTCTTAACTCTTACTCTGGCCTAATAGCTAAGGTCCTAACCCTTACTCTGGCCTAATAGCTAAGGTCTTAACTCTTACTCTGGCCTAATAGCTAAGGTCTTAGACTCGTACTCTGGCCTAATAGCTAAGGTCTTAGAATCATACTCTGGCCTAATAGTTAAGGTCTTAACTCTTACTCTGGCCTACTGGTTAAGGTCTTAACTCTTACTCTGGCCTAATAGCTAAGGTCTTAGACTCCTACTCTGGCCTACAGGTTAAGGTCTTAACTCTTACTCTGGCCTAATAGCTAAGGTCTTAACTCTTACTCCTGCCTAATAGCTAAGGTCTTGGACTCGTACTCTGGCCTAATGGTTAAGGTCTTAACTCTTACTCTGGCCTACTGGTTAAGGTCTTAGACTCGTACTCTGGCCTAATGGTTAAGGTCTTAACTCTTACTCTGGCCTACTGGTTAAGGTCTTAGACTCGTACTCTGGCCTAATGGTTAAGGTCTCAACTCTTACTCTGGCCTAATAGCTAAGGTCTTAACTCTTACTCTGGCCTAATAGCTAAGGTCTTAGACTCGTACTCTGGCCTAATGGTTAAGGTCTTAACTCTTACTCTGGCCTACTGGTTAAGGTCTTAACACTTACTCTGGCCTAATAGCTAAGGTCTTAGACTCGTACTCTGGCCTAATAGCTAAGGTCTTAGACTCGTACACTGACCTAATGGTTAAGGTCTTAACTCTTACTCTGGCCTAATAGCTAAGGTCTTAACTCTTACTCTGGCCTACTGGTTAAGGTCTTATCTCTTACTCTGGCCTAATAGCTAAGGGCTTAGACTCGTACTCTGGCCTAATAGCTAAGGTCTTAACTCTTACTCTGCCCTAATAGCTAAGGTCTTAGACTCGTACTCTGGCCTTCTGGTTAAGGTCTTAACTCTTACTCTGGCCTACTGGTTAAGGTCTTAACTCTTACTCTGGCCTAATAGCTAAGGTCTTAACTCTTACTCTGGCCTACTGGTTAAGGTCTTAATTCTTACTCTGCCCTAATAGCTAAGGTCTTAGACTCGTACTCTAGCCTAATAGTTAAGGTCTTAGACTTGTACTCTGGCATAATGGTTAAGGTCTTAACTCTTACTCTGGCCTAATAGCTAAGGTCTTAACTCTTACTCTGGCCTATTGGTTAAGGTCTTAACTCTTACTCTGGCCTACTAGTTAAGGTCTTAACTCTTACTCTGCCCTAATAGCTAAGGTCTTAGACTCGTACTCTAGCCTAATAGTTAAGGTCTTAGACTTGTACTCTGGCCTAATGGTTAAGGTCTTAACTCTTACTCTGGCCTAATAGCTAAGGTCTTAACTCTTACTCTGGCCTATTGGTTAAGGTCTTAACTCTTACTCTGGCCTAATAGCTAAGGTCTTAGACTCATACTCTGGCCTAATAGCTAAGGTCTTAACTTTTACTCTGGCCTAATAGCTAAGGTCTTAGACTCGTACTCTGGCCTACTGGTTAAGGTCTTAACTCTTACTCTGGCCTACTGGTTAAGGTCTTAACTCTTACTCTGGCCTAATAGCTAAGGTCTTAACTCTTGCTCTGGCCTACTGGTTAAGGTCTTAACTCTTACTCTGGCCTAATAGCTAAGGTCTTAACTCGTACTCTGGCCTAATAGATAAGGTTTTAGACTCGTACTCCGGCCTAATGGTTAAGGTCTTAATTCTTACTCTGGCCTACTGGTTAAGGTCTTAACTCTTACTCTGGCCTAATAGCTAAGGTCTTAGACTTGTACTCTGGCCTAATGGTTAAGGTCTTAAATCTTACTCTGGCCTAATAGCTAAGGTCTTAGACTCGTACTCTGGCCTACTGGTAAAGATCTTAACTCTTACTCTGTCCTACTGATTAAGGTCTTACCACTTACTCTGGCCTAATAGCTAAGGTCTTAGACTCGTACTCTGGCCTAATGGATAAGGTCTTAACTCTTACTCTGGCCTACTAGTTAAGGTCTTAACTCTTACTCTGGCCTAATAGCTAAGGTCTTAACTCTTACTCTGGCCTAATAGCTAAGGTCTTAGACTCGTACTCTGGCCTAATAGCTAAGGTCTTAGAATCATACTCTGGCCTAATGGTTAAGGTCTTAACTCTTACTCTGGCCTACTAGTTAAGGTCTTAACTCTTACTCTGGCCTAATAGCTAAGGTCTTAACTCTTACTCCTGCCTAATAGCTAAGGTCTTAGACTCATACTCTGGCCTAATGGTTAAGGTCTTAACTCTTACTCTGGCCTACTGGTTAAGGTCTTAGACTCGTACTCTGGCCTAATGGTTAAGGTCTTAACTCTTACTCTGGCCTACATGTTAAGGTCTTAGACTCGTACTCTGGCCTAATGGTTAAGGTCTCAACTCTTACTCTGGCCTAATAGCTAAGGTCTTAACTCTTACTCTGGCCTAATAGCTAAGGTCTTAGACTCGTACTCTGGCCTAATGGTTAAGGTCTTAACTCTTACTCTGGCCTACTGGTTAAGGTCTTAACTCTTACTCTGGCCTAATAGCTAAGGTCTTAGACTCGTACTCTGGCCTAATAGCTAAGGTCTTAGACTCGTACACTGACCTAATGGTTAAGGTCTTAACTCTTACTCTGGCCTAATAGCTAAGGTCTTAACTCTTACTCTGGCCTACTGGTTAAGGTCTTACCTCTTACTCTGGCCTAATAGCTAAGGGCTTAGACTCGTACTCTGGCCTAATAGCTAAGGTCTTAACTCTTACTCTGGCCTAATAGCTAAGGTCTTAGACTCGTACTCTGGCCTTCTGGTTAAGGTCTTAACTCTTACTCTGCCCTACTGGTTAAGGTCTTAACTCTTACTCTGGCCTAATAGCTAAGGTCTTAACTCTTCGTCTGGCCTAATAGCTAAGGTCTTAGACTCATACTCTGACCTAATGGTTAAGGTCTTAACTCTTACTCTGGCCTACTGGTTAAGGTCTTAACTCTCACTCTGGCCTAATAGCTAAGGTCTTACACTCGTACTCTGGCCTAATGGTTAAGGTCTTAACTCTTACTCTGGCCTAATAGCTAAGGTCTTAACTCTTACTCTGCCCTAATAGCTAAGGTCTTAGACTCGTACTCTGGCCTAATAGCTAAGGTCTTAACTCTTACTCTTGCCTAATAGCTAAGGTCTTAGACTCGTCCTCTGGCCTTCTGGTTAAGGTCTTAACTCTTCCTCTGGCCTACTGGTCAAGGTCTCAACTCTTACTCTGGCCTAATAGCTACAGTCTTAACTCTTACTCTGGCCTAATAGCTAAGGTCTTAGACTCATACTCTGGCCTAATGGTTAAGGTCTTAACTCTTACTCTGGCCTACTGGTTAAGGTCTTAACTCTTACTCTGGTCTAATAGCTAAGGTCTTAGACTCGTACTCTGGCCTAATGGTTAAGGTCTTAACTCTTACTCTGGCCTACTGGTTAAGGTCTTAACTCTTACTCTGGCCTAATAGCTAAGGTCTTAACTCTTACTCTGGCCGAATAGCAAAGGTCTTAGACTCGTAATCTGGTCTAATAGCTAAGGTCTTAACTCTTAATCTGGCCTAGTAGCTAAGGTCTTAGACTCGTACTATGGCCTACAGGTTAAGGTCTTAACTCTTACTCTGGCCTACTGGTTAAGGTCTTAACTCTTACTCTGGCCTAATAGCTAAGGTCTTAGACTCGTACTCTGGCCTAGTAGCTAAGGTCTTAGACTCGTACTCTGGCCTAATAGCTAAGGTCTTAGACTCGTACTCTGGCCTAATGGTTAAGGTCTTAACTCTTACTCTGGCCTAATCGCTAAGGTCTCAACTCTTACTCTGTCCTAATAGCTAAGGTCTTAACTGTTACTCTGGCCTAATAGCTAAGGTCTTAGACTCGTACTCTGGCCTAATGGTTAAGGTCTTAACTCTTACTCTGGCCTACTGGTTAAGGTCTTAACACTTACTCTGGCTTAATAGCTAAGGTCTTAGACTTATACTCTGGCCTAATGGTTAAGGTCTTAACTCTTACTCTGGCCTAATACCTAAGGTCTTAGACTCGTACTCTGGCCTACTGCTTAATGTCTTAACTCTTACTTTGGCCTACTGGTTAAGGTCTTAACTCTTACTCTGGCCTAATAGCTAAGGTCTTAGACTCATACTCTGGCCTAATGGTTAAGGTCTCAACTCTTACTCTGGCCTACTGGTTAAGGTCTTAGACTCGTACTCTGGCCTAATGGTTAAGGTCTCAACTCTTACTCTGGCCTAATAGCTAAGGTATTATCTCTTTCTCTGGCCTAATAGCTAAGGTTTTAGACTCGTAATCTGGCCTATTGGTTAAGGTCTTAACTCTTACTCTGGCCTACTGGTTAAGGTTTTAACTCTTACTCTGGCCTAATAGCTAAGGTCTTAGACTCGTACTCTGACCTAATGATTAAGGTCTTAACTCTTACTCTGGCCTAATGGCTAAGGTCTTAACTCTTACTCTGGCCTACTGGTTAAGGTCTTACCTCTTACTCTGGCCTACTGGTTAAGGTCTTAACTCTTACTCTGGCCTAATAGCTAAGGTCTTAACTCTTACTCTGGCCTAATAGCTAAGGTCTTAACTCTTACTCTGGCCTACATGTTAAGGTCTTAGACTCGTACTCTGGCCTAATGGTTAAGGTCTCAACTCTTACTCTGGCCTAATAGCTAAGGTCTTAACTCTTACTCTGGCCTAATAGCTAAGGTCTTAGACTCGTACTCTGGCCTAATGGTTAAGGTCTTAACTCTTACTCTGGCCTACTGGTTAAGGTCTTAACTCTTACTCTGGCCTAATAGCTAAGGTCTTAGACTCGTACTCTGGCCTAATAGCTAAGGTCTTAGACTCGTACACTGACCTAATGGTTAAGGTCTTAACTCTTACTCTGGCCTAATAGCTAAGGTCTTAACTCTTACTCTGGCCTACTGGTTAAGGTCTTACCTCTTACTCTGTCCTAATAGCTAAGGGCTTAGACTCGTACTCTGGCCTAATAGCTAAGGTCTTAACTCTTACTCTGGCCTAATAGCTAAGGTCTTAGACTCGTACTCTGGCCTTCTGGTTAAGGTCTTAACTCTTACTCTGCCCTACTGGTTAAGGTCTTAACTCTTACTCTGGCCTAATAGCTAAGGTCTTAACTCTTCGTCTGGCCTAATAGCTAAGGTCTTAGACTCATACTCTGACCTAATGGTTAAGGTCTTAACTCTTACTCTGGCCTACTGGTTAAGGTCTTAACTCTCACTCTGGCCTAATAGCTAAGGTCTTACACTCGTACTCTGGCCTAATGGTTAAGGTCTTAACTCTTACTCTGGCCTAATAGCTAAGGTCTTAACTCTTACTCTGCCCTAATAGCTAAGGTCTTAGACTCGTACTCTGGCCTAATAGCTAAGGTCTTAACTCTTACTCTTGCCTAATAGCTAAGGTCTTAGACTCGTCCTCTGGCCTTCTGGTTAAGGTCTTAACTCTTCCTCTGGCCTACTGGTCAAGGTCTCAACTCTTACTCTGGCCTAATAGCTACAGTCTTAACTCTTACTCTGGCCTAATAGCTAAGGTCTTAGACTCATACTCTGGCCTAATGGTTAAGGTCTTAACTCTTACTCTGGCCTACTGGTTAAGGTCTTAACTCTTACTCTGGTCTAATAGCTAAGGTCTTAGACTCGTACTCTGGCCTAATGGTTAAGGTCTTAACTCTTACTCTGGCCTACTGGTTAAGGTCTTAACTCTTACTCTGGCCTAATAGCTAAGGTCTTAACTCTTACTCTGGCCGAATAGCAAAGGTCTTAGACTCGTAATCTGGTCTAATAGCTAAGGTCTTAACTCTTAATCTGGCCTAGTAGCTAAGGTCTTAGACTCGTACTATGGCCTACAGGTTAAGGTCTTAACTCTTACTCTGGCCTACTGGTTAAGGTCTTAACTCTTACTCTGGCCTAATAGCTAAGGTCTTAGACTCGTACTCTGGCCTAGTAGCTAAGGTCTTAGACTCGTACTCTGGCCTAATAGCTAAGGTCTTAGACTCGTACTCTGGCCTAATGGTTAAGGTCTTAACTCTTACTCTGGCCTAATCGCTAAGGTCTCAACTCTTACTCTGTCCTAATAGCTAAGGTCTTAACTGTTACTCTGGCCTAATAGCTAAGGTCTTAGACTCGTACTCTGGCCTAATGGTTAAGGTCTTAACTCTTACTCTGGCCTACTGGTTAAGGTCTTAACACTTACTCTGGCTTAATAGCTAAGGTCTTAGACTTATACTCTGGCCTAATGGTTAAGGTCTTAACTCTTACTCTGGCCTAATAGCTAAGGTCTTAGACTCGTACTCTGGCCTACTGCTTAATGTCTTAACTCTTACTTTGGCCTACTGGTTAAGGTCTTAACTCTTACTCTGGCCTAATAGCTAAGGTCTTAGACTCATACTCTGGCCTAATGGTTAAGGTCTCAACTCTTACTGTGTCCTAATAGCTAAGGTCTTAAACTCTTACTCTGGCCTACTGGTTAAGGTCTTAGACTCGTACTCTGGCCTAATGGTTAAGGTCTTAACTCTTACTCTGGCCTACTGGTTCAGGTCTTAGACTCGTACTCTGGCCTAATGGTTAAGGTCTCAACTCTTACTCTGGCCTAATAGCTAAGGTCTTAACTCTTACTCTGGCCTAATAGCTAAGGTGTTAGACTCGTAATCTGGCCTAATGGTTAAGGTCTTAACTCTTACTCTGGCCTACTGGTTAAGGTTTTAACTCTTACTCTGGCCTAATAGCTAAGGTCTTAGACTCTTACTCTGACCTAATGGTTAAGGTCTTAACTCTTACACTGACCTAATGGTTAAGGTCTTAACTCTTACTCTGGCCTAATCGCTAAGGTCTTAACTCTTACTCTGGCCTACTGGTTAAGGTCTTACCTCTTACTCTGGCCTACTGGTTAAGGTCTTACCTCTTACTCTGGCCTACTGGTTAAGGTCTTAACTCTTACTCTGGCCTAATAGCTAAGGTCTTAACTCTTACTCTGGCCTAATAGCTTAGGTCTTAACTCTTACTCTGGCCTAATAGCTAAGGTCTTACACTCGTACTCTGGCCTAATGGTTAAGGTCTTAACTCTTACTCTGGCATAATAGCTAAGGTCTTAACTTTTACTCTGGCCTACTGGTTAAGGTCTTAACTCTTACTCTGCCCTAATAGCTAAGGTCTTAGACTCGTACTCTGGCCTAATAGCTAAGGTCTTAACTCTTACTCTTGCCTAATAGCTAAGGTCTTAGACTCGTACTCTGGCCTACTGGTTAAGGTCTTAACTCTTACTCTGGCCTACTGGTCAAGGTCTCAACTCTTACTCTGGCCTAATAGCTAAGGTCTTAACTCTTACTCTGGCCTAATAGCTAAGGTCTTAGACTCGTACTCTGGCCTAATGGTTAAGGTCTTAACTCTTACTCTGGCCTACTGGTTAAGGTCTTAACTCTTACTCTGGCCTAATAGCTAAGGTCTTAGACTCGTACTCTGGCCTGATGGTTAAGGTCTTAACTCTTACTCTGGCCTAATAGCTAAGGTCTTAGACTCGTACTCTGGCCTAATGGTTAAGGTCTCAACTCTTACTCTGGCCTACTGGTTAAGGTCTTAACTTTTACTCTGACCTAATAGCTAAGGTCTTAGACTCGTACTCTGGCCTAGTAGCTAAGGTCTTAGATTCGTACTCTGGCCTAATGGTTAAGGTCTTAACTCTTTCTCTGGACTAATAGCTAAGGTCTTAACTCTTACTCTGGCCTACTGGTTAAGGTCTTAACTCTTACTCTGGCCTAATAGCTAAGGTCTTATCTCTTACTCTGGCCTAATAGCTAAGGTCTTAGACTCGTCCTCTGGCCTTCTGGTTAAGGTCTTAACTCTTCCTCTGGCCTACTGGTCAAGGTCTCAACTCTTACTCTGGCCTAATAGCTACAGTCTTAACTCTTACTCTGGCCTAATAGCTAAGGTCTTAGACTCATACTCTGGACTAATGGTTAAGGTCTTAACTCTTACTCTGGCCTACTGGTTAAGGTCTTAACTCTTACTCTGGTCTAATAGCTAAGGTCTTAGACTCGTACTCTGGCCTAATGGTTAAGGTCTTAACTCTTACTCTGGCCTACTGGTTAAGGTCTTAACTCTTACTCTGGCCTAATAGCTGAGGTCTTAACTCTTACTCTGGCCGAATAGCAAAGGTCTTAGACTCGTACTCTGGCCTAGTAGCTAAGGTCTTAGACTCGTACTCTGGCCTAATAGCTAAGGTCTTAGACTCGTACTCTGGCCTAATGGTTAAGGTCTTAACTCTTACTCTGGCCTAATCACTAAGGTCTCAACTCTTACTCTGTCCTAATAGCTAAGGTCTTAACTGTTACTCTGGCCTAATAGCTAAGGTCTTAGACTTGTACTCTGGCCTAATGGTTAAGGTCTTAACTCTTACTCTGGCCTACTGGTTAAGGTCTTAACACTTACTCTGGCTTAATAGCTAAGGTCTTAGACTTATACTCTGGCCTAATGGTTAAGGTCTTAACTCTTACTCTGGCCTAATAGCTAAGGTCTTAACTCTTACTCTGGCCTAATAGCTAAGGTCTTAACTCTTACTCTGGCCTACATGTTAAGGTCTTAGACTCGTACTCTGGCCTAATGGTTAAGGTCTCAACTCTTACTCTGGCCTAATAGCTAAGGTCTTAACTCTTACTCTGGCCTAATAGCTAAGGTCTTAGACTCGTACTCTGGCCTAATGGTTAAGGTCTTAACTCTTACTCTGGCCTACTGGTTAAGGTCTTAACTCTTACTCTGGCCTAATAGCTAAGGTCTTAGACTCGTACTCTGGCCTAATAGCTAAGGTCTTAGACTCGTACACTGACCTAATGGTTAAGGTCTTAACTCTTACTCTGGCCTAATAGCTAAGGTCTTAACTCTTACTCTGGCCTACTGGTTAAGGTCTTACCTCTTACTCTGTCCTAATAGCTAAGGGCTTAGACTCGTACTCTGGCCTAATAGCTAAGGTCTTAACTCTTACTCTGGCCTAATAGCTAAGGTCTTAGACTCGTACTCTGGCCTTCTGGTTAAGGTCTTAACTCTTACTCTGCCCTACTGGTTAAGGTCTTAACTCTTACTCTGGCCTAATAGCTAAGGTCTTAACTCTTCGTCTGGCCTAATAGCTAAGGTCTTAGACTCATACTCTGACCTAATGGTTAAGGTCTTAACTCTTACTCTGGCCTACTGGTTAAGGTCTTAACTCTCACTCTGGCCTAATAGCTAAGGTCTTACACTCGTACTCTGGCCTAATGGTTAAGGTCTTAACTCTTACTCTGGCCTAATAGCTAAGGTCTTAACTCTTACTCTGCCCTAATAGCTAAGGTCTTAGACTCGTACTCTGGCCTAATAGCTAAGGTCTTAACTCTTACTCTTGCCTAATAGCTAAGGTCTTAGACTCGTCCTCTGGCCTTCTGGTTAAGGTCTTAACTCTTCCTCTGGCCTACTGGTCAAGGTCTCAACTCTTACTCTGGCCTAATAGCTACAGTCTTAACTCTTACTCTGGCCTAATAGCTAAGGTCTTAGACTCATACTCTGGCCTAATGGTTAAGGTCTTAACTCTTACTCTGGCCTACTGGTTAAGGTCTTAACTCTTACTCTGGTCTAATAGCTAAGGTCTTAGACTCGTACTCTGGCCTAATGGTTAAGGTCTTAACTCTTACTCTGGCCTACTGGTTAAGGTCTTAACTCTTACTCTGGCCTAATAGCTAAGGTCTTAACTCTTACTCTGGCCGAATAGCAAAGGTCTTAGACTCGTAATCTGGTCTAATAGCTAAGGTCTTAACTCTTAATCTGGCCTAGTAGCTAAGGTCTTAGACTCGTACTATGGCCTACAGGTTAAGGTCTTAACTCTTACTCTGGCCTACTGGTTAAGGTCTTAACTCTTACTCTGGCCTAATAGCTAAGGTCTTAGACTCGTACTCTGGCCTAGTAGCTAAGGTCTTAGACTCGTACTCTGGCCTAATAGCTAAGGTCTTAGACTCGTACTCTGGCCTAATGGTTAAGGTCTTAACTCTTACTCTGGCCTAATCGCTAAGGTCTCAACTCTTACTCTGTCCTAATAGCTAAGGTCTTAACTGTTACTCTGGCCTAATAGCTAAGGTCTTAGACTCGTACTCTGGCCTAATGGTTAAGGTCTTAACTCTTACTCTGGCCTACTGGTTAAGGTCTTAACACTTACTCTGGCTTAATAGCTAAGGTCTTAGACTTATACTCTGGCCTAATGGTTAAGGTCTTAACTCTTACTCTGGCCTAATAGCTAAGGTCTTAGACTCGTACTCTGGCCTACTGCTTAATGTCTTAACTCTTACTTTGGCCTACTGGTTAAGGTCTTAACTCTTACTCTGGCCTAATAGCTAAGGTCTTAGACTCATACTCTGGCCTAATGGTTAAGGTCTCAACTCTTACTGTGTCCTAATAGCTAAGGTCTTAAACTCTTACTCTGGCCTACTGGTTAAGGTCTTAGACTCGTACTCTGGCCTAATGGTTAAGGTCTTAACTCTTACTCTGGCCTACTGGTTCAGGTCTTAGACTCGTACTCTGGCCTAATGGTTAAGGTCTCAACTCTTACTCTGGCCTAATAGCTAAGGTCTTAACTCTTACTCTGGCCTAATAGCTAAGGTGTTAGACTCGTAATCTGGCCTAATGGTTAAGGTCTTAACTCTTACTCTGGCCTACTGGTTAAGGTTTTAACTCTTACTCTGGCCTAATAGCTAAGGTCTTAGACTCTTACTCTGACCTAATGGTTAAGGTCTTAACTCTTACACTGACCTAATGGTTAAGGTCTTAACTCTTACTCTGGCCTAATCGCTAAGGTCTTAACTCTTACTCTGGCCTACTGGTTAAGGTCTTACCTCTTACTCTGGCCTACTGGTTAAGGTCTTACCTCTTACTCTGGCCTACTGGTTAAGGTCTTAACTCTTACTCTGGCCTAATAGCTAAGGTCTTAACTCTTACTCTGGCCTAATAGCTTAGGTCTTAACTCTTACTCTGGCCTAATAGCTAAGGTCTTACACTCGTACTCTGGCCTAATGGTTAAGGTCTTAACTCTTACTCTGGCATAATAGCTAAGGTCTTAACTTTTACTCTGGCCTACTGGTTAAGGTCTTAACTCTTACTCTGCCCTAATAGCTAAGGTCTTAGACTCGTACTCTGGCCTAATAGCTAAGGTCTTAACTCTTACTCTTGCCTAATAGCTAAGGTCTTAGACTCGTACTCTGGCCTACTGGTTAAGGTCTTAACTCTTACTCTGGCCTACTGGTCAAGGTCTCAACTCTTACTCTGGCCTAATAGCTAAGGTCTTAACTCTTACTCTGGCCTAATAGCTAAGGTCTTAGACTCGTACTCTGGCCTAATGGTTAAGGTCTTAACTCTTACTCTGGCCTACTGGTTAAGGTCTTAACTCTTACTCTGGCCTAATAGCTAAGGTCTTAGACTCGTACTCTGGCCTGATGGTTAAGGTCTTAACTCTTACTCTGGCCTAATAGCTAAGGTCTTAGACTCGTACTCTGGCCTAATGGTTAAGGTCTCAACTCTTACTCTGGCCTACTGGTTAAGGTCTTAACTTTTACTCTGACCTAATAGCTAAGGTCTTAGACTCGTACTCTGGCCTAGTAGCTAAGGTCTTAGATTCGTACTCTGGCCTAATGGTTAAGGTCTTAACTCTTTCTCTGGACTAATAGCTAAGGTCTTAACTCTTACTCTGGCCTACTGGTTAAGGTCTTAACTCTTACTCTGGCCTAATAGCTAAGGTCTTATCTCTTACTCTGGCCTAATAGCTAAGGTCTTAGACTCGTCCTCTGGCCTTCTGGTTAAGGTCTTAACTCTTCCTCTGGCCTACTGGTCAAGGTCTCAACTCTTACTCTGGCCTAATAGCTACAGTCTTAACTCTTACTCTGGCCTAATAGCTAAGGTCTTAGACTCATACTCTGGACTAATGGTTAAGGTCTTAACTCTTACTCTGGCCTACTGGTTAAGGTCTTAACTCTTACTCTGGTCTAATAGCTAAGGTCTTAGACTCGTACTCTGGCCTAATGGTTAAGGTCTTAACTCTTACTCTGGCCTACTGGTTAAGGTCTTAACTCTTACTCTGGCCTAATAGCTGAGGTCTTAACTCTTACTCTGGCCGAATAGCAAAGGTCTTAGACTCGTACTCTGGCCTAGTAGCTAAGGTCTTAGACTCGTACTCTGGCCTAATAGCTAAGGTCTTAGACTCGTACTCTGGCCTAATGGTTAAGGTCTTAACTCTTACTCTGGCCTAATCACTAAGGTCTCAACTCTTACTCTGTCCTAATAGCTAAGGTCTTAACTGTTACTCTGGCCTAATAGCTAAGGTCTTAGACTTGTACTCTGGCCTAATGGTTAAGGTCTTAACTCTTACTCTGGCCTACTGGTTAAGGTCTTAACACTTACTCTGGCTTAATAGCTAAGGTCTTAGACTTATACTCTGGCCTAATGGTTAAGGTCTTAACTCTTACTCTGGCCTAATAGCTAAGGTCTTAGACTCGTACTCTGGCCTACTGCTTAAGGTCTTAACTCTTACTTTGGCCTACTGGTTAAGGTCTTAACTCTTACTCTGGCCTAATAGCTAAGGTCTTAGACTCATACTCTGGCCTAATGGTTAAGGTCTCAACTCTTACTCTGTCCTAATAGCTAAGGTCTTAAACTCTTACTCTGGCCTACTGGTTAAGGTCTTAGACTCGTACTCTGGCCTAATGGTTAAGGTCTTAACTCTTACTCTGGCCTACTGGTTAAGGTCTTAGACTCGTACTCTGGCCTAATGGTTAAGGTCTCAACTCTTACTCTGGCCTAATAGCTGAGGTCTTAACTCTTACTCTGGCCTAATAGCTAAGGTTTTAGACTCGTAATCTGGCCTAATGGTTAAGGTCTTAACTCTTACTCTGGCCTACTGGTTAAGGTTTTAACTCTTACTCTGGCCTAATAGCTAAGGTCTTAGACTCGTACTCTGACCTAATGGTTAAGGTCTTAACTCTTACTCTGGCCTAATAGCTAAGGTCTTAACTCTTACTCTGGCCTAATAGCTAAGGTCTTAACTCTTACTCTGGCCTAATAGCTAAGGTCTTACACTCGTACTCTGGCCTAATGGTTAAGGTCTTAACTCTTACTCTGGCATAATAGCTAAGGTCTTAACTTTTACTCTGGCCTACTGGTTAAGGTCTTAACTCTTACTCTGCCCTAATAGCTAAGGTCTTAGACTCGTACTCTGGCCTAATAGCTAAGGTCTTAACTCTTACTCTTGCCTAATAGCTAAGGTCTTAGACTCGTACTCTGGCCTACTGGTTAAGGTCTTAACTCTTACTCTGGCCTACTGGTCAAGGTCTCAACTCTTACTCTGGCCTAATAGCTAAGGTCTTAACTCTTACTCTGGCCTAATAGCTAAGGTCTTAGACTCGTACTCTGGCCTAATGGTTAAGGTCCTAACTCTTACTCTGGCCTACTGGTTAAGGTCTTAACTCTTACTCTGGCCTAATAGCTAAGGTCTTAGACTCGTACTCTGGCCTAATGGTTAAGGTCTTAACTCTTACTCTGGCCTAATAGCTAAGGTCTTAACTCTTACTCTGGCCTAATAGCTAAGGTCTTAGACTCGTACTCTGGCCTAATGGTTAAGGTCTTAACTCTTACTCTGGCCTACTGGTTAAGGTCTTAACTCTTACTCTGACCTAATAGCTAAGGTCTTAGACTCGTACTCTGGCCTAGTAGCTAAGGTCTTAGATTCGTACTCTGGCCTAATGGTTAAGGTCTTAACTCTTTCTCTGGACTAATAGCTAAGGTCTTAACTCTTACTCTGGCCTACTGGTTAAGGTCTTAACTCTTACTCTGGCCTAATAGCTAAGGTCTTATCTCTTACTCTGGCCTAATAGCTAAGGTCTTAGACTCGTACTCTGGCCTAATGGTTAAGGTCTTAACTCTTACTCTGGCCTACTGGTTAGGGTCTTAACTCTTACTCTGGCCTAATAGCTATGGTCTTAGACTCGTACTCTGGCCTACTGGTTAAGGTCTTAACTCTTACTCTGGCCTAATAGCTAAGGTCTTAACTCTTACTCCTGCCTAATAGCTAAGGTCTTAGACTCGTACTCTGGCCTAATGGTTAAGGTCTTAACTCTTACTCTGGCCTACTGGTTAAGGTCTTAGACTCGTACTCTGGCCTAATAGCTAAGGTCTTAGACTCGTACTCTGGCCTAATGGTTAAGGTCTTAACTCTTACTCTGGCCTACTGGTTAAGGTCTTAACTCTTACTCTGGCCTAATAGCTAAGGTCTTAGACTCGTACTCTGGCCTAATGGTTAAGGTCTTAACTCTTACTCTGGCCTACTGGTTAAGGTCTTAACTCTCACTCTGGCCTAATAGCTAAGGTCTAAACTCTTACTCTGGCCTAATAGCTAAAGTCTTAGACTCATACTCTGGCCTACTGGTTAAGGTCTTAACTCTTACTCTGGCCTACTGGTTAAGGTCTTAACTCTTACTCTGGCCTAATAGTTAAGGTCTTAGACTCGTACTCTGGCCTAATAGATAAGGTCTTAGACTCTTACACTGACCTAATGGTTAAGGTCTTAACTCTTACTCTGGCCTACTGGTTAAGGTCTTAGACTCGTACTCTGGCCTAATGGTTAAGGTCTTAACTCTTACTCTGGCCTACTAGTTAAGGTCTTAGACTCGTACTCTGGCCTAATAGTTAAGGTCTCAACTCTTACTCTGGCCTAATAGCTAAGGTCTTAACTCTTACTCTGGCCTAATAGCTAAGGTCTTAGACTCGTACTCTGGCCTAATGGTTAAGGTCTTAACTCTTACTCTGGCCTACTGGTTAAGGTCTTAACTCTTACTCTGGCCTAATAGCTAAGGTCTTAGACTCGTACTCTGGCCTAATAGCTAAGGTCTTAGACTCGTACACTGACCTAATGGTTGAGGTCTTAACTCTTACTCTGGCCTAATAGCTAAGGTCTTAACTCTTACTCTGGCCTACTGGTTAAGGTCTTATCTCTTACTCTGGCCTAATAGCTAAGGGCTTAGACTCGTACTCTGGCCTAATAGCTAAGGTCTTAACTCTTACTCTGCCCTAATAGCTAAGGTCTTAGACTCGTACTCTGGCCTTCTGGTTAAGGTCTTAACTCTTACTCTGACCTACTGGTTAAGGTCTTAACTCTTACTCTGGCCTAATAGCTAAGGTCTTAACTCTTACTCTGGCCTACTGGTTAAGGTCTTAACTCTTACTCTGGCCTAATAGCTAAGGTCTTAACTCGTACTCTGGCCTAATAGCTAAGGTTTTAGAATCGTACTCTGGCCTAATGGTTTAGGTCTTAATTCTTACTCTGGCCTACTAGTTAAGGTCTTAACTCTTACTCTGCCCTAATAGCTAAGGTCTTAGACTCGTACTCTAGCCTAATAGTTAAGGTCTTAGACTTGTACTCTGGCCTAATGGTTAAGGTCTTAACTCTTACTCTGGCCTAATAGCTAAGGTCTTAACTCTTACTCTGGCCTATTGGTTAAGGTCTTAACTCTTACTCTGGCCTAATAGCTAAGGTCTTAGACTCATACTCTGGCCTAATAGCTAAGGTCTTAACTCTTACTCTGGCCTATTGGTTAAGGTCTTAACTCTTACTCTGGCCTAATAGCTAAGGTCTTAGACTCGTACTCTGGCCTAATAGCTAAGGTCTTAGACTCGTACACTGACCTAATGGTTAAGGTCTTAACTCTTACTCTGGCCTAATAGCTAAGGTCTTAACTCTTACTCTGGCATACTGGTTAAGGTCTTATCTCTTACTCTGGCCTAATAGCTAAGGGCTTAGACTCGTACTCTGGCCTAATAGCTAAGGTCTTAACTCTTACTCTGGCCTAATAGCTAAGGTCTTAGACTCGTACTCTGGCCTACTGGTTAAGGTCTTAACTCTTACTCTGGCCTACTGGTTAAGGTCTTAACTCTTACTCTGGCCTAATAGCTAAGGTCTTAACTCTTGCTCTGGCCTACTGGTTAAGGTCTTAACTCTTACTCTGGCCTAATAGCTAAGGTCTTAACTCGTACTCTGGCCTAATAGATAAGGTTTTAGACTCGTACTCTGGCCTAATGGTTAAGGTCTTAATTCTTACTCTGGCCTACTGGTTAAGGTCTTAACTCTTACTCTGGCCTAATAGCTAAGGTCTTAGACTTGTACTCTGGCCTAATGGTTAAGGTCTTAAATCTTACTCTGGCCTAATAGCTAAGGTCTTAGACTCGTACTCTGGCCTACTGGTAAAGGTCTTAACTCTTACTCTGTCCTACTGGTTAAGGTCTTACCACTTACTCTGGCCTAATAGCTAAGGTCTTAGACCCGTACTCTGGCCTAATGGATAAGGTCTTAACTCTTACTCTGGCCTACTAGTTAAGGTCTTAACTCTTACTCTGGCCTAATAGCTAAGGTCTTAACTCTTACTCTGGCCTAATAGCTAAGGTCTTAGACTCGTACTCTGGCCTAATAGCTAAGGTCTTAGAATCATACTCTGGCCTAATGGTTAAGGTCTTAACTCTTACTCTGGCCTACTAGTTAAGGTCTTAACTCTTACTCTGGCCTAATAGCTAAGGTCTTAACTCTTACTCCTGCCTAATAGCTAAGGTCTTAGACTCGTACTCTGGCCTAATGGTTAAGGTCTTAACTCTTACTCTGGCCTACTGGTTAAGGTCTTAGACTCGTACTCTGGCCTAATGGTTAAGGTCTTAACTCTTACTCTGGCCTACTGGTTAAGGTCTTAGACTCGTACTCTGGCCTAATGGTTAAGGTCTCAACTCTTACTCTGGCCTAATAGCTAAGGTCTTAACTCTTACTCTGGTCTAATAGCTAAGGTCTTAGACTCGTACTCTGGCCTAATGGTTAAGGTCTTAACTCTTACTCTGGCCTACTGGTTAAGGTCTTAACTCTTACTCTGGCCTAATAGCTAAGATCTTAGACTCGTACTCTGGCCTAATAGCTAAGGTCTTAGACTCGTACACTGACCTAATGGTTAAGGTCTTAACTCTTACTCTGGCCTAATAGCTAAGGTCTTAACTCTTACTCTGGCCTACTGGTTAAGGTCTTACCTCTTACTCTGGCCTAATAGCTAAGGGCTTAGACTCGTACTCTGGCCTAATAGCTAAGGTCTTAACTCTTACTCTGGCCTAATAGCTAAGGTCTTAGACTCGTACTCTGGCCTTCTGGTTAAGGTCTTAACTCTTACTCTGCCCTACTGGTTAAGGTCTTAACTCTTACTCTGGCCTAATAGCTAAGGTCTTAACTCTTACTCTGGCCTAATAGCTAAGGTCTTAGACTCATACTCTGACCTAATGGTTAAGGTCTTAACTCTTACTCTGGCCTACTGGTTAAGGTCTTAACTCTCACTCTGGCCTAATAGCTAAGGTCTTACACTCGTACTCTGGCCTAATGGTTAAGGTCTTAACTCTTACTCTGGCCTAATAGCTAAGGTCTTAACTCTTACTCTGGCCTACTTTTTAAGGTCTTAACTCTTCCTCTGCCCTAATAGCTAAGGTCTTAGACTCGTACTCTGGCCTAATAGCTAAGGTCTTTACTCTTACTCTTGCCTAATAGCTAAGGTCTTAGACTCGTCCTCTGGCCTACTGGTTAAGGTCTTAACTCTTACTCTGGCCTACTGGTCAAGGTCTCAACTCTTACTCTGGCCTAATAGCTACAGTCTTAACTCTTACTCTGGCCTAATAGCTAAGGTCTTAGACTCGTACTCTGGCCTAATGGTTAAGGTCTTAACTCTTACTCTGGCCTACTGGTTAAGGTCTTAACTCTTACTCTGGTCTAATAGCTAAGGTCTTAGACTCGTACTCTGGCCTAATGGTTAAGGTCTTAACTCTTACTCTGGCCTACTGGTTAAGGTCTTAACTCTTACTCTGGCCTAATAGCTAAGGTCTTAACTCTTACTCTGGCCGAATAGCAAAGGTCTTAGACTCGTAATCTGGTCTAATAGCTAAGGTCTTAACTCTTAATCTGGCCTAGTAGCTAAGGTCTTAGACTCGTACTATGGCCTACAGGTTAAGGTCTTAACTCTTACTCTGGCCTACTGGTTAAGGTCTTAACTCTTACTCTGGCCTAATAGCTAAGGTCTTAGACTCGTACTCTGGCCTAGTAGCTAAGGTCTTAGACTCGTACTCTGGCCTAATAGCTAAGGTCTTAGACTCGTACTCTGGCCTAATGGTTAAGGTCTTACCTCTTACTCTGGCCTACTGGTTAAGGTCTTAACTGTTACTCTGGCCTAATAGCTAAGGTCTTAACTCTTACTCTGGCCTAATAGCTAAGGTCTTAGACTCGTACTCTGGCCTACTGTTTAAGGTCTTAACTCTTACTCTGGCCTAATCGCTAAGGTCTCAACTCTTACTCTGTCCTAATAGCTAAGGTCTTAACTCTTACTCTGGCCTAATAGCTAAGGTTTTAGACTCGTACTCTGGCCTAATGGTTAAGGTCTTAACTCTTACTCTGGCCTACTGGTTAAGGTCTTAACACTTACTCTGGCTTAATAGCTAAGGTCTTAGACTTATACTCTGGCCTAATGGTTAAGGTCTTAACTCTTACTCTGGCCTAATAGCTAAGGTCTTAGACTCGTACTCTGGCCTACTGCTTAAGGTCTTAACTCTTACTTTGGCCTACTGGTTAAGGTCTTAACTCTTACTCTGGCCTAATAGCTAAGGTCTTAGACTCATACTCTGGCCTAATGGTTAAGGTCTCAACTCTTACTCTGTCCTAATAGCTAAGGTCTTAAACTCTTACTCTGGCCTACTGGTTAAGGTCTTAGACTCGTACTCTGGCCTAATGGTTAAGGTCTTAACTCTTACTCTGGCCTACTGGTTAAGGTCTTAGACTCGTACTCTGGCCTAATGGTTAAGGTCTCAACTCTTACTCTGGCCTAATAGCTAAGGTCTTAACTCTTACTCTGGCCTAATAGCTAAGGTTTTAGACTCGTAATCTGGCCTAATGGTTAAGGTCTTAACTCTTACTCTGGCCTACTGGTTAAGGTTTTAACTCTTACTCTGGCCTAATAGCTAAGGTCTTAGACTCGTACTCTGACCTAATGGTTAAGGTCTTAACTCTTACACTGACCTAATGGTTAAGGTCTTAACTCTTACTCTGGCCTAATGGCTAAGGTCTTAACTCTTACTCTGGCCTACTGGTTAAGGTCTTACCTCTTACTCTGGCCTACTGGTTAAGGTCTTAACTCTTACTCTGGCCTAATAGCTAAGGTCTTAACTCTTACTCTGGCCTAATAGCTAAGGTCTTAACTCTTACTCTGGCCTAATAGCTAAGGTCTTACACTCGTACTCTGGCCTAATGGTTAAGGTCTTAACTCTTACTCTGGCATAATAGCTAAGGTCTTAACTTTTACTCTGGCCTACTGGTTAAGGTCTTAACTCTTACTCTGCCCTAATAGCTAAGGTCTTAGACTCGTACTCTGGCCTAATAGCTAAGGTCTTAACTCTTACTCTTGCCTAATAGCTAAGGTCTTAGACTCGTACTCTGGCCTACTGGTTAAGGTCTTAACTCTTACTCTGGCCTACTGGTCAAGGTCTCAACTCTTACTCTGGCCTAATAGCTAAGGTCTTAACTCTTACTCTGGCCTAATAGCTAAGGTCTTAGACTCGTACTCTGGCCTAACGGTTAAGGTCCTAACTCTTACTCTGGCCTACTGGTTAAGGTCTTAACATTTACTCTGGCCTAATAGCTAAGGTCTTAGACTTGTACTCTGGCCTAATGGTTAAGGTCTTAACTCTTACTCTGGCCTAATAGCTAAGGTCTTAACTCTTACTCTGGCCTAATAACTAAGGTCTTAGACTCGTACTCTGGCCTACTGGTTAAGGTCTTAACTCTTACTCTGGCCTAATAGCTAAGGTCTTAGACTCGTACTCTGGCCTAATAGCCAAGGTCTTAGACTTGTACACTGACCTAATGGTTAAGGTCTTAACTCTTACTCTGGCCTAATAGCTAAGGTCTTAACTCTTACTCTGGCCTACTGGTTAAGGTCTTATCTCTTACTCTGGCCTAATAGCTAAGGGCTTAGACTCGTACTCTGGCCTAATAGCTAAGGTCTTAACTCTTACTCTGCCCTAATAGCTAAGGTCTTAGACTCGTACTCTGGCCTTCTGGTTAAGGTCTTAACTCTTACTCTGGCCTACTGGTTAAGGTCTTAACTGTTACTCTGGCCTAATAGCTAAGGTCTTAACTCTTACTCTGGCCTAATAGCTAAGGTCTTAGACTCGTACTCTGGCCTACTGTTTAAGGTCTTAACTCTTACTCTGGCCTAATCGCTAAGGTCTCAACTCTTACTCTGTCCTAATAGCTAAGGTCTTAACTCTTACTCTGGCCTAATAGCTAAGGTTTTAGACTCGTACTCTGGCCTAATGGTTAAGGTCTTAACACTTACTCTGGCTTAATAGCTAAGGTCTTAGACTTATACTCTGGCCTAATGGTTAAGGTCTTAACTCTTACTCTGGCCTAATAGCTAAGGTCTTAGACTCGTACTCTGGCCTACTGTTTAAGGTCTTAACTCTTACTTTGGCCTACTGGTTAAGGTCTTAACTCTTACTCTGGCCTAATAGCTAAGGTCTTAGACTCATACTCTGGCCTAATGGTTAAGGTCTCAACTCTTACTCTGTCCTAATAGCTAAGGTCTTAAACTCTTACTCTGGCCTACTGGTTAAGGTCTTAGACTCGTACTCTGGCCTAATGGTTAAGGTCTTAACTCTTACTCTGGCCTACTGGTTAAGGTCTTAGACTCGTACTCTGGCCTAATGGTTAAGGTCTCAACTCTTACTCTGGCCTAATAGCTAAGGTCTTAACTCTTACTCTGGCCTAATAGCTAAGGTTTTAGACTCGTAATCTGGCCTAATGGTTAAGGTCTTAACTCTTACTCTGGCCTACTGGTTAAGGTTTTAACTCTTACTCTGGCCTAATAGCTAAGGTCTTAGACTCGTACTCTGACCTAATGGTTAAGGTCTTAACTCTTACACTGACCTAATGGTTAAGGTCTTAACTCTTACTCTGGCCTAATGGCTAAGGTCTTAACTCTTACTCTGGCCTACTGGTTAAGGTCTTACCTCTTACTCTGGCCTACTGGTTAAGGTCTTAACTCTTACTCTGGCCTAATAGCTAAGGTCTTAACTCTTACTCTGGCCTAATAGCTAAGGTCTTAACTCTTACTCTGGCCTAATAGCTAAGGTCTTACACTCGTACTCTGGCCTAATGGTTAAGGTCTTAACTCTTACTCTGGCATAATAGCTAAGGTCTTAACTTTTACTCTGGCCTACTGGTTAAGGTCTTAACTCTTACTCTGCCCTAATAGCTAAGGTCTTAGACTCGTACTCTGGCCTAATAGCTAAGGTCTTAACTCTTACTCTTGCCTAATAGCTAAGGTCTTAGACTCGTACTCTGGCCTACTGGTTAAGGTCTTAACTCTTACTCTGGCCTACTGGTCAAGGTCTCAACTCTTACTCTGGCCTAATAGCTAAGGTCTTAACTCTTACTCTGGCCTAATAGCTAAGGTCTTAGACTCGTACTCTGGCCTAATGGTTAAGGTCCTAACTCTTACTCTGGCCTACTGGTTAAGGTCTTAACTCTTACTCTGGCCTAATAGCTAAGGTCTTAGACTCGTACTCTGGCCTAATGGTTAAGGTCTTAACTCTTACTCTGGCCTAATAGCTAAGGTCTTAACTCTTACTCTGGCCTAATAACTAAGGTCTTAGACTCGTACTCTGGCCTACTGGTTAAGGTCTTAACTCTTACTCTGGCCTAATAGCTAAGGTCTTAGACTCGTACTCTGGCCTAATAGCCAAGGTCTTAGACTCGTACACTGACCTAATGGTTAAGGTCTTAACTCTTACTCTGGCCTAATAGCTAAGGTCTTAACTCTTACTCTGGCCTACTGGTTAAGGTCTTATCTCTTACTCTGGCCTAATAGCTAAGGGCTTAGACTCGTACTCTGGCCTAATAGCTAAGGTCTTAACTCTTACTCTGCCCTAATAGCTAAGGTCTTAGACTCGTACTCTGGCCTTCTGGTTAAGGTCTTAACTCTTACTCTGGCCTACTGGTTAAGGTCTTAACTCTTACTCTGGCCTACTAGCTAAGGTCTTAACTCTTACTCTGGCCTACTGGTTAAGGTCTTAACTCTTACTCTGGCCTAATAGCTAAGGTCTTAACTTGTACTCTGGCCTAATAGCTAAGGTTTTAGAATCGTACTCTGGCCTAATGGTTAAGGTCTTAATTCTTACTCTGGCCTACTAGTTAAGGTCTTAACTCTTACTCTGCCCTAATAGCTAAGGTCTTATACTCGTACTCTAGCCTAATAGTTAAGGTCTTAGACTTGTACTCTGGCCTAATGGTTAAGGTCTTAACTCTTACTCTGGCCTAATAGCTAAGGTCTTAACTCTTACTCTGGCCTATTGGTTAAGGTCTTAACTCTTACTCTGGCCTAATAGCTAAGGTCTTAGACTCATACTCTGGCCTAATATCTAAGGTCTTAACTTTTACTCTGGCCTAATAGCTAAGGTCTTAGACTCGTACTCTGGCCTACTGGTTAAGGTCTTAACTCTTACTCTGGCCTACTGGTTAAGGTCTTAACTCTTACTCTGGCCTAATAGCTAAGGTCTTAACTCTTGCTCTGGCCTACTGGTTAAGGTCTTAACTCTTACTCTGGCCTAATAGCTAAGGTCTTAACTCGTACTCTGGCCTAATAGATAAGGTTTTAGACTCGTACTCTGGCCTAATGGTTAAGGTCTTAATTCTTACTCTGGCCTACTGGTTAAGGTCTTAACTCTTACTCTGGCCTAATAGCTAAGGTCTTAGACTTGTACTCTGGCCTAATGGTTAAGGTCTTAAATCTTACTCTGGCCTAATAGCTAAGGTCTTAGACTCGTACTCTGGCCTACTGGTAAAGATCTTAACTCTTACTCTGGCCTAATAGCTACAGTCTTAACTCTTACTCTGGCCTAATAGCTAAGGTCTTAGACTCGTACTCTGGCCTAATAGCCAAGGTCTTAGACTCGTACACTGACCTAATGGTTAAGGTCTTAACTCTTACTCTGGCCTAATAGCTAAGGTCTTAACTCTTACTCTGGCCTACTGGTTAAGGTCTTATCTCTTACTCTGGCCTAATAGCTAAGGGCTTAGACTCGTACTCTGGCCTAATAGCTAAGGTCTTAACTCTTACTCTGCCCTAATAGCTAAGGTCTTAGACTCGTACTCTGGCCTTCTGGTTAAGGTCTTAACTCTTACTCTGGCCTACTGGTTAAGGTCTTAACTCTTACTCTGGCCTACTAGCTAAGGTCTTAACTCTTACTCTGGCCTACTGGTTAAGGTCTTAACTCTTACTCTGGCCTAATAGCTAAGGTCTTAACTTGTACTCTGGCCTAATAGCTAAGGTTTTAGAATCGTACTCTGGCCTAATGGTTAAGGTCTTAATTCTTACTCTGGCCTACTAGTTAAGGTCTTAACTCTTACTCTGCCCTAATAGCTAAGGTCTTATACTCGTACTCTAGCCTAATAGTTAAGGTCTTAGACTTGTACTCTGGCCTAATGGTTAAGGTCTTAACTCTTACTCTGGCCTAATAGCTAAGGTCTTAACTCTTACTCTGGCCTATTGGTTAAGGTCTTAACTCTTACTCTGGCCTAATAGCTAAGGTCTTAGACTCATACTCTGGCCTAATATCTAAGGTCTTAACTTTTACTCTGGCCTAATAGCTAAGGTCTTAGACTCGTACTCTGGCCTACTGGTTAAGGTCTTAACTCTTACTCTGGCCTACTGGTTAAGGTCTTAACTCTTACTCTGGCCTAATAGCTAAGGTCTTAACTCTTGCTCTGGCCTACTGGTTAAGGTCTTAACTCTTACTCTGGCCTAATAGCTAAGGTCTTAACTCGTACTCTGGCCTAATAGATAAGGTTTTAGACTCGTACTCTGGCCTAATGGTTAAGGTCTTAATTCTTACTCTGGCCTACTGGTTAAGGTCTTAACTCTTACTCTGGCCTAATAGCTAAGGTCTTAGACTTGTACTCTGGCCTAATGGTTAAGGTCTTAAATCTTACTCTGGCCTAATAGCTAAGGTCTTAGACTCGTACTCTGGCCTACTGGTAAAGATCTTAACTCTTACTCTGTCCTACTGGTTAAGGTCTTACCACTTACTCTGGCCTAATAGCTAAGGTCTTAGACTCGTACTCTGGCCTAATGGATAAGGTCTTAACTCTTACTCTGGCCTACTAGTTAAGGTCTTAACTCTTACTCTGGCCTAATAGCTAAGGTCTTAACTCTTACTCTGGCCTAATAGCTAAGGTCTTAGACTCGTACTCTGGCCTAATAGCTAAGGTCTTAGAATCATACTCTGGCCTAATGGTTAAGGTCTTAACTCTTACTCTGGCCTACTAGTTAAGGTCTTAACTCTTACTCTGGCCTAATAGCTAAGGTCTTAACTCTTACTCCTGCCTAATAGCTAAGGTCTTAGACTCGTACTCTGGCCTAATGGTTAAGGTCTTAACTCTTACTCTGGCCTACTGGTTAAGGTCTTAGACTCGTACTCTGGCCTAATGGTTAAGGTCTTAACTCTTACTCTGGCCTACATGTTAAGGTCTTAGACTCGTACTCTGGCCTAATGGTTAAGGTCTCAACTCTTACTCTGGCCTAATAGCTAAGGTCTTAACTCTTACTCTGGCCTAATAGCTAAGGTCTTAGACTCGTACTCTGGCCTAATGGTTAAGGTCTTAACTCTTACTCTGGCCTACTGCTTAAGGTCTTAACTCTTACTCTGGCCTAATAGCTAAGGTCTTAGACTCGTACTCTGGCCTAATAGCTAAGGTCTTAGACTCGTACACTGACCTAATGGTTAAGGTCTTAACTCTTACTCTGGCCTAATAGCTAAGGTCTTAACTCTTACTCTGGCCTACTGGTTAAGGTCTTACCTCTTACTCTGGCCTAATAGCTAAGGGCTTAGACTCGTACTCTGGCCTAATAGCTAAGGTCTTAACTCTTACTCTGGCCTAATAGCTAAGGTCTTAGACTCGTACTCTGGCCTTCTGGTTAAGGTCTTAACTCTTACTCTGCCCTACTGGTTAAGGTCTTAACTCTTACTCTGGCCTAATAGCTAAGGTCTTAACTCTTCGTCTGGCCTAATAGCTAAGGTCTTAGACTCATACTCTGACCTAATGGTTAAGGTCTTAACTCTTACTCTGGCCTACTGGTTAAGGTCTTAACTCTCACTCTGGCCTAATAGCTAAGGTCTTACACTCGTACTCTGGCCTAATGGATAAGGTCTTAACTCTTACTCTGGCCTAATAGCTAAGGTCTTAACTCTTACTCTGCCCTAATAGCTAAGGTCTTAGACTCGTACTCTGGCCTAATAGCTAAGGTCTTAACTCTTACTCTTGCCTAATAGCTAAGGTCTTAGACTCGTCCTCTGGCCTACTGGTTAAGGTCTTAACTCTTACTCTGGCCTACTGGTCAAGGTCTCAACTCTTACTCTGGCCTAATAGCTACAGTCTTAACTCTTACTCTGGCCTAATAGCTAAGGTCTTAGACTCGTACTCTGGCCTAATGGTTAAGGTCTTAACTCTTACTCTGGCCTACTGGTTAAGGTCTTAACTCTTACTCTGGTCTAATAGCTAAGGTCTTAGACTCGTACTCTGGCCTAATGGTTAAGGTCTTAACTCTTACTCTGGCCTACTGGTTAAGGTTTTAACTCTTACTCTGGCCTAATAGCTAAGGTCTTAACACTTACTCTGGCCTAATAGCAAAGGTCTTAGACTCGTAATCTGGTCTAATAGCTAAGGTCTTAACTCTTAATCTGGCCTAGTAGCTAAGGTCTTAGACTCGTACTGTGGCCTACAGGTTAAGGTCTTAACTCTTACTCTGGCCTACGGGTTAAGGTCTTAACTCTTACTCTGGCCTAATAGCTAAGGTCTTAGACTCGTACTCTGGCCTAGTAGCTAAGGTCTTAGACTCGTACTCTGGCCTAATAGCTAAGGTCTTAGACTCGTACTCTGGCCTAATGGTTAAGGTCTTACCTCTTACTCTGGCCTACTGGTTAAGGTCTTAACTGTTACTCTGGCCTAATAGCTAAGGTCTTAACTCTTACTCTGGCCTAATAGCTAAGGTCTTAGACTCGTACTCTGGCCTACTGTTTAAGGTCTTAACTCTTACTCTGGCCTAATCGCTAAGGTCTCAACTCTTACTCTGTCCTAATAGCTAAGGTCTTAACTGTTACTCTGGCCTAATAGCTAAGGTCTTAGACTCGTCCTCTGGCCTAATGGTTAAGGTCTTAACTCTTACTCTGGCCTACTGGTTAAGGTCTTAACACTTACTCTGGCTTAATAGCTAAGGTCTTAGACTTATACTCTGGCCTAATGGTTAAGGTCTTAACTCTTACTCTGGCCTAATAGCTAAGGTCTTAGACTCGTACTCTGGCCTACTGCTTAAGGTCTTAACTCTTACTTTGGCCTACTGGTTAAGGTCTTAACTCTTACTCTGGCCTAATAGCTAAGGTCTTAGACTCATACTCTGGCCTAATGGTTAAGGTCTCAACTCTTACTCTGTCCTAATAGCTAAGGTCTTAAACTCTTACTCTGGCCTACTGGTTAAGGTCTTAGACTCGTACTCTGGCCTAATGGTTAAGGTCTTAACTCTTACTCTGGCCTACTGGTTAAGGTCTTAGACTTGTACTCTGGCCTAATGGTTAAGGTCTCAACTCTTACTCTGGCCTAATAGCTAAGGTCTTCACTCTTACTCTGGCCTAATAGCTAAGGTTTTAGACTCGCAATCTGGCCTAATGGTTAAGGTCTTAACTCTTACTCTGGCCTACTGGTTAAGGTTTTAACTCTTACTCTGGCCTAATAGCTAAGGTCTTAGACTCGTACTCTGACCTAATGGTTAAGGTCTTAACTCTTACACTGACCTAATGGTTAAGGTCTTAACTCTTACTCTGGCCTAATGGCTAAGGTCTTAACTCTTACTCTGGCCTACTGGTTAAGGTCTTACCTCCTACTCTGGCCTACTGGTTAAGGTCTTACCTCTTACTCTGGCCTACTGGTTAAGGTCTTAACTCTTACTCTGGCCTAATAGCTAAGGTCTTAACTCTTACTCTGGCCTAATAGCTAAGGTCTTAACTCTTACTCTGGCCTAATAGCTAAGGTCTTACACTCGTACTCTGGCCTAATGGTTAAGGTCTTAACTCTTACTCTGGCATAATAGCTAAGGTCTTAACTTTTACTCTGGCCTACTGGTTAAGGTCTTAACTCTTACTCTGCCCTAATAGCTAAGGTCTTAGAGTCGTACTCTGGCCTAATAGCTAAGGTCTTAACTCTTACTCTTGCCTAATAGCTAAGGTCTTAGACTCGTACTCTGACCTACTGGTTAAGGTCTTGACTCTTACTCTGGCCTACTGGTCAAGGTCTCAACTCTTACTCTGGCCTAATAGCAAAGGTCTTAACTCTTACTCTGGCCTAATAGCTAAGGTCTTAGACTCGTACTCTGGCCTAATGGTTAAGGTCTTAACTCTTACTCTGGCCTACTGGTTAAGGTCTTAACTCTTACTCTGGCCTAATAGCTAAGGTCTTAGACTCGTACTCTGGCCTAATGGTTAAGGTCTTAACTCTTACTCTGGCCTAATAGCTAAGGTCTTAACTCTTACTCTGGCCTAATAGCTAAGGTCTTAGACTCGTACTCTGGCCTAATGGTTAAGGTCTTAACTCTTACTCTGGCCTACTGGTTAAGGTCTTAACTCTTACTCTGACCTAATAGCTAAGGTCTTAGACTCGTATTCTGGCCTAGTAGCTAAGGTCTTAGATTCGTACTCTGGCCTAATGGTTAAGGTCTTAACTCTTTCTCTGGACTAATAGCTAAGGTCTTAACTCTTACTCTGGCCTACTGGTTAAGGTCTTAACTCTTACTCTGGCCTAATAGCTAAGGTCTTATCTCTTACTCTGGCCTAATAGCTAAGGTCTTAGACTCGTACTCTGGCCTAATGGTTAAGGTCTTAACTCTTACTCTGGCCTACTGGTTAAGGTCTTAACTCTTACTCTGGCCTAATCGCTATGGTCTTAGACTCGTACTCTGGCCTACTGGTTAAGGTCTTAACTCTTACTCTGGCCTAATAGCTAAGGTCTTAACTCTTACTCCTGCCTAATAGCTAAGGTCTTAGACTCGTACTCTGGCCTAATGGTTAAGGTCTTAACTCTTACTCTGGCCTACTGGTTAAGGTCTTAGACTCGTACTCTGGCCTAATGGTTAAGGTCTTAACTCTTACTCTGGCCTACTGGTTAAGGTCTTAGACTCGTACTCTGGCCTAATGGTTAAGGTCTCAACTCTTACTATGGCCTAATAGCTAAGGTCTTAACTCTTACTCTGGCCTAATAGCTAAGGTCTTAGACTCGTACTCTGGCCTAATGGTTAAGGTCTTAACTCTTACTCTGGCCTACTGGTTAAGGTCTTAACTCTTACTCTGGCCTAATAGCTAAGGTCTTAGACTCGTACTCTGGCCTAATGGTTAAGGTCTTAACTCTTACTCTGGCCTACTGGTTAAGGTCTTAACTCTTACTCTGGCCTAATAGCTAAGGTCTTAACTCTTACTCTGGCCTAATAGCTAAAGTCTTAGACTCATACTCTGGCCTACTGGTTAAGGTCTTAACTCTTACTCTGGCCTACTGGTTAAGGTCTTAACTCTTACTCTGGCCTAATAGCTAAGGTCTTAGACTCGTACTCTGGCCTAATAGATAAGGTCTTAGACTCGTACACTGACCTAATGGTTAAGGTCTTAACTCTTACTCTGGCCTACTGGTTAAGGTCTTAGACTCGTACTCTGGCCTACTGGTTAAGGTCTTAACTCTTACTCTGGCCTACTGGTTAAGGTCTTAGACTCGTACTCTGGCCTAATGGTTAAGGTCTCAACTCTTACTCTGGCCTAATAGCTAAGGTCTTAACTCTTACTCTGGCCTAATAGCTAAGGTCTTAGACTCGTACTCTGGCCTAATGGTTAAGGTCTTAACTCTTACTCTGGCCTACTGGTTAAGGTCTTAACTCTTACTCTGGCCTAATAGCTAAGGTCTTAGACTCGTACTCTGGCCTAATAGCTAAGGTCTTAGACTCATACACTGACCTAATGGTTAAGGTCTTAACTCTTACTCTGGCCTAATAGCTAAGGTCTTAACTCTTACTCTGGCCTACTGGTTAAGGTCTTATCTCTTACTCTGGCCTAATAGCTAAGGGCTTAGACTCGTACTCTGGCCTAATAGCTAAGGTCTTAACTCTTACTCTGCCCTAATAGCTAAGGTCTTAGACTCGTACTCTGGCCTTCTGGTTAAGGTCTTAACTCTTACTCTGACCTACTGGTTAAGGTCTTAACTCTTACTCTGGCCTAATAGCTAAGGTCTTAACTCTTACTCTGGCCTACTGGTTAAGGTCTTAACTCTTACTCTGGCCTAATAGCTAAGGTCTTAACTCGTACTCTGGCCTAATAGCTAAGGTTTTAGAATCGTACTCTGGCCTAATGGTTTAGGTCTTAATTCTTACTCTGGCCTACTAGTTAAGGTCTTAACTCTTACTCTGCCCTAATAGCTAAGGTCTTAGACTCGTACTCTAGCCTAATAGTTAAGGTCTTAGACTTGTACTCTGGCCTAATGGTTAAGGTCTTAACTCTTACTCTGGCCTAATAGCTAAGGTCTTAACTCTTACTCTGGCCTATTGGTTAAGGTCTTAACTCTTACTCTGGCCTAATAGCTAAGGTCTTAGACTCATACTCTGGCCTAATAGCTAAGGTCTTAACTCTTACTCTGGCCTATTGGTTAAGGTCTTAACTCTTACTCTGGCCTAATAGCTAAGGTCTTAGACTCGTACTCTGGCCTAATAGCTAAGGTCTTAGACTCGTACACTGACCTAATGGTTAAGGTCTTAACTCTTACTCTGGCCTAATAGCTAAGGTCTTAACTCTTACTCTGGCCTACTGGTTAAGGTCTTATCTCTTACTCTGGCCTAATAGCTAAGGGCTTAGACTCGTACTCTGGCCTAATAGCTAAGGTCTCAACTCTTACTCTGGCCTAATAGCTAAGGTCTTAGACTCGTACTCTGACCTACTGTTTAAGGTCTTAACTCTTACTCTGGCCTACTGGTTAAGGTCTTAACTCTTACTCTGGCCTAATAGCTAAGGTCTTAACTCTTGCTCTGGCCTACTGGTTAAGGTCTTAACTCTTACTCTGGCCTAATAGCTAAGGTCTTAACTCATACTCTGGCCTAATAGATAAGGTTTTAGACTCGTACTCTGGCCTAATGGTTAAGGTCTTAATTCTTACTCTGGCCTACTGGTTAAGGTCTTAACTCTTACCCTGGCCTAATAGCTAAGGTCTTAGACTTGTACTCTGGCCTAATGGTTAAGGTCTTAAATCTTACTCTGGCCTAATAGCTAAGGTCTTAGACTCGTACTCTGGCCTACTGGTAAAGGTCTTAACTCTTACTCTGTCCTACTGGTTAAGGTCTTACCACTTACTCTGGCCTAATAGCTAAGGTCTTAGACTCGTACTCTGGCCTAATGGATAAGGTCTTAACTCTTACTCTGGCCTACTAGTTAAGGTCTTAACTCTTACTCTGGCCTAATAGCTAAGGTCTTAACTCTTACTCTGGCCTAATAGCTAAGGTCTTAGACTCGTACTCTGGCCTAATAGCTAAGGTCTTAGAATCATACTCTGGCCTAATGGTTAAGGTCTTAACTCTTACTCTGGCCTACTAGTTAAGGTCTTAACTCTTACTCTGGCCTAATAGCTAAGGCCTTAACTCTTACTCCTGTCTAATAGCTAACGTCTTAGACTCGTACTCTGGCCTAATGGTTAAGGTCTTAACTCTTACGCTGGCCTACTGGTTAAGGTCTTAGACTCGTACTCTGGCCTAATGGTTAAGGTCTTAACTCTTACTCTGGCCCACTGGTTAAGGTCTTAGACTCGTACTCTGGCCTAATGGTTAAGGTCTCAACTCTTACTCTGGCCTAATAGCTAAGGTCTTAACTCTTACTCTGGCCTAATAGCTAAGGTCTTTGACTCGTACTCTGGCCTAATGGTTAAGGTCTTAACCCTTACTCTGGCCTACTGGTTAAGGTCTTAACTCTTACTCTGGCCTAATAGCTAAGATCTTAGACTCGTACTCTGGCCTAATAGCTAAGGTCTTAGACTCGTACACTGACCTAATGGTTAAGGTCTTAACTCTTACTCTGGCCTAATAGCTAAGGTCTTAACTCTTACTCTGGCCTACTGGTTAAGGTCTTACCTCTTACTCTGGCCTAATAGCTAAGGGCTTAGACTCGTACTCTGGCCTAATAGCTAAGGTCTTAACTCTTACTCTGGCCTAATAGCTAAGGTCTTAGACTCGTACTCTGGCCTTCTGGTTAAGGTCTTAACTCTTACTCTGCCCTACTGGTTAAGGTCTTAACTCTTACTCTGGCCTAATAGCTAAGGTCTTAACTCTTACTCTGGCCTAATAGCTAAGGTCTTAGACTCATACTCTGACCTAATGGTTAAGGTCTTAACTCTTACTCTGGCCTACTGGTTAAGGTCTTAACTCTCACTCTGGCCTAATAGCTAAGGTCTTACACTCGTACTCTGGCCTAATGGTTAAGGTCTTAACTCTTACTCTGGCCTAATAGCTAAGGTCTTAACTCTTACTCTGGCCTACTGGTTAAGGTCTTAACTCTTACTCTGCCCTAATAGCTAAGGTCTTAGACTCGTACTCTGGCCTAATAGCTAAGGTCTTAACTCTTACTCTTGCCTAATAGCTAAGGTCTTAGACTCGTCCTCTGGCCTACTGGTTAAGGTCTTAACTCTTACTCTGGCCTACTGGTCAAGGTCTCAACTCTTACTCTGGCCTAATAGCTACAGTCTTAACTCTTACTCTGGCCTAATAGCTAAGGTCTTAGACTCGTACTCTGGCCTAATGGTTAAGGTCTTAACTCTTACTCTGGCCTACTGGTTAAGGTCTTAACTCTTACTCTGGTCTAATAGCTAAGGTCTTAGACTCGTACTCTGGCCTAATGGTTAAGGTCTTAACTCTTACTCTGGCCTACTGGTTAATGTCTTAACTCTTACTCTGGCCTAATAGCTAAGGTCTTAACTCTTACTCTGGCCTAATAGCAAAGGTCTTAGACTCGTAATCTGGTCTAATAGCTAAGGTCTTAACTCTTAATCTGGCCTAGTAGCTAAGGTCTTAGACTCGTACTATGGCCTACAGGTTAAGGTCTTAACTCTTACTCTGGCCTACTGGTTAAGGTCTTAACTCTTACTCTGGCCTAATAGCTAAGGTCTTAGACTCGTACTCTGGCCTAGTAGCTAAGGTCTTAGACTCGTACTCTGGCCTAGTAGCTAAGGTCTTAGACTCGTACTCTGGCCTAATAGCTAAGGTCTTAGATTCGTACTCTGGCCTAATGGTTAAGGTCTTACCTCTTACTCTGGCCTACTGGTTAAGGTCTTAACTGTTACTCTGGCCTAATAGCTAAGGTCTTAACTCTTACTCTGGCCTAATAGCTAAGGTCTTAGACTCGTACTCTGGCCTACTGTTTAAGGTCTTAACTCTAACTCTGGCCTAATCGCTAAGGTCTCAACTCTTACTCTGTCCTAATAGCTAAGGTCTTAACTCTTACTCTGGCCTAATAGCTAAGGTCCTAGACTCGTACTCTGGCCTAATGGTTAAGGTCTTAACTCTTACTCTGGCCTACTGGTTAAGGTCTTAACACTTACTCTGGCTTAATAGCTAACGTCTTAGACTTATACTCTGGCCTAATGGTTAAGGTCTTAACTCTTACTCTGGCCTATTAGCTAAGGTCTTAGACTCGTACTCTGGCCTACTGCTTAAGGTCTTAACTCTTACTTTGGCCTACTGGTTAAGGTCTTAACTCTTACTCTGGCCTAATAGCTAAGGTCTTAGACTCATACTCTGGCCTAATGGTTAAGGTCTCAACTCTTACTCTGTCCTAATAGCTAAGGTCTTAAACTCTTACTCTGGCCTACTGGTTAAGGTCTTAGACTCGTACTCTGGCCTAATGGTTAAGGTCTTAACTCTTACTCTGGCCTACTGGTTAAGGTCTTAACTCTTACTCTGGCCTAATAGCTAAGGTCTTAGACTCGTACTCTGGCCTAATGGTTAAGGTCTTAACTCTTACTCTGGCCTAATAGCTAAGGTCTTAACTCTTACTCTGGCCTTATAGCTAAGGTCTTAGACTCGTACTCTGGCCTAATGGTTAAGGTCTTAACTCTTACTCTGGCCTACTGGTTAAGGTCTTAACTCTTACTCTGACCTAATAGCTAAGGTCTTAGACTCGTACTCTGGCCTAGTAGCTAAGGTCTTAGATTCGCACTCTGGCCTAATGGTTAAGGTCTTAACTCCTTCTCTGGACTAATAGCTAAGGTCTTAACTCTTACTCTGGCCTACTGGTTAAGGTCTTAACTCTTACTCTGGCCTAATAGCTAAGGTCTTATCTCTTACTCTGGCCTAATAGCTTAGACTCGTACTCTGGCCTACTGGTTAAGGTCTTAACTCTTACTCTGGCCTAATAGCTAAGGTCTTAACTCTTACTCCTGCCTAATAGCTAAGGTCTTAGACTCGTACTCTGGCCTAATGGTTAAGGTCTTAACTCTTACTCTGGCCTACTGGTTAAGGTCTTAGACTCGTACTCTGGCCTAATAGCTAAGGTCTTAGACTCGTACTCTGGCCTAATGGTTAAGGTCTTAACTCTTACTCTGGCCTACTGGTTAAGGTCTTAACTCTTACTCTGGCCTAATAGCTAAGGTCTTAGACTCGTACTCTGGCCTAATGGTTAAGGTCTTAACTCTTACTCTGGCCTACTGGTTAAGGTCTTAACTCTCACTCTGGCCTAATAGCTAAGGTCTTAACTCTTACTCTGGCCTAATAGCTAAAGTCTTAGACTCATACTCTGGCCTACTGGTTAAGGTCTTAACTCTTACTCTGGCCTACTGGTTAAGGTCTTAACTCTTACTCTGGCCTAATAGCTAAGGTCTTAGACTCGTACTCTGGCCTAATAGATAAGGTCTTAGACTCTTACACTGACCTAATGGTTAAGGTCTTAACTCTTACTCTGGCCTACTGGTTAAGGTCTTAGACTCGTACTCTGGCCTAATGGTTAAGGTCTTAACTCTTACTCTGGCCTACTAGTTAAGGTCTTAGACTCGTACTCTGGCCTAATAGTTAAGGTCTCAACTCTTACTCTGGCCTAATAGCTAAGGTCTTAACTCTTACTCTGGCCTAATAGCTAAGGTCTTAGACTCGTACTCTGGCCTAATGGTTAAGGTCTTAACTCTTACTCTGGCCTACTGGTTAAGGTCTTAACTCTTACTCTGGCCTAATAGCTAAGGTCTTAGACTCGTACTCTGGCCTAATAGCTAAGGTCTTAGACTCGTACACTGACCTAATGGTTAAGGTCTTAACTCTTACTCTGGCCTAATAGCTAAGGTCTTAACTCTTACTCTGGCCTACTGGTTAAGGTCTTATCTCTTACTCTGGCCTAATAGCTAAGGGCTTAGACTCGTACTCTGGCCTAATAGCTAAGGTCTTAACTCTTACTCTGCCCTAATAGCTAAGGTCTTAGACTCGTACTCTGGCCTTCTGGTTAAGGTCTTAACTCTTACTCTGACCTACTGGTTAAGGTCTTAACTCTTACTCTGGCCTAATAGCTAAGGTCTTAACTCTTACTCTGGCCTACTGGTTAAGGTCTTAACTCTTACTCTGGCCTAATAGCTAAGGTCTTAACTCGTACTCTGGCCTAATAGCTAAGGTTTTAGAATCGTACTCTGGCCTAATGGTTTAGGTCTTAATTCTTACTCTGGCCTACTAGTTAAGGTCTTAACTCTTACTCTGCCCTAATACCTAAGGTCTTAGACTCGTACTCTAGCCTAATAGTTAAGGTCTTAGACTTGTACTCTGGCCTAATGGTTAAGGTCTTAACTCTTACTCTGGCCTAATAGCTAAGGTCTTAACTCTTACTCTGGCCTATTGGTTAAGGTCTTAACTCTTACTCTGGCCTAATAGCTAAGGTCTTAGACTCATACTCTGGCCTAATAGCTAAGGTCTTAACTCTTACTCTGGCCTATTGGTTAAGGTCTTAACTCTTACTCTGGCCTAATAGCTAAGGTCTTAGACTCGTACTCTGGCCTAATAGCTAAGGTCTTAGACTTGTACACTGACCTAATGGTTAAGGTCTTAACTCTTACTCTGGCCTATTAGCTAAGGTCTTAACTCTTACTCTGGCATACTGGTTAAGGTCTTATCTCTTACTCTGGCCTAATAGCTAAGGGCTTAGACTCGTACTCTGGCCTAATAGCTAAGGTCTTAACTCTTACTCTGGCCTAATAGCTAAGGTCTTAGACTCGTACTCTGGCCTACTGGTTAAGGTCTTAACTCTTACTCTGGCCTACTGGTTAAGGTCTTAACTCTTACTCTGTCCTAATAGCTAAGGTCTTAACTCTTGCTCTGGCCTACTGGTTAAGGTCTTAACTCTTACTCTGGCCTAATAGCTAAGGTCTTAACTCGTACTCTGGCCTAATAGATAAGGTTTTAGACTCGTACTCTGGCCTAATGGTTAAGGTCTTAATTCTTACTCTGGCCTACTGGTTAAGGTCTTAACTCTTACTCTGGCCTAATAGCTAAGGTCTTAGACTTGTACTCTGGCCTAATGGTTAAGGTCTTAAATCTTACTCTGGCCTAATAGCTAAGGTCTTAGACTCGTACTCTGGCCTACTGGTAAAGGTCTTAACTCTTACTCTGTCCTACTGGTTAAGGTCTTACCACTTACTCTGGCCTAATAGCTAAGGTCTTAGACCCGTACTCTGGCCTAATGGATAAGGTCTTAACTCTTACTCTGGCCTACTAGTTAAGGTCTTAACTCTTACTCTGGCCTAATAGCTAAGGTCTTAACTCTTACTCTGGCCTAATAGCTAAGGTCTTAGACTCGTACTCTGGCCTAATAGCTAAGGTCTTAGAATCATACTCTGGCCTAATTGTTAAGGTCTTAACTCTTACTCTGGCCTACTAGTTAAGGTCTTAACTCTTACTCTGGCCTAATAGCTAAGGTCTTAACTCTTACTCCTGCCTAATAGCTAAGGTCTTAGACTCGTACTCTGGCCTAATGGTTAAGGTCTTAACTCTTACTCTGGCCTACTGGTTAAGGTCTTAGACTCGTACTCTGGCCTAATGGTTAAGGTCTTAACTCTTACTCTGGCCTACTGGTTAAGGTCTTAGACTCGTACTCTGGCCTAATGGTTAAGGTCTCAACTCTTACTCTGGCCTAATAGCTAAGGTCTTAACTCTTACTCTGGCCTAATAGCTAAGGTCTTAGACTCATACTCTGGCCTAATGGTTAAGGTCTTAACTCTTACTCTGGCCTACTGGTTAAGGTCTTAACTCTTACTCTGGCCTAATAGCTAAGATCTTAGACTCGTACTCTGGCCTAATAGCTAAGGTCTTAGACTCGTACACTGACCTAATGGTTAAGGTCTTAACTCTTACTCTGGCCTAATAGCTAAGGTCTTAACTCTTACTCTGGCCTACTGGTTAAGGTCTTACCTCTTACTCTGGCCTAATAGCTAAGGGCTTAGACTCGTACTCTGGCCTAATAGCTAAGGTCTTAACTCTTACTCTGGCCTAATAGCTAAGGTCTTAGACTCGTACTCTGGCCTTCTGGTTAAGGTCTTAACTCTTACTCTGCCCTACTGGTTAAGGTCTTAACTCTTACTCTGGCCTAATAGCTAAGGTCTTAACTCTTACTCTGGCCTAATAGCTAAGGTCTTAGACTCATACTCTGACCTAATGGTTAAGGTCTTAACTCTTACTCTGGCCTACTGGTTAAGGTCTTAACTCTCACTCTGGCCTAATTGCTAAGGTCTTACACTCGTACTCTGGCCTAATGGTTAAGGTCTTAACTCTTACTCTGGCCTAATTGCTAAGGTCTTAACTCTTACTCTGGCCTACTTTTTAAGGTCTTAACTCTTACTCTGCCCTAATAGCTAAGGTCTTAGACTCGTACTCTGGCCTAATAGCTAAGGTCTTAACTCTTACTCTTGCCTAATAGCTAAGGTCTTAGACTCGTCCTCTGGCCTACTGGTTAAGGTCTTAACTCTTACTCTGGCCTACTGGTCAAGGTCTCAACTCTTACTCTGGCCTAATAGCTACAGTCTTAACTCTTACTCTGGCCTAATAGCTAAGGTCTTAGACTCGTACTCTGGCCTAATGGTTAAGGTCTTAACTCTTACTCTGGCCTACTGGTTAAGGTCTTAACTCTTACTCTGGTCTAATAGCTAAGGTCTTAGACTCGTACTCTGGCCTAATGGTTAAGGTCTTAACTCTTACTCTGGCCTACTGGTTAAGGTCTTAACTCTTACTCTGGCCTAATAGCTAAGGTCTTAACTCTTACTCTGGCCGAATAGCAAAGGTCTTAGACTCGTAATCTGGTCTAATAGCTAAGGTCTTAACTCTTAATCTGGCCTAGTAGCTAAGGTCTTAGACTCGTACTATGGCCTACAGGTTAAGGTCTTAACTCTTACTCTGGCCTACTGGTTAAGGTCTTAACTCTTACTCTGGCCTAATAGCTAAGGTCTTAGACTCGTACTCTGGCCTAGTAGCTAAGGTCTTAGACTCGTACTCTGGCCTAATGGTTAAGGTCTTACCTCTTACTCTGGCCTACTGGTTAAGGTCTTAACTGTTACTCTGGCCTAATAGCTAAGGTCTTAACTCTTACTCTGGCCTAATAGCTAAGGTCTTAGACTCGTACTCTGGCCTACTGTTTAAGGTCTTAACTCTTACTCTGGCCTAATCGCTAAGGTCTCAACTCTTACTCTGTCCTAATAGCTAAGGTCTTAACTCTTACTCTGGCCTAATAGCTAAGGTTTTAGACTCGTACTCTGGCCTAATGGTTAAGGTCTTAACTCTTACTCTGGCCTACTGGTTAAGGTCTTAACACTTACTCTGGCTTAATAGCTAAGGTCTTAGACTTATACTCTGGCCTAATGGTTAAGGTCTTAACTCTTACTCTGGCCTAATAGCTAAGGTCTTAGACTCGTACTCTGGCCTACTGCTTAAGGTCTTAACTCTTACTTTGGCCTACTGGTTAAGGTCTTAACTCTTACTCTGGCCTAATAGCTAAGGTCTTAGACTCATACTCTGGCCTAATGGTTAAGGTCTCAACTCTTACTCTGTCCTAATAGCTAAGGTCTTAAACTCTTACTCTGGCCTACTGGTTAAGGTCTTAGACTCGTACTCTGGCCTAATGGTTAAGGTCTTAACTCTTACTCTGGCCTACTGGTTAAGGTCTTAGACTCGTACTCTGGCCTAATGGTTAAGGTCTCAACTCTTACTCTGGCCTAATAGCTAAGGTCTTAACTCTTACTCTGGCCTAATAGCTAAGGTTTTAGACTCGTAATCTGGCCTAATGGTTAAGGTCTTAACTCTTACTCTGGCCTACTGGTTAAGGTTTTAACTCTTACTCTGGCCTAATAGCTAAGGTCTTAGACTCGTACTCTGACCTAATGGTTAAGGTCTTAACTCTTACTCTGGCCTAATGGCTAAGGTCTTAACTCTTACTCTGGCCTACTGGTTAAGGTCTTACCTCTTACTCTGGCCTACTGGTTAAGGTCTTAACTCTTACTCTGGCCTAATAGCTAAGGTCTTAACTCTTACTCTGGCCTAATAGCTAAGGTCTTAACTCTTACTCTGGCCTAATAGCTAAGGTCTTACACTCGTACTCTGGCCTAATGGTTAAGGTCTTAACTCTTACTCTGGCATAATAGCTAAGGTCTTAACTTTTACTCTGGCCTACTGGTTAAGGTCTTAACTCTTACTCTGGCCTAATAGCTAAGGTCTTAACTCTTACTCTTGCCTAATAGCTAAGGTCTTAGACTCGTACTCTGGCCTACTGGTTAAGGTCTTAACTCTTACTCTGGCCTACTGGTCAAGGTCTCAACTCTTACTCTGGCCTAATAGCTAAGGTCTTAACTCTTACTCTGGCCTAATAGCTAAGGTCTTAGACTCGTACTCTGGCCTAATGGTTAAGGTCCTAACTCTTACTCTGGCCTACTGGTTAAGGTCTTAACTCTTACTCTGGCCTAATAGCTAAGGTCTTAGACTCGTACTCTGGCCTAATGGTTAAGGTCTTAACTCTTACTCTGGCCTAATAGCTAAGGTCTTAACTCTTACTCTGGCCTAATAACTAAGGTCTTAGACTCGTACTCTGGCCTACTGGTTAAGGTCTTAACTCTTACTCTGGCCTAATAGCTAAGGTCTTAGACTCGTACTCTGGCCTAATAGCCAAGGTCTTAGACTCGTACACTGACCTAATGGTTAAGGTCTTAACTCTTACTCTGGCCTAATAGCTAAGGTCTTAACTCTTACTCTGGCCTACTGGTTAAGGTCTTATCTCTTACTCTGGCCTAATAGCTAAGGGCTTAGACTCGTACTCTGGCCTAATAGCTAAGGTCTTAACTCTTACTCTGCCCTAATAGCTAAGGTCTTAGACTCGTACTCTGGCCTTCTGGTTAAGGTCTTAACTCTTACTCTGGCCTACTAGCTAAGGTCTTAACTCTTACTCTGGCCTACTGGTTAAGGTCTTAACTCTTACTCTGGCCTAATAGCTAAGGTCTTAACTCGTACTCTGGCCTAATAGCTAAGGTTTTAGAATCGTACTCTGGCCTAATGGTTAAGGTCTTAATTCTTACTCTGGCCTACTAGTTAAGGTCTTAACTCTTACTCTGCCCTAATAGCTAAGGTCTTATACTCGTACTCTAGCCTAATAGCTAAGGTCTTAGACTCATACTCTGGCCTAATATCTAAGGTCTTAACTTTTACTCTGGCCTAATAGCTAAGGTCTTAGACTCGTACTCTGGCCTACTGGTTAAGGTCTTAACTCTTACTCTGGCCTACTGGTTAAGGTCTTAACTCTTACTCTGGCCTAATAGCTAAGGTCTTAACTCTTGCTCTGGCCTACTGGTTAAGGTCTTAACTCTTACTCTGGCCTAATAGCTAAGGTCTTAACTCGTACTCTGGCCTAATAGATAAGGTTTTAGACTCGTACTCTGGCCTAATGGTTAAGGTCTTAATTCTTACTCTGGCCTACTGGTTAAGGTCTTAACTCTTACTCTGGCCTAATAGCTAAGGTCTTAGACTTGTACTCTGGCCTAATGGTTAAGGTCTTAAATCTTACTCTGGCCTAATAGCTAAGGTCTTAGACTCGTACTCTGGCCTACTGGTAAAGATCTTAACTCTTACTCTGTCCTACTGGTTAAGGTCTTAACTCTTACTCTGGCCTAATAGCTAAGGTCTTAGACTCGTACTCTGGCCTAATAGCTAAGGTCTTAGACTCGTACACTGACCTAATGGTTAAGGTCTTAACTCTTACTCTGGCCTAATAGCTAAGGTCTTAACTCTTACTCTGGCCTACTGGTTAAGGTCTTACCTCTTACTCTGGCCTAATAGCTAAGGGCTTAGACTCGTACTCTGGCCTAATAGCTAAGGTCTTAACTCTTACTCTGGCCTAATAGCTAAGGTCTTAGACTCGTACTCTGGCCTTCTGGTTAAGGTCTTAACTCTTACTCTGCCCTACTGGTTAAGGTCTTAACTCTTACTCTGGCCTAATAGCTAAGGTCTTAACTCTTCGTCTGGCCTAATAGCTAAGGTCTTAGACTCATACTCTGACCTAATGGTTAAGGTCTTAACTCTTACTCTGGCCTACTGGTTAAGGTCTTAACTCTCACTCTGGCCTAATAGCTAAGGTCTTACACTCGTACTCTGGCCTAATGGATAAGGTCTTAACTCTTACTCTGGCCTAATAGCTAAGGTCTTAACTCTTACTCTGCCCTAATAGCTAAGGTCTTAGACTCGTACTCTGGCCTAATAGCTAAGGTCTTAACTCTAACTCTTGCCTAATAGCTAAGGTCTTAGACTCGTCCTCTGGCCTACTGGTTAAGGTCTTAACTCTTACTCTGGCCTACTGGTCAAGGTCTCAACTCTTACTCTGGCCTAATAGCTACAGTCTTAACTCTTACTCTGGCCTAATAGCTAAGGTCTTAGACTCGTACTCTGGCCTAATGGTTAAGGTCTTAACTCTTACTCTGGCCTACTGGTTAAGGTCTTAACTCTTACTCTGGTCTAATAGCTAAGGTCTTAGACTCGTACTCTGGCCTAATGGTTAAGGTCTTAACTCTTACTCTGGCCTACTGGTTAAGGTTTTAACTCTTACTCTGGCCTAATAGCTAAGGTCTTAACACTTACTCTGGCCTAATAGCAAAGGTCTTAGACTCGTAATCTGGTCTAATAGCTAAGGTCTTAACTCTTAATCTGGCCTAGTAGCTAAGGTCTTAGACTCGTACTGTGGCCTACAGGTTAAGGTCTTAACTCTTACTCTGGCCTACTGGTTAAGGTCTTAACTCTTACTCTGGCCTAATAGCTAAGGTCTTAGACTCGTACTCTGGCCTAGTAGCTAAGGTCTTAGACTCGTACTCTGGCCTAATAGCTAAGGTCTTAGACTCGTACTCTGGCCTAATGGTTAAGGTCTTACCTCTTACTCTGGCCTACTGGTTAAGGTCTTAACTGTTACTCTGGCCTAATAGCTAAGGTCTTAACTCTTACTCTGGCCTAATAGCTAAGGTCTTAGACTCGTACTCTGGCCTACTGTTTAAGGTCTTAACTCTTACTCTGGCCTAATCGCTAAGGTCTCAACTCTTACTCTGTCCTAATAGCTAAGGTCTTAACTGTTACTCTGGCCTAATAGCTAAGGTCTTAGACTCGTACTCTGGCCTAATGGTTAAGGTCTTAACTCTTACTCTGGCCTACTGGTTAAGGTCTTAACACTTACTCTGGCTTAATAGCTAAGGTCTTAGACTTATACTCTGGCCTAATGGTTAAGGTCTTAACTCTTACTCTGGCCTAATAGCTAAGGTCTTAGACTCGTACTCTGGCCTACTGCTTAAGGTCTTAACTCTTACTTTGGCCTACTGGTTAAGGTCTTAACTCTTACTCTGGCCTAATAGCTAAGGTCTTAGACTCATACTCTGGCCTAATGGTTAAGGTCTCAACTCTTACTCTGTCCTAATAGCTAAGGTCTTAAACTCTTACTCTGGCCTACTGGTTAAGGTCTTAGACTCGTACTCTGGCCTAATGGTTAAGGTCTTAACTCTTACTCTGGCCTACTGGTTAAGGTCTTAGACTTGTACTCTGGCCTAATGGTTAAGGTCTCAACTCTTACTCTGGCCTAATAGCTAAGGTCTTCACTCTTACTCTGGCCTAATAGCTAAGGTTTTAGACTCGTAATCTGGCCTAATGGTTAAGGTCTTAACTCTTACTCTGGCCTACTGGTTAAGGTTTTAACTCTTACTCGGGCCTAATAGCTAAGGTCTTAGACTCGTACTCTGGCCTAATGGTTAAGGTCTTAACTCTTACACTGACCTAATGGTTAAGGTCTTAACTCTTACTCTGGCCTAATGGCTAAGGTCTTAACTCTTACTCTGGCCTACTGGTTAAGGTCTTACCTCTTACTCTGGCCTACTGGTTAAGGTCTTACCTCTTACTCTGGCCTACTGGTTAAGGTCTTAACTCTTACTCTGGCCTAATAGCTAAGGTCTTAACTCTTACTCTGGCCTAATAGCTAAGGTCTTACACTCGTACTCTGGCCTAATGGTTAAGGTCTTAACTCTTACTCTGGCATAATAGCTAAGGTCTTAACTTTTACTCTGGCCTACTGGTTAAGGTCTTAACTCTTACTCTGCCCTAATAGCTAAGGTCTTAGAGTCGTACTCTGGCCTAATAGCTAAGGTCTTAACTCTTACTCTTGCCTAATAGCTAAGGTCTTAGACTCGTACTCTGACCTACTGGTTAAGGTCTTGACTCTTACTCTGGCCTACTGGTCAAGGTCTCAACTCTTACTCTGGCCTAATAGCTAAGGTCTTAACTCTTACTCTGGCCTAATAGCTAAGGTCTTAGACTCGTACTCTGGCCTAATGGTTAAGGTCTTAACTCTTACTCTGGCCTACTGGTTAAGGTCTTAACTCTTACTCTGGCCTAATAGCTAAGGTCTTAGACTCGTACTCTGGCCTAATGGTTAAGGTCTTAACTCTTACTCTGGCCTAATAGCTAAGGTCTTAACTCTTACTCTGGCCTAATAGCTAAGGTCTTAGACTCGTACTCTGGCCTAATGGTTAAGGTCTTAACTCTTACTCTGGCCTACTGGTTAAGATCTTAACTCTTACTCTGACCTAATAGCTAAGGTCTTAGACTCGTACTCTGGCCTAGTAGCTAAGGTCTTAGATTCGTACTCTGGCCTAATGGTTAAGGTCTTAACTCTTTCTCTGGACTAATAGCTAAGGTCTTAACTCTTACTCTGGCCTACGGGTTAAGGTCTTAACTCTTACTCTGGCCTAATAGCTAAGGTCTTATCTCTTACTCTGGCCTAATAGCTAAGGTCTTAGACTCGTACTCTGGCCTAATGGTTAAGGTCTTAACTCTTACTCTGGCCTACTGGTTAAGGTCTTAACTCTTACTCTGGCCTAATCGCTATGGTCTTAGACTCGTACTCTGGCCTACTGGTTAAGGTCTTAACTCTTACTCTGGCCTAATAGCTAAGGTCTTAACTCTTACTCCTGCCTAATAGCCAAGGTCTTAGACTCGTACTCTGGCCTAATGGTTAAGGTCTTAACTCTTACTCTGGCCTACTGGTTAAGGTCTTAGACTCGTACTCTGGCCTAATGGTTAAGGTCTTAACTCTTACTCTGGCCTACTGGTTAAGGTCTTAGACTCGTACTCTGGCCTAATGGTTAAGGTCTCAACTCTTACTATGGCCTAATAGCTAAGGTCTTAACTCTTACTCTGGCCTAATAGCTAAGGTCTTAGACTCGTACTCTGGCCTAATGGTTAAGGTCTTAACTCTTACTCTGGCCTACTGGTTAAGGTCTTAACTCTTACTCTGGCCTAATAGCTAAGGTCTTAGACTCGTACTCTGGCCTAATGGTTAAGGTCTTAACTCTTACTCTGGCCTACTGGTTAAGGTCTTAACTCTTACTCTGGCCTAATAGCTAAGGTCTTAACTCTTACTCTGGCCTAATAGCTAAAGTCTTAGACTCATACTCTGGCCTACTGGTTAAGGTCTTAACTCTTACTCTGGCCTACTGGTTAAGGCCTTAACTCTTACTCTGGCCTAATAGCTAAGGTCTTAGACTCGTACTCTTGCCTAATAGATAAGGTCTTAGACTCGTACACTGACCTAATGGTTAAGGTCTTAACTCTTACTCTGGACTAATAGCTAAGGTCTTAACTCTTACTCTGGCCTACTGGTTAAGGTCTTACCTCTTACTCTGGCCTAATAGCTAAGGGCTTAGACTCGTACTCTGGCCTAATAGCTAAGGTCTTAACTCTTACTCTGGCCTAATAGCTAAGGTCTTAGACTCGTACTCTGGCCTTCTGGTTACGGTCTTAACTCTTACTCTGGCCTACTGGTTAAGGTCTTAACTCTTACTCTGGCCTACTGGTCAAGGTCTCAACTCTTACTCTGGCCTAATAGCTACGGTCTTAACTCTTACTCTGGCCTAATAGCTAAGGTCTTAGACTCGTACTCTGGCCTAATGGTTAAGGTCTTAACTCTTACTCTGGCCTACTGGTTAAGGTCTTAACTCTTACTCTGGTCTAATAGCTAAGGTCTTAGACTCGTACTCTGGCCTAATGGTTAAGGTCTTAACTCTTACTCTGGCCTACTGGTTAAGGTCTTAACTCTTACTCTGGCCTAATAGCTAAGGTCTTAACTCTTACTCTGGCCTAATAGCAAAGGTCTTAGACTCGTAATCTGGTCTAATAGCTAAGGTCTTAACTCTTAATCTGGCCTAGTAGCTAAGGTCTTAGACTCATACTATGGCCTACAGGTTAAGGTCTTAACTCTTACTCTGGCCTACTGGTTAAGGTCTTAACTCTTACTCTGGCCTAATAGCTAAGGTCTTAGACTCGTACTCTGGCCTAGTAGCTAAGGTCTTAGACTCGTACTCTGGCCTAATAGCTAAGGTCTTAGACTCGTACTCTGGCCTAATGGTTAAGGTCTTACCTCTTACTCTGGCCTACTGGTTAAGGTCTTAACTGTTACTCTGGTCTAATAGCTAAGGTCTTAACTCTTACTCTGGCCTAATAGCTAAGGTCTTAGACTCGTACTCTGGCCTACTGTTTAAGGTCTTAACTCTTACTCTGGCCTAATCGCTAAGGTCTCAACTCTTACTCTGTCCTAATAGCTAAGGTCTTAACTCTTACTCTGGCCTAATAGCTAAGGTCTTAGACTCGTACTCTGGCCTAATGGTTTAGGTCTTAACTCTTACTCTGGCCTACTGGTTAAGGTCTTAACACTTACTCTGGCTTAATAGCTAAGGTCTTAGACTTGTACTCTGGCCTAATGGTTAAGGTCTTAACTCTTACTCTGGCCTAATAGCTAAGGTCTTAGACTCGTACTCTGGCCTACTGCTTAAGGTCTTAACTCTTACTTTGGCCTACTGGTTAAGGTCTTAACTCTTACTCTGGCCTAATAGCTAAGGTCTTAGACTCATACTCTGGCCTAATGGTTAAGGTCTCAACTCTTACTCTGTCCTAATAGCTAAGGTCTTAAACTCTTACTCTGGCCTACTGGTTAAGGTCTTAGACTCGTACTCTGGCCTAATGGTTAAGGTCTTAACTCTTACTCTGGCCTACTGGTTAAGGTCTTAGACTCGTACTCTGGCCTAATGGTTAAGGTCTCAACTCTTACTCTGGCCTAATAGCTAAGGTCTTAACTCTTACTCTGGCCTAATAGCTAAGGTTTTAGACTCGTAATCTGGCCTAATGGTTAAGGTCTTAACTCTTACTCTGGCCTACTGGTTAAGGTTTTAACTCTTACTCTGGCCTAATAGCTAAGGTCTTAGACTCGTACTCTGACCTAATGGTTAAGGTCTTAACTCTTACACTGACCTAATGGTTAAGGTCTTAACTCTTACTCTGGCCTAATGGCTAAGGTCTTAACTCTTACTCTGGCCTACTGGTTAAGGTCTTACCTCTTACTCTGGCCTACTGGTTAAGGTCTTAACTCTTACTCTGGCCTAATAGCTAAGGTCTTAACTCTTACTCTGGCCTAATAGCTAAGGTCTTACACTCGTACTCTGGCCTAATGGTTAAGGTCTTAACTCTTACTCTGCCATAATAGCTAAGGTCTTAACTTTTACTCTGGCCTACTGGTTAAGGTCTTAACTCTTACTCTGCCCTAATAGCTAAGGTCTTAGACTCGTACTCTGGCCTAATAGCTAAGGTCTTAACTCTTACTCTTGTCTAATAGCTAAGGTCTTAGACTCGTACTCTGGCCTACTGGTTAAGGTCTTAACTCTTACTCTGGCCTACTGGTCAAGGTCTGAACTCCTACTCTGGCCTAATAGCTAAGGTCTTAATTCTTACTCTGGCCTAATAGCTAAGGTCTTAGACTCGTACTCTGGCCTAATGGTTAAGGTCTTAACTCTTACTCTGGCCTACTGGTTAAGGTCTTAACTCTTACTCTGGCCTAATAGCTAAGGTCTTAGACTCGTACTCTGGCCTAATGGTTAAGGTCTTAACTCTTACTCTGGCCTACTGGTTAAGGTCTTAACTCTTACTCTGACCTAATAGCTAAGGTCTTAGACTCGTATTCTGGCCTAGTAGCTAAGGTCTTAGATTCGTACTCTGGCCTAATGGTTAAGGTCTTAACTCTTTCTCTGGACTAATAGCTAAGGTCTTAACTCTTACTCTGGCCTACTGATTAAGGTCTTAACTCTTACTCTGGCCTAATAGCTAAGGTCTTATCTCTTACTCTGGCCTAATAGCTAAGGTCTTAGACTCGTACTCTGGCCTAATGGTTAAGGTCTTAACTCTTACTCTGGCCTACTGGTTAAGGTCTTAACTCTTACTCTGGCCTAATAGCTATGGTCTTAGACTCGTACTCTGGCCTACTGGTTAAGGTCTTAACTCTTACTCTGGCCTAATAGCTAAGGTCTAAACTCTTACTCCTGCCTAATAGCTAAGGTCTTAGACTCGTACTCTGGCCTAATGGTTAAGGTCTTAACTCTTACTCTGGCCTACTGGTTAAGGTCTTAACTCTTACTCTGGCCTAATAGCTAAGGTCTTAGACTCGTACTCTGGCCTAATAGATAAGGTCTTAGACTCGTACTCTGGCCTAATGGTTAAGCTTTTAACTCCTACTCTGGCCTAATAGCTAAGGTCTTAACTCTTACTCTGGCCTACTGGTTAAGGTCTTAACTCTTACTCTGGCCTAATAGCTAAGGTCTTAACTCTTACTCTGGCCTAATAGCTAAGGTCTTAGACTCGTACTCTGGCCTAATGGTTAAGGTCTTAACTCTTACTCTGGCCTACTGGTTAATGTCTTAACTCTTACTCTGGCCTAATAGCTATGGTCTTAGACTCGTACTCTGGCCTACTGGTTAAGGTCTTAACTCTTACTCTGGCCTAATAGCTAAAGTCTTAACTCTTACTCCTGCCTAATAGCTAAGGTCTTAAACTCGTACTCTGGCCTAATGGTTAAGGTCTTAACTCTTACTCTGGCCTACTGGTTAAGGTCTTAGACTCGTACTCTGGCCTAATAGCTAAGGTCTTAGACTCGTACTCTGGCCTAATGGTTAAGGTCTTAACTCTTACTCTGGCCTACTGGTTAAGGTCTTAACTCTTACTCTGGCCTAATAGCTAAGGTCTTAGACTCGTACTCTGGCCTAATGGTTAAGGTCTTAATTCTTACTCTGGCCTACTGGTTAAGGTCTTAACTCTTACTCTGGCCTAATAGCTAAGGTCTTAACTCTTACTCTGACCTAATAGCTAAAGTCTTAGACTCATACTCTGGCCTACTGGTTAAGGTCTTAACTCTTACTCTGGCCTACTGGTTAAGGTCTTAACTCTTACTCTGGCCTAATAGCTAAGGTCTTAGACTCGTACTCTGGCCTAATAGATAAGGTCTTAGACTCGTACACTGACCTAATGGTTAAGGTCTTAACTCTTACTCTGGCCTAATAGCTAAGGTCTTAACTCTTACTCTGGCCTACTGGTTAAGGTCTTACCTCTTACTCTGGCCTAATAGCTAAGGGCTTAGACTCGTACTCTGGCCTTATAGCTAAGGTCTTAACTCTTACTCTGGCCTAATAGCTAAGGTCTTAGACTCGTACTCTGGCCTTCTGGTTACGGTCTTAACTCTTACTCTGCCCTACTGGTTAAGGTCTTAATCTTACTCTGGCCTAATAGCTAAGGTCTTAACTCTTACTCTGGCCTAATAGCTAAGGTCTTAGACTCATACTCTGGCCTAATGGTTAAGGTCTTAACTCTTACTCTGGCCTACTGGTTAAGGTCTTAACTCTTACTCTGGCCTACTGGTCAAGGTCTCAACTCTTACTCTGGCCTAATAGCTACGGTCTTAACTCTTACTCTGGCCTAATAGCTAAGGTCTTAGACTCGTACTCTGGCCTAATGGTTAAGGTCTTAACTCTTACTCTGGCCTACTGGTTAAGGTCTTAACTCTTACTCTGGTCTAATAGCTAAGGTCTTAGACTCGTACTCTGGCCTAATGGTTAAGGTCTTAACTCTTACTCTGGCCTACTGGTTAAGGTCTTAACTCTTACTCTGGCCTAATAGCTAAGGTCTTAACTCTTACTCTGGCCTAATAGCAAAGGTCTTAGACTCGTAATCTGGTCTAATAGCTAAGGTCTTAACTCTTAATCTGGCCTAGTAGCTAAGGTCTTAGACTCGTACTATGGCCTACAGGTTAAGGTCTTAACTCTTACTCTGGCCTACTGGTTAAGGTCTTAACTCTTACTCTGGCCTAATAGCTAAGGTCTTAGACTCGTACTCTGGCCTAGTAGCTAAGGTCTTAGACTCGTACTCTGGCCTAATAGCTAAGGTCTTAGACTCGTACTCTGGCCTAATGGTTAAGGTCTTACCTCTTACTCTGGCCTACTGGTTAAGGTCTTAACTGTTACTCTGGTCTAATAGCTAAGGTCTTAACTCTTACTCTGGCCTAATAGCTAAGGTCTTAGACTCGTACTCTGGCCTACTGTTTAAGGTCTTAACTCTTACTCTGGCCTAATCGCTAAGGTCTCAACTCTTACTCTGTCCTAATAGCTAAGGTCTTAACTCTTACTCTGGCCTAATAGCTAAGGTCTTAGACTCGTACTCTGGCCTAATGGTTTAGGTCTTAACTCTTACTCTGGCCTACTGGTTAAGGTCTTAACACTTACTCTGGCTTAATAGCTAAGGTCTTAGACTTGTACTCTGGCCTAATGGTTAAGGTCTTAACTCTTACTCTGGCCTAATAGCTAAGGTCTTAGACTCGTACTCTGGCCTACTGCTTAAGGTCTTAACTCTTACTTTGGCCTACTGGTTAAGGTCTTAACTCTTACTCTGGCCTAATAGCTAAGGTCTTAGACTCATACTCTGGCCTAATGGTTAAGGTCTCAACTCTTACTCTGTCCTAATAGCTAAGGTCTTAAACTCTTACTCTGGCCTACTGGTTAAGGTCTTAGACTTGTACTCTGGCCTAATGGTTAAGGTCTTAACTCTTACTCTGGCCTACTGGTTAAGGTCTTAGACTCGTACTCTGGCCTAATGGTTAAGGTCTCAACTCTTACTCTGGCCTAATAGCTAAGGTCTTATCTCTTACTCTGGCCTAATAGCTAAGGTTTTAGACTCGTAATCTGGCCTAATGGTTAAGGTCTTAACTCTTACTCTGGCCTACTGGTTAAGGTTTTAACTCTTACTCTGGCCTAATAGCTAAGGTCTTAGACTCGTACTTTGACCTAATGATTAAGGTCTTAACTCTTACTCTGGCCTAATGGCTAAGGTCTTAACTCTTACTCTGGCCTACTGGTTAAGGTCTTACCTCTTACTCTGGCCTACTGGTTAAGGTCTTAACTCTTACTCTGGCCTAATAGCTAAGGTCTTAACTCTTACTCTGGCCTAATAGCTAAGGTCTTAACTCTTACTCTGGCCTAATAGCTAATGTCTTACACTCGTACTCTGGCCTAATGGTTAAGGTCTTAACTCTTACTCTGGCATAATAGCTAAGGTCTTAACTTTTACTCTGGCCTACTGGTTAAGGTCTTAACTCTTACTCTGCCCTAATAGCTAAGGTCTTAGACTCGTACTCTGGCCTAATAGCTAAGGTCTTAACTCTTACTCTTGCCTAATAGCTAAGGTCTTAGACTCGTACTCTGGCCTACTGTTTAAGGTCTTAACTCTTACTCTGGCCTACTGGTCAAGGTCTCAACTCCTACTCTGGCCTAATAGCTAAGGTCTTAACTCTTACTCTGGCCTAATAGCTAAGGTCTTAGACTCGTACTCTGGCCTAATGGTTAAGGTCTTAACTCTTACTCTGGCCTACTGGTTAAGGTCTTAACTCTTACTCTGGCCTAATAGCTAAGGTCTTAGACTCGTACTCTGGCCTAATGGTTAAGGTCTTAACTCTTACTCTGGCCTACTGGTTAAGGTCTTAACTCTTACTCTGACCTAATAGCTAAGGTCTTAGACTCGTACTCTGGCCTAGTAGCTAAGGTCTTAGATTCGTACTCTGGCCTAATGGTTAAGGTCTTAACTCTTTCTCTGGACTAATAGCTAAGGTCTTAACTCTTACTCTGGCCTACTGGTTAAGGTCTTAACTCTTACTCTGGCCTAATAGCTAAGGTCTTAGACTCGTACTCTGGCCTACTGCTTAAGGTCTTAACTCTTACTTTGGCCTACTGGTTAAGGTCTTAACTCTTACTCTGGCCTAATAGCTAAGGTCTTAGACTCATACTCTGGCCTAATGGTTAAGGTCTCAACTCTTACTCTGTCCTAATAGCTAAGGTCTTAAACTCTTACTCTGGCCTACTGGTTAAGGTCTTAGACTCGTACTCTGGCCTAATGGTTAAGGTCTTAACTCTTACTCTGGCCTACTGGTTAAGGTCTTAGACTCGTACTCTGGCCTAATGGTTAAGGTCTTAGACTCGTACTCTGGCCTAATGGTTAAGGTCTTAAACTCTTACTCTGGCCTACTGGTTAAGGTCTTAGACTCGTACTCTGGCCTAATTGTTAAGGTCTTAACTCTTACTCTGGCCTACTGGTTAAGGTCTTAGACTCGTACTCTGGCCTAATGGTTAAGGTCTCAACTCTTACTCTGGCCTAATAGCTAAGGTCTTAACTCTTACTCTGGCCTAATAGCTAAGGTCTTAGACTCGTACTCTGGCCTAATGGTTAAGGTCTTAACTCTTACTCTGGCCTACTGGTTAAGGTCTTAACTCTTACTCTGGCCTAATAGCTAAGGTCTTAGACTCGTACTCTGGCCTAGTAGCTAAGGTCTTAGATTCGTACTCTGGCCTAATGGTTAAGGTCTTAACTCTTTCTCTGGACTAATAGCTAAGGTCTTAACTCTTACTCTGGCCTACTGGTTAAGGTCTTAACTCTTACTCTGGCCTAATAGCTAAGGTCTTATCTCTTACTCTGGCCTAATAGCTAAGGTCTTAGACTCGTACTCTGGCCTAATGGTTAAGGTCTTAACTCTTACTCTGGCCTACTGGTTAAGGTCTTAACTCTTACTCTGGCCTAATAGCTATGGTCTTAGACTCGTACTCTGGCCTACTGGTTAAGGTCTTAACTCTTACTCTGGCCTAATAGCTAAGGTCTAAACTCTTACTCCTGCCTAATAGCTAAGGTCTTAGACTCGTACTCTGGCCTAATGGTTAAGGTCTTAACTCTTACTCTGGCCTACTGGTTAAGGTCTTAACTCTTACTCTGGCCTAATAGCTAAGGTTTTAACTCTTACTCTGGCCTAATAGCTAGGGTCTTAGACTCATACTCTGGCCTACTGGTTAAGGTCTTAACTCTTACTCTGGCCTACTGGTTAAGGTCTTAACTCTTACTCTGGCCTAATAGCTAAGGTCTTAGACTCGTACTCTGGCCTAATAGATAAGGTCTTAGACTCGTACTCTGGCCTAATGGTTAAGCTTTTAACTCCTACTCTGGCCTAATAGCTAAGGTCTTAACTCTTACTCTGGCCTACTGGTTAAGGTCTTAACTCTTACTCTGGCCTAATAGCTAAGGTCTTAACTCTTACTCTGGCCTAATAGCTAAGGTCTTAGACTCGTACTCTGGCCTAATGGTTAAGGTCTTAACTCTTACTCTGGCCTACTGGTTAATGTCTTAACTCTTACTCTGGCCTAATAGCTATGGTCTTAGACTCGTACTCTGGCCTACTGGTTAAGGTCTTAACTCTTACTCTGGCCTAATAGCTAAGGTCTTAACTCTTACTCCTGCCTAATAGCTAAGGTCTTAGACTCGTACTCTGGCCTAATGGTTAAGGTCTTAACTCTTACTCTGGCCTACTGGTTAAGGTCTTAGACTCGTACTCTGGCCTAATAGCTAAGGTCTTAGACTCGTACTCTGGCCTAATGGTTAAGGTCTTAACTCTTACTCTGGCCTACTGGTTAAGGTCTTAACTCTTACTCTGGCCTAATAGCTAAGGTCTTAGACTCGTACTCTGGCCTAATGGTTAAGGTCTTAATTCTTACTCTGGCCTACTGGTTAAGGTCTTAACTCTTACTCTGGCCTAATAGCTAAGGTCTTAACTCTTACTCTGGCCTAATAGCTAAAGTCTTAGACTCATACTCTGGCCTACTGGTTAAGGTCTTAACTCTTACTCTGGCCTACTGGTTAAGGTCTTAACTCTTACTCTGGCCTAATAGCTAAGGTCTTAGACTCGTACTCTGGCCTAATAGATAAGGTCTTAGACTCGTACACTGACCTAATGGTTAAGGTCTTAACTCTTACTCTGGCCTAATAGCTAAGGTCTTAACTCTTACTCTGGCCTACTGGTTAAGGTCTTACCTCTTACTCTGGCCTAATAGCTAAGGGCTTAGACTCGTACTCTGGCCTTATAGCTAAGGTCTTAACTCTTACTCTGGCCTAATAGCTAAGGTCTTAGACTCGTACTCTGGCCTTCTGGTTACGGTCTTAACTCTTACTCTGCCCTACTGGTTAAGGTCTTAATCTTACTCTGGCCTAATAGCTAAGGTCTTAACTCTTACTCTGGCCTAATAGCTAAGGTCTTAGACTCATACTCTGGCCTAATGGTTAAGGTCTTAACTCTTACTCTGGCCTACTGGTTAAGGTCTTAACTCTTACTCTGGCCTACTGGTCAAGGTCTCAACTCTTACTCTGGCCTAATAGCTACGGTCTTAACTCTTACTCTGGCCTAATAGCTAAGGTCTTAGACTCGTACTCTGGCCTAATGGTTAAGGTCTTAACTCTTACTCTGGCCTACTGGTTAAGGTCTTAACTCTTACTCTGGTCTAATAGCTAAGGTCTTAGACTCGTACTCTGGCCTAATGGTTAAGGTCTTAACTCTTACTCTGGCCTACTGGTTAAGGTCTTAACTCTTACTCTGGCCTAATAGCTAAGGTCTTAACTCTTACTCTGGCCTAATAGCAAAGGTCTTAGACTCGTAATCTGGTCTAATAGCTAAGGTCTTAACTCTTAATCTGGCCTAGTAGCTAAGGTCTTAGACTCGTACTATGGCCTACAGGTTAAGGTCTTAACTCTTACTCTGGCCTACTGGTTAAGGTCTTAACTCTTACTCTGGCCTAATAGCTAAGGTCTTAGACTCGTACTCTGGCCTAGTAGCTAAGGTCTTAGACTCGTACTCTGGCCTAATAGCTAAGGTCTTAGACTCGTACTCTGGCCTAATGGTTAAGGTCTTACCTCTTACTCTGGCCTACTGGTTAAGGTCTTAACTGTTACTCTGGTCTAATAGCTAAGGTCTTAACTCTTACTCTGGCCTAATAGCTAAGGTCTTAGACTCGTACTCTGGCCTACTGTTTAAGGTCTTAACTCTTACTCTGGCCTAATCGCTAAGGTCTCAACTCTTACTCTGTCCTAATAGCTAAGGTCTTAACTCTTACTCTGGCCTAATAGCTAAGGTCTTAGACTCGTACTCTGGCCTAATGGTTTAGGTCTTAACTCTTACTCTGGCCTACTGGTTAAGGTCTTAACACTTACTCTGGCTTAATAGCTAAGGTCTTAGACTTGTACTCTGGCCTAATGGTTAAGGTCTTAACTCTTACTCTGGCCTAATAGCTAAGGTCTTAGACTCGTACTCTGGCCTACTGCTTAAGGTCTTAACTCTTACTCATACTCTTACTCATACTCAGACTCATACTCTGGCCTAATGGTTAAGGTCTCAACTCTTACTCTGTCCTAATAGCTAAGGTCTTAAACTCTTACTCTGGCCTACTGGTTAAGGTCTTAGACTTGTACTCTGGCCTAATGGTTAAGGTCTTAACTCTTACTCTGGCCTACTGGTTAAGGTCTTAGACTCGTACTCTGGCCTAATGGTTAAGGTCTCAACTCTTACTCTGGCCTAATAGCTAAGGTCTTAACTCTTACTCTGGCCTAATAGCTAAGGTTTTAGACTCGTAATCTGGCCTAATGGTTAACCATTAGGCCAGATTACTCTGGCCTACTGGTTAAGGTTTTAACTCTTACTCTGGCCTAATAGCTAAGGTCTTAGACTCGTACTTTGACCTAATGATTAAGGTCTTAACTCTTACTCTGGCCTAATGGCTAAGGTCTTAACTCTTACTCTGGCCTACTGGTTAAGGTCTTACCTCTTACTCTGGCCTACTGGTTAAGGTCTTAACTCTTACTCTGGCCTAATAGCTAAGGTCTTAACTCTTACTCTGGCCTAATAGCTAAGGTCTTAACTCTTACTCTGGCCTAATAGCTAAGGTCTTACACTCGTACTCTGGCCTAATGGTTAAGGTCTTAACTCTTACTCTGGCATAATAGCTAAGGTCTTAACTTTTACTCTGGCCTACTGGTTAAGGTCTTAACTCTTACTCTGCCCTAATAGCTAAGGTCTTAGACTCGTACTCTGGCCTAATAGCTAAGGTCTTAACTCTTACTCTTGCCTAATAGCTAAGGTCTTAGACTCGTACTCTGGCCTACTGGTTAAGGTCTTAACTCTTACTCTGGCCTACTGGTCAAGGTCTCAACTCCTACTCTGGCCTAATAGCTAAGGTCTTAACTCTTACTCTGGCCTAATAGCTAAGGTCTTAGACTCGTACTCTGGCCTAATGGTTAAGGTCTTAACTCTTACTCTGGCCTACTGGTTAAGGTCTTAACTCTTACTCTGGCCTAATAGCTAAGGTCTTAGACTCGTACTCTGGCCTAATGGTTAAGGTCTTAACTCTTACTCTGGCCTACTGGTTAAGGTCTTAACTCTTACTCTGACCTAATAGCTAAGGTCTTAGACTCGTACTCTGGCCTAGTAGCTAAGGTCTTAGATTCGTACTCTGGCCTAATGGTTAAGGTCTTAACTCTTTCTCTGGACTAATAGCTAAGGTCTTAACTCTTACTCTGGCCTACTGGTTAAGGTCTTAACTCTTACTCTGGCCTAATAGCTAAGGTCTTAGACTCATACTCTGGCCTACTGCTTAAGGTCTTAACTCTTACTTTGGCCTACTGGTTAAGGTCTTAACTCTTACTCTGGCCTAATAGCTAAGGTCTTAGACTCATACTCTGGCCTAATGGTTAAGGTCTCAACTCTTACTCTGTCCTAATAGCTAAGGTCTTAAACTCTTACTCTGGCCTACTGGTTAAGGTCTTAGACTCGTACTCTGGCCTAATGGTTAAGGTCTTAACTCTTACTCTGGCCTACTGGTTAAGGTCTTAGACTCGTACTCTGGCCTAATGGTTAAGGTCTTAGACTCGTACTCTGGCCTAATGGTTAAGGTCTTAAACTCTTACTCTGGCCTACTGGTTAAGGTCTTAGACTCGTACTCTGGCCTAATTGTTAAGGTCTTAACTCTTACTCTGGCCTACTGGTTAAGGTCTTAGACTCGTACTCTGGCCTAATGGTTAAGGTCTCAACTCTTACTCTGGCCTAATAGCTAAGGTCTTAACTCTTACTCTGGCCTAATAGCTAAGGTCTTAGACTCGTACTCTGGCCTAATGGTTAAGGTCTTAACTCTTACTCTGGCCTACTGGTTAAGGTCTTAACTCTTACTCTGGCCTAATAGCTAAGGTCTTAGACTCGTACTCTGGCCTAATAGCTAAGGTCTTAGACTCGTACACTGACCTAATGGTTAAGGTCTTAACTCTTACTCTGGCCTAATAGCTAAGGTCTTAACTCTTACTCTGGCCTACTGGTTAAGGTCTTATCTCTCACTCTGGCATAATAGCTAAGGGCTTAGACTCATACTCTGGCCTAATAGCTAAGGTCTTAACTCTTACTCTGCCCTAATAGCTAAGGTCTTAGACTCGTACTCTGGCCTTCTGGTTAAGGTCTTAACTCTTACTCTGGCCTACTGGTTAAGGTCTTAACTCTTACTCTGGCCTAATAGCTAAGGTCTTAGACTCGTACTCTGGCCTAATAGCTAAGGTCTTAGACTCGTACTCTGACCTAATGGTTAAGGTCTTAACTCTTACACTGACCTAATGGTTAAGGTCTTAACTCTTACTCTGGCCTAATAGCTAAGGTCTTAACTCTTACTCTGGCCTACTGGTTAAGGTCTTACCTCTTACTCTGGCCTAATGGCTAAGGTCTTAGACTCGTACTCTGGCCTAATAGCTAAGGTCTTAACTCTTACTCTGGCCTAATAGCTAAGGTCTTCGACTCGTACTCTGGCCTACTGGTTAAGGTCTTAACTCTTACTCTGGCCTACTGGTTAAGGTCTTAACTCTTACTCTGGCCTAATAGCTAAGGTCTTAACTCTTACTCTGGCCTAATAGCTAAGGTCTTAGACTCATACTCTGGCCTAATGGTAAGGTCTTAACTCTTACACTGGCCTACTGGTTAAGGTCTTAACTCTTACTCTGGCCTAATAGCTAAGGTTTGAGACTCGTACTCTGGCCTACTGGTTAAGGTCTTAACTCTTACTCTGGAATAATAGCTAAGGTCTTAGACTCGTACTCTGGCCTAATAGCTAAGGTCTTAACTCTTATTCTGGCCTAATAGCTAATGTCTTAACTCTTACTCTGGCCTAATAGCTAAGGTCTTAGACTCGTACTCTGGCCTAATAGCTAAGGTCTTAACTCTTACTCTGGCCTACTGGTTAAGGTCTTAACTCTTACTCTAGCCTAACAGCTAAGGTCTTGGACTCGTACTCTGGCCTAATAGCTAAGGTCTTAGACTCGTACTATGGCCTGCAGGTTAAGGTCTTAACTCTTACTCGGGCCTTCTGGTTAAGGTCTTAACACTTACTCTGGCCTAATAGCTAAGGTCTTAGACTCGTACTCTGGCCTAATGGTTAAGGTCTCAACTCTTACTCTGGCCTACTGGTTAAGGTCTTAACTCTTACTCTGGCCTAATAGCTGAGGTCTTAACTCTTACTCTGGCCTACTGGTTAAGGTCTTAAATTTTACTCTGGCCTAATAGCTAAGGTCTTAGACTCATACTCTGGCCTAATGGTTAAGGTCTTAACTCTTACTCTGGCCTAATAGCTAAGGTCCTAACCCTTACTCTGGCCTAATAGCTAAGGTCTTAACTCTTACTCTGGCCTAATAGCTAAGGTCTTAGACTCGTACTCTGGCCTAATAGCTAAGGTCTTAGAATCATACTCTGGCCTAATGGTTAAGGTCTTAACTCTTATTCTGGCCTACTGGTTAAGGTCTTAACTCTTACTCTGGCCTAATAGCTAAGGTCTTAGACTCCTACTCTGGCCTACTGGTTAAGGTCTTAACTCTTACTCTGGCCTAATAGCTAAGGTCTTAACTCTTACTCCTGCCTAATAGCTAAGGTCTTAGACTCGTACTCTGGTCTAATGGTTAAGGTCTTAACTCTTACTCTGGCCTACTGGTTAAGGTCTTAGACTCGTACTCTGGCCTCATGGTTAAGGTTAACTCTTACTCTGGCCTACTGGTTAAGGTCTTAGACTCGTACTCTGGCCTAATGGTTAAGGTCTCAACTCTTACTCTGGCCTAATAGCTAAGGTCTTAACTCTTACTCTGGCCTAATAGCTAAGGTCTTAGACTCGTACTCTGGCCTAATGGTTAAGGTCTTAACTCTTACTCTGGCCTACTGGTTAAGGTCTTAACTCTTACTCTGGCCTAATAGCTAAGGTCTTAGACTCGTACTCTGGCCTAATAGCTAAGGTCTTAGACTCGTACACTGACCTAATGGTTAAGGTCTTAACTCTTACTCTGGCCTAATAGCTAAGGTCTTAACTCTTACTCTGGCCTACTGGTTAAGGTCTTATCTATCACTCTGGCCTAATAGCTAAGGGCTTAGACTCATACTCTGGCCTAATAGCTAAGGTCTTAACACTTACTCTGCCCTAATAGCTAAGGTCTTAGACTCGTACTCTGGCCTACTGGTTAAGGTCTTAACTCTTACTCTGGCCTAATAGCTAAGGTCTTAACTCTTACTCTGGCCTACTGGTTAAGGTCTTAACTCTTACTCTGGCCTAATAGCTAAGGTCTTAACTCGTACTCTGGCCTAATAGCTAAGGTTTTAGAATCGTACTCTGGCCTAATGGTTAAGGTCTTAATTCTTACTCTGGCCTACTAGTTAAGGTCTTAACTCTTACTCTGGCCTAATAGCTAAGGTCTTAACTCGTACTCTGGCCTAATAGCTAAGGTTTTAGAATCGTACTCTGGCCTAATGGTTAAGGTCTTAACTCTTACTCTGGCCTACTGGTTAAGGTCTTAACTCTTACTCTGGCCTAATAGCTAAGGTCTTAGACTCATACTCTGGCCTAATGGTTAAGGTCTCAACTCTTACTCTGTCCTAATAGTTACGGTCTTAAACTCTTACTCTGGCCTACTGGTTAAGGTCTTAGACTCGTACTCTGGCCTAATAATTAAGGTCTTAACTCTTACTCTGGCCTACTGGTTAAGGTCTTAGACTTGTACTCTGGCCTAATGGTTAAGGTCTCAACTCTTACTCTGGCCTAATAGCTAAGGTCTTAACTCTTACTCTGGCCTAATAGCTAAGGTTTTAGACTCGTAATCTGGCCTAATGGTTAAGGTCTTAACTCTTACTCTGGCCTACTCATTAAGGTGTTAACTCTTACTCTGGCCTAATAGCTAAGGTCTTAGACTCGTACTCTGGCCTAATAGCTAAGGTCTTAGACTCGTACTCTGACCTAATGGTTAAGGTCTTAACTCTTACACTGACCTAATGGTTAAGGTATTAACTCTTACTCTGGCCTAATAGCTAAGGTCTTAACTCTTACTCTGGCCTACTGGTTAAGGTCTTACCTCTTACTCTGGCCTACTGGTTAAGGTCTTAACTCTTACTCTGGCCTAATAGCTAAGGTCTTAACTCTTACTCTGGCCTAATAGCTAAGGTCTTACACTCGTACTCTGGCCTAATGGTTAAGGTCTTAACTCTTTCTCTGGCCTAATAGCTAAGGTCTTAACTCTCACTCTGGCCTACTGGTTAAGGTCTTAACTCTTACTCTGCCCTAATAGCTAAGGTCTTAGACTCGTACTCTGGCCTAATAGCTAAGGTCTTAACTCTTACTCTTGCCTAATAGCTAAGGTCTTAGACTCGTACTCTGGCCTACTGGTTATGGTCTTAACTCTTACTCTGGCCTACTGGTCAAGGTTTCAACTCTTACTCTGGCCTAATAGCTAAGGTCTTAACTCTTACTCTGGCCTAATAGCTAAGGTCTTAGACTCGTACTCTGGCCTAATGGTTAAGGTCTTAACTCTTACTCTGGCCTACTGGTTAAGGTCTTAACTCTTACTCTGGCCTAATAGCTAAGGTCTTAGACTCGTACTTTGGCCTAATGGTTAAGGTCTTAACTCTTACTCTGGCCTAATAGCTAAGGTCTTAACTCTTACTCTGGCCTAATAGCTAAGGTCTTAGACTCGTACTCTGGCCTAATGGTTAAGGTCTTAACTCTTACTCTGGCCTACTGGTTAAGGTCTTAACTCTTACTCTGGCCTAATAGCTAACATCTTAGACTCGTACTCTGGCCTAATAGTTAAGGTCTTAACTCTTACTCTGGCCTACTGGTTAAGGTCTTAACTCTTACTCTGGCCTAATAGCTAAGGTCTTAACTCTTACTCTGGCCAAATATCAAAGGTCTTAGACTCGTAATCTGGTCTAATAGCTAAGGTCTTAACTCTTAATCTGGCCTAGTAGCTAAGGTCTTAGACTCGTACTATGGCCTACAGGTTAAGGTCTTAACTCTTACTCTGGCCTACTGGTTAAGGTCTTAACTCTTACTCTGGCCTAATAGCTAAGGTCTTAGACTCGTACTCTGGCCTAGTAGCTAAGGTCTTAGACTCGTACTCTGGCCTAATAGCTAAGGTCTTAGACTCGTACTCTGGCCTACTGGTTAAGGTCTTAACTGTTACTCTGGCCTAATTGCTAAGGTCTTAACTCTTACTCTGGCCTAATAGCTAAGGTCTTAGACTCATACTCTGGCCTACTGGTTAAGGTCTTAACTCTTACTCTGGCCTGATAGCTAAGGTCTCAACTCTTACTCTGTCCTAATAGCTAAGGTCTTAACTCTTACTCTGGCCTAATAGCTAAGGTCTTAGACTCGTACTCTGGCCTAATGGTTAAGGTCTTAACTCTTACTCTGGCCTACTGGTTAAGGTCTTAACTCTTACTCTGGCCTAATAGCTAAGGTCTTAAACTCATACTCTGGCCTAATGGTTAAGGTCTTAACTCTTACTCTGGCCTAATAGCTAAGGTCTTAGACTCGTACTCTGGCCTAGTAGCTAAGGTCTTAGACTCGTACTCTGGCCTACTGGTTAAGGTCTTAACTGTTACTCTGGCCTAATAGCTAAGGTCTTAACTCTTACTCTGGCCTAATAGCTAAGGTCTTAGACTCATACTCTGGCCTACTGGTTAAGGTCTTAACTGTTACTCTGGCCTAATAGCTAAGGTCTTAACTCTTACTCTGGCCTAATAGCTAAGGTCTTAGACTCGTACTCTGGCCTAGTAGCTAAGGTCTTAGACTCTTACTCTGGCCTAATAGCTAAGGTCTTAGACTCGTACTCTGGCCTACTGGTTAAGGTCTTAACTGTTACTCTGGCCTAATAGCTAAGGTCTTAACTCTTACTCTGGCCTAATAGCTAAGGTCTTAGACTCATACTCTGGCCTACTGGTTAAGGTCTTAACTCTTACTCTGGCCTGATAGCTAAGGTCTCAACTCTTACTCTGTCCTAATAGCTAAGGTCTTAACTCTTACTCTGGCCTAATAGCTAAGGTCTTAGACTCGTACTCTGGCCTAATGGTTAAGGTCTTAACTCTTACTCTGGCCTACTGGTTAAGGTCTTAACTCTTACTCTGGCCTAATAGCTAAGGTCTTAAACTCATACTCTGGCCTAATGGTTAAGGTCTTAACTCTTACTCTGGCCTAATAGCTAAGGTCTTAGACTCATACTCTGGCCTAATGGTTAAGGTCTCAACTCTTACTCTGTCCTAATAGCTAAGGTCTTAAACTCTTACTCTGGCCTACTGGTTAAGGTCTTAGACTCGTACTCTGGCCTAATTGTTAAGGTCTTAACTCTTACTCTGGCCTACTGGTTAAGGTCTTAGACTCGTACTCTGGCCTAATGGTTAAGGTCTCAACTCTTACTCTGGCCTAATAGCTAAGGTCTTAACTCTTACTCTGGCCTAATAGCTAAGGTCTTAGACTCGTACTCTGGCCTAATGGTTAAGGTCTTAACTCTTACTCTGGCCTACTGGTTAAGGTCTTAACTCTTACTCTGGCCTAATAGCTAAGGTCTTAGACTCGTACTCTGGCCTAATAGCTAAGGTCTTAGACTCGTACACTGACCTAATGGTTAAGGTCTTAACTCTTACTCTGGCCTAATAGCTAAGGTCTTAACTCTTACTCTGGCCTACTGGTTAAGGTCTTATCTCTCACTCTGGCATAATAGCTAAGGGCTTAGACACATACTCTGGCCTAATAGCTAAGGTCTTAACTCTTACTCTGCCCTAATAGCTAAGGTCTTAGACTCGTACTCTGGCCTTCTGGTTAAGGTCTTAACTCTTACTCTGGCCTAATAGCTAAGGTCTTAACTCTTACTCTGGCCTACTGGTTAAGGTCTTATCTCTCACTCTGGCATAATAGCTAAGGGCTTAGACTCATACTCTGGCCTAATAGCTAAGGTCTTAACTCTTACTCTGCCCTAATAGCTAAGGTCTTAGACTCGTACTCTGGCCTTCTGGTTAAGGTCTTAACTCTTACTCTGGCCTACTGGTTAAGGTCTTAACTCTTACTCTGGCCTAATAGCTAAGGTCTTAGACTCGTACTCTGGCCTAATAGCTAAGGTCTTAGACTCGTACTCTGACCTAATGGTTAAGGTCTTAACTCTTACACTGACCTAATGGTTAAGGTCTTAACTCTTACTCTGGCCTAATAGCTAAGGTCTTAACTCTTACTCTGGCCTACTGGTTAAGGTCTTACCTCTTACTCTGGCCTAATGGCTAAGGTCTTAGACTCGTACTCTGGCCTAATAGCTAAGGTCTTAACTCTTACTCTGGCCTAATAGCTAAGGTCTTAGACTCGTACTCTGGCCTACTGGTTAAGGTCTTAACTCTTACTCTGGCCTACTGGTTAAGGTCTTAACTCTTACTCTGGCCTAATAGCTAAGGTCTTAACTCTTACTCTGGCCTAATAGCTAAGGTCTTAGACTCATACTCTGGCCTAATGGTAAGGTCTTAACTCTTACTCTGGCCTACTGGTTAAGGTCTTAACTCTTACTCTGGCCTAATAGCTAAGGTTTGAGACTCGTACTCTTTCCTACTGGTTAAGGTCTTAACTCTTACTCTGGCATAATAGCTAAGGTCTTAGACTCGTACTCTGGCCTAATAGCTAAGGTCTTAACTCTTATTCTGGCCTAATAGCTAATGTCTTAACTCTTACTCTGGCCTAATAGCTAAGGTCTTAGACTCGTACTCTGGCCTAATAGCTAAGGTCTTAACTCTTACTCTGGCCTACTGGTTAAGGTCTTAACTCTTACTCTAGCCTAACAGCTAAGGTCTTGGACTCGTACTCTGGCCTAATAGCTAAGGTCTTAGACTCGTACTATGGCCTGCAGGTTAAGGTCTTAACTCTTAATCGGGCCTTCTGGTTAAGGTCTTAACACTTACTCTGGCCTAATAGCTAAGGTCTTAGACTCGTACTCTGGCCTAATGGTTAAGGTCTCAACTCTTACTCTGGCCGCTGGTTAAGGTCTTAACTCTTACTCTGGCCTAATAGCTGAGGTCTTAACTCTTACTCTGTTCTACTGGTTAAGGTCTTAAATTTTACTCTGGCCTAATAGCTAAGGTCTTAGACTCATACTCTGGCCTAATGGTTAAGGTCTTAACTCTTACTCTGGCCTAATAGCTAAGGTCCTAACCCTTACTCTGGCCTAATAGCTAAGGTCTTAACTCTTACTCTGGCCTAATAGCTAAGGTCTTAGACTCGTACTCTGGCCTAATAGCTAAGGTCTTAGAATCATACTCTGGCCTAATGGTTAAGGTCTTAACTCTTATTCTGGCCTACTGGTTAAGGTCTTAACTCTTACTCTGGCCTAATAGCTAAGGTCTTAGACTCCTACTCTGGCCTACTGGTTAAGGTCTTAACTCTTACTCTGGCCTAATAACTAAGGTCTTACCTCTTACTCCTGCCTAATAGCTAAGGTCTTAGACTCGTACTCTGGCCTAATGGTTAAGGTCTTAACTCTTACTCTGGCCTACTGGTTAAGGTCTTAGACTCGTACTCTGGCCTAATGGTTAAGGTCTTAACTCTTACTCTGGCCTACTGGTTAAGGTCTTAGACTCGTACTCTGGCCTAATGGTTAAGGTCTCAACTCTTACTCTGGCCTAATAGCTAAGGTCTTAACTCTTACTCTGGCCTAATAGCTAAGGTCTTAGACTCGTACTCTGGCCTAATGGTTAAGGTCTTAACTCTTACTCTGGCCTACTGGTTAAGGTCTTAACTCTTACTCTGGCCTAATAGCTAAGGTCTTAGACTCGTACTCTGGCCTAATAGCTAAGGTCTTAGACTCGTACACTGACCTAATGGTTAAGGTCTTAACTCTTACTCTGGCCTAATAGCTAAGGTCTTAACTCTTACTCTGGCCTACTGGTTAAGGTCTTATCTCTCACTCTGGCCTAATAGCTAAGGGCTTAGACTCATACTCTGGCCTAATAGCTAAGGTCTTAACACTTACTCTGCCCTAATAGCTAAGGTCTTAGACTCGTACTCTGGCCTTCTGGTTAAGGTCTTAACTCTTACTCTGGCCTACTGGTTAAGGTCTTAACTCTTACTCTGGCCTAATAGCTAAGGTCTTAACTCTTACTCTGGCCTACTGGTTAAGGTCTTAACTCTTACTCTGGCCTAATAGCTAAGGTCTTAACTCGTACTCTGGCCTAATAGCTAAGGTTTTAGAATCGTACTCTGGCCTAATGGTTAAGGTCTTAATTCTTACTCTGGCCTACTAGTTAAGGTCTTAACTCTTACTCTGGCCTAATAGCTAAGGTCTTAACTCGTACTCTGGCCTAATAGCTAAGGTTTTAGAATCGTACTCTGGCCTAATGGTTAAGGTCTTAACTCTTACTCTGGCCTACTGGTTAAGGTCTTAACTCTTACTCTGGCCTAATAGCTAAGGTCTTAGACTCATACTCTGGCCTAATGGTTAAGGTCTCAACTCTTACTCTGTCCTAATAGTTACGGTCTTAAACTCTTACTCTGGCCTACTGGTTAAGGTCTTAGACTCGTACTCTGGCCTAATAATTAAGGTCTTAACTCTTACTCTGGCCTACTGGTTAAGGTCTTAGACTTGTACTCTGGCCTAATGGTTAAGGTCTCAACTCTTACTCTGGCCTAATAGCTAAGGTCTTAACTCTTACTCTGGCCTAATAGCTAAGGTTTTAGACTCGTAATCTGGCCTAATGGTTAAGGTCTTAACTCTTACTCTGGCCTACTGGTTAAGGTGTTAACTCTTACTCTGGCCTAATAGCTAAGGTCTTAGACTCGTACTCTGGCCTAATAGCTAAGGTCTTAGACTCGTACTCTGACCTAATGGTTAAGGTCTTAACTCTTACACTGACCTAATGGTTAAGGTATTAACTCTTACTCTGGCCTAATAGCTAAGGTCTTAACTCTTACTCTGGCCTACTGGTTAAGGTCTTACCTCTTACTCTGGCCTACTGGTTAAGGTCTTAACTCTTACTCTGGCCTAATAGCTAAGGTCTTAACTCTTACTCTGGCCTAATAGCTAAGGTCTTACACTCATACTCTGGCCTAATGGTTAAGGTCTTAACTCTTTCTCTGGCCTAATAGCTAAGGTCTTAACTCTCACTCTGGCCTACTGGTTAAGGTCTTAACTCTTACTCTGCCCTAATAGCTAAGGTCTTAGACTCGTACTCTGGCCTAATAGCTAAGGTCTTAACTCTTACTCTTGCCTAATAGCTAAGGTCTTAGACTCGTACTCTGGCCTACTGGTTATGGTCTTAACTCTTACTCTGGCCTACTGGTCAAGGTTTCAACTCTTACTCTGGCCTAATAGCTAAGGTCTTAACTCTTACTCTGGCCTAATAGCTAAGGTCTTAGACTCGTACTCTGGCCTAATGGTTAAGGTCTTAACTCTTACTCTGGCCTACTGGTTAAGGTCTTAACTCTTACTCTGGCCTAATAGCTAAGGTCTTAGACTCGTACTTTGGCCTAAAGGTTAAGGTCTTAACTCTTACTCTGGCCTAATAGCTAAGGTCTTAACTCTTACTCTGGCCTAATAGCTAAGGTCTTAGACTCGTACTCTGGCCTAATGGTTAAGGTCTTAACTCTTACTCTGGCCTACTGGTTAAGGTCTTAACTCTTACTCTGGCCTAATAGCTAACATCTTAGACTCGTACTCTGGCCTAATAGTTAAGGTCTTAACTCTTACTCTGGCCTACTGGTTAAGGTCTTAACTCTTACTCTGGCCTAATAGCTAAGGTCTTAACTCTTACTCTGGCCAAATATCAAAGGTCTTAGACTCGTAATCTGGTCTAATAGCTAAGGTCTTAACTCTTAATCTGGCCTAGTAGCTAAGGTCTTAGACTCGTACTATGGCCTACAGGTTAAGGTCTTAACTCTTACTCTGGCCTACTGGTTAAGGTCTTAACTCTTACTCTGGCCTAATAGCTAAGGTCTTAGACTCGTACTCTGGCCTAGTAGCTAAGGTCTTAGACTCGTACTCTGGCCTAATAGCTAAGGTCTTAGACTCGTACTCTGGCCTACTGGTTAAGCTCTTAACTGTTACTCTGGCCTAATAGCTAAGGTCTTAACTCTTACTCTGGCCTAATAGCTAAGGTCTTAGACTCATACTCTGGCCTACTGGTTAAGGTCTTAACTCTTACTCTGGCCTGATAGCTAAGGTCTCAACTCTTACTCTGTCCTAATAGCTAAGGTCTTAACTCTTACTCTGGCCTAATAGCTAAGGTCTTAGACTCGTACTCTGGCCTAATGGTTAAGGTCTTAACTCTTACTCTGGCCTACTGGTTAAGGTCTTAACTCTTACTCTGGCCTAATAGCTAAGGTCTTAAACTCTTACTCTGGCCTACTGGTTAAGGTCTTAACTCTTACTCTGGCCTAATAGCTAAGGTCTTAGACTCGTACTCTGGCCTGGTAGCTAAGGTCTTAGACTCGTACTCTGGCCTAATAGCTAAGGTCTTAGACTCGTACTCTGGCCTACTGGTTAAGGTCTTAACTGTTACTCTGGCCTCATAGCTAAGGTCTTAAACTCATACTCTGGCCTAATGGTTAAGGTCTTAACTCTTACTCTGGCCTAATAGCTAAGGTCTTAGACTCATACTCTGGCCTAATGGTTAAGGTCTCAACTCTTACTCTGTCCTAATAGCTAAGGTCTTAAACTCTTACTCTGGCCTACTGGTTAAGGTCTTAGACTCGTACTCTGGCCTAATTGTTAAGGTCTTAACTCTTACTCTGGCCTACTGGTTAAGGTCTTAGACTCGTACTCTGGCCTAATGGTTAAGGTCTCAACTCTTACTCTGGCCTAATAGCTAAGGTCTTAACTCTTACTCTGGCCTAATAGCTAAGGTCTTAGACTCGTACTCTGGCCTAATGGTTAAGGTCTTAACTCTTACTCTGGCCTACTGGTTAAGGTCTTAACTCTTACTCTGGCCTAATAGCTAAGGTCTTAGACTCGTACTCTGGCCTAATAGCTAAGGTCTTAGACTCGTACACTGACCTAATGGTTAAGGTCTTAACTCTTACTCTGGCCTAATAGCTAAGGTCTTAACTCTTACTCTGGCATACTGGTTAAGGTCTTATCTCTCACTCTGGCATAATAGCTAAGGGCTTAGACTCATACTCTGGCCTAATAGCTAAGGTCTTAACTCTTACTCTGCCCTAATAGATAAGGTCTTAGACTCGTACTCTGGCCTTCTGGTTAAGGTCTTAACTCTTACTCTGGCCTACTGGTTAAGGTCTTAACTCTTACTCTGGCCTAATAGCTAAGGTCTTAGACTCGTACTCTGGCCTAATAGCTAAGGTCTTAGACTCGTACTCTGACCTAATGGTTAAGGTCTTAACTCTTACACTGACCTAATGGTTAAGGTCTTAACTCTTACTCTGGCCTAATAGCTAAGGTCTTAACTCTTACTCTGGCCTACTGGTTAAGTTCTTACCTCTTACTCTGGCCTAATGGCTAAGGTCTTAGACTCGTACTCTGGCCTAATAGCTAAGGTCTTAACTCTTACTCTGGCCTAATAGCTAAGGTCTTAGACTCGTACTCTGGCCTACTGGTTAAGGTCTTAACTCTTACTCTGGCCTACTGGTTAAGGTCTTAACTCTTACTCTGGCCTAATAGCTAAGGTCTTAGACTCATACTCTGGCCTAATGGTAAGGTCTTAACTCTTACTCTGGCCTACTGGTTAAGGTCTTAACTCTTACTCTGGCCTAATAGCTAAGGTTTGAGACTCGTACTCTGGCATACTGGTTAAGGTCTTAACTCTTACTCAGGCATAATAGCTAAGGTCTTAGACTCGTACTCTGGCCTAATAGCTAAGGTCTTAACTCTTATTCTGGCCTACTAGCTAATGTCTTAACTCTTACTCTGGCCTAATAGCTAAGGTCTTAGACTCGTACTCTGGCTTAATAGCTAAGGTCCTAACTCTTACTCTGGCCTACTGGTTAAGGTCTTAACTCTTACTCTAGCCTAACAGCTAAGGTATTGGACTCGTACTCTGGCCTAATAGCTAAGGTCTTAGACTCGTACTATGGCCTGCAGGTTAAGGTCTTAACTCTTACTCGGGCCTTCTGGTTAAGGTCTTAACACTTACTCTGGCCTAATAGCTAAGGTCTTAGACTCGTACTCTGGCCTAATGGTTAAGGTCTCAACTCTTACTCTGGCCTACTGGTTAAGGTCTTAACTCTTACTCTGGCCTAATAGCTGAGGTCTTAACTCTTACTCTGGCCTACTGGTTAAGGTCTTAAATTTTACTCTGGCCTAATAGCTAAGGTCTTAGACTCATACTCTGGCCTAATGGTTAAGGTCTTAACTCTTACTCTGGCCTAATAGCTAAGGTCCTAACCCTTACTCTGGCCTAATAGCTAAGGTCTTAACTCTTACTCTGGCCTAATAGCTAAGGTCTTAGACTCGTACTCTGGCCTAATAGCTAAGGTCTTAGAATCATACTCTGGCCTAATAGTTAAGGTCTTAACTCTTATTCTGGCCTACTGGTTAAGGTCTTAACTCTTACTCTGGCCTAATAGCTAAGGTCTTAGACTCCTACTCTGGCCTACTGGTTAAGGTCTTAACTCTTACTCTGGCCTAATAGCTAAGGTCTTAACTCTTACTCCTGCCTAATAGCTAAGGTCTTAGACTCGTACTCTGGTCTAATGGTTAAGGTCTTAACTCTTACTCTGGCCTACTGGTTAAGGTCTTAGACTCGTACTCTGGCCTCATGGTTAAGGTCTTAACTCTTACTCTGGCCTACTGGTTAAGGTCTTAGACTCGTACTCTGGCCTAATGGTTAAGGTCTCAACTCTTACTCTGGCCTAATAGCTAAGGTCTTAACTCTTACTCTGGCCTAATAGCTAAGGTCTTAGACTCGTACTCTGGCCTAATGGTTAAGGTCTTAACTCTTACTCTGGCCTACTGGTTAAGGTCTTAACTCTTACTCTGGCCTAATAGCTAAGGTCTTAGACTCGTACTCTGGCCTAATAGCTAAGGTCTTAGACTCGTACACTGACCTAATGGTTAAGGTCTTAACTCTTACTCTGGCCTAACAGCTAAGGTCTTAACTCTTACTCTGGCCTACTGGTTAAGGTCTTATCTCTCACTCTGGCCTAATAGCTAAGGGCTTAGACTCATACTCTGGCCTAATAGCTAAGGTCTTAACACTTACTCTGCCCTAATAGCTAAGGTATTAGACTCGTATTCTGGCCTACTGGTTAAGGTCTTAACTCTTACTCTGGCCTAATAGCTAAGGTCTTAACTCTTACTCTGGCCTACTGGTTAAGGTCTTAACTCTTACTCTGGCCTAATAGCTAAGGTCTTAACTCGTACTCTGGCCTAATAGCTAAGGTTTTAGAATCGTACTCTGGCCTAATGGTTAAGGTCTTAATTCTTACTCTGGCCTACTAGTTAAGGTCTTAACTCTTACTCTGGCCTAATAGCTAAGGTCTTAACTCGTACTCTGGCCTAATAGCTAAGGTTTTAGAATCGTACTCTGGCCTAATGGTTAAGGTCTTAACTCTTACTCTGGCCTACTGGTTAAGGTCTTAACTCTTACTCTGGCCTAATAGCTAAGGTCTTAGACTCATACTCTGGCCTAATGGTTAAGGTCTCAACTCTTACTCTGTCCTAATAGTTACGGTCTTAAACTCTTACTCTGGCCTACTGGTTAAGGTCTTAGACTCGTACTCTGGCCTAATAATTAAGGTCTTAACTCTTACTCTGGCCTACTGGTTAAGGTCTTAGACTTGTACTCTGGCCTAATGGTTAAGGTCTCAACTCTTACTCTGGCCTAATAGCTAAGGTCTTAACTCTTACTCTGGCCTAATAGCTAAGGTTTTAGACTCGTAATCTGGCCTAATGGTTAAGGTCTTAACTCTTACTCTGGCCTACTCATTAAGGTGTTAACTCTTACTCTGGCCTAATAGCTAAGGTCTTAGACTCGTACTCTGGCCTAATAGCTAAGGTCTTAGACTCGTACTCTGACCTAATGGTTAAGGTCTTAACTCTTACACTGACCTAATGGTTAAGGTATTAACTCTTACTCTGGCCTAATAGCTAAGGTCTTAACTCTTACTCTGGCCTACTGGTTAAGGTCTTACCTCTTACTCTGGCCTACTGGTTAAGGTCTTAACTCTTACTCTGGCCTAATAGCTAAGGTCTTAACTCTTACTCTGGCCTAATAGCTAAGGTCTTACACTCGTACTCTGGCCTAATGGTTAAGGTCTTAACTCTTTCTCTGGCCTAATAGCTAAGGTCTTAACTCTCACTCTGGCCTACTGGTTAAGGTCTTAACTCTTACTCTGCCCTAATAGCTAAGGTCTTAGACTCGTACTCTGGCCTAATAGCTAAGGTCTTAACTCTTACTCTTGCCTAATAGCTAAGGTCTTAGACTCGTACTCTGGCCTACTGGTTATGGTCTTAACTCTTACTCTGGCCTACTGGTCAAGGTTTCAACTCTTACTCTGGCCTAATAGCTAAGGTCTTAACTCTTACTCTGGCCTAATAGCTAAGGTCTTAGACTCGTACTCTGGCCTAATGGTTAAGGTCTTAACTCTTACTCTGGCCTACTGGTTAAGGTCTTAACTCTTACTCTGGCCTAATAGCTAAGGTCTTAACTCTTACTCTGGCCAAATATCAAAGGTCTTAGACTCGTAATCTGGTCTAATAGCTAAGGTCTTAACTCTTAATCTGGCCTAGTAGCTAAGGTCTTAGACTCGTACTATGGCCTACAGGTTAAGGTCTTAACTCTTACTCTGGCCTACTGGTTAAGGTCTTAACTCTTACTCTGGCCTAATAGCTAAGGTCTTAGACTCGTACTCTGGCCTAGTAGCTAAGGTCTTAGACTCGTACTCTGGCCTAATAGCTAAGGTCTTAGACTCGTACTCTGGCCTACTGGTTAAGGTCTTAACTGTTACTCTGGCCTAATAGCTAAGGTCTTAACTCTTACTCTGGCCTAATAGCTAAGGTCTTAGACTCATACTCTGGCCTACTGGTTAAGGTCTTAACTCTTACTCTGGCCTGATAGCTAAGGTCTCAACTCTTACTCTGTCCTAATAGCTAAGGTCTTAACTCTTACTCTGGCCTAATAGCTAAGGTCTTAGACTCGTACTCTGGCCTAATGGTTAAGGTCTTAACTCTTACTCTGGCCTACTGGTTAAGGTCTTAACTCTTACTCTGGCCTAATAGCTAAGGTCTTAAACTCATACTCTGGCCTAATGGTTAAGTTCTTAACTCTTACTCTGGCCTAATAGCTAAGGTCTTAGACTCGTACTCTGGCCTAGTAGCTAAGGTCTTAGACTCGTACTCTGGCCTAATAGCTAAGGTCTTAGACTCGTACTCTGGCCTACTGGTTAAGGTCTTAACTGTTACTCTGGCCTAATAGCTAAGGTCTTAACTCTTACTCTGGCCTAATAGCTAAGGTCTTAGACTCATACTCTGGCCTACTGGTTAAGGTCTTAACTCTTACTCTGGCCTGATAGCTAAGGTCTCAACTCTTACTCTGTCCTAATAGCTAAGGTCTTAACTCTTACTCTGGCCTAATAGCTAAGGTCTTAGACTCGTACTCTGGCCTAATGGTTAAGGTCTTAACTCTTACTCTGGCCTACTGGCTAAGGTCTTAACTCTTACTCTGGCCTAATAGCTAAGGTCTTAAACTCATACTCTGGCCTAATGGTTAAGGTCTTAACTCTTACTCTGGCCTAATAGCTAAGGTCTTAGACTCATACTCTGGCCTAATGGTTAAGGTCTCAACTCTTACTCTGTCCTAATAGCTAAGGTCTTAAACTCTTACTCTGGCCTACTGGTTAAGGTCTTAGACTCGTACTCTGGCCTAATTGTTAAGGTCTTAACTCTTACTCTGGCCTACTGGTTAAGGTCTTAGACTCGTACTCTGGCCTAATGGTTAAGGTCTCAACTCTTACTCTGGCCTAATAGCTAAGGTCTTAACTCTTACTCTGGCCTAATAGCTAAGGTCTTAGACTCGTACTCTGGCCTAATGGTTAAGGTCTTAACTCTTACTCTGGCCTACTGGTTAAGGTCTTAACTCTTACTCTGGCCTAATAGCTAAGGTCTTAGACTCGTACTCTGGCCTAATAGCTAAGGTCTTAGACTCGTACACTGACCTAATGGTTAAGGTCGTAACTCTTACTCTGGCCTAATAGCTAAGGTCTTAACTCTTACTCTGGCCTACTGGTTAAGGTCTTATCTCTCACTCTGGCATAATAGCTAAGGGCTTAGACACATACTCTGGCCTAATAGCTAAGGTCTTAACTCTTACTCTGCCCTAATAGCTAAGGTCTTAGACTCGTACTCTGGCCTTCTGGTTAAGGTCTTAACTCTTACTCTGGCCTAATAGCTAAGGTCTTAACTCTTACTCTGGCCTACTGGTTAAGGTCTTATCTCTCACTCTGGCATAATAGCTAAGGGCTTAGACTCATACTCTGGCCTAATAGCTAAGGTCTTAACTCTTACTCTGCCCTAATAGCTAAGGTCTTAGACTCGTACTCTGGCCTTCTGGTTAAGGTCTTAACTCTTACTCTGGCCTACTGGTTAAGGTCTTAACTCTTACTCTGGCCTAATAGCTAAGGTCTTAGACTCGTACTCTGGCCTAATAGCTAAGGTCTTAGACTCGTACTCTGACCTAATGGTTAAGGTCTTAACTCTTACACTGACCTAATGGTTAAGGTCTTAACTCTTACTCTGGCCTAATAGCTAAGGTCTTAACTCTTACTCTGGCCTACTGGTTAAGGTCTTACCTCTTACTCTGGCCTAATGGCTAAGGTCTTAGACTCGTACTCTGGCCTAATAGCTAAGGTCTTAACTCTTACTCTGGCCTAATAGCTAAGGTCTTAGACTCGTACTCTGGCCTACTGGTTAAGGTCTTAACTCTTACTCTGGCCTACTGGTTAAGGTCTTAACTCTTACTCTGGCCTAATAGCTAAGGTCTTAACTCTTACTCTGGCCTAATAGCTAATGTCTTAGACTCATACTCTGGCCTAATGGTAAGGTCTTAACTCTTACTCTGGCCTACTGGTTAAGGTCTTAACTCTTACTCTGGCCTAATAGCTAAGGTCTTAGACTCGTACTCTGGCCTAATAGCTAAGGTCTTAACTCTTATTCTGGCCTAATAGCTAATGTCTTAACTCTTACTCTGGCCTAATAGCTAAGGTCTTAGACTCGTACTCTGGCCTAATAGCTAAGGTCTTAACTCTTACTCTGGCCTACTGGTTAAGGTCTTAACTCTTACTCTAGCCTAACAGCTAAGGTCTTGGACTCGTACTCTGGCCTAATAGCTAAGGTCTTAGACTCGTACTATGGCCTGCAGGTTAAGGTCTTAACTCTTACTCGGGCCTTCTGATTAAGGTCTTAACACTTACTCTGGCCTAATAGCTAAGGTCTTAGACTCGTACTCTGGCCTAATGGTTAAGGTCTCAACTCTTACTCTGGCCTACTGGTTAAGGTCTTAACTCTTACTCTGGCCTAATAGCTGAGGTCTTAACTCTTACTCTGGCCTACTGGTTAAGGTCTTAAATTTTACTCTGGCCTAATAGCTAAGGTCTTAGACTCATACTCTGGCCTAATGGTTAAGGTCTTAACTCTTACTCTGGCCTAATAGCTAAGGTCCTAACCCTTACTCTGGCCTAATAGCTAAGGTCTTAACTCTTACTCTGGCCTAATAGCTAAGGTCTTAGACTCGTACTCTGGCCTAATAGCTAAGGTCTTAGAATCATACTCTGGCCTAATGGTTAAGGTCTTAACTCTTATTCTGGCCTACTGGTTAAGGTCTTAACTCTTACTCTGGCCTAATAGCTAAGGTCTTAGACTCCTACTCTGGCCTACTGGTTAAGGTCTTAACTCTTACTCTGGCCTAATAGCTAAGGTCTTAACTCTTACTCCTGCCTAATAGCTAAGGTCTTAGACTCGTACTCTGGCCTAATGGTTAAGGTCTTAACTCTTACTCTGGCCTACTGGTTAAGGTCTTAGACTCGTACTCTGGCCTAATGGTTAAGGTCTTAACTCTTACTCTGGCCTACTGGTTAAGGTCTTAGACTCGTACTCTGGCCTAATGGTTAAGGTCTCAACTCTTACTCTGGCCTAATAGCTAAGGTCTTAACTCTTACTCTGGCCTAATAGCTAAGGTCTTAGACTCGTACTCTGGCCTAATGGTTAAGGTCTTAACTCTTACTCTGGCCTACTGGTTAATGTCTTAACTTTTTTCTCTGGCCTAATAGCTAAGGTCTTAGACTCGTACTCTGGCCTAATAGCTAAGGTCTTAGACTCGTACACTGACCTAATGGTTAAGGTCTTAACTCTTACTCTGGCCTAATAGCTAAGGTCTTAACTCTTACTCTGGCCTACTGGTTAAGGTCTTATCTCTCACTCTGGCCTAATAGCTAAGGGCTTAGACTCATACTCTGGCCTAATAGCTAAGGTCTTAACACTTACTCTGCCCTAATAGCTAAGGTCTTAGACTCGTACTCTGGCCTTCTGGTTAAGGTCTTAACTCTTACTCTGGCCTACTGGTTAAGGTCTTAACTCTTACTCTGGCCTAATAGCTAAGGTCTTAACTCTTACTCTGGCCTACTGGTTAAGGTCTTAACTCGTACTCTGGCCTAATAGCTAAGGTCTTAACTCGTACTCTGGCCTAATAGCTAAGGTTTTAGAATCGTACTCTGGCCTAATGGTTAAGGTCTTAACTCTTACTCTGGCCTACTGGTTAAGGTCTTAACTCTTACTCTGGCCTAATAGCTAAGGTCTTAGACTCATACTCTGGCCTAATGGTTAAGGTCTCAACTCTTACTCTGTCCTAATAGTTACGGACTTAAACTCTTACTCTGGCCTACTGGTTAAGGTCTTAGACTCGTACTCTGGCCTAATAATTAAGGTCTTAACTCTTACTCTGGCCTACTGGTTAAGGTCTTAGACTTGTACTCTGGCCTAATGGTTAAGGTCTCAACTCTTACTCTGGCCTAATAGCTAAGGTCTTAACTCTTACTCTGGCCTAATAGCTAAGGTTTTAGACTCATAATCTGGCCTAATGGTTAAGGTCTTAACTCTTACTCTGGCCTACTGGTTAAGGTGTTAACTCTTACTCTGGCCTAATAGCTAAGGTCTTAGACTCGTACTCTGGCCTAATAGCTAAGGTCTTAGACTCGTACTCTGACCTAATGGTTAAGGTCTTAACTCTTACACTGACCTAATCGTTAAGGTATTAACTCTTACTCTGGCCTAATAGCTAAGGTCTTAACTCTTACTCTGGCCTACTGGTTAAGGTCTTACCTCTTACTCTGGCCTACTGGTTAAGGTCTTAACTCTTACTCTGGCCTAATAGCTAAGGTCTTAACTCTTACTCTGGCCTAATAGCTAAGGTCTTACACTCGTACTCTGGCCTAATGGTTAAGGTCTTAACTCTTTCTCTGGCCTAATAGCTAAGGTCTTAACTCTCACTCTGGCCTACTGGTTAAGGTCTTAACTCTTACTCTGCCCTAATAGCTAAGGTCTTAGACTCGTACTCTGGCCTAATAGCTAAGGTCTTAACTCTTACTCTTGCCTAATAGCTAAGGTCTTAGACTCGTACTCTGGCCTACTGGTTATGGTCTTAACTCTTACTCTGGCCTACTGGTCAAGGTTTCAACTCTTACTCTGGCCTAATAGCTAAGGTCTTAACTCTTACTCTGGCCTAATAGCTAAGGTCTTAGACTCGTACTCTGGCCTAATGGTTAAGGTCTTAACTCTTACTCTGGCCTACTGGTTAAGGTCTTAACTCTTACTCTGGCCTAATAGCTAAGGTCTTAGACTCGTACTTTGGCCTAATGGTTAAGGTCTTAACTCTTACTCTGGCCTAATAGCTAAGGTCTTAACTCTTACTCTGGCCTAATAGCTAAGGTCTTAGACTCGTACTCTGGCCTAATGGTTAAGGTCTTAACTCTTACTCTGGCCTACTGGTTAAGGTCTTAACTCTTACTCTGGCCTAATAGCTAAGGTCTTAACTCTTACTCTGGCCTAATAGCTAACATCTGAGACTCGTACTCTGGCCTAATAGTTAAGGTCTTAACTCTTACTCTGGCCTACTGGTTAAGGTCTTAACTCTTACTCTGGCCTAATAGCTAAGGTCTTAACTCTTACTCTGGCCAAATATCAAAGGTCTTAGACTCGTAATCTGGTCTAATAGCTAAGGTCTTAACTCTTAATCTGGCCTAGTAGCTAAGGTCTTAGACTCGTACTATGGCCTACAGGTTAAGGTCTTAACTCTTACTCTGGCCTACTGGTTAAGGTCTTAACTCTTACTCTGGCCTAATAGCTAAGGTCTTAGACTCGTACTCTGGCCTAGTAGCTAAGGTCTTAGACTCGTACTCTGGCCTAATCGCTAAGGTCTTAGACTCGTACTCTGGCCTACTGGTTAAGGTCTTAACTGTTACTCTGGCCTAATAGCTAAGGTCTTAACTCTTACTCTGGCCTAATAGCTAACGTCTTAGACTCATACTCTGGCCTACTGGTTAAGGTCTTAACTCTTACTCTGGCCTGATAGCTAAGGTCTCAACTCTTACTCTGTCCTAATAGCTAAGGTCTTAACTCTTACTCTGGCCTAATAGCTAAGGTCTTAGACTCGTACTCTGGCCTAATGGTTAAGGTCTTAACTCTTACTCTGGCCTACTGGTTAAGGTCTTAACTCTTACTCTGGCCTAATAGCTAAGGTCTTAAACTCTTACTCTGGCCTACTGGTTAAGGTCTTAACTCTTACTCTGGCCTAATAGCTAAGGTCTTAGACTCGTACTCTGGCCTAGTAGCTAAGGTCTTAGACTCGTACTCTGGCCTAATAGCTAAGGTCTTAGACTCGTACTCTGGCCTACTGGTTAAGGTCTTAACTGTTACTCTGGCCTAATAGCTAAGGTCTTAACTCTTACACTGGCCTAATAGCTAAGGTCTTAGACTCATACTCTGGCCTACTGGTTAAGGTCTTAACTCTTACTCTGGCCTGATAGCTAAGGTCTCAACTCTTACTCTGTCCTATAAGCTAAGGTCTTAACTCTTACTCTGGCCTAATAGCTAAGGTCTTAGACTCGTACTCTGGCCTAATGGTTAAGGTCTTAACTCTTACTCTGGCCTACTGGTTAAGGTCTTAACTCTTACTCTGGACTAATAGCTAAGGTCTTAAACTCATACTCTGGCCTAATGGTTAAGGTCTTAACTCTTACTCTGGCCTAATAGCTAAGGTCTTAGACTCATACTCTGGCCTAATGGTTAAGGTCTCAACTCTTACTCTGTCCTAATAGCTAAGGTCTTAAACTCTTACTCTGGCCTACTGGTTAAGGTCTTAGACTCGTACTCTGGCCTAATTGTTAAGGTCTTAACTCTTACTCTGGCCTACTGGTTAAGGTCTTAGACTCATACTCTGGCCTAATGGTTAAGGTCTCAACTCTTACTCTGGCCTAATAGCTAAGGTCTTAACTCTTACTCTGGCCTAATAGTTAAGGTCTTAGACTCGTACTCTGGCCTAATGGTTAAGGTCTTAACTCTTACTCTGGCCTACTGGTTAAGGTCTTAACTCTTACTCTGGCCTAATAGCTAAGGTCTTAGACTCGTACTCTGGTCTAATAGCTAAGGTCTTAGACTCGTACACTGACCTAATGGTTAAGGTCTTAACTCTTACTCTGGCCTAATAGCTAAGGTCTTAACTCTTACTCTGGCCTACTGGTTAAGGTCTTATCTCTCACTCTGGCATAATAGCTAAGGGCTTAGACTCATACTCTGGCCTAATAGCTAAGGTCTTAACTCTTACTCTGCCCTAATAGCTAAGGTCTTAGACTCGTACTCTGGCCTTCTGGTTAAGGTCTTAACTCTTACTCTGGCCTACTGGTTAAGGTCTTAACTCTTACTCTGGCCTAATAGCTAAGGTCTTAGACTCGTACTCTGGCCTAATAGCTAAGGTCTTAGACTCGTACTCTTACCTAATGGTTAAGGTCTTAACTCTTACACTGACCTAATGGTTAAGGTCTTAACTCTTACTCTGGCCTAATAGCTAAGGTCTTAACTCTTACTCTGGCCTACTGGTTAAGGTCTTACCTCTTACTCTGGCCTAATGGCTAAGGTCTTAGACTCGTACTCTGGCCTAATAGCTAAGGTCTTAACTCTTACTCTGGCCTAATAGCTAAGGTCTTAGACTCGTACTCTGGCCTACTGGTTAAGGTCTTAACTCTTACTCTGGCCTACTGGTTAAGGTCTTAACTCTTACTCTGGCCTAATAGCTAAGGTCTTAACTCTTACTCTGGCCTAATAGCTAAGGTCTTAGACTCATACTCTGGCCTAATGGTAAGGTCTTAACTCTTACTCTGGCCTACTGGTTAAGGTCTTAACTCTTACTCTGGCCTAATAGCTAAGGTTTGAGACTCGTACTCTGGCCTACTGGTTAAGGTCTTAACTCTTACTCTGGCATAATAGCTAAGGTCTTAGACTCGTACTCTGGCCTAATAGCTAAGGTCTTAACTCTTATTCTGGCCTAATAGCTAATGTCTTAACTCTTACTCTGGCCTAATAGCTAAGGTCTTAGACTCGTACTCTGGCCTAATAGCTAAGGTCTTAACTCTTACTCTGGCCTACTGGTTAAGGTCTTAACTCTTACTCTAGCCTAACAGCTAAGGTCTTGGACTCGTACTCTGGCCTAATAGCTAAGGTCTTAGACTCGTACTATGGCCTGCAGGTTAAGGTCTTAACTCTTACTCGGGCCTTCTGGTTAAGGTCTTAACACTTACTCTGGCCTAATAGCTAAGGTCTTAGACTCGTACTCTGGCCTAATGGTTAAGGTCTCAACTCTTACTCTGGCCTACTGGTTAAGGTCTTAACTCTTACTCTGGCCTAATAGCTGAGGTCTTAACTCTTACTCTGGCCTACTGGTTAAGGTCTTAAATTTTACTCTGGCCTAATAGCTAAGGTCTTAGACTCATACTCTGGCCTAATGGTTAAGGTCTTAACTCTTACTCTGGCCTAATAGCTAAGGTCCTAACCCTTACTCTGGCCTAATAGCTAAGGTCTTAACTCTTACTCTGGCCTAATAGCTAAGGTCTTAGACTCGTACTCTGGCCTAATAGCTAAGGTCTTAGAATCATACTCTGGCCTAATGGTTAAGGTCTTAACTCTTATTCTGGCCTACTGGTTAAGGTCTTAACTCTTACTCTGGCCTAATAGCTAAGGTCTTAGACTCCTACTCTGGCCTACTGGTTAAGGTCTTAACTCTTACTCTGGCCTAATAGCTAAGGTCTTCACTCTTACTCCTGCCTAATAGCTAAGGTCTTAGACTCGTACTCTGGCCTAATGGTTAAGGTCTTAACTCTTACTCTGGCCCACTTTTTAAGGTCTTAGACTCGTACTCTGGCCTAATGGTTAAGGTCTTAACTCTTACTCTGGCCTACTGGTTAAGGTCTTAGACTCGTACTCTGGCCTAATGGTTAAGGTCTCAACTCTTACTCTGGCCTAATAGCTAAGGTCTTAACTCTTACTCTGGCCTAATAGCTAAGGTCTTAGACTCGTACTCTGGCCTAATGGTTAAGGTCTTAACTCTTACTCTGGCCTACTGGTTAAGGTCTTAACTCTTACTCTGGCCTAATAGCTAAGGTCTTAGACTCGTACTCTGGCCTAATAGCTAAGGTCTTAGACTCGTACACTGACCTAATGGTTAAGGTATTAACTCTTACTCTGGCCTAATAGCTAAGGTCTTAACTCTTACTCTGGCCTACTGGTTAAGGTCTTATCTCTCACTCTGGCCTAATAGCTAAGGGCTTAGACTCATACTCTGGCCTAAAAGCTAAGGTCTTAACACTTACTCTGCCCTAATAGCTAAGGTCTTAGACTCGTACTCTGGCCTTCTGGTTAAAGTCTTAACTCTTACTCTGGCCTACTGGTTAAGGTCTTAACTCTTACTCTGGCCTAATAGCTAAGGTCTTAACTCTTACTCTGGCCTACTGGTTAAGGTCTTAACTCTTACTCTGGCCTAATAGCTAAGGTCTTAACTCGTACTCTGGCCTAATAGCTAAGGTTTTAGAATCGTACTCTGGCCTAATGGTTAAGGTCTTAATTCTTACTCTGGCCTACTACTTAAGGTCTTAACTCTTACTCTGGCCTAATAGCTAAGGTCTTAACTCGTACTCTGGCCTAATAGCTAAGGTTTTAGAATCGTACTCTGGCCTAATGGTTAAGGTCTTAACTCTTACTCTGTCCTACTGGTTAAGGTCTTAACTCTTACTCTGGCCTAATAGCTAAGGTCTTAGACTCATACTCTGGCCTAATGGTTAAGGTCTCAACTCTTACTCTGTCCTAATAGTTACGGTCTTAAACTCTTACTCTGGCCTACTGGTTAAGGTCTTAGACTCGTACTCTGGCCTAATAATTAAGGTCTTAACTCTTACTCTGGCCTACTGGTTAAGGTCTTAGACTTGTACTCTGGCCTAATGGTTAAGGTCTCAACTCTTACTCTGGCCTAATAGCTAAGGTCTTAACTCTTACTCTGGCCTAATAGCTAAGGTTTTAGACTCGTAATCTGGCCTAATGGTTAAGGTCTTAACTCTTACTCTGGCCTACTGGTTAAGGTGTTAACTCTTACTCTGGCCTAATAGCTAAGGTCTTAGACTCGTACTCTGGCCTAATAGCTAAGGTCTTAGACTCGTACTCTGACCTAATGGTTAAGGTCTTAACTCTTACACTGACCTAATGGTTAAGGTATTAACTCTTACTCTGGCCTAATAGCTAAGGTCTTAACTCTTACTCTGGCCTACTGGTTAAGGTCTTACCTCTTACTCTGGCCTACTGGTTAAGGTCTTAACTCTTACTCTGGCCTAATAGCTAAGGTCTTAACTCTTACTCTGGCCTAATAGCTAAGGTCTTACACTCGTACTCTGGCCTAATGGTTAAGGTCTTAACTCTTTCTCTGGCCTAATAGCTAAGGTCTTAACTCTCACTCTGGCCTACTGGTTAAGGTCTTAACTCTTACTCTGCCCTAATAGCTAAGGTCTTAGACTCGTACTCTGGCCTAATAGCTAAGGTCTTAACTCTTACTCTTGCCTAATAGCTAAGGTCTTAGACTCGTACTCTGGCCTACTGGTTATGGTCTTAACTCTTACTCTGGCCTACTGGTCAAGGTTTCAACTCTTACTCTGGCCTAATAGCTAAGGTCTTAACTCTTACTCTGGCCTAATAGCTAAGGTCTTAGACTCGTACTCTGGCCTAATGGTTAAGGTCTTAACTCTTACTCTGGCCTACTGGTTAAGGTCTTAACTCTTACTTTGGCCTAATAGCTAAGGTCTTAGACTCGTACTTTGGCCTAATGGTTAAGGTCTTAACTCTTACTCTGGCCTAATAGCTAAGGTCTTAACTCTTACTCTGGCCTAATAGCTAAGGTCTTAGACTCGTACTCTGGCCTAATGGTTAAGGTCTTAACTCTTACTCTGGCCTACTGGTTAAGGTCTTAACTCTTACTCTGGCCTAATAGCTAACATCTTAGACTCGTACTCTGGCCTAATAGTTAAGGTCTTAACTCTGACTCTGGCCTAATGGTTAAGGTCTTAACTCTTACTCTGGCCTAATAGCTAAGGTCTTAACTCTTACTCTGGCCAAATATCAAAGGTCTTAGACTCGTAATCTGGTCTAATAGCTAAGGTCTTAACTCTTAATCTGGCCTAGTAGCTAAGGTCTTAGACTCGTACTATGGCCTACAGGTTAAGGTCTTAACTCTTACTCTGGCCTACTGGTTAAGGTCTTAACTCTTACTCTGGCCTAATAGCTAAGGTCTTAGACTCGTACTCTGGCCTAGTAGCTAAGGTCTTAGACTCGTACTCTGGCCTAATAGCTAAGGTCTTAGACTCGTACTCTGGCCTACTGGTTAAGGTCTTAACTGTTACTCTGGCCTAATAGCTAAGGTCTTAACTCTTACTCTGGCCTAATAGCTAAGGTCTTAGACTCATACTCTGGCCTACTGGTTAAGGTCTTAACTCTTACTCTGGCCTGATAGCTAAGGTCTCAACTCTTACTCTGTCCTAATAGCTAAGGTCTTAACTCTTACTCTGGCCTAATAGCTAAGGTCTTAGACTCGTACTCTGGCCTAATGGTTAAGGTCTTAACTCTTACTCTGGCCTACTGGTTAAGGTCTTAACTCTTACTCTGGCCTAATAGCTAAGGTCTTAAACTCTTACTCTGGCCTACTGGTTAAGGTCTTAACTCTTACTCTGGCCTAATAGCTAAGGTCTTAGACTCGTACTCTGGCCTAGTAGCTAAGGTCTTAGACTCGTACTCTGGCCTAATAGCTAAGGTCTTAGACTCGTACTCTGGCCTACTGGTTAAGGTCTTAACTGTTACTCTGGCCTAATAGCTAAGGTCTTAACTCTTACTCTGGCCTAATAGCTAAGGTCTTAGACTCATACTCTGGCCTACTGGTTAAGGTCTTAACTCTTACTCTGGCCTGATAGCTAAGGTCTCAACTCTTACTCTGTCCTAATAGCTAAGGTCTTAACTCTTACTCTGGCCTAATAGCTAAGGTCTTAGACTCGTACTCTGGCCTAATGGTTAAGGTCTTAACTCTTACTCTGGCCTACTGGTTAAGGTCTTAACTCTTACTCTGGCCTAATAGCTAAGGTCTTAAACTCATACTCTGGCCTAATGGTTAAGTTCTTAACTCTTACTCTGGCCTAATAGCTAAGGTCTTAGACTCGTACACTGGCCTAGTAGCTAAGGTCTTAGACTCGTACTCTGGCCTAATAGCTAAGGTCTTAGACTCGTACTCTGGCCTACTGGTTAAGGTCTTAACTGTTACTCTGGCCTAATAGCTAAGGTCTTAACTCTTACTCTGGCCTAATAGCTAAGGTCTTAGACTCATACTCTGGCCTACTGGTTAAGGTCTTAACTCTTACTCTGGCCTGATAGCTAAGGTCTCAACTCTTACTCTGTCCTAATAGCTAAGGTCTTAACTCTTACTCTGGCCTAATAGCTAAGGTCTTAGACTCGTACTCTGGCCTAATGGTTAAGGTCTTAACTCTTACTCTGGCCTACTGGCTAAGGTCTTAACTCTTACTCTGGCCTAATAGCTAAGGTCTTAAACTCATACTCTGGCCTAATGGTTAAGGTCTTAACTCTTACTCTGGCCTAATAGCTAAGGTCTTAGACTCATACTCTGGCCTAATGGTTAAGGTCTCAACTCTTACTCTGTCCTAATAGCTAAGGTCTTAAACTCTTACTCTGGCCTACTGGTTAAGGTCTTAGACTCGTACTCTGGCCTAATTGTTAAGGTCTTAACTCTTACTCTGGCCTACTGGTTAAGGTCTTAGACTCGTACTCTGGCCTAATGGTTAAGGTCTCAACTCTTACTCTGGCCTAATAGCTAAGGTCTTAACTCTTACTCTGGCCTAATAGCTAAGGTCTTAGACTCGTACTCTGGCCTAATGGTTAAGGTCTTAACTCTTACTCTGGCCTACTGGTTAAGGTCTTAACTCTTACTCTGGCCTAATAGCTAAGGTCTTAGACTCGTACTCTGGCCTAATAGCTAAGGTCTTAGACTCGTACACTGACCTAATGGTTAAGGTCGTAACTCTTACTCTGGCCTAATAGCTAAGGTCTTAACTCTTACTCTGGCCTACTGGTTAAGGTCTTATCTCTCACTCTGGCATAATAGCTAAGGGCTTAGACACATACTCTGGCCTAATAGCTAAGGTCTTAACTCTTACTCTGCCCTAATAGCTAAGGTCTTAGACTCGTACTCTGGCCTTCTGGTTAAGGTCTTAACTCTTACTCTGGCCTAATAGCTAAGGTCTTAACTCTTACTCTGGCCTACTGGTTAAGGTCTTATCTCTCACTCTGGCATAATAGCTAAGGGCTTAGACTCATACTCTGGCCTAATAGCTAAGGTCTTAACTCTTACTCTGCCCTAATAGCTAAGGTCTTAGACTCGTACTCTGGCCTTCTGGTTAAGGTCTTAACTCTTACTCTGGCCTACTGGTTAAGGTCTTAACTCTTACTCTGGCCTAATAGCTAAGGTCTTAGACTCGTACTCTGGCCTAATAGCTAAGGTCTTAGACTCGTACTCTGACCTAATGGTTAAGGTCTTAACTCTTACACTGACCTAATGGTTAAGGTCTTAACTCTTACTCTGGCCTAATAGCTAAGGTCTTAACTCTTACTCTGGCCTACTGGTTAAGGTCTTACCTCTTACTCTGGCCTAATGGCTAAGGTCTTAGACTCGTACTCTGGCCTAATAGCTAAGGTCTTAACTCTTACTCTGGCCTAATAGCTAAGGTCTTAGACTCGTACTCTGGCCTACTGGTTAAGGTCTTAACTCTTACTCTGGCCTACTGGTTAAGGTCTTAACTCTTACTCTGGCCTAATAGCTAAGGTCTTAACTCTTACTCTGGCCTAATAGCTAATGTCTTAGACTCATACTCTGGCCTAATGGTAAGGTCTTAACTCTTACTCTGGCCTACTGGTTAAGGTCTTAACTCTTACTCTGGCCTAATAGCTAAGGTCTTAGACTCGTACTCTGGCCTAATAGCTAAGGTCTTAACTCTTATTCTGGCCTAATAGCTAATGTCTTAACTCTTACTCTGGCCTAATAGCTAAGGTCTTAGACTCGTACTCTGGCCTAATAGCTAAGGTCTTAACTCTTACTCTGGCCTACTGGTTAAGGTCTTAACTCTTACTCTAGCCTAACAGCTAAGGTCTTGGACTCGTACTCTGGCCTAATAGCTAAGGTCTTAGACTCGTACTATGGCCTGCAGGTTAAGGTCTTAACTCTTACTCGGGCCTTCTGATTAAGGTCTTAACACTTACTCTGGCCTAATAGCTAAGGTCTTAGACTCGTACTCTGGCCTAATGGTTAAGGTCTCAACTCTTACTCTGGCCTACTGGTTAAGGTCTTAACTCTTACTCTGGCCTAATAGCTGAGGTCTTAACTCTTACTCTGGCCTACTGGTTAAGGTCTTAAATTTTACTCTGGCCTAATAGCTAAGGTCTTAGACTCATACTCTGGCCTAATGGTTAAGGTCTTAACTCTTACTCTGGCCTAATAGCTAAGGTCCTAACCCTTACTCTGGCCTAATAGCTAAGGTCTTAACTCTTACTCTGGCCTAATAGCTAAGGTCTTAGACTCGTACTCTGGCCTAATAGCTAAGGTCTTAGAATCATACTCTGGCCTAATGGTTAAGGTCTTAACTCTTATTCTGGCCTACTGGTTAAGGTCTTAACTCTTACTCTGGCCTAATAGCTAAGGTCTTAGACTCCTACTCTGGCCTACTGGTTAAGGTCTTAACTCTTACTCTGGCCTAATAGCTAAGGTCTTAACTCTTACTCCTGCCTAATAGCTAAGGTCTTAGACTCGTACTCTGGCCTAATGGTTAAGGTCTTAACTCTTACTCTGGCCTACTGGTTAAGGTCTTAGACTCGTACTCTGGCCTAATGGTTAAGGTCTTAACTCTTACTCTGGCCTACTGGTTAAGGTCTTAGACTCGTACTCTGGCCTAATGGTTAAGGTCTCAACTCTTACTCTGGCCTAATAGCTAAGGTCTTAACTCTTACTCTGGCCTAATAGCTAAGGTCTTAGACTCGTACTCTGGCCTAATGGTTAAGGTCTTAACTCTTACTCTGGCCTACTGGTTAATGTCTTAACTTTTTTCTCTGGCCTAATAGCTAAGGTCTTAGACTCGTACTCTGGCCTAATAGCTAAGGTCTTAGACTCGTACACTGACCTAATGGTTAAGGTCTTAACTCTTACTCTGGCCTAATAGCTAAGGTCTTAACTCTTACTCTGGCCTACTGGTTAAGGTCTTATCTCTCACTCTGGCCTAATAGCTAAGGGCTTAGACTCATACTCTGGCCTAATAGCTAAGGTCTTAACACTTACTCTGCCCTAATAGCTAAGGTCTTAGACTCGTACTCTGGCCTTCTGGTTAAGGTCTTAACTCTTACTCTGGCCTACTGGTTAAGGTCTTAACTCTTACTCTGGCCTAATAGCTAAGGTCTTAACTCTTACTCTGGCCTACTGGTTAAGGTCTTAACTCGTACTCTGGCCTAATAGCTAAGGTCTTAACTCGTACTCTGGCCTAATAGCTAAGGTTTTAGAATCGTACTCTGGCCTAATGGTTAAGGTCTTAACTCTTACTCTGGCCTACTGGTTAAGGTCTTAACTCTTACTCTGGCCTAATAGCTAAGGTCTTAGACTCATACTCTGGCCTAATGGTTAAGGTCTCAACTCTTACTCTGTCCTAATAGTTACGGACTTAAACTCTTACTCTGGCCTACTGGTTAAGGTCTTAGACTCGTACTCTGGCCTAATAATTAAGGTCTTAACTCTTACTCTGGCCTACTGGTTAAGGTCTTAGACTTGTACTCTGGCCTAATGGTTAAGGTCTCAACTCTTACTCTGGCCTAATAGCTAAGGTCTTAACTCTTACTCTGGCCTAATAGCTAAGGTTTTAGACTCATAATCTGGCCTAATGGTTAAGGTCTTAACTCTTACTCTGGCCTACTGGTTAAGGTGTTAACTCTTACTCTGGCCTAATAGCTAAGGTCTTAGACTCGTACTCTGGCCTAATAGCTAAGGTCTTAGACTCGTACTCTGACCTAATGGTTAAGGTCTTAACTCTTACACTGACCTAATCGTTAAGGTATTAACTCTTACTCTGGCCTAATAGCTAAGGTCTTAACTCTTACTCTGGCCTACTGGTTAAGGTCTTACCTCTTACTCTGGCCTACTGGTTAAGGTCTTAACTCTTACTCTGGCCTAATAGCTAAGGTCTTAACTCTTACTCTGGCCTAATAGCTAAGGTCTTACACTCGTACTCTGGCCTAATGGTTAAGGTCTTAACTCTTTCTCTGGCCTAATAGCTAAGGTCTTAACTCTCACTCTGGCCTACTGGTTAAGGTCTTAACTCTTACTCTGCCCTAATAGCTAAGGTCTTAGACTCGTACTCTGGCCTAATAGCTAAGGTCTTAACTCTTACTCTTGCCTAATAGCTAAGGTCTTAGACTCGTACTCTGGCCTACTGGGTATGGTCTTAACTCTTACTCTGGCCTACTGGTCAAGGTTTCAACTCTTACTCTGGCCTAATAGCTAAGGTCTTAACTCTTACTCTGGCCTAATAGCTAAGGTCTTAGACTCGTACTCTGGCCTAATGGTTAAGGTCTTAACTCTTACTCTGGCCTACTGGTTAAGGTCTTAACTCTTACTCTGGCCTAATAGCTAAGGTCTTAGACTCGTACTTTGGCCTAATGGTTAAGGTCTTAACTCTTACTCTGGCCTAATAGCTAAGGTCTTAACTCTTACTCTGGCCTAATAGCTAAGGTCTTAGACTCGTACTCTGGCCTAATGGTTAAGGTCTTAACTCTTACTCTGGCCTACTGGTTAAGGTCTTAACTCTTACTCTGGCCTAATAGCTAAGGTCTTAACTCTTACTCTGGCCTAATAGCTAACATCTGAGACTCGTACTCTGGCCTAATAGTTAAGGTCTTAACTCTTACTCTGGCCTACTGGTTAAGGTCTTAACTCTTACTCTGGCCTAATAGCTAAGGTCTTAACTCTTACTCTGGCCAAATATCAAAGGTCTTAGACTCGTAATCTGGTCTAATAGCTAAGGTCTTAACTCTTAATCTGGCCTAGTAGCTAAGGTCTTAGACTCGTACTATGGCCTACAGGTTAAGGTCTTAACTCTTACTCTGGCCTACTGGTTAAGGTCTTAACTCTTACTCTGGCCTAATAGCTAAGGTCTTAGACTCGTACTCTGGCCTAGTAGCTAAGGTCTTAGACTCGTACTCTGGCCTAATCGCTAAGGTCTTAGACTCGTACTCTGGCCTACTGGTTAAGGTCTTAACTGTTACTCTGGCCTAATAGCTAAGGTCTTAACTCTTACTCTGGCCTAATAGCTAACGTCTTAGACTCATACTCTGGCCTACTGGTTAAGGTCTTAACTCTTACTCTGGCCTGATAGCTAAGGTCTCAACTCTTACTCTGTCCTAATAGCTAAGGTCTTAACTCTTACTCTGGCCTAATAGCTAAGGTCTTAGACTCGTACTCTGGCCTAATGGTTAAGGTCTTAACTCTTACTCTGGCCTACTGGTTAAGGTCTTAACTCTTACTCTGGCCTAATAGCTAAGGTCTTAAACTCTTACTCTGGCCTACTGGTTAAGGTCTTAACTCTTACTCTGGCCTAATAGCTAAGGTCTTAGACTCGTACTCTGGCCTAGTAGCTAAGGTCTTAGACTCGTACTCTGGCCTAATAGCTAAGGTCTTAGACTCGTACTCTGGCCTACTGGTTAAGGTCTTAACTGTTACTCTGGCCTAATAGCTAAGGTCTTAACTCTTACACTGGCCTAATAGCTAAGGTCTTAGACTCATACTCTGGCCTACTGGTTAAGGTCTTAACTCTTACTCTGGCCTGATAGCTAAGGTCTCAACTCTTACTCTGTCCTATAAGCTAAGGTCTTAACTCTTACTCTGGCCTAATAGCTAAGGTCTTAGACTCGTACTCTGGCCTAATGGTTAAGGTCTTAACTCTTACTCTGGCCTACTGGTTAAGGTCTTAACTCTTACTCTGGACTAATAGCTAAGGTCTTAAACTCATACTCTGGCCTAATGGTTAAGGTCTTAACTCTTACTCTGGCCTAATAGCTAAGGTCTTAGACTCATACTCTGGCCTAATGGTTAAGGTCTCAACTCTTACTCTGTCCTAATAGCTAAGGTCTTAAACTCTTACTCTGGCCTACTGGTTAAGGTCTTAGACTCGTACTCTGGCCTAATTGTTAAGGTCTTAACTCTTACTCTGGCCTACTGGTTAAGGTCTTAGACTCATACTCTGGCCTAATGGTTAAGGTCTCAACTCTTACTCTGGCCTAATAGCTAAGGTCTTAACTCTTACTCTGGCCTAATAGTTAAGGTCTTAGACTCGTACTCTGGCCTAATGGTTAAGGTCTTAACTCTTACTCTGGCCTACTGGTTAAGGTCTTAACTCTTACTCTGGCCTAATAGCTAAGGTCTTAGACTCGTACTCTGGTCTAATAGCTAAGGTCTTAGACTCGTACACTGACCTAATGGTTAAGGTCTTAACTCTTACTCTGGCCTAATAGCTAAGGTCTTAACTCTTACTCTGGCCTACTGGTTAAGGTCTTATCTCTCACTCTGGCATAATAGCTAAGGGCTTAGACTCATACTCTGGCCTAATAGCTAAGGTCTTAACTCTTACTCTGCCCTAATAGCTAAGGTCTTAGACTCGTACTCTGGCCTTCTGGTTAAGGTCTTAACTCTTACTCTGGCCTACTGGTTAAGGTCTTAACTCTTACTCTGGCCTAATAGCTAAGGTCTTAGACTCGTACTCTGGCCTAATAGCTAAGGTCTTAGACTCGTACTCTTACCTAATGGTTAAGGTCTTAACTCTTACACTGACCTAATGGTTAAGGTCTTAACTCTTACTCTGGCCTAATAGCTAAGGTCTTAACTCTTACTCTGGCCTACTGGTTAAGGTCTTACCTCTTACTCTGGCCTAATGGCTAAGGTCTTAGACTCGTACTCTGGCCTAATAGCTAAGGTCTTAACTCTTACTCTGGCCTAATAGCTAAGGTCTTAGACTCGTACTCTGGCCTACTGGTTAAGGTCTTAACTCTTACTCTGGCCTACTGGTTAAGGTCTTAACTCTTACTCTGGCCTAATAGCTAAGGTCTTAACTCTTACTCTGGCCTAATAGCTAAGGTCTTAGACTCATACTCTGGCCTAATGGTAAGGTCTTAACTCTTACTCTGGCCTACTGGTTAAGGTCTTAACTCTTACTCTGGCCTAATAGCTAAGGTTTGAGACTCGTACTCTGGCCTACTGGTTAAGGTCTTAACTCTTACTCTGGCATAATAGCTAAGGTCTTAGACTCGTACTCTGGCCTAATAGCTAAGGTCTTAACTCTTATTCTGGCCTAATAGCTAATGTCTTAACTCTTACTCTGGCCTAATAGCTAAGGTCTTAGACTCGTACTCTGGCCTAATAGCTAAGGTCTTAACTCTTACTCTGGCCTACTGGTTAAGGTCTTAACTCTTACTCTAGCCTAACAGCTAAGGTCTTGGACTCGTACTCTGGCCTAATAGCTAAGGTCTTAGACTCGTACTATGGCCTGCAGGTTAAGGTCTTAACTCTTACTCGGGCCTTCTGGTTAAGGTCTTAACACTTACTCTGGCCTAATAGCTAAGGTCTTAGACTCGTACTCTGGCCTAATGGTTAAGGTCTCAACTCTTACTCTGGCCTACTGGTTAAGGTCTTAACTCTTACTCTGGCCTAATAGCTGAGGTCTTAACTCTTACTCTGGCCTACTGGTTAAGGTCTTAAATTTTACTCTGGCCTAATAGCTAAGGTCTTAGACTCATACTCTGGCCTAATGGTTAAGGTCTTAACTCTTACTCTGGCCTAATAGCTAAGGTCCTAACCCTTACTCTGGCCTAATAGCTAAGGTCTTAACTCTTACTCTGGCCTAATAGCTAAGGTCTTAGACTCGTACTCTGGCCTAATAGCTAAGGTCTTAGAATCATACTCTGGCCTAATGGTTAAGGTCTTAACTCTTATTCTGGCCTACTGGTTAAGGTCTTAACTCTTACTCTGGCCTAATAGCTAAGGTCTTAGACTCCTACTCTGGCCTACTGGTTAAGGTCTTAACTCTTACTCTGGCCTAATAGCTAAGGTCTTCACTCTTACTCCTGCCTAATAGCTAAGGTCTTAGACTCGTACTCTGGCCTAATGGTTAAGGTCTTAACTCTTACTCTGGCCCACTTTTTAAGGTCTTAGACTCGTACTCTGGCCTAATGGTTAAGGTCTTAACTCTTACTCTGGCCTACTGGTTAAGGTCTTAGACTCGTACTCTGGCCTAATGGTTAAGGTCTCAACTCTTACTCTGGCCTAATAGCTAAGGTCTTAACTCTTACTCTGGCCTAATAGCTAAGGTCTTAGACTCGTACTCTGGCCTAATGGTTAAGGTCTTAACTCTTACTCTGGCCTACTGGTTAAGGTCTTAACTCTTACTCTGGCCTAATAGCTAAGGTCTTAGACTCGTACTCTGGCCTAATAGCTAAGGTCTTAGACTCGTACACTGACCTAATGGTTAAGGTATTAACTCTTACTCTGGCCTAATAGCTAAGGTCTTAACTCTTACTCTGGCCTACTGGTTAAGGTCTTATCTCTCACTCTGGCCTAATAGCTAAGGGCTTAGACTCATACTCTGGCCTAAAAGCTAAGGTCTTAACACTTACTCTGCCCTAATAGCTAAGGTCTTAGACTCGTACTCTGGCCTTCTGGTTAAAGTCTTAACTCTTACTCTGGCCTACTGGTTAAGGTCTTAACTCTTACTCTGGCCTAATAGCTAAGGTCTTAACTCTTACTCTGGCCTACTGGTTAAGGTCTTAACTCTTACTCTGGCCTAATAGCTAAGGTCTTAACTCGTACTCTGGCCTAATAGCTAAGGTTTTAGAATCGTACTCTGGCCTAATGGTTAAGGTCTTAATTCTTACTCTGGCCTACTACTTAAGGTCTTAACTCTTACTCTGGCCTAATAGCTAAGGTCTTAACTCGTACTCTGGCCTAATAGCTAAGGTTTTAGAATCGTACTCTGGCCTAATGGTTAAGGTCTTAACTCTTACTCTGTCCTACTGGTTAAGGTCTTAACTCTTACTCTGGCCTAATAGCTAAGGTCTTAGACTCATACTCTGGCCTAATGGTTAAGGTCTCAACTCTTACTCTGTCCTAATAGTTACGGTCTTAAACTCTTACTCTGGCCTACTGGTTAAGGTCTTAGACTCGTACTCTGGCCTAATAATTAAGGTCTTAACTCTTACTCTGGCCTACTGGTTAAGATCTTAGACTTGTACTCTGGCCTAATGGTTAAGGTCTCAACTCTTACTCTGGCCTAATAGCTAAGGTCTTAACTCTTACTCTGGCCTAATAGCTAAGGTTTTAGACTCGTAATCTGGCCTAATGGTTAAGGTCTTAACTCTTACTCTGGCCTACTGGTTAAGGTGTTAACTCTTACTCTGGCCTAATAGCTAAGGTCTTAGACTCGTACTCTGGCCTAATAGCTAAGGTCTTAGACTCGTACTCTGACCTAATGGTTAAGGTCTTAACTCTTACACTGACCTAATGGTTAAGGTATTAACTCTTACTCTGGCCTAATAGCTAAGGTCTTAACTCTTACTCTGGCCTACTGGTTAAGGTCTTACCTCTTACTCTGGCCTACTGGTTAAGGTCTTAACTCTTACTCTGGCCTAATAGCTAAGGTCTTAACTCTTACTCTGGCCTAATAGCTAAGGTCTTACACTCGTACTCTGGCCTAATGGTTAAGGTCTTAACTCTTTCTCTGGCCTAATAGCTAAGGTCTTAACTCTCACTCTGGCCTACTGGTTAAGGTCTTAACTCTTACTCTGCCCTAATAGCTAAGGTCTTAGACTCGTACTCTGGCCTAATAGCTAAGGTCTTAACTCTTACTCTTGCCTAATAGCTAAGGTCTTAGACTCGTACTCTGGCCTACTGGTTATGGTCTTAACTCTTACTCTGGCCTACTGGTCAAGGTTTCAACTCTTACTCTGGCCTAATAGCTAAGGTCTTAACTCTTACTCTGGCCTAATAGCTAAGGTCTTAGACTCGTACTCTGGCCTAATGGTTAAGGTCTTAACTCTTACTCTGGCCTACTGGTTAAGGTCTTAACTCTTACTCTGGCCTAATAGCTAAGGTCTTAGACTCGTACTTTGGCCTAATGGTTAAGGTCTTAACTCTTACTCTGGCCTAATAGCTAAGGTCTTAACTCTTACTCTGGCCTAATAGCTAAGGTCTTAGACTCGTACTCTGGCCTAATGGTTAAGGTCTTAACTCTTACTCTGGCCTACTGGTTAAGGTCTTAACTCTTACTCTGGCCTAATAGCTAACATCTTAGACTCGTACTCTGGCCTAATAGTTAAGGTCTTAACTCTGACTCTGGCCTAATGGTTAAGGTCTTAACTCTTACTCTGGCCTAATAGCTAAGGTCTTAACTCTTACTCTGGCCAAATATCAAAGGTCTTAGACTCGTAATCTGGTCTAATAGCTAAGGTCTTAACTCTTAATCTGGCCTAGTAGCTAAGGTCTTAGACTCGTACTATGGCCTACAGGTTAAGGTCTTAACTCTTACTCTGGCCTACTGGTTAAGGTCTTAACTCTTACTCTGGCCTAATAGCTAAGGTCTTAGACTCGTACTCTGGCCTAGTAGCTAAGGTCTTAGACTCGTACTCTGGCCTAATATCTAAGGTCTTAGACTCGTACTCTGGCCTACTGGTTAAGGTCTTAACTGTTACTCTGGCCTAATAGCTAAGGTCTTAACTCTTACTCTGGCCTAATAGCTAAGGTCTTAGACTCATACTCTGGCCTACTGGTTAAGGTCTTAACTCTTACTCTGGCCTGATAGCTAAGGTCTCAACTCTTACTCTGTCCTAATAGCTAAGGTCTTAACTCTTACTCTGGCCTAATAGCTAAGGTCTTAGACTCGTACTCTGGCCTAATGGTTAAGGTCTTAACTCTTACTCTGGCCTACTGGTTAAGGTCTTAACTCTTACTCTGGCCTAATAGCTAAGGTCTTAAACTCTTACTCTGGCCTACTGGTTAAGGTCTTAACTCTTACTCTGGCCTAATAGCTAAGGTCTTAGACTCGTACTCTGGCCTAGTAGCTAAGGTCTTAGACTCGTACTCTGGCCTAATAGCTAAGGTCTTAGACTCGTACTCTGGCCTACTGGTTAAGGTCTTAACTGTTACTCTGGCCTAATTGCTAAGGTCTTAACTCTTACTCTGGCCTAATAGCTAAGGTCTTAGACTCATACTCTGGCCTACTGGTTTAGGTCTTAACTCTTACTCTGGCCTGATAGCTAAGGTCTCAACTCTTACTCTGTCCTAATAGCTAAGGTCTTAACTCTTACTCTGGCCTAATAGCTAAGGTCTTAGACTCGTACTCTGGCCTAATGGTTAAGGTCTTAACTCTTACTCTGGCCTACTGGTTAAGGTCTTAACTCTTACTCTGGCCTAATAGCTAAGGTCTTAAACTCATACTCTGGCCTAATGGTTAAGGTCTTAACTCTTACTCTGGCCTAATAGCTAAGGTCTTAGACTCATACTCTGGCCTAATGGTTAAGGTCTCAACTCTTACTCTGTCCTAATAGCTAAGGTCTTAAACTCTTACTCTGGCCTACTGGTTAAGGTCTTAGACTCGTACTCTGGCCTAATTGTTAAGGTCTTAACTCTTACTCTGGCCTACTGGTTAAGGTCTTAGACTCGTACTCTGGCCTAATGGTTAAGGTCTCAACTCTTACTCTGGCCTAATAGCTAAGGTCTTAACTCTTACTCTGGCCTAATAGCTAAGGTCTTAGACTCGTACTCTGGCCTAATGGTTAAGGTCTTAACTCTTACTCTGGCCTACTGGTTACGGTCTTAACTCTTACTCTGGCCTAATAGCTAAGGTCTTAGACTCGTACTCTGGCCTAATAGCTAAGGTCTTAGACTCGTACACTGACCTAATGGTTAAGGTCTTAACTCTTACTCTGGCCTAATAGCTAAGGTCTTAACTCTTACTCTGGCCTACTGGTTAAGGTCTTATCTCTCACTCTGGCATAATAGCTAAGGGCTTAGACTCATACTCTGGCCTAATAGCTAAGGTCTTAACTCTTACTCTGCCCTAATAGCTAAGGTCTTAGACTCGTACTCTGGCCTTCTGGTTAAGGTCTTAACTCTTACTCTGGCCTACTGGTTAAGGTCTTAACTCTTACTCTGGCCTAATAGCTAAGGTCTTAGACTCGTACTCTGGCCTAATAGCTAAGGTCTTAGACTCGTACTCTGACCTAATGGTTAAGGTCTTAACTCTTACACTGACCTAATGGTTAAGGTATTAACTCTTACTCTGGCCTAATAGCTAAGGTCTTAACTCTTACTCTGGCCTACTGGTTAAGGTCTTACCTCTTACTCTGGCCTACTGGTTAAGGTCTTAACTCTTACTCTGGCCTAATAGCTAAGGTCTTAACTCTTACTCTGGCCTAATAGCTAAGGTCTTACACTCGTACTCTGGCCTAATGGTTAAGGTCTTAACTCTTTCTCTGGCCTAATAGCTAAGGTCTTAACTCTCACTCTGGCCTACTGGTTAAGGTCTTAACTCTTACTCTGCCCTAATAGCTAAGGTCTTAGACTCGTACTCTGGCCTAATAGCTAAGGTCTTAACTCTTACTCTTGCCTAATAGCTAAGGTCTTAGACTCGTACTCTGGCCTACTGGTTATGGTCTTAACTCTTACTCTGGCCTACTGGTCAAGGTTTCAACTCTTACTCTGGCCTAATAGCTAAGGTCTTAACTCTTACTCTGGCCTAATAGCTAAGGTCTTAGACTCGTACTCTGGCCTAATGGTTAAGGTCTTAACTCTTACTCTGGCCTACTGGTTAAGGTCTCAACTCTTACTCTGTCCTAATAGCTAAGGTCTTAAACTCTTACTCTGGCCTACTGGTTAAGGTCTTAGACTCGTACTCTGGCCTAATTGTTAAGGTCTTAACTCTTACTCTGGCCTACTGGTTAAGGTCTTAGACTCGTACTCTGGCCTAATGGTTAAGGTCTCAACTCTTACTCTGGCCTAATAGCTAAGGTCTTAACTCTTACTCTGGCCTAATAGCTAAGGTCTTAGACTCGTACTCTGGCCTAATGGTTAAGGTCTTAACTCTTACTCTGGCCTACTGGTTACGGTCTTAACTCTTACTCTGGCCTAATAGCTAAGGTCTTAGACTCGTACTCTGGCCTAATAGCTAAGGTCTTAGACTCGTACACTGACCTAATGGTTAAGGTCTTAACTCTTACTCTGGCCTAATAGCTAAGGTCTTAACTCTTACTCTGGCCTACTGGTTAAGGTCTTATCTCTCACTCTGGCATAATAGCTAAGGGCTTAGACTCATACTCTGGCCTAATAGCTAAGGTCTTAACTCTTACTCTGCCCTAATAGCTAAGGTCTTAGACTCGTACTCTGGCCTTCTGGTTAAGGTCTTAACTCTTACTCTGGCCTACTGGTTAAGGTCTTAACTCTTACTCTGGCCTAATAGCTAAGGTCTTAGACTCGTACTCTGGCCTAATAGCTAAGGTCTTAGACTCGTACTCTGACCTAATGGTTAAGGTCTTAACTCTTACACTGACCTAATGGTTAAGGTATTAACTCTTACTCTGGCCTAATAGCTAAGGTCTTAACTCTTACTCTGGCCTACTGGTTAAGGTCTTACCTCTTACTCTGGCCTACTGGTTAAGGTCTTAACTCTTACTCTGGCCTAATAGCTAAGGTCTTAACTCTTACTCTGGCCTAATAGCTAAGGTCTTACACTCGTACTCTGGCCTAATGGTTAAGGTCTTAACTCTTTCTCTGGCCTAATAGCTAAGGTCTTAACTCTCACTCTGGCCTACTGGTTAAGGTCTTAACTCTTACTCTGCCCTAATAGCTAAGGTCTTAGACTCGTACTCTGGCCTAATAGCTAAGGTCTTAACTCTTACTCTTGCCTAATAGCTAAGGTCTTAGACTCGTACTCTGGCCTACTGGTTATGGTCTTAACTCTTACTCTGGCCTACTGGTCAAGGTTTCAACTCTTACTCTGGCCTAATAGCTAAGGTCTTAACTCTTACTCTGGCCTAATAGCTAAGGTCTTAGACTCGTACTCTGGCCTAATGGTTAAGGTCTTAACTCTTACTCTGGCCTACTGGTTAAGGTCTTAACTCTTACTCTGGCCTAATAGCTAAGGTCTTAGACTCGTACTTTGGCCTAATGGTTAAGGTCTTAACTCTTACTCTGGCCTAATAGCTAAGGTCTTAACTCTTACTCTGGCCTAATAGCTAAGGTCTTAGACTCGTACTCTGGCCTAATGGTTAAGGTCTTAACTCTTACTCTGGCCTACTGGTTAAGGTCTTAACTCTTACTCTGGCCTAATAGCTAACATCTTAGACTCGTACTCTGGCCTAATAGTTAAGGTCTTAACTCTGACTCTGGCCTAATGGTTAAGGTCTTAACTCTTACTCTGGCCTAATAGCTAAGGTCTTAACTCTTACTCTTGCCAAATATCAAAGGTCTTAGACTCGTAATCTGGTCTAATAGCTAAGGTCTTAACTCTTAATCTGGCCTAGTAGCTAAGGTCTTAGACTCGTACTATGGCCTACAGGTTAAGGTCTTAACTCTTACTCTGGCCTACTGGTTAAGGTCTTAACTCTTACTCTGGCCTAATAGCTAAGGTCTTAGACTCGTACTCTGGCCTAGTAGCTAAGGTCTTAGACTCGTACTCTGGCCTAATAGCTAAGGTCTTAGACTCGTACTCTGGCCTACTGGTTAAGGTCTTAACTGTTACTCTGGCCTAATAGCTAAGGTCTTAACTCTTACTCTGGCCTAATAGCTAAGGTCTTAGACTCATACTCTGGCCTACTGGTTAAGGTCTTAACTCTTACTCTGGCCTGATAGCTAAGGTCTCAACTCTTACTCTGTCCTAATAGCTAAGGTCTTAACTCTTACTCTGGCCTAATAGCTAAGGTCTTAGACTCGTACTCTGGCCTAATGGTTAAGGTCTTAACTCTTACTCTGGCCTACTGGTTAAGGTCTTAACTCTTACTCTGGCCTAATAGCTAAGGTCTTAAACTCTTACTCTGGCCTACTGGTTAAGGTCTTAACTCTTACTCTGGCCTAATAGCTAAGGTATTAGACTCGTACTCTGGCCTAGTAGCTAAGGTCTTAGACTCGTACTCTGGCCTAATAGCTAAGGTCTTAGACTCGTACTCTGGCCTACTGGTTAAGGTCTTAACTGTTACTCTGGCCTAATAGCTAAGGTCTTAACTCTTACTCTGGCCTAATAGCTAAGGTCTTAGACTCATACTCTGGCCTACTGGTTAAGGTCTTAACTCTTACTCTGGCCTGATAGCTAAGGTCTCAACTCTTACTCTGTCCTAATAGCTAAGGTCTTAACTCTTACTCTGGCCTAATAGCTAAGGTCTTAGACTCGTACTCTGGCCTAATGGTTAAGGTCTTAACTCTTACTCTGGCCTACTGGTTAAGGTCTTAACTCTTACTCTGGCCTAATAGCTAAGGTTTGAGACTCGTACTCTGGCCTACTGGTTAAGGTCTTAACTCTTACTCTGGCATAATAGCTAAGGTCTTAGACTCGTACTCTGGCCTAATAGCTAAGGTCTTAACTCTTATTCTGGCCTAATAGCTAATGTCTTAACTCTTACTCTGGCCTAATAGCTAAGGTCTTAGACTCGTACTCTGGCCTAATAGCTAAGGTCTTAACTCTTACTCTGGCCTACTGGTTAAGGTCTTAACTCTTACTCTAGCCTAAAAGCTAAGGTCTTGGACTCGTACTCTGGCCTAATAGCTAAGGTCTTAGACTCGTACTATGGCCTGCAGGTTAAGGTCTTAACTCTTACTCGGGCCTTCTGGTTAAGGTCTTAACACTTACTCTGGCCTAATAGCTAAGGTCTTAGACTCGTACTCTGGCCTAATGGTTAAGGTCTCAACTCTTACTCTGGCCTACTGGTTAAGGTCTTAACTCTTACTCTGGCCTAATAGCTGAGGTCTTAACTCTTACTCTGGCCTACTGGTTAAGGTCTTAAATTTTACTCTGGCCTAATAGCCAAGGTCTTAGACTCATACTCTGGCCTAATGGTTAAGGTCTTAACTCTTACTCTGGCCTAATAGCTAAGGTCCTAACCCTTACTCTGGCCTAATAGCTAAGGTCTTAACTCTTACTCTGGCCTAATAGCTAAGGTCTTAGACTCGTACTCTGGCCTAATAGCTAAGGTCTTAGAATCATACTCTGGCCTAATGGTTAAGGTCTTAACTCTTATTCTGGCCTACTGGTTAAGGTCTTAACTCTTACTCTGGCCTAATAGCTAAGGTCTTAGACTCCTACTCTGGCCTACTGGTTAAGGTCTTAACTCTTACTCTGGCCTAATAGCTAAGGTCTTAACTCTTACTCCTGCCTAATAGCTAAGGTCTTAGACTCGTACTCTGGTCTAATGGTTAAGGTCTTAACTCTTACTCTGGCCTACTGGTTAAGGTCTTAGACTCGTACTCTGGCCTCATGGTTAAGGTCTTAACTCTTACTCTGGCCTACTGGTTAAGGTCTTAGACTCGTACTCTGGCCTAATGGTTAAGGTCTCAACTCTTACTCTGGCCTAATAGCTAAGGTCTTAACTCTTACTCTGGTCTACTGGTTAAGGTCTTAACTCTTACTCTGGCCTAATAGCTAAGGTCTTAACTCTTACTCCTGCCTAATAGCTAAGGTCTTAGACTCGTACTCTGGCCTAATGGTTAAGGTCTTAACTCTTACTCTGGACTACTTTTTAAGGTCTTAGACTCGTACTCTGGCCTAATGGTTAAGGTCTTAACTCTTACTCTGGCCTACTGGTTAAGGTCTTAGACTCGTACTCTGGCCTAATGGTTAAGGTCTCAACTCTTACTCTGGCCTAATAGCTAAGGTCTTAACTCTTACTCTGGCCTAATAGCTAAGGTCTTAGACTCGTACTCTGGCCTAATGGTTAAGGTCTTAACTCTTACTCTGGCCTACTGGTTAAGGTCTTAACTCTTACTCTGGCCTAATAGCTAAGGTCTTAGACTCGTACTCTGGCCTAATAGCTAAGGTCTTAGACTCGTACACTGACCTAATGGTTAAGGTCTTAACTCTTACTCTGGCCTAATAGCTAAGGTCTTAACTCTTACTCTGGCCTACTGGTTAAGGTCTTATCTCTCACTCTGGCCTAATAGCTAAGGGCTTAGACTCATACTCTGGCCTAATAGCTAAGGTCTTAACACTTACTCTGCCCTAATAGCTAAGGTCTTAGACTCGTACTCTGGCCTTCTGGTTAAAGTCTTAACTCTTACTCTGGCCTACTGGTTAAGGTCTTAACTCTTACTCTGGCCTAATAGCTAAGGTCTTAACTCTTACTCTGGCCTACTGGTTAAGGTCTTAACTCTTACTCTGGCCTAATAGCTAAGGTCTTAACTCGTACTCTGGCCTAATAGCTAAGGTTTTAGAATCGTACTCTGGCCTAATGGTTAAGGTCTTAATTCTCACTCTGGCCTACTAGTTAAGGTCTTAACTCTTACTCTGGCCTAATAGCTAAGGTCTTAACTCGTACTCTGGCCTAATAGCTAAGGTTTTAGAATCGTACTCTGGCCTAATGGTTAAGGTCTTAACTCTTACTCTGGCCTACTGGTTAAGGTCTTAACTCTTACTCTGGCCTAATAGCTAAGGTCTTAGACTCATACTCTGGCCTAATGGTTAAGGTCTCAACTCTTACTCTGTCCTAATAGTTACGGTCTTAAACTCTTACTCTGGCCTACTGGTTAAGGTCTTAGACTCGTACTCTGGCCTAATAATTAAGGTCTTAACTCTTACTCTGGCCTACTGGTTAAGGTCTTAGACTTGTACTCTGGCCTAATGGTTAAGGTCTCAGCTCTTACTCTGGCCTAATAGCTAAGGTCTTAACTCTTACTCTGGCCTAATAGCTAAGGTTTTAGACTCGTAATCTGGCCTAATGGTTAAGGTCTTAACTCTTACTCTGGCCTACTGGTTAAGGTGTTAACTCTTACTCTGGCCTAATAGCTAAGGTCTTAGACTCGTACTCTGGCCTAATAGCTAAGGTCTTAGACTCGTACTCTGACCTAATGGTTAAGGTCTTAACTCTTACACTGACCTAATGGTTAAGGTATTAACTCTTACTCTGGCCTAATAGCTAAGGTCTTAGACTCGTACTCTGGCCTAATAGCTAAGGTCTTAACTCTTACTCTGGCCTACTGGTTAAGGTCTTAACTCTTACTCTAGCCTAAAAGCTAAGGTCTTGGACTCGTACTCTGGCCTAATAGCTAAGGTCTTAGACTCGTACTATGGCCTGCAGGTTAAGGTCTTAACTCTTACTCGGGCCTTCTGGTTAAGGTCTTAACACTTACTCTGGCCTAATAGCTAAGGTCTTAGACTCGTACTCTGGCCTAATGGTTAAGGTCTCAACTCTTACTCTGGCCTACTGGTTAAGGTCTTAACTCTTACTCTGGCCTAATAGCTGAGGTCTTAACTCTTACTCTGGCCTACTGGTTAAGGTCTTAAATTTTACTCTGGCCTAATAGCCAAGGTCTTAGACTCATACTCTGGCCTAATGGTTAAGGTCTTAACTCTTACTCTGGCCTAATAGCTAAGGTCCTAACCCTTACTCTGGCCTAATAGCTAAGGTCTTAACTCTTACTCTGGCCTAATAGCTAAGGTCTTAGACTCGTACTCTGGCCTAATAGCTAAGGTCTTAGAATCATACTCTGGCCTAATGGTTAAGGTCTTAACTCTTATTCTGGCCTACTGGTTAAGGTCTTAACTCTTACTCTGGCCTAATAGCTAAGGTCTTAGACTCCTACTCTGGCCTACTGGTTAAGGTCTTAACTCTTACTCTGGCCTAATAGCTAAGGTCTTAACTCTTACTCCTGCCTAATAGCTAAGGTCTTAGACTCGTACTCTGGTCTAATGGTTAAGGTCTTAACTCTTACTCTGGCCTACTGGTTAAGGTCTTAGACTCGTACTCTGGCCTCATGGTTAAGGTCTTAACTCTTACTCTGGCCTACTGGTTAAGGTCTTAGACTCGTACTCTGGCCTAATGGTTAAGGTCTCAACTCTTACTCTGGCCTAATAGCTAAGGTCTTAACTCTTACTCTGGTCTACTGGTTAAGGTCTTAACTCTTACTCTGGCCTAATAGCTAAGGTCTTAACTCTTACTCCTGCCTAATAGCTAAGGTCTTAGACTCGTACTCTGGCCTAATGGTTAAGGTCTTAACTCTTACTCTGGACTACTTTTTAAGGTCTTAGACTCGTACTCTGGCCTAATGGTTAAGGTCTTAACTCTTACTCTGGCCTACTGGTTAAGGTCTTAGACTCGTACTCTGGCCTAATGGTTAAGGTCTCAACTCTTACTCTGGCCTAATAGCTAAGGTCTTAACTCTTACTCTGGCCTAATAGCTAAGGTCTTAGACTCGTACTCTGGCCTAATGGTTAAGGTCTTAACTCTTACTCTGGCCTACTGGTTAAGGTCTTAACTCTTACTCTGGCCTAATAGCTAAGGTCTTAGACTCGTACTCTGGCCTAATAGCTAAGGTCTTAGACTCGTACACTGACCTAATGGTTAAGGTCTTAACTCTTACTCTGGCCTAATAGCTAAGGTCTTAACTCTTACTCTGGCCTACTGGTTAAGGTCTTATCTCTCACTCTGGCCTAATAGCTAAGGGCTTAGACTCATACTCTGGCCTAATAGCTAAGGTCTTAACACTTACTCTGCCCTAATAGCTAAGGTCTTAGACTCGTACTCTGGCCTTCTGGTTAAAGTCTTAACTCTTACTCTGGCCTACTGGTTAAGGTCTTAACTCTTACTCTGGCCTAATAGCTAAGGTCTTAACTCTTACTCTGGCCTACTGGTTAAGGTCTTAACTCTTACTCTGGCCTAATAGCTAAGGTCTTAACTCGTACTCTGGCCTAATAGCTAAGGTTTTAGAATCGTACTCTGGCCTAATGGTTAAGGTCTTAATTCTCACTCTGGCCTACTAGTTAAGGTCTTAACTCTTACTCTGGCCTAATAGCTAAGGTCTTAACTCGTACTCTGGCCTAATAGCTAAGGTTTTAGAATCGTACTCTGGCCTAATGGTTAAGGTCTTAACTCTTACTCTGGCCTACTGGTTAAGGTCTTAACTCTTACTCTGGCCTAATAGCTAAGGTCTTAGACTCATACTCTGGCCTAATGGTTAAGGTCTCAACTCTTACTCTGTCCTAATAGTTACGGTCTTAAACTCTTACTCTGGCCTACTGGTTAAGGTCTTAGACTCGTACTCTGGCCTAATAATTAAGGTCTTAACTCTTACTCTGGCCTACTGGTTAAGGTCTTAGACTTGTACTCTGGCCTAATGGTTAAGGTCTCAACTCTTACTCTGGCCTAATAGCTAAGGTCTTAACTCTTACTCTGGCCTAATAGCTAAGGTTTTAGACTCGTAATCTGGCCTAATGGTTAAGGTCTTAACTCTTACTCTGGCCTACTGGTTAAGGTGTTAACTCTTACTCTGGCCTAATAGCTAAGGTCTTAGACTCGTACTCTGGCCTAATAGCTAAGGTCTTAGACTCGTACTCTGACCTAATGGTTAAGGTCTTAACTCTTACACTGACCTAATGGTTAAGGTATTAACTCTTACTCTGGCCTAATAGCTAAGGTCTTAACTCTTACTCTGGCCTACTGGTTAAGGTCTTACCTCTTACTCTGGCCTACTGGTTAAGGTCTTAACTCTTACTCTGGCCTAATAGCTAAGGTCTTAAACTCTTACTCTGGCCTACTGGTTAAGGTCTTAGACTCGTACTCTGGCCTAATTGTTAAGGTCTTAACTCTTACTCTGGCCTACTGGTTAAGGTCTTAGACTCGTACTCTGGCCTAATGGTTAAGGTCTCAACTCTTACTCTGGCCTAATAGCTAAGGTCTTAACTCTTACTCTGGCCTAATAGCTAAGGTCTTAGACTCGTACTCTGGCCTAATGGTTAAGGTCTTAACTCTTACTCTGGCCTACTGGTTACGGTCTTAACTCTTACTCTGGCCTAATAGCTAAGGTCTTAGACTCGTACTCTGGCCTAATAGCTAAGGTCTTAGACTCGTACACTGACCTAATGGTTAAGGTCTTAACTCTTACTCTGGCCTAATAGCTAAGGTCTTAACTCTTACTCTGGCCTACTGGTTAAGGTCTTATCTCTCACTCTGGCATAATAGCTAAGGGCTTAGACTCATACTCTGGCCTAATAGCTAAGGTCTTAACTCTTACTCTGCCCTAATAGCTAAGGTCTTAGACTCGTACTCTGGCCTTCTGGTTAAGGTCTTAACTCTTACTCTGGCCTACTGGTTAAGGTCTTAACTCTTACTCTGGCCTAATAGCTAAGGTCTTAGACTCGTACTCTGGCCTAATAGCTAAGGTCTTAGACTCGTACTCTGACCTAATGGTTAAGGTCTTAACTCTTACACTGACCTAATGGTTAAGGTATTAACTCTTACTCTGGCCTAATAGCTAAGGTCTTAACTCTTACTCTGGCCTACTGGTTAAGGTCTTACCTCTTACTCTGGCCTACTGGTTAAGGTCTTAACTCTTACTCTGGCCTAATAGCTAAGGTCTTAACTCTTACTCTGGCCTAATAGCTAAGGTCTTACACTCGTACTCTGGCCTAATGGTTAAGGTCTTAACTCTTTCTCTGGCCTAATAGCTAAGGTCTTAACTCTCACTCTGGCCTACTGGTTAAGGTCTTAACTCTTACTCTGCCCTAATAGCTAAGGTCTTAGACTCGTACTCTGGCCTAATAGCTAAGGTCTTAACTCTTACTCTTGCCTAATAGCTAAGGTCTTAGACTCGTACTCTGGCCTACTGGTTATGGTCTTAACTCTTACTCTGGCCTACTGGTCAAGGTTTCAACTCTTACTCTGGCCTAATAGCTAAGGTCTTAACTCTTACTCTGGCCTAATAGCTAAGGTCTTAGACTCGTACTCTGGCCTAATGGTTAAGGTCTTAACTCTTACTCTGGCCTACTGGTTAAGGTCTTAACTCTTACTCTGGCCTAATAGCTAAGGTCTTAGACTCGTACTTTGGCCTAATGGTTAAGGTCTTAACTCTTACTCTGGCCTAATAGCTAAGGTCTTAACTCTTACTCTGGCCTAATAGCTAAGGTCTTAGACTCGTACTCTGGCCTAATGGTTAAGGTCTTAACTCTTACTCTGGCCTACTGGTTAAGGTCTTAACTCTTACTCTGGCCTAATAGCTAACATCTTAGACTCGTACTCTGGCCTAATAGTTAAGGTCTTAACTCTGACTCTGGCCTAATGGTTAAGGTCTTAACTTTTACTCTGGCCTAATAGCTAAGGTCTTAACTCTTACTCTGGCCAAATATCAAAGGTCTTAGACTCGTAATCTGGTCTAATAGCTAAGGTCTTAACTCTTAATCTGGCCTAGTAGCTAAGGTCTTAGACTCGTACTATGGCCTACAGGTTAAGGTCTTAACTCTTACTCTGGCCTACTGGTTAAGGTCTTAACTCTTACTCTGGCCTAATAGCTAAGGTCTTAGACTCGTACTCTGGCCTAGTAGCTAAGGTCTTAGACTCGTACTCTGGCCTAATAGCTAAGGTCTTAGACTCGTACTCTGGCCTACTGGTTAAGGTCTTAACTGTTACTCTGGCCTAATAGCTAAGGTCTTAACTCTTACTCTGGCCTAATAGCTAAGGTCTTAGACTCATACTCTGGCCTACTGGTTAAGGTCTTAACTCTTACTCTGGCCTGATAGCTAAGGTCTCAACTCTTACTCTGTCCTAATAGCTAAGGTCTTAACTCTTACTCTGGCCTAATAGCTAAGGTCTTAGACTCGTACTCTGGCCTAATGGTTAAGGTCTTAACTCTTACTCTGGCCTACTGGTTAAGGTCTTAACTCTTACTCTGGCCTAATAGCTAAGGTCTTAAACTCGTACTCTGGCCTACTGGTTAAGGTCTTAACTCTTACTCTGGCCTAATAGCTAAGGTATTAGACTCGTACTCTGGCCTAGTAGCTAAGGTCTTAGACTCGTACTCTGGCCTAATAGCTAAGGTCTTAGACTCGTACTCTGGCCTACTGGTTAAGGTCTTAACTGTTACTCTGGCCTAATAGCTAAGGTCTTAACTCTTACTCTGGCCTAATAGCTAAGGTCTTAGACTCATACTCTGGCCTACTGGTTAAGGTCTTAACTCTTACTCTGGCCTGATAGCTAAGGTCTCAACTCTTACTCTGTCCTAATAGCTAAGGTCTTAACTCTTACTCTGGCCTAATAGCTAAGGTCTTAGACTCGTACTCTGGCCTAATGGTTAAGGTCTTAACTCTTACTCTGGCCTACTGGTTAAGGTCTTAACTCTTACTCTGGCCTAATAGCTAAGGTCTTAAACTCATACTCTGGCCTAATGGTTAAGGTCTTAACTCTTACTCTGGCCTAATAGCTAAGGTCTTAGACTCATACTCTGGCCTAATGGTTAAGGTCTCAACTCTTACTCTGTCCTAATAGCTAAGGTCTTAAACTCTTACTCTGGCCTACTGGTTAAGGTCTTAGACTCGTACTCTGGCCTAATTGTTAAGGTCTTAACTCTTACTCTGGCCTACTGGTTAAGGTCTTAGACTCGTACTCTGGCCTAATGGTTAAGGTCTCAACTCTTACTCTGGCCTAATAGCTAAGGTCTTAACTCTTACTCTGGCCTAATAGCTAAGGTCTTAGACTCGTACTCTGGCCTAATGGTTAAGGTCTTAACTCTTACTCTGGCCTACTGGTTACGGTCTTAACTCTTACTCTGGCCTAATAGCTAAGGTCTTAGACTCGTACTCTGGCCTAATAGCTAAGGTCTTAGACTCGTACACTGACCTAATGGTTAAGGTCTTAACTCTTACTCTGGCCTAATAGCTAAGGTCTTAACTCTTACTCTGGCCTACTGGTTAAGGTCTTATCTCTCACTCTGGCATAATAGCTAAGGGCTTAGACTCATACTCTGGCCTAATAGCTAAGGTCTTAACTCTTACTCTGCCCTAATAGCTAAGGTCTTAGACTCGTACTCTGGCCTTCTGGTTAAGGTCTTAACTCTTACTCTGGCCTACTGGTTAAGGTCTTAACTCTTACTCTGGCCTAATAGCTAAGGTCTTAGACTCGTACTCTGGCCTAATAGCTAAGGTCTTAGACTCGTAGTCTGACCTAATGGTTAAGGTCTTAACTCTTACACTGACCTAATGGTTAAGGTCTTAACTCTTACTCTGGCCTAATAGCTAAGGTCTTAACTCTTACTCTGGCCTACTGGTTAAGGTCTTACCTCTTACTCTGGCCTAATGGCTAAGGTCTTAGACTCGTACTCTGGCCTAATAGCTAAGGTCTTAACTCTTACTCTGGCCTAATAGCTAAGGTCTTAGACTCGTACTCTGGCCTACTGGTTAAGGTCTTAACTCTTACTCTGGCCTACTGGTTAAGGTCTTAACTCTTACTCTGGCCTAATAGCTAAGGTCTTAACTCTTACTCTGGCCTAATAGCTAAGGTCTTAGACTCATACTCTGGCCTAATGGTAAGGTCTTAACTCTTACTCTGGCCTACTGGTTAAGGTCTTAACTCTTACTCTGGCCTAATAGCTAAGGTTTGAGACTCGTACTCTGGCCTACTGGTTAAGGTCTTAACTCTTACTCTGGCATAATAGCTAAGGTCTTAGACTCGTACTCTGGCCTAATAGCTAAGGTCTTAACTCTTATTCTGGCCTAATAGCTAATGTCTTAACTCTTACTCTGGCCTAATAGCTAAGGTCTTAGACTCGTACTCTGGCCTAATAGCTAAGGTCTTAACTCTTACTCTGGCCTACTGGTTAAGGTCTTAACTCTTACTCTAGCCTAACAGCTAAGGTCTTGGACTCGTACTCTGGCCTAATAGCTAAGGTCTTAGACTCGTACTATGGCCTGCAGGTTAAGGTCTTAACTCTTACTCGGGCCTTCTGGTTAAGGTCTTAACACTTACTCTGGCCTAATAGCTAAGGTCTTAGACTCGTACTCTGGCCTAATGGTTAAGGTCTCATCTCTTACTCTGGCCTACTGGTTAAGGTCTTAACTCTTACTCTGGCCTAATAGCTGAGGTCTTAACTCTTACTCTGGCCTACTGGTTAAGGTCTTAAATTTTACTCTGGCCTAATAGCTAAGGTCTTAGACTCATACTGTTGTAGGGATTCTGCGTATGCTCAGAACTATGCGCAGGAAACCAGAACCTTAGAGAATTGTGGTGTACCAGAAACTCCCCTCAGAACTAAGAACCCCTTATCCGACTAGCTTAGTGTCACATTCGTTATCCGAGATTTAGCTCGGCGGTCCCAATGTATAGACAACCCAGAACAAGCGACTTAGTTATTCTCAGGAATGGTGGGAACCCGAAATACCCGTTTGCACATATATATCAGTCCACAACAGAATAACTAAGACACAGTAAAGTTTAAAGAATTTATTCATAAACCTCGAGTCCTGTTAAACAATACTTTGGCTAACATAAGTAGACAAATGGTTAAGATCATTACCATTAACATTGTTACAATACCATAGAATATAAAAGGAGCGATCATATTATAATGACAGTGGAAAATAACCACCCTCCTTTCTCTAGTTACTAATAAAATATTATTAGACTATTAGAAGGTCTCATAGGCTTGCATAGGGGACCCCATACCGTATAGATCAGCTCAGATGTATCACATCACAGGATCAGCTCAGTGTTCTCTGCAACAGCTCTTCTATCGAATGCCTTAACAATATGCTGCGCTGTGTTATTAAAGCCCTCGACTTTCTGGTATTTGCAGCTGCGTGCATGTTGTGACTAAACAGTGGTACGATCACCCTAAACATAATCAGCCGGCACCGTCTAGTGTCCTAGAACAGTTCTTTACTCGATGTACAGACCAAGGGCACTAGCAACTGTTAAGGATGTATTAATAACATTCACTTGAGACAAGAGCGAGTCTGCATTTCTCAAAGTAATAACATGTAACAACAGTGTCGGGTGCAAAGGCAGCGAAAGCAACAAGATGGTTTTCCAACAGCTAACGTGATTAAGCTAACTTAGCACTGTAAATAGGGAGTGGCCTAAAACCACGTGACATCCCCCTTTGATCGAACCACAGTATAACCAGGGGCGAATATTTTACAGAACGCAGATTTCAAGATCAATGAGACAGACTAAAAAGCTTGAAATGAGAGTTCAGAAAAATGAGAGGAAAAGAAAAATGTAAAAACACAATCCATCGTCCATAGAAGCCAACGATCGTTTGTGAAAAGATGGCAAAAAAAAACAAAAAAAAAAAACTTTATTCGACTCGCCATCAGGCAGTCAATGTAGGAAAGTATAAGCAGCATACGCAGCTGCGGCTTCCAGTAGAAAATCATTTGAGTCATCCACAAAATTTTCGGACATCCAGTTCAGCAAAGAAAAAGAACACACGTGTTCCACAGGGAAATGAGCATCAAGCACTCCACGTGGACAAGAAGCAGGCATCTCGATGTAACTTCGTGCCAGGAAGTCAACTGCTGCTCTCTCGATATCCCATAATCCGAGGACTCCATGCGCCGCACCCAAGGCCATAAACCCGACTCCAGAACAGTCAAACTCATGAACCACTAAGGGATACATCAGTCGATCAAAATCCAGGTCAGGTGACACCAAGTTTGACAGACACATATCCAGAGCCCATTGGAACGGACATTCGAGACAGTGAAAGACAGGCTGTACACAAGTGAAAAACGGGAATCGGAAGGATAATCCATAAGCGACACTCAAGGTAGCCAGTGGCAGAGTTCCATAACATTCCCACATCCGGCTATGCAGATGGAACATGCTGGATCCGTGGTCGAGAAGCGCAAGTCGTGCAGCCATAGCGTAGTGCGCAGACCAACAGGAGTATGCCAGCAATTAATGCGAGTATCAGAGGAAACCATCCGAAGACCCCAGAAAAAATAGAATGAAAAATAGCTGGTATTACACCAAAGATAGACTGGAAAGACATCACAAGGCGAGAGCCTACAATTTTAAAAAAGTGCACCAGACCAGTCGTAGAAGAAGCATTGAAGATAGTGTGTATTAGTGTGCCAAAATGTAGGGGAAGGTCAGTATTCAAAAGCGCTTGAACTTCCGTGCGAGTGTTCGCAACTTGAAGGAGAAATGTTTCTCGTGATGAAGTCAACGCAACCTCCTTTTGAGACAAAAGAGCCCTTATTCTGCTCATCCTATTGAACTCTGCTTTCAAGGTTGGAATCGTCGGCCAGATGGATATATCCAGCCGGCCTTGCGGGGGTGGGAAAAGCACGTTATTACAGCAAACTACTCTTCGTGAAACTGAAACAATATAGGGAATTCCTGCTAACATCCCACAGCAAGCCTCACTATTAAGAAGCAGATAACTACCATTAGCTAGCAGCGTAAATGACGGCGTTATAACTTGTACAGGAATGCCTTTCAACACGCAAGCTAAATTAGGGGCATTCATATTACATGATCCATGTAATTGGATATGTCTACACACTACTGAATGATCTGGAGCAGTCGTACACTCCTCACCCTTCAAATAAACTTCTTTGCCGTCTCTCTCACATCGATATGTAAATGGGAGAGACCAGACTGCATGCAAAAATGCAGAACCAAGTTTTTCAAATCTGCCTAAGGCATAATGTTTCATACAAGAACTAAACTTATACATAGAAATTGGTAAAGTTACCATTCCATGTACGAGCCACACTGAATAATCCGCCTCAGCAACTGAAAAAGGCAAAGGTTCTAACTTTTCTATATGTAATAATGAATATGTAGCATCTTTCATGGACATGAATTGTTGCTTTGCTGACAGATTAAACGGGCGGAATAAAGACGAAACATTCATGTAATCCCATGGTACTTTCCCCGCCTTTAACGTCTGCAAAGTCCAAGCAAATTGCATAATCGATCGTAATTGATTTTGACCATGATACAATACAGACACATCGTCTTGGACAATATCTACAACAGATGAAATAATGTTGTCCAATGTATATATTCTTGAAGATAAGGTATTAATACTATTATCTATTACTGCCAATACTTTTTCCATATTGGCTTGGTCAATAGCACGGAGTCTGGAAGCAGCCTCAATCTGTGACAACTTCCAAACCTCGTTGTAAACCGCATACACCCATCTTTTGGATCTTCCTAATGCGGGACCTTTAACAAAATCATTCAAATCAACGTTGTCATGCAAACGTGTCAAGTGAAGTTTAACAGAATCTAATGTGGAATGTTGCAACCATGTCTGACATAATTTACCCACCGAGTAGGTAGTGACAGTATGTGAGGACAGAAAACGTGGGTCTACTCTATCCTGTATGTACCCGGGAATTAACCCCAAAAATCTACGTTGACAGGTATCCGAACTTTTCTGCCATATCAACCAACCTGTAGGGTCTAATGCACTAATATTGAAGGTGGAATTGGAGACAAAAGACTGCAACATAGTAAGGGACAGATCTGTGTGATTCTCCCAACCGGGATAAGCTCTCAGATCCGGGATCGAGGGGGAATTTAAGTTTTTAGATATAGCCAATCCAAAACAGGTTGTCTGAAAAACAGTAGAATTTAAAAACAACATGTGGTTTGGGATCAGGCAGGCACGATGTAAAGCTTCTGTACCTTGTACCTGCCAATATTTAGTACCCCAAACTGACTTGAGATCAATAGCCTGTTTCCAAACGTCATACCCACCAATTGCCAAATCATCCATGAAGGACTTAGAAAACAACAATTTTGTGTGGGTCAAACGCACCTTTGAAACAGGGTCTTTGTTAAGCTTAAAATAAAAAGAAGCATTATTAGTCACACTAAAATCTGAAAAATATGAAAACTTTGCGATCAATGTTTTTGAACTTCCAATTTTCGGGGCAGGGCAATGTTCCCACTGTGTGAAGTTAACCAAACTACGAAATGTGTTTGCCCTATGGAGAAAATGTGTGCCATAATGTTGATAACAAAATTGCTCTGCATAGTTCTCATTATTCAAATACAAATCCTCAGCATCAAAAGCGGCATAGTATTTTAAATCAGAAAACAGTGTCTCTATAGTTTTAACATCCCAATCATCAGATCGAATGTCCTGCTTCACCACATCACCCATAGAGACACGATATACAGATGGCACATTAATCACTTCCGTGGGGCCATGAATTTGAAATTTAACTGCATCCCATGCTATTCCATCACGAACAGGCCAGGCGGTGATATTAACAAAGGTCAGGTCCCTCTTCATGATGTGCGACGATGAATGTGGGGCCAGAGTTCCATTAATTAATCTAATTGTAGAACGTTCATTCAGGTAGTGTCCATTTATCAACCTAAAAAATACCACCACAAAACCAATGGACATGAACAAAAAAATACAAATTAGCACCAGCCAGATGTAAATCCAGGGGGGAACCAAAAATTGTCTCTTGAACCAGGCAAAAAATTTAGAAAATTTGGAAGGGGCAGTGGAAGTCAATGATTCAGTTCCAAAGAAAAATTAGACTGGACAATGTCAGTGGAATGCAAAAGGGGCAATGGGACATCAGTAGGATATGAATATTCAGCATCATCAGGTAAAGCACCATCCGCAGGTTAAACAGCAGAATCAGAAAGTACTTGCATTTCAATGGCAACCTCAGGTACTACGTCAGATGGTCGCACCACAACAGCACTGCGCATCATTGAAGGGCAAGAAACTGAAGGTGTCAGACTATGAAGTATCGGCCACCCTGTGTAGCTTGACATTGTCAACCGAAATGTACCTGTTGTCTCTGTGACCAGGAAGTGGAGGTAAAACAATTGTGCGGGTACCCTCAACTCCAAGCACCGGCACTGGTGCACGATAAGAGGGTCCAAACTCCTTTTTCTTCTCCACCTTCTCACGGACCAGATCACCAACTCGGGGTAGCCAGCCGACTACCGGAATCTGCAATCCAGCCTCGGTCGCAGAAGATACGTGCTCTTTTGCTAGAGTGTCTCTTGTTTCTTGAAGATTCTGTAAAACAGTACAGTGGTCATCTAAGTCAAAAGGCGCGGCAGCCGCCGCCATGTCGAGACCCTCAAGGTCAGGAACAAACATTCGAACTCCGAAGAGCATCATGTACGGGGTCCTCCCACCCAGAGACCTTCTAGGGAGATTATTAAGTGCACGTTGGACGTCATACAAATGGGCTAGCCAGTTCTTGCCAGTACCTAACACCCGGGCCGTCAATGATTGCTTTAGGTCACGGTTCATTCGTTCCACAACACTATTGCCCTCAGGCCGATATGGAGACGAAAATTTGACTTGGACCCCCAAACTTTTCATGGCTTCTTTGTAAGCCTTAGAGGCAAACGCAGGGCCCTGATCAGAGTGAAGGGTGCCACATGCAAAACTCCCTATAAAGACACGCAATGCTTTGATGACAGTCCTGGCGTCAGCACTCCTTTGTGGCCACACCCAAAGAAAACGTGTGCACGAATCTACTGCAACCAAGATATACTTGTACGCAGTGTCTGAGGAAAAAGGACCGCAGTGATCTAAATAAACACACGCCAGTGGTTGATTAGATATATGCAGCTGCGTTTGTGGTGGCCGCGCCACCGTAGATGGCTTTATTTGCTGGCAAATTTCACAATTGAGGACATAAGTCCGTGTATGTTTGTACAAACCGTACCACCAATAACGCTGTTGCAACAGTGATACCGTTGCGGACACTCCGGCGTGCGCTGACGCAACACCCTCATGCGCAGCCTGTACCAAAGCCGGCCTGCAGTCCGAATTGGGAATAACCCTATCCCCAACCTCATTAATCCTCACCAACGGGACGTTATCAGGACTTAAGTGATAATGGTATCTAGAAGGGAAACCTCTAGGGAAGTTTGTCCCAGTCTCTGTTGCAGCAATAGCTGCCAAGATGTCATCATCGATCTTTGTTTTGGATCTTGTAACTGCTGCTACTAAGTATGTTGCCACTGCTGTTTTAGCCGCCTCGTCAGCCAAACTGTTACCGACAGCATGGACACCAACTCGTTGGTGACCAAGAGTGTGAATAACACTCACAAGGGGTAGACTGCCTTTTAGTTCAGCCACCCTAGCCCAAAGCGTTTTATGCTTCACTGTGCTACCTTTTGAATCACGAAAACCATTCGTGATCCAAAACATCAGATTGTCGTTGTAAGATTGAACACAATAGTAAGAATCACTCACTATAAGAGTAGTGACTTTATAATCAGCAAACTCCAGTGCAAGCACCAGAGCTCTAAGCTCCGCCAATTGTGCGGTACAATCACCCAAGGTCTGCGTATGCACCGCATCCTGAACGAATTCTCCATTCACGAAAGTACCAACCACAATTGCGCAAGCCGCTGAATAAGCGTGCCTCGATCCAGTTGCGGGTTGCGCAGACCCGTCAGTGTAAATGACACAATGGAAGTCCTCCAACGGGCGCAATGTAAGCGGAGCCGGATGAACTAATTCATACTCCAAACTCTCCTGAGTCTGAAGTCCTGCGTCAAAAATGTATTCGACATCAGGTGAGGCTAAGGAGGTTGCCCATTGTATCCACCGTGGATGCAAAGCTTTAGAATTCGGCACACTTGCTTTAGTGACTGCCTCTAGGGCAGGGAATGGTGTTACCACCATCATGCGTTTCCCCTGTGATAGCGCTCTTTCTTTCAGGATTGCCATCTGAACAGCTGTCAAAACCTTTTCGACAGTGGAGAAACGCATTTCAGCCGAAGTATATAAATGAGATTTGTAAGCAATGGGGACTGTGTCGCCTTCATTGTAAGTTAAGTACGTGAACCCCTCAGCACCCGGCACAATTCTAATTACCAGGTTTTTGTGGTTATCACGCGTTTGTAAATATATCGCAGTGAGAAGGTCAGACTGCAAAGAGTGTAATGCAGCCGAATGTTCTGGCAGCCAGCAAGATTTGGTAAAAGTAGGTTGTACCAAGGCATATAATGGCTTGATACGCTGGGCATATTCAGGAATGTAGGTACGACCGAAATTCAGAAAGCCCAGCAATGATTGAAGTTGTTTCAGTGTCGTAGGGATACGAAGGCGTGCGCATTTCTCAAGGAACTGCGGAGCCAAGCCTCGGCCCTCATTGTTGAGTTCGTACCCCAAGAATAAAACAGTGTACTCGGCAATGTGGGACTTCTTAAAGTTAAACTTGTAACCAAAGTCCGCAAACATACAAATTATGTTGTCCACGCGAGCAAGGTGAGGAAGCAACTCGTCGTCAGTTAAGTAGATGTCATCAACGTACGAGTATGCCTCCGGGTCTACCATCTCTAAGAGAGAGACCACACGGGCAGCAAAGACCCCAGGACTATTTTTATAGCCCATTTTTATAGCTCCTTGGGCACTACGTGTCCAAAAGAAGGAAGAATGACTTCTTCCCCCCTTGGAGCGTTTAGAACGAAAGCCGGGGGCCAATCTTTCTCCGCCAATAGTATGTCATAGGTGGTCGTTAGATTATCCCAAAATACCGCGTTAATTTTACGTTGTATGTCACCCTCAATATTGAGGACTATGTCAAATAATCTCTCAGGGGGGGCTACGCGAGTATCAGCAGTTTCTACTGTTACATAGATTTTAGTTGCTGTCGCCTCCAGAAATGGACGCAGTGCTCCCCGCACTACTGTAACTTCCGCCGCGCTGTCTAGCAGCGTCAAAGCCCATTTCATGTTCAGAAGCTGTGTCCGCACCATCTGAGGCATACTTCGCTGAGATAGCAGCAACTTTCTTTTTCTGAAACGGAGGACGCGGATGTGCAGAAGCCTCCTGTTTGCCTTTTACGTCCGCTTGTCTGGGTTGCTCACGTCCTTGAGCACTCCGACCTCTCCCACGGTCTCCGCCACCAAAGTGTGAAGCCGCTGATTCCTGTGAAGAACGAGGAGAGCGCTGGTCAGGAACCTGAAACCTATCAGGTGACTTAATACGAGAACGATCACGCAAATCATAAGTTCGTTCAACATATGCCTGAACCGGGGAAGCTGGACGGGTCTCCTGTTTCTGTTGCTGTTTATCTTGTTTTTTGGCTCTCCAATTTTGTTTTGGAAAGTTAGGTTTATCGTCTTTTGTAGACGAACTCACTTTAGTGTGCTGTACTACATCAGGAATTTTGATGACGGGTTTCACGCCCAGGGCACTACGTCCAACCATCCTATAGGCTTTTGCAATAACTTTTGCAAACTCCCTCGGCTTATCATCATCCGCAATAAGTGCCATCATGTTTCCCACTTTAAACTGCATGGCATCTCCTTTGAGATTTCCCATAATCATGGAACATACTACATCGAAGCTGTCGATAAGCCGCATTCCCAATTCAATAGCTGCTTCCGCAGCATGGTCGTCCTGGACTTTCTTGATAACGGAAGGTAGTACCGACATAGACGTAGTACCGAAGCACTTCGAATAGGTCGCGGCAAAGACCTTGCCCCAATTGTCACAATCGACAATGTCTGGGACTAGTTCTTTTGGCAAAGTAATAGTGAGAATCCTGTGTTTATCCACCGAACTAGTGTTAGGAAACACGGCTTCTAGTTGATCGAATTTCTCTGCAAGCCAATAAGGATACTCATCCTTATTCTGGGGGCGCTTGCCAACAACCGCGTTTACCATTACAGGACTGATCACAACCGCATGATGATGATCAGCCCCGTGTCCCGCAACTGCAGGTGCCCCCACCTGTACAGTGCGCGACACATACTGCACTAACGCCCTATGGACCGTAATCAGGGTAGTGTGTAGTATACGTAAGCTATCCACTCCTACCGTCAGGTAGCGTGGATGAGGTGTATGTCCGGCCAGCACCGGCCAAGTAGCTCCTTCAATAGACAAAGGACCCAGTCTCGCCGGGGTGACCGTGTGGGGGAGGGCGCCATTAAACCAAATAGTGTGTTGCCAGGTAGAGATAGGAATTTCCAGAGCCATATATGGCGTATACCTTAGAGGCACCGGTGTAGCAGTGTATTTGTGGAATGTTTTATCGACATCTTCCACAGCCTCAAAGGTAACCCAAGAGTAAAACAACTCATAAGGGTAAGTAGCACTTGCACTTACGACAAATACCACTGCCATCCCGTCATCAGGCACCCCATACGTCCTTAAATGAGCACGCAGAGACACCCTACTGTGAGCGGGAATATCTACCGCCATAAGGACTCAGAGAGAGAAAAAAAATAAATACAACGAGATCTTTAGTAGCACTTGGGCTTATATTATTTTAACCTTTTTTATTATCAAGCTTGAAAGAACCTATAGCCTAAAACCTAGGTAGGCTAAGCCGTCACTCCTGTTATCCGGAAACCAGAGTGAGGGCGTTGTGGACTAATAAAAAGCACTACTAAGGCATCTCAGATATTAAGACCAAACGTTAGGTGCGCCATGTTGTAGGGATTCTGCGTATGCTCAGAACTATGCGCAGGAAACCAGAACCTTAGAGAATTGTGGTGTACCAGAAACTCCCCTCAGAACTAAGAACCCCTTATCCGACTAGCTTAGTGTCACATTCGTTATCCGAGATTTAGCTCGGCGGTCCCAATGTATAGACAACCCAGAACAAGCGACTTAGTTATTCTCAGGAATGGTGGGAACCCGAAATACCCGTTTGCACATATATATCAGTCCACAACAGAATAACTAAGACACAGTAAAGTTTAAAGAATTTATTCATAAACCTCGAGTCCTGTTAAACAATACTTTTGCTAACATAAGTAGACAAATGGTTAAGATCATTACCATTAACATTGTTACAATACCATAGAATATAAAAGGAGCGATCATATTATAATGACAGTGGAAAATAACCACCCTCCTTTCTCTAGTTACTAATAAAATATTATTAGACTATTAGAAGGTCTCATAGGCTTGCATAGGGGACCCCATACCGTATAGATCAGCTCAGATGTATCACATCACAGGATCAGCTCAGTGTTCTCTGCAACAGCTCTTCTATCGAATGCCTTAACAATATGCTGCGCTGTGTTATTAAAGCCCTCGACTTTCTGGTATTTGCAGCTGCGTGCATGTTGTGACTAAACAGTGGTACGATCACCCTGAACATAATCAGCCGGCACCGTCTAGTGTCCTAGAACAGTTCTTTACTCGATGTACAGACCAAGGGCACTAGCAACTGTTAAGGATGTATTAATAACATTCACTTGAGACAAGAGCGAGTCTGCATTTCTCAAAGTAATAACATGTAACAACAGTGTCGGGTGCAAAGGCAGCGAAAGCAACAAGATGGTTTTCCAACAGCTAACGTGATTAAGCTAACTTAGCACTGTAAATAGGGAGTGGCCTAAAACCACGTGACAATACTCTGGCCTAATGGTTAAGGTCTTAACTCTTACTCTGGCCTAATAGCTAAGGTCCTAACCCTTACTCTGGCCTAATAGCTAAGGTCTTAACTCTTACTCTGGCCTATTAGCTAAGGTCTTAGACTCGTACTCTGGCCTAATAGCTAAGGTCTTAGAATCATACTCTGGCCTAATGGTTAAGGTCTTAACTCTTATTCTGGCCTACTGGTTAAGGTCTTAACTCTTACTCTGGCCTAATAGCTAAGGTCTTAGACTCCTACTCTGGCCTACTGGTTAAGGTCTTAACTCTTACTCTGGCCTAATAGCTAAGGTCTTAACTCTTACTCCTGCCTAATAGCTAAGGTCTTAGACTCGTACTCTGGCCTAATGGTTAAGGTCTTAACTCTTACTCTGGCCTACTGGTTAAGGTCTTAGACTCGTACTCTGGCCTAATGGTTAAGGTCTTAACTCTTACTCTGGCCTACTGGTTAAGGTCTTAGACTCGTACTCTGGCCTAATGGTTAAGGTCTCAACTCTTACTCTGGCCTAATAGCTAAGGTCTTAACTCTTACTCTGGCCTAATAGCTAAGGTCTTAGACTCGTACTCTGGCCTAATAGTTAAGGTCTTAACTCTTACTCTGGCCTACTGGTTAAGGTCTTAACTCTTACTCTGGCCTAATAGCTAAGGTCTTAGACTCGTACTCTGGCCTAATAGCTAAGGTCTTAGACTCGTACACTGACCTAATGGTTAAGGTCTTAACTCTTACTCTGGCCTAATAGCTAAGGTCTTAACTCTTACTCTGGCCTACTGGTTAAGGTCTTATCTCTCACTCTGGCCTAATAGCTAAGGGCTTAGACTCATACTCTGGCCTAATAGCTAAGGTCTTAACACTTACTCTGCCCTAATAGCTAAGGTCTTAGACTCGTACTCTGGCCTTCTGGTTAAGGTCTTAACTCTTACTCTGGCCTACTGGTTAAGGTCTTAACTCTTACTCTGGCCTAATAGCTAAGGTCTTAACTCTTACTCTGGCCTACTGGTTAAGGTCTTAACTCTTACTCTGGCCTAATAGCTAAGGTCTTAACTCGTACTCTGGCCTAATAGCTAAGGTTTTAGAATCGTACTCTGGCCTAATGGTTAAGGTCTTAATTCTTACTCTGGCCTACTAGTTAAGGTCTTAACTCTTACTCTGGCCTAATAGCTAAGGTCTTAACTCGTACTCTGGCCTAATAGCTAAGGTTTTAGAATCGTACTCTGGCCTAATGGTTAAGGTCTTAACTCTTACTCTGGTCTACTGGTTAAGGTCTTAACTCTTACTCTGGCCTAATAGCTAAGGTCTTAGACTCATACTCTGGCCTAATGGTTAAGGTCTCAACTCTTACTCTGTCCTAATAGTTACGGTCTTAAACTCTTACTCTGGCCTACTGGTTAAGGTCTTAGACTCGTACTCTGGCCTAATAATTAAGGTCTTAACTCTTACTCTGGCCTACTGGTTAAGGTCTTAGACTTGTACTCTGGCCTAATGGTTAAGGTCTCAACTCTTACTCTGGCCTAATAGCTAAGGTCTTAACTCTTACTCTGGCCTAATAGCTAAGGTTTTAGACTCGTAATCTGGCCTAATGGTTAAGGTCTTAACTCTTACTCTGGCCTACTGGTTAAGGTGTTAACTCTTACTCTGGCCTAATAGCTAAGGTCTTAGACTCGTACTCTGGCCTAATAGCTAAGGTCTTAGACTCGTACTCTGACCTAATGGTTAAGGTCTTAACTCTTACACTGACCTAATGGTTAAGGTATTAACTCTTACTCTGGCCTAATAGCTAAGGTCTTAACTCTTACTCTGGCCTACTGGTTAAGGTCTTACCTCTTACTCTGGCCTACTGGTTAAGGTCTTAACTCTTACTCTGGCCTAATAGCTAAGGTCTTAACTCTTACTCTGACCTAATAGCTAAGGTCTTACACTCGTACTCTGGCCTAATGGTTAAGGTATTAACTGTTTCTCTGGCCTAATAGCTAAGGTCTTAACTCTCACTCTGGCCTACTGGTTAAGGTCTTAACTCTTACTCTGCCCTAATAGCTAAGGTCTTAGACTCGTACTCTGGCCTAATAGCTAAGGTCTTAACTCTTACTCTTGCCTAATAGCTAAGGTCTTAGACTCGTACTCTGGCCTACTGGTTATGGTCTTAACTCTTACTCTGGCCTACTGGTCAAGGTTTCAACTCTTACTCTGGCCTAATAGCTAAGGTCTTAACTCTTACTCTGGCCTAATAGCTAAGGTGTTAGACTCGTACTCTGGCCTAATGGTTAAGGTTTTAACTCTTACTCTGGCCTACTGGTTAAGGTCTTAACTCTTACTCTGGCCTAACAGCTAAGGTCTTAGACTCGTACTTTGGCCTAATGGTTAAGGTCTTAACTCTTACTCTGGCCTAATAGCTAAGGTCTTAACTCTTACTCTGGCCTAATAGCTAAGGTCTTAGACTCGTACTCTGGCCTAATGGTTAAGGTCTTAACTCTTACTCTGGCCTACTGGTTAAGGTCTTAACTCTTACTCTGGCCTAATAGCTAACATCTTAGACTCGTACTCTGGCCTAATAGTTAAGGTCTTAACTCTTACTCTGCCCTACTGGTTAAGGTCTTAACTCTTACTCTGGCCTAATAGCTAAGGTCTTAGACTCCTACTCTGGCCTACTGGTTAAGGTCTTAACTCTTACTCTGGCCTAATAGCTAAGGTCTTAACTCTTACTCCTGCCTAATAGCTAAGGTCTTAGACTCGTACTCTGGCCTAATGGTTAAGGTCTTAACTCTTACTCTGGCCTACTGGTTAAGGTCTTAGACTCGTACTCTGGCCTAATGGTTAAGGTCTTAACTCTTACTCTGGCCTACTGGTTAAGGTCTTAGACTCGTACTCTGGCCTAATGGTTAAGGTCTCAACTCTTACTCTGGCCTAATAGCTAAGGTCTTAACTCTTACTCTGGCCTAATATCTAAGGTCTTAGACTCGTACTCTGGCCTAATGGTTAAGGTCTTAACTCTTACTCTGGCCTACTGGTTAAGGTCTTAACTCTTACTCTGGCCTAATAGCTAAGGTCTTAGACTCGTACTCTGGCCTAATAGCTAAGGTCTTAGACTCGTACACTGACCTAATGGTTAAGGTCTTAACTCTTACTCTGGCCTAATAGCTAAGGTCTTAACTCTTACTCTGGCCTACTGGTTAAGGTCTTATCTCTCACTCTGGCCTAATAGCTAAGGGCTTAGACTCATACTCTGGCCTAATAGCTAAGGTCTTAACACTTACTCTGCCCTAATAGCTAAGGTCTTAGACTCGTACTCTGGCCTTCTGGTTAAGGTCTTAACTCTTACTCTGGCCTACTGGTTAAGGTCTTAACTCTTACTCTGGCCTAATAGCTAAGGTCTTAACTCTTACTCTGGCCTACTGGTTAAGGTCTTAACTCTTACTCTGGCCTAATAGCTAAGGTCTTAACTCGTACTCTGGCCTAATAGCTAAGGTTTTAGAATCGTACTCTGGCCTAATGGTTAAGGTCTTAATTCTTACTCTGGCCTACTAGTTAAGGTCTTAACTCTTACTCTGGCCTAATAGCTAAGGTCTTAGACTCGTACTCTAGCCTAATGGTTAAGGTCTTAACTCTTACTCTGGCCTACTAGTTAAGGTCTTAACTCTTACTCTGGCCTAATAGCTAAGGTCTTAACTCTTACTCTGGCCTAATAGCTAAGGTCTTAGACTCGTGCTCTGGCCTAATAGCTAAGGTCTTAGAATCATACTCTGGCCTAATGGTTAAGGTCTTAACTCTTACTCTGGCCTACTAGTTAAGGTCTTAACTCTTACTCTGGCCTAATAGCTAAGGTCTTAACTCTTACTCCTGCCTAATAGCTAAGGTCTTAGACTCGTACTCTGGCCTAATGGATAAGGTCTTAACTCTTACTCTGGCCTACTGGTTAAGGTCTTAGACTCGTACTCTGGCCTAATAGTTAAGGTCTTAACTCTTACTCTGGCCTACTGGTTAAGGTCTTAACTCTTACTCTGGCCTAATAGCTAAGGTCTTAGACTCCTACTCTGGCCTACTGGTTAAGGTCTTAACTCTTACTCTGGCCTAATAGCTAAGGTCTTAACTCTTACTCCTGCCTAATAGCTAAGGTCTTAGACTCGTACTCTGGCCTAATGGTTAAGGTCTTAACTCTTACTCTGGCCTACTGGTTAAGGTCTTAGACTCGTACTCTGGCCTAATGGTTAAGGTCTTAACTCTTACTCTGGCCTACTGGTTAAGGTCTTAGACTCGTACTCTGGCCTAATGGTTAAGGTCTCAACTCTTACTCTGGCCTAATAGCTAAGGTCTTAACTCTTACTCTGGCCTAATATCTAAGGTCTTAGACTCGTACTCTGGCCTAATGGTTAAGGTCTTAACTCTTACTCTGGCCTACTGGTTAAGGTCTTAACTCTTACTCTGGCCTAATAGCTAAGGTCTTAGACTCGTACTCTGGCCTAATAGCTAAGGTCTTAGACTCGTACACTGACCTAATGGTTAAGGTCTTAACTCTTACTCTGGACTAATAGCTAAGGTCTTAACTCTTACTCTGGCCTACTGGTTAAGGTCTTATCTCTCACTCTGGCCTAATAGCTAAGGGCTTAGACTCATACTCCGGCCTAATAGCTAAGGTCTTAACACTTACTCTGCCCTAATAGCTAAGGTCTTAGACTCGTACTCTGGCCTTCTGGTTAAGGTCTTAACTCTTACTCTGGCCTACTGGTTAAGGTCTTAACTCTTACTCTGGCCTAATAGCTAAGGTCTTAACTCTTACTCTGGCCTACTGGTTAAGGTCTTAACTCTTACTCTGGCCTAATAGCTAAGGTCTTAACTCGTACTCTGGCCTAATAGCTAAGGTTTTAGAATCGTACTCTGGCCTAATGGTTAAGGTCTTAATTCTTACTCTGGCCTACTAGTTAAGGTCTTAACTCTTACTCTGGCCTAATAGCTAAGGTCTTAGACTCGTACTCTAGCCTAATGGTTAAGGTCTTAACTCTTACTCTGGCCTACTAGTTAAGGTCTTAACTCTTACTCTGGCCTAATAGCTAAGGTCTTAACTCTTACTCTGGCCTAATAGCTAAGGTCTTAGACTCGTGCTCTGGCCTAATAGCTAAGGTCTTAGAATCATACTCTGGCCTAATGGTTAAGGTCTTAACTCTTACTCTGGCCTACTAGTTAAGGTCTTAACTCTTACTCTGGCCTAATAGCTAAGGTCTTAACTCTTACTCCTGCCTAATAGCTAAGGTCTTAGACTCGTACTCTGGCCTAATGGATAAGGTCTTAACTCTTACTCTGGCCTACTGGTTAAGGTCTTAGACTCGTACTCTGGCCTAATGGTTAAGGTCTTAACTCTTACTCTGGCCTACTGGTTAAGGTCTTAGACTCGTACTCTGGCCTAATGGTTAAGGTCTCAACTCTTACTATGGCCTAATAGCTAAGGTCTTAACTCTTACTCTGGCCTAATAGCTAAGGTCTTAGACTCGTACTCTGGCCTAATGGTTAAGGTCTTAACTCTTACTCTGGCCTACTGGTTAAGGTCTTAACTCTTACTCTGGCCTAATAGCTAAGGTCTTAGACTCGTACACTGACCTAATGGTTAAGGTCTTAACTCTTACTCTGGCCTAATAGCTAAGGTCTTAACTCTTACTCTGGCCTACTGGTTAAGGTCTTACCTCTTACTCTGGCCTAATAGCTAAGGGCTTAGACTCGTACTCTGGCCTAATAGCTAAGGTCTTAACTCTTACTCTGGCCTAATAGCTAAGGTCTTAGACTCGTACACTGGCCTTCTGGTTAAGGTCTTAACTCTTACTCTGCCCTACTGGTTAAGGTCTTAACTCTCACTCTGGCCTAATAGCTAAGGTCTTAACTCTTACTCTGGCCTAATAGCTAAGGTCTTAGACTCATACTCTGACCTAATGGTTAAGGTCTTAACTCTTACTCTGGCCTACTGGTTAAGGTCTTAACTCTTACTCTGGCCTAATAGCTAAGGTCTTAACTCTTACTCTGGCCTAATAGCTAAGGTCTTAACTTTTACTCTGGCCTTCTGGCTGAGGTCTTAACTCTTACTCTGCCCTAATAGCTAAGGTCTTAGACTCGTACTCTGGCCTAATAGCTAAGGTCTTAACTCTTACTCTTGCCTAATAGCTAAGGTCTTAGACTCGTACTCTGGCCTACTGGTTAAGGTCTTAACTCTTACTCTGGCCTACTGGTCAAGGTCTCAACTCTTACTCTGGCCTAATAGCTAAGGTCTTAACTCTTACTCTGGCCTAATAGCTAAGGTCTTAGACTCGTGCTCTGGCCTAATAGCTAAGGTCTTAGAATCATACTCTGGCCTAATGGTTAAGGTCTTAACTCTTACTCTGGCCTACTAGTTAAGGTCTTAACTCTTACTCTGGCCTAATAGCTAAGGTCTTAACTCTTACTCCTGCCTAATAGCTAAGGTCTTAGACTCGTACTCTGGCCTAATGGTTAAGGTCTTAACTCTGACTCTGGCCTACTGGTTAAGGTCTTAGACTCGTACTCTGGCCTAATGGTTAAGGTCTTAACTCTTACTCTGGCCTACTGGTTAAGGTCTTAGACTCGTACTCTGGCCTAATGGTTAAGGTCTCAACTCTTACTCTGGCCTAATAGCTAAGGTCTTAACTCTTACTCTGGCCTAATAGCTAAGGTCTTAGACTCGTACTCTGGCCTAATGGTTAAGGTCTTAACTCTTACTCTGGCCTACTGGTTAAGGTCTTAACTCTTACTCTGGCCTAATAGCTAAGGTCTTAGACTCGTACTCTGGCCTAATAGCTAAGGTCTTAGACTCGTACACTGACCTAATGGTTAAGGTCTTAACTCTTACTCTGGCCTAATAGCTAAGGTCTTAACTCTTACTCTGGCCTACTGGTTAAGGTCTTACCTCTTACTCTGGCCTAATAGCTAAGGGCTTAGACTCGTACTCTGGCCTAATAGCTAAGGTCTTAACTCTTACTCTGGCCTAATAGCTAAGGTCTTAGACTCGTACTCTGGCCTTCTGGTTAAGGTCTTAACTCTTACTCTGCCCTACTGGTTAAGGTCTTAACTCTTACTCTGGCCGAATAGCTAAGGTCTTAACTCTTACTCTGGCCTAATAGCTAAGGTCTTAGACTCATACTCTGACCTAATGGTTAAGGTCTTAACTCTTACTCTGGCCTACTGGTTAAGGTCTTAACTCTTACTCTGGCCTAATAGCTAAGGTCTTACACTCGTACTCTGGCCTGATGGTTAAGGTCTTAACTCTTACTCTGGCCTAATAGCTAAGGTCTTAACTCTTACTCTGGCCTACTGGTTAAGGTCTTAACTCTTACTCTGCCCTAATAGCTAAGGTCTTAGACTCGTACTCTGGCCTAATAGCTAAGGTCTTACCTCTTACTCTTGCCTAATAGCTAAGGTCTTAGACTCGTACTCTGGCCTACTGGTTAAGGTCTTAACTCTTACTCTGGCCTACTGGTCAAGGTCTCAACTCTTACTCTGGCCTAATAGCTACGGTCTTAACTCTTACTCTGGCCTAATAGCTAAGGTCTTAGACTCGTACTCTGGCCTAATGGTTAAGGTCTTAACTCTTACTCTGGCCTACTGGTTAAGGTCTTAACTCTTACTCTGGTCTAATAGCTAAGGTCTTAGACTCGTACTCTGGCCTAATTGTTAAGGTCTTAACTCTTACTCTGGCCTACTGGTTAAGGTCTTAACTCTTACTCTGGCCTAATAGCTAAGGTCATAACTCTTACTCTGGCCTAATAGCAAAGGTCTTAGACTCGTAATCTGGTCTAATAGCTAAGGTCTTAACTCTTAATCTGGCCTAGTAGCTAAGGTCTTAGACTCGTACTCTGGCCTACTGTTTAAGGTCTTAACTTTTACTCTGGCCTAATCGCTAAGGTCTCAACTCATACTCTGTCCTAATAGCTAAGGTCTTAACTCTTACTCTGGCCTAATAGCTAAGGTCTTAGACTCGTACTCTGGCCTAATGGTTAAGGTCTTAACTCTTACTCTGGCCTACTGGTTAAGGTCTTAACACTTACTCTGGCTTAATAGCTAAGGTCTTAGACTTGTACTCTGGCCTAATGGTTAAGGTCTTAACTCTTACTCTGGCCTAATAGCTAAGGTCTTAGACTCGTACTCTGGCCTACTGCTTAAGGTCTTAACTCTTACTTTGGCCTACTGGTTAAGGTCTTAACTCTTACTCTGGCCTAATAGCTAAGGTCTTAGACTCATACTCTGGCCTAATGGTTAAGGTCTCAACTCTTACTCTGTCCTAATAGCTAAGGTCTTAAACTCTTACTCTGGCCTACTGGTTAAGGTCTTAGACTCGTACTCTGGCCTAATGGTTAAGGTCTTAACTCTTACTCTGGCCTACTGGTTAAGGTCTTAGACTCGTACTCTGGCCTAATGGTTATGGTCTCAACTCTTACTCTGGCCTAATAGCTAAGGTCTTAACTTTTACTCTGGCCTAATAGCTAAGGTTTTAGACTCGTAATCTGGCCTAATGGTTAAGGTCTTAACTCTTACTCTGGCCTACTGGTTAAGGTTTTAACTCTTACTCTGGCCTAATAGCTAACGTCTTAGACTCATACTCTGGCCTAATAGCTAAGGTTTTAGACTCGTACTCTGACCTAATGGTTAAGGTCTTAACTCTTACACTGACCTAATGGTTAAGGTCTTAGACTCGTACTCTGGCCTAATGGTTAAGGTCTTAACTCTTACTCTGGCCTACTGGTTAAGGTCTTAGACTCGTACTCTGGCCTACTGGTCAAGGTCTCAACTCTTACTCTGGCCTAATAGCTAAGGTCTTAACTCTTACTCTGGCCTAATAGCTAAGGTCTTAGACTCGTACTCTGGCCTAATGGTTAAGGTCTTAACTCTTACTCTGGCCTACTGGTTAAGGTCTTAACTCTTACTCTGGCCTAATAGCTAAGGTCTTAGACTCGTACTCTGGCCTAATGGTTAAGGTCTTAACTCTTACTCTGGCCTAATAGCTAAGGTCTTAACTCTTACTCTGGTCTAATAGCTAAGGTCTTAGACTCGTACTCTGGCCTAATGGTTAAGGTCTTAATTCTTACTCTGGCCTACTGGTTAAGGTCTTAACTCTTACTCTGACCTAATAGCTAAGGTCTTAGACTCGTACTCTGGCCTAGTAGCTAAGGTCTTAGATTCGTACTCTGGCCTAATGGTTAAGGTCTTAACTCTTTCTCTGGACTAATAGCTAAGGTCTTAACTCTTACTCTGGCCTACTGGTTAAGGTCTTAACTCTTACTCTGGCCTAATAGCTAAGGTCTTAACTCTTACACTGACCTAATGGTAAGGTCTTAACTCTTACTCTGGCCTAATGACTAAGGTCTTAACTCTTACTCTGGCCTACTGGTTAAGGTCTTACCTCTTACTCTGGCCTACTGATTAAGGTCTTAACTCTTACTCTGGCCTAATAGCTAAGGTCTTAACTCTTACTCTGGCCTAATAGCTAAGGTCTTAACTCTTACTCTGACCTAATAGCTAAGGTCTTACACTCGTACTCTGGCCTAATGGTTAAGGTCTTAACTCTTACTCTGGCATAATAGCTAAGGTCTTAACTTTTACTCTGGCCTACTGGTTAAGGTCTTAACTCTTACTCTGTCCTAATAGCTAAGGTCTTAGACCCGTACTCTGGCCTAATAGCTAAGGTCTTAACTCTTACCCTTGCCTAATAGCTAAGGTCTTAGACTCGTACTCTGGCCTACTGGTTAAGGTCTTAACTCTTACTCTGGCCTAATAGCTAGGTCTTAGACCCGTACTCTGGCCTAATGGTTAAGGTCTTAACTCTTACTCTGGCCTACTGGTTAAGGTCTTAACTCTTACTCTGGCATAATAGCTAAGGTCTTAACTTTTACTCTGGCCTACTGGTTAAGGTCTTAACTCTTACTCTGCCCTAATAGCTAAGGTCTTAGACTCGTACTCTGGCCTAATAGCTAAGGTCTTAACTCTTACTCTTGCCTAATAGCTAAGGTCTTAGACTCGTACTCTGGCCTACTGGTTAAGTTCTTAACTCTTACTCTGGCCTACTGGTCAAGGTCTCAACTCTTACTCTGGCCTAATAGCTAAGGTCTTAACTCTTACTCTGGCCTAATAGCTAAGGTCTTAGACTCGTACTCTGGCCTAATGGTTAAGGTCTTAACTCTTACTCTGGCCTACTGGTTAAGGTCTTAACTCTTACTCTGGCCTAATAGCTAAGGTCTTAGACTCGTACTCTGGCCTAATGGTTAAGGTCTTAACTCTTACTCTGGCCTAATAGCTAAGGTCTTAACTCTTACTCTGGCCTAATAGCTAAGGTCTTAGACTCGTACTCTGGCCTAATGGTTAAGGTCTTAATTCTTACTCTGGCCTACTGGTTAAGGTCTTAACTCTTACTCTGACCTAATAGCTAAGGTCTTAGACTCGTACTCTGGCCTAGTAGCTAAGGTCTTAGATTCGTACTCTGGCCTAATGGTTAAGGTCTTAACTCTTTCTCTGGACTAATAGCTAAGGTCTTAACTCTTACTCTGGCCTACTGGTTAAGGTCTTAACTCTTACTCTGGCCTAATAGCTAAGGTCTTATCTCTTACTCTGGCCTAATAGCTAAGGTCTTAGACTCGTACTCTGGCCTAATGGTTAAGGTCTTAACTCTTACTCTGGCCTACTGGTTAAGGTCTTAACTCTTACTCTGGCCTATCAGCTATGGTCTTAGACTCGTACTCTGGCCTACTGGTTAATTCCTTAACTCTTACTCTGGCCTAATAGCTAAGGTCTTAACTCTTACTCCTGCCTAATAGCTAAGGTCTTAGACTCATACTCTGGCCTAATGGTTAAGGTCTTAACTCTTACTCTGGCCTACTGGTTAAGGTCTTAGACTCGTACTCTGGCCTAATAGCTAAGGTCTTAGACTCGTACTCTGGCCTAATGGTTAAGGTCTTAACTCTTACTCTGGCCTACTGGTTAAGGTCTTAACTCTTACTCTGGCCTAATAGCTAAGGTCTTAGACTCGTACTCTGGCCTAATGGTTAAGGTCTTAACTCTTACTCTGGCCTACTGGTTAAGGTCTTAACTCTTACTCTGGCCTAATAGCTAAGGTCTTAACTCTTACTCTGGCCTAATAGCTAAAGTCTTAGACTCATACTCTGGCCTACTGGTTAAGGTCTTAACTCTTACTCTGGCCTACTGGTTAAGGTCTTAACTCTTACTCTGGCCTAATAGCTAAGGTCTTAGACTCGTACTCTGGCCTAATAGATAAGGTCTTAGACTCGTACACTGACCTAATGGTTAAGGTCTTAACTCTTACTCTGGCCTAATAGATAAGGTCTTAACTCTTACTCTGGCCTACTGGTTAAGGTCTTACCTCTTACTCTGGCCTAATAGCTAAGGGCTTAGACTCGTACTCTGGCCTAATAGCTAAGGTCTTAACTCTTACTCTGGCCTAATAGCTAAGGTCTTAGACTCGTACTCTGGCCTTCTGGTTAAGGTCTTAACTCTTACTCTGCCCTACTGGTTAAGGTCTTAACTCTTACTCTGGCCTAATAGCTAAGGTCTTAACTCTTACTCTGGCCTAATAGCTAAGGTCTTAGACTCATACTCTGACCTAATGGTTAAGGTCTTAACTCTTACTCTGGCCTACTGGCTAAGGTCTTAACTCTCACTCTGGCCTAATAGCTAAGGTCTTACACTCGTACTCTGGCCTAATGGTTAAGGTCTTAACTCTTACTCTGGCCTAATAGCTATGGTCTTAACTCTTACTCTGGCCTACTGGTTAAGGTCTTAACTCTTACTCTGCCCTAATAGCTAAGGTCTTAGACTCGTACGCTGGCCTAATAGCTAAGGTCTTAACTCTTACTCTTGCCTAATAGCTAAGGTCTTAGACTCGTCCTCTGGCCTACTGGTTAAGGTCTTAACTCTTACTCTGGCCTACTGGTCAAGGTCTCAACTCTTACTCTGGCCTAATAGCTACGGTCTTAACTCTTACTCTGGACTAATAGCTAAGGTCTTAGACTCGTACTCTGGCCTAATGGTTAAGGTCTTAACTCTTACTCTGGCCTACTGGTTAAGGTCTTAACTCTTACTCTGGTCTAATAGCTAAGGTCTTAGACTCGTACTCTGGCCTAATGGTTAAGGTCTTAACTCTTACTCTGGCCTACTGGTTAAGGTCTTAACTCTTACTCTGGCCTAATAGCTAAGGTCTTAACTCTTACTCTGGCCTAATAGCAAAGGTCTTAGACTCATAATCTGGTCTAATAGCTAAGGTCTTAACTCTTAATCTGGCCTAGTAGCTAAGGTCTTAGACTCGTACTATGGCCTACAGGTTAAGGTCTTAACTCTTACTCTGGCCTACTGGTTAAGGTCTTAACTCTTACTCTGGCCTAATAGCTAAGGTCTTAGACTCGTACTCTGGCCTAGTAGCTAAGGTCTTAGACTCGTACTCTGGCCTGATAGCTAAGGTCTTAGACTCGTACTCTGGCCTAATGGTTAAGGTCTTACCTCTTACTCTGGCCTACTGGTTAAGGTCTTAACTGTTACTCTGGCCTAATAGCTAAGGTCTTAACTCTTACTCTGGCCTAATAGCTAAGGTCTTAGACTCATACTCTGGCCTACTGTTTAAGGTCTTAACTCTTACTCTGGCCTAATCGCTAAGGTCTCAACTCTTACTCTGTCCTAATAGCTAAGGTCTTAACTCTTACTCTGGCCTAATAGCTAAGGTCTTAGACTCGTACTCTGGCCTAATGGTTAAGGTCTTAACTCTTACTCTGGCCTACTGGTTAAGGTCTTAACACTTACTCTGGCTTAATAGCTAAGGTCTTAGACTTGTACTCTGGCCTAATGGTTAAGGTCTTAACTCTTACTCTGGCCTAATAGCTAAGGTCTTAGACTCGTACTCTGGCCTACTGCTTAAGGTCTTAACTCTTACTTAGGCCTACTGGTTAAGGTCTTAACTCTTACTCTGGCCTAATAGCTAAGGTCTTAGACTCATACTCTGGCCTAATGGTTAAGGTCTCAACTCTTACTCTGTCCTAATAGCTAAGGTCTTAAACTCTTACTCTGGCCTACTGGTTAAGGTCTTAGACTCGTACTCTGGCCTAATGGTTAAGGTCTTAACTCTTACTCTGGCCTACTGGTTAAGGTCTTAGACTCGTACTGTGGCCTAATGGTTAAGGTCTCAACTCTTACTCTGGCCTAATAGCTAAGGTCTTAACTCTTACTCTGGCCTAATAGCTAAGGTTTTAGACTCGTAATCTGGCCTAATGGTTAAGGTCTTAACTCTTACTCTGGCCTACTGGTTAAGGTTTTAACTCTTACTGTGGCCTAATAGCTAAGGTCTTAGACTCGTACTCTGACCTAATGGTTAAGGTCTTAACTCTTACACTGACCTAATGGTTAAGGTCTTAACTCTTACTCTGGCCTAATGGCTAAGGTCTTAACTCTTACTCTGGCCTACTGGTTGAGGTCTTACCTCTTACTCTGGCCTACTGGTTAAGGTCTTAACTCTTACTCTGGCCTAATAGCTAAGGTCTTAACTCTTACTCTGGCCTAATAGCTAAGGTCTTACACTCGTACTCTGGCCTAATGGTTAAGGTCTTAACTCTTACTCTGGCATAATAGCTAAGGTCTTAACTTTTACTCTGGCCTACTGGTTAAGGTCTTAACTCTTACTCTGCCCTAATAGCTAAGGTCTTAGACTCGTACTCTGGCCTAATAGCTAAGGTCTTAACTCTTACTCTTGCCTAATAGCTAATGTCTTAGACTCGTACTCTGGCCTACTGGTTAAGGTCTTAACTCTTACTCTGGCCTACTGGTCAAGGTCTCAACTCTTACTCTGGCCTAATAGCTAAGGTCTTAACTCTTACTCTGGCCTAATAGCTAAGGTCTTAGACTCGTACTCTGGCCTAATGGTTAAGGTCTTAACTCTTACTCTGGCCTACTGGTTAAGGTCTTAACTCTTACTCTGGCCTAATAGCTAAGGTCTTAGACTCGTACTCTGGCCTAATGGTTAAGGTCTTAACACTTACTCTGGCCTAATAGCTAAGGTCTTAACTCTTACTCTGGCCTAATAGCTAAGGTCTTAGACTCGTACTCTGGCCTAATGGTTAAGGTCTTAACTCTTACTCTGGCCTACTGGTTAAGGTCTTAACTCTTACTCTGACCTAATAGCTAAGGTCTTAGACTCGTACTCTGGCCTAGTAGCTAAGGTCTTAGATTCGTACTCTGGCCTAATGGTTAAGGTCTTAACTCTTACTCTGGCCTACTGGTTAAGGTCTTAGACTCGTACTCTGGCCTAATGGTTAAGGTCTCAACTCTTACTCTGGCCTAATAGCTAAGGTCTTAACTCTTACTCTGGCCTAATAGCTAAGGTCTTAGACTCGTACTCTGGCCTAATGGTTAAGGTCTTAACTCTTACTCTGGCCTACTGGTTAAGGTCTTAACTCTTACTCTGGCCTAATAGCTAAGGTCTTAGACTCGTACTCTGGCCTAATAGCTAAGGTCTTAGACTCATACACTGACCTAATGGTTAAGGTCTTATCTCTTACTCTGGCCTAATAGCTAAGGTCTTAACTCTTACTCTGGCCTACTGGTTAAGGTCTTATCTCTCACTCTGGCCTAATAGCTAAGGGCTTAGACTCATACTCTGGCCTAATAGCTAAGGTCTTAACACTTCCTCTGCTCAAATAGCTAAGGTCTTAGACTCGTACTCTGGCCTTCTGGTTAAGGTCTTAACTCTTACTCTGGCCTACTGGTTAAGGTCTTAACTCTTACTCTGGCCTAATAGCTAAGGTCTTAACTCTTACTCTGGCCTACTGGTTAAGGTCTTAACTCTTACTCTGGCCTAATAGCTAAGGTCTTAACTCGTACTCTGGCCTAATAGCTAAGGTTTTAAAATCGTACTCTGGCCTAATGGTTAAGGTCTTAATTCTTACTCTGGCCTACTAGTTAAGGTCTTAACACTTACTCTGGCCTAATAGCTAAGGTCTTAGACTCATACTCTGGCCTACTGTTTAAGGTCTTAACTCTTACTCTGGCCTAATCGCTAAGGTCTCAACTCTTACTCTGTCCTAATAGCTAAGGTCTTAACTCTTACTCTGGCCTACTGGTTAAGGTCTTAACTCTTACTCTGACCTAATAGCTAAGGTCTTAGACTCGTACTCTGGCCTAGTAGCTAAGGTCTTAGATTCGTACTCTGGCCTAATGGTTAAGGTCTTAACTCTTTCTCTGGACTAATAGCTAAGGTCTTAACTCTTACTCTGGCCTAATAGCTAAGGTCTTAACTCTTACTCTGGCCCAATAGCTAAGGTCTTAGACTCATACTCTGACCTAATGGTTAAGGTCTTAACTCTTACTCTGGCCTACTGGTTAAGGTCTTAACTCTTACTCTGGCCTAATAGCTAAGGTCTTACACTCGTACTCTGGCCTAATGGTTAAGGTCTTAACTCTTACTCTGGCCTAATAGCTAAGGTCTTAACTCTTACTCTGGCCTTCCGGTTAAGGTCTTAACTCTTACTCTGCCCTAATAGCTAAGGTCTTAGACTCGTACTCTGGCCTAATAGCTAAGGTCTTAACTCTTACTCTTGCCTAATAGCTAAGGTCTTAGACTCGTACTCTGGCCTACTGGTTAAGGTCTTAACTCTTACTCTGGCCTACTGGTCAAGGTCTCAACTCTTACTCTGGCCTAATAGCTAAGGTCTTAACTCTTACTCTGGCCTAATAGCTAAGGTCTTAGACTCGTGCTCTGGCCTAATAGCTAAGGTCTTAGAATCATACTCTGGCCTAATGGTTAAGGTCTTAACTCTTACTCTGGCCTACTAGTTACGGTCTTAACTCTTACTCTGGCCTAATAGCTAAGGTCTTAACTCTTACTCCTGCCTAATAGCTAAGGTCTTAGACTCGTACTCTGGCCTAATGGTTAAGGTCTTAACTCTTACTCTGGCCTACTGGTTAAGGTCTTAGACTCGTACTCTGGCCTAATGGTTAAGGTCTTAACTCTTACTCTGGCCTACTGGTTAAGGTCTTAGACTCGTACTCTGGCCTAATGGATAAGGTCTCAAATCTTACTCTGGCCTAATAGCTAACATCTTAACTCTTACTCTGGCCTAATAGCTAAGGTCTTAGACTCGTACTCTGGCCTAATGGTTAAGGTCTTAACTCTTACTCTGGCCTACTGGTTAAGGTCCTAACTCTTACTCTGGCCTAATAGCTAAGGTCTTAGACTCGTACTCTGGCCTAATAGCTAAGGTCTTAGACTCGTACACTGACCTAATGGTTAAGGTCTTAACTCTTACTCTGGCCTAATAGCTAAGGTCTTAACTCTTACTCTGGCCTACTGGTTAAGGTCTTACCTCTTACTCTGGCCTAATAGCTAAGGGCTTAGACTCGTACTCTGGCCTAATAGCTAAGGTCTTAACTCTTACTCTGGCCTAATAGCTAAGGTCTTAGACTCGTACTCTGGCCTTCTGGTTAAGGTCTTAACTCTTACTCTGCCCTACTGGTTAAGGTCTTAACTCTTACTCTGGCCTAATAGCTAAGGTCTTAACTCTTACTCTGGCCTAATAGCTAAGGTCTTAGACTCATACTCTGACCTAATGGTTAAGGTTTTAACTCTTACTCTGGCCTACTGGTTAAGGTCTTAACTCTTACTCTGGCCTAATAGCTAAGGTCTTACACTCGTACTCTGGCCTGATGGTTAAGGTCTTAACTCTTACTCTGGCCTAATAGCTAAGGTCTTAACTCTTACTCTGGCCTACTGGTTAAGGTCTTAACTCTTACTCTGCCCTAATAGCTAAGGTCTTAGACTCGTACTCTGGCCTAATAGCTAAGGTCTTAACTCTTACTCTTGCCTAATAGCTAAGGTCTTAGACTCGTACTCTGGCCTACTGGTTAAGGTCTTAACTCTTACTCTGGCCTACTGGTCAAAGTCTCAACTCTTACTCTGGCCTAATAGCTACGGTCTTAACTCTTACTCTGGCCTAATAGCTAAGGTCTTAGACTCGTACTCTGGCCTAATGGTTAAGGTCTTAACTCTTACTCTGGCCTACTGGTTAAGGTCTTAACTCTTACTCTGGTCTAATAGCTAAGGTCTTAGACTCGTACTCTGGCCTAATTGTTAAGGTCTTAACTCTTACTCTGGCCTACTGGTTAAGGTCTTAACTCTTACTCTGGCCTAATAGCTAAGGTCTTAACTCTTACTCTGGCCTAATAGCAAAGGTCTTAGACTCGTAATCTGGTCTTATAGCTAAGGTCTTAACTCTTAATCTGGCCTAGTAGCTAAGGTCTTAGACTCGTACTCTGGCCTACTGTTTAAGGTCTTAACTTTTACTCTGGCCTAATCGCTAAGGTCTCAACTCTTACTCTGGCCTAATAGCTAAGGTCTTAGACTCGTACTCTGGCCTAATGGTTAAGGTCTTAACTCTTACTCTGGCCTACTGGTTAAGGTCTTAACACTTACTCTGGCTTAATAGCTAAGGTCTTAGACTTGTACTCTGTCCTAATGGTTAAGGTCTTAACTCTTACTCTGGCCTAATAGCTAAGGTCTTAGACTTGTACTCTGGCCTACTGCTTAAGGTCTTAACTCTTACTTTGGCCTACTGGTTAAGGTCTTAACTCTTACTATGGCCTAATAGCTAAGGTCTTAGACTCATACTCTGGCCTAATGGTTAAGGTCTCAACTCTTACTCTGTCCTAATAGCTAAGGACTTAAACTCTTACTCTGGCCTACTGGTTAAGGTCTTAGACTCGTACTCTGGCCTAATAGCTAAGGTCTTAACTCTTACTCTGGCCTAATAGCTAAGGTCTTAGACTCGTACTCTGGCCTACTGGTTAAGGTCTTAACTCTTACTCTGGCCTAATAGCTAAGGTCTTAACTCTTACTCTGGCCTAATAGCTAAGGTCTTAGACTCATACTCTGACCTAATGGTTAAGGTCTTAACTCTTACTCTGGCCTACTGGTTAAGGTCTTAACTCTTACTCTGGCCTAATAGCTAAGGTCTTACACTCGTACTCTGGCCTGATGGTTAAGGTCTTAACTCTTACTCTGGCCTAATAGCTAAGGTCTTAACTCTTACTCTGGCCTACTGGTTAAGGTCTTAACTCTTACTCTGCCCTAATAGCTAAGGTCTTAGACTCGTACTCTGGCCTAATAGCTAAGGTCTTAACTCTTACTCTTGCCTAATAGCTAAGGTCTTAGACTCGTACTCTGGCCTACTGGTTAAGGTCTTAACTCTTACTCTGGCCTACTGGTCAAAGTCTCAACTCTTACTCTGGCCTAATAGCTACGGTCTTAACTCTTACTCTGGCCTAATAGCTAAGGTCTTAGACTCGTACTCTGGCCTAATGGTTAAGGTCTTAACTCTTACTCTGGCCTACTGGTTAAGGTCTTAACTCTTACTCTGGTCTAATAGCTAAGGTCTTAGACTCGTACTCTGGCCTAATTGTTAAGGTCTTAACTCTTACTCTGGCCTACTGGTTAAGGTCTTAACTCTTACTCTGGCCTAATAGCTAAGGTCTTAACTCTTACTCTGGCCTAATAGCAAAGGTCTTAGACTCGTAATCTGGTCTAATAGCTAAGGTCTTAACTCTTAATCTGGCCTAGTAGCTAAGGTCTTAGACTCGTACTCTGGCCTACTGTTTAAGGTCTTAACTTTTACTCTGGCCTAATCGCTAAGGTCTCAACTCTTACTCTGTCCTAATAGCTAAGGTCTTAACTTTTACTCTGGCCTAATAGCTAAGGTCTTAGACTCGTACTCTGGCCTAATGGTTAAGGTCTTAACTCTTACTCTGGCCTACTGGTTAAGGTCTTAACACTTACTCTGGCTTAATAGCTAAGGTCTTAGACTTGTACTCTGTCCTAATGGTTAAGGTCTTAACTCTTACTCTGGCCTAATAGCTAAGGTCTTAGACTTGTACTCTGGCCTACTGCTTAAGGTCTTAACTGTTACTTTGGCCTACTGGTTAAGGTCTTAACTCTTACTCTGGCCTAATAGCTAAGGTCTTAGACTCATACTCTGGCCTAATGGTTAAGGTCTCAACTCTTACTCTGTCCTAATAGCTAAGGTCTTAAACTCTTACTCTGGCCTACTGGTTAAGGTCTTAGACTCGTACTCTGGCCTAATGGTTAAGGTCTTAACTCTTACTCTGGCCTACTGGTTAAGGTCTTAGACTCGTACTCTGGCCTAATGGTTAAGGTCTCAACTCTTACTCTGGCCTAATAGCTAAGGTCTTAACTCTTACTCTGGCCTAATAGCTAAGGTTTTAGACTCGTAATCTGGCCTAATAGTTAAGGTCTTAACTCTTACTCTGGCCTACTGGTTAAGGTTTTAACTCTTACTCTGGCCTAATAGCTAAGGTCTTAGACTCGTACTCTGGCCTAATAGCTAAAGTCTTAGACTCGTACTCTGACCTAATGGTTAAGGTCTTAACTCTTACACTGACCTAATGGTTAAGGTCTTAACTCTTACTCTGGCCTAATAGCTAAGGTCTTAATTCTTACTCTGGCCTACTGGTTAAGGTCTTACCTCTTACTCTGGCCTACTGGTTAAGGTCTTAACTCTTACTCTGGCCTAATAGCTAAGGTCTTAACTCTTACTCTGGCCTAATAGCTAAGGTCTTAACTCTTACTCTGGCCTAATAGCTAAGGTCTTACACTCGTACTCTGGCCTAATGGTTAAGGTCTTAACTCTTACTCTGGCATTATAGCTAAGGTCTTAACTTTTACTCTGGCCTACTGGTTAAGGTCTTAACTCGTACTCTGCCCTAATAGCTAAGGTCTTAGACCCGTACTCTGGCCTAATAGCTAAGGTCTTAACTCTTACTCTTGCCTAATAGCTAAGGTCTTAGACTCGTACTCTGGCCTACTGGTTAAGGTCTTAACTCTTACTCTGGCCTAATAGCTAAGGTCTTAGACTCGTACTCTGGCCTAATGGTTAAGGTCTTAACTCTTACTCTGGCCTACTGGTTAAGGTCTTAACTCTTACTCTGGCATAATAGCTAAGGTCTTAAATTTACTCTGGCCTACTGGTTAAGGTCTTAACTCTTACTCTGCCCTAATAGCTAAGGTCATAGACTCGTACTCTGGCCTAATAGCTAAGGTCTTAACTCTTACTCTTGCCTAATAGCTAAGGTCTTAGACTCGTACTCTGGCCTACTGGTTAAGGTCTTAACTCTTACTGTGGCCTACTGGTCAAGGTCTCAACTCTTACTCTGGCCTAATAGCTAAGGTCTTAACTCTTACTCTGGCCTAATAGCTAAGGTCTTAGACTCGTACTCTGGCCTAATGGTTAAGGTCTTAACTCTTACTCTGGCCTACTGGTTAAGGTCTTAACTCTTACTCTGGCCTAATAGCTAAGGTCTTAGACTCGTACTCTGGCCTAATGGTTAAGGTCTTAACTCTTACTCTGGCCTAATAGCTAAGGTCTTAACTCTTACTCTGGCCTAATAGCTAAGGTCTTAGACTCGTACTCTAGCCTAATGGTTAAGGTCTTAACTCTTACTCTGGCCTACTAGGTAAGGTCTTAACTCTTACTCTGGCCTAATAGCTAAGGTCTTAACTCTTACTCTGGCCTAATAGCTAAGGTCTTAGACTCGTGCTCTGGCCTAATAGCTAAGGTCTTAGAATCATACTCTGGCCTAATGGTTAAGGTCTTAACTCTTACTCTGGCCTACTAGTTAAGGTCTTAACTCTTACTCTGGCCTAATAGCTAAGGTCTTAACTCTTACTCCTGCCTAATAGCTAAGGTCTTAGACTCGTACTCTGGCCTAATGGATAAGGTCTTAACTCTTACTCTGGCCTACTGGTTAAGGTCTTAGACTCGTACTCTGGCCTAATGGTTAAGGTCTTAACTCTTACTCTGGCCTACTGGTTAAGGTCTTAGACTCGTACTCTGGCCTAATGGTTAAGGTCTCAACTCTTACTATGGCCTAATAGCTAAGGTCTTAACTCTTACTCTGGCCTAATAGCTAAGGTCTTAGACTCGTACTCTGGCCTAATGGTTAAGGTCTTAACTCTTACTCTGGCCTACTGGTTAAGGTCTTAACTCTTACTCTGGCCTAATAGCTAAGGTCTTAGACTCGTACTCTGGCCTAATAGCTAAGGTCTTAGACTCGTACACTGACCTAATGGTTAAGGTCTTACCTCTTACTCTGGCCTAATAGCTAAGGGCTTAGACTCGTACTCTGGCCTAATAGCTAAGGTCTTAACTCTTACTCTGGCCTAATAGCTAAGGTCTTAGACTCGTACACTGGCCTTCTGGTTAAGGTCTTAACTCTTACTCTGCCCTACTGGTTAAGGTCTTAACTCTTACTCTGGCCTAATAGCTAAGGTCTTAACTCTTACTCTGGCCCAATAGCTAAGGTCTTAGACTCATACTCTGACCTAATGGTTAAGGTCTTAACTCTTACTCTGGCCTACTGGTTAAGGTCTTAACTCTTACTCTGGCCTAATAGCTAAGGTCTTACACTCGTACTCTGGCCTAATGGTTAAGGTCTTAACTCTTACTCTGGCCTAATAGCTAAGGTCTTAACTCTTACTCTGGCCTTCCGGTTAAGGTCTTAACTCTTACTCTGCCCTAATAGCTAAGGTCTTAGACTGGTACTCTGGCCTAATAGCTAAGGTCTTAACTCTTACTCTTGCCTAATAGCTAAGGTCTTAGACTCGTACTCTGGCCTACTGGTTAAGGTCTTAACTCTTACTCTGGCCTACTGGTCAAGGTCTCAACTCTTACTCTGGCCTAATAGCTAAGGTCTTAACTCTTACTCTGGCCTAATAGCTAAGGTCTTAGACTCGTGCTCTGGCCTAATAGCTAAGGTCTTAGAATCATACTCTGGCCTAATGGTTAAGGTCTTAACTCTTACTCTGGCCTACTAGTTAAGGTCTTAACTCTTACTCTGGCCTAATAGCTAAGGTCTTAACTCTTACTCCTGCCTAATAGCTAAGGTCTTAGACTCGTACTCTGGCCTAATGGTTAAGGTCTTAACTCTTACTCTGGCCTACTGGTTAAAGTCTTAGACTCATACTCTGGCCTAATGGTTAAGGTCTTAACTCTTACTCTGGCCTACTGGTTAAGGTCTTAGACTCGTACTCTGGCCTAATGGTTAAGGTCTCAACTCTTACTCTGGCCTAATAGCTAACGTCTTAACTCTTACTCTGGCCTAATAGCTAAGGTCTTAGACTCGTACTCTGGCCTAATGGTTAAGGTCTTAACTCTTACTCTGGCCTACTGGTTAAGGTCTTAACTCTTACTCTGGCCTAATAGCTAAGGTCTTAGACTCGTACTCTGGCCTAATAGCTAAGGTCTTAGACTCGTACACTGACCTAATGGTTAAGGTCTTAACTCTTACTCTGGCCTAATAGCTAAGGTCTTAACTCTTACTCTGGCCTACTGGTTAAGGTCTTACCTCTTACTCTGGCCTAATAGCTAAGGGCTTAGACTCGTACTCTGGCCTAATAGCTAAGGTCTTAACTCTTACTCTGGCCTAATAGCTAAGGTCTTAGACTCGTACTCTGGCCTTCTGGTTAAGGTCTTAACTCTTACTCTGCCCTACTGGTTAAGGTCTTAACTCTTACTCTGGCCTAATAGCTAAGGTCTTAACTCTTACTCTGGCCTAATAGCTAAGGTCTTAGACTCATACTCTGACCTAATGGTTAAGGTCTTAACTCTTACTCTGGCCTACTGGTTAAGGTCTTAACTCTTACTCTGGCCTAATAGCTAAGGTCTTACACTCGTACTCTGGCCTGATGGTTAAGGTCTTAACTCTTACTCTGGCCTAATAGCTAAGGTCTTAACTCTTACTCTGGCCTACTGGTTAAGGTCTTAACTCTTACTCTGCCCTAATAGCTAAGGTCTTAGACTCGTACTCTGGCCTAATAGCTAAGGTCTTAACTCTTACTCTTGCCTAATAGCTAAGGTCTTAGACTCGTACTCTGGCCTACTGGTTAAGGTCTTAACTCTTACTCTGGCCTACTGGTCAAAGTCTCAACTCTTACTCTGGCCTAATAGCTACGGTCTTAACTCTTACTCTGGCCTAATAGCTAAGGTCTTAGACTCGTACTCTGGCCTAATGGTTAAGGTCTTAACTCTTACTCTGGCCTACTGGTTAAGGTCTTAACTCTTACTCTGGTCTAATAGCTAAGGTCTTAGACTCGTACTCTGGCCTAATTGTTAAGGTCTTAACTCTTACTCTGGCCTACTGGTTAAGGTCTTAACTCTTACTCTGGCCTAATAGCTAAGGTCTTAACTCTTATTCTGGCCTAATAGCAAAGGTCTTAGACTCGTAATCTGGTCTAATAGCTAAGGTCTTAACTCTTAATCTGGCCTAGTAGCTAAGGTCTTAGACTCGTACTCTGGCCTACTGTTTAAGGTCTTAACTTTTACTCTGGCCTAATCGCTAAGGTCTCAACTCTTACTCTGTCCTAATAGCTAAGGTCTTAACTTTTACTCTGGCCTAATAGCTAAGGTCTTAGACTCGTACTCTGGCCTAATGGTTAAGGTCTTAACTCTTACTCTGGCCTACTGGTTAAGGTCTTAACACTTACTCTGGCTTAATAGCTAATGTCTTAGACTTGTACTCTGTCCTAATGGTTAAGGTCTTAACTCTTACTCTGGCCTAATAGCTAAGGTCTTAGACTTGTACTCTGGCCTACTGCTTAAGGTCTTAACTCTTACTTTGGCCTACTGGTTAAGGTCTTAACTCTTACTCTGGCCTAATAGCTAAGGTCTTAGACTCATACTCTGGCCTAATGGTTAAGGTCTCAACTCTTACTCTGTCCTAATAGCTAAGGTCTTAAACTCTTACTCTGGCCTACTGGTTAAGGTCTTAGACTCGTACTCTGGCCTAATAGCTAAGGTCTTAACTCTTACTCTGGCCTAATAGCTAAGGTCTTAGACTCGTACTCTGGCCTTCTGGTTAAGGTCTTAACTCTTACTCTGCCCTACTGGTTAAGGTCTTAACTCTTACTCTGGCCTAATAGCTAAGGTCTTAACTCTTACTCTGGCCTAATAGCTAAGGTCTTAGACTCATACTCTGACCTAATGGTTAAGGTCTTAACTCTTACTCTGGCCTACTGGTTAAGGTCTTAACTCTTACTCTGGCCTAATAGCTAAGGTCTTACACTCGTACTCTGGCCTGATGGTTAAGGTCTCAACTCTTACTCTGGCCTAATAGCTAAGGTCTTAACTCTTACTCTGGCCTACTGGTTAAGGTCTTAACTCTTACTCTGCCCTAATAGCTAAGGTCTTAGACTCGTACTCTGGCCTAATAGCTAAGGTCTTAACTCTTACTCTTGCCTAATAGCTAAGGTCTTAGACTCGTACTCTGGCCTACTGGTTAAGGTCTTAACTCTTACTCTGGCCTACTGGTCAAAGTCTCAACTCTTACTCTGGCCTAATAGCTACGGTCTTAACTCTTACTCTGGCCTAATAGCTAAGGTCTTAGACTCGTACTCTGGCCTAATGGTTAAGGTCTTAACTCTTACTCTGGCCTACTGGTTAAGGTCTTAACTCTTACTCTGGTCTAATAGCTAAGGTCTTAGACTCGTACTATGTCCTAATTGTTAAGGTCTTAACTCTTACTCTGGCCTACTGGTTAAGGTCTTAACTCTTACTCTGGCCTAATAGCTAAGGTCTTAACTCTTACTCTGGCCTAATAGCAAAGGTCTTAGACTCGTAATCTGGTCTAATAGCTAAGGTCTTAACTCTTAATCTGGCCTAGTAGCTAAGGTCTTAGACTCGTACTCTGGCCTACTGTTTAAGGTCTTAACTTTTACTCGGGCCTAATCGCTAAGGTCTCAACTCTTACTCTGTCCTAATAGCTAAGGTCTTAACTTTTACTCTGGCCTAATAGCTAAGGTCTTAGACTCGTTCTCTGGCCTAATGGTTAAGGTCTTAACTCTTACTCTGGCCTACTGGTTAAGGTCTTAACACTTACTCTGGCTTAATAGCTAAGGTCTTAGACTTGTACTCTGTCCTAATGGTTAAGGTCTTAACTCTTACTCTGGCCTAATAGCTAAGGTCTTAGACTTGTACTCTGGCCTACTGCTTAAGGTCTTAACTCTTACTTTGGCCTACTGGTTAAGGTCTTAACTCTTACTCTGGCCTAATAGCTAAGGTCTTAGACTCATACTCTGGCCTAATGGTTAAGGTCTCAACTCTTACTCTGTCCTAATAGCTAAGGTCTTAAACTCTTACTCTGGCCTACTGGTTAAGGTCTTAGACTCGTACTCTGGCCTAATGGTTAAGGTCTTAACTCTTACTCTGGCCTACTGGTTAAGGTCTTAGACTCGTACTCTGGCCTAATGGTTAAGGTCTCAACTCTTACTCTGGCCTAATAGCTAAGGTCTTAACTCTTACTCTGGCCTAATAGCTAAGGTTTTAGACTCGTAATCTGGCCTAATGGTTAAGGTCTTAACTCTTACTCTGGCCTAATAGCTAAGGTCTTAATTCTTACTCTGGCCTACTGGTTAAGGTCTTACCTCTTACTCTGGCCTACTGGTTAAGGTCTTAACTCTTACTCTGGCCTAATAGCTAAGGTCTTAACTCTTACTCTGGCCTAATAGCTAAGGTCTTAACTCTTACTCTGGCCTAATAGCTAAGGTCTTACACTCGTACTCTGGCCTAATGGTTAAGGTCTTAACTCTTACTCTGGCATTATAGCTAAGGTCTTAACTTTTACTCAGGCCTACTGGTTAAGGTCTTAACTCGTACTCTGCCCTAATAGCTAAGGTCTTAGACCTGTACTCTGGCCTAATAGCTAAGGTCTTAACTCTTACTCTTGCCTAATAGCTAAGGTCTTAGACTCGTACTCTGGCCTACTGGTTAAGGTCTTAACTCTTACTCTGGCCTAATAGCTAAGGTCTTAGACTCGTACTCTGGCCTAATGGTTAAGGTCTTAACTCTTACTCTGGCCTACTGGTTAAGGTCTTAACTCTTACTCTGGCATAATAGCTAAGGTCTTAAATTTACTCTGGCCTACTGGTTAAGGTCTTAACTCTTACTCTGCCCTAATAGCTAAGGTCTTAGACTTGTACTCTGGCCTAATAGCTAAGGTCTTAACTCTTACTCTTGCCTAATAGCTAAGGTCTTAGACTCGTACTCTGGCCTACTGGTTAAGGTCTTAACTCTTACTGTGGCCTACTGGTCAAGGTCTCAACTCTTACTCTGGCCTAATAGCTAAGGTCTTAACTCTTACTCTGGCCTAATAGCTAAGGTCTTAGACTCGTACTCTGGCCTAATGGTTAAGGTCTTAACTCTTACTCTGGCCTACTGGTTAAGGTCTTAACTCTTACTCTGGCCTAATAGCTAAGGTCTTAGACTCGTACTCTGGCCTAATGGTTAAGGTCTTAACTCTTACTCTGGCCTAATAGCTAAGGTCTTAACTCTTACTCTGGCCTAATAGCTAAGGTCTTAGACTCGTACTCTGGCCTAATGGTTAAGGTCTTAATTCTTACTCTGGCCTACTGGTTAAGGTCTTAACTCTTACTCTGACCTAATAGCTAAGGTCTTAGACTCGTACTCTGGCCTAGTAGCTAAGGTCTTAGATTTGTACTCTGGCCTAATGGTTAAGGTCTTAACTCTTTCTCTGGACTAATAGCTAAGGTCTTAACTCTTACTCTGGCCTACTGGTTAAGGTCTTAACTCTTACTCTGGCCTAATAGCTAAGGTCTTATCTCTTACTCTGGCCTAATAGCTAAGGTCTTAGACTCGTACTCTGGCCTAATGGTTAAGGTCTTAACTCTTACTCTGGCCTACTGGTTAAGGTCTTAACTCTTACTCTGGCCTAATAGCTATGGTCTTAGACTCGTACTCTGGCCTACTGGTTAAGGTCTTAACTCTTACTCTGGCCTAATAGCTAAGGTCTTAACTCTTACTCCTGCCTAATAGCTAAGGTCTTAGACTCGTACTCTGGCCTAATGGTTAAGGTCTTAACTCTTACTCTGGCCTACTGGTTAAGGTCTTAGACTCGTACTCTGGCCTAATAGCTAAGGTCTTAACTCTTACTCTGGCCTAATAGCTAAAGTCTTAGACTCATACTCTGGCCTACTGGTTAAGGTCTTAACTCTTACTCTGGCCTACTGGTTAAGGTCTTAACTCTTACTCTGGCCTAATAGCTAAGGTCTTAGACTCGTACTCTGGCCTAATAGATAAGGTCTTAGACTCGTACACTGACCTAATGGTTAAGGTCTTAACTCTTACTCTGGCCTAATAGCTAAGGTCTTAACTCTTACTCTGGCCTACTGGTTAAGGTCTTACCTCTTACTCTGGCCTAATAGCTAAGGGCTTAGACTCGTACTCTGGCCTAATAGCTAAGGTCTTAACTCTTATTCTGGCCTAATAGCTAAGGTCTTAGACTCGTACTCTGGCCTTCTGGTTAAGGTCTTAACTCTTACTCTGCCCTACTGGTTAAGGTCTTAACTCTTACTCTGGCCTAATAGCTAAGGTCTTAACTCTTACTCTGGCCTAATAGCTAAGGTCTTAGACTCATACTCTGACCTAATGATTAAGGTCTTAACTCTTACTCTGGCCTACTGGTTAAGGTCTTAACTCTCACTCTGGCCTAATAGCTAAGGTCTTACACTCGTACTCTGGCCTAATGGTTAAGGTCTTAACTCTTACTCTGGCCTAATAGCTATGGTCTTAACTCTTACTCTGGCCTACTGGTTAAGGTCTTAACTCTTACTCTGCCCTAATAGCTAAGGTCTTAGACTCGTACTCTGGCCTAATAGCTAAGGTCTTAACTCTTACTCTGGCCTACTGGTCAAGGTCTCAACTCTTACTCTGGCCTAATAGCTACGGTCTTAACTCTTACTCTGGCCTAATAGCTAAGGTCTTAGACTCGTACTCTGGCCTAATGGTTAAGGTCTTAACTCTTACTCTGGCCTACTGGTTAAGGTCTTAACTCTTACTCTTGTCTAATAGCTAAGGTCTTAGACTCGTACTCTGGCCTAATGGTTAAGGTCTTAACTCTTACTCTGGCCTACTGGTTAAGGTCTTAACTCTTACTCTGGCCTAATATCTAAGGTCTTAACTCTTACTCTGGCCTAATAGCAAAGGTCTTAGACTCATAATCTGGTCTAATAGCTAAGGTCTTAACTCTTAATCTGGCCTAGTAGCTAAGGTCTTAGACTCGTACTATGGCCTACAGGTTAAGGTCTTAACTCTTACTCTGGCCTACTGGTTAAGGTCTTAACTCTTACTCTGGCCTAATAGCTAAGGTCTTAGACTCGTACTCTGGCCTAGTAGCTAAGGTCTTAGACTCGTACTCTGGCCTGATAGCTAAGGTCTTAGACCCGTACTCTGGCCTAATGGTTAAGGTCTTACCTCTTACTCTGGCCTACTGGTTAAGGTCTTAACTGTTACTCTGGCCTAATAGCTAAGGTCTTAACTCTTACTCTGGCCTAATAGCTAAGGTCTTAGACTCGTACTCTGGCCTACTGTTTAAGGTCTTAACTCTTACTCTGGCCTAATCGCTAAGGTCTCAACTCTTACTCTGTCCTAATAGATAAGGTCTTAACTCTTACTCTGGCCTAATAGCTAAGGTCTTAGTCTCGTACTCTGGCCTAATGGTTAAGGTCTTAACTCTTACTCTGGCCTACTGGTTAAGGTCTTAACACTTACTCTGGCTTAATAGCTAAGGTCTTAGACTTGTACTCTGACCTAATGGTTAAGGCCTTAACTCTTACTCTGGCCTAATAGCTAAGGTCTTAGACTCGTACTCTGGCCTACTGCTTAAGGTCTTAACTCTTACTTTGGCCTACTGGTTAAGGTCTTAACTCTTACTCTGGCCTAATAGCTAAGGTCTTAGACTCATACTCTGGCCTAATGGTTAAGGTCTCAACTCTTACTCTGTCCTAATAGCTAAGGTCTTAAACTCTTACTCTGGCCTACTGGTTAAGGTCTTAGACTCGTACTCTGGCCTAATGGTTAAGGTCTTAACTCTTACTCTGGCCTACTGGTTAAGGTCTTAGACTCGTACTCTGGCCTAATGGTTAAGGTCTCAACTCTTACTCTGGCCTAATAGCTAAGGTCTTAACTCTTACTCTGGCCTAATAGCTAAGGTTTTAGACTCGTAATCTGGCCTAATGGTTAAGGTCTTAACTCTTACTCTGGCCTACTGGTTAAGGTTTTAACTCTTACTCTGGCCTAATAGCTAAGGTCTTAGACTCGTACTCTGACCTAATGGTTAAGGTCTTAAATCTTACACTGACCTAATGGTTAAGGTCTTAACTCTTACTCTGGCCTAATGGCTAAGGTCTTAACTCTTACTCTGGCCTACTGGTTGAGGTCTTACCTCTTACTCTGGCCTACTGGTTAAGGTCTTAACTCTTACTCTGGCCTAATAGCTAAGGTCGTAACTCTTACTCTGGCCTAATAGCTAAGGTCTTACACTCGTACTCTGGCCTAATGGTTAAGGTCCTAACTCTTACTCTGGCATAATAGCTAAGGTCTTAACTTTTACTCTGGCCTACTGGTTAAGGTCTTAACTCTTACTCTGCCCTAATAGCTAAGGTCTTAGACTCGTACTCTGGCCTAATAGCTAAGGTCTTAACTCTTACTCTTGCCTAATAGCTAAGGTCTTAGACTCGTACTCTGGCCTACTGGTTAAGGTCTTAACTCTTACTCTGGCCTACTGGTCAAGGTCTCAACTCTTACTCTGGCCTAATAGCTAAGGTCTTAACTCTTACTCTGGCCTAATAGCTACAGTCTTAGACTCGTACTCTGGCCTAATGGTTAAGGTCTTAACTCTTACTCTGGCCTACTGGTTAAGGTCTTAACTCTTACTCTGGCCTAATAGCTAAGGTCTTAGACTCGTACTCTGGCCTAATGGTTAAGGTCTTAACTCTTACTCTGGCCTAATAGCTAAGGTCTTAACTCTTACTCTGGCCTAATAGCTAAGGTCTTAGACTCGTACTCTGGCCTAATGGTTAAGGTCTTAACTCTTACTCTGGCCTACTGGTTAAGGTCTTAACGCTTACTCTGACCTAATAGCTAAGGTCTTAGACTCGTACTCTGGCCTAGTAGCTAAGGTCTTAGATTCGTACTCTGGCCTAATGGTTAAGGTCTTAACTCTTACTCTGGCCTACTGGTTAAGGTCTTAGACTCGTACTCTGGCCTAATGGTTAAGGTCTCAACTCTTACTCTGGCCTAATAGCTAAGGTCTTAACTCTTACTCTGGCCTAATAGCTAAGGTCTTAGACTCGTACTCTGGCCTAATGGTTAAGGTCTTAACTCTTACTCTGGCCTACTGGTTAAGGTCTTAACTCTTACTCTGGCCTAATAGCTAAGGTCTTAGACTCGTACTCTGGCCTAATAGCTAAGGTCTTAGACTCGTACACTGACCTAATGGTTAAGGTCTTAACTCTTACTCTGGCCTAATAGCTAAGGTCTTAACTCTTACTCTGGCCTACTGGTTAAGGTCTTATCTCTCACTCTGGCCTAATAGCTAAGGGCTTAGACTCATACTCTGGCCTAATAGCTAAGGTCTTAACACTTACTCTGCCCTAATAGCTAAGGTCTTAGACTCGTACTCTGGCCTTCTGGTTAAGGTCTTAACTCTTACTCTGGCCTACTGGTTAAGGTCTTAACTCTTACTCTGGCCTAATAGCTAAGGTCTTAACTCTTACTCTGGCCTACTGGTTAAGGTCTTAACTCTTACTCTGGCCTAATAGCTAAGGTCTTAACTCGTACTCTGGCCTAATAGCTAAGGTTTTAGAATCGTACTCTGGCCTAATGGTTAAGGTCTTAATTCTTACTCTGGCCTACTAGTTAAGGTCTTAACTCTTACTCTGGCCTAATAGCTAAGGTCTTAGACTCGTACTCTAGCCTAATGGTTAAGGTCTTAACTCTTACTCTGGCCTACTAGTTAAGGTCTTAACTCTTACTCTGGCCTAATAGCTAAGGTCTTAACTCTTACTCTGGCCTAATAGCTAAGGTCTTAGACTCGTGCTCTGGCCTAATAGCTAAGGTCTTAGAATCATACTCTGGCCTAATGGTTAAGGTCTTAACTCTTACTCTGTCCTACTAGTTAAGGTCTTAACTCTTACTCTGGCCTAATAGCTAAGGTCTTAACTCTTACTCCTGCCTAATAGCTAAGGTCTTAGACTCGTACTCTGGCCTAATGGATAAGGTCTTAACTCTTACTCTGGCCTACTGGTTAAGGTCTTAGACTCGTACTCTGGCCTAATGGTTAAGGTCTTAACTCTTACTCTGGCCTACTGGTTAAGGTCTTAGACTCGTACTCTGGCCTACTGGTCAAGGTCTCAACTCTTACTCTGGCCTAATAGCTAAGGTCTTAACTCTTACTCTGGCCTAATAGCTAAGGTCTTAGACTCGTACTCTGGCCTAATGGTTAAGGTCTTAACTCTTACTCTGGCCTACTGGTTAAGGTCTTAACTCTTACTCTGGCCTAATAGCTAAGGTCTTAGACTCGTACTCTGGCCTAATGGTTAAGGTCTTAACTCTTACTCTGGCCTAATAGCTAAGGTCTTAACTCTTACTCTGGTCTAATAGCTAAGGTCTTAGACTCGTACTCTGGCCTAATGGTTAAGGTCTTAATTCTTACTCTGGCCTACTGGTTAAGGTCTTAACTCTTACTCTGACCTAATAGCTAAGGTCTTAGACTCGTACTCTGGCCTAGTAGCTAAGGTCTTAGATTCGTACTCTGGCCTAATGGTTAAGGTCTTAACTCTTTCTCTGGACTAATAGCTAAGGTCTTAACTCTTACTCTGGCCTACTGGTTAAGGTCTTAACTCTTACTCTGGCCTAATAGCTAAGGTCTTATCTCTTACTCTGGCCTAATAGCTAAGGTCTTAGACTCGTACTCTGGCCTAATGGTTAAGGTCTTAACTCTTACTCTGGCCTACTGGTTAAGGTCTTAACTCTTACTCTGGCCTAATAGCTATGGTCTTAGACTCGTACTCTGGCCTACTGGTTAAGGTCTTAACTCTTACTCTGGCCTAATAGCTAAGGTCTTAATTCTTACTCCTGCCTAATAGCTAAGGTCTTAGACTCGTACTCTGGCCTAATGGTAAAGGTCTTAACTCTTACTCTGGCCTACTGGTTAAGGTCTTAGACTCGTACTCTGGCCTAATAGCTAAGGTCTTAACTCTTACTCTGGCCTCATAGCTAAAGTCTTAGACTCATACTCTGGCCTACTGGTTAAGGTCTTAACTCTTACTCTGGCCTACTGGTTTAGGTCTTAACTCTTACTCTGGCCTAATAGCTAAGGTCTTAGACTCGTACTCTGGCCTAATAGATAAGGACTTAGACTCGTACACTGACCTAATGGTTAAGGTCTTAACTCTTACTCTGGCCTAATAGCTAAGGTCTTAACTCTTACTCTGGCCTACTGGTTAAGGTCTTACCTCTTACTCTGGCCTAATAGCTAAGGGCTTAGACTCGTACTCTGGCCTAATAGCTAAGGTCTTAACTCTTACTCTGGCCTAATAGCTAAGGTCTTAGACTCGTACTCTGGCCTTCTGGTTAAGGTCTTAACTCTTACTCTGCCCTACTGGTTAAGGTCTTAACTCTTACTCTGGCCTAATAGCTAAGGTCTTAACTCTTACTCTGGCCTAATAGCTAAGGTCTTAACTCTTACTCTGGCCTAATAGCTAATGTCTTAGACTCATACTCTGACCTAATGGTTAAGGTCTTAACTCTTACTCTGGCCTACTGGTTAAGGTCTTAACTCTCACTCTGGCCTAATAGCTAAGGTCTTACACTCGTACTCTGGCCTAATGGTTAAGGTCTTAACTCTTACTCTGGCCTAATAGCTATGGTCTTAACTCTTACTCTGGCCTACTGGTTAAGGTCTTAACTCTTACTCTGCCCTAATAGCTAAAGTCTTAGACTCGTACTCTGGCCTAATAGCTAAGGTCTTAACTCTTACTCTGGCCTACTGGTCAAGGTCTCAACTCTTACTCTGGCCTAATAGCTACGGTCTTAACTCTTACTCTGGCCTAATAGCTAAGGTCTTAGACTCGTACTCTGGCCTAATGGTTAAGGTCTTAACTCTTACTCTGGCCTACTGGTTAAGGTCTTAACTCTTACTCTGGTCTAATAGCTAAGGTCTTAGACTCGTACTCTGGCCTAATGGTTAAGGTCTTAACTCTTACTCTGGCCTACTGGTTAAGGTCTTAACTCTTACTCTGGCCTAATAGCTAAGGTCTTAACTCTTACTCTGGCCTAATAGCAAAGGTCTTAGACTCATAATCTGGTCTAATAGCTAAGGTCTTAACTCTTAATCTGGCCTAGTAGCTAAGGTCTTAGACTCGTACTATGGCCTACAGGTTAAGGTCTTAACTCTTACTCTGGCCTACTTGTTAAGGTCTTAACTCTTACTCTGGCCTAATAGCTAAGGTCTTAGACTCGTAATCTGGTCTAATAGCTAAGGTCTTAACTCTTAATCTGGCCTAGTAGCTAAGGTCTTAGACTCGTACTCTGGCCTACTGTTTAAGGTCTTAACTTTTACTCTGGCCTAATCGCTAAGGTCTCAACTCTTACTCTGTCCTCATATTTAAGGTCTTAACTCTTACTCTGGCCTAATAGCTAAGGTCTTAGACTCGTACTCTGGCCTAATGGTTAAGGTCTTAACTCTTACTCTGGCCTACTGGTTAAGGTCTTAACACTTACTCTGGCATAATAGCTAAGGTCTTAGACTTGAACTCTGGCCTAATGGTTAAGGTCTTAACTCTTACTCTGGCCTAATAGCTAAGGTCTTAGACTCGTACTCTGGCCTACTGCTTAAGGTCTTAACTCTTACTTTGGCCTACTGGTTAAGGTCTTAACTCTTACTCTGGCCTAATAGCTAAGGTCTTAGACTCATACTCTGGCCTAATGGTTAAGGTCTCAACTCTTACTCTGTCCTAATAGCTAAGGTCTTAAACTCTTACTCTGGCCTACTGGTTAAGGTCTTAGACTCGTACTCTGGCCTAATGGTTAAGGTCTTAACTCTTACTCTGGCCTACTGGTTAAGGTCTTAGACTCGTACTCTGGCCTAATGGTTAAGGTCTCAACTCTTACTCTGGCCTAATAGCTAAGGTCTTAACTCTTACTCTGGCCTACTGGTTAAGGTCTTAACTCTTACTCTGGCCTAATACCTAAGGTCTTAGACTCGTACTCTGGCCTAATAGCTAAGGTATTAGACTTGTACACTGACCTAATGGTTAAGGTCTTAACTCTTACTCTGGCCTAATAGCTAAGGTCTTAACTCTTACTCTGGCCTACTGGTTAAGGTCTTATCTCTCACTCTGGCCTAATAGCTAAGGGCTTAGACTCATACTCTGGCCTAATAGCTAAGGTCTTAACACTTACTCTGCCCTAATAGCTAAGGTCTTAGACTCGTACTCTGGCCTTCTGGTTAAGGTCTTAACTCTTACTCTGGCCTACTGGTTAAGGTCTTAACTCTTACTCTGGCCTAATAGCTAAGGTCTTAACTCTTACTCTGGCCTACTGGTTAAGGTCTTAACTCTTACTCTGGCCTAATAGCTAAGGTCTTAACTCGTACTCTGGCCCAATAGCTAAGGTTTTAGAATCGTACTCTGGCCTAATGGTTAAGGTCTTAATTCTTACTCTGGCCTACTAGTTAAGGTCTTAACTCTTACTCTGGCCTAATAGCTAAGGTCTTAGACTCGTACTCTAGCCTAATGGTTAAGGTCTTAACTCTTACTCTGGCCTACTAGTTAAGGTCTTAACTCTTACTCTGGCCTAATAGCTAAGGTCTTAACTCTTACTCTGGCCTAATAGCTAAGGTCTTAGACTCGTGCTCTGGCCTAATAGCTAAGGTCTTAGAATCATACTCTGGCCTAATGGTTAAGGTCTTAACTCTTACTCTGGCCTACTAGTTAAGGTCTTAACTCTTACTCTGGCCTAATAGCTAAGGTCTTAACTCTTACTCCTGCCTAATAGCTAAGGTCTTAGACTCGTACTCTGGCCTAATGGATAAGGTCTTAACTCTTACTCTGGCCTACTGGTTAAGGTCTTAGACTCGTACTCTGGCCTAATGGTTAAGGTCTTAACTCTTACTCTGGCCTACTGGTTAAGGTCTTAGACTCGTACTCTGGCCTAATGGTTAAGGTCTCAACTCTTACTATGGCCTAATAGCTAAGGTCTTAACTCTTACTCTGGCCTAATAGCTAAGGTCTTAGACTCGTACTCTGACCTAATGGTTAAGGTCTTAACTCTTACTCTGGCCTACTGGTTAAGGTCTTAACTCTTACTCTGGCCTAATAGCTAAGGTCTTAGACTCGTACTCTGGCCTAATAGCTAAGGTCTTAGACTCGTACACTGACCTAATGGTTAAGGTCTTAACTCTTACTCTGGCCTAATAGCTAAGGTCTTAACTCTTACTCTGGCCTACTGGTTAAGGTCTTACCTCTTACTCTGGCCTAATAGCTAAGGGCTTAGACTCGTACTCTGGCCTAATAGCTATGGTCTTAACTCTTACTCTGGCCTAATAGCTAAGGTCTTAGACTCGTACACTGGCCTTCTGGTTAAGGTCTTAACTCTTACTCTGCCCTACTGGTTAAGGTCTTAACTCTTACTCTGGCCTAATAGCTAAGGTCTTAACTCTTACTCTGGCCTAATAGCTAAGGTCTTAGACTCATACTCTGACCTAATGGTTAAGGTCTTAACTCTTACTCTGGCCTACTGGTTAAGGTCTTAACTCTTACTCTGGCCTAATAGCTAAGGTCTTACACTCGTACTCTGGCCTAATGGTTAAGGTCTTAACTCTTAATCTGGCCTAATAGCTAAGGTCTTAACTCTTACTATGGCCTTCTTGTTAAGGTCTTAACTCTTACTCTGCCCTAATAGCTAAGGTCTTAGACTCGTACTCTGGCCTAATAGCTAAGGTCTTAACTCTTACTCTTGCCTAATAGCTAAGGTCTTAGACTCGTACTCTGGCCTACTGGTTAAGGTCTTAACTCTTACTCTGGCCTACTGGTCAAGGTCTCAACTCTTACTCTGGCCTAATAGCTAAGGTCTTAACTCTTACTCTGGCCTAATAGCTAAGGTCTTAGACTCGTGCTCTGGCCTAATAGCTAAGGTCTTAGAATCATACTCTGGCCTAATGGTTAAGGTCTTAACTCTTACTCTGGCCTAATAGCTAAGGTCTTAACTCTTACTCTGGCCTACTGGTTAAGGTCTTAGACTCGTACTCTGGCCTAATGGTTAAGGTCTTAACTCTTACTCTGGCCTACTGGTTAAGGTCTTAGACTCGTACTCTGGCCTAATGGTTAAGGTCTCAACTCTTACTCTGGCCTAATAGCTAACGTCTTAACTCTTACTCTGGCCTAATAGCTAAGGTCTTAGACTCGTACTCTGGCCTAATGGTTAAGGTCTTAACTCTTACTCTGGCCTACTGGTTAAGGTCTTAACTCTTACTCTGGCCTAATAGCTAAGGTCTTAGACTCGTACTCTGGCCTAATAGCTAAGGTCTTAGACTCGTACACTGACCTAATGGTTAAGGTCTTAACTCTTACTCTGGCCTACTGGTTAAGGTCTTACCTCTTACTCTGGCCTAATAGCTAAGGGCTTAGACTCGTACTCTGGCCTAATAGCTAAGGTGTTAACTCTTACTCTGGCCTAAAAGCTAAGGTCTTAACTCTTACTCTGGCCTAATAGCTAAGGTCTTACCTCTTACTCTGGCCTAATAGCTAAGGTCTTACACTCGTACTCTGGCCTAATGGTTAAGGTCTTAACTCTTACTCTGGCCTAATAGCTAAGGTCTTAACTCTTACTCTGGCCTACTGGTTAAGGTCTTAACTCTTACTCTGCCTTAATAGCAAAGGTCTTAGACTCGTAATCTGGTCTAATAGCTAAGGTCTTAACTCTTAATCTGGCCTAGTAGCTAAGGTCTTAGACTCGTACTCTGGCCTACTGTTTAAGGTCTTAACTTTTACTCTGGCCTAATCGCTAAGGTCTCAACTCTTACTCTGTCCTAATAGCTAAGGTCTTAACTCTTACTCTGGCCTAATAGCTAAGATCTTAGACTCGTACTCTGGCCTAATGGTTAAGGTCTTAACTCTTACTCTGGCCTACTGGTTAAGGTCTTAACTCTTACTCTGGCCTAATAGCTAAGGTCTTACACTCGTACTCTGGCCTAATGGTTAAGGTCTTAACTCTTAATCTGGCCTAATAGCTAAGGTCTTAACTCTTACTATGGCCTTCTTGTTAAGGTCTTAACTCTTACTCTGCCCTAATAGCTAAGGTCTTAGACTCGTACTCTGGCCTAATAGCTAAGGTCTTAACTCTTACTCTTGCCTAATAGCTAAGGTCTTAGACTCGTACTCTGGCCTACTGGTTAAGGTCTTAACTCTTACTCTGGCCTACTGGTCAAGGTCTCAACTCTTACTCTGGCCTAATAGCTAAGGTCTTAACTCTTACTCTGGCCTAATAGCTAAGGTCTTAGACTCGTGCTCTGGCCTAATAGCTAAGGTCTTAGAATCATACTCTGGCCTAATGGTTAAGGTCTTAACTCTTACTCTGGCCTAATAGCTAAGGTCTTAACTCTTACTCTGGCCTACTGGTTAAGGTCTTAGACTCGTACTCTGGCCTAATGGTTAAGGTCTTAACTCTTACTCTGGCCTACTGGTTAAGGTCTTAGACTCGTACTCTGGCCTAATGGTTAAGGTCTCAACTCTTACTCTGGCCTAATAGCTAACGTCTTAACTCTTACTCTGGCCTAATAGCTAAGGTCTTAGACTCGTACTCTGGCCTAATGGTTAAGGTCTTAACTCTTACTCTGGCCTACTGGTTAAGGTCTTAACTCTTACTCTGGCCTAATAGCTAAGGTCTTAGACTCGTACTCTGGCCTAATAGCTAAGGTCTTAGACTCGTACACTGACCTAATGGTTAAGGTCTTAACTCTTACTCTGGCCTACTGGTTAAGGTCTTACCTCTTACTCTGGCCTAATAGCTAAGGGCTTAGACTCGTACTCTGGCCTAATAGCTAAGGTGTTAACTCTTACTCTGGCCTAAAAGCTAAGGTCTTAACTCTTACTCTGGCCTAATAGCTAAGGTCTTACCTCTTACTCTGGCCTAATAGCTAAGGTCTTACACTCGTACTCTGGCCTAATGGTTAAGGTCTTAACTCTTACTCTGGCCTAATAGCTAAGGTCTTAACTCTTACTCTGGCCTACTGGTTAAGGTCTTAACTCTTACTCTGCCTTAATAGCAAAGGTCTTAGACTCGTAATCTGGTCTAATAGCTAAGGTCTTAACTCTTAATCTGGCCTAGTAGCTAAGGTCTTAGACTCGTACTCTGGCCTACTGTTTAAGGTCTTAACTTTTACTCTGGCCTAATCGCTAAGGTCTCAACTCTTACTCTGTCCTAATAGCTAAGGTCTTAACTCTTACTCTGGCCTAATAGCTAAGATCTTAGACTCGTACTCTGGCCTAATGGTTAAGGTCTTAACTCTTACTCTGGCCTACTGGTTAAGGTCTTAACACTTACTCTGGCTTAATAGCTAAGGTCTTAGACTTGAACTCTGGCCTAATGGTTAAGGTCTTAACTCTTACTCTGGCCTAATAGCTAAGGTCTTAGACTCGTACTCTGGCCTACTGCTTAAGGTCTTAACTCTTACTTTGGCCTACTGGTTAAGGTCTTAACTCTTACTCTGGCCTAATAGCTAAGGTCTTAGACTCATACTCTGGCCTAATGGTTAAGGTCTCAACTCTTACTCTGTCCTAATAGCTAAGGTCTTAAACTCTTACTCTGGCCTACTGGTTAAGGTCTTAGACTCGTACTCTGGCCTAATGGTTAAGGTCTTAACTCTTACTCTGGCCTACTGGTTAAGGTCTTAACACTTACTCTGGCTTAATAGCTAAGGTCTTAGACTTGTACTCTGTCCTAATGGTTAAGGTCTTAACTCTTACTCTGGCCTAATAGCTAAGGTCTTAGACTTGTACTCTGGCCTACTGCTTAAGGTCTTAACTGTTACTTTGGCCTACTGGTTAAGGTCTTAACTCTTACTCTGGCCTAATAGCTAAGGTCTTAGACTCATACTCTGGCCTAATGGTTAAGGTCTCAACTCTTACTCTGTCCTAATAGCTAAGGTCTTAAACTCTTACTCTGGCCTACTGGTTAAGGTCTTAGACTCGTACTCTGGCCTAATGGTTAAGGTCTTAACTCTTACTCTGGCCTACTGGTTAAGGTCTTAGACTCGTACTCTGGCCTAATGGTTAAGGTCTCAACTCTTACTCTGGCCTAATAGCTAAGGTCTTAACTCTTACTCTGGCCTAATAGCTAAGGTTTTAGACTCGTAATCTGGCCTAATAGTTAAGGTCTTAACTCTTACTCTGGCCTACTGGTTAAGGTTTTAACTCTTACTCTGGCCTAATAGCTAAGGTCTTAGACTCGTACTCTGGCCTAATAGCTAAAGTCTTAGACTCGTACTCTGACCTAATGGTTAAGGTCTTAACTCTTACACTGACCTAATGGTTAAGGTCTTAACTCTTACTCTGGCCTAATAGCTAAGGTCTTAATTCTTACTCTGGCCTACTGGTTAAGGTCTTACCTCTTACTCTGGCCTACTGGTTAAGGTCTTAACTCTTACTCTGGCCTAATAGCTAAGGTCTTAACTCTTACTCTGGCCTAATAGCTAAGGTCTTAACTCTTACTCTGGCCTAATAGCTAAGGTCTTACACTCGTACTCTGGCCTAATGGTTAAGGTCTTAACTCTTACTCTGGCATTATAGCTAAGGTCTTAACTTTTACTCTGGCCTACTGGTTAAGGTCTTAACTCGTACTCTGCCCTAATAGCTAAGGTCTTAGACCCGTACTCTGGCCTAATAGCTAAGGTCTTAACTCTTACTCTTGCCTAATAGCTAAGGTCTTAGACTCGTACTCTGGCCTACTGGTTAAGGTCTTAACTCTTACTCTGGCCTAATAGCTAAGGTCTTAGACTCGTACTCTGGCCTAATGGTTAAGGTCTTAACTCTTACTCTGGCCTACTGGTTAAGGTCTTAACTCTTACTCTGGCATAATAGCTAAGGTCTTAAATTTACTCTGGCCTACTGGTTAAGGTCTTAACTCTTACTCTGCCCTAATAGCTAAGGTCATAGACTCGTACTCTGGCCTAATAGCTAAGGTCTTAACTCTTACTCTTGCCTAATAGCTAAGGTCTTAGACTCGTACTCTGGCCTACTGGTTAAGGTCTTAACTCTTACTGTGGCCTACTGGTCAAGGTCTCAACTCTTACTCTGGCCTAATAGCTAAGGTCTTAACTCTTACTCTGGCCTAATAGCTAAGGTCTTAGACTCGTACTCTGGCCTAATGGTTAAGGTCTTAACTCTTACTCTGGCCTACTGGTTAAGGTCTTAACTCTTACTCTGGCCTAATAGCTAAGGTCTTAGACTCGTACTCTGGCCTAATGGTTAAGGTCTTAACTCTTACTCTGGCCTAATAGCTAAGGTCTTAACTCTTACTCTGGCCTAATAGCTAAGGTCTTAGACTCGTACTCTAGCCTAATGGTTAAGGTCTTAACTCTTACTCTGGCCTACTAGGTAAGGTCTTAACTCTTACTCTGGCCTAATAGCTAAGGTCTTAACTCTTACTCTGGCCTAATAGCTAAGGTCTTAGACTCGTGCTCTGGCCTAATAGCTAAGGTCTTAGAATCATACTCTGGCCTAATGGTTAAGGTCTTAACTCTTACTCTGGCCTACTAGTTAAGGTCTTAACTCTTACTCTGGCCTAATAGCTAAGGTCTTAACTCTTACTCCTGCCTAATAGCTAAGGTCTTAGACTCGTACTCTGGCCTAATGGATAAGGTCTTAACTCTTACTCTGGCCTACTGGTTAAGGTCTTAGACTCGTACTCTGGCCTAATGGTTAAGGTCTTAACTCTTACTCTGGCCTACTGGTTAAGGTCTTAGACTCGTACTCTGGCCTAATGGTTAAGGTCTCAACTCTTACTATGGCCTAATAGCTAAGGTCTTAACTCTTACTCTGGCCTAATAGCTAAGGTCTTAGACTCGTACTCTGGCCTAATGGTTAAGGTCTTAACTCTTACTCTGGCCTACTGGTTAAGGTCTTAACTCTTACTCTGGCCTAATAGCTAAGGTCTTAGACTCGTACTCTGGCCTAATAGCTAAGGTCTTAGACTCGTACACTGACCTAATGGTTAAGGTCTTACCTCTTACTCTGGCCTAATAGCTAAGGGCTTAGACTCGTACTCTGGCCTAATAGCTAAGGTCTTAACTCTTACTCTGGCCTAATAGCTAAGGTCTTAGACTCGTACACTGGCCTTCTGGTTAAGGTCTTAACTCTTACTCTGCCCTACTGGTTAAGGTCTTAACTCTTACTCTGGCCTAATAGCTAAGGTCTTAACTCTTACTCTGGCCCAATAGCTAAGGTCTTAGACTCATACTCTGACCTAATGGTTAAGGTCTTAACTCTTACTCTGGCCTACTGGTTAAGGTCTTAACTCTTACTCTGGCCTAATAGCTAAGGTCTTACACTCGTACTCTGGCCTAATGGTTAAGGTCTTAACTCTTACTCTGGCCTAATAGCTAAGGTCTTAACTCTTACTCTGGCCTTCCGGTTAAGGTCTTAACTCTTACTCTGCCCTAATAGCTAAGGTCTTAGACTGGTACTCTGGCCTAATAGCTAAGGTCTTAACTCTTACTCTTGCCTAATAGCTAAGGTCTTAGACTCGTACTCTGGCCTACTGGTTAAGGTCTTAACTCTTACTCTGGCCTACTGGTCAAGGTCTCAACTCTTACTCTGGCCTAATAGCTAAGGTCTTAACTCTTACTCTGGCCTAATAGCTAAGGTCTTAGACTCGTGCTCTGGCCTAATAGCTAAGGTCTTAGAATCATACTCTGGCCTAATGGTTAAGGTCTTAACTCTTACTCTGGCCTACTAGTTAAGGTCTTAACTCTTACTCTGGCCTAATAGCTAAGGTCTTAACTCTTACTCCTGCCTAATAGCTAAGGTCTTAGACTCGTACTCTGGCCTAATGGTTAAGGTCTTAACTCTTACTCTGGCCTACTGGTTAAAGTCTTAGACTCATACTCTGGCCTAATGGTTAAGGTCTTAACTCTTACTCTGGCCTACTGGTTAAGGTCTTAGACTCGTACTCTGGCCTAATGGTTAAGGTCTCAACTCTTACTCTGGCCTAATAGCTAACGTCTTAACTCTTACTCTGGCCTAATAGCTAAGGTCTTAGACTCGTACTCTGGCCTAATGGTTAAGGTCTTAACTCTTACTCTGGCCTACTGGTTAAGGTCTTAACTCTTACTCTGGCCTAATAGCTAAGGTCTTAGACTCGTACTCTGGCCTAATAGCTAAGGTCTTAGACTCGTACACTGACCTAATGGTTAAGGTCTTAACTCTTACTCTGGCCTAATAGCTAAGGTCTTAACTCTTACTCTGGCCTACTGGTTAAGGTCTTACCTCTTACTCTGGCCTAATAGCTAAGGGCTTAGACTCGTACTCTGGCCTAATAGCTAAGGTCTTAACTCTTACTCTGGCCTAATAGCTAAGGTCTTAGACTCGTACTCTGGCCTTCTGGTTAAGGTCTTAACTCTTACTCTGCCCTACTGGTTAAGGTCTTAACTCTTACTCTGGCCTAATAGCTAAGGTCTTAACTCTTACTCTGGCCTAATAGCTAAGGTCTTAGACTCATACTCTGACCTAATGGTTAAGGTCTTAACTCTTACTCTGGCCTACTGGTTAAGGTCTTAACTCTTACTCTGGCCTAATAGCTAAGGTCTTACACTCGTACTCTGGCCTGATGGTTAAGGTCTTAACTCTTACTCTGGCCTAATAGCTAAGGTCTTAACTCTTACTCTGGCCTACTGGTTAAGGTCTTAACTCTTACTCTGCCCTAATAGCTAAGGTCTTAGACTCGTACTCTGGCCTAATAGCTAAGGTCTTAACTCTTACTCTTGCCTAATAGCTAAGGTCTTAGACTCGTACTCTGGCCTACTGGTTAAGGTCTTAACTCTTACTCTGGCCTACTGGTCAAAGTCTCAACTCTTACTCTGGCCTAATAGCTACGGTCTTAACTCTTACTCTGGCCTAATAGCTAAGGTCTTAGACTCGTACTCTGGCCTAATGGTTAAGGTCTTAACTCTTACTCTGGCCTACTGGTTAAGGTCTTAACTCTTACTCTGGTCTAATAGCTAAGGTCTTAGACTCGTACTCTGGCCTAATTGTTAAGGTCTTAACTCTTACTCTGGCCTACTGGTTAAGGTCTTAACTCTTACTCTGGCCTAATAGCTAAGGTCTTAACTCTTATTCTGGCCTAATAGCAAAGGTCTTAGACTCGTAATCTGGTCTAATAGCTAAGGTCTTAACTCTTAATCTGGCCTAGTAGCTAAGGTCTTAGACTCGTACTCTGGCCTACTGTTTAAGGTCTTAACTTTTACTCTGGCCTAATCGCTAAGGTCTCAACTCTTACTCTGTCCTAATAGCTAAGGTCTTAACTTTTACTCTGGCCTAATAGCTAAGGTCTTAGACTCGTACTCTGGCCTAATGGTTAAGGTCTTAACTCTTACTCTGGCCTACTGGTTAAGGTCTTAACACTTACTCTGGCTTAATAGCTAATGTCTTAGACTTGTACTCTGTCCTAATGGTTAAGGTCTTAACTCTTACTCTGGCCTAATAGCTAAGGTCTTAGACTTGTACTCTGGCCTACTGCTTAAGGTCTTAACTCTTACTTTGGCCTACTGGTTAAGGTCTTAACTCTTACTCTGGCCTAATAGCTAAGGTCTTAGACTCATACTCTGGCCTAATGGTTAAGGTCTCAACTCTTACTCTGTCCTAATAGCTAAGGTCTTAAACTCTTACTCTGGCCTACTGGTTAAGGTCTTAGACTCGTACTCTGGCCTAATAGCTAAGGTCTTAACTCTTACTCTGGCCTAATAGCTAAGGTCTTAGACTCGTACTCTGGCCTTCTGGTTAAGGTCTTAACTCTTACTCTGCCCTACTGGTTAAGGTCTTAACTCTTACTCTGGCCTAATAGCTAAGGTCTTAACTCTTACTCTGGCCTAATAGCTAAGGTCTTAGACTCATACTCTGACCTAATGGTTTAGGTCTTAACTCTTACTCTGGCCTACTGGTTAAGGTCTTAACTCTTACTCTGGCCTAATAGCTAAGGTCTTACACTCGTACTCTGGCCTGATGGTTAAGGTCTCAACTCTTACTCTGGCCTAATAGCTAAGGTCTTAACTCTTACTCTGGCCTACTGGTTAAGGTCTTAACTCTTACTCTGCCCTAATAGCTAAGGTCTTAGACTCGTACTCTGGCCTAATAGCTAAGGTCTTAACTCTTACTCTTGCCTAATAGCTAAGGTCTTAGACTCGTACTCTGGCCTACTGGTTAAGGTCTTAACTCTTACTCTGGCCTACTGGTCAAAGTCTCAACTCTTACTCTGGCCTAATAGCTACGGTCTTAACTCTTACTCTGGCCTAATAGCTAAGGTCTTAGACTCGTACTCTGGCCTAATGGTTAAGGTCTTAACTCTTACTCTGGCCTACTGGTTAAGGTCTTAACTCTTACTCTGGTCTAATAGCTAAGGTCTTAGACTCGTACTATGTCCTAATTGTTAAGGTCTTAACTCTTACTCTGGCCTACTGGTTAAGGTCTTAACTCTTACTCTGGCCTAATAGCTAAGGTCTTAACTCTTACTCTGGCCTAATAGCAAAGGTCTTAGACTCGTAATCTGGTCTAATAGCTAAGGTCTTAACTCTTAATCTGGCCTAGTAGCTAAGGTCTTAGACTCGTACTCTGGCCTACTGTTTAAGGTCTTAACTTTTACTCGGGCCTAATCGCTAAGGTCTCAACTCTTACTCTGTCCTAATAGCTAAGGTCTTAACTTTTACTCTGGCCTAATAGCTAAGGTCTTAGACTCGTTCTCTGGCCTAATGGTTAAGGTCTTAACTCTTACTCTGGCCTACTGGTTAAGGTCTTAACACTTACTCTGGCTTAATAGCTAAGGTCTTAGACTTGTACTCTGTCCTAATGGTTAAGGTCTTAACTCTTACTCTGGCCTAATAGCTAAGGTCTTAGACTTGTACTCTGGCCTACTGCTTAAGGTCTTAACTCTTACTTTGGCCTACTGGTTAAGGTCTTAACTCTTACTCTGGCCTAATAGCTAAGGTCTTAGACTCATACTCTGGCCTAATGGTTAAGGTCTCAACTCTTACTCTGTCCTAATAGCTAAGGTCTTAAACTCTTACTCTGGCCTACTGGTTAAGGTCTTAGACTCGTACTCTGGCCTAATGGTTAAGGTCTTAACTCTTACTCTGGCCTACTGGTTAAGGTCTTAGACTCGTACTCTGGCCTAATGGTTAAGGTCTCAACTCTTACTCTGGCCTAATAGCTAAGGTCTTAACTCTTACTCTGGCCTAATAGCTAAGGTTTTAGACTCGTAATCTGGCCTAATGGTTAAGGTCTTAACTCTTACTCTGGCCTAATAGCTAAGGTCTTAATTCTTACTCTGGCCTACTGGTTAAGGTCTTACCTCTTACTCTGGCCTACTGGTTAAGGTCTTAACTCTTACTCTGGCCTAATAGCTAAGGTCTTAACTCTTACTCTGGCCTAATAGCTAAGGTCTTAACTCTTACTCTGGCCTAATAGCTAAGGTCTTACACTCGTACTCTGGCCTAATGGTTAAGGTCTTAACTCTTACTCTGGCATTATAGCTAAGGTCTTAACTTTTACTCAGGCCTACTGGTTAAGGTCTTAACTCGTACTCTGCCCTAATAGCTAAGGTCTTAGACCTGTACTCTGGCCTAATAGCTAAGGTCTTAACTCTTACTCTTGCCTAATAGCTAAGGTCTTAGACTCGTACTCTGGCCTACTGGTTAAGGTCTTAACTCTTACTCTGGCCTAATAGCTAAGGTCTTAGACTCGTACTCTGGCCTAATGGTTAAGGTCTTAACTCTTACTCTGGCCTACTGGTTAAGGTCTTAACTCTTACTCTGGCATAATAGCTAAGGTCTTAAATTTACTCTGGCCTACTGGTTAAGGTCTTAACTCTTACTCTGCCCTAATAGCTAAGGTCTTAGACTTGTACTCTGGCCTAATAGCTAAGGTCTTAACTCTTACTCTTGCCTAATAGCTAAGGTCTTAGACTCGTACTCTGGCCTACTGGTTAAGGTCTTAACTCTTACTGTGGCCTACTGGTCAAGGTCTCAACTCTTACTCTGGCCTAATAGCTAAGGTCTTAACTCTTACTCTGGCCTAATAGCTAAGGTCTTAGACTCGTACTCTGGCCTAATGGTTAAGGTCTTAACTCTTACTCTGGCCTACTGGTTAAGGTCTTAACTCTTACTCTGGCCTAATAGCTAAGGTCTTAGACTCGTACTCTGGCCTAATGGTTAAGGTCTTAACTCTTACTCTGGCCTAATAGCTAAGGTCTTAACTCTTACTCTGGCCTAATAGCTAAGGTCTTAGACTCGTACTCTGGCCTAATGGTTAAGGTCTTAATTCTTACTCTGGCCTACTGGTTAAGGTCTTAACTCTTACTCTGACCTAATAGCTAAGGTCTTAGACTCGTACTCTGGCCTAGTAGCTAAGGTCTTAGATTTGTACTCTGGCCTAATGGTTAAGGTCTTAACTCTTTCTCTGGACTAATAGCTAAGGTCTTAACTCTTACTCTGGCCTACTGGTTAAGGTCTTAACTCTTACTCTGGCCTAATAGCTAAGGTCTTATCTCTTACTCTGGCCTAATAGCTAAGGTCTTAGACTCGTACTCTGGCCTAATGGTTAAGGTCTTAACTCTTACTCTGGCCTACTGGTTAAGGTCTTAACTCTTACTCTGGCCTAATAGCTATGGTCTTAGACTCGTACTCTGGCCTACTGGTTAAGGTCTTAACTCTTACTCTGGCCTAATAGCTAAGGTCTTAACTCTTACTCCTGCCTAATAGCTAAGGTCTTAGACTCGTACTCTGGCCTAATGGTTAAGGTCTTAACTCTTACTCTGGCCTACTGGTTAAGGTCTTAGACTCGTACTCTGGCCTAATAGCTAAGGTCTTAACTCTTACTCTGGCCTAATAGCTAAAGTCTTAGACTCATACTCTGGCCTACTGGTTAAGGTCTTAACTCTTACTCTGGCCTACTGGTTAAGGTCTTAACTCTTACTCTGGCCTAATAGCTAAGGTCTTAGACTCGTACTCTGGCCTAATAGATAAGGTCTTAGACTCGTACACTGACCTAATGGTTAAGGTCTTAACTCTTACTCTGGCCTAATAGCTAAGGTCTTAACTCTTACTCTGGCCTACTGGTTAAGGTCTTACCTCTTACTCTGGCCTAATAGCTAAGGGCTTAGACTCGTACTCTGGCCTAATAGCTAAGGTCTTAACTCTTATTCTGGCCTAATAGCTAAGGTCTTAGACTCGTACTCTGGCCTTCTGGTTAAGGTCTTAACTCTTACTCTGCCCTACTGGTTAAGGTCTTAACTCTTACTCTGGCCTAATAGCTAAGGTCTTAACTCTTACTCTGGCCTAATAGCTAAGGTCTTAGACTCATACTCTGACCTAATGATTAAGGTCTTAACTCTTACTCTGGCCTACTGGTTAAGGTCTTAACTCTCACTCTGGCCTAATAGCTAAGGTCTTACACTCGTACTCTGGCCTAATGGTTAAGGTCTTAACTCTTACTCTGGCCTAATAGCTATGGTCTTAACTCTTACTCTGGCCTACTGGTTAAGGTCTTAACTCTTACTCTGCCCTAATAGCTAAGGTCTTAGACTCGTACTCTGGCCTAATAGCTAAGGTCTTAACTCTTACTCTGGCCTACTGGTCAAGGTCTCAACTCTTACTCTGGCCTAATAGCTACGGTCTTAACTCTTACTCTGGCCTAATAGCTAAGGTCTTAGACTCGTACTCTGGCCTAATGGTTAAGGTCTTAACTCTTACTCTGGCCTACTGGTTAAGGTCTTAACTCTTACTCTTGTCTAATAGCTAAGGTCTTAGACTCGTACTCTGGCCTAATGGTTAAGGTCTTAACTCTTACTCTGGCCTACTGGTTAAGGTCTTAACTCTTACTCTGGCCTAATATCTAAGGTCTTAACTCTTACTCTGGCCTAATAGCAAAGGTCTTAGACTCATAATCTGGTCTAATAGCTAAGGTCTTAACTCTTAATCTGGCCTAGTAGCTAAGGTCTTAGACTCGTACTATGGCCTACAGGTTAAGGTCTTAACTCTTACTCTGGCCTACTGGTTAAGGTCTTAACTCTTACTCTGGCCTAATAGCTAAGGTCTTAGACTCGTACTCTGGCCTAGTAGCTAAGGTCTTAGACTCGTACTCTGGCCTGATAGCTAAGGTCTTAGACCCGTACTCTGGCCTAATGGTTAAGGTCTTACCTCTTACTCTGGCCTACTGGTTAAGGTCTTAACTGTTACTCTGGCCTAATAGCTAAGGTCTTAACTCTTACTCTGGCCTAATAGCTAAGGTCTTAGACTCGTACTCTGGCCTACTGTTTAAGGTCTTAACTCTTACTCTGGCCTAATCGCTAAGGTCTCAACTCTTACTCTGTCCTAATAGATAAGGTCTTAACTCTTACTCTGGCCTAATAGCTAAGGTCTTAGTCTCGTACTCTGGCCTAATGGTTAAGGTCTTAACTCTTACTCTGGCCTACTGGTTAAGGTCTTAACACTTACTCTGGCTTAATAGCTAAGGTCTTAGACTTGTACTCTGACCTAATGGTTAAGGCCTTAACTCTTACTCTGGCCTAATAGCTAAGGTCTTAGACTCGTACTCTGGCCTACTGCTTAAGGTCTTAACTCTTACTTTGGCCTACTGGTTAAGGTCTTAACTCTTACTCTGGCCTAATAGCTAAGGTCTTAGACTCATACTCTGGCCTAATGGTTAAGGTCTCAACTCTTACTCTGTCCTAATAGCTAAGGTCTTAAACTCTTACTCTGGCCTACTGGTTAAGGTCTTAGACTCGTACTCTGGCCTAATGGTTAAGGTCTTAACTCTTACTCTGGCCTACTGGTTAAGGTCTTAGACTCGTACTCTGGCCTAATGGTTAAGGTCTCAACTCTTACTCTGGCCTAATAGCTAAGGTCTTAACTCTTACTCTGGCCTAATAGCTAAGGTTTTAGACTCGTAATCTGGCCTAATGGTTAAGGTCTTAACTCTTACTCTGGCCTACTGGTTAAGGTTTTAACTCTTACTCTGGCCTAATAGCTAAGGTCTTAGACTCGTACTCTGACCTAATGGTTAAGGTCTTAAATCTTACACTGACCTAATGGTTAAGGTCTTAACTCTTACTCTGGCCTAATGGCTAAGGTCTTAACTCTTACTCTGGCCTACTGGTTGAGGTCTTACCTCTTACTCTGGCCTACTGGTTAAGGTCTTAACTCTTACTCTGGCCTAATAGCTAAGGTCGTAACTCTTACTCTGGCCTAATAGCTAAGGTCTTACACTCGTACTCTGGCCTAATGGTTAAGGTCCTAACTCTTACTCTGGCATAATAGCTAAGGTCTTAACTTTTACTCTGGCCTACTGGTTAAGGTCTTAACTCTTACTCTGCCCTAATAGCTAAGGTCTTAGACTCGTACTCTGGCCTAATAGCTAAGGTCTTAACTCTTACTCTTGCCTAATAGCTAAGGTCTTAGACTCGTACTCTGGCCTACTGGTTAAGGTCTTAACTCTTACTCTGGCCTACTGGTCAAGGTCTCAACTCTTACTCTGGCCTAATAGCTAAGGTCTTAACTCTTACTCTGGCCTAATAGCTACAGTCTTAGACTCGTACTCTGGCCTAATGGTTAAGGTCTTAACTCTTACTCTGGCCTACTGGTTAAGGTCTTAACTCTTACTCTGGCCTAATAGCTAAGGTCTTAGACTCGTACTCTGGCCTAATGGTTAAGGTCTTAACTCTTACTCTGGCCTAATAGCTAAGGTCTTAACTCTTACTCTGGCCTAATAGCTAAGGTCTTAGACTCGTACTCTGGCCTAATGGTTAAGGTCTTAACTCTTACTCTGGCCTACTGGTTAAGGTCTTAACGCTTACTCTGACCTAATAGCTAAGGTCTTAGACTCGTACTCTGGCCTAGTAGCTAAGGTCTTAGATTCGTACTCTGGCCTAATGGTTAAGGTCTTAACTCTTACTCTGGCCTACTGGTTAAGGTCTTAGACTCGTACTCTGGCCTAATGGTTAAGGTCTCAACTCTTACTCTGGCCTAATAGCTAAGGTCTTAACTCTTACTCTGGCCTAATAGCTAAGGTCTTAGACTCGTACTCTGGCCTAATGGTTAAGGTCTTAACTCTTACTCTGGCCTACTGGTTAAGGTCTTAACTCTTACTCTGGCCTAATAGCTAAGGTCTTAGACTCGTACTCTGGCCTAATAGCTAAGGTCTTAGACTCGTACACTGACCTAATGGTTAAGGTCTTAACTCTTACTCTGGCCTAATAGCTAAGGTCTTAACTCTTACTCTGGCCTACTGGTTAAGGTCTTATCTCTCACTCTGGCCTAATAGCTAAGGGCTTAGACTCATACTCTGGCCTAATAGCTAAGGTCTTAACACTTACTCTGCCCTAATAGCTAAGGTCTTAGACTCGTACTCTGGCCTTCTGGTTAAGGTCTTAACTCTTACTCTGGCCTACTGGTTAAGGTCTTAACTCTTACTCTGGCCTAATAGCTAAGGTCTTAACTCTTACTCTGGCCTACTGGTTAAGGTCTTAACTCTTACTCTGGCCTAATAGCTAAGGTCTTAACTCGTACTCTGGCCTAATAGCTAAGGTTTTAGAATCGTACTCTGGCCTAATGGTTAAGGTCTTAATTCTTACTCTGGCCTACTAGTTAAGGTCTTAACTCTTACTCTGGCCTAATAGCTAAGGTCTTAGACTCGTACTCTAGCCTAATGGTTAAGGTCTTAACTCTTACTCTGGCCTACTAGTTAAGGTCTTAACTCTTACTCTGGCCTAATAGCTAAGGTCTTAACTCTTACTCTGGCCTAATAGCTAAGGTCTTAGACTCGTGCTCTGGCCTAATAGCTAAGGTCTTAGAATCATACTCTGGCCTAATGGTTAAGGTCTTAACTCTTACTCTGTCCTACTAGTTAAGGTCTTAACTCTTACTCTGGCCTAATAGCTAAGGTCTTAACTCTTACTCCTGCCTAATAGCTAAGGTCTTAGACTCGTACTCTGGCCTAATGGATAAGGTCTTAACTCTTACTCTGGCCTACTGGTTAAGGTCTTAGACTCGTACTCTGGCCTAATGGTTAAGGTCTTAACTCTTACTCTGGCCTACTGGTTAAGGTCTTAGACTCGTACTCTGGCCTACTGGTCAAGGTCTCAACTCTTACTCTGGCCTAATAGCTAAGGTCTTAACTCTTACTCTGGCCTAATAGCTAAGGTCTTAGACTCGTACTCTGGCCTAATGGTTAAGGTCTTAACTCTTACTCTGGCCTACTGGTTAAGGTCTTAACTCTTACTCTGGCCTAATAGCTAAGGTCTTAGACTCGTACTCTGGCCTAATGGTTAAGGTCTTAACTCTTACTCTGGCCTAATAGCTAAGGTCTTAACTCTTACTCTGGTCTAATAGCTAAGGTCTTAGACTCGTACTCTGGCCTAATGGTTAAGGTCTTAATTCTTACTCTGGCCTACTGGTTAAGGTCTTAACTCTTACTCTGACCTAATAGCTAAGGTCTTAGACTCGTACTCTGGCCTAGTAGCTAAGGTCTTAGATTCGTACTCTGGCCTAATGGTTAAGGTCTTAACTCTTTCTCTGGACTAATAGCTAAGGTCTTAACTCTTACTCTGGCCTACTGGTTAAGGTCTTAACTCTTACTCTGGCCTAATAGCTAAGGTCTTATCTCTTACTCTGGCCTAATAGCTAAGGTCTTAGACTCGTACTCTGGCCTAATGGTTAAGGTCTTAACTCTTACTCTGGCCTACTGGTTAAGGTCTTAACTCTTACTCTGGCCTAATAGCTATGGTCTTAGACTCGTACTCTGGCCTACTGGTTAAGGTCTTAACTCTTACTCTGGCCTAATAGCTAAGGTCTTAATTCTTACTCCTGCCTAATAGCTAAGGTCTTAGACTCGTACTCTGGCCTAATGGTAAAGGTCTTAACTCTTACTCTGGCCTACTGGTTAAGGTCTTAGACTCGTACTCTGGCCTAATAGCTAAGGTCTTAACTCTTACTCTGGCCTCATAGCTAAAGTCTTAGACTCATACTCTGGCCTACTGGTTAAGGTCTTAACTCTTACTCTGGCCTACTGGTTTAGGTCTTAACTCTTACTCTGGCCTAATAGCTAAGGTCTTAGACTCGTACTCTGGCCTAATAGATAAGGACTTAGACTCGTACACTGACCTAATGGTTAAGGTCTTAACTCTTACTCTGGCCTAATAGCTAAGGTCTTAACTCTTACTCTGGCCTACTGGTTAAGGTCTTACCTCTTACTCTGGCCTAATAGCTAAGGGCTTAGACTCGTACTCTGGCCTAATAGCTAAGGTCTTAACTCTTACTCTGGCCTAATAGCTAAGGTCTTAGACTCGTACTCTGGCCTTCTGGTTAAGGTCTTAACTCTTACTCTGCCCTACTGGTTAAGGTCTTAACTCTTACTCTGGCCTAATAGCTAAGGTCTTAACTCTTACTCTGGCCTAATAGCTAAGGTCTTAACTCTTACTCTGGCCTAATAGCTAATGTCTTAGACTCATACTCTGACCTAATGGTTAAGGTCTTAACTCTTACTCTGGCCTACTGGTTAAGGTCTTAACTCTCACTCTGGCCTAATAGCTAAGGTCTTACACTCGTACTCTGGCCTAATGGTTAAGGTCTTAACTCTTACTCTGGCCTAATAGCTATGGTCTTAACTCTTACTCTGGCCTACTGGTTAAGGTCTTAACTCTTACTCTGCCCTAATAGCTAAAGTCTTAGACTCGTACTCTGGCCTAATAGCTAAGGTCTTAACTCTTACTCTGGCCTACTGGTCAAGGTCTCAACTCTTACTCTGGCCTAATAGCTACGGTCTTAACTCTTACTCTGGCCTAATAGCTAAGGTCTTAGACTCGTACTCTGGCCTAATGGTTAAGGTCTTAACTCTTACTCTGGCCTACTGGTTAAGGTCTTAACTCTTACTCTGGTCTAATAGCTAAGGTCTTAGACTCGTACTCTGGCCTAATGGTTAAGGTCTTAACTCTTACTCTGGCCTACTGGTTAAGGTCTTAACTCTTACTCTGGCCTAATAGCTAAGGTCTTAACTCTTACTCTGGCCTAATAGCAAAGGTCTTAGACTCATAATCTGGTCTAATAGCTAAGGTCTTAACTCTTAATCTGGCCTAGTAGCTAAGGTCTTAGACTCGTACTATGGCCTACAGGTTAAGGTCTTAACTCTTACTCTGGCCTACTTGTTAAGGTCTTAACTCTTACTCTGGCCTAATAGCTAAGGTCTTAGACTCGTAATCTGGTCTAATAGCTAAGGTCTTAACTCTTAATCTGGCCTAGTAGCTAAGGTCTTAGACTCGTACTCTGGCCTACTGTTTAAGGTCTTAACTTTTACTCTGGCCTAATCGCTAAGGTCTCAACTCTTACTCTGTCCTCATATTTAAGGTCTTAACTCTTACTCTGGCCTAATAGCTAAGGTCTTAGACTCGTACTCTGGCCTAATGGTTAAGGTCTTAACTCTTACTCTGGCCTACTGGTTAAGGTCTTAACACTTACTCTGGCATAATAGCTAAGGTCTTAGACTTGAACTCTGGCCTAATGGTTAAGGTCTTAACTCTTACTCTGGCCTAATAGCTAAGGTCTTAGACTCGTACTCTGGCCTACTGCTTAAGGTCTTAACTCTTACTTTGGCCTACTGGTTAAGGTCTTAACTCTTACTCTGGCCTAATAGCTAAGGTCTTAGACTCATACTCTGGCCTAATGGTTAAGGTCTCAACTCTTACTCTGTCCTAATAGCTAAGGTCTTAAACTCTTACTCTGGCCTACTGGTTAAGGTCTTAGACTCGTACTCTGGCCTAATGGTTAAGGTCTTAACTCTTACTCTGGCCTACTGGTTAAGGTCTTAGACTCGTACTCTGGCCTAATGGTTAAGGTCTCAACTCTTACTCTGGCCTAATAGCTAAGGTCTTAACTCTTACTCTGGCCTACTGGTTAAGGTCTTAACTCTTACTCTGGCCTAATACCTAAGGTCTTAGACTCGTACTCTGGCCTAATAGCTAAGGTATTAGACTTGTACACTGACCTAATGGTTAAGGTCTTAACTCTTACTCTGGCCTAATAGCTAAGGTCTTAACTCTTACTCTGGCCTACTGGTTAAGGTCTTATCTCTCACTCTGGCCTAATAGCTAAGGGCTTAGACTCATACTCTGGCCTAATAGCTAAGGTCTTAACACTTACTCTGCCCTAATAGCTAAGGTCTTAGACTCGTACTCTGGCCTTCTGGTTAAGGTCTTAACTCTTACTCTGGCCTACTGGTTAAGGTCTTAACTCTTACTCTGGCCTAATAGCTAAGGTCTTAACTCTTACTCTGGCCTACTGGTTAAGGTCTTAACTCTTACTCTGGCCTAATAGCTAAGGTCTTAACTCGTACTCTGGCCCAATAGCTAAGGTTTTAGAATCGTACTCTGGCCTAATGGTTAAGGTCTTAATTCTTACTCTGGCCTACTAGTTAAGGTCTTAACTCTTACTCTGGCCTAATAGCTAAGGTCTTAGACTCGTACTCTAGCCTAATGGTTAAGGTCTTAACTCTTACTCTGGCCTACTAGTTAAGGTCTTAACTCTTACTCTGGCCTAATAGCTAAGGTCTTAACTCTTACTCTGGCCTAATAGCTAAGGTCTTAGACTCGTGCTCTGGCCTAATAGCTAAGGTCTTAGAATCATACTCTGGCCTAATGGTTAAGGTCTTAACTCTTACTCTGGCCTACTAGTTAAGGTCTTAACTCTTACTCTGGCCTAATAGCTAAGGTCTTAACTCTTACTCCTGCCTAATAGCTAAGGTCTTAGACTCGTACTCTGGCCTAATGGATAAGGTCTTAACTCTTACTCTGGCCTACTGGTTAAGGTCTTAGACTCGTACTCTGGCCTAATGGTTAAGGTCTTAACTCTTACTCTGGCCTACTGGTTAAGGTCTTAGACTCGTACTCTGGCCTAATGGTTAAGGTCTCAACTCTTACTATGGCCTAATAGCTAAGGTCTTAACTCTTACTCTGGCCTAATAGCTAAGGTCTTAGACTCGTACTCTGACCTAATGGTTAAGGTCTTAACTCTTACTCTGGCCTACTGGTTAAGGTCTTAACTCTTACTCTGGCCTAATAGCTAAGGTCTTAGACTCGTACTCTGGCCTAATAGCTAAGGTCTTAGACTCGTACACTGACCTAATGGTTAAGGTCTTAACTCTTACTCTGGCCTAATAGCTAAGGTCTTAACTCTTACTCTGGCCTACTGGTTAAGGTCTTACCTCTTACTCTGGCCTAATAGCTAAGGGCTTAGACTCGTACTCTGGCCTAATAGCTATGGTCTTAACTCTTACTCTGGCCTAATAGCTAAGGTCTTAGACTCGTACACTGGCCTTCTGGTTAAGGTCTTAACTCTTACTCTGCCCTACTGGTTAAGGTCTTAACTCTTACTCTGGCCTAATAGCTAAGGTCTTAACTCTTACTCTGGCCTAATAGCTAAGGTCTTAGACTCATACTCTGACCTAATGGTTAAGGTCTTAACTCTTACTCTGGCCTACTGGTTAAGGTCTTAACTCTTACTCTGGCCTAATAGCTAAGGTCTTACACTCGTACTCTGGCCTAATGGTTAAGGTCTTAACTCTTAATCTGGCCTAATAGCTAAGGTCTTAACTCTTACTATGGCCTTCTTGTTAAGGTCTTAACTCTTACTCTGCCCTAATAGCTAAGGTCTTAGACTCGTACTCTGGCCTAATAGCTAAGGTCTTAACTCTTACTCTTGCCTAATAGCTAAGGTCTTAGACTCGTACTCTGGCCTACTGGTTAAGGTCTTAACTCTTACTCTGGCCTACTGGTCAAGGTCTCAACTCTTACTCTGGCCTAATAGCTAAGGTCTTAACTCTTACTCTGGCCTAATAGCTAAGGTCTTAGACTCGTGCTCTGGCCTAATAGCTAAGGTCTTAGAATCATACTCTGGCCTAATGGTTAAGGTCTTAACTCTTACTCTGGCCTAATAGCTAAGGTCTTAACTCTTACTCTGGCCTACTGGTTAAGGTCTTAGACTCGTACTCTGGCCTAATGGTTAAGGTCTTAACTCTTACTCTGGCCTACTGGTTAAGGTCTTAGACTCGTACTCTGGCCTAATGGTTAAGGTCTCAACTCTTACTCTGGCCTAATAGCTAACGTCTTAACTCTTACTCTGGCCTAATAGCTAAGGTCTTAGACTCGTACTCTGGCCTAATGGTTAAGGTCTTAACTCTTACTCTGGCCTACTGGTTAAGGTCTTAACTCTTACTCTGGCCTAATAGCTAAGGTCTTAGACTCGTACTCTGGCCTAATAGCTAAGGTCTTAGACTCGTACACTGACCTAATGGTTAAGGTCTTAACTCTTACTCTGGCCTACTGGTTAAGGTCTTACCTCTTACTCTGGCCTAATAGCTAAGGGCTTAGACTCGTACTCTGGCCTAATAGCTAAGGTGTTAACTCTTACTCTGGCCTAAAAGCTAAGGTCTTAACTCTTACTCTGGCCTAATAGCTAAGGTCTTACCTCTTACTCTGGCCTAATAGCTAAGGTCTTACACTCGTACTCTGGCCTAATGGTTAAGGTCTTAACTCTTACTCTGGCCTAATAGCTAAGGTCTTAACTCTTACTCTGGCCTACTGGTTAAGGTCTTAACTCTTACTCTGCCTTAATAGCAAAGGTCTTAGACTCGTAATCTGGTCTAATAGCTAAGGTCTTAACTCTTAATCTGGCCTAGTAGCTAAGGTCTTAGACTCGTACTCTGGCCTACTGTTTAAGGTCTTAACTTTTACTCTGGCCTAATCGCTAAGGTCTCAACTCTTACTCTGTCCTAATAGCTAAGGTCTTAACTCTTACTCTGGCCTAATAGCTAAGATCTTAGACTCGTACTCTGGCCTAATGGTTAAGGTCTTAACTCTTACTCTGGCCTACTGGTTAAGGTCTTAACTCTTACTCTGGCCTAATAGCTAAGGTCTTACACTCGTACTCTGGCCTAATGGTTAAGGTCTTAACTCTTAATCTGGCCTAATAGCTAAGGTCTTAACTCTTACTATGGCCTTCTTGTTAAGGTCTTAACTCTTACTCTGCCCTAATAGCTAAGGTCTTAGACTCGTACTCTGGCCTAATAGCTAAGGTCTTAACTCTTACTCTTGCCTAATAGCTAAGGTCTTAGACTCGTACTCTGGCCTACTGGTTAAGGTCTTAACTCTTACTCTGGCCTACTGGTCAAGGTCTCAACTCTTACTCTGGCCTAATAGCTAAGGTCTTAACTCTTACTCTGGCCTAATAGCTAAGGTCTTAGACTCGTGCTCTGGCCTAATAGCTAAGGTCTTAGAATCATACTCTGGCCTAATGGTTAAGGTCTTAACTCTTACTCTGGCCTAATAGCTAAGGTCTTAACTCTTACTCTGGCCTACTGGTTAAGGTCTTAGACTCGTACTCTGGCCTAATGGTTAAGGTCTTAACTCTTACTCTGGCCTACTGGTTAAGGTCTTAGACTCGTACTCTGGCCTAATGGTTAAGGTCTCAACTCTTACTCTGGCCTAATAGCTAACGTCTTAACTCTTACTCTGGCCTAATAGCTAAGGTCTTAGACTCGTACTCTGGCCTAATGGTTAAGGTCTTAACTCTTACTCTGGCCTACTGGTTAAGGTCTTAACTCTTACTCTGGCCTAATAGCTAAGGTCTTAGACTCGTACTCTGGCCTAATAGCTAAGGTCTTAGACTCGTACACTGACCTAATGGTTAAGGTCTTAACTCTTACTCTGGCCTACTGGTTAAGGTCTTACCTCTTACTCTGGCCTAATAGCTAAGGGCTTAGACTCGTACTCTGGCCTAATAGCTAAGGTGTTAACTCTTACTCTGGCCTAAAAGCTAAGGTCTTAACTCTTACTCTGGCCTAATAGCTAAGGTCTTACCTCTTACTCTGGCCTAATAGCTAAGGTCTTACACTCGTACTCTGGCCTAATGGTTAAGGTCTTAACTCTTACTCTGGCCTAATAGCTAAGGTCTTAACTCTTACTCTGGCCTACTGGTTAAGGTCTTAACTCTTACTCTGCCTTAATAGCAAAGGTCTTAGACTCGTAATCTGGTCTAATAGCTAAGGTCTTAACTCTTAATCTGGCCTAGTAGCTAAGGTCTTAGACTCGTACTCTGGCCTACTGTTTAAGGTCTTAACTTTTACTCTGGCCTAATCGCTAAGGTCTCAACTCTTACTCTGTCCTAATAGCTAAGGTCTTAACTCTTACTCTGGCCTAATAGCTAAGATCTTAGACTCGTACTCTGGCCTAATGGTTAAGGTCTTAACTCTTACTCTGGCCTACTGGTTAAGGTCTTAACACTTACTCTGGCTTAATAGCTAAGGTCTTAGACTTGAACTCTGGCCTAATGGTTAAGGTCTTAACTCTTACTCTGGCCTAATAGCTAAGGTCTTAGACTCGTACTCTGGCCTACTGCTTAAGGTCTTAACTCTTACTTTGGCCTACTGGTTAAGGTCTTAACTCTTACTCTGGCCTAATAGCTAAGGTCTTAGACTCATACTCTGGCCTAATGGTTAAGGTCTCAACTCTTACTCTGTCCTAATAGCTAAGGTCTTAAACTCTTACTCTGGCCTACTGGTTAAGGTCTTAGACTCGTACTCTGGCCTAATGGTTAAGGTCTTATCTCTTACTCTGGCCTACTGGTTAAGGTCTTAGACTCGTACTCTGGCCTAATGGTTAAGGTCTCAACTCTTACTCTGGCCTAATAGCTAAGGTCTTAACTCTTACTCTTACCTAATAGCTAAGGTTTTAGACTCGTAATCTGGCCTAATGGTTAAGGTCTTAACTCTTACTCTGGCCTACTGGTTAAGGTTTTAACTCTTACTCTGGCCTAATAGCTAAGGTCTTAGACTCGTACTCTGGCCTAATAGCTAAGGTCTTAGACTCGTACTCTCACCTAATGGTTAAGGTCTTAACTCTTACACTGACCTAATGGTTAAGGTCTTAACTCTTACTCTGGCCTAATAGCTAAGGTCTTAATTCTTACTCTGGCCTACTGGTTAAGGTCTTACCTCTTACTCTGGCCTACTGGTTAAGGTCTTAACTCTTACTCTGGCCTAATAGCTAAGGTCTTAACTCTTACTCTGGCCTAATAGCTAAGGTCTTAACTCTTACTCTGGCCTAATAGCTAAGGTCTTACACTCGTACTCTGGCCTAATGGTTAAGGTCTTAACTCTTACTCTGGCATAATAGCTAAGGTCTTAACTTTTACTCTGGCCTACTGGTTAAGGTCTTAACTCTTATTCTGCCCTAATAGCTAAGGTCTTAGACCCGTACTCTGGCATAATAGCTAAGGTCTTAACTCTTACTCTTGCCTAATAGCTAAGGTCTTAGACTCGTACTCTGGCCTACTGGTTAAGGTCTTAACTCTTACTCTGCCCTAATAGCTAAGGTCTTAGACTCGTACTCTGGCCTAATAGCTAAGGTCTTAACTCTTACTCTTGCCTAATAGCTAAGGTCTTAGACTCGTACTCTGGCCTACTGGTTAAGGTCTTAACTCTTACTCTGGCCTACTGGTCAAGGTCTCAACTCTTACTCTGGCCTAATAGCTAAGGTCTTAACTCTTACTCTGGCCTAATAGCTAAGGTCTTAGACTCGTGCTCTGGCCTAATAGCTAAGGTCTTAGAATCATACTCTGGCCTAATGGTTAAGGTCTTAACTCTTACTCTGGCCTACTAGTTAAGGTCTTAACTCTTACTCTGGCCTAATAGCTAAGGTCTTAACTCTTACTCCTGCCTAATAGCTAAGGTCTTAGACTCGTACTCTGGCCTAATGGTTAAGGTCTTAACTCTTACTCTGGCCTACTGGTTAAGGTCTTAGACTCGTACTCTGGCCTAATGGTTAAGGTCTTAACTCTTACTCTGGCCTACTGGTTAAGGTCTTAGACTCGTACTCTGGCCTAATGGTTAAGGTCTCAACTCTTACTCTGGCCTAATAGCTAACGTCTTAACTCTTACTCTGGCCTAATAGCTAAGGTCTTAGAGTCGTACTCTGGCCTAATGGTTAAGGTCTTAACTCTTACTCTGGCCTACTGGTTAAGGTCTTAACTCTTACTCTGGCCTAATAGCTAAGGTCTTAGACTCGTACTCTGGCCTAATAGCTAAGGTCTTAGACTCGTACACTGACCTAATGGTTAAGGTCTTAACTCTTACTCTGGCCTAATAGCTAAGGTCTTAACTCTTACTCTGGCCTACTGGTTAAGGTCTTACCTCTTACTCTGGCCTAATAGCTAAGGGCTTAGACTCGTACTCTGGCCTAATAGCTAAGGTCTTAACTCTTACTCTGGCCTAATAGCTAAGGTCTTAGACTCGTACTCTGGCCTTCTGGTTAAGGTCTTAACTCTTACTCTGCCCTACTGGTTAAGGTCTTAACTCTTACTCTGGCCTAATAGCTAAGGTCTTAACTCTTACTCTGGCCTAATAGCTAAGGTCTTAGACTCATACTCTGACCTAATGGTTAAGGTCTTAACTCTTACTCTGGCCTACTGGTTAAGGTCTTAACTCTTACTCTGGCCTAATAGCTAAGGTCTTAACTCTTACTCTGGCTTAATAGCTAAGGTCTTAGACTTGAACTCTGGCCTAATGGTTAAGGTCTTAACTCTTACTCTGGCCTAATAGCTAAGGTCTTAGACTCGTACTCTGGCCTACTGCTTAAGGTCTTAACTCTTACTTTGGCCTACTGGTTAAGGTCTTAACTCTTACTCTGGCCTAATAGCTAAGGTCTTAGACTCATACTCTGGCCTAATGGTTAAGGTCTCAACTCTTACTCTGTCCTAATAGCTAAGGTCTTAAACTCTTACTCTGGCCTACTGGTTAAGGTCTTAGACTCATACTCTGGCCTAATGGTTAAGGTCTTAACTCTTACTCTGGCCTACTGGTTAAGGTCTTAGACTCGTACTCTGGCCTAATGGTTAAGGTCTCAACTCTTACTCTGGCCTAATAGCTAAGGTCTTATCTCTTACTCTGGCCTAATAGCTAAGGTTTTAGACTCGTAATCTAGCCTAATGGTTAAGGTCTTAACTCTTACTCTGGCCTACTGGTTAAGGTTTTAACTCTTACTCTGGCCTAATAGCTAAGGTCTTAGACTCGTACTCTGGCCTAATAGCTAAGGTCTTAGACTCGTACTCTCACCTAATGGTTAAGGTCTTAACTCTTACACTGACCTAATGGTTAAGGTCTTAACTCTTACTCTGGCCTAATAGCTAAGGTCTTAATTCTTACTCTGGCCTACTGGTTAAGGTCTTACCTCTTACTCTGGCCTACTGGTTAAGGTCTTAACTCTTACTCTGGCCTAATAGCTAAGGTCTTAACTCTTACTCTGGCCTAATAGCTAAGGTCTTAACTCTTACTCTGGCCTAATAGCTAAGGTCTTACACTCGTACTCTGGCCTAATGGTTAAGGTCTTAACTCTTACTCTGGCATAATAGCTAAGGTCTTAACTTTTACTCTGGCCTACTGGTTAAGGTCTTAACTCTTACTCTGCCCTAATAGCTAAGGTCTTAGACCCGTACTCTGGCATAATAGCTAAGGTCTTAACTCTTACTCTTGCCTAATAGCTAAGGTCTTAGACTCGTACTCTGGCCTACTGGTTAAGGTCTTAACTCTTACTCTGGCCTAATAGCTAAGGTCTTAGACTCGTACTCTGGCCTAATGGTTAATGTCTTAACTCTTACTCTGGCCTACTGGTTAAGGTCTTAACTCTTACTCTGGCATAATAGCTAAGGTCTTAACTTTTACTCTGGCCTACTGGTTAAGGTCTTAACTCTTACTCTGCCCTAATAGCTAAGGTCTTAGACTCGTACTCTGGCCTAATAGCTAAGGTCTTAACTCTTACTCTTGCCTAATAGCTAAGGTCTTAGACTCGTACTCTGGCCTACTGGTTAAGGTCTTAACTCTTACTCTGGCCTACTGGTCAAGGTCTCAACTCTTACTCTGGCCTAATAGCTAAGGTCTTAACTCTTACTCTGGCCTAATAGCTAAGGTCTTAGACTCGTACTCTGGCCTAATGGTTAAGGTCTTAACTCTTACTCTAGCCTACTGGTTAAGGTCTTAACTCTTACTCTGGCCTAATAGCTAAGGTCTTAGACTCGTACTCTGGCCTAATGGTTAAGGTCTTAACTCTTACTCTGGCCTAATAGCTAAGGTCTTAACTCTTACTCTTGCCTAATAGCTAAGGTCTTAGACTCGTACTCTGGCCTAATAGCTAAGGTATTAGACTTGTACACTGACCTAATGGTTAAGGTCTTAACTCTTACTCTGGCCTAATAGCTAAGGTCTTAACTCTTACTCTGGCCTACTGGTTAAGGTCTTATCTCTCACTCTGGCCTAATAGCTAAGGGCTTAGACTCATACTCTGGCCTAATAGCTAAGGTCTTAACACTTACTCTGCCCTAATAGCTAAGGTCTTAGACTCGTACTCTGGCCTTCTGGTTAAGGTCTTAACTCTTACTCTGGCCTACTGGTTAAGGTCTTAACTCTTACTCTGGCCTAATAGCTAAGGTCTTAACTCTTACTCTGGCCTACTGGTTAAGGTCTTAACTCTTACTCTGGCCTAATAGCTAAGGTCTTAACTCGTACTCTGGCCCAATAGCTAAGGTTTTAGAATCGTACTCTGGCCTAATGGTTAAGGTCTTAATTCTTACTCTGGCCTACTAGTTAAGGTCTTAACTCTTACTCTGGCCTAATAGCTAAGGTCTTAGACTCGTACTCTAGCCTAATGGTTAAGGTCTTAACTCTTACTCTGGCCTACTAGTTAAGGTCTTAACTCTTACTCTGGCCTAATAGCTAAGGTCTTAACTCTTACTCTGGCCTAATAGCTAAGGTCTTAGACTCGTGCTCTGGCCTAATAGCTAAGGTCTTAGAATCATACTCTGGCCTAATGGTTAAGGTCTTAACTCTTACTCTGGCCTACTAGTTAAGGTCTTAACTCTTACTCTGGCCTAATAGCTAAGGTCTTAACTCTTACTCCTGCCTAATAGCTAAGGTCTTAGACTCGTACTCTGGCCTAATGGATAAGGTCTTAACTCTTACTCTGGCCTACTGGTTAAGGTCTTAGACTCGTACTCTGGCCTAATGGTTAAGGTCTTAACTCTTACTCTGGCCTACTGGTTAAGGTCTTAGACTCGTACTCTGGCCTAATGGTTAAGGTCTCAACTCTTACTATGGCCTAATAGCTAAGGTCTTAACTCTTACTCTGGCCTAATAGCTAAGGTCTTAGACTCGTACTCTGACCTAATGGTTAAGGTCTTAACTCTTACTCTGGCCTACTGGTTAAGGTCTTAACTCTTACTCTGGCCTAATAGCTAAGGTCTTAGACTCGTACTCTGGCCTAATAGCTAAGGTCTTAGACTCGTACACTGACCTAATGGTTAAGGTCTTAACTCTTACTCTGGCCTAATAGCTAAGGTCTTAACTCTTACTCTGGCCTACTGGTTAAGGTCTTACCTCTTACTCTGGCCTAATAGCTAAGGGCTTAGACTCGTACTCTGGCCTAATAGCTATGGTCTTAACTCTTACTCTGGCCTAATAGCTAAGGTCTTAGACTCGTACACTGGCCTTCTGGTTAAGGTCTTAACTCTTACTCTGCCCTACTGGTTAAGGTCTTAACTCTTACTCTGGCCTAATAGCTAAGGTCTTAACTCTTACTCTGGCCTAATAGCTAAGGTCTTAGACTCATACTCTGACCTAATGGTTAAGGTCTTAACTCTTACTCTGGCCTACTGGTTAAGGTCTTAACTCTTACTCTGGCCTAATAGCTAAGGTCTTACACTCGTACTCTGGCCTAATGGTTAAGGTCTTAACTCTTAATCTGGCCTAATAGCTAAGGTCTTAACTCTTACTATGGCCTTCTTGTTAAGGTCTTAACTCTTACTCTGCCCTAATAGCTAAGGTCTTAGACTCGAACTCTGGCCTAATAGCTAAGGTCTTAACTCTTACTCTTGCCTAATAGCTAAGGTCTTAGACTCGTACTCTGGCCTACTGGTTAAGGTCTTAACTCTTACTCTGGCCTACTGGTCAAGGTCTCAACTCTTACTCTGGCCTAATAGCTAAGGTCTTAACTCTTACTCTGGCCTAATAGCTAAGGTCTTAGACTCGTGCTCTGGCCTAATAGCTAAGGTCTTAGAATCATACTCTGGCCTAATGGTTAAGGTCTTAACTCTTACTCTGGCCTAATAGCTAAGGTCTTAACTCTTACTCTGGCCTACTGGTTAAGGTCTTAGACTCGTACTCTGGCCTAATGGTTAAGGTCTTAACTCTTACTCTGGCCTACTGGTTAAGGTCTTAGACTCGTACTCTGGCCTAATGGTTAAGGTCTCAACTCTTACTCTGGCCTAATAGCTAACGTCTTAACTCTTACTCTGGCCTAATAGCTAAGGTCTTAGACTCGTACTCTGGCCTAATGGTTAAGGTCTTAACTCTTACTCTGGCCTACTGGTTAAGGTCTTAACTCTTACTCTGGCCTAATAGCTAAGGTCTTAGACTCGTACTCTGGCCTAATAGCTAAGGTCTTAGACTCGTACACTGACCTAATGGTTAAGGTCTTAACTCTTACTCTGGCCTACTGGTTAAGGTCTTACCTCTTACTCTGGCCTAATAGCTAAGGGCTTAGACTCGTACTCTGGCCTAATAGCTAAGGTGTTAACTCTTACTCTGGCCTAAAAGCTAAGGTCTTAACTCTTACTCTGGCCTAATAGCTAAGGTCTTAACTCTTACTCTGGCCTAATAGCTAAGGTCTTACACTCGTACTCTGGCCTAATGGTTAAGGTCTTAACTCTTACTCTGGCCTAATAGCTAAGGTCTTAACTCTTACTCTGGCCTACTGGTTAAGGTCTTAACTCTTACTCTGCCTTAATAGCAAAGGTCTTAGACTCGTAATCTGGTCTAATAGCTAAGGTCTTAACTCTTAATCTGGCCTAGTAGCTAAGGTCTTAGACTCGTACTCTGGCCTACTGTTTAAGGTCTTAACTTTTACTCTGGCCTAATCGCTAAGGTCTCAACTCTTACTCTGTCCTAATAGCTAAGGTCTTAACTCTTACTCTGGCCTAATAGCTAAGATCTTAGACTCGTACTCTGGCCTAATGGTTAAGGTCTTAACTCTTACTCTGGCCTACTGGTTAAGGTCTTAACACTTACTCTGGCTTAATAGCTAAGGTCTTAGACTTGAACTCTGGCCTAATGGTTAAGGTCTTAACTCTTACTCTGGCCTAATAGCTAAGGTCTTAGACTCGTACTCTGGCCTACTGCTTAAGGTCTTAACTCTTACTTTGGCCTACTGGTTAAGGTCTTAACTCTTACTCTGGCCTAATAGCTAAGGTCTTAGACTCATACTCTGGCCTAATGGTTAAGGTCTCAACTCTTACTCTGTCCTAATAGCTAAGGTCTTAAACTCTTACTCTGGCCTACTGGTTAAGGTCTTAGACTCGTACTCTGGCCTAATGGTTAAGGTCTTATCTCTTACTCTGGCCTACTGGTTAAGGTCTTAGACTCGTACTCTGGCCTAATGGTTAAGGTCTCAACTCTTACTCTGGCCTAATAGCTAAGGTCTTAACTCTTACTCTTACCTAATAGCTAAGGTTTTAGACTCGTAATCTGGCCTAATGGTTAAGGTCTTAACTCTTACTCTGGCCTACTGGTTAAGGTTTTAACTCTTACTCTGGCCTAATAGCTAAGGTCTTAGACTCGTACTCTGGCCTTATAGCTAAGGTCTTAGACTCGTACTCTCACCTAATGGTTAAGGTCTTAACTCTTACACTGACCTAATGGTTAAGGTCTTAACTCTTACTCTGGCCTAATAGCTAAGGTCTTAATTCTTACTCTGGCCTACTGGTTAAGGTCTTACCTCTTACTCTGGCCTACTGGTTAAGGTCTTAACTCTTACTCTGGCCTAATAGCTAAGGTCTTAACTCTTACTCTGGCCTAATAGCTAAGGTCTTAACTCTTACTCTGGCCTAATAGCTAAGGTCTTACACTCGTACTCTGGCCTAATGGTTAAGGTCTTAACTCTTACTCTGGCATAATAGCTAAGGTCTTAACTTTTACTCTGGCCTACTGGTTAAGGTCTTAACTCTTACTCTGCCCTAATAGCTAAGGTCTTAGACCCGTACTCTGGCATAATAGCTAAGGTCTTAACTCTTACTCTTGCCTAATAGCTAAGGTCTTAGACTCGTACTCTGGCCTACTGGTTAAGGTCTTAACTCTTACTCTGCCCTAATAGCTAAGGTCTTAGACTCGTACTCTGGCCTAATAGCTAAGGTCTTAACTCTTACTCTTGCCTAATAGCTAAGGTCTTAGACTCGTACTCTGGCCTACTGGTTAAGGTCTTAACTCTTACTCTGGCCTACTGGTCAAGGTCTCAACTCTTACTCTGGCCTAATAGCTAAGGTCTTAACTCTTACTCTGGCCTAATAGCTAAGGTCTTAGACTCGTGCTCTGGCCTAATAGCTAAGGTCTTAGAATCATACTCTGGCCTAATGGTTAAGGTCTTAACTCTTACTCTGGCCTACTAGTTAAGGTCTTAACTCTTACTCTGGCCTAATAGCTAAGGTCTTAACTCTTACTCCTGCCTAATAGCTAAGGTCTTAGACTCGTACTCTGGCCTAATGGTTAAGGTCTTAACTCTTACTCTGGCCTACTGGTTAAGGTCTTAGACTCGTACTCTGGCCTAATGGTTAAGGTCTTAACTCTTACTCTGGCCTACTGGTTAAGGTCTTAGACTCGTACTCTGGCCTAATGGTTAAGGTCTCAACTCTTACTCTGGCCTAATAGCTAACGTCTTAACTCTTACTCTGGCCTAATAGCTAAGGTCTTAGAGTCGTACTCTGGCCTAATGGTTAAGGTCTTAACTCTTACTCTGGCCTACTGGTTAAGGTCTTAACTCTTACTCTGGCCTAATAGCTAAGGTCTTAGACTCGTACTCTGGCCTAATAGCTAAGGTCTTAGACTCGTACACTGACCTAATGGTTAAGGTCTTAACTCTTACTCTGGCCTAATAGCTAAGGTCTTAACTCTTACTCTGGCCTACTGGTTAAGGTCTTACCTCTTACTCTGGCCTAATAGCTAAGGGCTTAGACTCGTACTCTGGCCTAATAGCTAAGGTCTTAACTCTTACTCTGGCCTAATAGCTAAGGTCTTAGACTCGTACTCTGGCCTTCTGGTTAAGGTCTTAACTCTTACTCTGCCCTACTGGTTAAGGTCTTAACTCTTACTCTGGCCTAATAGCTAAGGTCTTAACTCTTACTCTGGCCTAATATCTAAGGTCTTAGACTCATACTCTGACCTAATGGTTAAGGTCTTAACTCTTACTCTGGCCTACTGGTTAAGGTCTTAACTCTTACTCTGGCCTAATAGCTAAGGTCTTAACTCTTACTCTGGCTTAATAGCTAAGGTCTTAGACTTGAACTCTGGCCTAATGGTTAAGGTCTTAACTCTTACTCTGGCCTAATAGCTAAGGTCTTAGACTCGTACTCTGGCCTACTGCTTAAGGTCTTAACTCTTACTTTGGCCTACTGGTTAAGGTCTTAACTCTTACTCTGGCCTAATAGCTAAGGTCTTAGACTCATACTCTGGCCTAATGGTTAAGGTCTCAACTCTTACTCTGTCCTAATAGCTAAGGTCTTAAACTCTTACTCTGGCCTACTGGTTAAGGTCTTAGACTCATACTCTGGCCTAATGGTTAAGGTCTTAACTCTTACTCTGGCCTACTGGTTAAGGTCTTAGACTCGTACTCTGGCCTAATGGTTAAGGTCTCAACTCTTACTCTGGCCTAATAGCTAAGGTCTTATCTCTTACTCTGGCCTAATAGCTAAGGTTTTAGACTCGTAATCTAGCCTAATGGTTAAGGTCTTAACTCTTACTCTGGCCTACTGGTTAAGGTTTTAACTCTTACTCTGGCCTAATAGCTAAGGTCTTAGACTCGTACTCTGGCCTAATAGCTAAGGTCTTAGACTCGTACTCTCACCTAATGGTTAAGGTCTTAACTCTTACACTGACCTAATGGTTAAGGTCTTAACTCTTACTCTGGCCTAATAGCTAAGGTCTTAATTCTTACTCTGGCCTACTGGTTAAGGTCTTACCTCTTACTCTGGCCTACTGGTTAAGGTCTTAACTCTTACTCTGGCCTAATAGCTAAGGTCTTAACTCTTACTCTGGCCTAATAGCTAAGGTCTTAACTCTTACTCTGGCCTAATAGCTAAGGTCTTACACTCGTACTCTGGCCTAATGGTTAAGGTCTTAACTCTTACTCTGGCATAATAGCTAAGGTCTTAACTTTTACTCTGGCCTACTGGTTAAGGTCTTAACTCTTACTCTGCCCTAATAGCTAAGGTCTTAGACCCGTACTCTGGCATAATAGCTAAGGTCTTAACTCTTACTCTTGCCTAATAGCTAAGGTCTTAGACTCGTACTCTGGCCTACTGGTTAAGGTCTTAACTCTTACTCTGGCCTAATAGCTAAGGTCTTAGACTCGTACTCTGGCCTAATGGTTAATGTCTTAACTCTTACTCTGGCCTACTGGTTAAGGTCTTAACTCTTACTCTGGCATAATAGCTAAGGTCTTAACTTTTACTCTGGCCTACTGGTTAAGGTCTTAACTCTTACTCTGCCCTAATAGCTAAGGTCTTAGACTCGTACTCTGGCCTAATAGCTAAGGTCTTAACTCTTACTCTTGCCTAATAGCTAAGGTCTTAGACTCGTACTCTGGCCTACTGGTTAAGGTCTTAACTCTTACTCTGGCCTACTGGTCAAGGTCTCAACTCTTACTCTGGCCTAATAGCTAAGGTCTTAACTCTTACTCTGGCCTAATAGCTAAGGTCTTAGACTCGTACTCTGGCCTAATGGTTAAGGTCTTAACTCTTACTCTAGCCTACTGGTTAAGGTCTTAACTCTTACTCTGGCCTAATAGCTAAGGTCTTAGACTCGTACTCTGGCCTAATGGTTAAGGTCTTAACTCTTACTCTGGCCTAATAGCTAAGGTCTTAACTCTTACTCTTGCCTAATAGCTAAGGTCTTAGACTCGTACTCTGGCCTACTGGTTAAGGTCTTAACTCTTACTCTGGCCTACTGGTCAAGGTCTCAAATCTTACTCTGGCCTAATAGCTAAGGTCTTAACTCTTACTCTGGCCTAATAGCTAAGGTCTTAGACTCGTACTCTGGCCTAATGGTTAAGGTCTTAACTCTTACTCTGGCCTACTGGTTAAGGTCTTAACTCTTACTCTGGCCTAATAGCTAAGGTCTTAGACTCGTACTCTGGCCTAATGGTTAAGGTCTTAACTCTTACTCTGGCCTAATAGCTAAGGTCTTAACTCTTACTCTGGCCTAATAGCTAAGGTCTTAGACTCGTACTCTGGCCTAATGGTTAAGGTCTTAACTCTTACTCTGGCCTACTGGTTAAGGTCTTAACTCTTACTCTGACCTAATAGCTAAGGTCTTAGACTCGTACTCTGGCCTAGTAGCTAAGGTCTTAGATTCGTACTCTGGCCTAATGGTTAAGGTCTTAACTCTTACTCTGGCCTACTGGTTAAGGTCTTAGACTCGTACTCTGGCCTAATGGTTAAGGTCTCAACTCTTACTCTGGCCTAATAACTAAGGTCTTAACTCTTACTCTGGCCTAATAGCTAAGGTCTTAACTCTTACTCTGGCCTACTGGTTAAGGTCTTAACTCTTACTCTGGCATAATAGCTAAGGTCTTAACTTTTACTCTGGCCTACTGGTTAAGGTCTTAACTCTTACTCTGGCCTAATAGCTAAGGTCTTACACTCGTACTCTGGCCTAATGGTTAAGGTCTTAACTCTTACTCTGGCCTAATAGCTAAGGTCTTAACTCTTACTCTGGCCTACTGGTTAAGGTCTTAACTCTTACTCTGCCCTAATAGCTAAGGTCTTAGACCCGTACTCTGGCCTAATAGCTAAGGTCTTAACTCTTACTCTTGCCTAATAGCTAAGGTCTTAGACTCGTACTCTGGCCTACTGGTTAAGGTCTTAACTCTTACTCTGCCCTAATAGCTAAGGTCTTAGACTCGTACTCTGGCCTAATAGCTAAGGTCTTAACTCTTACTCTTGCCTAATAGCTAAGGTCTTAGACTCGTACTCTGGCCTACTGGTTAAGGTCTTAACTCTTACTCTGGCCTACTGGTCAAGGTCTCAACTCTTACTCTGGCCTAATAGCTAAGGTCTTAACTCTTACTCTGGCCTAATAGCTAAGGTCTTAGACTCGTGCTCTGGCCTAATAGCTAAGGTCTTAGAATCATACTCTGGCCTACTGGTTAAGGTCTTAACTCTTACTCTGCCCTAATAGCTAAGGTCTTAGACCCGTACTCTGGCCTAATAGCTAAGGTCTTAACTCTTACTCTTGCCTAATAGCTAAGGTCTTAGACTCGTACTCTGGCCTACTGGTTAAGGTCTTAACTCTTACTCTGGCCTAATAGCTAAGGTCTTAGACTCGTACTCTGGCCTAATGGTTAAGGTCTTAACTCTTACTCTGGCCTACTGGTTAAGGTCTTAACTCTTACTCTGGCATAATAGCTAAGGTCTTAACTTTTACTCTGGCCTACTGGTTAAGGTCTTAACTCTTACTCTGGCCTAATAGCTAAGGTCTTACACTCGTACTCTGGCCTAATGGTTAAGGTCTTAACTCTTACTCTGGCCTAATAGCTAAGGTCTTAACTCTTACTCTGGCCTACTGGTTAAGGTCTTAACTCTTACTCTGCCCTAATAGCTAAGGTCTTAGACCCGTACTCTGGCCTAATAGCTAAGGTCTTAACTCTTACTCTTGCCTAATAGCTAAGGTCTTAGACTCGTACTCTGGCCTACTGGTTAAGGTCTTAACTCTTACTCTGCCCTAATAGCTAAGGTCTTAGACTCGTACTCTGGCCTAATAGCTAAGGTCTTAACTCTTACTCTTGCCTAATAGCTAAGGTCTTAGACTCGTACTCTGGCCTACTGGTTAAGGTCTTAACTCTTACTCTGGCCTACTGGTCAAGGTCTCAACTCTTACTCTGGCCTAATAGCTAAGGTCTTAACTCTTACTCTGGCCTAATAGCTAAGGTCTTAGACTCGTGCTCTGGCCTAATAGCTAAGGTCTTAGAATCATACTCTGGCCTAATGGTTAAGGTCTTAACTCTTACTCTGGCCTACTAGTTAAGGTCTTAACTCTTACTCTGGCCTAATAGCTAAGGTCTTAACTCTTACTCCTGCCTAATAGCTAAGGTCTTAGACTCGTACTCTGGCCTAATGGTTAAGGTCTTAACTCTTACTCTGGCCTACTGGTTAAGGTCTTAGACTCGTACTCTGGCCTAATGGTTAAGGTCTTAACTCTTACTCTGGCCTACTGGTTAAGGTCTTAGACTCGTACTCTGGCCTAATGGTTAAGGTCTCAACTCTTACTCTGGCCTAATAGCTAACGTCTTAACTCTTACTCTGGCCTAATAGCTAAGGTCTTAGAGTCGTACTCTGGCCTAATGGTTAAGGTCTTAACTCTTACTCTGGCCTACTGGTTAAGGTCTTAACTCTTACTCTGGCCTAATAGCTAAGGTCTTAGACTCGTACTCTGGCCTAATAGCTAAGGTCTTAGACTCGTACACTGACCTAATGGTTAAGGTCTTAACTCTTACTCTGGCCTAATAGCTAAGGTCTTAACTCTTACTCTGGCCTACTGGTTAAGGTCTTACCTCTTACTCTGGCCTAATAGCTAAGGGCTTAGACTCGTACTCTGGCCTAATAGCTAAGGTCTTAACTCTTACTCTGGCCTAATAGCTAAGGTCTTAGACTCGTACTCTGGCCTTCTGGTTAAGGTCTTAACTCTTACTCTGCCCTACTGGTTAAGGTCTTAACTCTTACTCTGGCCTAATAGCTAAGGTCTTAACTCTTACTCTGGCCTAATAGCTAAGGTCTTAGACTCATACTCTGACCTAATGGTTAAGGTCTTAACTCTTACTCTGGCCTACTGGTTAAGGTCTTAACTCTTACTCTGGCCTAATAGCTAAGGTCTTAACTCTTACTCTGGCTTAATAGCTAAGGTCTTAGACTTGAACTCTGGCCTAATGGTTAAGGTCTTAACTCTTACTCTGGCCTAATAGCTAAGGTCTTAGACTCGTACTCTGGCCTACTGCTTAAGGTCTTAACTCTTACTTTGGCCTACTGGTTAAGGTCTTAACTCTTACTCTGGCCTAATAGCTAAGGTCTTAGACTCATACTCTGGCCTAATGGTTAAGGTCTCAACTCTTACTCTGTCCTAATAGCTAAGGTCTTAAACTCTTACTCTGGCCTACTGGTTAAGGTCTTAGACTCATACTCTGGCCTAATGGTTAAGGTCTTAACTCTTACTCTGGCCTACTGGTTAAGGTCTTAGACTCGTACTCTGGCCTAATGGTTAAGGTCTCAACTCTTACTCTGGCCTAATAGCTAAGGTCTTATCTCTTACTCTGGCCTAATAGCTAAGGTTTTAGACTCGTACTCTGACCTAATGGTTAAGGTCTTAACTCTTACTCTGGCCTACTGGTTAAGGTCTTAACTCTTACTCTGGCCTAATAGCTAAGGTCTTAGACACGTACTCTGGCCTAATAGCTAAGGGCTTAGACTCGTACTCTGGCCTAATAGCTATGGTCTTAACTCTTACTCTGGCCTAATAGCTAAGGTCTTAGACTCGTACACTGGCCTTCTGGTTAAGGTCTTAACTCTTACTCTGCCCTACTGGTTAAGGTCTTAACTCTTACTCTGGCCTAATAGCTAAGGTCTTAACTCTTACTCTGGCCTAATAGCTAAGGTCTTAGACTCATACTCTGACCTAATGGTTAAGGTCTTAACTCTTACTCTGGCCTACTGGTTAAGGTCTTAACTCTTACTCTGGCCTAATAGCTAAGGTCTTACACTCGTACTCTGGCCTAATGGTTAAGGTCTTAACTCTTACTCTGGCCTAATAGCTAAGGTCTTAACTCTTACTCTGGCCTACTGGTTAAGGTCTTAACTCTTACTCTGCCCTAATAGCTAAGGTCTTAGACCCGTACTCTGGCCTAATAGCTAAGGTCTTAACTCTTACTCTTGCCTAATAGCTAAGGTCTTAGACTCGTACTCTGGCCTACTGGTTAAGGTCTTAACTCTTACTCTGGCCTAATAGCTAAGGTCTTAGACTCGTACTCTGGCCTAATGGTTAAGGTCTTAACTCTTACTCTGGCCTACTGGTTAAGGTCTTAACTCTTACTCTGGCATAATAGCTAAGGTCTTAACTTTTACTCTGGCCTACTGGTTAAGGTCTTAACTCTTACTCTGGCCTAATAGCTAAGGTCTTACACTCGTACTCTGGCCTAATGGTTAAGGTCTTAACTCTTACTCTGGCCTAATAGCTAAGGTCTTAACTCTTACTCTGGCCTACTGGTTAAGGTCTTAACTCTTACTCTGCCCTAATAGCTAAGGTCTTAGACCCGTACTCTGGCCTAATAGCTAAGGTCTTAACTCTTACTCTGGCCTAATGGTTAAGGTCTTAACTCTTACTCTGGCCTACTGGTTAAGGTCTTAACTCTTACTCTGGCCTAATAGCTAAGGTCTTAGACTCGTACTCTGGCCTAATAGCTAAGGTCTTAACTCTTACTCTTGCCTAATAGCTAAGGTCTTAGACTCGTACTCTGGCCTACTGGTTAAGGTCTTAACTCTTACTCTGGCCTACTGGTCAAGGTCTCAACTCTTACTCTGGCCTAATAGCTAAGGTCTTAACTCTTACTCTGGCCTAATAGCTAAGGTCTTAGACTCGTGCTCTGGCCTAATAGCTAAGGTCTTAGAATCATACTCTGGCCTAATGGTTAAGGTCTTAACTCTTACTCTGCCCTAATAGCTAAGGTCTTAGACCCGTACTCTGGCCTAATAGCTAAGGTCTTAACTCTTACTCTTGCCTAATAGCTAAGGTCTTAGACTCGTACTCTGGCCTACTGGTTAAGGTCTTAACTCTTACTCTGGCCTACTGGTCAAGGTCTCAACTCTTACTCTGGCCTAATAGCTAAGGTCTTAACTCTTACTCTGGCCTAATAGCTAAGGTCTTAGACTCGTGCTCTGGCCTAATAGCTAAGGTCTTAGAATCATACTCTGGCCTAATGGTTAAGGTCTTAACTCTTACTCTGCCCTAATAGCTAAGGTCTTAGAGTCGTACTCTGGCCTAATGGTTAAGGTCTTAACTCTTACTCTGGCCTACTGGTTAAGGTCTTAACTCTTACTCTGGCCTAATAGCTAAGGTCTTAGACTCGTACTCTGGCCTAATAGCTAAGGTCTTAACTCTTACTCTTGCCTAATAGCTAAGGTCTTAGACTCGTACTCTGGCCTACTGGTTAAGGTCTTAACTCTTACTCTGGCCTACTGGTCAAGGTCTCAACTCTTACTCTGGCCTAATAGCTAAGGTCTTAACTCTTACTCTGGCCTAATAGCTAAGGTCTTAGACTCGTGCTCTGGCCTAATAGCTAAGGTCTTAGAATCATACTCTGGCCTAATGGTTAAGGTCTTAACTCTTACTCTGCCCTAATAGCTAAGGTCTTAGACCCGTACTCTGGCCTAATAGCTAAGGTCTTAACTCTTACTCTTGCCTAATAGCTAAGGTCTTAGACTCGTACTCTGGCCTACTGGTTAAGGTCTTAACTCTTACTCTGGCCTAATAGCTAAGGTCTTAGACTCGTACTCTGGCCTAATGGTTAAGGTCTTAACTCTTACTCTGGCCTACTGGTTAAGGTCTTAACTCTTACTCTGGCATAATAGCTAAGGTCTTAACTTTTACTCTGGCCTACTGGTTAAGGTCTTAACTCTTACTCTGGCCTAATAGCTAAGGTCTTACACTCGTACTCTGGCCTAATGGTTAAGGTCTTAACTCTTACTCTGGCCTAATAGCTAAGGTCTTAACTCTTACTCTGGCCTACTGGTTAAGGTCTTAACTCTTACTCTGCCCTAATAGCTAAGGTCTTAGACCCGTACTCTGGCCTAATAGCTAAGGTCTTAACTCTTACTCTTGCCTAATAGCTAAGGTCTTAGACTCGTACTCTGGCCTACTGGTTAAGGTCTTAACTCTTACTCTGCCCTAATAGCTAAGGTCTTAGACTCGTACTCTGGCCTAATAGCTAAGGTCTTAACTCTTACTCTTGCCTAATAGCTAAGGTCTTAGACTCGTACTCTGGCCTACTGGTTAAGGTCTTAACTCTTACTCTGGCCTACTGGTCAAGGTCTCAACTCTTACTCTGGCCTAATAGCTAAGGTCTTAACTCTTACTCTGGCCTAATAGCTAAGGTCTTAGACTCGTGCTCTGGCCTAATAGCTAAGGTCTTAGAATCATACTCTGGCCTAATGGTTAAGGTCTTAACTCTTACTCTGACCTAATAGCTAAGGTCTTAGACTCGTACTCTGGCCTAGTAGCTAAGGTCTAAGATTCGTACTCTGGCCTAATGGTTAAGGTCTTAACTCTTACTCTGGCCTACTGGTTAAGGTCTTAGACTCGTACTCTGGCCTAATGGTTAAGGTCTCAACTCTTACTCTGGCCTAATAACTAAGGTCCTAACTCTTACTCTGGCCTAATAGCTAAGGTCTTAGACTCGTACTCTGGCCTAATGGTTAAGGTCTTAACTCTTACTCTGGCCTACTGGTTAAGGTCTTAACTCTTACTCTGGCCTAATAGCTAAGGTCTTAGACTCGTACTCTGGCCTAATAGCTAAGGTATTAGACTCGTACACTGACCTAATGGTTAAGGTCTTAACTCTTACTCTGGCCTAATAGCTAAGGTCTTAACTCTTACTCTGGCCTACTGGTTAAGGTCTTATCTCTCACTCTGGCCTAATAGCTAAGGGCTTAGACTCATACTCTGGCCTAATTGCTAAGGTCTTAACACTTACTCTGCCCTAATAGCTAAGGTCTTAGACTCGTACTCTGGCCTTCTGGTTAAGGTCTTAACTCTTACTCTGGCCTACTGGTTAAGGTCTTAACTCTTACTCTGGCCTAATAGCTAAGGTCTTAACTCTTACTCTGGCCTACTGGTTAAGGTCTTAACTCTTACTCTGGCCTAATAGCTAAGGTCTTAACTCGTACTCTGGCCTAATAGCTAAGGTTTTAGAATCGTACTCTGGCCTAATGGTTAAGGTCTTAATTCTTACTCTGGCCTACTAGTTAAGGTCTTAACTCTTACTCTGGCCTAATAGCTAAGGTCTTAGACTCGTACTCTAGCCTAATGGTTAAGGTCTTAACTCTTACTCTGGCCTACTAGTTAAGGTCTTAACTCTTACTCTGGCCTAATAGCTAAGGTCTTAACTCTTACTCTGGCCTAATAGCTAAGGTCTTAGACTCGTGCTCTGGCCTAATAGCTAAGGTCTTAGAATCATACTCTGGCCTAATGGTTAAGGTCTTAACTCTTACTCTGGCCTACTAGTTAAGGTCTTAACTCTTACTCTGGCCTAATAGCTAAGGTCCTAACTCTTACTCCTGCCTAATAGCTAAGGTCTTAGACTCGTACTCTGGCCTAATGGATAAGGTCTTAACTCTTACTCTGGCCTACTGGTTAAGGTCTTAGACTCGTACTCTGGCCTAATGGTTAAGGTCTTAACTCTTACTCTGGCCTACTGGTTAAGGTCTTAGACTCGTACACTGGCCTAATGGTTAAGGTCTCAACTCTTACTATGGCCTAATAGCTAAGGTCTTAACTCTTACTCTGGCCTAATAGCTAAGGTCTTAGACTCGTACTCTGGCCTAATGGTTAAGGTCTTAACTCTTACTCTGGCCTACTGGTTAAGGTCTTAACTCTTACTCTGGCCTAATAGCTAAGGTCTTAGACTCGTACTCTGGCCTAATAGCTAAGGTCTTACACTCGTACACTGACCTAATGGTTAAGGTCTTAACTCTTACTCTGGCCTAATAGCTAAGGTCTTAACTCTTACTCTGGCCTACTGGTTAAGGTCTTACCTCTTACTCTGGCCTAATAGCTAAGGGCTTAGACTCGTACTCTGGCCTAATAGCTATGGTCTTAACTCTTACTCTGGCCTAATAGCTAAGGTCTTAGACTCGTACACTGGCCTTCTGGTTAAGGTCTTAACTCTTACTCTGCCCTACTGGTTAAGGTCTTAACTCTTACTCTGGCCTAATAGCTAAGGTCTTAACTCTTACTCTGGCCTAATAGCTAAGGTCTTAGACTCATACTCTGACCTAATGGTTAAGGTCTTAACTCTTACTCTGGCCTACTGGTTAAGGTCTTAACTCTTACTCTGGCCTAATAGCTAAGGTCTTACACTCGTACTCTGGCCTAATGGTTAAGGTCTTAACTCTTACTCTGGCCTAATAGCTAAGGTCTTAACTCTTACTCTGGCCTTCTGGTTAAGGTCTTAACTCTTACTCTGCCCTAATAGCTAAGGTCTTAGACTCGTACTCTGGCCTAATAGCTAAGGTCTTAACTCTTACTCTTGCCTAATAGCTAAGGTCTTAGACTCGTACTCTGGCCTACTGGTTAAGGTCTTAACTCTTACTCTGGCCTACTGGTCAAGGTCTCAACTCTTACTCTGGCCTAATAGCTAAGGTCTTAACTCTTACTCTGGCCTAATAGCTAAGGTCTTAGACTCGTGCTCTGGCCTAATAGCTAAGGTCTTAGAATCATACTCTGGCCTAATGGTTAAGGTCTTAACTCTTACTCTGGCCTACTAGTTAAGGTCTTAACTCTTACTCTGGCCTAATAGCTACTGTCTTAACTCTTACTATGGCCTAATAGCTACTGTCTTAACTCTTACTCTGGCATAATAGCTACTGTCTTAACTCTTACTCTGGCCTCATAGCTACTGTCTTAACTCTTACTCCTGCCTAATAGCTAAGGTCTTAGACTCGTACTCTGGCCTAATGGTTAAGGTCTTAACTCTTACTCTGGCCTACTGGTTAAGGTCTTAGACTCGTACTCTGGCCTAATGGTTAAGGTCTTAACTCTTACTCTGGCCTACTGGTTAAGGTCTTAGACTCGTACTCTGGCCTAATGGTTAAGGTCTCAACTCTTACTCTGGCCTAATAGCTAACGTCTTAACTCTTACTCTGGCCTAATAGCTAAGGTCTTAGACTCGTACTCTGGCCTAATGGTTAAGGTCTTAACTCTTACTCTGGCCTACTGGTTAAGGTCTTAACTCTTACTCTGGCCTAATAGCTAAGGTCTTAGACTCGTACTCTGGCCTAATAGCTAAGGTCTTAGACTCGTACACTGACCTAATGGTTAAGGTATTAACTCTTACTCTGGCCTAATAGCTAAGGTCTTAACTCTTACTCTGGCCTACTGGTTAAGGTCTTACCTCTTACTCTGGCCTAATAGCTAAGGGCTTAGACTCGTACTCTGGCCTAATAGCTAAGGTCTTAACTCTTACTCTGGCCTAATAGCTAAGGTCTTAGACTCGTACTCTGGCCTACTGGTTAAGGTCTTAACTCTTACTCTGCCCTACTGGTTAAGGTCTCAACTCTTACTCTGGCCTAATAGCTAAGGTCTTAACTCTTACTCTGGCCTAATAGCTAAGGTCTTAGACTCGTGCTCTGGCCTAATAGCTAAGGTCTTAGAATCATACTCTGGCCTAATGGTTAAGGTCTTAACTCTTACTCTGCCCTAATAGCTAAGGTCTTAGAGTCGTACTCTGGCCTAATGGTTAAGGTCTTAACTCTTACTCTGGCCTACTGGTTAAGGTCTTAACTCTTACTCTGGCCTAATAGCTAAGGTCTTAGACTCGTACTCTGGCCTAATAGCTAAGGTCTTAACTCTTACTCTTGCCTAATAGCTAAGGTCTTAGACTCGTACTCTGGCCTACTGGTTAAGGTCTTAACTCTTACTCTGGCCTACTGGTCAAGGTCTCAACTCTTACTCTGGCCTAATAGCTAAGGTCTTAACTCTTACTCTGGCCTAATAGCTAAGGTCTTAGACTCGTGCTCTGGCCTAATAGCTAAGGTCTTAGAATCATACTCTGGCCTAATGGTTAAGGTCTTAACTCTTACTCTGCCCTAATAGCTAAGGTCTTAGACCCGTACTCTGGCCTAATAGCTAAGGTCTTAACTCTTACTCTTGCCTAATAGCTAAGGTCTTAGACTCGTACTCTGGCCTACTGGTTAAGGTCTTAACTCTTACTCTGGCCTAATAGCTAAGGTCTTAGACTCGTACTCTGGCCTAATGGTTAAGGTCTTAACTCTTACTCTGGCCTACTGGTTAAGGTCTTAACTCTTACTCTGGCATAATAGCTAAGGTCTTAACTTTTACTCTGGCCTACTGGTTAAGGTCTTAACTCTTACTCTGGCCTAATAGCTAAGGTCTTACACTCGTACTCTGGCCTAATGGTTAAGGTCTTAACTCTTACTCTGGCCTAATAGCTAAGGTCTTAACTCTTACTCTGGCCTACTGGTTAAGGTCTTAACTCTTACTCTGCCCTAATAGCTAAGGTCTTAGACCCGTACTCTGGCCTAATAGCTAAGGTCTTAACTCTTACTCTTGCCTAATAGCTAAGGTCTTAGACTCGTACTCTGGCCTACTGGTTAAGGTCTTAACTCTTACTCTGCCCTAATAGCTAAGGTCTTAGACTCGTACTCTGGCCTAATAGCTAAGGTCTTAACTCTTACTCTTGCCTAATAGCTAAGGTCTTAGACTCGTACTCTGGCCTACTGGTTAAGGTCTTAACTCTTACTCTGGCCTACTGGTCAAGGTCTCAACTCTTACTCTGGCCTAATAGCTAAGGTCTTAACTCTTACTCTGGCCTAATAGCTAAGGTCTTAGACTCGTGCTCTGGCCTAATAGCTAAGGTCTTAGAATCATACTCTGGCCTAATGGTTAAGGTCTTAACTCTTACTCTGACCTAATAGCTAAGGTCTTAGACTCGTACTCTGGCCTAGTAGCTAAGGTCTAAGATTCGTACTCTGGCCTAATGGTTAAGGTCTTAACTCTTACTCTGGCCTACTGGTTAAGGTCTTAGACTCGTACTCTGGCCTAATGGTTAAGGTCTCAACTCTTACTCTGGCCTAATAACTAAGGTCCTAACTCTTACTCTGGCCTAATAGCTAAGGTCTTAGACTCGTACTCTGGCCTAATGGTTAAGGTCTTAACTCTTACTCTGGCCTACTGGTTAAGGTCTTAACTCTTACTCTGGCCTAATAGCTAAGGTCTTAGACTCGTACTCTGGCCTAATAGCTAAGGTATTAGACTCGTACACTGACCTAATGGTTAAGGTCTTAACTCTTACTCTGGCCTAATAGCTAAGGTCTTAACTCTTACTCTGGCCTACTGGTTAAGGTCTTATCTCTCACTCTGGCCTAATAGCTAAGGGCTTAGACTCATACTCTGGCCTAATTGCTAAGGTCTTAACACTTACTCTGCCCTAATAGCTAAGGTCTTAGACTCGTACTCTGGCCTTCTGGTTAAGGTCTTAACTCTTACTCTGGCCTACTGGTTAAGGTCTTAACTCTTACTCTGGCCTAATAGCTAAGGTCTTAACTCTTACTCTGGCCTACTGGTTAAGGTCTTAACTCTTACTCTGGCCTAATAGCTAAGGTCTTAACTCGTACTCTGGCCTAATAGCTAAGGTTTTAGAATCGTACTCTGGCCTAATGGTTAAGGTCTTAATTCTTACTCTGGCCTACTAGTTAAGGTCTTAACTCTTACTCTGGCCTAATAGCTAAGGTCTTAGACTCGTACTCTAGCCTAATGGTTAAGGTCTTAACTCTTACTCTGGCCTACTAGTTAAGGTCTTAACTCTTACTCTGGCCTAATAGCTAAGGTCTTAACTCTTACTCTGGCCTAATAGCTAAGGTCTTAGACTCGTGCTCTGGCCTAATAGCTAAGGTCTTAGAATCATACTCTGGCCTAATGGTTAAGGTCTTAACTCTTACTCTGGCCTACTAGTTAAGGTCTTAACTCTTACTCTGGCCTAATAGCTAAGGTCCTAACTCTTACTCCTGCCTAATAGCTAAGGTCTTAGACTCGTACTCTGGCCTAATGGATAAGGTCTTAACTCTTACTCTGGCCTACTGGTTAAGGTCTTAGACTCGTACTCTGGCCTAATGGTTAAGGTCTTAACTCTTACTCTGGCCTACTGGTTAAGGTCTTAGACTCGTACACTGGCCTAATGGTTAAGGTCTCAACTCTTACTATGGCCTAATAGCTAAGGTCTTAACTCTTACTCTGGCCTAATAGCTAAGGTCTTAGACTCGTACTCTGGCCTAATGGTTAAGGTCTTAACTCTTACTCTGGCCTACTGGTTAAGGTCTTAACTCTTACTCTGGCCTAATAGCTAAGGTCTTAGACTCGTACTCTGGCCTAATAGCTAAGGTCTTACACTCGTACACTGACCTAATGGTTAAGGTCTTAACTCTTACTCTGGCCTAATAGCTAAGGTCTTAACTCTTACTCTGGCCTACTGGTTAAGGTCTTACCTCTTACTCTGGCCTAATAGCTAAGGGCTTAGACTCGTACTCTGGCCTAATAGCTATGGTCTTAACTCTTACTCTGGCCTAATAGCTAAGGTCTTAGACTCGTACACTGGCCTTCTGGTTAAGGTCTTAACTCTTACTCTGCCCTACTGGTTAAGGTCTTAACTCTTACTCTGGCCTAATAGCTAAGGTCTTAACTCTTACTCTGGCCTAATAGCTAAGGTCTTAGACTCATACTCTGACCTAATGGTTAAGGTCTTAACTCTTACTCTGGCCTACTGGTTAAGGTCTTAACTCTTACTCTGGCCTAATAGCTAAGGTCTTACACTCGTACTCTGGCCTAATGGTTAAGGTCTTAACTCTTACTCTGGCCTAATAGCTAAGGTCTTAACTCTTACTCTGGCCTTCTGGTTAAGGTCTTAACTCTTACTCTGCCCTAATAGCTAAGGTCTTAGACTCGTACTCTGGCCTAATAGCTAAGGTCTTAACTCTTACTCTTGCCTAATAGCTAAGGTCTTAGACTCGTACTCTGGCCTACTGGTTAAGGTCTTAACTCTTACTCTGGCCTACTGGTCAAGGTCTCAACTCTTACTCTGGCCTAATAGCTAAGGTCTTAACTCTTACTCTGGCCTAATAGCTAAGGTCTTAGACTCGTGCTCTGGCCTAATAGCTAAGGTCTTAGAATCATACTCTGGCCTAATGGTTAAGGTCTTAACTCTTACTCTGGCCTACTAGTTAAGGTCTTAACTCTTACTCTGGCCTAATAGCTACTGTCTTAACTCTTACTATGGCCTAATAGCTACTGTCTTAACTCTTACTCTGGCATAATAGCTACTGTCTTAACTCTTACTCTGGCCTCATAGCTACTGTCTTAACTCTTACTCCTGCCTAATAGCTAAGGTCTTAGACTCGTACTCTGGCCTAATGGTTAAGGTCTTAACTCTTACTCTGGCCTACTGGTTAAGGTCTTAGACTCGTACTCTGGCCTAATGGTTAAGGTCTTAACTCTTACTCTGGCCTACTGGTTAAGGTCTTAGACTCGTACTCTGGCCTAATGGTTAAGGTCTCAACTCTTACTCTGGCCTAATAGCTAACGTCTTAACTCTTACTCTGGCCTAATAGCTAAGGTCTTAGACTCGTACTCTGGCCTAATGGTTAAGGTCTTAACTCTTACTCTGGCCTACTGGTTAAGGTCTTAACTCTTACTCTGGCCTAATAGCTAAGGTCTTAGACTCGTACTCTGGCCTAATAGCTAAGGTCTTAGACTCGTACACTGACCTAATGGTTAAGGTATTAACTCTTACTCTGGCCTAATAGCTAAGGTCTTAACTCTTACTCTGGCCTACTGGTTAAGGTCTTACCTCTTACTCTGGCCTAATAGCTAAGGGCTTAGACTCGTACTCTGGCCTAATAGCTAAGGTCTTAACTCTTACTCTGGCCTAATAGCTAAGGTCTTAGACTCGTACTCTGGCCTTCTGGTTAAGGTCTTAACTCTTACTCTGCCCTACTGGTTAAGGTCTTAACTCTTACTCTGGCCTAATAGCTAAGGTCTTAACTCTTACTCTGGCCTAATAGCTAAGGTCTTAGACTCATACTCTGACCTAATGGTTAAGGTCTTAACTCTTACTCTGGCCTACTGGTTAAGGTCTTAACTCTTACTCTGGCCTAATAGCTAAGGTCTTAACTCTTACTCTGGCCTAATAGCAAAGGTCTTAGACTCGAAATCTGGTCTAATAGCTAAGGTCTTAACTCTTAATCTGGCCTAGTAGCTAAGGTCTTAGACTCGTACTCTGGCCTACTGTTTAAGGTCTTAACTTTTACTCTGGCCTAATCGCTAAGGTCTCAACTCTTACTCTGTCCTAATAGCTAAGGTCTTAACTCTTACTCTGGCCTAATAGCTAAGGTCTTAGACTCGTACTCTGGCCTAATGGTTAAGGTCTTAACTCTTACTCTGGCCTACTGGTTAAGGTCTTAACACTTACTCTGGCTTAATAGCTAAGGTCTTAGACTTGAACTCTGGCCTAATGGTTAAGGTCTTAACTCTTCCTCTGGCCTAATAGCTAAGGTCTTAGACTCATACTGTGGCCTACTGCTTAAGGTCTTAACTCTTACTTTGGCCTACTGGTTAAGGTCTTAACTCTTACTCTGGCCTAATAGCTAAGGTCTTAGACTCATACTCTGGCCTAATGGTTAAGGTCTCAACTCTTACTCTGTCCTAATAGCTAAGGTCTTAAACTCTTACTCTGGCCTACTGGTTAAGGTCTTAGACTCGTACTCTGGCCTAATGGTTAAGGTCTTAACTCTTACTCTGGCCTACTGGTTAAGGTCTTAGACTCGTACTCTGGCCTAATGGTTAAGGTCTCAACTCTTACTCTGGCCTAATAGCTAAGGTCTTAACTCTTACTCTGGCCTACTGGTTAAGGTCTTAACTCTTACTCTGGCCTAATAGCTAAGGTCTTAGACTCGTACTCTGGCCTAATAGCTAAGGTATTAGACTCGTACACTGACCTAATGGTTAAGGTCTTAACTCTTACTCTGGCCTAATAACTAAGGTCTTAACTCTTACTCTGGCCTACTGGTTAAGGTCTTATCTCTCACTCTGGCCTAATAGCTAAAGGCTTAGACTCATACTCTGGCCTAATAGCTAAGGTCTTAACACTTACTCTGCCCTAATAGCTAAGGTCTTAGACTCGTACTCTGGCCTTCTGGTTAAGGTCTTAACTCTTACTCTGGCCTACTGGTTAAGGTCTTAACTCTTACTCTGGCCTAATAGCTAAGGTCTTAACTCTTACTCTGGCCTACTGGTTAAGGTCTTAACTCTTACTCTGGCCTAATAGCTAAGGTCTTAACTCGTAGTCTGGCCTAATAGCTAAGGTTTTAGAATTGTACTCTGGCCTAATGGTTAAGGTCTTAATTCTTACTCTGGCCTACTAGTTAAGGTCTTAACTCTTACTCTGGCCTAATAGCTAAGGTCTTAGACTCGTACTCTAGCCTAATGGTTAAGGTCTTAACTCTTACTCTGGCCTACTAGTTAAGGTCTTAACTCTTACTCTGGCCTAATAGCTAAGGTCTTAACTCTTACCCTGGCCTAATAGCTAAGGTCTTAGACTCGTGCTCTGGCCTAATAGCTAAGGTCTTAGAATCATACTCTGGCCTAATGGTTAAGGTGTTAACTCTTACTCTGGCCTACTAGTTAAGGTCTTAACTCTTACTCTGGCCTAATAGCTAAGGTCTTAACTCTTACTCCTGCCTAATAGCTAAGGTCTTAGACTCGTACTCTGGCCTAATGGATAAGGTCTTAACTCTTACTCTGGCCTACTGGTTAAGGTCTTAGACTCGTACTCTGGCCTAATGGTTAAGGTCTTAACTCTTACTCTGGCCTACTGGTTAAGGTCTTAGACTCGTACTCTGGCCTAATGGTTAAGGTCTCAACTCTTACTATGGCCTAATAGCTAAGGTCTTAACTCTTACTCTGGCCTAATAGCTAAGGTCTTAGACTCGTACTCTGACCTAATGGTTAAGGTCTTAACTCTTACTCTGGCCTACTGGTTAAGGTCTTAACTCTTACTCTGGCCTAATAGCTAAGGTCTTAGACTCGTACTCTGGCCTAATAGCTAAGGTCTTAACTCTTACTCTGGCCTACTGGTTAAGGTCTTAACTCTTACTCTGGCCTAATAGCTAAGGTCTTAACTCGTACTCTGGCCTAATAGCTAAGGTTTTAGAATTGTACTCTGGCCTAATGGTTAAGGTCTTAATTCTTACTCTGGCCTACTAGTTAAGGTCTTAACTCTTACTCTGGCCTAATAGCTAAGGTCTTAGACTCGTACTCTAGCCTAATGGTTAAGGTCTTAACTCTTACTCTGGCCTACTAGTTAAGGTCTTAACTCTTACTCTGGCCTAATAGCTAAGGTCTTAACTCTTACTCTGGCCTAATAGCTAAGGTCTTAGACTCGTGCTCTGGCCTAATAGCTAAGGTCTTAGAATCATACTCTGGCCTAATGGTTAAGGTCTTAACTCTTACTCTGGCCTACTAGTTAAGGTCTTAACTCTTACTCTGGCCTAATAGCTAAGGTCTTAACTCTTACTCCTGCCTAATAGCTAAGGTCTTAGACTCGTACTCTGGCCTAATGGATAAGGTCTTAACTCTTACTCTGGCCTACTGGTTAAGGTCTTAGACTCGTACTCTGGCCTAATGGTTAAGGTCTTAACTCTTACTCTGGCCTACTGGTTAAGGTCTTAGACTCGTACTCTGGCCTAATGGTTAAGGTCTCAACTCTTACTATGGCCTAATGGTTAAGGTCTTAACTCTTACTCTGGCCTAATAGCTAAGGTCTTAACTCTTACTCTGGCCTTCTGGTTAAGGTCTTAACTCTTACTCTGCCCTAATATCTAAGGTCTTAGACTCGTACTCTGGCCTAATAGCTAAGGTCTTAACTCTTACTCTTGCCTAATAGCTAAGGTCTTAGACTCGTACTCTGGCCTACTGGTTAAGGTCTTCACTCTTACTCTGGCCTACTGGTCAAGGTCTCAACTCTTACTCTGGCCTAATAGCTAAGGTCTTAGACTCGTGCTCTGGCCTAATAGCTAAGGTCTTAGAATCATACTCTGGCCTAATGGTTAAGGTCTTAACTCTTACTCTGGCCTACTAGTTAAGGTCTTAACTCTTACTCTGGCCTAATAGCTAAGGTTTTAGACTCGTACTCTGGCCTTCTGGTTAAGGTCTTAACTCTTACTCTGCCCTACTGGTTAAGGTCTTAACTCTTACTCTGGCCTAATAGCTAAGGTCTTAACTCTTACTCTGGCCTAATAGCTAAGGTCTTAGACTCATACTCTGACCTAATGGTTAAGGTCTTAACTCTTACTCTGGCCTACTGGTTAAGGTCTTAACTCTTACTCTGGCCTAATAGCTAAGGTCTTAACTCTTACTCTGGCCTAATAGCAAAGGTCTTAGACTCGTAATCTGGTCTAATAGCTAAGGTCTTAACTCTTAATCTGGCCTAGTAGCTAAGGTCTTAGACTCGTACTCTGGCCTACTGTTTAAGGTCTTAACTTTTACTCTGGCCTAATCGCTAAGGTCTCAACTCTTACTCTGTCCTAATAGCTAAGGTCTTAACTCTTACTCTGGCCTAATAGCTAAGGTCTTAGACTCGTACTCTGGCCTAATGGTTAAGGTCTTAACTCTTACTCTGGCCTACTGGTTAAGGTCTTAACACTTACTCTGGCTTAATAGCTAAGGTCTTAGACTTGAACTCTGGCCTAATGGTTAAGGTCTTAACTCTTACTCTGGCCTAATAGCTAAGGTCTTAGACTCGTACTCTGGCCTACTGCTTAAGGTCTTAACTCTTACTTTGGCCTACTGGTTAAGGTCTTAACTCTTACTCTGGCCTAATAGCTAAGGTCTTAGACTCATACTCTGGCCTAATGGTTAAGGTCTCAACTCTTACTCTGTCCTAATAGCTAAGGTCTTAAACTCTTACTCTGGCCTACTGGTTAAGGTCTTAGACTTGTACTCTGGCCTAATGGTTAAGGTCTTAACTCTTACTCTGGCCTACTGGTTAAGGTCTTAGACTCGTACTCTGGCCTAATGGTTAAGGTCTCAACTCTTACTCTGGCCTAATAGCTAAGGTCTTAACTCTTACTCTGGCCTAATAGCTAAGGTTTTAGACTCGTAATCTGGCCTAATGGTTAAGGTCTTAACTCTTACTCTGGCCTACTGGTTAAGGTTTTAACTCTTACTCTGGCCTAATAGCTAAGGTCTTAGACTCGTACTCTGGCCTAATAGCTAAGGTCTTAGACTCGTACTCTCACCTAATGGTTAAGGTCTTAACTCTTACACTGACCTAATGGTTAAGGTCTTAACTCTTACTCTGGCCTAATAGCTAAGGTCTTAATTCTTACTCTGGCCTACTGGTTAAGGTCTTACCTCTTACTCTGGCCTACTGGTTAAGGTCTTAACTCTTACTCTGGCCTAATAGCTAAGGTCTTAACTCTTACTCTGGCCTAATAGCTAAGGTCTTACACTCGTACTCTGGCCTAATGGTTAAGGTCTTAACTCTTACTCTGGCATAATAGCTAAGGTCTTAACTTTTACTCTGGCCTACTGGTTAAGGTCTTAACTCTTACTCTGCCCTAATAGCTAAGGTCTTAGACCCGTACTCTGGCCTAATAGCTAAGGTCTTAACTCTTACTCTTGCCTAATAGCTAAGGTCTTAGACTCGTACTCTGGCCTACTGGTTAAGGTCTTAACTCTTACTCTGGCCTAATAGCTAAGGTCTTAGACTCGTACTCTGGCCTAATGGTTAAGGTCTTAACTCTTACTCTGGCCTACTGGTTAAGGTCTTAACTCTTACTCTGGCATAATAGCTAAGGTCTTAACTTTTACTCTGGCCTACTGGTTAAGGTCTTAACTCTTACTCTGGCCTAATAGCTAAGGGCTTAGACTCGTACTCTGGCCTAATAGCTAAGGTCTTAACTCTTACTCTGGCCTAATAGCTAAGGTCTTAGACTCGTACTCTGGCCTTCTGGTTAAGGTCTTAACTCTTACTCTGCCCTACTGGTTAAGGTCTTAACTCTTACTCTGGCCTAATAGCTAAGGTCTTAACTCTTACTCTGGCCTAATAGCTAAGGTCTTAACTCTTACTCTTGCCTAATAGCTAAGGTCTTAGACTCGTACTCTGGCCTACTGGTTAAGGTCTTAACTCTTACTCTGGCCTAATAGCTAAGGTCTTAGACTCGTACTCTGGCCTAATGGTTAAGGTCTTAACTCTTACTCTGGCCTACTGGTTAAGGTCTTAACTCTTACTCTGGCATAATAGCTAAGGTCTTAGACTCATACTCTGACCTAATGGTTAAGGTCTTAACTCTTACTCTGGCCTACTGGTTAAGGTCTTAACTCTCACTCTGGCCTAATAGCTAAGGTCTTACACTCGTACTCTGGCCTAATGGTTAAGGTCTTAACTCTTACTCTGGCCTAATAGCTAAGGTCTTAACTCTTACTCTGGCCTACTGGTTAAGGTCTTAACTCTTACTCTGCCCTAATAGCTAAGGTCTTAGACTCGTACTCTGGCCTAATAGCTAAGGTCTTAACTCTTACTCTTGCCTAATAGCTAAGGTCTTAGACTCGTCCTCTGGCCTACTGGTTAAGGTCTTAACTCTTACTCTGGCCTACTGGTCAAGGTCTCAACTCTTACTCTGGCCTAATAGCTACGGTCTTAACTCTTACTCTGGCCTAATAGCTAAGGTCTTAGACTCGTACTCTGGCCTAATGGTTAAGGTCTTAACTCTTACTCTGGCCTACTGGTTAAGGTCTTAACTCTTACTCTGGTCTAATAGCTAAGGTCTTAGACTCGTACTCTGGCCTAATGGTTAAGGTCTTAACTCTTACTCTGGCCTACTGGTTAAGGTCTTAACTCTTACTCTGGCCTAATAGCTAAGGTCTTAACTCTTACTCTGGCCTAATAGCAAAGGTCTTAGACTCATAATCTGGTCTAATAGCTAAGGTCTTAACTCTTAATCTGGCCTAGTAGCTAAGGTCTTAGACTCGTACTATGGCCTACAGGTTAAGGTCTTAACTCTTACTCTGGCCTACTGGTTAAGGTCTTAACTCTTACTCTGGCCTAATAGCTAAGGTCTTAGACTCGTACTCTGGCCTAGTAGCTAAGGTCTTAGACTCGTACTCTGGCCTGATAGCTAAGATCTTAGACTCGTACTCTGGCCTAATGGTTAAGGTCTTACCTCTTACTCTGGCCTACTGGTTAAGGTCTTAACTGTTACTCTGGCCTAATAGCTAAGGTCTTAACTCTTACTCTGGCCTAATAGCTAAGGTCTTAGACTCGTACTCTGGCCTACTGTTTAAGGTCTTAACTCTTACTCTGGCCTAATCGCTAAGGTCTCAACTCTTACTCTGTCCTAATAGCTAAGGTCTTAACTCTTACTCTGGCCTAATAGCTAAGGTCTTAGACTCGTACTCTGGCCTAATGGTTAAGGTCTTAACTCTTACTCTGGCCTACTGGTTAAGGTCTTAACACTTACTCTGGCTTAATAGCTAAGGTCTTAGACTTGTACTTTGGCCTAATGGTTAAGGTCTTAACTCTTACTCTGGCCTAATAGCTAAGGTCTTAGACTCGTACTCTGGCCTACTGCTTAAGGTCTTAACTCTTACTTAGGCCTACTGGTTAAGGTCTTAACTCTTACTCTGGCCTAATAGCTAAGGTCTTAGACTCGTACTCTGGCCTAATAGATAAGGTCTTAGACTCGTACACTGACCTAATGGTTAAGGTCTTAACTCTTACTCTGGCCTAATAGCTAAGGTCTTAACTCTTACTCTGGCCTACTGGTTAAGGTCTTACCTCTTACTCTGGCCTAATAGCTAAGGGCTTAGACTCGTACTCTGGCCTAATAGCTAAGGTCTTAACTCTTACTCTGGCCTAATAGCTAAGGTCTTAGACTCGTACTCTGGCCTTCTGGTTAAGGTCTTAACTCTTACTCTGCCCTACTGGTTAAGGTCTTAACTCTTACTCCTGCCTAATAGCTAAGGTCTTAACTCTTACTCTGGCCTAATAGCTAAGGTCTTAGACTCATACTCTGACCTAATGGTTAAGGTCTTAACTCTTACTCTGGCCTACTGGTTAAGGTCTTAACTCTCACTCTGGCCTAATAGCTAAGGTCTTACACTCGTACTCTGGCCTAATGGTTAAGGTCTTAACTCTTACTCTGGCCTAATAGCTAAGGTCTTAACTCTTACTCTGGCCTACTGGTTAAGGTCTTAACTCTTACTCTGCCCTAATAGCTAAGGTCTTAGACTCGTACTCTGGCCTAATAGCTAAGGTCTTAACTCTTACTCTTGCCTAATAGCTAAGGTCTTAGACTCGTCCTCTGGCCTACTGGTTAAGGTCTTAACTCTTACTCTGGCCTACTGGTCAAGGTCTCAACTCTTACTCTGGCCTAATAGCTACGGTCTTAACTCTTACTCTGGCCTAATAGCTAAGGTCTTAGACTCGTACTCTGGCCTAATGGTTAAGGTCTTAACTCTTACTCTGGCCTACTGGTTAAGGTCTTAACTCTTACTCTGGTCTAATAGCTAAGGTCTTAGACTCGTACTCTGGCCTAATGGTTAAGGTCTTAACTCTTACTCTGGCCTACTGGTTAAGGTCTTAACTCTTACTCTGGCCTAATAGCTAAGGTCTTAACTCTTACTCTGGCCTAATAGCAAAGGTCTTAGACTCATAATCTGGTCTAATAGCTAAGGTCTTAACTCTTAATCTGGCCTAGTAGCTAAGGTCTTAGACTCGTACTATGGCCTACAGGTTAAGGTCTTAACTCTTACTCTGGCCTACTGGTTAAGGTCTTAACTCTTACTCTGGCCTAATAGCTAAGGTCTTAACTCTTACTCTGGCCTAATAGCTAAGGTCTTAGACTCATACTCTGACCTAATGGTTAAGGTCTTAACTCTTACTCTGGCCTACTGGTTAAGGTCTTAACTCTTACTCTGGCCTAATAGCTAAGGTCTTACACTCGTACTCTGGCCTAATGGTTAAGGTCTTAACTCTTACTCTGGCCTAATAGCTAAGGTCTTAACTCTTACTCTGGCCTTCTGGTTAAGGTCTTAACTCTTACTCTGCCCTAATAGCTAAGGTCTTAGACTCGTACTCTGGCCTAATAGCTAAGGTCTTAACTCTTACTCTTGCCTAATAGCTAAGGTCTTAGACTCGTACTCTGGCCTACTGGTTAAGGTCTTCACTCTTACTCTGGCCTACTGGTCAAGGTCTCAACTCTTACTCTGGCCTAATAGCTAAGGTCTTAACTCTTACTCTGGCCTAATAGCTAAGGTCTTAGACTCGTGCTCTGGCCTAATAGCTAAGGTCTTAGAATCATACTCTGGCCTAATGGTTAAGGTCTTAACTCTTACTCTGGCCTACTAGTTAAGGTCTTAACTCTTACTCTGGCCTAATAGCTAAGGTCTTAACTCTTACTCCTGCCTAATAGCTAAGGTCTTAGACTCGTACTCTGGCCTAATGGTTAAGGTCTTAACTCTTACTCTGGCCTACTGGTTAAGGTCTTAGACTTGTACTCTGGCCTAATGGTTAAGGTCTTAACTCTTACTCTGGCCTACTGGTTAAGGTCTTAGACTCGTACTCTGGCCTAATGGTTAAGGTCTCAACTCTTACTCTGGCCTAATAGCTAACGTCTTAACTCTTACTCTGGCCTAATAGCTAAGGTCTTAGACTCGTACTCTGGCCTAATGGTTAAGGTCTTAACTCTTACTCTGGCCTACTGGTTAAGGTCTTAACTCTTACTCTGGCCTAATAGCTAAGGTCTTAGACTCGTACTCTGGCCTAATAGCTAAGGTCTTAGACTCGTACACTGACCTGATGGTTAAGGTCTTAACTCTTACTCTGGCCTAATAGCTAAGGTCTTAACTCTTACTCTGGCCTACTGGTTAAGGTCTTACCTCTTACTCTGGCCTAATAGCTAAGGGCTTAGACTTGTACTCTGGCCTAATAGCTAAGGTCTTAACTCTTACTCTGGCCTAATAGCTAAGGTCTTAGACTCGTACTCTGGCCTTCTGGTTAAGGTCTTAACTCTTACTCTGCCCTACTGGTTAAGGTCTTAACTCTTACTCTGGCCTAATAGCTAAGGTCTTAACTCTTACTCTGGCCTAATAGCTAAGGTCTTAGACTCATACTCTGACCTAATGGTTAAGGTCTTAACTCTTACTCTGGCCTACTGGTTAAGGTCTTAACTCTTACTCTGGCCTACTGGTTAAGGTCTTAACTCTTACTCTGGCCTAATAGCTAAGGTCTTAACTCTTACTCTGGCCTAATAGCAAAGGTCTTAGACTCGTAATCTGGTCTAATAGCTAAGGTCTTAACTCTTAATCTGGCCTAGTAGCTAAGGTCTTAGACTCGTACTCTGGCCTACTGTTTAAGGTCTTAACTTTTACTCTGGCCTAATCGCTAAGGTCTCAACTCTTACTCTGTCCTAATAGCTAAGGTCTTAACTCTTACTCTGGCCTAATAGCTAAGGTCTTAGACTCGTACTCTGGCCTAATGGTTAAGGTCTTAACTCTTACTCTGGCCTACTGGTTAAGGTCTTAACACTTACTCTGGCTTAATAGCTAAGGTCTTAGACTTGAACTCTGGCCTAATGGTTAAGGTCTTAACTCTTACTCTGGCCTAATAGCTAAGGTCTTAGACTCGTACTCTGGCCTACTGCTTAAGGTCTTAACTCTTACTTTGGCCTACTGGTTAAGGTCTTAACTCTTACTCTGGCCTAATAGCTAAGGTCTTAGACTCATACTCTGGCCTATTGGTTAAGGTCTCAACTCTTACTCTGTCCTAATAGCTAAGGTCTTAAACTCTTACTCTGGCCTACTGGTTAAGGTCTTAGACTTGTACTCTGGCCTAATGGTTAAGGTCTTAACTCTTACTCTGGCCTACTGGTTAAGGTCTTAGACTCGTACTCTGGCCTAATGGTTAAGGTCTCAACTCTTACTCTGGCCTAATAGCTAAGGTCTTAACTCTTACTCTGGCCTAATAGCTAAGGTTTTAGACTCGTAATCTGGCCTAATGGTTAAGGTCTTAACTCTTACTCTGGCCTACTGGTTAAGGTTTTAACTCTTACTCTGGCCTAATAGCTAAGGTCTTAGACTCGTACTCTGGCCTAAAAGCTAAGGTCTTAGACTCGTACTCTCACCTAATGGTTAAGGTCTTAACTCTTACACTGACCTAATGGTTAAGGTCCTAACTCTTACTCTGGCCTAATAGCTAAGGTCTTAATTCTTACTCTGGCCTACTGGTTAAGGTCTTACCTCTTACTCTGGCCTACTGGTTAAGGTCTTAACTCTTACTCTGGCCTAATAGCTAAGGTCTTAACTCTTACTCTGGCCTAATAGCTAAGGTCTTAACTCTTACTCTGGCCTAATAGCTAAGGTCTTACACTCGTACTCTGGCCTAATGGTTAAGGTCTTAACTCTTACTCTGGCATAATAGCTAAGGTCTTAACTTTTACTCTGGCCTACTGGTTAAGGTCTTAACTCTTACTCTGCCCTAATAGCTAAGGTCTTAGACCCGTACTCTGGCCTAATAGCTAAGGTCTTAACTCTTACTCTTGCCTAATAGCTAAGGTCTTAGACTCGTACTCTGGCCTACTGGTTAAGGTCTTAACTCTTACTCTGGCCTAATAGCTAAGGTCTTAGACTCGTACTCTGGCCTAATGGTTAAGGTCTTAACTCTTACTCTGGCCTACTGGTTAAGGTCTTAACTCTTACTCTGGCATAATAGCTAAGGTCTTAACTTTTACTCTGGCCTACTGGTTAAGGTCTTAACTCTTACTCTGGCCTAATAGCTAAGGGCTTAGACTCGTACTCTGGCCTAATAGCTAAGGTCTTAACTCTTACTCTGGCCTAATAGCTAAGGTCTTAGACTCGTACTCTGGCCTTCTGGTTAAGGTCTTAACTCTTACTCTGCCCTTCTGGTTAAGGTCTTAACTCTTACTCTGGCCTAATAGCTAAGGTCTTAGACTCATACTCTGACCTAATGGTTAAGGTCTTAACTCTTACTCTGGCCTACTGGTTAAGGTCTTAACTCTCACTCTGGCCTAATAGCTAAGGTCTTACACTCGTACTCTGGCCTAATGGTTAAGGTCTTAACTCTTACTCTGGCCTAATAGCTAAGGTCTTAACTCTTACTCTGGCCTACTGGTTAAGGTCTTAACTCTTACTCTGCCCTAATAGCTAAGGTCTTAGACTCGTACTCTGGCCTAATAGCTAAGGTCTTAACTCTTACTCTTGCCTAATAGCTAAGGTCTTAGACTCGTCCTCTGGCCTACTGGTTAAGGTCTTAACTCTTACTCTGGCCTACTGGTCAAGGTCTCAACTCTTACTCTGGCCTAATAGCTACGGTCTTAACTCTTACTCTGGCCTAATAGCTAAGGTCTTAGACTCGTACTCTGGCCTAATGGTTAAGGTCTTAACTCTTACTCTGGCCTACTGGTTAAGGTCTTATCTCTTACTCTGGTCTAATAGCTAAGGTCTTAGACTCGTACTCTGGCCTAATGGTTAAGGTCTTAACTCTTACTCTGGCCTACTGGTTAAGGTCTTAACTCTTACTCTGGCCTAATAGCTAAGGTCTTAACTCTTACTCTGGCCTAATAGCAAAGGTCTTAGACTCATAATCTGGTCTAATAGCTAAGGTCTTAACTCTTAATCTGGCCTAGTAGCTAAGGTCTTAGACTCGTACTATGGCCTACAGGTTAAGGTCTTAACTCTTACTCTGGCCTACTGGCTAAGGTCTTAACTCTTACTCTGGTCTAATAGCTAAGGTCTTAGACTCGTACTCTGGCCTACTGGTTAAGGTCTTAGACTCGTACTCTGGCCTAATGGTTAAGGTCTCAACTCTTACTCTGGCCTAATAGCTAAGGTCTTAACTCTTACTCTGGCCTAATAGCTAAGGTCTTAGACTCATACTCTGACCTAATGGTTAAGGTCTTAACTCTTACTCTGGCCTACTGGTTAAGGTCTTAACTCTTACTCTGGCCTAATAGCTAAGGTCTTAACTCTTACTCTGGCCTAGTAGCAAAGGTCTTAGACTCGTAATCTGGTCTAATAGCTAAGGTCTTAACTCTTAATCTGGCCTAGTAGCTAAGGTCTTAGACTCGTACTCTGGCCTACTGTTTAAGGTCTTAACTTTTACTCTGGCCTAATCGCTAAGGTCTCAACTCTTACTCTGTCCTAATAGCTAAGGTCTTAACTCTTACTCTGGCCTAATAGCTAAGGTCTTAGACTCGTACTCTGGCCTAATGGTTAAGGTCTTAACTCTTACTCTGGCCTACTGGTTAAGGTCTTAACACTTACTCTGGCTTAATAGCTAAGGTCTTAGACTTGAACTCTGGCCTAATGGTTAAGGTCTTAACTCTTACTCTGGCCTAATAGCTAAGGTCTTAGACTCGTACTCTGGCCTACTGCTTAAGGTCTTAACTCTTACTTTGGCCTACTGGTTAAGGTCTTAACTCTTACTCTGGCCTAATAGCTAAGGTCTTAGACTCATACTCTGGCCTATTGGTTAAGGTCTCAACTCTTACTCTGTCCTAATAGCTAAGGTCTTAAACTCTTACTCTGGCCTACTGGTTAAGGTCTTAGACTTGTACTCTGGCCTAATGGTTAAGGTCTTAACTCTTACTCTGGCCTACTGGTTAAGGTCTTAGACTCGTACTCTGGCCTAATGGTTAAGGTCTCAACTCTTACTCTGGCCTAATAGCTAAGGTCTTAACTCTTACTCTGGCCTAATAGCTAAGGTTTTAGACTCGTAATCTGGCCTAATGGTTAAGGTCTTAACTCTTACTCTGGCCTACTGGTTAAGGTTTTAACTCTTACTCTGGCCTAATAGCTAAGGTCTTAGACTCGTACTCTGGCCTAATAGCTAAGGTCTTAGACTCGTACTCTCACCTAATGGTTAAGGTCTTAACTCTTACTCTGACCTAATGGTTAAGGTCCTAACTCTTACTCTGGCCTAATAGCTAAGGTCTTAATTCTTACTCTGGCCTACTGGTTAAGGTCTTACCTCTTACTCTGGCCTACTGGTTAAGGTCTTAACTCTTACTCTGGCCTAATAGCTAAGGTCTTAACTCTTACTCTGGCCTAATAGCTAAGGTCTTAACTCTTACTCTGGCCTAATAGCTAAGGTCTTACACTCGTACTCTGGCCTAATGGTTAAGGTCTTAACTCTTACTCTGGCATAATAGCTAAGGTCTTAACTTTTACTCTGGCCTACTGGTTAAGGTCTTAACTCTTACTCTGCCCTAATAGCTAAGGTCTTAGACCCGTACTCTGGCCTAATAGCTAAGGTCTTAACTCTTACTCTTGCCTAATAGCTAAGGTCTTAGACTCGTACTCTGGCCTACTGGTTAAGGTCTTAACTCTTACTCTGGCCTAATAGCTAAGGTCTTAGACTCGTACTCTGGCCTAATGGTTAAGGTCTTAACTCTTACTCTGGCCTACTGGTTAAGGTCTTAACTCTTACTCTGGCATAATAGCTAAGGTCTTAACTTTTACTCTGGCCTACTGGGTAAGGTCTTAACTCTTACTCTGGCCTAATAGCTAAGGGCTTAGACTCGTACTCTGGCCTAATAGCTAAGGTCTTAACTCTTACTCTGGCCTAATAGCTAAGGTCTTAGACTCGTACTCTGGCCTTCTGGTTAAGGTCTTAACTCTTACTCTGCCCTACTGGTTAAGGTCTTAACTCTTACTCTGGCCTAATAGCTAAGGTCTTAACTCTTACTCTGGCCTAATAGCTAAGGTCTTAGACTCATACTCTGACCTAATGGTTAAGGTCTTAACTCTTACTCTGGCCTACTGGTTAAGGTCTTAACTCTCACTCTGGCCTAATAGCTAAGGTCTTACACTCGTACTCTGGCCTAATGGTTAAGGTCTTAACTCTTACTCTGGCCTAATAGCTAAGGTCTTAACTCTTACTCTGGCCTACTGGTTAAGGTCTTAACTCTTACTCTGCCCTAATAGCTAAGGTCTTAGACTCGTACTCTGGCCTAATAGCTAAGGTCTTAACTCTTACTCTTGCCTAATAGCTAAGGTCTTAGACTCGTCCTCTGGCCTACTGGTTAAGGTCTTAACTCTTACTCTGGCCTACTGGTCAAGGTCTCAACTCTTACTCTGGCCTAATAGCTACGGTCTTAACTCTTACTCTGGCCTAATAGCTAAGGTCTTAGACTCGTACTCTGGCCTAATGGTTAAGGTCTTAACTCTTACTCTGGCCTACTGGTTAAGGTCTTAACTCTTACTCTGGTCTAATAGCTAAGGTCTTAGACTCGTACTCTGGCCTAATGGTTAAGGTCTTAACTCTTACTCTGGCCTACTGGTTAAGGTCTTAACTCTTACTCTGGCCTAATAGCTAAGGTCTTAACTCTTACTCTGGCCTAATAGCAAAGGTCTTAGACTCATAATCTGGTCTAATAGCTAAGGTCTTAACTCTTAATCTGGCCTAGTAGCTAAGGTCTTAGACTCGTACTATGGCCTACAGGTTAAGGTCTTAACTCTTACTCTGGCCTACGAGTTAAGGTCTTAACTCTTACTCTGGCCTAATAGCTAAGGTCTTAGACTCGTACTCTGGCCTAGTAGCTAAGGTCTTAGACTCGTACTCTGGCCTGATAGCTAAGGTCTTAGACTCGTACTCTGGCCTAATGGTTAAGGTCTTACCTCTTACTCTGGCCTACTGGTTAAGGTCTTAACTGTTACTCTGGCCTAATAGCTAAGGTCTTAACTCTTACTCTGGCCTAATAGCTAAGGTCTTAGACTCGTACTCTGGCCTACTGTTTAAGGTCTTAACTCTTACTCTGGCCTAATAGCTAAGGTCTTAGACTCGCACTCTGGCCTAATGGTTAAGGTCTTAACTCTTACTCTGGCCTACTGGTTAAGGTCTTAACACTTACTCTGGCTCAATAGCTAAGGTCTTAGACTTGTACTTTGGCCTAATGGTTAAGGTCTTAACTCTTACTCTGGCCTAATAGCTAAGGTCTTAGACTCGTACTCTGGCCTACTGCTTAAGGTCTTAACTCTTACTTAGGCCTACTGGTTAAGGTCTTAACTCTTACTCTGGCCTAATAGCTAAGGTCTTAGACTCGTACTCTGGCCTAATAGATAAGGTCTTAGACTCGTACACTGACCTAATGGTTAAGGTCTTAACTCTTACTCTGGTCTAATAGCTAAGGTCTTAACTCTTACTCTGGCCTACTGGTTAAGGTCTTACCTCTTACTCTGGCCTAATAGCTAAGGGCTTAGACTCGTACTCTGGCCTAATAGCTAAGGTCTTAACTCTTACTCTGGCCTAATAGCTAAGGTCTTAGACTCGTACTCTGGCCTTCTGGTTAAGGTCTTAACTCTTACTCTGCCCTACTGGTTAAGGTCTTAACTCTTACTCCTGCCTAATAGCTAAGGTCTTAACTCTTACTCTGGCCTAATAGCTAAGGTCTTAGACTCATACTCTGACCTAATGGTTAAGGTCTTAACTCTTACTCTGGCCTACTGGTTAAGGTCTTAACTCTCACTCTGGCCTAATAGCTAAGGTCTTACACTCGTACTCTGGCCTAATGGTTAAGGTCTTAACTCTTACTCTGGCCTAATACCTAAGGTCTTAACTCTTACTCTGGCCTACTGGTTAAGGTCTTAACTCTTACTCTGCCCTAATAGCTAAGGTCTTAGACTCGTACTCTGGCCTAATAGCTAAGGTCTTAACTCTTACTCTTGCCTAATAGCTAAGGTCTTAGACTCGTCCTCTGGCCTACTGGTTAAGGTCTTAACTCTTACTCTGGCCTACTGGTCAAGGTCTCAACTCTTACTCTGGCCTAATAGCTACGGTCTTAACTCTTACTCTGGCCTAATAGCTAAGGTCTTAACTCTTACTCTGGCCTACTGGTTAAGGTCTTAACTCTTACTCTGGCCTAATAGCTAAGGTCTTAACTCTTACTCTGGCCTAATAGCAAAGGTCTTAGACTCATAATCTGGTCTAATAGCTAAGGTCTTAACTCTTAATCTGGCCTAGTAGCTAAGGTCTTAGACTCGTACTATGGCCTACAGGTTAAGGTCTTAACTCTTACTCTGGCCTACTGGTTAAGGTCTTAACTCTTACTCTGGCCTAATAGCTAAGGTCTTAGACTCGTACTCTGGCCTAGTAGCTAAGGTCTTAGACTCGTACTCTGGCCTGATAGCTAAGGTCTTAGACTCGTACTCTGGCCTAATGGTTAAGGTCTTACCTCTTACTCTGGCCTACAGGTTAAGGTCTTAACTGTTACTCTGGCCTAATAGCTAAGGTCTTAACTCTAACTCTGGCCTAATAGCTAAGGTCTTAGACTCGTACTCTGGCCTACTGTTTAAGGTCTTAACTCTTACTCTGGCCTAATCGCTAAGGTCTCAACTCTTACTCTGTCCTAATAGCTAAGGTCTTAACTCTTACTCTGGCCTAATAGCTAAGGTCTTAGACTCGTACTCTGGCCTAATGGTTAAGGTCTTAACTCTTACTCTGGCCTACTGGTTAAGGTCTTAACACTTACTCTGGCTTAATAGCTAAGGTCTTAGACTTGTACTTTGGCCTAATGGTTAAGGTCTTAACTCTTACTCTGGCCTAATAGCTAAGGTCTTAGACTCGTACTCTGGCCTACTGCTTAAGGTCTTAACTCTTACTTAGGCCTACTGGTTAAGGTCTTAACTCTTACTCTGGCCTAATAGCTAAGGTCTTAGACTCGTACTCTGGCCTAATAGATAAGGTCTTAGACTCGTACACTGACCTAATGGTTAAGGTCTTAACTCTTACTCTGGCCTAATAGCTAAGGTCTTAACTCTTACTCTGGCCTACTGGTTAAGGTCTTACCTCTTACTCTGGCCTAATAGCTAAGGGCTTAGACTCGTACTCTGGCCTAATAGCTAAGGTCTTAACTCTTACTCTGGCCTACTGGTTAAGGTCTTAGACTTGTACTCTGGCCTAATGGTTAAGGTCTTAACTCTTACTCTGGCCTACTGGTTAAGGTCTTAGACTCGTACTCTGGCCTAATGGTTAAGGTCTCAACTCTTACTCTGGCCTAATAGCTAACGTCTTAACTCTTACTCTGGCCTAATAGCTAAGGTCTTAGACTCGTACTCTGGCCTAATGGTTAAGGTCTTAACTCTTACTCTGGCCTACTGGTTAAGGTCTTAACTCTTACTCTGGCCTAATAGCTAAGGTCTTAGACTCGTACTCTGGCCTAATAGCTAAGGTCTTAGACTCGTACACTGACCTAATGGTTAAGGTCTTAACTCTTACTCTGGCCTAATAGCTAAGGTCTTAACTCTTACTCTGGCCTACTGGTTAAGGTCTTACCTCTTACTCTGGCCTAATAGCTAATTGCTTAGACTCGTACTCTGGCCTAATAGCTAAGGTCTTAACTCTTACTCTGGCCTAATAGCTAAGGTCTTAGACTCGTACTCTGGCCTTCTGGTTAAGGTCTTAACTCTTACTCTGCCCTACTGGTTAAGGTCTTAACTCTTACTCTGGCCTAATAGCTAAGGTCTTAACTCTTACTCTGGCCTAATAGCTAAGGTCTTAGACTCATACTCTGACCTAATGGTTAAGGTCTTAACTCTTACTCTGGCCTACTGGTTAAGGTCTTAACTCTTACTCTGGCCTAATAGCTAAGGTCTTAACTCTTACTCTGGCCTAATAGCAAAGGTCTTAGACTCGTAATCTGGTCTAATAGCTAAGGTCTTAACTCTTAATCTGGCCTAGTAGCTAAGGTCTTAGACTCGTACTCTGGCCTACTGTTTAAGGTCTTAACTTTTACTCTGGCCTAATCGCTAAGGTCTCAACTCTTACTCTGTCTTAATAGCTAAGGTCTTAACTCTTACTCTGGCCTAATAGCTAAGGTCTTAGACTCGTACTCTGGCCTAATGGTTAAGGTCTTAACTCTTACTCTGGCCTACTGGTTAAGGTCTTAACACTTACTCTGGCTTAATAGCTAAGGTCTTAGACTTGAACTCTGGCCTAATGGTTAAGGTCTTAACTCTTACTCTGGCCTAATAGCTAAGGTCTTAGACTCGTACTCTGGCCTACTGCTTAAGGTCTTAACTCTTACTTTGGCCTACTGGTTAAGGTCTTAACTCTTACTCTGGCCTAATAGCTAAGGTCTTAGACTCATACTCTGGCCTAATGGTTAAGGTCTCAACTCTTACTCTGTCCTAATAGCTAAGGTCTTAAACTCTTACTCTGGCCTACTGGTTAAGGTCTTAGACTTGTACTCTGGCCTAATGGTTAAGGTCTTAACTCTTACTCTGGCCTACTGGTTAAGGTCTTAGACTAGTACTCTGGCCTAATGGTTAAGGTCTCAACTCTTACTCTGGCCTAATAGCTAAGGTCTTAACTCTTACTCTGGCCTAATAGCTAAGGTTTTAGACTCGTAATCTGGCCTAATGGTTAAGGTCTTAACTCTTACTCTGGCCTACTGGTTAAGGTTTTAACTCTTACTCTGGCCTAATAGCTAAGGTCTTAGACTCGTACTCTGGCCTAATAGCTAAGGTCTTAGACTTGTACTCTCACCTAATGGTTAAGGTCTTAACTCTTACACTGACCTAATGGTTAAGGTCTTAACTCTTACTCTGGCCTAATAGCTAAGGTCTTAATTCTTACTCTGGCCTACTGGTTAAGGTCTTACCTCTTACTCTGGCCTACTGGTTAAGGTCTTAACTCTTACTCTGGCCTAATAGCTAAGGTCTTAACTCTTACTCTGGCCTAATAGCTAAGGTCTTAACTCTTACTCTGGCCTAATAGCTAAGGTCTTACACTCGTACTCTGGCCTAATGGTTAAGGTCTTAACTCTTACTCTGGCATAATAGCTAAGGTCTTAACTTTTACTCTGGCCTACTGGTTAAGGTCTTAACTCTTACTCTGCCCTAATAGCTAAGGTCTTAGACCCGTACTCTGGCCTAATAGCTAAGGTCTTAACTCTTACTCTTGCCTAATAGCTAAGGTCTTAGACTCGTACTCTGGCCTACTGGTTAAGGTCTTAACTCTTACTCTGGCCTAATAGCTAAGGTCTTAGACTCGTACTCTGGCCTAATGGTTAAGGTCTTAACTCTTACTCTGGCCTACTGGTTAAGGTCTTAACTCTTACTCTGGCATAATAGCTAAGGTCTTAACTTTTACTCTGGCCTACTGGTTAAGGTCTTAACTCTTACTCTGGCCTAATAGCTAAGGGCTTAGACTCGTACTCTGGCCTAATAGCTAAGGTCTTAACTCTTACTCTGGCCTAATAGCTAAGGTCTTAGACTCGTACTCTGGCCTTCTGGTTAAGGTCTTAACTCTTACTCTGCCCTACTGGTTAAGGTCTTAACTCTTACTCTGGCCTAATAGCTAAGGTCGTAACTCTTACTCTGGCCTAATAGCTAAGGTCTTAGACTCATACTCTGACCTAATGGTTAAGGTCTTAACTCTTACTCTGGCCTACTGGTTAAGGTCTTAACTCTTACTCTGGCCTAATAGCTAAGGTCTTAGACTCGTACTCTGGCCTAATAGCTAAGGTCTTAGACTCGTACTCTCACCTAATGGTTAAGGTCTTAACTCTTACACTGACCTAATGGTTAAGGTCTTAACTCTTACTCTGGCCTAATAGCTAAGGTCTTAATTCTTACTCTGGCCTACTGGTTAAGGTCTTACCTCTTACTCTGGCCTACTGGTTAAGGTCTTAACTCTTACTCTGGCCTAATAGCTAAGGTCTTAACTCTTACTCTGGCCTAATAGCTAAGGTCTTAACTCTTACTCTGGCCTAATAGCTAAGGTCTTACACTCGTACTCTGGCCTAATGGTTAAGGTCTTAACTCTTACTCTGGCATAATAGCTAAGGTCTTAACTTTTACTCTGGCCTACTGGTTAAGGTCTTAACTCTTACTCTGCCCTAATAGCTAAGGTCTTAGACCCGTACTCTGGCCTAATAGCTAAGGTCTTAACTCTTACTCTTGCCTAATAGCTAAGGTCTTAGACTCGTACTCTGGCCTACTGGTTAAGGTCTTAACTCTTACTCTGGCCTAATAGCTAAGGTCTTAGACTCGTACTCTGGCCTAATGGTCAAGGTCTTAACTCTTACTCTGGCCTACTGGTTAAGGTCTTAACTCTTACTCTGGCATAATAGCTAAGGTCTTAACTTTTACTCTGGCCTACTGGTTAAGGTCTTAACTCTTACTCTGGCCTAATAGCTAAGGGCTTAGACTCGTACTCTGGCCTAATAGCTAAGGTCTTAACTCTTACTCTGGCCTAATAGCTAAGGTCTTAGACTCGTACTCTGGCCTTCTGGTTAAGGTCTTAACTCTTACTCTGCCCTACTGGTTAAGGTCTTAACTCTTACTCTGGCCTAATAGCTAAGGTCTTAACTCTTACTCTGGCCTAATAGCTAAGGTCTTAGACTCATACTCTGACCTAATGGTTAAGGTCTTAACTCTTACTCTGGCCTACTGGTTAAGGTCTTAACTCTTACTCTGGCCTAATAGCTAAGGTCTTAGACTCGTACTCTGGCCTAATAGCTAAGGTCTTAGACTCGTACTCTCACCTAATGGTTAAGGTCTTAACTCTTACACTGACCTAATGGTTAAGGTCTTAACTCTTACTCTGGCCTAATAGCTAAGGTCTTAATTCTTACTCTGGCCTACTGGTTAAGGTCTTACCTTTTACTCTGGCCTACTGGTTAAGGTCTTAACTCTTACTCTGGCCTAATAGCTAAGGTCTTAACTCTTACTCTGGCCTAATAGCTAAGGTCTTAACTCTTACTCTGGCCTAATAGCTAAGGTCTTACACTCGTACTCTGGCCTAATGGTTAAGGTCTTAACTCTTACTCTGGCATAATAGCTAAGGTCTTAACTTTTACTCTGGCATACTGGTTAAGGTCTTAACTCTTACTCTGCCCTAATAGCTAAGGTCTTAGACCCGTACTCTGGCCTAATAGCTAAGGTCTTAACTCTTACTCTTGCCTAATAGCTAAGGTCTTAGACTCGTACTCTGGCCTACTGGTTAAGGTCTTAACTCTTACTCTGGCCTAATAGCTAAGGTCTTAGACTCGTACTCTGGCCTAATGGTTAAGGTCTTAACTCTTACTCTGGCCTACTGGTTAAGGTCTTAACTCTTACTCTGGCATAATAGCTAAGGTCTTAACTTTTACTCTGGCCTACTGGTTAAGGTCTTAACTCTTACTCTGGCCTAATAGCTAAGGGCTCAGACTCGTACTCTGGCCTAATAGCTAAGGTCTTAACTCTTACTCTGGCCTAATAGCTAAGGTCTTAGACTCGTACTCTGGCCTTCTGGTTAAGGTCTTAACTCTTACTCTGCCCTACTGGTTAAGGTCTTAACTCTTACTCTGGCCTAATAGCTAAGGTCTTAACTCTTACTCTGGCCTAATAGCTAAGGTCTTAGACTCATACTCTGACGTAATGGTTAAGGTCTTAACTCTTACTCTGGCCTACTGGTTAAGGTCTTAACTCTCACTCTGGCCTAATAGCTAAGGTCTTACACTCGTACTCTGGCCTAATGGTTAAGGTCTTAACTCTTACTCTGGCCTAATAGCTAAGGTCTTAACTCTTACTCTGGCCTACTGGTTAAGGTCTTAACTCTTACTCTGCCCTAATAGCTAAGGTCTTAGACTCGTACTCTGGCCTAATAGCTAAGGTCTTAACTCTAACTCTTGCCTAATAGCTAAGGTCTTAGACTCGTCCTCTGGCCTACTGGTTAAGGTCTTAACTCTTACTCTGGCCTACTGGTCAAGGTCTCAACTCTTACTCTGGCCTAATAGCTACGGTCTTAACTCTTACTCTGGCCTAATAGCTAAGGTCTTAGACTCGTACTCTGGCCTAATGGTTAAGGTCTTAACTCTTACTCTGGCCTACTGGTTAAGGTCTTAACTCTTACTCTGGTCTAATAGCTAAGGTCTTAGACTCGTACTCTGGCCTAATGGTTAAGGTCTTAACTCTTACTCTGGCCTACTGGTTAAGGTCTTAACTCTTACTCTGGCCTAATAGCTAAGGTCTTAACTCTTACTCTGGCCTAATAGCAAAGGTCTTAGACTCATAATCTGGTCTAATAGCTAAGGTCTTAACTCTTAATCTGGCCTAGTAGCTAAGGTCTTAGACTCGTACTATGGCCTACAGGTTAAGGTCTTAACTCTTACTCTGGCCTACTGGTTAAGGTCTTAACTCTTACTCTGGCCTAATAGCTAAGGTCTTAGACTCGTACTCTGGCCTAGTAGCTAAGGTCTTAGACTCGTACTCTGGCCTGATAGCTAAGGTCTTAGACTCGTACTCTGGCCTAATGGTTAAGGTCTTACATCTTACTCTGGCCTACTGGTTAAGGTCTTAACTGTTACTCTGGCCTAATAGCTAAGGTCTTAACTCTTACTCTGGCCTAATAGCTAAGGTCTTAGACTCGTACTCTGGCCTACTGTTTAAGGTCTTAACTCTTACTCTGGCCTAATCGCTAAGGTCTCAACTCTTACTCTGTCCTAATAGCTAAGGTCTTAACTCTTACTCTGGCCTAATAGCTAAGGTCTTAGACTCGTACTCTGGCCTAATGGTTAAGGTCTTAACTCTTACTCTGGCCTACTGGTTAAGGTCTTAACACTTACTCTGGCTTAATAGCTAAGGTCTTAGACTTGTACTTTGGCCTAATGGTTAAGGTCTTAACTCTTACTCTGGCCTAATAGCTAAGGTCTTAGACTCGTACTCTGGCCTACTGCTTAAGGTCTTAACTCTTACTTAGGCCTACTGGTTAAGGTCTTAACTCTTACTCTGGCCTAATAGCTAAGGTCTTAGACTCGTACTCTGGCCTAATAGATAAGGTCTTAGACTCGTACACTGACCTAATGGTTAAGGTCTTAACTCTTACTCTGGCCTAATAGCTAAGGTCTTAACTCTTACTCTGGCCTACTGGTTAAGGTCTTACCTCTTACTCTGGCCTAATAGCTAAGGGCTTAGACTCGTACTCTGGCCTAATAGCTAAGGTCTTAACTCTTACTCTGGCCTAATAGCTAAGGTCTTAGACTCGTACTCTGGCCTTCTGGTTAAGGTCTTAACTCTTACTCTGCCCTACTGGTTAAGGTCTTAACTCTTACTCCTGCCTAATAGCTAAGGTCTTAACTCTTACTCTGGCCTAATAGCTAAGGTCTTAGACTCATACTCTGACCTAATGGTTAAGGTCTTAACTCTTACTCTGGCCTACTGGTTAAGGTCTTAACTCTCACTCTGGCCTAATAGCTAAGGTCTTACACTCGTAGTCTGGCCTAATGGTTAAGGTCTTAACTCTTACTCTGGCCTAATAGCTAAGGTCTTAACTCTTACTCTGGCCTACTGGTTAAGGTCTTAACTCTTACTCTGCCCTAATAGCTAAGGTCTTAGACTCGTACTCTGGCCTAATAGCTAAGGTCTTAACTCTTACTCTTGCCTAATAGCTAAGGTCTTAGACTCGTCCTCTGGCCTACTGGTTAAGGTCTTAACTCTTACTCTGGCCTACTGGTCAAGGTCTCAACTCTTACTCTGGCCTAATAGCTACGGTCTTAACTCTTACTCTGGCCTAATAGCTAAGGTCTTAGACTCGTACTCTGGCCTAATGGTTAAGGTCTTAACTCTTACTCTGGCCTACTGGTTAAGGTCTTAACTCTTACTCTGGTCTAATAGCAAAGGTCTTAGACTCGTACTCTGGCCTAATGGTTAAGGTCTTAACTCTTACTCTGGCCTACTGGTTAAGGTCTTAACTCTTACTCTGGCCTAATAGCTAAGGTCTTAACTCTTACTCTGGCCTAATAGCAAAGGTCTTAGACTCATAATCTGGTCTAATAGCTAAGGTCTTAACTCTTAATCTGGCCTAGTAGCTAAGGTCTTAGACTCGTACTATGGCCTACAGGTTAAGGTCTTAACTCTTACTCTGGCCTACTGGTTAAGGTCTTAATTCTTACTCTGGCCTAATAGCTAAGGTCTTAGACTCGTACTCTGGCCTAGTAGCTAAGGTCTTAGACTCGTACTCTGGCCTGATAGCTAAGGTCTTAGACTCGTACTCTGGCCTAATGGTTAAGGTCTTACCTCTTACTCTGGCCTACTGGTTAAGGTCTTAACTGTTACTCTGGCCTAATAGCTAAGGTCTTAACTCTTACTCTGGCCTAATAGCTAAGGTCTTAGACTCGTACTCTGGCCTACTGTTTAAGGTCTTAACTCTTACTCTGGCCTAATCGCTAAGGTCTCAACTCTTACTCTGTCCTAATAGCTAAGGTCTTAACTCTTACTCTGGCCTAATAGCTAAGGTCTTAGACTCGTACTCTGGCCTAATGGTTAAGGTCTTAACTCTTACTCTGGCCTACTGGTTAAGGTCTTAACACTTACTCTGGCTTAATAGCTAAGGTCTTAGACTTGTACTTTGGCCTAATGGTTAAGGTCTTAACTCTTACTCTGGCCTAATAGCTAAGGTCTTAGACTCGTACTCTGGCCTAATGGTTAAGGTCTTAACTCTTACTCTGGCCTACTGGTTAAGGTCTTAACTGTTACTCTGGCCTAATAGCTAAGGTCTTAACTCTTACTCTGGCCTAATAGCTAAGGTCTTAGACTCGTACTCTGGCCTACTGTTTAAGGTCTTAACTCTTACTCTGGCCTAATCGCTAAGGTCTCAACTCTTACTCTGTCCTAATAGCTAAGGTCTTAACTCTTACTCTGGCCTAATAGCTAAGGTCTTAGACTCGTACTCTGGCCTAATGGTTAAGGTCTTAACACTTACTCTGGCTTAATAGCTAAGGTCTTAGACTTGTACTCTGGCCTAATGGTTAAGGTCTTAACTCTTACTCTGGCCTAATAGCTAAGGTCTTAGACTCGTACTCTGGCCTACTGCTTAAGGTCTTAACTCTTACTTAGGCCTACTGGTTAAGGTCTTAACTCTTACTCTGGCCTAATACCTAAGGTCTTAGACTCATACTCTGGCCTAATGGTTAAGGTCTCAACTCTTACTCTTTCCTAATAGCTAAGGTCTTAATCTCTTACTCTGGCCTACTGGTTAAGGTCTTAGACTCGTACTCTGGCCTAATGGTTAAGGTCTTAACTCTTACTCTGGCCTACTGGTTAAGGTCTTAGACTCGTACTCTGGCCTAATGGTTAAGGTCTCAACTCTTACTCTGGCCTAATAGCTAAGGTCTTCACTCTTACTCTGGCCTAATGGCTAAGGTCTTAACTCTTACTCTGGCCTACTGGTTAAGGTTTTAACTCTTACTCTGGCCTAATAGCTAAGGTCTTAGACTCGTACTCTGACCTAATGGTTAAGGTCTTAACTCTTACACTGACCTAATGGTTAAGGTCTTAACTCTTACTCTGGCCTAATGGCTAAGGTCTTAACTCTTACTCTGGCCTACTGGTTAAGGTCTTACCTCTTACTCTGGCCTACTGGTTAAGGTCTTAACTCTTACTCTGGCCTAATAGCTAAGGTCTTAACTCTTACTCTGGCCTAATAGCTAAGGTCTTACACTTGTACTCTGGCCTAATGGTTAAGGTCTTAACTCTTACTCTGGCATAATAGCTAAGGTCTTAACTTTTACTCTGGCCTACTGGTTAAGGTCTTAACTCTTACTCTGCCCTAATAGCTAAGGTCTTAGACTCGTACTCTGGCCTAATAGCTAAGGTCTTAACTCTTACTCTTGCCTAATAGCTAAGGTCTTAGACTCGTACTCTGGCCTACTGGTTAAGGTCTTAACTCTTACTCTGGCCTACTGGTTAAGGTCTTAACTCTTACTCTGGCCTAATAGCTAAGGTCTTAGACTCGTACTCTGGCCTAATGGTTAAGGTCTTAACTCTTACTCTGGCCTAATAGCTAAGGTCTTAACTCTTACTCTGGCCTAATAGCTAAGGTCTTAGACTCGTACTCTGGCCTAATGGTTAAGGTCTTAACTCTTACTCTGGCCTACTGGTTAAGGTCTTAACTCTTACTCTGACCTAATAGCTAAGGTCTTAGACTCGTACTCTGGCCTAGTAGCTAAGGTCTTAGATTCGTACTCTGGCCTAATGGTTAAGGTCTTAACTCTTTCTCTGGACTAATAGCTAAGGTCTTAACTCTTACTCTGGCCTACTGGTTAAGGTCTTAACTCTTACTCTGGCCTAATAGCTAAGGTCTTATCTCTTACTCTGGCCTAATAGCTAAGGTCTTAGACTCGTACTCTGGCCTAATGGTTAAGGTCTTAACTCTTACTCTGGCCTACTGGTTAAGGTCTTAACTCTTACTCTGGCCTAATAGCTATGGTCTTAGACTCGTACTCTGGCCTACTGGTTAAGGTCTTAACTCTTACTCTGGCCTAATAGCTAAGGTCTTAACTCTTACTCCTGCCTAATAGCTAAGGTCTTAGACTCGTACTCTGGCCTAATGGTTAATATCTTAACTCTTACTCTGGCCTACTGGTTAAGGTCTTAGACTCGTACTCTGGCCTAATAGCTAAGGTCTTAGACTCGTACTCTGGCCTAATGGTTAAGGTCTTAACTCTTACTCTGGCCTACTGGTTAAGGTCTTAACTCTTACTCTGGCCTAATAGCTAAGGTCTTAACTCTTACTCTGGCCTAATAGCTAAGGTCTTAGACTCATACTCTGGCCTACTGGTTAAGGTCTTAACTCTTACTCTGGCCTACTGGTTAAGGTCTTAACTCTTACTCTGGCCTAATAGCTAAGGTCTTAGACTCGTACTCTGGCCTAATAGATAAGGTCTTAGACTCGTACTCTGGCCTAATGGTTAAGCTTTTAACTCCTACTCTGGCCTAATAGCTAAGGTCCTAACTCTTACTCTGGCCTACTGGTTAAGGTCTTAACTCTTACTCTGGCCTAATAGCTAAGGTCTTAACTCTTACTCTGGCCTAATAGCTAAGGTCTTAGACTCATACTCTGGCCTAATGGTAAGGTCTTAACTCTTACTCTGGCCTACTGGTTAAGGTCTTAACTCTTACTCTGGTCTAATAGCTAAGGTATTAGACTTGTATTCTGGCCTCCTGGTTAAGGTCTTAACTCTTACTCTGGCATAATAGCTAAGGTCTTAGACTCGTACTCTGGCCTAATAGCGAAGGTCTTAACTCTTACTCTGGCCTAATAGCTAATGTCTTAACTCTTACTCTGGCCTGATAGCTAAGGTCTTAGACTCGTACTCTGGCCTAATAGCTAAGGTCTTAACTCTTACTCTGGCCTACTGGTTAAGGTCTTAACTCTTACTCTGGCCTAACAGCTAAGGTCTTGGACTCGTACTCTGGCCTAATAGCTAAGGTCTTAGACTCGTACTATGGCCTGCAGGTTAAGGTCTTAACTCTTACTCGGGCCTTCTGGTTAAGGTCTTAACACTTACTCTGGCCTAATAGCTAAGGTCTTAGACTCGTACTCTGGCCTAATGGTTAAGGTCTTAACTCTTACTTTGGCCTACTGGTTAAGGTCTTAACTCTTACTCTGGCCTAATAGCTAAGGTCTTAGACTCATACTCTGGCCTAATGGTTAAGGTCTCAACTCTTACTCTGTCCTAATAGCTAAGGTCTTAAACTCTTACTCTGGCCTACTGGTTAAGGTCTTAGACTCGTACTCTGGCCTAATGGTTAAGGTCTTAACTCTTACTCTGGCCTACTGGTTAAGGTCTTAGACTCGTACTCTGGCCTAATGGTTAAGGTCTCAACTCTTACTCTGGCCTAATAGCTAAGGTCTTAACTCTTACTCTGGCCTAATAGCTAAGGTTTTAGACTCGTAATCTGGCCTAATGGTTAAGGTCTTAACTCTTACTCTGGCCTACTGGTTAAGGTTTTAACTCTTACTCTGGCCTAATAGCTAAGGTCTTAACTCTTACACTGACCTAATGGTAAGGTCTTAACTCTTACTCTGGCCTAATGACTAAGGTCTTAACTCTTACTCTGGCCTACTGGTTAAGGTCTTACCTCTTACTCTGGCCTACTGGTTAAGGTCTTAACTCTTACTCTGGCCTAATAGCTAAGGTATTAACTCTTACTCTGGCTTAATAGCTAAGGTCTTAACTCTTACTCTGGCCTACTGGTTAAGGTCTTAACTCTTACTCTGGCCTAATATCTAAGGTCTTAGACTCGTACTCTGGCCTAATAGCTAAGGTTTTAGACTCGTACACTGACCTAATGGTTAAGGTCTTAACTCTTACTCTGGCCTAATAGCTAAGGTCTTAACTCTTACTCTGGCCTACTGGTTAAGGTCTTACCTCTTACTCTGGCCTAATAGCTAAGGGCTTAGACTCGTACTCTGGCCTAATAGCTAAGGTCTTAACTCTTACTCTGGCCTAATAGCTAAGGTCTTAGACTCGTACTCTGGCCTTCTGGTTAAGGTCTTAACTCTTACTCTGCCCTACTGGTTAAGGTCTTAACTCTTACTCTGGCCTAATAGCTAAGGTCTTAACTCTTACTCTGGCCTAATAGCTAAGGTCTTAGACTCATACTCTGACCTAATGGTTAAGGTCTTAACTCTTACTCTGGCCTACTGGTTAAGGTCTTAACTCTTACTCTGGCCTACTGGTTAAGGTCTTAACTCTTACTCTGCCCTAATAGCTAAGGTCTTAACTCTTACTCTGGCCTACTGGTTAAGGTTTTAACTCTTACTCTGCCCTAATAGCTAAGGTCTTAGACTCGTACTTTGGCCTAATAGCTAAGGTCTTAACTCTTAATCTGGCCTAGTAGCTAAGGTCTTAGACTCGTACTCTGGCCTACTGTTTAAGGTCTTAACTTTTACTCTGGCCTAATCGCTAAGGTCTCAACTCTTACTCTGTCCTAATAGCTAAGGTCTTAACTCTTACTCTGGCCTAATAGCTAAGGTCTTAGACTCGTACTCTGGCCTAATGGTTAAGGTCTTAACTCTTACTCTGGCCTACTGGTTAAGGTCTTAACTCTTACTCTGGCCTAATAGCTAAGGTCTTAACTCTTACTCTGGCCTACTGGTTAAGGTCTTAACTCTTACTCTGCCCTAATAGCTAAGGTCTTAGACTCGTACTCTGGCCTAATAGCTAAGGTCTTAACTCTTACTCTTGCCTAATAGCTAAGGTCTTAGACTCGTACTCTGGCCTACTGGTTAAGGTCTTAACTCTTACTCTGGCCTACTGGTCAAGGTCTCAACTCTTACTCTGGCCTAATAGCTACGGTCTTAACTCTTACTCTGGCCTAATAGCTAAGGTCTTAGACTCGTACTCTGGCCTAATGGTTAAGGTCTTAACTCTTACTCTGGCGTACTGGTTAAGGTCTTAACTCTTACTCTGGTCTAATAGCTAAGGTCTTAGACTCGTACTCTGGCCTAATTGTTAGGGTCTTAACTCTTACTCTGGCCTACTGGTTAAGGTCTTAACTCTTACTCTGGCCTAATAGCTAAGGTCTTAACTCTTACTCTGGCCTAATAGCAAAGGTCTTAGACTCGTAATCTGGTCTAATAGCTAAGGTCTTAACTCTTAATCTGGCCTAGTAGCTAAGGTCTTAGACTCGTACTCTGGCCTACTGTTTAAGGTCTTAACTTTTACTCTGGCCTAATCGCTAAGGTCTCAACTCTTACTCTGTCCTAATAGCTAAGGTCTTAACTCTTACTCTGGCCTAATAGCTAAGGTCTTAGACTCGTACTCTGGCCTAATGGTTAAGGTCTTAACTCTTACTCTGGCCTACTGGTTAAGGTCTTAACACTTACTCTGGCTTAATAGCTAAGGTCTTAGACTTGTACTCTGGCCTAATGGTTAAGGTCTTAACTCTTACTCTGGCCTAATAGCTAAGGTCTTAGACTCGTACTCTGGCCTACTGCTTAAGGTCTTAACTCTTACTTTGGCCTACTGGTTAAGGTCTTAACTCTTACTCTGGCCTAATAGCTAAGGTCTTAGACTCATACTCTGGCCTAATGGTTAAGGTCTCAACTCTTACTCTGTCCTAATAGCTAAGGTCTTAAACTCTTACTCTGGCCTACTGGTTAAGGTCTTAGACTCGTACTCTGGCCTAATGGTTAAGGTCTTAACTCTTACTCTGGCCTACTGGTTAAGGTCTTATACTCGTACTCTGGCCTAATGGTTAAGGTCTCAACTCTTACTCTGGCCTAATAGCTAAGGTCTTAACTCTTACTCTGGCCTAATAGCTAACGTTTTAGACTTGTACTCTGGCCTAATGGTTAAGGTCTTAACTCTTACTCTGGCCTACTGGTTAAGGTCTTAACTCTTACTCTGGCCTAATGCTAAGGTCTTAGACTCGTACTCTGGCCTAATAGCTAAGGTCTTAGACTCGTACTCTGACCTAATGGTTAAGGTCTTAACTCTTACTCTGGCCTACTGGTTAAGGTTTTAACTCTTACTCTGGCCTAATAGCTAAGGTCTTAGACTCGTACTCTGGCCTAATAGCTAAAGTCTTAGACTCGTACTCTGACCTAATGGTTAAGGTCTTAACTCTTACACTGACCTAATGGTTAAGGTCTTAACTCTTACTCTGGCCTAATAGCTAAGGTCTTAATTCTTACTCTGGCCTACTGGTTAAGGTCTTACCTCTTACTCTGGCCTACTGGTTAAGGTCTTAACTCTTACTCTGGCCTAATAGCTAAGGTCTTAACTCTTACTCTGGCCTAATAGCTAAGGTCTTAACTCTTACTCTGGCCTAATAGCTAAGGTCTTACACTCGTACTCTGGCCTAATGGTTAAGGTCTTAACTCTTACTCTGGCATAATAGCTAAGGTCTTAACTTTTACTCTGGCCTACTGGTTAAGGTCTTAACTCTTACTCTGCCCTAATAGCTAAGGTCTTAGACCCGTACTCTGGCCTAATAGCTAAGGTCTTAACTCTTACTCTTGCCTAATAGCTAAGGTCTTAGACTCGTACTCTGGCCTACTGGTTAAGGTCTTAACTCTTACTCTGGCCTAATAGCTAAGGTCTTAGACTCGTACTCTGGCCTAACGGTTAAGGTCTTAACTCTTACTCTGGCCTACTGGTTAAGGTCTTAACTCTTACTCTGGCATAATAGCTAAGGTCTTAACTTTTACTCTGGCCTACTGGTTAAGGTCTTAACTCTTACTCTGCCCTAATAGCTAAGGTCTTAGACTCGTACTCTGGCCTACTGGTTAAGGTCTTAACTCTTACTCTGGCCTACTGGTTAAGGTCTTAACTCTTACTCTGGCCTAATAGCTAAGGTCTTAGACTCGTACTCTGGCCTAATGGTTAAGGTCTTAACTCTTACTCTGGCCTAATAGCTAAGGTCTTAACTCTTACTCTGGCCTAATAGCTAAGGTCTTAGACTCGTACTCTGGCCTAATGGTTAAGGTCTTAATTCTTACTCTGGCCTACTGGTTAAGGTCTTAACTCTTACTCTGACCTAATAGCTAAGGTCTTAGACTCGTACTCTGGCCTAGTAGCTAAGGTCTTAGATTCGTACTCTGGCCTAATGGTTAAGGTCTTAACTCTTTCTCTGGACTAATAGCTAAGGTCTTAACTCTTACTCTGGCCTACTGGTTAAGGTCTTAACTCTTACTCTGCCCTACTGGTTAAGGTCTTAACTCTTACTCTGGCCTAATAGCTAAGGTCTTAACTCTTACTCTGGCCTAATAGCTAAGGTCTTAGACTCATACTCTGACCTAATGGTTAAGGTCTTAACTCTTACTCTGGCCTACTGGTTAAGGTCTTAACTCTTACTCTGGCCTACTGGTTAAGGTCTTAACTCTTACTCTGCCCTAATAGCTAAGGTCTTAACTCTTACTCTGGCCTACTGGTTAAGGTCTTAACTCTTACTCTGCCCTAATAGCTAAGGTCTTAGACTCGTACTCTGGCCTAATAGCTAAGGTCTTAACTCTTAATCTGGCCTAGTAGCTAAGGTCTTAGACTCGTACTCTGGCCTACTGTTTAAGGTCTTAACTTTTACTCTGGCCTAATCGCTAAGGTCTCAACTCTTACTCTGTCCTAATAGCTAAGGTCTTAACTCTTACTCTGGCCTAATAGCTAAGGTCTTAGACTCGTACTCTGGCCTAATGGTTAAGGTCTTAACTCTTACTCTGGCCTACTGGTTAAGGTCTTAACTCTTACTCTGGCCTAATAGCTAAGGTCTTAACTCTTACTCTGGCCTACTGGTTAAGGTCTTAACTCTTACTCTGCCCTAATAGCTAAGGTCTTAGACTCGTACTCTGGCCTAATAGCTAAGGTCTTAACTCTTACTCTTGCCTAATAGCTAAGGTCTTAGACTCGTACTCTGGCCTACTGGTTAAGGTCTTAACTCTTACTCTGGCCTACTGGTCAAGGTCTCAACTCTAACTCTGGCCTAATAGCTACGGTCTTAACTCTTACTCTGGCCTAATAGCTAAGGTCTTAGACTCGTACTCTGGCCTAATGGTTAAGGTCTTAACTCTTACTCTGGCCTACTGGTTAAGGTCTTAACTCTTACTCTGGTCTAATAGCTAAGGTCTTAGACTCGTACTCTGGCCTAATTGTTAGGGTCTTAACTCTTAATCTGGCCTACTGGTTAAGGTCTTAACTCTTACTCTGGCCTAATAGCTAAGGTCTTAACTCTTACTCTGGCCTAATAGCAAAGGTCTTAGACTCGTAATCTGGTCTAATAGCTAAGGTCTTAACTCTTAATCTGGCCTAGTAGCTAAGGTCTTAGACTCGTACTCTGGCCTACTGTTTAAGGTCTTAACTTTTACTCTGGCCTAATCGCTAAGGTCTCAACTCTTACTCTGTCCTAATAGCTAAGGTCTTAACTCTTACTCTGGCCTAATAGCTAAGGTCTTAGACTCGTACTCTGGCCTAATGGTTAAGGTCTTAACTCTTACTCTGGCCTACTGGTTAAGGTCTTAACACTTACTCTGGCTTAATAGCTAAGGTCTTAGACTTGTACTCTGGCCTAATGGTTAAGGTCTTAACTCTTACTCTGGCCTAATAGCTAAGGTCTTAGACTCGTACTCTGGCCTACTGCTTAAGGTCTTAACTCTTACTTTGGCCTACTGGTTAAGGTCTTAACTCTTACTCTGGCCTAATAGCTAAGGTCTTAGACTCATACTCTGGCCTAATGGTTAAGGTCTCAACTCTTACTCTGTCCTAATAGCTAAGGTCTTAAACTCTTACTCTGGCCTACTGGTTAAGGTCTTAGACTCGTACTCTGGCCTAATGGTTAAGGTCTTAACTCTTACTCTGGCCTACTGGTTAAGGTCTTAGACTCGTACTCTGGCCTAATGGTTAAGGTCTCAACTCTTACTCTGGCTTAATAGCTAAGGTCTTAACTCTTACTCTGGCCTAATAGCTAACGTTTTAGACTCGTACTCTGGCCTAATGGTTAAGGTCTTAACTCTTACTCTGGCCTACTGGTTAAGGTCTTAACTCTTACTCTGGCCTAATGCTAAGGTCTTAGACTCGTACTCTGGCCTAATAGCTAAGGTCTTAGACTCGTACTCTGACCTAATGGTTAAGGTCTTAACTCTTACTCTGGAGTACTGGTTAAGGTTTTAACTCTTACTCTGGCCTAATAGCTAAGGTCTTAGACTCGTACTCTGGCCTAATAGCTAAAGTCTTAGACTCGTACTCTGACCTAATGGTTAAGGTCTTAACTCTTACACTGACCTAATGGTTAAGGTCTTAACTCTTACTCTGGCCTAATAGCTAAGGTCTTAATTCTTACTCTGGCCTACTGGTTAAGGTCTTACCTCTTACTCTGGCCTACTGGTTAAGGTCTTAACTCTTACTCTGGCCTAATAGCTAAGGTCTTAACTCTTACTCTGGCCTAATAGCTAAGGTCTTAACTCTTACTCTGGCCTAATAGCTAAGGTCTTACACTCGTACTCTGGCCTAATGGTTAAGGTCTTAACTCTTACTCTGGCATAATAGCTAAGGTCTTAACTTTTACTCTGGCCTACTGGTTAAGGTCTTAACTCTTACTCTGCCCTAATAGCTAAGGTCTTAGACCCGTACTCTGGCCTAATAGCTAAGGTCTTAACTCTTACTCTTGCCTAATAGCTAAGGTCTTAGACTCGTACTCTGGCCTACTGGTTAAGGTCTTAACTCTTACTCTGGCCTAATAGCTAAGGTCTTAGACTCGTACTCTGGCCTAATGGTTAAGGTCTTAACTCTTACTCTGGCCTACTGGTTAAGGTCTTAACTCTTACTCTGGCATAATAGCTAAGGTCTTAACTTTTACTCTGGCCTACTGGTTAAGGTCTTAACTCTTACTCTGCCCTAATAGCTAAGGTCTTAGACTCGTACTCTGGCCTACTGGTTAAGGTCTTAACTCTTACTCTGGCCTACTGGTTAAGGTCTTAACTCTTACTCTGGCCTAATAGCTAAGGTCTTAGACTCGTACTCTGGCCTAATGGTTAAGGTCTTAACTCTTACTCTGGCCTAATAGCTAAGGTCTTAACTCTTACTCTGGCCTAATAGCTAAGGTCTTAGACTCGTACTCTGGCCTAATGGTTAAGGTCTTAATTCTTACTCTGGCCTACTGGTTAAGGTCTTAACTCTTACTCTGACCTAATAGCTAAGGTCTTAGACTCGTACTCTGGCCTAGTAGCTAAGGTCTTAGATTCGTACTCTGGCCTAATGGTTAAGGTCTTAACTCTTTCTCTGGACTAATAGCTAAGGTCTTAACTCTTACTCTGGCCTACTGGTTAAGGTCTTAACTTTTACTCTGGCCTAATAGCTAAGGTCTTATCTCTTACTCTGGCCTAATAGCTAAGGTCTTAGACTCGTACTCTGGCCTAATGGTTAAGGTCTTAACTCTTACTCTGGCCTACTGGTTAAGGTCTTAACTCTTACTCTGGCCTAATAGCTATGGTCTTAGACTCGTACTCTGGCCTACTGGTTAAGGTCTTAACTCTTACTCTGGCCTAATAGCTAAGGTCTTAACTCTTACTCCTGCCTAATAGCTAAGGTCTTAGACTCGTACTCTGGCCTAATGGTTAAGGTCTTAACTCTTACTCTGGCCTACTGGTTAAGGTCTTAGACTCGTACTCTGGCCTAATAGCTAAGGTCTTAGACTCGTACTCTGGCCTAATGGTTAAGGTCTTAACTCTTACTCTGGCCTACTGGGTAAGGTCTTAACTCGTACTCTGGCCTAATAGCTAAGGTCTTAGACTCGTACTCTGGCCTAATGGTTAAGGTCTTAACTCTTACTCTGGCCTACTGGTTAAGGTCTTAACTCTTACTCTGGCCTAATAGCTAAGGTCTTAGACTCGTACTCTGGCCTAATAGATAAGGTCTTAGACTCGTACACTGACCTAATGGTTAAGGTCTTAACTCTTACTCTGGCCTAATAGCTAAGGTCTTAACTCTTACTCTGGCCTACTGGTTAAGGTCTTACCTCTTACTCTGGCCTAATAGCTAAGGGCTTAGACTCGTACTCTGGCCTAATAGCTAAGGTCTTAACTCTTACTCTGGCCTAATAGCTAAGGTCTTAGACTCGTACTCTGGCCTTCTGGTTAAGGTCTTAACTCTTACTCTGCCCTACTGGTTAAGGTCTTAACTCTTACTCTGGCCTAATAGCTAAGGTCTTAGACTCATACTCTGACCTAATGGTTAAGGTCTTAACTCTTACTCTGGCCTACTGGTTAAGTTCTTAACTCTCACTCTGGCCTAATAGCTAAGGTCTTACACTCGTACTCTGGCCTAATGGTTAAGGTCTTAACTCTTACTCTGGCCTAATAGCTAAGGTCTTAACTCTTACTCTGGCCTACTGGTTAAGGTCTTAACTCTTACTCTGCCCTAATAGCTAAGGTCTTACACTCGTACTCTTGCCTAATAGCTAAGGTCTTAGACTCGTCCTCTGGCCTACTGGTTAAGGTCTTAACTCTTACTCTGGCCTACTGGTCAAGGTCTCAACTCTTACTCTGGCCTAATAGCTACGGTCTTAACTCTTACTCTGGCCTAATAGCTAAGGTCTTAGACTCGTACTCTGGCCTAATGGTTAAGGTCTTAACTCTTACTCTGGCCTACTGGTTAAGGTCTTAACTCTTACTCTGGTCTAATAGCTAAGGTCTTAGACTCGTACTCTGGCCTAATGGTTAAGGTCTTAACTCTTACTCTGGCCTACTGGTCTTAACTCTTACTCTGGCCTAATAGCTAAGGTCTTAACTCTTACTCTGGCCTAATAGCAAAGGTCTTAGACTCATAATCTGGTCTAATAGCTAAGGTCTTAACTCTTAATCTGGCCTAGTAGCTAAGGTCTTAGACTCGTACTATGGCCTACAGGTTAAGGTCTTAACTCTTACTCTGGCCTACTGGTTAAGGTCTTAACTCTTACTCTGGCCTAATAGCTAAGGTCTTAGACTCATACTCTGACCTAATGGTTAAGGTCTTAACTCTTACTCTGGCCTACTGGTTAAGTTCTTAACTCTCACTCTGGCCTAATAGCTAAGGTCTTACACTCGTACTCTGGCCTAATGGTTAAGGTCTTAACTCTTACTCTGGCCTAATAGCTAAGGTCTTAACTCTTACTCTGGCCTACTGGTTAAGGTCTTAACTCTTACTCTGCCCTAATAGCTAAGGTCTTACACTCGTACTCTTGCCTAATAGCTAAGGTCTTAGACTCGTCCTCTGGCCTACTGGTTAAGGTCTTAACTCTTACTCTGGCCTACTGGTCAAGGTCTCAACTCTTACTCTGGCCTAATAGCTACGGTCTTAACTCTTACTCTGGCCTAATAGCTAAGGTCTTAGACTCGTACTCTGGCCTAATGGTTAAGGTCTTAACTCTTACTCTGGCCTACTGGTTAAGGTCTTAACTCTTACTCTGGTCTAATAGCTAAGGTCTTAGACTCGTACTCTGGCCTAATGGTTAAGGTCTTAACTCTTACTCTGGCCTACTGGTTAAGGTCTTAACTCTTACTCTGGCCTAATAGCTAAGGTCTTAACTCTTACTCTGGCCTAATAGCAAAGGTCTTAGACTCATAATCTGGTCTAATAGCTAAGGTCTTAACTCTTAATCTGGCCTAGTAGCTAAGGTCTTAGACTCGTACTATGGCCTACAGGTTAAGGTCTTAACTCTTACTCTGGCCTACTGGTTAAGGTCTTAACTCTTACTCTGGCCTAATAGCTAAGGTCTTAGACTCGTACTCTGGCCTAGTAGCTAAGGTCTTAGACTCGTACTCTGGCCTGATAGCTAAGGTCTTAGACTCGTACTCTGGCCTAATGGTTAAGGTCTTACCTCTTACTCTGGCCTACTGGTTAAGGTCTTAACTGTTACTCTGGCATAATAGCTAAGGTCTTAACTCTTACTCTGGCTTAATAGCTAAGGTCTTAGACTCGTACTCTGGCCTACTGTTTAAGGTCTTAACTCTTACTCTGGCCTAATCGCTAAGGTCTCAACTCTTACTCTGTCCTAATAGCTAAGGTCTTAACTCTTACTCTGGCCTAATAGCTAAGGTCTTAGACTCGTACTCAGGCCTAATGGTTAAGGTCTTAACTCTTACTCTGGCCTACTGGTTAAGGTCTTAACACTTACTCTGGCTTAATAGCTAAGGTCTTAGACTTGTACTCTGGCCTAATGGTTAAGGTCTTAACTCTTACTCTGGCCTAATAGCTAAGGTCTTAGACTCGTACTCTGGCCTACTGCTTAAGGTCTTAACTCTTACTTAGGCCTACTGGTTAAGGTCTTAACTCTTACTCTGGCCTAATAGCTAAGGTCTTAGACTCATACTCTGGCCTAATGGTTAAGGTCTCAACTCTTACTCTGTCCTAATAGCTAAGGTCTTAAACTCTTACTCTGGCCTACTGGTTAAGGTCTTAGACTCGTACTCTGGCCTAATGGTTAAGGTCTTAACTCTTACTCTGGCCTACTGGTTAAGGTCTTAGACTCGTACTCTGGCCTAATGGTTAAGGTCTCAACTCTTACTCTGGCCTAATAGCTAAGGTCTTAACTCTTACTCTGGCCTAATAGCTAAGGTTTTAGACTTGTAATCTGGCCTAATGGTTAAGGTCTTAACTCTTACTCTGGCCTACTGGTTAAGGTTTTAACTCTTACTCTGGCCTAATAGCTAAGGTCTTAGACTCGTACTCTGACCTAATGGTTAAGGTCTTAACTCTTACACTGACCTAATGGTTAAGGTCTTAACTCTTACTCTGGCCTAATGGCTAATGGCTAAGGTCTTAACTCTTACTCTGGCCTACTGGTTAAGGTCTTACCTCTTACTCTGGCCTACAGGTTAAGGTCTTAACTCTTACTCTGGCCTAATAGCTAAGGTCTTAACTCTTACTCTGGCCTAATAGCTAAGGTCTTACACTCGTACTCTGGCCTAATGGTTAAGGTCTTAACTCTTACTCTGGCCTACTGGTTAAGGTCTTAACTCTTACTCTGGCCTAATAGCTAAGGTCTTAGACTCGTACTCTGGCCTAATGGTTAAGGTCTTAACTCTTACTCTGGCCTAATAGCTAAGGTCTTAACTCTTACTCTGGCCTAATAGCTAAGGTCTTAGACTCGTACTCTGGCCTAATGGTTAAGGTCTTAACTCTTACTCTGGCCTACTGGTTAAGGTCTTAATTCTTACTCTGACCTAATAGCTAAGGTCTTAGACTCGTACTGTGGCCTAGTAGCTAAGGTCTTAGATTCGTACTCTGGCCTAATGGTTAAGGTCTTAACTCTTTCTCTGGACTAATAGCTAAGGTCTTAACTCTTACTCTGGCCTACTGGTTAAGGTCTTAACTCTTACTCTGGCCTAATAGCTAAGGTCTTATCTCTTACTCTGGCCTAATAGCTAAGGTCTTAGACTCGTACTCTGGCCTAATGGTTAAGGTCTTAACTCTTACTCTGGCCTACTGGTTAAGGTCTTAACTCTTACTCTGGCCTAATAGCTATGGTCTTAGACTCGTACTCTGGCCTACTGGTTAAGGTCTTAACTCTTACTCTGGCCTAATAGCTAAGGTCTTAACTCTTACTCCTGCCTAATAGCTAAGGTCTTAGACTCGTACTCTGGCCTAATGGTTAAGGTCTTAACTCTTACTCTGGCCTACTGGTTAAGGTCTTAGACTCGTACTCTGGCCTAATAGCTAAGGTCTTAGAATCGTACTCTGGCCTAATGGTTAAGGTCTTAACTCTTACTCTGGCCTACTGGTTAAGGTCTTAACTCTTACTCTGGCCTAATAGCTAAGGTCTTAACTCTTACTCTGGCCTAATAGCTAAGGTCTTAGACTCATACTCTGGCATACTGGTTAAGGTCTTAACTCTTACTCTGGCCTACTGGTTAAGGTCTTAACTCTTACTCTGGCCTAATAGCTAAGGTCTTAGACTCGTACTCTGGCCTAATAGATAAGGTCTTAGACTCGTACTCTGGCCTAATGGTTAAGCTTTTAACTCCTACTCTGGCCTAATAGCTAAGTTCTTAACTCTTACTCTGGCCTACTGGTTAAGGTCTTAACTCTTACTCTGGCCTAATAGCTAAGGTCTTAACTCTTACTCTGGCCTAATAGCTAAGGTCTTAGACTCATACTCTGGCCTAATGGTAAGGTCTTAACTCTTACTCTGGCCTACTGGTTAAGGTCTTAACTCTTACTCTGGCCTAATAGCTAAGGTTTGAGACTCGTACTCTGGCCTACTGGATAAGGTCTTAACTCTTACTCTGGCATAATAGCTAAGGTCTTAGACTCGTACTCTGGACTAATAGCTAAGGTCTTAACTCTTACTCTGGCCTACTGGTTAAGGTCTTAACTCTTACTCTGGTCTAATAGCTAAGGTATTAGACTTGTATTCTGGCCTACTGGTTAAGGTCTTAACTCTTACTCTGGCATAATAGCTAAGGTCTTAGACTCGTACTCTGGCCTAATAGCGAAGGTCGTAACTCTTACTCTGGCCTAATAGCTAATGTCTTAACTCTTACTCTGGCCTGATAGCTAAGGTCTTAGACTCGTACTCTGGCCTAATAGCTAAGGTCTTAACTCTTACTCTGGCCTACTGGTTAAGGTCTTAACTCTTACTCTGGCCTAACAGCTAAGGTCTTGGACTCGTACTCTGGCCTAATAGCTAAGGTCTTAGACTCGTACTATGGCCTGCAGGTTAAGGTCTTAACTCTTACTCGGGCCTTCTGGTTAAGGTCTTAACACTTACTCTGGCCTAATAGCTAAGGTCTTAGACTCGTACTCTGGCCTAATGGTTAAGGTCTTAACTCTTACTTTGGCCTACTGGTTAAGGTCTTAACTCTTACTCTGGCCTAATAGCTAAGGTCTTAGACTCATACTCTGGCCTAATGGTTAAGGTCTCAACTCTTACTCTGTCCTAATAGCTTAGGTCTTAAACTCTTACTCTGGCCTACTGGTTAAGGTCTTAGACTCGTACTCTGGCCTAATGGTTAAGGTCTTAACTCTTACTCTGGCCTACTGGTTAAGGTCTTAGACTCGTACTCTGGCCTAATGGTTAAGGTCTCAACTCTTACTCTGGCCTAATAGCTAAGGTCTTAACTCTTACTCTGGCCTAATAGCTAAGGTTTTAGACTCGTAATCTGGCCTAATGGTTAAGGTCTTAACTCTTACTCTGGCCTACTGGTTAAGGTTTTAACTCTTACTCTGGCCTAATAGCTAAGGTCTTAGACTCGTACTCTGGCCTAATAGCTAAGGTCTTAGACTCGTACTCTGACCTAATGGTTAAGGTCTTAACTCTTACACTGACCTAATGGTAAGGTCTTAACTCTTACTCTGGCCTAATGGCTAAGGTCTTAACTCTTACTCTGGCCTACTGGTTAAGGTCTTACCTCTTACTCTGGAGTACTGGTTAAGGTCTTAACTCTTACTCTGGCCTAATAGCTAAGGTCTTAACTCTTACTCTGGCCTAATAGCTAAGGTCTTAACTCTTACTCTGGCCTAATAGCTAAGGTCTTACACTCGTACTCTGGCCTAATGGTTAAGGTCTTAACTCTTACTCTGGCATAATAGCTAAGGTCTTAACTTTTACTCTGGCCTACTGGTTAAGGTCTTAACTCTTACTCTGCCCTAATAGCTAAGGTCTTAGACTCGTACTCTGGCCTAATAGCTAAGGTCTTAACTCTTACTCTTGCCTAATAGCTAAGGTCTTAGACTCGTACTCTGGCCTACTGGTTAAGGTCTTAACTCTTACTCTGGCCTAATGGTTAAGGTCTTAACTCTTACTCTGGCCTAATAGCTAAGGTCTTAACTCTTACTCTGGCCTAATAGCTAAGGTCTTAGACTCATACTCTGACCTAATGGTTAAGGTCTTAACTCTTACTCTGGCCTACTGGTTAAGGTCTTAACTCTTACTCTGGCCTACTGGTTAAGGTCTTAACTCTTACTCTGCCCTAATGGTTAAGGTCTTAACTCTTACTCTGGCCTACTGGTTAAGGTCTTAACACTTACTCTGGCTTAATAGCTAAGGTCTTAGACTTGTACTCTGGCCTAATGGTTAAGGTCTTAACTCTTACTCTGGCCTAATAGCTAAGTTCTTAGACTCGTACTCTGGCCTACTGCTTAAGGTCTTAACTCTTACTTTGGCCTACTGGTTAAGGTCTTAACTCTTACTCTGGCCTAATAGCTAAGGTCTTAGACTCGTACTCTGGCCTAATGGTTAAGGTCTCAACTCTTACTCTGGCCTACTGGTTAAGGTCTTAACTCTTACTCTGGCCTAATAGCTAAGGTCTTAACTCTTACTCTGGCCTACTGGTTAAGGTCTTAACTCTTACTCTGCCCTAATAGCTAAGGTCTTAGACTCGTACTCTGGCCTAATAGCTAAGGTCTTAACTCTTACTCTTGCCTAATAGCTAAGGTCTTAGACTCGTACTCTGGCCTACTGGTTAAGGTCTTAACTCTTACTCTGGCCTACTGGTCAAGGTCTCAACTCTTACTCTGGCCTAATAGCTACGGTCTTAACTCTTACTCTGGCCTAATAGCTAAGGTCTTAGACTCGTACTCTGGCCTAATGGTTAAGGTCTTAACTCTTACTCTGGCCTACTGGTTAAGGTCTTAACTCTTACTCTGGTCTAATAGCTAAGGTCTTAGACTCGTACTCTGGCCTAATTGTTAAGGTCTTAACTCTTACTCTGGCCTACTGGTTAAGGTCTTAACTCTTACTCTGGCCTAATAGCTAAGGTCTTAACTCTTACTCTGGCCTAATAGCAAAGGTCTTAGACTCGTAATCTGGTCTAATAGCTAAGGTCTTAACTCTTAATCTGGCCTAGTAGCTAAGGTCTTAGACTCGTACTCTGGCCTACTGTTTAAGGTCTTAACTTTTACTCTGGCCTAATCGCTAAGGTCTCAACTCTTACTCTGTCCTAATAGCTAAGGTCTTAACTCTTACTCTGGCCTAATAGCTAAGGTCTTAGACTCGTACTCTGGCCTAATGGTTAAGGTCTTAACTCTTACTCTGGCCTACTGGTTAAGGTCTTAACACTTACTCTGGCTTAATAGCTAAGGTCGTAGACTTGTACTCTGGCCTAATGGTTAAGGTCTTAACTCTTACTCTGGCCTAATAGCTAAGGTCTTAGACTCGTACTCTGGCCTACTGCTTAAGGTCTTAACTCTTACTTTGGCCTACTGGTTAAGGTCTTAACTCTTACTCTGGCCTAATAGCTAAGGTCTTAGACTCATACTCTGGCCTAATGGTTAAGGTCTCAACTCTTACTCTGTCCTAATAGCTAAGGTCTTAAACTCTTACTCTGGCCTACTGGTTAAGGTCTTAGACTCGTACTCTGGCCTAATGGTTAAGGTCTTAACTCTTACTCTGGCCTACTGGTTAAGGTCTTAGACTCGTACTCTGGCCTAATGGTTAAGGTCTCAACTCTTACTCTGGCCTAATAGCTAAGGTCTTAACTCTTACTCTGGCCTAATAGCTAACGTTTTAGACTCGTACTCTGGCCTAATGGTTAAGGTCTTAACTCTTACTCTGGCCTACTGGTTAAGGTCTTAACTCTTACTCTGGCCTAATGCTAAGGTCTTAGACTCGTACTCTGGCCTAATAGCTAAGGTCTTAGACTCGTACTCTGACCTAATGGTTAAGGTCTTAACTCTAACTCTGGCCTACTGGTTAAGGTTTTAACTCTTACTCTGGCCTAATAGCTAAGGTCTTAGACTCGTACTCTGGCCTAATAGCTAAAGTCTTAGACTCGTACTCTGACCTAATGGTTAAGGTCTTAACTCTTACACTGACCTAATGGTTAAGGTCTTAACTCTTACTCTGGCCTAATAGCTAAGGTCTTAATTCTTACTCTGGCCTACTGGTTAAGGTCTTACCTCTTACTCTGGCCTACTGGTTAAGGTCTTAACTCTTACTCTGGCCTAATACCTAAGGTCTTAACTCTTACTCTGGCCTAATAGCTAAGGTCTTAACAATTACTCTGGCCTAATAGCTAAGGTCTTACACTCGTACTCTGGCCTAATGGTTAAGGTCTTAACTCTTACTCTGGCATAATAGCTAAGGTCTTAACTTTTACTCTGGCCTACTGGTTAAGGTCTTAACTCTTACTCTGCCCTAATAGCTAAGGTCTTAGACCCGTACTCTGGCCTAATAGCTAAGGTCTTAACTCTTACTCTTGCCTAATAGCTAAGGTCTTAGACTCGTACTCTGGCCTACTGGTTAAGGTCTTAACTCTTACTCTGGCCTAATAGCTAAGGTCTTAGACTCGTACTCTGGCCTAATGGTTAAGGTCTTAACTCTTACTCTGGCCTACTGGTTAAGGTCTTAACTCTTACTCTGGCATAATAGCTAAGGTCTTAACTTTTACTCTGGCCTACTGGTTAAGGTCTTAACTCTTACTCTGCCCTAATAGCTAAGGTCTTAGACTCGTACTCTGGCCTACTGGTTAAGGTCTTAACTCTTACTCTGGCCTACTGGTCAATGTCTCAACTCTTACTCTGGCCTAATAGCTAAGGTCTTAACTCTTACTCTGGCCTAATAGCTAAGGTCTTAGACTCGTACTCTGGCCTAATGGTTAAGGTCTTAACTCTTACTCTGGCCTACTGGTTAAGGTCTTAACTCTTACTCTGGCCTAATAGCTAAGGTCTTAGACTCGTACTCTGGCCTAATGGTTAAGGTCTTAACTCTTACTCTGGCCTAAAAGCTAAGGTCTTAACTCTTACTCTGGCCTAATAGCTAAGGTCTTAGACTCGTACTCTGGCCTAATGGTTAAGGTCTTAATTCTTACTCTGGCCTACTGGTTAAGGTCTTAACTCTTACTCTGACCTAATAGCTAAGGTCTTAGACTCGTACTCTGGCCTAGTAGCTAAGGTCTTAGATTCGTACTCTGGCCTAATGGTTAAGGTCTTAACTCTTTCTCTGGACTAATAGCTAAGGTCTTAACTCTTACTCTGGCCTACTGGTTAAGGTCTTAACTTTTACTCTGGCCTAATAGCTAAGGTCTTATCTCTTACTCTGGCCTAATAGCTAAGGTCTTAGACTCGTACTCTGGCCTAATGGTTAAGGTCTTAACTCTTACTCTGGCCTACTGGTTAAGGTCTTAACTCTTACTCTGGCCTAATAGCTATGGTCTTAGACTCGTACTCTGGCCTACTGGTTAAGGTCTTAACTCTTACTCTGGCCTAATAGCTAAGGTCTTAACTCTTACTCCTGCCTAATAGCTAAGGTCTTAGACTCGTACTCTGGCCTAATGGTTAAGGTCTTAACTCTTACTCTGGCCTACTGGTTAAGGTCTTAGACTCGTACTCTGGCCTAATAGCTAAGGTCTTAGACTCGTACTCTGGCCTAATGGTTAAGGTCTTAACTCTTACTCTGGCCTACTGGGTAAGGTCTTAACTCGTACTCTGGCCTAATAGCTAAGGTCTTAGACTCGTACTCTGGCCTAATGGTTAAGGTCTTAACTCTTACTCTGGCCTACTGGTTAAGGTCTTAACTCTTACTCTGGCCTAATAGCTAAGGTCTTAACTCTTACTCTGGCCTAATAGCTAAAGTCTTAGACTCATACTCTGGCCTACTGGTTAAGGTCTTAACTCTTACTCTGGCCTACTGGTTAAGGTCTTAACTCTTACTCTGGCCTAATAGCTAAGGTCTTAGACTCGTACTCTGGCCTAATAGATAAGGTCTTAGACTCGTACACTGACCTAATGGTTAAGGTCTTAACTCTTACTCTGGCCTAATAGCTAAGGTCTTAACTCTTACTCTGGCCTACTGGTTAAGGTCTTACCTCTTACTCTGGCCTAATAGCTAAGGGCTTAGACTCGTACTCTGGCCTAATAGCTAAGGTCTTAACTCTTACTCTGGCCTAATAGCTAAGGTCTTAGACTCGTACTCTGGCCTTCTGGTTAAGGTCTTAACTCTTACTCTGCCCTACTGGTTAAGGTCTTAACTCTTACTCTGGCCTAATAGCTAAGGTCTTAACTCTTACTCTGGCCTAATAGCTCAGGTCTTAGACTCATACTCTGACCTAATGGTTAAGGTCTTAACTCTTACTCTGGCCTACTGGTTAAGTTCTTAACTCTCACTCTGGCCTAATAGCTAAGGTCTTACACTCGTACTCTGGCCTAATGGTTAAGGTCTTAACTCTTACTCTGGCCTAATAGCTAAGGTCTTAACTCTTACTCTAGCCTACTGGTTAAGGTCTTAACTCTTACTCTGCCCTAATAGCTAAGGTCTTAGACTCGTACTCTGGCCTAATAGCTAAGGTCTTAACTCTTACTCTTGCCTAATAGCTAAGGTCTTAGACTCGTCCTCTGGCCTACTGGTTAAGGTCTTAACTCTTACTCTGGCCTACTGGTCAAGGTCTCAACTCTTACTCTGGCCTAATAGCTACGGTCTTAACTCTTACTCTGGCCTAATAGCTAAGGTCTTAGACTCGTACTCTGGCCTAATGGTTAAGGTCTTAACTCTTACTCTGGCCTACTGGTTAAGGTCTTAACTCTTAATCTGGTCTAATAGCAAAGGTCTTAGACTCGTATTCTGGCCTAATGGTTAAGGTCTTAACTCTTACTCTGGCCTACTGGTTAAGGTCTTAACTCTTACTCTTGCCTAATAGCTAAGGTCTTAACTCTTACTCTGGCCTAATAGCAAAGGTCTTAGACTCATAATCTGGTCTAATAGCTAAGGTCTTAACTCTTATTCTGGCCTAGTAGCTAAGGTCTTAGACTCGTACTATGGCCTACAGGTTAAGGTCTTAACTCTTACTCTGGCCTACTGGTTAAGGTCTTAACTCTTACTCTGGCCTAATAGCTAAGGTCTTAGACTCGTACTCTGGCCTAGTAGCTAAGGTCTTAGACTCGTACTCTGGCCTGATAGCTAAGGTCTTAGACTCGTACTCTGGCCTAATGGTTAAGGTCTTACCTCTTACTCTGGCCTACTGGTTAAGGTCTTAACTGTTACTCTGGCATAATAGCTAAGGTATTAACTCTTACTCTGGCCTAATAGCTAAGGTCTTAGACTCGTACTCTGGCCTACTGTTTAAGGTCTTAACTCTTACTCTGGCCTAATCGCTAAGGTCTCAACTCTTACTCTGTCCTAATAGCTAAGGTCTTAACTCTTACTCTGGCCTAATAGCTAAGGTCTTAGACTCGTACTCAGGCCTAATGGTTAAGGTCTTAACTCTTACTCTGGCCTACTGGTTAAGGTCTTAACACTTACTCTGGCTTAATAGCTAAGGTCTTAGACTTGTACTCTGGCCTAATGGTTAAGGTCTTAACTCTTACTCTGGCCTAATAGCTAAGGTCTTAGACTCGTACTCTGGCCTACTGCTTAAGGTCTTAACTCTTACTTAGGCCTACTGGTTAAGGTCTTAACTCTTACTCTGGCCTAATAGCTAAGGTCTTAGACTCATACTCTGGCCTAATGGTTAAGGTCTCAACTCTTACTCTGTCCTAATAGCTAAGGTCTTAAACTCTTACTCTGGCCTACTGGTTAAGGTCTTAGACTCGTACTCTGGCCTAATGGTTAAGGTCTTAACTCTTACTCTGGCCTACTGGTTAAGGTCTTAGACTCGTACTCTGGCCTAATGGTTAAGGTCTCAACTCTTACTCTGGCCTAATAGCTAAGGTCTTAACTCTTACTCTGGCCTAATAGCTAAGGTTTTAGACTCGCAATCTGGCCTAATGGTTAAGGTCTTAACTCTTACTCTGGCCTACTGGTTAAGGTTTTAACTCTTACTCTGGCCTAATAGCTAAGGTCTTAGACTCGTACTCTGACCTAATGGTTAAGGTCTTAACTCTTACACTGACCTAATGGTTAAGGTCTTAACTCTTACTCTGGCCTAATGGCTAAGGTCTTAACTCTTACTCTGGCCTACTGGTTAAGGTCTTACCTCTTACTCTGGCCTACAGGTTAAGGTCTTAACTCTTACTCTGGCCTAATAGCTAAGGTCTTAACTCTTACTCTGGCCTAATAGCTAAGGTCTTACACTCGTACTCTGGCCTAATGGTTAAGGTCTTAACTCTTACTCTGGCCTACTGGTTAAGGTCTTAACTCTTACTCTGGCCTAATAGCTAAGGTCTTAGACTCGTACTCTGGCCTAATGGTTAAGGTCTTAACTCTTACTCTGGTCTAATAGCTAAGGTCTTAACTCTTACTCTGGCCTAATAGCTAAGGTCTTAGACTCGTACTCTGGCCTAATGGTTAAGGTCTTAACTCTTACTCTGGCCTACTGGTTAAGGTCTTAACTCTTACTCTGACCTAATAGCTAAGGTCTTAGACTCGTACTCTGGCCTAGTAGCTAAGGTCTTAGATTCGTACTCTGGCCTAATGGTTAAGGTCTTAACTCTTTCTCTGGACTAATAGCTAAGGTCTTAACTCTTACTCTGGCCTACTGGTTAAGGTCTTAACTCTTACTCTGGCCTAATAGCTAAGGTCTTATCTCTTACTCTGGCCTAATAGCTAAGGTCTTAGACTCGTACTCTGGCCTAATGGTTAAGGTCTTAAATCTTACTCTGGCCTACTGGTTAAGGTCTTAACTCTTACTCTGGCCTAATAGCTATGGTCTTAGACTCGCACTCTGGCCTACTGGTTAAGGTCTTAACTCTTACTCTGGCCTAATAGCTAAGGTCTTAACTCTTACTCCTGCCTAATAGCTAAGGTCTTAGACTCGTACTCTGGCCTAATGGTTAAGGTCTTAACTCTTACTCTGGCCTACTGGTTAAGGTCTTAGACTCGTACTCTGGCCTAATAGCTAAGGTCTTAGAATCGTACTCTGGCCTAATGGTTAAGGTCTTAACTCTTACTCTGGCCTACTGGTTAAGGTCTTAACTCTTACTCTGGCCTAATAGCTAAGGTCTTAACTCTTACTCTGGCCTAATAGCTAAGGTCTTAGACTCATACTCTGGCATACTGGTTAAGGTCTTAACTCTTACTCTGGCCTACTGGTTAAGGTCTTAACTCTTACTCTGGCCTAATAGCTAAGGTCTTAGACTCGTACTCTGCCCTAATAGCTAAGGTCTTAGACTCGTACTCTGGCCTAATAGCTAAGGTCTTAACTCTTACTCTTGCCTAATAGCTAAGGTCTTAGACTCGTACTCTGGCCTACTGGTTAAGGTCTTAACTCTTACTCTGGCCTACTGGTCAAGGTCTTAACTCTTACTCTGGCCTAATAGCTAAGGTCTTAACTCTTACTCTGGCCTAATAGCTAAGGTCTTAGACTCGTACTCTGGCCTAATTGTTAAGGTCTTAACTCTTACTCTGGCCTACTGGTTAAGGTCTTAACTCTTACTCTGGCCTAATAGCTAAGGTCTTAGACTCGTACTCTGGCCTAATGGTTAAGGTCTTAACTCTTACTCTGGCCTAATAGCTAAGGTCTTAACTCTTACTCTGGCCTAATAGCTAAGGTCTTAGACTCGTACTCTGGCCTAATGGTTAAGGTCTTAACTCTTACTCTGGCCTACTGGTTAAGGTCTTAACTCTTACTCTGACCTAATAGCTAAGGTCTTAGACTCGTACTCTGGCCTAATGGTTAAGGTCTTAACTCTTACTCTGGCCTACTGGTTAAGGTCTTAACTCTTACTCTGGCCTAATAGCTAAGGTCTTAACTCTTACTCTTGCCTAATAGCAAAGGTCTTAGACTCGTAATCTGGTCTAATAGCTAAGGTCTTAACTCTTAATCTGGCCTAGTAGCTAAGGTCTTAGACTCGTACTATGGCCTACAGGTTAAGGTCTTAACTCTTACTCTGGCCTACTGGTTAAGGTCTTAACTCTTACTCTGGCCTAATAGCTAAGGTCTTAGACTCGTACTCTGGCCTAGTAGCTAAGGTCTTAGACTCGTACCCTGGCCTAATAGCTAAGGTCTTAGACTCGTACTCTGGCCTAATGGTTAAGGTCTTACCTCTTACTCTGGCCTACTGGTTAAGGTCTTAACTGTTACTCTGTCCTAATAGCTAAGGTCTTAACTCTTACTCTGGCCTAATAGCTAAGGTCTTAGACTCATACTCGGGCCTACTGGTTAAGGTCTTAACTCTTACTCTGGCCTAATAGCTAAGGTCTCAACTCTTACTCTGTCCTAATAGCTAAGGTCTTAACTCTTACTCTGGCCTAATAGCTAAGGTCTTAGACTCGTACTCTGGCCTAATGGTTAAGGTCTTAACTCTTACTCTGGCCTACTGGTTAAGGTCTTAACTCTTACTCTGGCCTAATAGCTAAGGTCTTAGACTCATACTCTGGCCTAATGGTTAAGGTCTCAACTCTTACTCTGTCCTAATAGCTAAGGTCTTAAACTCTTACTCTGGCCTACTGGTTAAGGTCTTAGACTCGTACTCTGGCCTAATAATTAAGGTCTTAACTCTTACTCTGGCCTACTGGTTAAGGTCTTAGACTTGTACTCTGGCCTAATGGTTAAGGTCTCAACTCTTACTCTGGCCTAATAGCTAAGGTCTTAACTCTTACTCTGGTCTAATAGCTAAGGTTTTAGACTCGTAATCTGGCCTAATGGTTAAGGTCTTAACTCTTACTCTGGCCTACTGGTTAAGGTGTTAACTCTTACTCTGGCCTAATAGCTAAGGTCTTAGACTCGTACTCTGGCCTAATAGCTAAGGTCTTAGACTCGTACTCTGACCTAATGGTTAAGGTATTAACTCTTACACTGACCTAATGGTTAAGGTATTAACTCTTACTCTGGCCTAATAGCTAAGGTCTTAACTCTTACTCTGGCCTACTGGTTAAGGTCTTACCTCTTACTCTGGCCTACTGGTTAAGGTCTTAACTCTTACTCTGGCCTAATAGCTAAGGTCTTAACTCTTACTCTGGCCTAATAGCTAAGGTCTTAACTCTTACTCTGGCCTAATAGCTAAGGTCTTACACTCGTACTCTGGCCTAATGGTTAAGGTCTTAACTCTTTCTCTGGCCTAATAGCTAAGGTCTTAACTCTTACTCTGGCCTACTGGTTAAGGTCTTAACTCTTACTCTGCCCTAATAGCTAAGGTCTTAGACTCGTACTCTGGCCTAATAGCTAAGGTCTTAACTCTTACTCTTGCCTAATAGCTAAGGTCTTAGACTCGTACTCTGGCCTACTGGTTATGGTCTTAACTCTTACTCTGGCCTACTGGTCAAGGTTTCAACTCTTACTCTGGCCTAATAGCTAAGGTCTTAACTCTTACTCTGGCCTAATAGCTAAGGTCTTAGACTCATACTCTGGCCTAATGGTTAAGGTCTTAACTCTTACACTGGCCTACTGGTTAAGGTCTTAACTCTTACTCTGGCCTAATAGCTAAGGTCTTAGACTCGTACTTTGGCCTAATGGTTAAGGTCTTAACTCTTACTCTGGCCTAATAGCTAAGGTCTTAACTCTTACTCTGGCCTAATAGCTAAGGTCTTAGACTCGTACTCTGGCCTAATGGTTAAGGTCTTAACTCTTACTCTGGCCTACAGGTTAAGGTCTTAACTCTTACTCTGGCCTAATAGCTAACATCTTAGACTCGTACTCTGGCCTAATAGTTAAGGTCTTAACTCTTACTCTGGCCTACTGGTTAAGGTCTTAACTCTTACTCTGGCCTAATAGCTAAGGTCTTAACTCTTACTCTGGCCAAATAGCAAAGGTCTTAGACTCGTAATCTGGTCTAATAGCTAAGGTCTTAACTCTTAATCTGGCCTAGTAGCTAAGGTCTTAGACTCGTACTATGGCCTACAGGTTAAGGTCTTAACTCTTACTCTGGCCTACTGGTTAAGGTCTTAACTCTTACTCTGGCCTAATAGCTAAGGTCTTAGACTCGTACTCTGGCCTAGTAGCTAAGGTCTTAGACTTGTACTCTGGCCTAATAGCTAAGGTCTTAGACTCATACTCTGGCCTAATGGTTAAGGTCTTAACTCTTACTCTGGCCTACTGGTTAAGGTCTTAACTCTTACTCTGGCCTAATAGCTAAGGTCTTAGACTCGTACTCTGGCCTAATAGCTAAGGTCTTAGACTCGTACACTGACCTAATGGTTAAGGTCTTAACTCTTACTCTGGCCTAATAGCTAAGGTCTTAACTCTTACTCTGGCCTACTGGTTAAGGTCTTAACTCTCACTCTGGCCTAATAGCTAAGGGCTTAGACTCATACTCTGGCCTAATAGCTAAGGTCTTAACTCTTACTCTGCCCTAATAGCTAAGGTCTTAGACTCGTACTCTGGCCTTCTGGTTAAGGTCTTAACTCTTACTCTGGCCTACTGGTTAAGGTCTTAACTCTTACTCTGGCCTAATAGCTAAGGTCTTAGACTCGTACTCTGGCCTAATAGCTAAGGTCTTAGACTCGTACTCTGACCTAATGGTTAAGGTCTTAACTCTTACTCTGGCCTACTGGTTAAGGTTTTAACTCTTACTCTGGCCTAATAGCTAAGGTCTTAGACTCGTACTCTGACCTAATGGTTAAGGTCTTAACTCTTACACTGACCTAATGGTTAAGGTCTTAACTCTTACTCTGGCCTAATGGCTAAGGTCTTAACTCTTACTCTGGCCTACTGGTTAAGGTCTTACCTCTTACTCTGGCCTACTGGTTAAGGTCTTAACTCTTACTCTGGCCAAATGGCTAAGGTCTTAACTCTTACTCTGGCCTAATAGCTAAGGTCTTAACTCTTACTCTGGCCTAATAGCTAAGGTCTTACACTCGTACTCTGGCCTAATGGTTAAGGTCTTAACTCTTACTCTGGCATAATAGCTAAGGTCTTAACTTTTACTCTGGCCTACTGGTTAAGGTCTTAACTCTTACTCTGCCCTAATAGCTAAGGTCTTAGACTCGTACTCTGGCCTAATAGCTAAGGTCTTAACTCTTACTCTTGCCTAATAGCTAAGGTCTTAGACTCGTACTCTGGCCTACTGGTTAAGGTCTTAACTCTTACTCTGGCCTACTGGTCAAGGTCTCAACTCTTACTCTGGCCTAATAGCTAAGGTCTTAACTCTTACTCTGGCCTAATAGCTAAGGTCTTAGACTTGTACTCTGGCCTAATGGTTAAGGTCTTAACTCTTACTCTGGCCTACTGGTTAAGGTCTTAACTCTTACTCTGGCCTAATAGCTAAGGTCTTAGACTCGTACTCTGGCCTAATGGTTAAGGTCTTAACTCTTACTCTGGCCTAATAGCTAAGGTCTTAACTCTTACTCTGGCCTAATAGCTAAGGTCTTAGACTCGTACTCTGGCCTAATGGTTAAGGTCTTAACTCTTACTCTGGCCTACTGGTTAAGGTCTTAACTCTTACTCTGACCTAATAGCTAAGGTCTTAGACTCATACTCTGGCCTAGTAGCTAAGGTCTTAGATTCGTACTCTGGCCTAATGGTTAAGGTCTTAACTCTTTCTCTGGACTAATAGCTAAGGTCTTAACTCTTACTTTGGCCTACTGGTTAAGGTCTTAACTCTTACTCTGGCCTAATAGCTAAGGTCTTATCTCTTACTCTGGCCTAATAGCTAAGGTCTTAGACTCGTACTCTGGCCTAATGGTTAAGGTCTTAACTCTTACTCTGGCCTACTGGTTAAGGTCTTAACTCTTACTCTAGCCTAATAGCTATGGTCTTAGACTCGTACTCTGGCCTATTAGCTAAGGTCTTAGATTCGTACTCTGGCCTAATGGTTAAGGTCTTAACTCTTTCTCTGGACTATTAGCTAAGGTCTTAACTCTTACTCTGGCCTACTGGTTAAGGTCTTAACTCTTACTCTGGCCTAATAGCTAAGGTCTTATCTCTTACTCTGGCCTAATAGCTAAGGTCTTAGACTCGTACTCTGACCTAATGGTTAAGGTCTTAACTCTTACACTGACCTAATGGTTAAGGTCTTAACTCTTACTCTGGCCAAATGGCTAAGGTCTTAACTCTTACTCTGGCCTACTGGTTAAGGTCTTACTTCTTACTCTGGCCTACTGGTTAAGGTCTTAACTCTTACTCTGGCCTAATAGCTAAGGTCTTAACTCTTACTCTGGCCTAATAGCTAAGGTCTTAACTCTTACTCTGGCCTAATAGCTAAGGTCTTACACTCGTACTCTGGCCTAATGGTTAAGGTCTTAACTCTTACTCTGGCATAATAGCTAAGGTCTTAACTTTTACTCTGGCCTACTGGTTAAGGTCTTAACTCTTACTCTGCCCTAATAGCTAAGGTCTTAGACTCGTACTCTGGCCTAATAGCTAAGGTCTTAACTCTTACTCTTGCCTAATAGCTAAGGTCTTAGACTCGTACTCTGGCCTACTGGTTAAGGTCTTAACTCTTACTCTGGCCTACTGGTCAAGGTCTCAACTCTTACTCTGGCCTACTGGTTAAGGTCTTAACTCTTACTCTGACCTAATAGCTAAGGTCTTAGACTCGTACTCTGGCCTAGTAGCTAAGGTCTTAGATTCGTACTCTGGCCTAATGGTTAAGGTCTTAACTCTTTCTCTGGCCTAATAGCTAAGGTCTTAACTCTTACTCTGGCCTACTGGTTAAGGTCTTAACTCTTACTCTGGCCTAATAGCTAAGGTCTTATCTCTTACTCTGGCCTAATAGCTAAGGTCTTAGACTCGTACTCTGGCCTAATGGTTAAGGTCTTAACTCTTACTCTGGCCTACTGGTTAAGGTCTTAACTCTTACTCTGGCCTAATAGCTATGGTCTTAGACTCGTACTCTGGCCTACTGGTTAAGGTCTTAACTCTTACTCTGGCCTAATAGCTAAGGTCTTAACTCTTACTCCTGCCTAATAGCTAAGGTCTTAGACTCGTACTCTGGCCTAATGGTTAAGGTCTTAACTCTTACTCTGGCCTACTGGTTAAGGTCTTAGACTCGTACTCTGGCCTAATAGCTAAGGTCTTAGAATCGTACTCTGGCCTAATGGTTAAGGTCTTAACTCTTACTCTGGCCTACTGGTTAAGGTCTTAACTCTTACTCTGGCCTAATAGCTAAGGTCTTAACTCTTACTCTGGCCTAATAGCTAAGGTCTTAGACTCATACTCTGGCATACTGGTTAAGGTCTTAACTCTTACTCTGGCCTACTGGTTAAGGTCTTAACTCTTACTCTGCCCTAATAGCTAAGGTCTTAGACTCGTACTCTGGCCTAATAGCTAAGGTCTTAACTCTTACTCTTGCCTAATAGCTAAGGTCTTAGACTCGTACTCTGGCCTACTGGTTAAGGTCTTAACTCTTACTCTGGCCTACTGGTCAAGGTCTCAACTCTTACTCTGGCCTAATAGCTAAGGTCTTAACTCTTACTCTGGCCTAATAGCTAAGGTCTTAGACTTGTACTCTGGCCTAATGGTTAAGGTCTTAACTCTTACTCTGGCCTACTGGTTAAGGTCTTAACTCTTACTCTGGCCTAATAGCTAAGGTCTTAGACTCGTACTCTGGCCTAATGGTTAAGGTCTTAACTCTTACTCTGGCCTAATAGCTAAGGTCTTAACTCTTACTCTGGCCTAATAGCTAAGGTCTTAGACTCGTACTCTGGCCTAATGGTTAAGGTCTTAACTCTTACTCTGGCCTACTGGTTAAGGTCTTAACTCTTACTCTGGCCTAATAGCTATGGTCTTAGACTCGTACTCTGGCCTATTAGCTAAGGTCTTAGATTCGTACTCTGGCCTAATGGTTAAGGTCTTAACTCTTTCTCTGGACTATTAGCTAAGGTCTTAACTCTTACTCTGGCCTACTGGTTAAGGTCTTAACTCTTACTCTGGCCTAATAGCTAAGGTCTTATCTCTTACTCTGGCCTAATAGCTAAGGTCTTAGACTCGTACTCTGACCTAATGGTTAAGGTCTTAACTCTTACACTGACCTAATGGTTAAGGTCTTAACTCTTACTCTGGCCTAATGGCTAAGGTCTTAACTCTTACTCTGGCCTACTGGTTAAGGTCTTACTTCTTACTCTGGCCTACTGGTTAAGGTCTTAACTCTTACTCTGGCCTAATAGCTAAGGTCTTAACTCTTACTCTGGCCTACTGGTTAAGGTCTTAACTCTTACTCTGCCCTAATAGCTAAGGTCTTAGACTCGTACTCTGGCCTAATAGCTAAGGTCTTAACTCTTACTCTGGCCTAATAGCTAAGGTCTTAACTCTTACTCTGGCCTAATAGCTAAGGTCTTACACTCGTACTCTGGCCTAATGGTTAAGGTCTTAACTCTTACTCTGGCATAATAGCTAAGGTCTTAACTTTTACTCTGGTCTACTGGTTAAGGTCTTAACTCTTACTCTGCCCTAATAGCTAAGGTCTTAGACTCGTACTCTGGCCTAATAGCTAAGGTCTTAACTCTTACTCTTGCCTAATAGCTAAGGTCTTAGACTCGTACTCTGGCCTACTGGTTAAGGTCTTAACTCTTACTCTGGCCTACTGGTCAAGGTCTCAACTCTTACTCTGGCCTAATAGCTAAGGTCTTAACTCTTACTCTGGCCTAATAGCTAAGGTCTTAGACTCGTACTCTGGCCTAATGGTTAAGGTCTTAACTCTTACTCTGGCCTACTGGTTAAGGTCTTAACTCTTACTCTGGCCTAATAGCTAAGGTCTTAGACTCGTACTCTGGCCTAATGGTTAAGGTCTTAACTCTTACTCTGGCCTAATAGCTAAGGTCTTAACTCTTACTCTGGCCTAATAGCTAAGGTCTTAGACTCGTACTCTGGCCTAATGGTTAAGGTCTTAACTCTTACTCTGGCCTACTGGTTAAGGTCTTAACTCTTACTCTGACCTAATAGCTAAGGTCTTAGACTCGTACTCTGGCCTAGTAGCTAAGGTCTTAGATTTGTACTCTGGCCTAATGGTTAAGGTCTTAACTCTTTCTCTGGACTAATAGCTAAGGTCTTAACTCTTACTCTGGCCTACTGGTTAAGGTCTTAACTCTTACTCTGGCCTAATAGCTAAGGTCTTATCTCTTACTCTGGCCTAATAGCTAAGGTCTTAGACTCGTACTCTGGCCTAATGGTTAAGGTCTTAACTCTTACTCTGGCCTACTGGTTAAGGTCTTAACTCTTACTCTGGCCTAATAGCTATGGTCTTAGACTCGTACTCTGGCCTACTGGTTAAGGTCTTAACTCTCACTCTGGCCTAATAGCTAAGGTCTTAACTCTTACTCCTGCCTAATAGCTAAGGTCTTAGACTCGTACTCTGGCCTAATGATTAAGGTCTTAACTCTTACTCTGGCCTAATGGTTAAGGTCTCAACTCTTACTCTGTCCTAATAGCTAAGGTCTTAACTCTTACTCTGGCCTACTGGTTAAGGTCTTAGACTCGTACTCTGGCCTAATAGCTAAGGTCTTAGAATCGTACTCTGGCCTAATGGTTAAGGTCTTAACTCTTACTCTGGCCTACTGGTTAAAGTCTTAACTCTTACTCTGGCCTAATAGCTAAGGTCTTAACTCTTACTCTGGCCTAATAGCTAAGGTCTTAGACTCATACTCTGGCATACTGGTTAAGGTCTTAACTCTTACTCTGGCCTACTGGTTAAGGTCTTAACTCTTACTCTGGCCTAATAGCTAAGGTCTTAGACTCGTACTCTGGCCTAATAGATAAGGTCTTAGACTCGTACTCTGGCCTAATGGTTAAGCTTTTAACTCCTACTCTGGCCTAATAGCTAAGGTCTTAACTCTTACTCTGGCCTACTGGTTAAGGTCTTAACTCTTACTCTGGCCTAATAGCTAAGGTCTTAACTCTTACTCTGGCCTAATAGCTAAGGTCTTAGACTCATACTCTGGCCTAATGGTAAGGTCTTAACTCTTACTCTGGCCTACTGGTTAAGGTCTTAACTCTTACTCTGGCCTAATAGCTAAGGTTTGAGACTCGTACTCTGGCCTACTGGTTAAGGTCTTAACTCTTACTCTGGCATAATAGCTAAGGTCTTAGACTCGTACTCTGGCCTAATAGCTAAGGTCTTAACTCTTACTCTGGCCTACTGGTTAAGGTCTTAACTCTTACTCTGGTCTAATAGCTAAGGTATTAGACTTGTATTCTGGCCTACTGGTTAAGGTCTTAACTCTTACTCTGGCATAATAGCTAAGGTCTTAGACTCGTACTCTGGCCTAATAGTGAAGGTCTTAACTCTTACTCTGGCCTAATAGCTAATGTCTTAACTCTTACTCTGGCCTGATAGCTAAGGTCTTAGACTCGTACTCTGGCCTAATAGCTAAGGTCTTAACTCTTACTCTGGCCTACTGGTTAAGGTCTTAACTCTTACTCTGGCCTAACAGCTAAGGTCTTGGACTCGTACTCTGGCCTAATACCTAAGGTCTTAGACTCGTACTATGGCCTGCAGGTTAAGGTCTTAACTCTTACTCGGGCCTTCTGGTTAAGGTCTTAACACTTACTCTGGCCTAATAGCTAAGGTCTTAGACTCGTACTCTGGCCTAATGGTTAAGGTCTTAACTCTTACTTTGGCCTACTGGTTAAGGTCTTAACTCTTACTCTGGCCTAATAGCTAAGGTCTTAGACTCATACTCTGGCCTAATGGTTAAGGTCTCAACTCTTACTCTGTCCTAATAGCTAAGGTCTTAAACTCTTACTCTGGCCTACTGGTTAAGGTCTTAGACTCGTACTCTGGCCTAATGGTTAAGGTCTTAACTCTTACTCTGGCCTACTGGTTAAGGTCTTAGACTCGTACTCTGGCCTAATGGTTAAGGTCTCAACTCTTACTCTGGCCTAATAGCTAAGGTCTTAACTCTTACTCTGGCCTAATAGCTAAGATTTTAGACTCGTAATCTGGCCTAATGGTTAAGGTCTTAACTCTTACTCTGGCCTACTGGTTAAGGTTTTAACTCTTACTCTGGCCTAATAGCTAAGGTCTTAGACTCGTACTCTGGCCTAATAGCTAAGGTCTTAGACTCGTACTCTGACCTAATGGTTAAGGTCTTAACTCTTACACTGACCTAATGGTAAGGTCTTAACTCTTACTCTGGCCTAATGGCTAAGGTCTTAACTCTTACTCTGGCCTACTGGTTAAGGTCTTACCTCTTACTCTGGCCTACTGGTTAAGGTCTTAACTCTTACTCTGGCCTAATAGCTAAGGTCTCAACTCTTACTCTGGCCTAATAGCTAAGGTCTTAACTCTTACTCTGGCTTAATAGCTAAGGTCTTACACTCGTACTCTGCCCTAATAGCTAAGGTCTTAGACTCGTACTCTGGCCTAATAGCTAAGGTCTTAACTCTTACTCTTGCCTAATAGCTAAGGTCTTAGACTCGTACTCTGGCCTACTGGTTAAGGTCTTAACTCTTACTCTGGCCTACTGGTCAAGGTCTTAACTCTTACTCTGGCCTAATAGTTAAGGTCTTAACTCTTACTCTGGCCTAATAGCTAAGGTCTTAGACTCGTACTCTGGCCTAATGGTTAAGGTCTTAACTCTTACTCTGGCCTACTGGTTAAGGTCTTAACTCTTACTCTGGCCTAATAGCTAAGGTCTTAGACTCGTACTCTGGCCTAATGGTTAAGGTCTTAACTCTTACTCTGGCCTAATAGCTAAGGTCTTAACTCTTACTCTGGCCTAATAGCTAAGGTCTTAGACTCGTACTCTGGCCTAATGGTTAAGGTCTTAACTCTTACTCTGGCCTACTGGTTAAGGTCTTAACTCTTACTCTGACCTAATAGCTAAGGTCTTAGACTCGTACTCTGGCCTAATGGTTAAGGTCTTAACTCTTACTCTGGCCTACTGGTTAAGGTCTTAACTCTTACTCTGGCCTAATAGCTAAGGTCTTAACTCTTACTCTTGCCTAATAGCAAAGGTCTTAGACTCGTAATCTGGTCTAATAGCTAAGGTCTTAACTCTTAATCTGGCCTAGTAGCTAAGGTCTTAGACTCGTACTATGGCCTACAGGTTAAGGTCTTAACTCTTACTCTGGCCTACTGGTTAAGGTCTTAACTCTTACTCTGGCCTAATAGCTAAGGTCTTAGACTCGTACTCTGGCCTAGTAGCTAAGGTCTAAGACTCATACTCTGGCCTAATAGCTAAGGTCTTAGACTCGTACTCTGGCCTAATGGTTAAGGTCTTACCTCTTACTCTGGCCTACTGGTTAAGGTCTTAACTGTTACTCTGTCCTAATAGCTAAGGTCTTAACTCTTACTCTGGCTTAATAGCTAAGGTCTTAGACTCATACTCTGGCCTACTGGTTAAGGTCTTAACTCTTACTCTGGCCTAATAGCTAAGGTCTCAACTCTTACTCTGTCCTAATAGCTAAGGTCTTAACTCTTACTCTGGCCTAATAGCTAAGGTCTTAGACTCGTACTCTGGCCTAATGGTTAAGGTCTTAACTCTTACTCTGGCCTACTGGTTAAGGTCTTAACTCTTACTCTGGCCTAATAGCTAAGGTCTTAGACTCATACTCTGGCCTAATGGTTAAGTCTCAACTCTTACTCTGTCCTAATAGCTAAGGTCTTAAACTCTTACTCTGGCCTACTGGTTAAGGTCTTAGACTCGTACTCTGGCCTAATAATTAAGGTCTTAACTCTTACTCTGGCCTACTGGTTAAGGTCTTAGACTTGTACTCTGGCCTAATGGTTAAGGTCTCAACTCTTACTCTGGCCTAATAGCTAAGGTCTTAACTCTTACTCTGGTCTAATAGCTAAGGTTTTAGACTCGTAATCTGGCCTAATGGTTAAGGTCTTAACTCTTACTCTGGCCTACTGGTTAAGGTGTTAACTCTTACTCTGGCCTAATAGCTAAGGTCTTAGACTCGTACTCTGGCCTAATAGCTAAGGTCTTAGACTCGTACTCTGACCTAATGGTTAAGGTCTTAACTCTTACACTGACCTAATGGTTAAGGTATTAACTCTTACTCTGGCCTAATAGCTAAGGTCTTAACTCTTACTCTGGCCTACTGGTTAAGGTCTTACATCTTACTCTGGCCTACTGGTTAAGGTCTTAACTCTTACTCTGGCCTAATAGCTAAGGTCTTAACTCTTACTCTGGCCTAATAGCTAAGGTCTTAACTCTTACTCTGGCCTAATAGCTAAGGTCTTACACTCGTACTCTGGCCTAATGGTTAAGGTCTTAACTCTTTCTCTGGCCTAATAGCTAAGGTCTTAACTCTTACTCTGGCCTACTGGTTAAGGTCTTAACTCTTACTCTGCCCTAATAGCTAAGGTCTTAGACTCGTACTCTGGCCTAATAGCTAAGGTCTTAACTCTTACTCTTGCCTAATAGCTAAGGTCTTAGACTCGTACTCTGGCCTACTGGTTATGGTCTTAACTCTTACTCTGGCCTACTGGTCAAGGTTTCAACTCTTACTCTGGCCTAATAGCTAAGGTCTTAACTCTTACTCTGGCCTAATAGCTAAGGTCTTAGACTCATACTCTGGCCTAATGGTTAAGGTCTTAACTCTTACTCTGGCCTACTGGTTAAGGTCTTAACTCTTACTCTGGCCTAATAGCTAAGGTCTTAGACTCGTACTTTGGCCTAATGGTTAAGGTCTTAACTCTTACTCTGGCCTAATAGCTAAGGTCTTAACTCTTACTCTGGCCTAATAGCTAAGGTCTTAGACTCGTACTCTGGCCTAATGGTTAAGGTCTTAACTCTTACTCTGGCCTACTGGTTAAGGTCTTAACTCTTACTCTGGCCTAATAGCTAACATCTTAGACTCGTACTCTGGCCTAATAGTTAAGGTCTTAACTCTTACTCTGGCCTACTGGTTAAGGTCTTAACTCAATCTCTGGCCTAATAGCTAAGGTCTTAACTCTTACTCTGGCCAAATAGCAAAGGTCTTAGACTCGTAATCTGGTCTAATAGCTAAGGTCTTAACTCTTAATCTGGCCTAGTAGCTAAGGTCTTAGACTCGTACTATGGCCTACAGGTTAAGGTCTTAACTCTTACTCTGGCCTACTGGTTAAGGTCTTAACTCTTACTCTGGCCTAATAGCTAAGGTCTTAGACTCGTACTCTGGCCTAGTAGCTAAGGTCTTAGACTCGTACTCTGGCCTAATAGCTAAGGTCTTAGACTCGTACTCTGGCCTACTGGTTAAGGTCTTAACTGTTACTCTGGCCTAATAGCTAAGGTCTTAACTCTTACTCTGGCCTAATAGCTAAGGTCTTAGACTCATACTCTGGCCTACTGGTTAAGGTCTTAACTCTTACTCTGGCCTGATAGCTAAGGTCTCAACTCTTACTCTGTCCTAATAGCTAAGGTCTTAACTCTTACTCTGGCCTAATAGCTAAGGTCTTAGACTCGTACTCTGGCCTAATGGTTAAGGTCTTAACTCTTACTCTGGCCTACTGGATAAGGTCTTAACTCTTACTCTGGCCTAATAGCTAAGGTCTTAGACTCATACTCTGGCCTAATGGTTAAGGTCTTAACTCTTACTCTGGCCTAATAGCTAAGGTCTTAGACTCATACTCTGGCCTAATGGTTAAGGTCTCAACTCTTACTCTGTCCTAATAGCTAAGGTCATAAACTCTTACTCTGGCCTACTGGTTAAGGTCTTAGACTCGTACTCTGGCCTAATTGTTAAGGTCTTAACTCTTACTCTGGCCTACTGGTTAAGGTCTTAGACTCGTACTCTGGCCTAATGGTTAAGGTCTCAACTCTTACTCTGGCCTAATAGCTAAGGTCTTAACTCTTACTCTGGCCTAATAGCTAAGGTCTTAGACTCATACTCTGGCCTAATGGTTAAGGTCTTAACTCTTACTCTGGCCTACTGGTTAAGGTCTTAACTCTTACTCTGGCCTAATAGCTAAGGTCTTAGACTCGTACTCTGGCCTAATAGCTAAGGTCTTAGACTCGTACACTGACCTAATGGTTAAGGTCTTAACTCTTACTCTGGCCTAATAGCTAAGGTCTTAACTCTTACTCTGGCCTACTGGTTAAGGTCTTATCTCTCACTCTGGCCTAATAGCTAAGGGCTTAGACTCATACTCTGGTCTAATAGCTAAGGTCTTAACTCTTACTCTGCCCTAATAGCTAAGGTCTTAGACTCGTACTCTGGCCTTCTGGTTAAGGTCTTAACTCTTACTCTGGCCTACTGGTTAAGGTCTTAACTCTTACTCTGGCCTAATAGCTAAGGTCTTAGACTCGTACTCTGGCCTAATAGCTAAGGTCTTAGACTCGTACTCTGACCTAATGGTTAAGGTCTTAACTCTTACACTGACCTAATGGTTAAGGTCTTAACTCTTACTCTGGCCTAATAGCTAAGGTCTTAACTCTTACTCTGGCCTACTGGTTAAGGTCTTACCTCTTACTCTGGCCTAATGGCTAAGGTCTTAGACTCGTACTCTGGCCTAATAGCTAAGGTCTTAACTCTTACTCTGGCCTAATAGCTAAGGTCTTAGACTCGTACTCTGGCCTAATGGTTAAGGTCTTAACTCTTACTCTGGCCTACTGGTTAAGGTCTTAACTCTTACTCTGACCTAATAGCTAAGGTCTTAGACTCGTACTCTGGCCTAATGGTTAAGGTCTTAACTCTTACTCTGGCCTACTGGTTAAGGTCTTAACTCTTACTCTGGCCTAATAGCTAAGGTCTTAACTCTTACTCTTGCCTAATAGCAAAGGTCTTAGACTCGTAATCTGGTCTAATAGCTAAGGTCTTAACTCTTAATCTGGCCTAGTAGCTAAGGTCTTAGACTCGTACTATGGCCTACAGGTTAAGGTCTTAACTCTTACTCTGGCCTACTGGTTAAGGTCTTAACTCTTACTCTGGCCTAATAGCTAAGGTCTTAGACTCGTACTCTGGCCTAGTAGCTAAGGTCTAAGACTCATACTCTGGCCTAATAGCTAAGGTCTTAGACTCGTACTCTGGCCTAATGGTTAAGGTCTTACCTCTTACTCTGGCCTACTGGTTAAGGTCTTAACTGTTACTCTGTCCTAATAGCTAAGGTCTTAACTCTTACTCTGGCTTAATAGCTAAGGTCTTAGACTCATACTCTGGCCTACTGGTTAAGGTCTTAACTCTTACTCTGGCCTAATAGCTAAGGTCTCAACTCTTACTCTGTCCTAATAGCTAAGGTCTTAACTCTTACTCTGGCCTAATAGCTAAGGTCTTAGACTCGTACTCTGGCCTAATGGTTAAGGTCTTAACTCTTACTCTGGCCTACTGGTTAAGGTCTTAACTCTTACTCTGGCCTAATAGCTAAGGTCTTAGACTCATACTCTGGCCTAATGGTTAAGTCTCAACTCTTACTCTGTCCTAATAGCTAAGGTCTTTAACTCTTACTCTGGCCTACTGGTTAAGGTCTTAGACTCGTACTCTGGCCTAATAATTAAGGTCTTAACTCTTACTCTGGCCTACTGGTTAAGGTCTTAGACTTGTACTCTGGCCTAATGGTTAAGGTCTCAACTCTTACTCTGGCCTAATAGCTAAGGTCTTAACTCTTACTCTGGTCTAATAGCTAAGGTTTTAGACTCGTAATCTGGCCTAATGGTTAAGGTCTTAACTCTTACTCTGGCCTACTGGTTAAGGTGTTAACTCTTACTCTGGCCTAATAGCTAAGGTCTTAGACTCGTACTCTGGCCTAATAGCTAAGGTCTTAGACTCGTACTCTGACCTAATGGTTAAGGTCTTAACTCTTACACTGACCTAATGGTTAAGGTATTAACTCTTACTCTGGCCTAATAGCTAAGGTCTTAACTCTTACTCTGGCCTACTGGTTAAGGTCTTACCTCTTACTCTGGCCTACTGGTTAAGGTCTTAACTCTTACTCTGGCCTAATAGCTAAGGTCTTAACTCTTACTCTGGCCTAATAGCTAAGGTCTTAACTCTTACTCTGGCCTAATAGCTAAGGTCTTACACTCGTACTCTGGCCTAATGGTTAAGGTCTTAACTCTTTCTCTGGCCTAATAGCTAAGGTCTTAACTCTTACTCTGGCCTACTGGTTAAGGTCTTAACTCTTACTCTGCCCTAATAGCTAAGGTCTTAGACTCGTACTCTGGCCTAATAGCTAAGGTCTTAACTCTTACTCTTGCCTAATAGCTAAGGTCTTAGACTCGTACTCTGGCCTACTGGTTATGGTCTTAACTCTTACTCTGGCCTACTGGTCAAGGTTTCAACTCTTACTCTGGCCTAATAGCTAAGGTCTTAACTCTTACTCTGGCCTAATAGCTAAGGTCTTAGACTCATACTCTGGCCTAATGGTTAAGGTCTTAAATCTTACTCTGGCCTACTGGTTAAGGTCTTAACTCTTACTCTGGCCTAATAGCTAAGGTCTTAGACTCGTACTTTGGCCTAATGGTTAAGGTCTTAACTCTTACTCTGGCCTAATAGCTAAGGTCTTAACTCTTACTCTGGCCTAATAGCTAAGGTCTTAGACTCGTACTCTGGCCTAATGGTTAAGGTCTTAACTCTTACTCTGGCCTACTGGTTAAGGTCTTAACTCTTACTCTGGCCTAATAGCTAACATCTTAGACTCGTACTCTGGCCTAATATTTAAGGTCTTAACTCTTACTCTGGCCTACTGGTTAAGGTCTTAACTCAATCTCTGGCCTAATAGCTAAGGTCTTAACTCTTACTCTGGCCAAATAGCAAAGGTCTTAGACTCGTAATCTGGTCTAATAGCTAAGGTCTTAACTCTTAATCTGGCCTAGTAGCTAAGGTCTTAGACTCGTACTATGGCCTACAGGTTAAGGTCTTAACTCTTACTCTGGCCTACTGGTTAAGGTCTTAACTCTTACTCTGGCCTAATAGCTAAGGTCTTAGACTCGTACTCTGGCCTAGTAGCTAAGGTCTTAGACTCGTACTCTGGCCTAATAGCTATGGTCTTAGACTCGTACTCTGGCCTAATGGTTAAGGTCTTAACTCTTACTCTGGCCTAATAGCTAAGGTCTTAACTCTTACTCTGGCCTACTGGTTAAGGTCAGAACTTTTACTCTGGCCTAATAGCTAAGGTCTTAGACTCATACTCTGGCCTACTGGTTAAGGTCTTAACTCTTACTCTGGCCTGATAGCTAAGGTCTCAACTCTTACTCTGTCCTAATAGCTAAGGTCTTAACTCTTACTCTGGCCTAATAGCTAAGGTCTTAGACTCGTACTCTGGCATAATGGTTAAGGTCTTAACTCTTACTCTGGCCTACTGGATAAGGTCTTAACTCTTACTCTGGCCTAATAGCTAAGGTCTTAGACTCATACTCTGGCCTAATGGTTAAGGTCTTAACTCTTACTCTGGCCTAATAGCTAAGGTCTTAGACTCATACTCTGGCCTAATGGTTAAGGTCTCAACTCTTACTCTGTCCTAATAGCTAAGGTCATAAACTCTTACTCTGGCCTACTGGTTAAGGTCTTAGACTCGTACTCTGGCCTAATTGTTAAGGTCTTAACTCTTACTCTGGCCTACTGGTTAAGGTCTTAGACTCGTACTCTGGCCTAATGGTTAAGGTCTCAACTCTTACTCTGGCCTAATAGCTAAGGTCTTAACTCTTACTCTGGCCTAATAGCTAAGGTCTTAGACTCATACTCTGGCCTAATGGTTAAGGTCTTAACTCTTACTCTGGCCTACTGGTTAAGGTCTTAACTCTTACTCTGGCCTAATAGCTAAGGTCTTAGACTCGTACTCTGGCCTAATAGCTAAGGTCTTAGACTCGTACACTGACCTAATGGTTAAGGTCTTAACTCTTACTCTGGCCTAATAGCTAAGGTCTTAACTCTTACTCTGGCCTACTGGTTAAGGTCTTATCTCTCACTCTGGCCTAATAGCTAAGGGCTTAGACTCATACTCTGGTCTAATAGCTAAGGTCTTAACTCTTACTCTGCCCTAATAGCTAAGGTCTTAGACTCGTACTCTGGCCTTCTGGTTAAGGTCTTAACTCTTACTCTGGCCTACTGGTTAAGGTCTTAACTCTTACTCTGGCCTAATAGCTAAGGTCTTAGACTCGTACTCTGGCCTAATAGCTAAGGTCTTAGACTCGTACTCTGACCTAATGGTTAAGGTCTTAACTCTTACACTGACCTAATGGTTAAGGTCTTAACTCTTACTCTGGCCTAATAGCTAAGGTCTTAACTCTTACTCTGGCCTACTGGTTAAGGTCTTACCTCTTACTCTGGCCTAATGGCTAAGGTCTTAGACTCGTACTCTGGCCTAATAGCTAAGGTCTTAACTCTTACTCTGGCCTAATAGCTAAGGTCTTACACTCGTACTCTGGCCTACTGGTTAAGGTCTTAACTCTTACTCTGGCCTACTGGTTAAGGTCTTAACTCTTACTCTGGCCTAATAGCTAAGGTCTTAACTCTTACTCTGGCCTAATAGCTAAGGTCTTAGACTCATACTCTGGCCTAATGGTAAGGTCTTAACTCTTACTCTGGCCTACTGGTTAAGGTCTTAACTCTTACTCTGGCCTAATAGCTAAGGTTTGAGACTCGTACTCTGGCCTACTGGTTAAGGTCTTAACTCTTACTCTGGCATAATAGCTAAGGTCTTAGACTCGTACTCTGGCCTAATAGCTAAGGTCTTAACTCTTACTCTGGCCTAATAGCTAATGTCTTAACTCTTACTCTGGCCTAATAGCTAAGGTCTTATACTCGTACTCTGGCCTAATAGCTAAAGTCTTAACTCTTACTCTGGCCTACTGGTTAAGGTCTTAACTCTTACTCTAGCCTAACAGCTAAGGTCTTGGACTCGTACTCTGGCCTAATAGCTAAGGTCTTAGACTCGTACTATGGCCTGCAGGTTAAGGTCTTAACTCTTACTCGGGCCTTCTGGTTAAGGTCTTAACACTTACTCTGGCCTAATAGCTAAGGTCTTAGACTCGTACTCTGGCCTAATGGTTAAGGTCTCAACTCTTACTCTGGCCTACTGGTTATGGTCTTAACTCTTACTCTGGCCTAATAGCTGAGGTCTTAACTCTTACTCTGGCCTACTGGTTAAGGTCTTAAATTTTACTCTGGCCTAATAGCTAAGGTCTTAGACTCATACTCTGGCCTAATGGTTAAGGTCTTAACTCTTACTCTGGCCTAATAGCTAAGGTCCTAACCCTTACTCTGGCCTAATAGCTAAGGTCTTAACTCTTACTCTGGCCTAATAGCTAAGGTCTTAGACTCGTACTCTGGCCTAATAGCTAAGGTCTTAGAATCATACTCTGGCCTAATGGTTAAGGTCTTAACTCTTACTCTGGCCTACTAGTTAAGGTCTTGGACCAGGGTCAAAATGGACTTGATAATTCTCGCCTCGGTACCTACTCTAACCAGGAACACACTCGGCAACTCTGGGCATTAAGCTTGCCTCATCTCTACAACGGCCCCCCACAGACGCCGGGGATGCCTGGTTTCACCTTGGAGATACCCAGAAAGGGACCATCTCACAGGGATAGCCAGGACGGGTTCCCCAGCGGTCCACAGCGCCGGGACGCCCCCGTTGGTGGGCAGCTGTGCGCTTTACAAGCTTACAACATTTACATTTACATTTACTCTGGCCTACTGGTTAAGGTCTTAACTCTTACTCTGGCCTAATAGCTAAGGTCTTAACTCTTACTCTGGCCTACTGGTTAAGGTCTTAACTCTTACTCTGGCCTAATAGCTAAGGTCTTAACTCGTACTCTGGCCTAATAGCTAAGGTTTTAGAATCGTACTCTGGCCTAATGGTTAAGGTCTTAATTCTTACTCTGGCCTACTAGTTAAGGTCTTAACTCTTACTCTGGCCTCATAGCTAAGGTCTTAGACTCGTACTCTAGCCTAATGGTTAAGGTCTTAACTCTTACTCTGGCCTACTAGTTAAGGTCTTAACTCTTACTCTGGCCTAATAGCTAAGGTCTTAACTCTTACTCTGGCCTAATAGCTAAGGTCTTAGACTCGTGCTCTGGCCTAATAGCTAAGGTCTTAGAATCATACTCTGGCCTAATGGTTAAGGTCTTAACTCTTACTCTGGCCTACTAGTTAAGGTCTTAACTCTTACTCTGGCCTACTAGTTAAGGTCTTAACTCTTACTCTGGCCTCATAGCTACTGTCTTAACTCTTCCTCTGGCATCATAGCTACTGTCTTAACTTTTACTCTGGCCTAATGGTTAATGTCTTGGACACTTACTCTGGCCTCATAGCTACTGTCTTAACTCTTACTCTGGCCTCATAGCTACTGTCTTAACTCTTACTCTGGCCTAATAGCTACTGTCTTAACTCTTACTCTGGCCTAAAAGCTACTGTCTTAACTCTTACTCTGGCCTAATGGTTAAGGTATTGGACTCTTACTCTGGCCTAATAGCTACTGTCTTAACTCTTACTCTGGCCTCATAGCTACTGTCTTAACTCTTACTCTGGCCTAATAGCTACTGTCTTAACTCTTACTCTGGCCTCATAGCTACTGTCTCAACTCTTACTCTGGCCTAATGGTTAAGGTCTTGGACTCGTACTCTGGCCTAATAGCTAAGGTCTTAGACTCGTACACTGACCTAATGGTTAAGGTCTTAACTCTTACTCTGGCCTAATAGCTAAGGTCTTAACTCTTACTCTGGCCTACTGGTTAAGGTCCTACCTCTTACTCTGGCCTAATAGCTAAGGGCTTAGACTCGTACTCTGGCCTAATAGCTAACGTCTTAACTCTTACTCTGGCCTAATAGCTAAGGTCTTAGACTCGTACACTGGCCTTCTGGTTAAGGTCTTAACTCTTACTCTGCCCTACTGGTTAAGGTCTTATCTCTTACTCTGGCCTAATAGCTAAGGTCTTAGACTCGTACTCTGGCCTAATAGCTAAGGTCTTAGACTCGTACTCTGACCTAATGGTTAAGGTCTTAACTCTTACACTGACCTAATGGTTAAGGTCTTAACTCTTACTCTGGCCTAATAGCTAAGGTCTTAACTCTTACTCTGGCCTACTGGTTAAGGTCTTACCTCTTACTCTGGTCTAATGGCTAAGGTCTTAGACTCGTACTCTGGCCTAATAGCTAAGGTCTTAACTCTTACTCTGGCCTAATAGCTAAGGTCTTAGACTCGTACTCTGGCCTACTGGTTAAGGTCTTAACTCTTACTCTGGCCTACTGGTTAAGGTCTTAACTCTTACTCTGGCCTAATAGCTAAGGTCTTAACTCTTACTCTGGCCTAATAGCTAAGGTCTTAGACTCATAGTCTGGCCTAATGGTAAGGTCTTAACTCTTACTCTGGCCTACTGGTTAAGGTCTTAACTCTTACTCTGGCCTAATAGCTAAGGTTTGAGACTTGTACTCTGGCCTACTGGTTAAGGTCTTAACTCTTACTCTGGCATAATAGCTAAGGTCTTAGACTCGTACTCTGGCCTAATAGCTAAGGTCTTAACTCTTACTCTGGCCTAATACCTAATGTCTTAACTCTTACTCTGGCCTAATAGCTAAGGTCTTAGACTCGTACTCTGGCCTAATAGCTAAGGTCTTAACTCTTACTCTGGCCTACTGGTTAAGGTCTTAACTCTTACTCTAGCCTAACAGCTAAGGTCTTGGACTCGTACTCTGGCCTAATAGCTAAGGTCTTAGACTCGTACTATGGCCTGCAGGTTAAGGTCTTAACTCTTACTCGGGCCTTCTGGTTAAGGTCTTAACACTTACTCTGGCCTAATAGCTAAGGTCTTAGACTCGTACTCTGGCCTAATGGTTAAGGTCTCAACTCTTACTCTGGCCTACTGGTTAAGGTCTTAACTCTTACTCTGGCCTAATAGCTGAGGTCTTAACTCTTACTCTGGCCTACTGGTTAAGGTCTTAAATTTTACTCTGGCCTAATAGCTAAGGTCTTAGACTCATACTCTGGCCTAATGGTTAAGGTCTTAACTCTTACTCTGGCCTAATAGCTAAGGTCCTAACCCTTACTCTGGCCTAATAGCTAAGGTCTTAACTCTTACTCTGGCCTAATAGCTAAGGTCTTAGACTCGTACTCTGGCCTAATAGCTAAGGTCTTAGAATCATACTCTGGCCTAATGGTTAAGGTCTTAACTCTTACTCTGGCCTACTAGTTAAGGTCTTAACTCTTACTCTGGCCTAATAGCTAAGGTCTTAGACTCCTACTCTGGCCTACTGGTTAAGGTCTTAACTCTTACTCTGGCCTAATAGCTAAGGTCTTAACTCTTACTCCTGCCTAATAGCTAAGGTCTTAACTCTTACTCTGGCCTACTGGTTAAGGTCTTAGACTCGTACTCTGGCCTAATGGTTAAGGTCTTAACTCTTACTCTGGCCTACTGGTTAAGGTCTTAGACTCGTACGCTGGCCTAATGGTTAAGGTCTCAACTCTTACTCTGGCCTAATAGCTAAGGTCTTAACTCTTACTCTGGCCTAATAGCTAAGGTCTTAGACTCGTACTCTGGCCTAATGGTTAAGGTCTTAACTCTTACTCTGGCCTACTGATTAAGGTCTTAACTCTTACTCTGGCCTAATAGCTAAGGTCTTAGACTCGTACTCTGGCCTAATAGCTAAGGTCTTAGACTCGTACACTGACCTAATGGTTAAGGTCCTAACTCTTACTCTGGCCTAATAGCTAAGGTCTTAACTCTTACTCTGGCCTACTGGTTAAGGTCTTAACTCTTACTCTGGCCTAATAGCTAAGGTCTTAACTCGTACTCTGGCCTAATAGCTAAGGTTTTAGAATCGTACTCTGGCCTAATGGTTAAGGTCTTAATTCTTACTCTGGCCTACTAGTTAAGGTCTTAACTCTTACTCTGGCCTAATAGGTAAGGTCTTAGACTCGTACTCTAGCTTAATGGTTAAGGTCTTAACTCTTACTCTGGCCTGCTAGTTAAGGTCTTAACTCTTACTCTGGCCTAATAGCTAAGGTCTTAACTCTTACTCTGGCCTAATAGCTAAGGTCTTAGACTCGTGCTCTGGCCTAATAGCTAAGGTCTTAGAATCATACTCTGGCCTAATGGTTAAGGTCTTAACTCTTACTCTGGCCTACTAGTTAAGGTCTTAACTCTTACTCTGGCCTAATAGCTAAGGTCTTAACTCTTACTCCTGCCTTATAGCTAAGGTCTTAGACTCGTACTCTGGCCTAATGGTTAAGGTCTTAACTCTTACTCTGGCCTACTGGTTAAGGTCTTAGACTCGTACTCTGGCCTAATGGTTAAGGTCTTAACTCTTACTCTGGCCTACTGGTTAAGGTCTTAGACTCGTACTCTGGCCTAATGGTTAAGGTCTCAACTCTTACTATGGCCTAATAGCTAAGGTCTTAACTCTTACTCTGGCCTAATAGCTAAGGTCTTAGACTCGTACTCTGGCCTAATGGTTAAGGTCTTAACTCTTACTCTGGCCTACTGGTTAAGGTCTTAACTCTTACTCTGGCCTAATAGCTAAGGTCTTAGACTCGTACACTGACCTAATGGTTAAGGTCTTAACTCTTACTCTGGCCTAATAGCTAAGGTCTTAACTCTTACTCTGGCCTACTGGTTAAGGTCTTACCTCTTACTCTGGCCTAATAGCTAAGGGCTTAGACTCGTACTCTGGCCTAATAGCTAAGGTCTTAACTCTTACTCTGGCCTAATAGCTAAGGTCTTAGACTCGTACACTGGCCTTCTGGTTAAGGTCTTAACTCTTACTCTGCCCTACTGGTTAAGGTCTTAACTCTTACTCTGGCCTAATAGCTAAGGTCTTAACTCTTACTCTGGCCTAATAGCTAAGGTCTTAGACTCATACTCTGACCTAATGGTTAAGGTCTTAACTCTTACTCTGGCCTACTGGTTAAGGTCTTAACTCTTACTCTGGCCTAATAGCTAAGGTCTTACACTCGTACTCTGGCCTAATGGTTAAGGTCTTAACTCTTACTCTGGCCTAATAGCTAAGGTCTTAACTCTTACTCTGGCCTTCTGGTTAAGGTCTTAACTCTTACTCTGCCCTAATAGCTAAGGTCTTAGACTCATACACTGGCCTAATAGCTAAGGTCTTAACTCTTACTCTTGCCTAATAGCTAAGGTCTTAGACTCGTACTCTGGCCTACTGGTTAAGGTCTTAACTCTTACTCTGGCCTACTGGTCAAGGTCTCAACTCTTACTCTGGCCTAATAGCTAAGGTCTTAACTCTTACTCTGGCCTAATAGCTAAGGTCTTAGACTCGTGCTCTGGCCTAATAGCTAAGGTCTTAGAATCATACTCTGGCCTAATGGTTAAGGTCTTAACTCTTACTCTGGCCTACTAGTTAAGGTCTTAACTCTTACTCTGGCCTAATAGCTAAGGTCTTAACTCTTACTCCTGCCTAATAGCTAAGGTCTTAGACTCGTACTCTGGCCTAATGGTTAAGGTCTTAACTCCTACTCTGGCCTACTGAGTAAGGTCTTAGACTCGTACTCTGGCCTAATGGTTAAGGTCTTAACTCTTACTCTGGCCTACTGGTTAAGGTCTTATCTCTCACTCTGGCCTAATAGCTAAGGGCTTAGACTCATACTCTGGCCTAATAGCTAAGGTCTTAACTCTTACTCTGTCCTAATAGCTAAGGTCTTAGACTCGTACTCTGGCCTTCTGGTTAAGGTCTTAACTCTTACTCTGGCCTACTGGTTAAGGTCTTAACTCTTACTCTGGCCTAATAGCTAAGGTCTTAACTCGTACTCTGGCCTAATAGCTAAGGTTTTAGAATCGTACTCTGGCCTAATGGTTAAGGTCTTAATTCTTACTCTGGCCTACTAGTTAAGGTCTTAACTCTTACTCTGGCCTAATAGCTAAGGTCTTAGACTCGTACTCTAGCCTAATGGTTAAGGTCTTAACTCTTACTCTGGCCTACTAGTTAAGGTCTTAACTCTTACTCTGGCCTAATAGCTAAGGTCTTACCTCTTACTCTGGCCTAATAGCTAAGGTCTTAGACTCGTGCTCTGGCCTAATAGCTAAGGTCTTAGACTCGTACTCTGGCCTAATGGTTAAGGTCTTAACTCTTACTCTGGCCTACTAGTTAAGGTCTTAACTCTTACTCTGGCCTAATAGCTAAGGTCTTAACTCTTACTCCTGCCTAATAGCTAAGGTCTTAGACTCGTACTCTGGCCTAATGGTTAAGGTCTTAACTCTTACTCTGGCCTACTGGTTAAGGTCTTAGACTCGTACTCTGGCCTAATGGTTAAGGTCTTAACTCTTACTCTGGCCTACTGGTTAAGGTCTTAGACTCGTACTCTGGCCTAATGGTTAAGGTCTCAACTCTTACTATGGCCTAATAGCTAAGGTCTTAACTCTTACTCTGGCCTAATAGCTAAGGTCTTAGTCTCGTACTCTGGCCTAATGGTTAAGGTCTTAACTCTTACTCTGGCCTACTGGTTAAGGTCTTAACTCTTACTCTGGCCTAATAGCTAAGGTCTTAGACTCGTACTCTGGCCTAATAGCTAAGGTCTTAGACTCGTACACTGACCTAATGGTTAAGGTCTTAACTCTTACTCTGGCCTAATAGCTAAGGTCTTAACTCTTACTCTGGCCTACTGGTTAAGGTCTTACCTCTTACTCTGGCCTAATAGCTAAGGTCTTAACTCTTACTCTGGCCTAATAGCTAAGGTCTTAGACTCGTGCTCTGGCCTAATAGCTAAGGTCTTAGACTCGTACTCTGGCCTAATGGTTAAGGTCTTAACTCCTACTCTGGCCTACTGGTTAAGGTCTTAGACTCGTACTCTGGCCTAATGGGTAAGGTCTTAACTCTTACTCTGGCCTACTGGTTAAGGTCTTATCTCTCACTCTGGCCTAATAGCTAAGGGCTTAGACTCATACTCTGGCCTAATAGCTAAGGTCTTAACTCTTACTCTGCCCTAATAGCTAAGGTCTTAGACTCGTACTCTGGCCTTCTGGTTAAGGTCTTAACTCTTACTCTGGCCTACTGGTTAAGGTCTTAACTCTTACTCTGGCCTAATAGCTAAGGTCTTAACTCTTACTCTGGCCTACTGGTTAAGGTCTTAACTCTTACTCTGGCCTAATAGCTAAGGTCTTAACTCGTACTCTGGCCTAATAGCTAAGGTCTTAACTCTTACTCTGGCCTAATAGCTAAGGTCTTAGACTCGTGCTCTGGCCTAATAGCTAAGGTCTTAGAATCATACTCTGGCCTAATGGTTAAGGTCTTAACTCTTACTCTGGCCTACTAGTTAAGGTCTTAACTCTTACTCTGGCCTAATAGCTAAGGTCTTAACTCTTACTCCTGCCTAATAGCTAAGGTCTTAGACTCGTACTCTGGCCTAATGGTTAAGGTCTTAACTCTTACTCTGGCCTACTGGTTAAGGTCTTAGACTCGTACTCTGGCCTTATGGTTAAGGTCTTAACTCTTACTCTGGCCTACTGGTTAAGGTCTTAGACTCGTACTCTGGCCTAATGGTTAAGGTCTCAACTCTTACTATGGCCTAATAGCTAAGGTCTTAACTCTTACTCTGGCCTAATAGCTAAGGTCTTAGACTCATACTCTGGCCTAATGGTTAAGGTCTTAACTCTTACTCTGGCCTACTGGTTAAGGTCTTAACTCTTACTCTGGCCTAATAGCTAAGGTCTTAGACTCGTACTCTGGCCTAATAGCTAAGGTCTTAGACTCGTACACTGACCTAATGGTTAAGGTCTTAACTCTTACTCTGGCCTACTAGCTAAGGTCTTAACTCTTACTCTGGCCTACTGGTTAAGGTCTTACCTCTTACTCTGGCCTAATAGCTAAGGGCTTAGACTCGTACTCTGGCCTAATAGCTAAGGTCTTAACTCTTACTCTGGCCTAATAGCTAAGGTCTTACACTCGTACACTGGTCTTCTGGTTAAGGTCTTAACTCTTACTCTGCCCTACTGGTTAAGGCCTTAACTCTTACTCTGGCCTAATAGCTAAGGTCTTAACTCTTACTCTGGCCTAATAGCTAAGGTCTTAGACTCATACTCTGACCTAATGGTTACGGTCTTAACTCTTACTCTGGCCTACTGGTTAAGGTCTTAACTCTTACTCTGGCCTAATAGCTAAGGTCTTACACTCGTACTCTGGCCTAATGGTTAAGGTCTTAACTCTTACTCTGGCCTAATAGCTAAGGTCTTAACTCTTACTCTGGCCTTCTGGTTAAGGTCTTAACTCTTACTCTGCCCTAATAGCTAAGGTCTTAGACTCGTACTCTGGCCTAATAGCTAAGGTCTTAACTCTTACTCTTGCCTAATAGCTAAGGTCTTAGACTCGTACTCTGGCCTACTGGTTAAGGTCTTAACTCTTACTCTGGCCTACTGGTCAAGGTCTCAACTCTTACTCTGGCCTAATAGCTAAGGTCTTAACTCTTACTCTGGCCTAATAGCTAAGGTCTTAGACTCGTGCTCTGGCCTAATAGCTAAGGTCTTAGAATCATACTCTGGCCTAATGGTTAAGGTCTTAACTCTTACTCTGGCCTACTAGTTAAGGTCTTAACTCTTACTCTGGCCTAATAGCTAAGGTCTTAACTCTTACTCCTGCCTAATAGCTAAGGTCTTAGACTCGTACTCTGGCCTAATGGTTAAGGTCTTAACTCCTACTCTGGCCTACTGGTTAAGGTCTTAGACTCGTACTCTGGCCTAATGGTTAAGGTCTTAACTCTTACTCTGGCCTACTGGTTAAGGTCTTATCTCTCACTCTGGCCTAATAGCTAAGGGCTTAGACTCATACTCTGGCCTAATAGCTAAGGTCTTAACTCTTACTCTGTCCTAATAGCTAAGGTCTTAGACTCGTACTCTGGCCTTCTGGTTAAGGTCTTAACTCTTACTCTGGCCTACTGGTTAAGGTCTTAACTCTTACTCTGGCCTAATAGCTAAGGTCTTAACTCTTACTCTGGCCTACTGGTTAAGGTCTTAACTCTTACTCTGGCCTAATAGCTAAGGTCTTAACTCGTACTCTGGCCTAATAGCTAAGGTCTTAACTCTTACTCTGTCCTAATAGCTAAGGTCTTAGACTCGTACTCTGGCCTTCTGGTTAAGGTCTTAACTCTTACTCTGGCCTACTGGTTAAGGTCTTAACTCTTACTCTGTCCTAATAGCTAAGGTCTTAGACTCGTACTCTGGCCTTCTGGTTAAGGTCTTAACTCTTACTCTGGCCTACTGGTTAAGGTCTTAACTCTTACTCTGGCCTAATAGCTAAGGTCTTAACTCTTACTCTGGCCTACTAGTTAAGGTCTTAACTCTTACTCTGGCCTAATAGCTAAGGTCTTAGACTCGTAGTCTAGCCTAATGGTTAAGGTCTTAACTCTTACTCTGGCCTACTAGTTAAGGTCTTAACTCTTACTCTGGCCTAATAGCTAAGGTCTTAACTCTTACTCTGGCCTAATAGCTAAGGTCTTAGACTCGTGCTCTGGCCTAATAGCTAAGGTCTTAGAATCATACTCTGGCCTAATGGTTAAGGTCTTAACTCTTACTCTGGCCTACTAGTTAAGGTCTTAACTCTTACTCTGGCCTAATAGCTAAGGTCTTAACTCTTACTCCTGCCTAATAGCTAAGGTCTTAGACTCGTACTCTGGCCTAATGGTTAAGGTCTTAACTCTTACTCTGGCCTACTGGTTAAGGTCTTAGACTCGTACTCTGGCCTAATGGTTAAGGTCTTAACTCTTACTCTGGCCTACTGGTTAAGGTCTTAGACTCGTACTCTGGCCTAATGGTTAAGGTCTCAACTCTTACTATGGCCTAATAGCTAAGGTCTTAACTCTTACTCTGGCCTAATAGCTAAGGTCTTAGACTCGTACTCTGGCCTAATGTTTAAGGTCTTAACTCTTACTCTGGCCTACTGGTTAAGGTCTTAACTCTTACTCTGGCCTAATAGCTAAGGTCTTAACTCTTACTCTGGCCTACTGGTTAAGGTCTTAGACTCGTACTCTGGCCTAATAGCTAAGGTCTTAACTCTTAATCTGGCATAATAGCTAAGGTCTTAACTCTTACTCTGGCCTAATAGCTAAGGTCTTAGACTCGTACTCTGGCCTAATGGCTAAGGTCTTAGACTCGTACACTGACCTAATGGTTAAGGTCTTAACTCTTACTCTGGCCTAATAGCTAAGGTCTTAACTCTTACTCTGGCCTACTGGTTAAGGTCTTACCTCTTACTCTGGCCTAATAGCTAAGGTCTTAACTCTTACTCTGGCCTAATAGCTAAGGTCTTAGACTCGTGCTCTGGCCGAATAGCTAAGGTCTTAGAATCATACTCTGGCCTAATGGTTAAGGTCTTAACTCTTACTCTGGCCTACTAGTTAAGGTCTTAACTCTTACTCTGGCCTAATAGCTAAGGTCTTAACTCTTACTCCTGCCTAATAGCTAAGGTCTTAGACTCGTACTCTGGCCTAATGGTTAAGGTCTTAACTCCTACTCTGGCCTACTGGTTAAGGTCTTAGACTCGTACTCTGGCCTAATGGGTAAGGTCTTAACTCTTACTCTAGCCTACTGGTTAAGGTCTTATCTCTCACACTGGCCTAATAGCTAAGGGCTTAGACTCATACTCTGGCCTAATAGCTAAGGTCTTAACTCTTACTCTGTCCTAATAGACTCGTACTCTGGCCTTCTGGTTAAGGTCTTAACTCTTACTCTGGCCTACTGGTTAAGGTCTTAACTCTTACTCTGGCCTAATAGCTAAGGTCTTAACTCTTACTCTGGCCTACTGGTTAAGGTCATAACTCTTACTCTGGCCTAATAGCTAAGGTCTTAACTCGTACTCTGGCCTAATAGCTAAGGTTTTAGAATCGTACTCTGGCCTAATGGTTAAGGTCTTAATTCGTACTCTGGCCTACTAGTTAAGGTCTTAACTCTTACTCTAGCCTAATAGCTAAGGTCTTAGACTCGTACTCTAGCCTAATGGTTAAGGTCTTAACTCTTACTCTGGCCTACTAGTTAAGGTCTTAACTCTTACTCTGGCCTAATAGCTAAGGTCTTAACTCTTACTCTGGCCTAATAGCTAAGGTCTTAGACTCGTGCTCTGGCCTAATAGCTAAGGTCTTAGAATCATACTCTGGCCTAATGGTTAAGGTCTTAACTCTTACTCTGGCCTACTAGTTAAGGTCTTAACTCTTACTCTGGCCTAATAGCTAAGGTCTTAACTCTTACTCCTGCCTAATAGCTAAGGTCTTAGACTCGTACTCTGGCCTAATGGTTAAGGTCTTAACTCTTACTCTGGCCTACTGGTTAAGGTCTTAGACTCGTACTCTGGCCTAATGGTTAAGGTCTTAACTCTTACTCTGGCCTACTGGTTAAGGTCTTAGACTCGTACTTTGGCCTAATGGTTAAGGTCTCAACTCGTACTATGGCCTAATAGCTAAGGTCTTAACTCTTACTCTGGCCTAATAGCTAAGGTCTTAGACTCGTACTCTGGCCTAATGGTTAAGGTCTTAACTCTTACTCTGGCCTACTGGTTAAGGTCTTAACTCTTACTCTGGCCTAATAGCTAAGGTCTTAGACTCGTACTCTGGCCTAATAGCTAAGTTCTTAGACTCGTACACTGACCTAATGGTTAAGGTCTTAACTCTTACTCTGGCCTAATAGCTAAGGTCTTAACTCTTACTCTGGCCTACTGGTTAAGGTCTTACCTCTTACTCTGGCCTAATAGCTAAGGGCTAAGACTCGTACTCTGGCCTAATAGTTAAGGTCTTAACTCTTACTCTGGCCTAATAGCTAAGGTCTTAGACTCGTACACTGGCCTTCTGGTTAAGGTCTTAACTCTTACTCTGCCCTACTGGTTAAGGTCTTAACTCTTACTCTGGCCTAATAGCTAAGGTCTTAACTCTTACTCTGGCCTAATAGCTAAGGTCTTAGACTCATACTCTGACCTAATGGTTAAGGTCTTAACTCTTACTCTGGCCTACTGGTTAAGGTCTTAACTCTTACTCTGGCCTAATAGCTAAGGTCTTACACTCGTACTCTGGCCTAATGGTTAAGGTCTTAACTCTTACTCTGGCCTAATAGCTAAGGTCTTAACTCTTACTCTGGCCTTCTGGTTAAGGTCTTAACTCTTACTCTGCCCTAATAGCTAAGGTCTTAGACTCGTACTCTGGCCTAATAGCTAAGGTCTTAACTCTTACTCTTGCCTAATAGCTAAGGTCTTAGACTCGTACTCTGGCCTACTGGTTAAGGTCTTAACTCTTACTCTGGCCTACTGATCAAGGTCTCAACTCTTACTCTGGCCTAATAGCTAAGGTCTTAACTCTTACTCTGACCTAATAGCTAAGGTCTTAGACTCGTGCTCTGGCCTAATAGCTAAGGTCTTAGAATCATACTCTGGCCTAATGGTTAAGGTCTTAACTCTTACTCTGGCCTACTAGTTAAGGTCTTAACTCTTACTCTGGCCTAATAGCTAAGGTCTTAACTCTTACTCCTGCCTAATAGCTAAGGTCTTAGACTCGTACTCTGGCCTAATGGTTAAGGTCTTAACTCTTACTCTGGCCTACTGGTTAAGGTCTTAGACTCGTACTCTGGCCTAATGGTTAAGGTCTTAACTCTTACTCTGGCCTACCGGTTAAGGTCTTAGACTCGTACTCTGGCCTAATGGTTAAGGTCTCAACTCTTACTCTGGCCTAATAGCTAAGGTCTTAACTCTTACTCTGGCCTAATAGCTAAGGTCTTAGACTCGTACTCTGGCCTAATGGTTAAGGTCTTAACTCTTACTCTGGCCTACTGGTTAAGGTCTTAACTCTTACTCTGGCCTAATAGCTAAGGTCTTAGACTCGTACTCTGGCCTAATAGCTAAGGTCTTAGACTCGTACACTGACCTAATGGTTAAGGTCTTAACTCTTACTCTGGCCTAATAGCTAAGGTCTTAACTCTTACTCTGGCCTACTGGTTAAGGTCTTACCTCTTACTCTGGCCTAATAGCTACGGGCTTAGACTCGTACTCTGGCCTAATAGCTAAGGTCTTAACTCTTACTCTGGCCTAATAGCTAAGGTCTTAGACTCGTACTCTGGCCTTATGGTTAAGGTCTTAACTCTTACTCTGCCCTACTGGTTAAGGTCTTAACTCTTACTCTGGCCTAACAGCTAAGGTCTTAACTCTTACTCTGGCCTAATAGCTAAGGTCTTAGACTCATACTCTGACCTAATGGTTAAGGTCTTAACTCTTACTCTGGCCTACTGGTTAAGGTCTTAACTCTTACTCTGGCCTAATAGCTAAGGTCTTACACTCGTACTCTGGCCTAATGGTTAAGGTCTTAACTCTTACTCTGGCCAAATAACTAAGGTCTTAACTCTTACTCTGGCCTACTGGTTAAGGTCTTAACTCTTACTCTGCCCTAATAGCTAAGGTCTTAGACTCGTACCTTGGCCTAATAGCTAAGGTCTTAACTCTTACTCTTGCCTAATAGCTAAGGTCTTAGACTCGTACTCTGGCCTACTGGTTAAGGTCTTAACTCTTACTCTGGCCTACTGGTCAAGGTCTCAACTCTTACTCTGGCCTAATAGCTACGGTCTTAACTCTTACTCTGGCCTACTGGTTAAGGTCTTAACTCTTACTCTGGCCTAATAGCTAAGGTCTTAGACTCGTACTCTGGCCTAATAGCTAAGTTCTTAGACTCGTACACTGACCTAATGGTTAAGGTCTTAACTCTTACTCTGGCCTAATAGCTAAGGTCTTAACTCTTACTCTGGCCTACTGGTTAAGGTCTTACCTCTTACTCTGGCCTAATAGCTAAGGGCTAAGACTCGTACTCTGGCCTAATAGTTAAGGTCTTAACTCTTACTCTGGCCTAATAGCTAAGGTCTTAGACTCGTACACTGGCCTTCTGGTTAAGGTCTTAACTCTTACTCTGCCCTACTGGTTAAGGTCTTAACTCTTACTCTGGCCTAATAGCTAAGGTCTTAACTCTTACTCTGGCCTAATAGCTAAGGTCTTAGACTCATACTCTGACCTAATGGTTAAGGTCTTAACTCTTACTCTGGCCTACTGGTTAAGGTCTTAACTCTTACTCTGGCCTAATAGCTAAGGTCTTACACTCGTACTCTGGCCTAATGGTTAAGGTCTTAACTCTTACTCTGGCCTAATAGCTAAGGTCTTAACTCTTACTCTGGCCTTCTGGTTAAGGTCTTAACTCTTACTCTGCCCTAATAGCTAAGGTCTTAGACTCGTACTCTGGCCTAATAGCTAAGGTCTTAACTCTTACTCTTGCCTAATAGCTAAGGTCTTAGACTCGTACTCTGGCCTACTGGTTAAGGTCTTAACTCTTACTCTGGCCTACTGGTCAAGGTCTCAACTCTTACTCTGGCCTAATAGCTAAGGTCTTAACTCTTACTCTGACCTAATAGCTAAGGTCTTAGACTCGTGCTCTGGCCTAATAGCTAAGGTCTTAGAATCATACTCTGGCCTAATGGTTAAGGTCTTAACTCTTACTCTGGCCTACTAGTTAAGGTCTTAACTCTTACTCTGGCCTAATAGCTAAGGTCTTAACTCTTACTCCTGCCTAATAGCTAAGGTCTTAGACTCGTACTCTGGCCTAATGGTTAAGGTCTTAACTCTTACTCTGGCCTACTGGTTAAGGTCTTAGACTCATACTCTGGCCTAATGGTTAAGGTCTTAACTCTTACTCTGGCCTACCGGTTAAGGTCTTAGACTCGTACTCTGGCCTAATGGTTAAGGTCTCAACTCTTACTCTGGCCTAATAGCTAAGGTCTTAACTCTTACTCTGGCCTAATAGCTAAGGTCTTAGACTCGTACTCTGGCCTAATGGTTAAGGTCTTAACTCTTACTCTGGCCTACTGGTTAAGGTCTTAACTCTTACTCTGGCCTAATAGCTAAGGTCTTAGACTCGTACTCTGGCCTAATAGCTAAGGTCTTAGACTCGTACACTGACCTAATGGTTAAGGTCTTAACTCTTACTCTGGCCTAATAGCTAAGGTCTTAACTCTTACTCTGGCCTACTGGTTAAGGTCTTACCTCTTACTCTGGCCTAATAGCTACGGGCTTAGACTCGTACTCTGGCCTAATAGCTAAGGTCTTAACTCTTACTCTGGCCTAATAGCTAAGGTCTTAGACTCGTACTCTGGCCTTATGGTTAAGGTCTTAACTCTTACTCTGCCCTACTGGTTAAGGTCTTAACTCTTACTCTGGCCTAACAGCTAAGGTCTTAACTCTTACTCTGGCCTAATAGCTAAGGTCTTAGACTCATACTCTGACCTAATGGTTAAGGTCTTAACTCTTACTCTGGCCTACTGGTTAAGGTCTTAACTCTTACTCTGGCCTAATAGCTAAGGTCTTACACTCGTACTCTGGCCTAATGGTTAAGGTCTTAACTCTTACTCTGGCCAAATAACTAAGGTCTTAACTCTTACTCTGGCCTACTGGTTAAGGTCTTAACTCTTACTCTGCCCTAATAGCTAAGGTCTTAGACTCGTACCTTGGCCTAATAGCTAAGGTCTTAACTCTTACTCTTGCCTAATAGCTAAGGTCTTAGACTCGTACTCTGGCCTACTGGTTAAGGTCTTAACTCTTACTCTGGCCTACTGGTCAAGGTCTCAACTCTTACTCTGGCCTAATAGCTACGGTCTTAACTCTTACTCTGGCCTAATAGCTAAGGTCTTAGACTCGTACTCTGGCCTAATGGTTAAGGTCTTAACTCTTACTCTGGCCTACTGGTTAAGGTCTTAACTCTTACTCTGGTCTAATAGCAAAGGTCTTAGACTCGTACTCTGGCCTAATTGTTAAGGTCTTAACTCTTACTCTGGCCTACTGGTTAAGGTCTTAACTCTTACTCTGGCCTAATAGCTAAGGTCTTAACTCTTACTCTGGCCTAATAGCAAAGGTCTTAGACTCGTAATCTGGTCTAATAGCTAAGGTCTTAACTCTTAATCTGGCCTAGTAGCTAAGGTCTTAGACTCGTACACTGGCCTACTGTTTAAGGTCTAACTTTTACTCTGGCCTAATCGCTAAGGTCTCAACTCTTACTCTGTCCTAATAGCTAAGGTCTTAACTCTTACTCTGGCCTAATAGCTAAGGTCTTAGACTCGTACTCTGGCCTAATGGTTAAGGTCTTAACTCTTACTCTGGCCTACTGGTTAAGGTCTTAACACTTACTCTGGCTTAATAGCTAAGGTCTTAGACTTGTACTCTGGCCTAATGGTTAAGGTCTTAACTCTTACTCTGGCCTAATAGCTAAGGTCTTAGACTCGTACTCTGGCCTACTGCTTAAGGTCTTAACTCTTACTTTGGCCTACTGGTTAAGGTCTTAACTCTTACTCTGGCCTAATAGCTAAGGTCTTAGACTCATACTCTAGCCTAATGGTTAAGGTCTCAACTCTTACTCTGTCCTAATAGCTAAGGTCTTAAACTCTTACTCTGGCCTACTGGTTAAGGTCTTAGACTCGTACTCTGGCCTAATGGTTAAGGTCTTAACTCTTACTCTGGCCTACTGGTTAAGGTCTTAGACTCGTACTCTGGCCTAATGGTTAAGGTCTCAACTCTTACTCTGGCCTAATAGCTAAGGTCTTAACTCTTACTCTGGCCTACTGGTTAAGGTTTTAACTCTTACTCTGGCCTAATAGCTAAGGTCTTAGACTCGTACTCTGGCCTAATAGCTAAGGTCTTAGACTCGTACTCTGACCTAATGGTTAAGGTCTTAACTCTTACACTGACCTAATGTTTAAGGTCTTAACTCTTACTCTGGCCTAATAGCTAAGGTCTTAATTCTTACTCTGGCCTACTGGTTAAGGTCTTAACTCTTACTCTGGCCTAATAGCTAAGGTCTTAACTCTTACTCTGGCCTAATAGCTAAGGTCTTAACTCTTACTCTGGCCTAATAGCTAAGGTCTTACACTCGTACTCTGGCCTAATGGTTAAGGTCTTAACTCTTACTCTGGCATAATAGCTAAGGTCTTAACTTTTACTCTGGCCTACTGGTTAAGGTCTTAACTCTTACTCTGCCCTAATAGCTAAGGTCTTAGACCCGTACTCTGGCCTAATAGCTAAGGTCTTAACTCTTACTCTTGCCTAATACCTAAGGTCTTAGACTCGTACTCTGGCCTACTGGTTAAGGTCTTAACTCTTACTCTGGCCTAATAGCTAAGGTCTTAGACTTGTACTCTGGCCTAATGGTTAAGGTCTTAACTCTTACTCTGGCCTACTGGTTAAGGTCTTAACTCTTACTCTGGCCTAATAGCTAAGGTCTTAGACTCATACTCTGGCCTAATGGTTAAGGTCTTAACTCTTACTCTGGCCTACTGGTTAAGGTCTTAACTCTTACTCTGGCCTAATAGCTAAGGTCTTAACTCTTACTCTTGCCTAATAGCGAAGGTCTTAGACTCATAATCTGGTCTAATAGCTAAGGTCTTAACTCTTAATCTGGCCTAGTAGCTAAGGTCTTAGACTCGTACTATGGCCTACAGGTTAAGGTCTTAACTCTTACTCTGGCCTACTGGTTAAGGTCTTAACTCTTACTCTGGCCTAATAGCTAAGGTCTTAGACTCGTACTCTGGCCTAGTAGCTAAGGTCTTAGACTCGTACTCTGGCCTAATGGCTAAGGTCTTAGACTCGTACTCTGGCCTAATGGTTAAGGTCTTACCTATTACTCTGGCCTACTGGTTAAGGTCTTAACTGTTACTCTGGCCTAATAGCTAAGGTCTTAACTCTTACTCTGGCCTAATAGCTAAGGTCTTAGACTCATACTCTGGCCTACTGGTTAAGGTCTTAACTCTTACTCTGGCCTAATAGCTAAGGTCTCAACTCTTACTCTGTCCTAATAGCTAAGGTCTTAACTCTTACTCTGGCCTAATAGCTAAGGTCTTAGACTCGTACTCTGGCCTAATGGTTAAGGTCTTAACTCTTACTCTGGCCTACTGGTTAAGGTCTTAACTCTTACTCTGGCCTAATAGCTAAGGTCTTAGACTCATACTCTGGCCTAATGGTTAAGGTCTCAACTCTTACTCTGTCCTAATAGCTAAGGTCTTAAACTCTTACTCTGGCCTACTGGTTAAGGTCTTAGACTCGTACTCTGGCCTAATAATTAAGGTCTTAACTCTTACTCTGGCCTACTGGTTAAGGTCTTAGACTCGTACTCTGGCCTAATGGTTAAGGTCTCAACTCTTACTCTGGCCTAATAGCTAAGGTCTTAACTCTTACTCTGGCCTAATAGCTAAGGTTTTAGACTCGTAATCTGGCCTAATGGTTAAGGTCTTAACTCTTACTCTGGCCTACTGGTTAAGGTCTTAACTCTCACTCTGGCCTAATAGCTAAGGTCTTAGACTCGTACTCTGGCCTAATAGCTAAGGTCTTAGACTCGTACTCTGACCTAATGGTTAAGGTCTTAACTCTTACACTGACCTAATGGTTAAGGTATTAACTCTTACTCTGGCCTAATAGCTAAGGTCTTAACTCTTACTCTGGCCTACTGGTTAAGGTCTTACCTCTTACTCTGGCCTACTGGTTAAGGTCTTAACTCTTACTCTGGCCTAATAGCTAAGGTCTTAACTCTTACTCTGGCCTAATAGCTAAGGTCTTAACTCTTACTCTGGCCTAATAGCTAAGGTCTTACACTCATACTCTGGCCTGATGGTTAAGGTCTTAACTCTTTCTCTGGCCTAATAGCTAAGGTCTTAACTCTTACTCTGGCCTACTGGTTAAGGTCTTAACTCTTACTCTGCCCTAATAGCTAAGGTCTTAGACTCGTACTCTGGCCTAATAGCTAAGGTCTTAACTCTTACTCTTGCCTAATAGCTAAGGTCTTAGACTCGTACTCTGGCCTACTGGTTATGGTTTTAACTCTTACTCTGGCCTACTGGTCAAGGTCTCAACTCTTACTCTGGCCTAATAGCTAAGGTCTTAACTCTTACTCTGGCCTAATAGCTAAGGTCTTAGACTCATACTCTGGCCTAATGGTTAAGGTCTTAACTCTTACTCTGGCCTACTGGTTAAGGTCTTAACTCTTACTCTGGCCTAATAGCTAAGGTCTTAGACTCGTACTTTGGCCTAATGGTTAAGGTCTTAACTCTTACTCTGGCCTAATAGCTAAGGTCTTAACTCTTACTCTGGCCTAATAGCTAAGGTCTTAGACTCGTACTCTGGCCTAATGGTTAAGGTCTTAACTCTTACTCTGGCCTACTGGTTAAGGTCTTAACTCTTACTCTGGCCTAATAGCTAAGGTCTTAGACTCGTACTCTGGCCTAATAGTTAAGGTCTTAACTCTTACTCTGGCCTACTGGTTAAGGTCTTAACTCTTACTCTGGCCTAATAGCTAAGGTCTTAACTCTTACTCTGGCCAAATAACAAAGGTCTTAGACTCGTAATCTGGTCTAATAGCTAAGGTCTTAACTCTTAATCTGGCCTAGTAGCTAAGGTCTTAGACTCGTACTATGGCCTACAGGTTAAGGTCTTAACTCTTACTCTGGCCTACTGGTTAAGGTCTTAACTCTTAATCTGGCCTAATAGCTAAGGTCTTAGACTCGTACTCTGGCCTAATAGCTAAGGTCTTAACTCTTACTCTTGCCTAATAGCTAAGGTCTTAGACTCGTACTCTGGCCTACTGGTTATGGTCTTAACTCTTACTCTGGCCTACTGGTCAAGGTCTCAACTCATACTCTGGCCTAATAGCTAAGGTCTTAACTCTTACTCTGGCCTAATAGCTAAGGTCTTAGACTCGTACTCTGGCCTAATGGTTAAGGTCTTAACTCTTACTCTGGCCTACTGGTTAAGGTCTTAACTCTTACTCTGGCCTAATAGCTAAGGTCTTAGACTCGTACTTTGGCCTAATGGTTAAGGTCTTAACTCTTACTCTGGCCTAATAGCTAAGGTCTTAACTCTTACTCTGGCCTAATAGCTAAGGTCTTAGACTCGTACTCTGGCCTAATGGTTAAGGTCTTAACTCTTACTCTGGCCTACTGGTTAAGGTCTTAACTCCTACTCTGCCCTACTGGTTAAGGTCTTAACTCTTACTCTGGCCTAATAGCTAAGGTCTTAACTCTTACTCTGGCCTAATAGCTAAGGTCTTAGACTCATACTCTGACCTAATGGTTAAGGTCTTAACTCTTACTCTGGCCTACTGGTTAAGGTCTTAACTCTTACTCTGGCCTAATAGCTAAGGTCTGTGACTCATACTCTGCCCTAATAGCTAAGGTCTTAGATTCGTACTCTGGCCTAATAGCTAAGGTCTTAACTCTTACTCTTGCCTAATAGCTAAGGTCTTAGACTCGTACTCTGGCCTACTGGTTAAGGTCTTAACTCTTACTCTGGCCTACTGGTCAAGGTCTCAACTCTTACTCTGGCCTAATAGCTAAGGTCTTAACTCTTACTCTGGCCTAATAGCTAAGGTCTAGACTCGTGCTCTGGCCTAATAGCTAAGGTCTTAGAATCATACTCTGGCCTAATGGTTAAGGTCTTAACTCTTACTCTGGCCTACTAGTTAAGGTCTTAACTCTTACTCTGGCCTAATAGCTAAGGTCTTAACTCTTACTCCTGCCTAATAGCTAAGGTCTTAGACTCGTACTCTGGCCTAATGGTTAAGGTCTTAACTCTTACTCTGGCCTACTGGTTAAGGTCTTAGACTCGTACTCTGGCCTAATGGTTAAGGTCTTAACTCTTACTCTGGCCTACTGGTTAAGGTCTTAGACTCGTACTCTGGCCTAATGGTTAAGGTCTCAACTCTTACTCTGGCCTAATAGCCAAGGTCTTAACTCTTACTCTGGCCTAATAGCTAAGGTCTTAGACTCGTACTCTGGCCTAATGGTTAAGGTCTTAACTCTTACTCTGGCCTACTGGTTAAGGTCTTAACTCTTACTCTGGCCTAATAGCTAAGGTCTTAGACTCGTACTCTGGCCTAATAGCTAAGGTCTTAGACTCGTACACTGACCTAATGGTTAAGGTCTTAACTCTTACTCTGGCCTAATAGCTAAGGTCTTAACTCTTACTCTGGCCTACTGGTTAAGGTCTTACCTCTTACTCTGGCCTAATAGCTAAGGGCTTAGACTCGTACTCTGGCCTAATAGCTAAGGTCTTAACTCTTACTCTGGCCTAATAGCTAAGGTCTTAGACTCGTACTCTGGCCTTCTGGTTAAGGTCTTAACTCTTACTCTGTCCTACTGGTTAAGGTCTTAACTCTTACTCTGGCCTAATAGCTAAGGTCTTAACTCTTACTCTGGCCTAATAGCTAAGGTCTTAGACTCATACTCTGACCTAATGGTTAAGGTCTTAACTCTTACTCTGGCCTACTGGTTAAGGTCTTAACTCTTACTCTGGCCTAATAGCTAAGGTCTTACACTCGTACTCTGGCCTAATGGTTAAGGTCTTAACTCTTACTCTGGCCTAATAGCTAAGGTCTTAACTCTTACTCTGGCCTACTGGTTAAGGTCTTAACTCTTACTCTGCCCTAATAGCTAAGGTCTTAGACTCGTACTCTGGCCTAATAGCTAAGGTCTTAACTCTTACTCTTGCCTAATAGCTAAGGTCTTAGACTCGTACTCTGGCCTACTGGTTAAGGTCTTAACTCTTACTCTGGCCTACTGGTCAAGGTCTCAACTCTTACTCTGGCCTAATAGCTACGGTCTTAACTCTTACTCTGGCCTAATAGCTAAGGTCTTAGACTCGTACTCTGGCCTAATGGTTAAGGTCTTAACTCTTACTCTGGCCTACTGGTTAAGGTCTTAACTCTTACTCTGGTCTAATAGCTAAGGTCTTAGACTCGTACTCTAGCCTAATTGTTAAGGTCTTAACTCTTACTCTGGCCTACTGGTTAAGGTCTTAACTCTTACTCTGGCCTAATAGCTAAGGTCTTAACTCTTACTCTGGCCTAATAGCAAAGGTCTTAGACTCGTAATCTGGTCTAATAGCTAAGGTCTTAACTCTTAATCTGGCCTAGTAGCTAAGGTCTTAGACTCGTACACTGGCCTACTGTTTAAGGTCTTAACTTTTACTATGGCCTAATCGCTAAGGTCTCAACTCTTACTCTGTCCTAATAGCTAAGGTCTTAACTCTTACTCTGGCCTAATAGCTAAGGTCTTAGACTCGTACTCTGGCCTAATGGTTAAGGTCTTAACTTCTACTCTGGCCTACTGGTTAAGGTCTTAACACTTACTCTGGCTTAATAGCTAAGGTCTTAGACTTGTACTCTGGCCTAATGGTTAAGGTCTTAACTCTTACTCTGGCCTACTAGCTAAGGTCTTAACTCTTACTCTGGCCTAATAGCTAAGGTCTAGACTCGTGCTCTGGCCTAATAGCTAAGGTCTTAGAATCATACTCTGGCCTAATGGTTAAGGTCTTAACTCTTACTCTGGCCTACTAGTTAAGGTCTTAACTCTTACTCTGGCCTAATAGCTAAGGTCTTAACTCTTACTCCTGCCTAATAGCTAAGGTCTTAGACTCGTACTCTGGCCTAATGGTTAAGGTCTTAACTCTTACTCTGGCCTACTGGTTAAGGTCTTAGACTCGTACTCTGGCCTAATGGTTAAGGTCTTAACTCTTACTCTGGCCTACTGGTTAAGGTCTTAGACTCGTACTCTGGCCTAATGGTTAAGGTCTCAACTCTTACTCTGGCCTAATAGCCAAGGTCTTAACTCTTACTCTGGCCTAATAGCTAAGGTCTTAGACTCGTACTCTGGCCTAATGGTTAAGGTCTTAACTCTTACTCTGGCCTACTGGTTAAGGTCTTAACTCTTACTCTGGCCTAATAGCTAAGGTCTTAGACTCGTACTCTGGCCTAATAGCTAAGGTCTTAGACTCGTACACTGACCTAATGGTTAAGGTCTTAACTCTTACTCTGGCCTAATAGCTAAGGTCTTAACTCTTACTCTGGCCTACTGGTTAAGGTCTTACCTCTTACTCTGGCCTAATAGCTAAGGGCTTAGACTCGTACTCTGGCCTAATAGCTAAGGTCTTAACTCTTACTCTGGCCTAATAGCTAAGGTCTTAGACTCGTACTCTGGCCTTCTGGTTAAGGTCTTAACTCTTACTCTGTCCTACTGGTTAAGGTCTTAACTCTTACTCTGGCCTAATAGCTAAGGTCTTAACTCTTACTCTGGCCTAATAGCTAAGGTCTTAGACTCATACTCTGACCTAATGGTTAAGGTCTTAACTCTTACTCTGGCCTACTGGTTAAGGTCTTAACTCTTACTCTGGCCTAATAGCTAAGGTCTTACACTCGTACTCTGGCCTAATGGTTAAGGTCTTAACTCTTACTCTGGCCTAATAGCTAAGGTCTTAACTCTTACTCTGGCCTACTGGTTAAGGTCTTAACTCTTACTCTGCCCTAATAGCTAAGGTCTTAGACTCGTACTCTGGCCTAATAGCTAAGGTCTTAACTCTTACTCTTGCCTAATAGCTAAGGTCTTAGACTCGTACTCTGGCCTACTGGTTAAGGTCTTAACTCTTACTCTGGCCTACTGGTCAAGGTCTCAACTCTTACTCTGGCCTAATAGCTACGGTCTTAACTCTTACTCTGGCCTAATAGCTAAGGTCTTAGACTCGTACTCTGGCCTAATGGTTAAGGTCTTAACTCTTACTCTGGCCTACTGGTTAAGGTCTTAACTCTTACTCTGGTCTAATAGCTAAGGTCTTAGACTCGTACTCTAGCCTAATTGTTAAGGTCTTAACTCTTACTCTGGCCTACTGGTTAAGGTCTTAACTCTTACTCTGGCCTAATAGCTAAGGTCTTAACTCTTACTCTGGCCTAATAGCAAAGGTCTTAGACTCGTAATCTGGTCTAATAGCTAAGGTCTTAACTCTTAATCTGGCCTAGTAGCTAAGGTCTTAGACTCGTACACTGGCCTACTGTTTAAGGTCTTAACTTTTACTATGGCCTAATCGCTAAGGTCTCAACTCTTACTCTGTCCTAATAGCTAAGGTCTTAACTCTTACTCTGGCCTAATAGCTAAGGTCTTAGACTCGTACTCTGGCCTAATGGTTAAGGTCTTAACTCTTACTCTGGCCTACTGGTTAAGGTCTTAACACTTACTCTGGCTTAATAGCTAAGGTCTTAGACTTGTACTCTGGCCTAATGGTTAAGGTCTTAACTCTTACTCTGGCCTAATAGCTAAGGTCTTAGACTCGTACTCTGGCCTACTGCTTAAGGTCTTAACTCTTACTTTGGCCTACTGGTTAAGGTCTTATCTCTTACTCTGGCCTATTAGCTAAGGTCTTAGACTCATACTCTAGCCTAATGGTTAAGGTCTCAACTCTTACTCTGTCCTAATAGCTAAGGTCTTAAACTCTTACTCTGGCCTACTGGTTAAGGTCTTAGACTCGTACTCTGGCCTAATGGTTAAGGTCTTAACTCTTACTCTGGCCTACTGGTTAAGGTCTTAGACTCGTACTCTGGCCTAATGGTTAAGGTCTCAACTCTTACTCTGGCCTAATAGCTAAGGTCTTAACTCTTACTCTGGCCTAATAGCTAAGGTTTTAGACTCGTAATCTGGCCTAATGGTTAAGGTCTTAACTCTTACTCTGGCCTAATAGCTAAGGTCTTAGACTTGTACTCTGGCCTAATAGCTAAGGTCTTAGACTCGTACTCTGACCTAATGGTTAAGGTCTTAACTCTTACACTGACCTAATGGTTAAGGTCATAACTCTTACTCTGGCCTAATAGCTAAGGTCTTAATTCTTACTCTGGCCTACTGGTTAAGGTCTTACCTCTTACTCTGGCCTACTGGTTAAGGTCTTAACTCTTACTCTGGCCTAATAGCTAAGGTCTTAACTCTTACTCTGGCCTAATAGCTAAGGTCTTAACTCTTACTCTGGCCTAATAGCTAAGGTCTTACACTCGTACTCTGGCCTAATGGTTAAGGTCTTAACTCTTACTCTGGCATAATAGCTAAGGTCTTAACTTTTACACTGGTCTAATAGCTAAGGTCTTAACTCTTAATCTGGCTAGTAGCTAAGGTCTTAGACTCGTACTATGGCCTACAGGTTAAGGTCTTAACTCTTACTCTGGCCTACTGGTTAAGGTCTTAACTCTTAATCTGGCCTAATAGCTAAGGTCTTAGACTCGTACTCTGGCCTAATAGCTAAGGTCTTAACTCTTACTCTTGCCTAATAGCTAAGGTCTTAGACTCGTACTCTGGCCTACTGGTTATGGTCTTAACTCTTACTCTGGCCTACTGGTCAAGGTCTCAACTCATACTCTGGCCTAATAGCTAAGGTCTTAACTCTTACTCTGGCCTAATAGCTAAGGTCTTAGACTCGTACTCTGGCCTAATGGTTAAGGTCTTAACTCTTACTCTGGCCTACTGGTTAAGGTCTTAACTCTTACTCTGGCCTAATAGCTAAGGTCTTAGACTCGTACTTTGGCCTAATGGTTAAGGTCTTAACTCTTACTCTGGCCTAATAGCTAAGGTCTTAACTCTTACTCTGGCCTAATAGCTAAGGTCTTAGACTCGTACTCTGGCCTAATGGTTAAGGTCTTAACTCTTACTCTGGCCTACTGGTTAAGGTCTTAACTCCTACTCTGCCCTACTGGTTAAGGTCTTAACTCTTACTCTGGCCTAATAGCTAAGGTCTTAACTCTTACTCTGGCCTAATAGCTAAGGTCTTAGACTCATACTCTGACCTAATGGTTAAGGTCTTAACTCTTACTCTGGCCTACTGGTTAAGGTCTTAACTCTTACTCTGGCCTAATAGCTAAGGTCTGTGACTCATATTCTGCCCTAATAGCTAAGGTCTTAGATTCGTACTCTGGCCTAATAGCTAAGGTCTTAACTCTTACTCTTGCCTAATAGCTAAGGTCTTAGACTCGTACTCTGGCCTACTGGTTAAGGTCTTAACTCTTACTCTGGCCTACTGGTCAAGGTCTCAACTCTTACTCTGGCCTAATAGCTAAGGTCTTAACTCTTACTCTGGCCTAATAGCTAAGGTCTAGACTCGTGCTCTGGCCTAATAGCTAAGGTCTTAGAATCATACTCTGGCCTAATGGTTAAGGTCTTAACTCTTACTCTGGCCTACTAGTTAAGGTCTTAACTCTTACTCTGGCCTAATAGCTAAGGTCTTAACTCTTACTCCTGCCTAATAGCTAAGGTCTTAGACTCGTACTCTGGCCTAATGGTTAAGGTCTTAACTCTTACTCTGGCCTACTGGTTAAGGTCTTAGACTCGTACTCTGGCCTAATGGTTAAGGTCTTAACTCTTACTCTGGCCTACTGGTTAAGGTCTTAGACTCGTACTCTGGCCTAATGGTTAAGGTCTCAACTCTTACTCTGGCCTAATAGCTAAGGTCTTAACTCTTACTCTGGCCTAATAGCTAAGGTCTTAGACTCGTACTCTGGCCTAATGGTTAAGGTCTTAACTCTTACTCTGGCCTACTGGTTAAGGTCTTAACTCTTACTCTGGCCTAATAGCTAAGGTCTTAGACTCGTACTCTGGCCTAATAGCTAAGGTCTTAGACTCGTACACTGACCTAATGGTTAAGGTCTTAACTCTTACTCTGGCCTAATAGCTAAGGTCTTAACTCTTACTCTGGCCTACTGGTTAAGGTCTTACCTCTTACTCTGGCCTAATAGCTAAGGGCTTAGACTCGTACTCTGGCCTAATAGCTAAGGTCTTAACTCTTACTCTGGCCTAATAGCTAAGGTCTTAGACTCGTACTCTGGCCTTCTGGTTAAGGTCTTAACTCTTACTCTGTCCTACTGGTTAAGGTCTTAACTCTTACTCTGGCCTAATAGCTAAGGTCTTAACTCTTACTCTGGCCTAATAGCTAAGGTCTTAGACTCATACTCTGACCTAATGGTTAAGGTTTTAACTCTTACTCTGGCCTACTGGTTAAGGTCTTAACTCTTACTCTGGCCTAATAGCTAAGGTCTTACACTCGTACTCTGGCCTAATGGTTAAGGTCTTAACTCTTACTCTGGCCTAATAGCTAAGGTCTTAACTCTTACTCTGGCCTACTGGTTAAGGTCTTAACTCTTACTCTGCCCTAATAGCTAAGGTCTTAGACTCGTACTCTGGCCTAATAGCTAAGGTCTTAACTCTTACTCTTGCCTAATAGCTAAGGTCTTAGACTCGTACTCTGGCCTACTGGTTAAGGTCTTAACTCTTACTCTGGCCTACTGGTCAAGGTCTCAACTCTTACTCTGGCCTAATAGCTACGGTCTTAACTCTTACTCTGGCCTAATAGCTAAGGTCTTAGACTCGTACTCTGGCCTAATGGTTAAGGTCTTAACTCTTACTCTGGCCTACTGGTTAAGGTCTTAACTCTTACTCTGGTCTAATAGCTAAGGTCTTAGACTCGTACTCTAGCCTAATTGTTAAGGTCTTAACTCTTACTCTGGCCTACTGGTTAAGGTCTTAACTCTTACTCTGGCCTAATAGCTAAGGTCTTAACTCTTACTCTGGCCTAATAGCAAAGGTCTTAGACTCGTAATCTGGTCTAATAGCTAAGGTCTTAACTCTTAATCTGGCCTAGTAGCTAAGGTCTTAGACTCGTACACTGGCCTACTGTTTAAGGTCTTAACTTTTACTATGGCCTAATCGCTAAGGTCTCAACTCTTACTCTGTCCTAATAGCTAAGGTCTTAACTCTTACTCTGGCCTAATAGCTAAGGTCTTAGACTCGTACTCTGGCCTAATGGTTAAGGTCTTAACTCTTACTCTGGCCTACTGGTTAAGGTCTTAACACTTACTCTGGCTTAATAGCTAAGGTCTTAGACTTGTACTCTGGCCTAATGGTTAAGGTCTTAACTCTTACTCTGGCCTAATAGCTAAGGTCTTAGACTCGTACTCTGGCCTACTGCTTAAGGTCTTAACTCTTACTTTGGCCTACTGGTTAAGGTCTTATCTCTTACTCTGGCCTATTAGCTAAGGTCTTAGACTCATACTCTAGCCTAATGGTTAAGGTCTCAACTCTTACTCTGTCCTAATAGCTAAGGTCTTAAACTCTTACTCTGGCCTACTGGTTAAGGTCTTAGACTCGTACTCTGGCCTAATGGTTAAGGTCTTAACTCTTACTCTGGCCTACTGGTTAAGGTCTTAGACTCGTACTCTGGCCTAATGGTTAAGGTCTCAACTCTTACTCTGGCCTAATAGCTAAGGTCTTAACTCTTACTCTGGCCTAATAGCTAAGGTTTTAGACTCGTAATCTGGCCTAATGGTTAAGGTCTTAACTCTTACTCTGGCCTAATAGCTAAGGTCTTAGACTCGTACTCTGGCCTAATAGCTAAGGTCTTAGACTCGTACTCTGACCTAATGGTTAAGGTCTTAACTCTTACACTGACCTAATGGTTAAGGTCATAACTCCTACTCTGGCCTAATAGCTAAGGTCTTAATTCTTACTCTGGCCTACTGGTTAAGGTCTTACCTCTTACTCTGGCCTACTGGTTAAGGTCTTAACTCTTACTCTGGCCTAATAGCTAAGGTCTTAACTCTTACTCTGGCCTAATAGCTAAGGTCTTAACTCTTACTCTGGCCTAATAGCTAAGGTCTTACACTCGTACTCTGGCCTAATGGTTAAGGTCTTAACTCTTACTCTGGCATAATAGCTAAGGTCTTAACTTTTACACTGGCCTACTGGTTAAGGTCTTAACTCTTACTCTGCCCAAATAGCTAAGGTCTTAGACCCGTACTCTGGCCTAATAGCTAAGGTCTTAACTCTTACTCTTGCCTAATAGCTAAGGTCTTAGACTCGTACTCTGGCCTACTGGTTAAGGTCTTAACTCTTACTCTGGCCTAATAGCTAAGGTCTTAGACTCGTACTCTGGCCTAATGGTTAAGGTCTTAACTCTTACTCTGGCCTACTGGTTAAGGTCTTAACTCTTACTCTGGCCTAATAGCTAAGGTCTTAGACTCATACTCTGGCCTAATGGTTAAGGTCTTAACTCTTACTCTGGCCTAGTGGTTAAAGTCTTAACTCTTACTCTGGCCTAATAGCTAAGGTCTTAACTCTTACTCTTGCCTAATAGCAAAGGTCTTAGACTCGTAATCTGGTCTAATAGCTAAGGTCTTAACTCTTAATCTGGCCTAGTAGCTAAGGTCTTAGACTCGTACTATGGCCTACAGGTTAAGGTCTTAACTCTTACTCTGGCCTACTGGTTAAGGTCTTAACTCTTACTCTGGCCTAATAGCTAAGGTCTTAGACTCGTACTCTGGCCTAGTAGCTAAGGTCTTAGACTCGTACTCTGGCCTAATGGCTAAGGTCTTAGACTCGTACTCTGGCCTAATGGTTAAGGTCTCAACTCTTACTCTGGCCTAATAGCTAAGGTCTTAACTCTTACTCTGGCCTAATAGCTAAGGTTTTAGACTCGTAATCTGGCCTAATGGTTAAGGTCTTAATTCTTACTCTGGCCTACTGGTTAAGGTCTTAACTCTTACTCTGGCCTAATAGCTAAGGTCTTAGACTCGTACTCTGGCCTAATAGCTAAGGTCTTAGACTCGTACTCTGACCTAATGGTTAAGGTCTTAACTCTTACACTGACCTAATGGTTAAGGTATTAACTCTTACTCTGGCCTAATAGCTAAGGTCTTAACTCTTACTCTGGCCTACTGGTTAAGGTCTTACCTCTTACTCTGGCCTACTGGTTAAGGTCTTAACTCTTACTCTGGCCTAATAGCTAAGGTCTTAACTCTTACTCTGGCCTAATAGCTAAGGTCTTAACTCTTACTCTGGCCTAATAGCTAAGGTCTTACACTCGTACTCTGGCCTGATGGTTAAGGTCTTAACTCTTTCTCTGGCCTAATAGCTAAGGTCTTAACTCTTACTCTGGCCTACTGGTTAAGGTCTTAACTCTTACTCTGCCCTAATAGCTAAGGTCTTAGACTCGTACTCTGGCCTAATAGCTAAGGTCTTAACTCTTACTCTTGCCTAATAGCTAAGGTCTTAGACTCGTACTCTGGCCTACTGGTTATGGTCTTAACTCTTACTCTGGCCTACTGGTCAAGGTCTCAACTCTTACTCTGGCCTAATAGCTAAGGTCTTAGACTCGTACTCTGGCCTAATGGTTAAGGTCTTAACTCTTACTCTGGCCTACTGGTTAAGGTCTTAACTCTTACTCTGGCCTAATAGCTAAGGTATTAGACTCGTACTTTGGCCTAATGGTTAAGGTCTTAACTCTTACTCTGGCCTAATAGCTAAGGTCTTAACTCTTACTCTGGCCTAATAGCTAAGGTCTTAGACTCGTACTCTGGCCTAATGGTTAAGGTCTTAACTCTTACTCTGGCCTACTGGTTAAGGTCTTAACTCTTACTCTGGCCTAATAGCTAAGGTCTTAGACTCGTACTCTGGCCTAATAGTTAAGGTCTTAACTCTTACTCTGGCCTACTGGTTAAGGTCTTAACTCTTACTCTGGCCTAATAGCTAAGGTCTTAACTCTTACTCTGGCCAAATAGCAAAGGTCTTAGACTCGTAATCTGGTCTAATAGCTAAGGTCTTAACTCTTAATCTGGCCTAGTAGCTAAGGTCTTAGACTCGTACTATGGCCTACAGGTTAAGGTCTTAACTCTTACTCTGGCCTACTGGTTAAGGTCTTAACTCTTACTCTGGCCTAATAGCTAAGGTCTTAGACTCGTACTCTGGCCTAATAGCTAAGGTCTTAACTCTTACTCTTGCCTAATAGCTAAGGTCTTAGACTCGTACTCTAACCTACTGGTTATGGTCTTAACTCTTACTCTGGCCTACTGGTCAAGGTCTTAACTCTTACTCTGGCCTAATAGCTAAGGTCTAGACTCGTGCTCTGGCCTAATAGCTAAGGTCTTAGAATCATACTCTGGCCTAATGGTTAAGGTCTTAACTCTTACTCTGGCCTACTAGTTAAGGTCTTAACTCTTACTCTGGCCTAATAGCTAAGGTCTTAACTCTTACTCCTGCCTAATAGCTAAGGTCTTAGACTCGTACTCTGGCCTAATGGTTAAGGTCTTAACTCTTACTCTGGCCTACTGGTTAAGGTCTTAGACTCGTACTCTGGCCTAATGGTTAAGGTCTTAACTCTTACTCTGGCCTACTGGTTAAGGTCTAAGACTCGTACTCTGGCCTAATGGTTAAGGTCTCAACTCTTACTCTGGCCTAATAGCTAAGGTCTTAACTCTTACTCTGGCCTAATAGCTAAGGTCTTAGACTCGTACTCTGGCCTAATGGTTAAGGTCTTAACTCTTACTCTGGCCTACTGGTTAAGGTCTTAACTCTTACTCTGGCCTAATAGCTAAGGTCTTAGACTCGTACTCTGGCCTAATAGCTAAGGTCTTAGACTCGTACACTGACCTAATGGTTAAGGTCTTAACTCTTACTCTGGCCTAATAGCTAAGGTCTTAACTCTTACTCTGGCCTACTGGTTAAGGTCTTACCTCTTACTCTGGCCTAATAGCTAAGGGCTTAGACTCGTACTCTGGCCTAATAGCTAAGGTCTTAACTCTTACTCTGGCCTAATAGCTAAGGTCTTAGACTCGTACTCTGGCCTTCTGGTTAAGGTCTTAACTCTTACTCTGCCCTACTGGTTAAGGTCTTAACTCTTACTCTGGCCTAATAGCTAAGGTCTTAACTCTTACTCTGGCCTAATAGCTAAGGTCTTAGACTCATACTCTGACCTAATGGTTAAGGTCTTAACTCTTACTCTGGCCTACTGGTTAAGGTCTTAACTCTTACTCTGGCCTAATAGCTAAGGTCTTACACTCGTACTCTGGCCTAATGGTTAAGGTCTTAACTCTTACTCTGGCCTAATAGCTAAGGTCTTAACTCTTACTCTGGCCTACTGGTTAAGGTCTTAACTCTTACTCTGCCCTAATAGCTAAGGTCTTAGACTCGTACTCTGGCCTAATAGCTAAGGTCTTAACTCTTACTCTTGCCTAATAGCTAAGGTCTTAGACTCGTACTCTGGCCTACTGGTTAAGGTCTTAACTCTTACTCTGGCCTACTGGTCAAGGTCTCAACTCTTACTCTGGCCTAATAGCTACGGTCTTAACTCTTACTCTGGCCTAATAGCTAAGGTCTTAGACTCGTACTCTGGCCTAATGGTTAAGGTCTTAACTCTTACTCTGGCCTACTGGTTAAGGTCTTAACTCTTACTCTGGTCTAATAGCTAAGGTCTTAGACTCGTACTCTAGCCTAATTGTTAAGGTCTTAACTCTTACTCTGGCCTACTGGTTAAGGTCTTAACTCTTACTCTGGCCTAATAGCTAAGGTCTTAACTCTTACTCTGGCCTAATAGCAAAGGTCTTAGACTCGTAATCTGGTCTAATAGCTAAGGTCTTAACTCTTAATCTGGCCTAGTAGCTAAGGTCTTAGACTCGTACACTGGCCTACTGTTTAAGGTCTTAACTTTTACTCTGGCCTAATCGCTAAGGTCTCAACTCTTACTCTGTCCTAATAGCTAAGGTCTTAACTCTTACTCTGGCCTAATAGCTAAGGTCTTAGACTCGTACTCTGGCCTAATGGTTAAGGTCTTAACTCTTACTCTGGCCTACTGGTTAAGGTCTTAACACTTACTCTGGCTTAATAGCTAAGGTCTTAGACTTGTACTCTGGCCTAATGGTTAAGGTCTTAACTCTTACTCTGGCCTAATAGCTAAGGTCTTAGACTCGTACTCTGGCCTACTGCTTAAGGTCTTAACTCTTACTTTGGCCTACTGGTTAAGGTCTTAACTCTTACTCTGGCCTATTAGCTAAGGTCTTAGACTCATACTCTAGCCTAATGGTTAAGGTCTCAACTCTTACTCTGTCCTAATAGCTAAGGTCTTAAACTCTTACTCTGGCCTACTGCTTAAGGTCTTAGACTCGTACTCTGGCCTAATGGTTAAGGTCTTAACTCTTACTCTGGCCTACTGGTTAAGGTCTTAGACTCGTACTCTGGCCTAATGGTTAAGGTCTCAACTCTTACTCTGGCCTAATAGCTAAGGTCTTAACTCTTACTCTGGCCTAATAGCTAAGGTTTTAGACTCGTAATCTGGCCTAATGGTTAAGGTCTTAACTCTTACTCTGGCCTAATAGCTAAGGTCTTAGACTCGTACTCTGGCCTAATAGCTAAGGTCTTAGACTCGTACTCTGACCTAATGGTTAAGGTCTTAACTCTTACACTGACCTAATGGTTAAGGTCATAACTCTTACTCTGGCCTAATAGCTAAGGTCTTAATTCTTACTCTGGCCTACTGGTTAAGGTCTTACCTCTTACTCTGGCCTACTGGTTAAGGTCTTAACTCTTACTCTGGCCTAATAGCTAAGGTCTTAACTCTTACTCTGGCCTAATAGCTAAGGTCTTACACTCGTACTCTGGCCTAATGGTTAAGGTCTTAACTCTTACTCTGGCATAATAGCTAAGGTCTTAACTTTTACTCTGGCCTACTGGTTAAGGTCTTAACTCTTACTCTGCCCAAATAGCTAAGGTCTTAGACCCGTACTCTGGCCTAATAGCTAAGGTCTTAACTCTTACTCTTGCCTAATAGCTAAGGTCTTAGACTCGTACTCTGGCCTACTGGTTAAGGTCTTAACTCTTACTCTGGCCTAATAGCTAAGGTCTTAGACTCGTACTCTGGCCTAATGGTTAAGGTCTTAACTCTTACTCTGGCCTACTGGTTAAGGTCTTAACTCTTACTCTGGCCTAATAGCTAAGGTCTTAGACTCATACTCTGGCCTAATGGTTAAGGTCTTAACTCTTACTCTGGCCTAGTGGTTAAAGTCTTAACTCTTACTCTGGCCTAATAGCTAAGGTCTTAACTCTTACTCTTGCCTAATAGCAAAGGTCTTAGACTCGTAATCTGGTCTAATAGCTAAGGTCTTAACTCTTAATCTGGCCTAGTAGCTAAGGTCTTAGACTCGTACTATGGCCTACAGGTTAAGGTCTTAACTCTTACTCTGGCCTACTGGTTAAGGTCTTAACTCTTACTCTGGCCTAATAGCTAAGGTCTTAGACTCGTACTCTGGCCTAGTAGCTAAGGTCTTAGACTCGTACTCTGGCCTAATGGCTAAGGTCTTAGACTCGTACTCTGGCCTAATGGTTAAGGTCTTACCTATTACTCTGGCCTACTGGTTAAGGTCTTAACTGTTACTCTGGCCTAATAGCTAAGGTCTTAACTCTTACTCTGGCCTAATAGCTAAGGTCTTAGACTCATACTCTGGCCTACTGGTTAAGGTCTTAACTCTTACTCTGGCCTACTGGTTAAGGTCTTAACTCTTACTCTGGCCTAATAGCTAAGGTCTTAGACTCATACTCTGGCCTAATGGTTAAGGTCTCAACTCTTACTCTGTCCTAATAGCTAAGGTCTTAAACTCTTACTCTGGCCTACTGGTTAAGGTCTTAGACTCGTACTCTGGCCTAATAATTAAGGTCTTAACTCTTACTCTGGCCTACTGGTTAAGGTCTTAGACTCGTACTCTGGCCTAATGGTTAAGGTCTCAACTCTTACTCTGGCCTAATAGCTAAGGTCTTAACTCTTACTCTGGCCTAATAGCTAAGGTTTTAGACTCGTATTCTGGCCTAATGTTTAAGGTCTTAACTCTTACTCTGGCCTACTGGTTAAGGTCTTAACTCTTACTCTGGCCTAATAGCTAAGGTCTTAGACTCGTACTCTGGCCTAATAGCTAAGGTCTTAGACTCGTACTCTGACCTAATGGTTAAGGTCTTAACTCTTACACTGACCTAATGGTTAAGGTATTAACTCTTACTCTGGCCTAATAGCTAAGGTCTTAACTCTTACTCTGGCCTACTGGTTAAGGTCTTACCTCTTACTCTGGCCTAATGGTTAAGGTCTTAACTCTTACTCTGGCCTAATAGCTAAGGTCTTAACTCTTACTCTGGCCTAATAGCTAAGGTCTTACACTCGTACTCTGGCCTGATGGTTAAGGTCTTAACTCTTACTCTGGCCTACTGGTTAAGGTCTTAACTCTTACTCTGGCCTAATAGCTAAGGTCTTAGACTCGTACTCTGGCCTAGTAGCTAAGGTCTTAGACTCGTACTCTGGCCTAATGGCTAAGGTCTTAGACTCGTACTCTGGCCTAATGGTTAAGGTCTTACCTATTACTCTGGCCTACTGGTTAAGGTCTTAACTGTTACTCTGGCCTAATAGCTAAGGTCTTAACTCTTACTCTGGCCTAATAGCTAAGGTCTTAGACTCATACTCTGGCCTACTGGTTAAGGTCTTAACTCTTACTCTGGCCTACTGGTTAAGGTCTTAACTCTTACTCTGGCCTAATAGCTAAGGTCTTAGACTCATACTCTGGCCTAATGGTTAAGGTCTCAACTCTTACTCTGTCCTAATAGCTAAGGTCTTAAACTCTTACTCTGGCCTACTGGTTAAGGTCTTAGACTCGTACTCTGGCCTAATAATTAAGGTCTTAACTCTTACTCTGGCCTACTGGTTAAGGTCTTAGACTCGTACTCTGGCCTAATGGTTAAGGTCTCAACTCTTACTCTGGCCTAATAGCTAAGGTCTTAACTCTTACTCTGGCCTAATAGCTAAGGTTTTAGACTCGTAATCTGGCCTAATGTTTAAGGTCTTAACTCTTACTCTGGCCTACTGGTTAAGGTCTTAACTCTTACTCTGGCCTAATAGCTAAGGTCTTAGACTCGTACTCTGGCCTAATAGCTAAGGTCTTAGACTCGTACTCTGACCTAATGGTTAAGGTCTTAACTCTTACACTGACCTAATGGTTAAGGTATTAACTCTTACTCTGGCCTAATAGCTAAGGTCTTAACTCTTACTCTGGCCTACTGGTTAAGGTCTTACCTCTTACTCTGGCCTACTGGTTAAGGTCTTAACTCTTACTCTGGCCTAATAGCTAAGGTCTTAACTCTTACTCTGGCCTAATAGCTAAGGTCTTAACGCTTACTCTGGCCTAATAGCTAAGGTCTTACACTCGTACTCTGGCCAGATGGTTAAGGTCTTAACTCTTTCTCTGGCCTAATAGCTAAGGTCTTAACTCTTACTCTGGCCTACTGGTTAAGGTCTTAACTCTTACTCTGCCCTAATAGCTAAGGTCTTAGACTCGTACTCTGGCCTAATAGCTAAGGTCTTAACTCTTACTCTTGCCTAATAGCTAAGGTCTTAGACTCGTACTCTGGCCTACTGGTTATGGTCTTAACTCTTACTCTGGCCTACTGGTCAAGGTCTCAACTCTTACTCTGGCCTAATAGCTAAGGTCTTAGACTCGTACTCTGGCCTAATGGTTAAGGTCTTAACTCTTACTCTGGCCTACTGGTTAAGGTCTTAACTCTTACTCTGGCCTAATAGCTAAGGTCTTAGACTCGTACTTTGGCCTAATGGTTAAGGTCTTAACTCTTACTCTGGCCTAATAGCTAAGGTCTTAACTCTTACTCTGGCCTAATAGCTAAGGTCTTAGACTCGTACTCTGGCCTAATGGTTAAGGTCTTAACTCTTACTCTGGCCTACTGGTTAAGGTCTTAACTCTTACTCTGGCCTAATAGCTAAGGTCTTAGACTCGTACTCTGGCCTAATAGCTAAGGTCTTAGACTCGTACACTGACCTAATGGTTAAGGTCTTAACTCTTACTCTGGCCTAATAGCTAAGGTCTTAACTCTTACTCTGGCCTACTGGTTAAGGTCTTACCTCTTACTCTGGCCTAATAGCTAAGGGCTTAGACTCGTACTCTGGCCTAATAGCTAAGGTCTTAACTCTTACTCTGGCCTAATAGCTAAGGTCTTAGACTCGTACTCTGGCCTTCTGGTTAAGGTCTTAACTCTTACTCTGCCCTACTGGTTAAGGTCTTAACTCTTACTCTGGCCTAATAGCTAAGGTCTTAACTCTTACTCTGGCCTAATAGCTAAGGTCTTAGACTCATACTCTGACCTAATGGTTAAGGTCTTAACTCTTACTCTGGCCTACTGGTTAAGGTCTTAACTCTTACTCTGGCCTAATAGCTAAGGTCTTACACTCGTACTCTGGCCTAATGGTTAAGGTCTTAACTCTTACTCTGGCCTAATAGCTAAGGTCTTAACTCTTACTCTGGCCTACTGGTTAAGGTCTTAACTCTTACTCTGCCCTAATAGCTAAGGTCTTAGACTCGTACTCTGGCCTAATAGCTAAGGTCTTAACTCTTACTCTTGCCTAATAGCTAAGGTCTTAGACTCGTACTCTGGCCTACTGGTTAAGGTCTTAACTCTTACTCTGGCCTACTGGTCAAGGTCTCAACTCTTACTCTGGCCTAATAGCTACGGTCTTAACTCTTACTCTGGCCTAATAGCTAAGGTCTTAGACTCGTACTCTGGCCTAATGGTTAAGGTCTTAACTCTTACTCTGGCCTACTGGTTAAGGTCTTAACTCTTACTCTGGTCTAATAGCTAAGGTCTTAGACTCGTACTCTAGCCTAATTGTTAAGGTCTTAACTCTTACTCTGGCCTACTGGTTAAGGTCTTAACTCTTACTCTGGCCTAATAGCTAAGGTCTTAACTCTTACTCTGGCCTAATAGCAAAGGTCTTAGACTCGTAATCTGGTCTAATAGCTAAGGTCTTAACTCTTAATCTGGCCTAGTAGCTAAGGTCTTAGACTCGTACACTGGCCTACTGTTTAAGGTCTTAACTTTTACTCTGGCCTAATCGCTAAGGTCTCAACTCTTACTCTGTCCTAATAGCTAAGGTCTTAACTCTTACTCTGGCCTAATAGCTAAGGTCTTAGACTCGTACTCTGGCCTAATGGTTAAGGTCTTAACTCTTACTCTGGCCTACTGGTTAAGGTCTTAACACTTACTCTGGCTTAATAGCTAAGGTCTTAGACTTGTACTCTGGCCTAATGGTTAAGGTCTTAACTCTTACTCTGGCCTAATAGCTAAGGTCTTAGACTCGTACTCTGGCCTACTGCTTAAGGTCTTAACTCTTACTTTGGCCTACTGGTTAAGGTCTTAACTCTTACTCTGGCCTATTAGCTAAGGTCTTAGACTCATACTCTAGCCTAATGGTTAAGGTCTCAACTCTTACTCTGTCCTAATAGCTAAGGTCTTAAACTCTTACTCTGGCCTACTGCTTAAGGTCTTAGACTCGTACTCTGGCCTAATGGTTAAGGTCTTAACTCTTACTCTGGCCTACTGGTTAAGGTCTTAGACTCGTACTCTGGCCTAATGGTTAAGGTCTCAACTCTTACTCTGGCCTAATAGCTAAGGTCTTAACTCTTACTCTGGCCTAATAGCTAAGGTTTTAGACTCGTAATCTGGCCTAATGGTTAAGGTCTTAACTCTTACTCTGGCCTAATAGCTAAGGTCTTAGACTCGTACTCTGGCCTAATAGCTAAGGTCTTAGACTCGTACTCTGACCTAATGGTTAAGGTCTTAACTCTTACACTGACCTAATGGTTAAGGTCATAACTCTTACTCTGGCCTAATAGCTAAGGTCTTAATTCTTACTCTGGCCTACTGGTTAAGGTCTTACCTCTTACTCTGGCCTACTGGTTAAGGTCTTAACTCTTACTCTGGCCTAATAGCTAAGGTCTTAACTCTTACTCTGGCCTAATAGCTAAGGTCTTACACTCGTACTCTGGCCTAATGGTTAAGGTCTTAACTCTTACTCTGGCATAATAGCTAAGGTCTTAACTTTTACTCTGGCCTACTGGTTAAGGTCTTAACTCTTACTCTGCCCAAATAGCTAAGGTCTTAGACCCGTACTCTGGCCTAATAGCTAAGGTCTTAACTCTTACTCTTGCCTAATAGCTAAGGTCTTAGACTCGTACTCTGGCCTACTGGTTAAGGTCTTAACTCTTACTCTGGCCTAATAGCTAAGGTCTTAGACTCGTACTCTGGCCTAATGGTTAAGGTCTTAACTCTTACTCTGGCCTACTGGTTAAGGTCTTAACTCTTACTCTGGCCTAATAGCTAAGGTCTTAGACTCATACTCTGGCCTAATGGTTAAGGTCTTAACTCTTACTCTGGCCTAGTGGTTAAAGTCTTAACTCTTACTCTGGCCTAATAGCTAAGGTCTTAACTCTTACTCTTGCCTAATAGCAAAGGTCTTAGACTCGTAATCTGGTCTAATAGCTAAGGTCTTAACTCTTAATCTGGCCTAGTAGCTAAGGTCTTAGACTCGTACTATGGCCTACAGGTTAAGGTCTTAACTCTTACTCTGGCCTACTGGTTAAGGTCTTAACTCTTACTCTGGCCTAATAGCTAAGGTCTTAGACTCGTACTCTGGCCTAGTAGCTAAGGTCTTAGACTCGTACTCTGGCCTAATGGCTAAGGTCTTAGACTCGTACTCTGGCCTAATGGTTAAGGTCTTACCTATTACTCTGGCCTACTGGTTAAGGTCTTAACTGTTACTCTGGCCTAATAGCTAAGGTCTTAACTCTTACTCTGGCCTAATAGCTAAGGTCTTAGACTCATACTCTGGCCTACTGGTTAAGGTCTTAACTCTTACTCTGGCCTACTGGTTAAGGTCTTAACTCTTACTCTGGCCTAATAGCTAAGGTCTTAGACTCATACTCTGGCCTAATGGTTAAGGTCTCAACTCTTACTCTGTCCTAATAGCTAAGGTCTTAAACTCTTACTCTGGCCTACTGGTTAAGGTCTTAGACTCGTACTCTGGCCTAATAATTAAGGTCTTAACTCTTACTCTGGCCTACTGGTTAAGGTCTTAGACTCGTACTCTGGCCTAATGGTTAAGGTCTCAACTCTTACTCTGGCCTAATAGCTAAGGTCTTAACTCTTACTCTGGCCTAATAGCTAAGGTTTTAGACTCGTATTCTGGCCTAATGTTTAAGGTCTTAACTCTTACTCTGGCCTACTGGTTAAGGTCTTAACTCTTACTCTGGCCTAATAGCTAAGGTCTTAGACTCGTACTCTGGCCTAATAGCTAAGGTCTTAGACTCGTACTCTGACCTAATGGTTAAGGTCTTAACTCTTACACTGACCTAATGGTTAAGGTATTAACTCTTACTCTGGCCTAATAGCTAAGGTCTTAACTCTTACTCTGGCCTACTGGTTAAGGTCTTACCTCTTACTCTGGCCTAATGGTTAAGGTCTTAACTCTTACTCTGGCCTAATAGCTAAGGTCTTAACTCTTACTCTGGCCTAATAGCTAAGGTCTTACACTCGTACTCTGGCCTGATGGTTAAGGTCTTAACTCTTACTCTGGCCTACTGGTTAAGGTCTTAACTCTTACTCTGGCCTAATAGCTAAGGTCTTAGACTCGTACTCTGGCCTAGTAGCTAAGGTCTTAGACTCGTACTCTGGCCTAATGGCTAAGGTCTTAGACTCGTACTCTGGCCTAATGGTTAAGGTCTTACCTATTACTCTGGCCTACTGGTTAAGGTCTTAACTGTTACTCTGGCCTAATAGCTAAGGTCTTAACTCTTACTCTGGCCTAATAGCTAAGGTCTTAGACTCATACTCTGGCCTACTGGTTAAGGTCTTAACTCTTACTCTGGCCTACTGGTTAAGGTCTTAACTCTTACTCTGGCCTAATAGCTAAGGTCTTAGACTCATACTCTGGCCTAATGGTTAAGGTCTCAACTCTTACTCTGTCCTAATAGCTAAGGTCTTAAACTCTTACTCTGGCCTACTGGTTAAGGTCTTAGACTCGTACTCTGGCCTAATAATTAAGGTCTTAACTCTTACTCTGGCCTACTGGTTAAGGTCTTAGACTCGTACTCTGGCCTAATGGTTAAGGTCTCAACTCTTACTCTGGCCTAATAGCTAAGGTCTTAACTCTTACTCTGGCCTAATAGCTAAGGTTTTAGACTCGTAATCTGGCCTAATGTTTAAGGTCTTAACTCTTACTCTGGCCTACTGGTTAAGGTCTTAACTCTTACTCTGGCCTAATAGCTAAGGTCTTAGACTCGTACTCTGGCCTAATAGCTAAGGTCTTAGACTCGTACTCTGACCTAATGGTTAAGGTCTTAACTCTTACACTGACCTAATGGTTAAGGTATTAACTCTTACTCTGGCCTAATAGCTAAGGTCTTAACTCTTACTCTGGCCTACTGGTTAAGGTCTTACCTCTTACTCTGGCCTACTGGTTAAGGTCTTAACTCTTACTCTGGCCTAATAGCTAAGGTCTTAACTCTTACTCTGGCCTAATAGCTAAGGTCTTAACGCTTACTCTGGCCTAATAGCTAAGGTCTTACACTCGTACTCTGGCCAGATGGTTAAGGTCTTAACTCTTTCTCTGGCCTAATAGCTAAGGTCTTAACTCTTACTCTGGCCTACTGGTTAAGGTCTTAACTCTTACTCTGCCCTAATAGCTAAGGTCTTAGACTCGTACTCTGGCCTAATAGCTAAGGTCTTAACTCTTACTCTTGCCTAATAGCTAAGGTCTTAGACTCGTACTCTGGCCTACTGGTTATGGTCTTAACTCTTACTCTGGCCTACTGGTCAAGGTCTCAACTCTTACTCTGGCCTAATAGCTAAGGTCTTAGACTCGTACTCTGGCCTAATGGTTAAGGTCTTAACTCTTACTCTGGCCTACTGGTTAAGGTCTTAACTCTTACTCTGGCCTAATAGCTAAGGTCTTAGACTCGTACTTTGGCCTAATGGTTAAGGTCTTAACTCTTACTCTGGCCTAATAGCTAAGGTCTTAACTCTTACTCTGGCCTAATAGCTAAGGTCTTAGACTCGTACTCTGGCCTAATGGTTAAGGTCTTAACTCTTACTCTGGCCTACTGGTTAAGGTCTTAACTCTTACTCTGGCCTAATAGCTAAGGTCTTAGACTCGTACTCTGGCCTAATAGTTAAGGTCTTAACTCTTACTCTGGCCTACTGGTTAAGGTCTTTTTTTTTTTTTTTTTTTTTTTTTTTTGAAACCGTTTATTGCAGTTTGAAAAGTTACAGGTATGGGCCTACAACCACACGGCCGGCCGCTAGAGCATCAAAAACATATTACATGCGTACAGCCAAAAAGTCTCACAGCGGTGAAAAGTAGGAAAACAGGAGTAATCAATGGTGCAGGCCTCACGGCTCCATGCCCACAGTACGGTTCCATTTTCTTAATGCAAAACAACATAAACAAACCACAACCGCAAGGCAACCCTCGATCCAAAATGACAACACGTGCTCCATAAGTGGGGGATCCAAACCAGCAGCAAAACTCTGAAGAGGGGGACGGGAGTAGATCAGGGACTGGGGGACCACGCGCCCGCGGCCAAGGGAGGGGGGCCATCTAGGGAGACGGAGCCGGCGAGGCAGCCGGTAGCAGCGGCGGCTCACAAATACCCCCGCGGTAGGCGTTCCAGGGGCCCCAGAGTTTCATCCACGCCCCAGGCTTACCCCTCGCCACATACACCACCTTTTCACGAAACATACACCAATCCATATGCTCTTTCCAGGCCGACACCGCAGGGGGCCTCTGGGATCCCCACAATTGAGCAATATCACGCTTAGCTATCATGTATCCCAGAGTCACCCACCGCGTCTGCGGTACCGAATAGTCATTAGGTTCCCAGACATTCAACAAGCATCTCCTCGCTTCAGGCAGTAGCGCGACACGCGTGACCACTCGCAGAACCCCATGCACACCACGCCAGAATCGCTCCACCTTCGGGCACTCCCACAGTATATGCATGAAAGTCGCCAACGCGCCACAGCCACGCTTACACATTCCGTCACCGGCAAAACCCATACGTAGAAGCCTTGGCCCCGTCACGTAGACCCGGTGAAGGATCTTGAGCTGGACGAAACGAAGGCGAGCCGGGATGGCCACCTCTTTCGGAGAGGCCACCGCGGAAATCCAATCCTCGTCGTCCAGCTCCAGCCCGTCGGCAACCCAAGCCTCGCGGAGACTAGTCAGCAGGCACGATCTATCGTTAATCAATTTTTTGTATATGAGGGAGATCGTGCTGTCCGGGACATGGCCATCTAGCACTCTGTCCTCCAGGGGGGAAGACTCCGGGATGGATGCAACATCCGGGAAGACGGAGCCCAGCGCATGGCGGACCTGTAGGTACCGAAAGTACTCACTGCCCTGCAGCTGAAACTCCGCCTGCAGCGTCTCAAAAGTTTTGAATCCCCCCCTCGTCCAGAGATCTCCCACCGTGCTGATTCCGATCGTGTCCCACTTCTCGAAGCCCTTCGACATCCACAGGGAGCCCAACCTCTCAGATGCATACAGCGGAGACGCCCGGGTCAAACGGTCCTTCCACCCCATAGCTGCATTGGCCGCGTGCCAGACACGCACCATGACACGCGTCGGTCCCGTCAGACGGGAGTCGGGCGCGCCAGAGTAGAGCGCGCGATTGTAATCGCCACCGGGTAGGAGCATCTTGTCCATCTCAAATGCCGGATTCAGGGCGGGCCCGTAAAGGCCATGATTAATTGCAGCTAGTTGGGAGGCCCAGTAATACCGTTTAATGTCCGGAAGGGCGACCCCTCCATCGTACCACGGGAGCGTCAGTTTAGCCAGAGCAATACGCGGCCTCCCGTCCCAGAACAGGCGCCGCTGGAGGCCCTCCACCTCACGAAAGTAACGTGCCGGGACCAAGTCCATGGTATTCTGGAGGGCGTAGAGGAAGCGCGGCAGGGACATCATTTTAAATAAGGCCGCTCGGCCGAGCGGCGAGAGCGGCAGACGCCGCCAGCGCACCACGTCCTCCCTCAAACGCTGGAGGGGGGGCAGCAAGTTCCGCTCATAGCGGGCCTCCGGGTCAAGAGTAATATATATACCCAGGTACCGGAAACCCTGGGAGGCAATCTGGATCGGACAGTCCCGTGGCAGGACCGGAGCCTCCCCGGAAAGCACATAGACACAGGATTTCGCCCAGTTGATGACCAAACCTGAGTTACGACCGAAGGAGCGCAAAACATCAACCAGGACGATCAACGATTTGCGCGGGGAGGCGAGATACAAAAGGATATCGTCAGCGTAGAGGGACACGCGGTCCTCATGCTCGGGGGTCCAGCGGAGGCCACGGATAGAAGGGTGCCACCGCAGCCACTCCGCCAGGGGCTCCAGGGCCAGGGCGAACAGAAGAGGCGACAGGGGACAACCCTGTCGCGTGCCCCGCCCCAGCGCGAATGGGGCCGATACTCGCCCATTCACCACCACCTGCGCCAACGGGCCCGAATATAGCAATTTAACCCAGCTGACGAAACCCGGGCCGAACCCAAACTTCGCCAGCATCGCCCAAATATATGGCCATTCAAGCGTATCAAACGCCATGGTGGCGTCCAAGGACGCCAAGATGGCCGGCTCCCGCAAAAATGGGACACGCGCGAGCACCCCGTGTAAGCGCCGCAGATTGAGCGCCGTGTTGCGGTGTGGTATAAAGCCCGATTGGTCTTGGTGGACCAAATCGCCCACCACTCCAACCAACCGGTTGGCCAACACCTTGGCAAGGATTTTGGGCTCCGCGTTCAAAAGCGAAATCGGCCTATAGGATGTGACTCGTTCACGGGGCTTCCCCTCCTTGTGGATCACCACAATCGTAGCCAAACGCTGGTCCAGCGGGAGGGAGCCCTGCGAGTGGGCCGCAAGGAACATCGCGCGCAGGTGGGGCGCCAACACATCCGGGCGTAGCTTGTATAGCTCAATGGGAATACCATTGGGGCCCATGGCCTTGCCGGATGCAACCGAGCGAATAGCCGAGGCAATTTCGTCCGAGGTGGGAGGGGCGTCCAGCGAGTCCCTATCCTCCACCGTAAGGGAGGGCAGTGCGATGTCCCGAAGCAAGGCATGGGAATCTTCCTCCGAGCAGGGAGAAACCGGGGAGTAAACTTCGCGGTAGTAATCCGCGAAGCAGGAGACAATGGCTTCCGGCTCGGTGACACACACACCATCCACGCTCTCAATCAAAGGCACCACGCGGCTCGCTCTTTCCCTCTTATCCAACCACGCAATCAATTTGCCAGCCTTGTCACCCACATCATACAATCGCCCCTGCTGCTCTCTACTGAGGCCCCTGGCCGCCTCCGTGACGAGGGCCCGATAGGCCGCCTGCTTTAAATGCAAAACATGCAACTTGGCGTCTGTTACCCCGCTCCCCAGGTCACCCTCCAGTTCTGCAATCTCGTCCTCAACCCGGGTCACCTCCTCCCGCTCGCGCCACCGGGCATTGGAAATAAAGGAGAGGGCCTCCCCTCTAAGAACCACCTTGAAAGCCTCCCACAGGGAGATGGCAGACGGGACCGACCCCACATTCTCATCAAAATAGCGCTGTAAGGATTTGATCAGGTCGGCGCGAATGGTGGGGTCGCGCAAATACCATGCATTAATCGGGGCCACCCTGCCATCCCCCCTCGGGAAGACATCGAAATGCAACAACAATGGGGAGTGGTCTGAGATACCCCGTGCCAAATGGCGCACCTCCCCCACCCTCCCTGCATGGGCCGCCGGGACAAGGATGTAATCAAGCCGCGAGAGGCTACCATGGGCCCCCGAGTGGAAAGTGTACTGTTGCAATACAGGATGCTTCAAGCGCCAGCAATCTACCAGGCCCAGCGTGTCTAAAAGGCCGGGCAGCCACGCCTGAGCCCGGGGGAGGTCCCTAGGGGGATGGCGATCCATAGACCCAGAGGCAACCGCATTAAAGTCCCCTCCAACCACCAACAGGCCACTCGGAAGGTCCAAAAGGAGGCGCCCTAGATCCGCAAATGTAGTGGCTTGTAACCCAGGCGGGACATAGACTGATATAAAGATAAACACTCTACCCTCCATGCGTCCCACCAGAACAGTGTAGCGTCCCCTCTCATCATGGCGCACCTCGTCAATCTCAAACGGGAGCGAGTTCTTGACCATAATACCCACCCCCCGCGAGCCCGAGGTGAAGCCGGAGTGGGCCGCCAAACGATATCCCCGCCGATTCATTGCGTGAAAGGTGTTACCTATGAGGTGCGTCTCCTGCAGGAAGACAACATCCGGTGAAATGCGTTTTAAATACTGCAGGACCACACCACGCTTAATCCTATCCCCCAGGCCGTTAACATTCCATGACAACACAGTCAAATCCCTACCCCCCATCATACGTCGAAACAATCGGTCGTCCCCCACCGAGCATCTTAAGAACAACAAAACAGTTGCGGGTTTGCCCTGCGGTGCTAACAAACAACACACCCCCCCCACCCCCCGGTCCCAACAGAACTCCCCCCTCCCTGCACCCCTGCATGAGCCCAGACAGCCCCCCCAAAGTGCAGTGTGCCTGTCGCCCCATAGCTAAGTACTAACTAGTCCCCCAGAGGAGGAGGGAAGCCCCCAGCAGACCCCACCCGACCTCCATAGGAGGGGAACATACGAAAGCAATATGTGGTAAAGGAATAACATCCCGAGCAAGGCCTATACAGTCACCCCTCAATTCTGATCCGGCGGGCCCTCCCCGCCAGCCGCGCCCCCCCCGCCCCGATCTCCAGGCAAAGTGTCCAACCAGTCCCCAGCCGCCTCGGGCCGGTCGAAGAAGTGCGTACGGCCATCCACCTCCACCCTCAGCTTAGCCGGAAAGAGCATCGAGTACTTGAGGTTTAGGTCCCTTAGGCGACGTTTAATACCAAGAAAGCTCTGTCGCTGCTTCTGGACCGCCGGAGTAAAGTCTGGGTAGAAGTGTACATCCATGTTGTCCAGCCTGACCGGTCCCTGTTGCCTGGAGGTCTGGAGGATGGCATCTCTGTCCCGAAAATTAAAAATCCGGGCAATGAGAGGCCGCGGCGGGGCACCGGTCTTAGGGCGGCCCCCGGGGACCCGGTGGGCACGCTCCACCGCAAAAAGCTTACTCAGCCCCCGGGGCTGGAGATGGGTCAGGATCAATTCTTCCACGAAGAGATCTGCCGCCTCCGCCTCTCGGCCCTCCGGCACACCAATAATACGGACATTATTCCTCCGGGCCCGACCCTCGGAATCCTCCAGTCGCCGGTCCATCAGGGCGCTCACCTGGCCAAGCCGGCGCACCTCCTTCTGGAGGGCCACCACGTCCGTCGTGAGGCTCGTTGTGGTGTGGGCCAGGGAGTCGACTCGGTCGTTTGTTTTTGACAAGTCTGCCCTCACAAGGCCCACATCCACCAGGACCGAGTCAATTTTTTGCGCCAAGGTATCGAAACGCTGGTCCACTGAGGCCTTCATCTCTGCGATGGCGCCCATGACGTCCCGGAGGGTCAGATCCACTGGATGGGCAGATGCCTCCGTCGGGCCCACCGGGGGTGACCGCGATGTCTCCGGAGAACCCTTTTGGAGCGTGTAGCGATCCATACTATTGGCCTGGTGCGCCGTGCCACGGCGGGTCGTCTTCATCTTCGCCCGGTCGCCATCTTGTTTGGTGGACATGCTGGCCCTTCCACCGTCGTGCCAAGATCTCCAAACAGGCCGCTATACCAATTCACGGGCCCCGGGGGGGGGCGGGGGCGACCACCGATCCGCAGCCGGCGGGTCAGCCGGGCACTTGGACAAGACCACACCACCGCACCCCGCTCCGCAGCCCGACCCCACTTGAAGCAAGGAAGGCGCAAAAGCGAAAGTGAAAGTGCGGGGTACGCGAGTCGCCCAGCCCCGCTCGCCGCTGTTGTTCACTTTGTCCCCGGATCGCCCCACCACTCCAATCCGGGGGGCCGGCGAGGAGAAGGCCGCAACCTTCGATCGACGCTCCCACCGGTGTTCGGGGTCCGATTCGAGCCCAAAAAACGGGTGGCGCCTCCGCTCGGGTTCCCAAACACAGTCCCCTCAACAAGGACAGGATATCGCCAGGATTAATTCAGGAGGTCGCGGAGGTCCTCGGGAGCCTTGCACCTACGCGGCCATCTTGGTTGCGCGCTAGGCTCCTCCTCCACTGGTTAAGGTCTTAACTCTTACTCTGGCCTAATAGCTAAGGTCTTAACTCTTACTCTGGCCTACTGGTTAAGGTCTTAACTCTTTCTCTGGCCTAATAGCTAAGGTCTTAACTCGTACTCTGGCCTAATAGCTAAGGTTTTAGCATCGTACTCTGGCCTAATGGTTAAGGTCTTAATTCTTACTCTGGCCTACTGGTTAAGGTCTTAACTCTTACTCTGGCCTAATAGCTAAGGTCTTAGACTCGTACTCTGGCCTAATGGTTAAGGTCTTAAATCTTACTCTGGCCTAATAGCTAAGGTCTTAGACTCGTACTCTGGCCTACTGGTAAAAGTCTTAACTCTTACTCTGGCCTACTGGTTAAGGTCTTAACTCTTACTCTGGCCTAATAGCTAAGGTCTTAACTCTTACTCCTGCCTAATAGCTAAGGTCTTAGACTCGTACTCTGGCCTAATGGTTAAGGTCTTAACTCTTACTCTGGCCTACTGGTTAAGGTCTTAGACTCGTACTCTGGCCTAATAGCTAAGGTCTTAGACTCGTACTCTAGTCTAATGGTTAAGGTCTTAACTCTTACTCTGGCCTACTGGTTAAGGTCTTAACTCTTACTCTGGCCTAATAGCTAAGATCTTAACTCTTACTCTGGCCTAATAGCTAAGGTCTTAGACTCATACTCTGGCCTAATGGTTGAGGTCTTAACTCTTACTCTGGCCTACTGGTTAAGGTCTTAACTCTTACTCTGGCCTAATAGCTAAGTTCTTAGACTCGTACTCTGGCCTAATAATTAAGGTCTTAGACTTGTACTCTGGCCTAATGGTTAAGTTCTTAACTCTTACTCTGGCCTAATAGCTAAGGTCTTAATTCTTACTCTGGCCTATTGGTTAAGGTCTTAACTCTTACTCTGGCCTAATAGCTAAGGTCTGAGACTCGTACTCTGGCCTAATAGCTAAGGTCTTAACTCTTACTCTGACCTAATAGCTAAGGTCTTAGACTTGTACTCTGGCCTACTGGTTAAGGTCTTAACTCTTACTCTGGCCTACTGGTTAAGGTCTTAACTCTTCTTAATCTGGCCTAGTAGCTAAGGTCTTAGACTCGTACTATGGCCTACAGGTTAAGGTCTTAACTCTTACTCTGGCCTACTGGTTAAGGTCTTAACTCTTACTCTGGCCTAATAGCTAAGGTCTTAGACTCGTACTCTGGCCTAGTAGCTAAGGTCTTAGACTCGTACTCTGGCCTAATAGCTAAGGTCTTAGACTCGTACTCTGGCCTAATGGTTAAGGTCTTACCTCTTACTCTGGCCTACTGGTTAAGGTCTTAACTGTTACTCTGGCGTAATAGCTAAGGTCTTAACTCTTACTCTGGCCTAATAGCTAAGGTCTTAGACACATACTCTGGCCTACTGGTTAAGGTCTTAACTCTTACTCTGGCCTACTGGTTAAGGTCTTAACTCTTACTCTGGCCTAATAGCTAAGATCTTAACTCTTACTCTGGCCTACTGGTTAAGGTCTTAACTCTTACTCTGGTCTAATAGCTAAGGTCTTAACTCTTACACCTGCCTAATAGCTAAGGTCTTAACTCTTACTCTGGCCTACTGGTTAAGGTCTTAACTCTTACTCTGGCCTAATAGCTAAGATCTTAACTCTTACTCTGGCCTACTGGTTAAGGTCTTAACTCTTACTCTGGCCTAATAGCTAAGGTCTTAACTCTTACTCCTGCCTAATAGCTAAGGTCTTAACTCTTACTCTGGCCTAATAGATAAGGTCTTAATTCTTACTCTGGCCTATTGGTTAAGGTCTTAACTCTTACTCTGGCCTAATAGCTAAGGTCTTAGACTCGTACTCTGGCCTAATAGCTAAGGTCTTAACTCTTACTCTGGCCTAATAGCTAAGGTCTTAGACTTGTACTCTGGCCTACTGGTTAAGGTCTTAACTCTTACTCTGGCCTACTGGTTAAAGTCTTAACTCTTAATCTGGCCTAGTAGCTAAGGTCTTAGACTCGTACTATGGCCTTCAGGTTAAGGTCTTAACTCTTACTCTGGCCTACTGGTTAAGGTCTTAACTCTTACTCTGGCCTAATAGCTAAGGTCTTAGACTCGTACTCTGGCCTAGTAGCTAAGGTCTTGGACTCGTACTCTGCACTAATAGCTAAGGTCTTAGACTCGTACTCTGGCCTAATGCTTAAGGTCTTACCTCTTACTCTGGCCTACTGGTTAAGGTCTTAACTGTTACTCTGGCGTAATAGCTAAGGTCTTAACTCTTACTCTGGCCTAATAGCTAAGGTCTTAGACACGTACTTTGGCCTACTGGTTAAGGTCTTAACTCTTACTCTGGCCTACTGGTTAAGGTCTTAACTCTTACTCTGGCCTAATAGCTAAGATCTTAACTCTTACTCTGGCCTACTGGTTAAGGTCTTAACTCTTACTCTGGCCTAATAGCTAAGGTCTTAACTCTTACTCCTGCCTAATAGCTAAGGTCTTAGACTCGTACTCTGGCCTAATGGTTAAGGTCTTAGCTCTTACTCTGGCCTACTGATTAAGGTCTTAGACTCGTACTCTGGCCTAATAGCTAAGGTCTTAAACTCGTACTCTGGCCTACTGGTTAAGGTCTTAACTCTTGCTCTGGCCTAATAGCTAAGGTCTTAACTCTAACTCTGGCCTTCTGGTTAAGGTGTTAACTCTTACTCTGGCCTACTGGTTAAGGTCTTAACTCTCACTCTGGCCTAATAGCTAAGGTCTTAACTCCTACTCTGGCCTAATAGCTAAGGTCTTAGACTCGTACTCTGGCCTAATGGTTAAGGTCTTAACTCTTACTCTGGCCTACTGGTTAAGGTCTTAACTTTTACTCTGGCCTAATAGCTAAGGTCTTAACGCTTACTCTGGCCTAATAGCTAAGGTCTTAACTCTTACTCTGGCCTAATAGCTAAGGTTTTAAACTCGTACTCTGGCCTAATAGCTAAGGTCTTAGACTCATACTCTGGCCTAATGGTTAAGGTCTTAACTCTTACTCTGGCCTAATAGCTATGGTCTTAGACTCGTACTCTGGCCTACTGGTTAAGGTCTTAACTCTTACTCTGGCCTAATAGCTAAGGTCTTAACTCTTACTCCTGCCTAATAGCTAAGGTCTTAGACTCATACTCTGGCCTAATGGTTAAGGTCTTAACTCTTACTCTGGCCTACTGGTTAAGGTCTTAACTCTTACTCTGGCCTAATAGCTAAGGTCTTAACTCTTACTCTGGCCTAATAGCTAAGGTCTTAGACTCATAATCTGGCCTAATGTTTGAGGTCTTAACTCTTACTCTGGCCTACTGGTTAAGGTCTTAACTCTTACTCTGGCCTAATAGCTAAGGTCTTAGACTCGTACTCTGGCCTAATAGTTAAGGTCTTAGACTTGTACTCTGGCCTAATGGTTAAGGTCTTAACTCTTACTCTGGCCTAATAGCTAAGGTCTTAACTCTTACTCTGGCCTATTGGTTAAGGTCTTAACTCTTACTCTGGCCTAATAGCTAAGGTCTTAGACTCGTACTCTGGCCTAATAGCTAAGGTCTTAACTCTTACTCTGGCCTTATAGCTAAGGTCTTAGACTCGTACTCTGGCCTACTGGTTAAGGTCTTAACTCTTAATCTGGCCTACTGGTTAAGGTCTTAACTCTTACTCTGGCCTAATAGCTAAGGTCTTAACTCTTACTCTGGCCTACTGGTTAAGGTCTTAACTCTTTCTCTGGCCTAATAGCTAAGGTCTTAGACTCGTACTCTGGCCTAATGGTTAAGGTCTTAAATCTTACTCTGGCCTAATAGCTAAGGTCTTAGACGAGAACTCTGGCCTACTGGTAAAAGTCTTAACTCTTACTCTGGCCTACTGGTTAAGGTCTTAACTCTTACTCTGGCCTAATAGCTAAGGTCTTAACTCTTACTCCTGCCTAATAGCTAAGGTCTTAGACTCGTACTCTGGCCTAATGGTTAAGGTCTTAACTCTTACTCTGGCCTACTGGTTAAGGTCTTAGACTCGTACTCTGGCCTAATAGCTTAGGTTTTAGACTCGTACTCTGGCCTAATGGTTAAGGTCTTAATTCTTACTCTGGCCTACTGTTAAGGTCTTAACTCTTACTCTGGCCTAATAGCTAAGGTCTTAGACTCGTACTCTGGCCTAATGGTTAAGGTCTTAAATCTTACTCTGGCCTAATAGCTAAGGTCTTAGACGAGAACTCTGGCCTACTGGTAAAAGTCTTAACTCTTACTCTGGCCTACTGGTTAAGGTCTTAACTCTTACTCTGGCCTAATAGCTAAGGTCTTAACTCTTACTCCTGCCTAATAGCTAAGGTCTTAGACTCGTACTCTGGCCTAATGGTTAAGGTCTTAACTCTTACTCTGGCCTACTGGTTAAGGTCTTAGACTCGTACTCTGGCCTAATAGCTAAGGTCTTAGACTCGTACTCTAGTCTAATGGTTAAGGTCTTAACTCTTACTCTGGCCTACTGGTTAAGGTCTTAACTCTTACTCTGGCCTAATAGCTAAGGTCTTAACTCTTACTCTGGCCTAATAGCTAAGGTCTTAGACTCATACTCTGGCCTAATGGTTGAGGTCTTAACTCTTACTCTGGCCTACTGGTTAAGGTCTTAACTCTTACTCTGGCCTAATAGCTAAGTTCTTAGACTCGTACTCTGGCCTAATAATTAAGGTCTTAGACTTGTACTCTGGCCTAATGGTTAAGGTCTTAACTCTTACTCTGGCCTAATAGCTAAGGTCTTAATTCTTACTCTGGCCTATTGGTTAAGGTCTTAACTCTTACTCTGGCCTAATAGCTAAGGTCTTAGACTCGTACTCTGGCCTAATAGCTAAGGTCTTAACTCTTACTCTGGCCTAATAGCTAAGGTCTTAGACTTGTACTCTGGCCTACTGGTTAAGGTCTTAACTCTTACTCTGGCCTACTGGTTAAGGTCTTAACTCTTAATCTGGCCTAGTAGCTAAGGTCCTAGACTCGTACTATGGCCTACAGGTTAAGGTCTTAACTCTTACTCTACCTACTGGTTAAGGTCTTAACTCTTACTCTGGCCTAATAGCTAAGGTCTTAGACTCGTACTCTGGCCTAGTAGCTAAGGTCTTAGACTCGTACTCTGGCCTAATAGTTAAGGTCTTAGACTCGTACTCTGGCCTAATGGTTAAGGTCTTACCTCTTACTCTGGCCTACTGGTTAAGGTCTTAACTGTTACTCTGGCGTAATAGCTAAGGTCTTAACTCTTACTCTGGCCTAATAGCTAAGGTCTTAGACACGTACTCTGGCCTACTGGTTAAGGTCTTAACTCTTACTCTGGCCTACTGGTTAAGGTCTTAACTCTTACTCTGGCCTAATAGCTAAGGTCTTAACTCTTACTCCTGCCTAATAGCTAAGGTCTTAGACTCGTACTCTGGCCTAATGGTTAAGGTCTTAACTCTTACTCTGGCCTACTGGTTAAGGTCTTAACTCTTACTCTGGCCTAATAGCTAAGGTCTTAACTCTTACTCTGGCCTAATAGCTAAGGTCTTAGATTCATACTCTGGCCTAATGGTTGAGGTCTTTCTTACTCTGGCCTACTGGTTAAGGTCTTAACTCTTACTCTGGCCTAATAGCTAAGTTCTTAGACTCGTACTCTGGCCTAATAATTAAGGTCTTAGACTTGTACTCTGGCCTAATGGTTAAGGTCTTAACTCTTACTCTGGCCTAATAGCTAAGGTCTTAACTCTTACTCTGGACTATTGGTTAAGGTCTTAACTCTTACTCTGGCCTAATAGCTAAGGTCTTAGACTCGTACTCTGGCCTAATAGCTAAGGTCTTAACTCTTACTCTGGCCTAATAGCTAAGGTCTTAACTCTTACACTGGCCTACTGGTTAAGGTCTTAACTGTTACTCTGGCCTAATAGCTAAGGTCTTAACTCTTACTCTGGCCGAATAGCTAAGGTCTTAACTCTTACACTGGCCTACTGGTTAAACCTTAACTCTAACTCTGGCCTAATAGCTAAGGTCTTAACGCTTACTCTGGCCTAATAGCTAAGGTCTTAACTCTTACTCTGGCCTAATAGCTAAGGTCTTAAACTCGTACTCTGGCCTAATAGCTAAGGTCTTAGACTCATACTCTGGCCTAATGGTTAAGGTCTTAACTCTTACTCTGGCCTAATAGCTATGGTCTTAGACTCGTACTCTGGCCTACTGGTTAAGGTCTTAACTCTTACTCCTGCCTAATAGCTAAGGTCTTAACTCTTACTCCTGCCTAATAGCTAAGGTCTTAGACTCATACTCTGGCCTAATGGTTAAGGTCTTAACTCTTACTCTGGCCTACTGGTTAAGGTCTTAGACTCGTACTCTGGCCTAATAGCTAAGGTCTTAACTCTTACTCTGGCCTACTGGTTAAGGTCTTAACTCTTACTCTGGCCTACTGGTTAAGGTCTTAACTCTTACTCTGGCCTAATAGCTAAGGTCTTAACTCTTACTCTGGCCTAATAGCTTAGGTCTTAGACTCATAATCTGGCCTAATGTTTGAGGTCTTAACTCTTACTCTGGCCTACTGGTTAAGGTCTTAACTCTTACTCTGGCCTAATAGCTAAGGTCTTAGACTCGTACTCTAGCCTAATAGTTAAGGTCTTAGACTTGTACTCTGGCCTAATGGTTAAGGTCTTAACTCTTACTCTGGCCTAATAGCTAAGGTCTTAACTCTTACTCTGGCCTATTGGTTAAGGTCTTAACTCTTACTCTGGCCTAATAGCTAAGGTCTTAACTCTTACTCCTGCCTAATAGCTAAGGTCTTAGACTCGTACTCTGGCCTAATGGTTAAGGTCTTAACTCTTACTCTGGCCTACTGGTTAAGGTCTTAACTCTTACTCTGGCCTAATAGCTAAGGTCTTAACCCTTACTCTGGCCTAATAGCTAAGGTCTTAGATTCATACTCTGGCCTAATGGTTGAGGTCTTAATTCTTACTCTGGCCTACTGGTTAAGGTCTTAACTCTTACTCTGGCCTAATAGCTAAGTTCTTAGACTCGTACTCTGGCCTAATAATTAAGGTCTTAGACTTGTACTCTGGCCTAATGGTTAAGGTCTTAACTCTTACTCTGGCCTAATAGCTAAGGTCTTAACTCTTACTCTGGCCTATTGGTTAAGGTCTTAACTCTTACTCTGGCCTAATAGCTAAGGTCTTAGACTCGTACTCTGGCCTAATAGCTAAGGTCTTAACTCTTACTCTGGCCTAATAGCTAAGGTCTTAACTCTTACACTGGCCTACTGGTTAAGGTCTTACCTGTTACTCTGGCCTAATAGCTAAGGTCTTAACTCTTACTCTGGCCTAATAGCTAAGGTCTTAACTCTTACACTGGCCTACTAGTTACACCTTAACTCTAACTCTGGCCTAATGGTTAAGGTCTTAACTCTTACTCTGGCCTAATAGCTAAGGTCTTAACTCTTACTCTGGCCTATTGGTTAAGGTCTTAACTCTTACTCTGGCCTAATAGCTAAGGTCTTAACTCTTACTCCTGCCTAATAGCTAAGGTCTTAGACTCGTACTCTGGCCTAATGGTTAAGGTCTTAACTCTTACTCTGGCCTACTGGTTAAGGTCTTAACTCTTACTCTGGCCTAATAGCTAAGGTCTTAACCCTTACTCTGGCCTAATAGCTAAGGTCTTAGATTCATACTCTGGCCTAATGGTTGAGGTCTTAATTCTTACTCTGGCCTACTGGTTAAGGTCTTAACTCTTACTCTGGCCTAATAGCTAAGTTCTTAGACTCGTACTCTGGCCTAATAATTAAGGTCTTAGACTTGTACTCTGGCCTAATGGTTAAGGTCTTAACTCTTACTCTGGCCTAATAGCTAAGGTCTTAACTCTTACTCTGGCCTATTGGTTAAGGTCTTAACTCTTACTCTGGCCTAATAGCTAAGGTCTTAGACTCGTACTCTGGCCTAATAGCTAAGGTCTTAACTCTTACTCTGGCCTAATAGCTAAGGTCTTAACTCTTACACTGGCCTACTGGTTAAGGTCTTACCTGTTACTCTGGCCTAATAGCTAAGGTCTTAACTCTTACTCTGGCCTAATAGCTAAGGTCTTAACTCTTACACTGGCCTACTAGTTACACCTTAACTCTAACTCTGGCCTAATAGCTAAGGTCTTAACGCTTACTCTGGCCTAATAGCTAAGGTCTTAACTCTTACTCTGGCCTAATAGCTAAGGTCTTAAACTCGTACTCTGGCCTAATAGCTAAGGTCTTAGACTCATACTCTGGCCTAATGGTTAAGGTCTTAACTCTTACTCTGGCCTAATAGCTATGGTCTTAGACTCGTACTCTGGCCTACTGGTTAAGGTCTTAACTCTTACTCTGGCCTAATAGCTAAGGTCTTAACTCTTACTCCTGCCTAATAGCTAAGGTCTTAGACTCATACTCTGGCCTAATGGTTAAGGTCTTAACTCTTACTCTGGCCTACTGGTTAAGGTCTTAGACTCGTACTCTGGCCTAATAGCTAAGGTCTTAGACTCGTACTCTGGCCTAATGGTTAAGGTCTTAACTCTTACTCTGGCCTACTGGTTAAGGTCTTAACTCTTACTCTGGCCTAATAGCTAAGGTCTTAACTCTTACTCTGGCCTAATAGCTAAGGTCTTAGACTCATAATCTGGCCTAATGTTTGAGGTCTTAACTCTTACTCTGGCCTACTGGTTAAGGTCTTAACTCTTACTCTCGCCTAATAGTTAAGGTCTTAGACTCGTACTCTAGCCTAATAGTTAAGGTCTTAGACTTGTACTCTGGCCTAATGGTTAAGGTCTTAACTCTTACTCTGGCCTAATAGCTAAGGTCTTAACTCTTACTCTGGCCTATTGGTTAAGGTCTTAACTCTTACTCTGGCCTAATAACTAAGGTCTTAGACTCGTACTCTGGCCTAATAGCTAAGGTCTTAACTCTTACTCTGGCCTTATAGCTAAGGTCTTAGACTCGTACTCTGGCCTACTGGTTAAGGTCTTAACTCTTAATCTGGCCTACTGGTTAAGGTCTTAACTCTTACTCTGGCCTAATAGCTAAGGTCTTAACTCTTACTCTGGCCTACTGGTTAAGGTCTTAACTCTTTCTCTGGCCTAATAGCTAAGGTCTTAACTCGTACTCTGGCCTAATAGCTAAGGTTTTAGACTCGTACTCTGGCCTAATGGTTAAGGTCTTAATTCTTACTCTGGCCTACTGGTTAAGGTCTTAACTCTTACTCTGGCCTAATAGCTAAGGTCTTAGACTCGTACTCTGGCCTAATGGTTAAGGTCTTAAATCTTACTCTGGCCTAATAGCTAAGGTCTTAGACTCGTACTCTGGCCTACTGGTAAAAGTCTTAACTCTTACTCTGGCCTACTGGTTAAGGTCTTAACTCTTACTCTGGCCTAATAGCTAAGGTCTTAACTCTTACTCCTGCCTAATAGCTAAGGTCTTAGACTCGTACTCTGGCCTAATGGTTAAGGTCTTAACTCTTACTCTGGCCTACTGGTTAAGGTCTTAGACTCGTACTCTGGCCTACTAGCTAAGGTCTTAGACTCGTACTCTAGTCTAATGGTTAAGGTCTTAACTCTTACTCTGGCCTACTGGTTAAGGTCTTAACTCTTACTCTGGCCTAATAGCTAAGGTCTTAACTCTTACTCTGGCCTACTGGTTAAGGTCTTAACTCTTACTCTGCCCTAATAGCTAAGTTCTTAGACTCGTACTCTGGCCTAATAGCTAAGGTCTTAAACTCGTACTCTGGCCTAATGGCTAAGGTCTTAGACTCATACTCTGGCCTACTGGTTAAGGTCTTAACTCTTACTCTGGCCTACTGGTTAAAGTCTTAACTCTTACTCTGGCCTAATAGCTAAGGTCTTAGACTCGTACTTTGGCCTAATGGTTAAGGTCTTAACTCTTACTCTGGCCTAATAGCTAAGGTCTTAACTCTTACTCTGGCCTAATAGCTAAGGTCTTAGACTCGTACTCTGGCCTAATGGTTAAGGTCTTAACTCTTACTCTGGCCTACTGGTTAAGGTCTTAACTCTTACTCTGGCCTAATAGCTAAGGTCTTAGACTCGTACTCTGGCCTAATAGTTAAGGTCTTAACTCTTACTCTGGCCTACTGGTTAAGGTCTTAACTCTTACTCTGGCCTAATAGCTAAGGTCTTAACTCTTACTCTGGCCAAATAGCAAAGGTCTTAGACTCGTAATCTGGTCTAATAGCTAAGGTCTTAACTCTTAATCTGGCCTAGTAGCTAAGGTCTTAGACTTGTACTATGGCCTACAGGTTAAGGTCTTAACTCTTACTCTGGCCTACTGGTTAAGGTCTTAACTCTTACTCTGGCCTAATAGCTAAGGTCTTAGACTCGTACTCTGGCCTAGTAGCTAAGGTCTTAGACTCGTACTCTGGCCTAATAGCTAAGGTCTTAGACTCGTACTCTGGCCGAATGGTTAAGGTCTTACCTCTTACTCTGGCCTACTGGTTAAGGTCTTAACTGTTACTCTGGCCTAATAGCTAAGGTCTTAACTCTTACTCTGGCCTAATAGCTAAGGTCTTAGACTCGTACTCTGGCCTACTGGTTAAGGTCTTAACTCTTACTCTGGCCTGATAGCTAAGGTCTCAACTCTTACTCTGTCCTAATAGCTAAGGTCTTAACTCTTACTCTGGCCTAATAGCTAAGGTCTTAGACTCGTACTCTGGCCTAATGGTTAAGGTCTTAACTCTTACTCTGGCCTACTGGTTAAGGTCTTAACTCTTACTCTGGCCTAATAGCTAAGGTCTTAGACTCATACTCTGGCCTAATGGTTAAGGTCTTAACTCTTACTCTGGCCTAATAGCTAAGGTCTTAGACTCATACTCTGGCCTAATGGTTAAGGTCTCAACTCTTACTCTGTCCTAATAGCTAAGGTCTTAAACTCTTACTCTGGCCTACTGGTTAAGGTCTTAGACTCGTACTCTGGCCTAATTGTTAAGGTCTTAACTCTTACTCTGGCCTACTGGTTAAGGTCTTAGACTCGTACTCTGGCCTAATGGTTAAGGTCTCAACTCTTACTCTGGCCTAATAGCTAAGGTCTTAACTCTTACTCTGGCCTAATAGCTAAGGTTTTAGACTCGTACTCTGGCCTAATGGTTAAGGTCTTAACTCTTACTCTGGCCTACTGGTTAAGGTCTTAACTCTTACTCTGGCCTAATAGCTAAGGTCTTAGACTCGTACTCTGGCCTAATAGCTAAGGTCTTAGACTCGTACTCTGACCTAATGGTTAAGGTCTTAACTCTTACACTGACCTAATGGTTAAGGTCTTAACTCTTACTCTGGCCTAATAGCTAAGGTCTTAACTCTTACTCTTGCCTACTGGTTAAGGTCTTACCTCTTACTCTGGCCTAATAGCTAAGGTCTTAGACTCGTACTCTGGCCTAATAGCTAAGGTCTTAACTCTTACTCTGGCCTAATAGCTAAGGTCTTAGACTCGTACTCTGGCCTACTGGTTAAGGTCTTAACTCTTACTCTGGCCTACTGGTTAAGGTCTTAACTCTTACTCTGGCCTAATAGCTATGGCCTAATAGCTAAGGTCTTAACTCTTACTCTGGCCTAATAGCTAAGGTCTTACACTCGTACTCTGGCCTAATGGTTAAGGTCTTAACTCTTACTCTGGCCTAATAGCTAAGGTCTTAACTCTTACTCTGGCCTACTGGTTAAGGTCTTAACTCTTACTCTGCCCTAATAGCTAAGGTCTTAGACTCGTACTCTGGCCTAATAGCTAAGGTCTTAACTCTTACTCTTGCCTAATAGCTAAGGTCTTAGACTCGTACTCTGGCCTACTGGTTAAGGTCTTAACTCTTACTCTGGCCTACTGGTCAAGGTCTCAACTCTTACTCTGGCCTAATAGCTAAGGTCTTAACTCTTACTCTGGCCTAATAGCTAAGGTCTTAGACTCGTACTCTGGCCTAATGGTTAAGGTCTTAACTCTTACTCTGGCCTACTGGTTAAGGTCTTAACTCTTACTCTGGCCTAATAGCTAAGGTCTTAGACTCGTACTCTGGCCTAATGGTTAAGGTCTTAACTCTTACTCTGGCCTAATAGCTAAGGTCTTAACTCTTACTCTGGCCTAATAGCTAAGGTCTTAGACTCGTACTCTGGCCTAATGGTTAAGGTCTTAACTCTTACTCTGGCCTACTGGTTAAGGTCTTAACTCTTACTCGGGCCTAATAGCTAAGGTCTTAGACTTGTACTCTGGCCTAATGGTTAAGGTCTAAACTCTTACTCTGACCTAATAGCTAAGGTCTTAACTCTTACTCTGGCCTAATAGCAAAGGTCTTAGACTCGTAATCTGGTCTAATAGCTAAGGTCTTAACTCTTAATCTGGCCTAGTAGCTAAGGTCTTAGACTCGTACTATGGCCTACAGGTTAAGGTCTTAACTCTTACTCTGGCCTACTGGTTAAGGTCTTAACTCTTACTCTGGCCTAATAGCTAAGGTCTTAGACTCGTACTCTGGCCTAATACCTAAGGTCTCAACTCTTACTCTGGCCTAATAGCTAAGTTCTTAGCCTCGTACTCTGGCCTACTGGTTAAGGTCTTAATTCTTACTCTGGCCTACTAGTTAAGGTCTTAACTCTTACTCTGGCCTAATACCTAAGGTCTTAGACTCATACTCTGGCCTAATAGCTAAGGTCTTAGACTCGTACTCTGGCCTAATGGTTAAGGTCTTAACTCTTATTCTGGCCTAATAGCTAAGGTCTTAACTCTTACTCTGGCCTACTGGTTAAGGTCTTAACTCTTACTCTAGCCTACTGGTTAAGGTCTTAACTCTTACTATGGCCTAATAGCTAAGGTCTTAGACTCGTACTCTGGCCTAATGGTTAAGGTCTTAACTCTTACTCTGGCCTAATAGCTAAGGTCTTAACTCTTACTCTGGCCTAATAGCTAAGGTCTTAACTCTTACTCTGGCCTAATAGCTAAGGTCTTAGACTCGTGCTCTGGCCTAATGGTTAAGGTCTTAACTTTTACTCTGGCCTAATAGCTAAGGTCTTAACTCTTACTCTGGCCTAATAGCTAAGGTCTTAGCCTCGTACTCTGGCCTAATGGTTAAGGTCTTAACTCGTACTCTGGCCTAATGGTTAAGGTCTTAACGCTTACTCTGGCCTAATAGCTAAGGTCTTAGATTCATACTCTGGCCTTATAGCTAAGGTCTCAACTTTTACTCTGCCCTAATAGCTAAGTTCTTAGCCTCGTACTCTGGCCTGCTGGTTAAGGTCTTAACTCTTACTCTGGCCTACTAGTTAAGGTCTTAACTCTTACTCTGGCCTAATACCTAAGGTCTTAGACTCGTACTCTGGCCTAATAGCTAAGGTCTTAGACTCGTACTCTGGCCTAATAGTTAAGGTCTTAACTCTTATTCTGGCCTAATAGCTAAGGTCTTAACTCTTACTCTGGCCTACTGGTTAAGGTCTTAACTCTTACTCTAGCCTACTGGTTAAGGTCTTAACTCTTACTATGGCCTGATAGCTAAGGTCTTAGACTCGTACTCTGGCCTAATAGCTAAGGTCTTAACTCTTACTCTGGCCTAATAGCTAACGTCTCAGACTCGAACTCTGGCCTACTGGTTAAGGTCTTAACTCTTACTCTGGCCTACTGGTTAAGGTCTTAACTCTTACCTTGGCCTAATAGCTAAGGTCTTAGACTCGTACTCTGGCCTAATGGTTAAGGTCTTAACTCTTACTCTGGCCTAATAGCTAAGGTCTTACCTCTTAATCTGGCCTACTGGTTAAGGTCTTAACTCTTACTCTGGCCTACTGGTTAAGGTCTTAACTCTTACTATGGCCTAATAGCTAAGGTCTTAGACTTGTACTCTGGCCTCATAGCTAAGGTCTTAACTCTTACTCTGGACTAATAGCTAAGGTCTTAGACTCGTGCTCTGGCCTACTGGTTAAGGTCTTAACTCTTACTCTGACCTACTGGTTATGGTCTTAACTCTTACTCTGGCCTAATAGCTAAGGTCTTAGTCTCGTACTCTGGCCTAATGGTTAAGTTCTTAACTCTTACTCTAGCCTACTGGTTAAGGTCTTAACTCTTACGCTGGCCTAATTGCTAAGGTCTTAACTCTTACTCTGGCCTAATAGCTATGGTCCTAGACTCGTACTCTGGCCTAATGGTTAAGGTCTTAACTCTTACTCTGGCCTACTGGTTAAGGTCTTAACTCTTACTCTGGCCTAATAGCTAAGGTCTTAGACTCGTACTCTGGCGTAATGGTTAAGGTCTTAACTCTTACTCTGGCATAATAGCTAAGATCTTAGACTCGTACTCTGGCCTATTGGTTAAGGTCTTATCTCTTACTCTGGCCTACTGGTTAAGGTCTTAACTCTTACTCTGGCCTAATAGCTAAGGTCTTAGACTCGTACTCTGGCCTAATGGTTAAGGTCTTAACTCTTATTCTGGCCTATTAGCTAAGGTCTTAACTCTTACTCTGGCCTACTGGTTAAGGTCTTAACTCTTACTCTGGCCTACTTCTTAAGGTCTTAACTCTTACTATGGCCTAATAGCTAAGGTCTTAGACTCGTGCTCTGGCCTAATAGCTAAGGTCTTAACTCTTACTCTGGCCTAATAGCTAACGTCTCAGACTCGAACTCTGGCCTACTGGTTAAGGTCTTAACTCTTACTCTGGCCTACTGGTTAAGGTCTTAACTCTTACCTTGGCCTAATGGCTAAGGTCTTAGACTCGTACTCTGGCCTAATGGTTAAGGTCTTAACTCTTATTCTGGCCTAATAGCTAAGGTCTTAACTCTTAATCTGGCCTACTAGTTAAGGTCTTAACTCTTACTCTGGCCTACTGGTTAAGGTCTTAACTCTTACTATGGCCTAATAGCTAAGGTCTTAGACTCGTACTCTGGCCTAATAGCTAAGGTCTTAACTCTTACTCTGGACTAATAGCTAAGGTCTTAGACTTGTGCTCTGGCCTACTGGTTAAGGTCTTAACTCTTACTCTGGCCTACTGGTTATGGTCTTAACTCTTACTCTGGCCTAATAGCTAAGGTCTTAACTCTTACTCTGGCCTAATAGCTAAGGTCTTAGACTCGTACTCTGGCCTAATGGTTAAGGTCTTAACTCTTACTCTGGCCTACTGGTTAAGGTCTTAACTCTTACTCTGGCCTAATAGCTAAGGTCTTAGTCTCGTACTCTGGCCTAATGGTTAAGTTCTTAACTCTTACTCTGGCCTACTGGTTAAGGTCTTAACTCTTACGCTGGCCTAATTGCTAAGGTCTTAACTCTTACTCTGGCCTAATAGCTATGGTCCTAGACTCGTACTCTGGCCTAATGGTTAAGGTCTTAACTCTTACTCTGGCCTACTGGTTAAGGTCTTAACTCTTAGTCAGGCCAAATAGCTAAGGTCTTAACTCTTACTCTGGCCTAATAGCAAAGGTCTTAGACTCGTAATATGGCCTAATAGCTAAGGTCTTAACTCCTACTCTGGCCTAATAGCTAAGGTCTTAGACTTGTACTCTGGCCTACTGGTTAAGGTCTTAACTCTTACCTTGGCCTAATGGCTAAGGTCTTAGACTCATACTCTGGCCTAATGGTTAAGGTCTTAACTCTTACTCTGGCCTAATAGCTAAGGTCTTAGACTCGTACTCTGGCCTAATGGTTAAGGTCTTAACTCTTACTCTGGCCTAATAGCTAAGATCTTAGACTCATACTCTGGCCTACTGGTTAAGGTCTTATCTCTTACTCTGGCCTACTGGTTAAGGTCTTAACTCTTACTCTGGCCTAATAGCTAAGGTCTTAGACTCGTACTCTGGCCTAATGGTTAAGGTCTTAACTCTTACTCTGGCCTACTGGTTAAGGTCTTAACTCTTACTCTGGCCAAATAGCTCAGGTCTTAGACTCATACTCTGGCCTAATGGTTAAGGTCTTAACTCTTACTCTGACCTACTGGTTAAGGTCTTAACTCTTAGTCAGGCCAAATAGCTAAGGTCTTAACTCCTACTCTGGCCTAATAGCTAAGGTCTTAGACTCGTACTCTGGCCTAATAGCTAAGGTCTTAACTCTTACTCTGGCCTAATAGCTAACGTCTCAGACTCGAACTCTGGCCTACTGGTTAAGGTCTTAACTCTTACTCTGGCCTATTGGTTAAGGTCTTAACTCTTACCTTGGCCTAATGGCTAAGGTCTTAGACTCGTACTCTGGCCTAATGGTTAAGGTCTTAACTCTTACTCTGGCCTAATAGCTAAGGTCTTAACTCTTAATCTGGCCTACTAGTTAAGGTCTTAACTCTTACTCTGGCCTACTGGTTAAGGTCTTAACTCTTACTATGGCCTAATAGCTAAGGTCTTACACTCGTACTCTGGCCTAATAGCTAAGGTCTTAACTCTTACTCTGGACTAATAGCTAAGGTCTTAGACTTGTGCTCTGGCCTACTGGTTAAGGTCTTAACTCTTACTCTGGCCTACTGGTTATGGTCTTAACTCTTACTCTGGCCTAATAGCTAAGGTCTTAACTCTTACTCTGGCCTAATAGCTAAGGTCTTAGACTCGTACTCTGACCTAATGGTTAAGGTCTTAACTCTTACTCTGGCCTACTGGTTAAAGTCTTAACTCTTACTCTGGCCTAATAGCTAAGGTCTTAGTCTCGTACTCTGGCCTAATGGTTAAGTTCTTAACTCTTACTCTGGCCTACTGGTTAAGGTCTTAACTCTTACGCTGGCCTAATTGCTAAGGTCTTAACTCTTACTCTGGCCTAATAGCTATGGTCCTAGACTCGTACTCTGGCCTAATGGTTAAGGTCTTAACTCTTACTCTGGCCTACTGGTTAAGGTCTTAACTTTTACTCTGGCCTAATAGCTAAGGTCTTAGACTCGTACTCTGGCCTAATGGTTAAGGTCTTAACTCTTACTCTGGCCTAATAGCTAAGATCTTAGACTCATACTCTGGCCTACTGGTTAAGGTCTTATCTCTTACTCTGGCCTACTGGTTAAGGTCTTAACTCTTACTCTGGCCTAATAGCTAAGGTCTTAGACTCGTACTCTGGCCTAATGGTTAAGGTCTTAACTCTTACTCTGGCCTACTGGTTAAGGTCTTAACTCTTACTCTGGCCAAATAGCTAAGGTCTTAGACTCGTACTCTGGCCTAATAGTTAAGGTCTTAACTCTTACTCTGGCCTACTGGTTAAGGTCTTAACTCTTAGTCAGGCCAAATAGCTAAGGTCTTAACTCTTACTCTGGCCTAATAGCAAAGGTCTTAGACTCGTAATATGGCCTAATAGCTAAGGTCTTAACTCCTACTCTGGCCTAATAGCTAAGGTCTTAGACTTGTACTATGGCCTACAGGTTAAGGTCTTAACTCTTACTCTGGCCTACTGGTTAAGGTCTTAACTCTTACTCTGGCCTACTGGTTAAGGTCTTAACTCTTACTCTGGCCTAATAGCTAAGGTCTTAGACTCGTACTCTGGCCTACTGGTTAAGGTCTTAACGCTTACTCTGGCCTAATAGCTAAGGTCTTAACACTTACTCCTGCCTAATAGCTAAGGTCTTAGACTCATACTCTGGCCTAATGGTTAAGGTCTTAACTCTTACTCTGGCCTACTGGTTAAGGTCCTAGACTCGTACTCTGGCCTAATAGCTAAGGTCTTAGACTCGTACTCTGGCCCAATGTTTAAGGTCTTAACTCTTACTCTGTCCTACTGGTTAAGGTCCTAACTCTTACTCTGGCCTACAGGTTAAGGTCTTAACTCTTACTCTGGCCTAATAGCTAAAGTCTTAACTCTTACTCTGGACTAATTGCTAAGGTCTTAGACTCGTACTCTGGCCTAATGGTTAAGGTCTTAACTCTTACTCTGGCCTAATAGCTAAGGTCTTAGACTCGTATTCTGGCCTAATGGTTAAGGTCTTAACTCTTACTCTGGCCTAATAGCTAAGGTCTTAGACTCGTACTCTGGCCTAATAGCTAAGGTCTTAGACTCGTACTCTGGCCTAATGGTTAAGGTCTTAACTCTTACTCTGGCCTAATAGCTAAGGTCTTAACTCTTACTCTGGCCTACTGGTTAAGGTCTTAACTCTTACTCTGGCCTAATAGCTAAGGTCTTAGACTCGTACTCTGGCCTAATAGCTATGGTCTTAACTGTTACTCTGGCCTAATAGCTAAGGTCTTAGACTCGTACTCTGGCCTACTGGTTAAGGTCTTAACTCTTACTCTGGCCTAATAGCTAAGGTCTTAGACTCGTACGCTGGCCTAATAGCTAAGGTCTTAGGCCCGTACTCTGGCCTATTGGTTAAGGTCTTAACTCCTACTCTGGCCTAATAGCTAAGGTCTTAGACTCGTACTCTGGCCTAATGGTTAAGGTCTTAACTTTTACACTGGACTAATAGCTAAGGTCTTAACTCTTTGTAGGAAAGTGGCATCGACTGCATAGTTGCCCCCAACTTTTTGCTGATGTTTTATCTGTTTTTATGACTTTAGCCAGGCTGTGGCCCTGCTAATCAGGACCCCAGCCTATCTGTGTCCTCTGTTAAACCTTGTGAGTACCCTAGGTACCAACCAATTGGGTGCTGAGGGTGCCCTGCCAGTCCCTTGTAGATGGTACCCTAGGTACCCAGGGCATGGGCCCCACAGTAGGCCTACCAGGGCTGCAGCATTTATTGTGCCACCCTGGGACAGCCACCCAAACTGACACCACCAGACCACTACTGTAGTCTGGGTAAGGTGGTGCTAGCACCCCTTACAGGGATGTAGGTACCCTATATCCCACACCATTACAACACATATACTCTCATAGGTCACCCCTATGGCAGGCCCTGGTAATCCTACAGGGCCGGGTGCTGAGGTATGTGTGAGGGGGGACCCCTACGTGAGTAGGGCCTCTCTACAACCTTCGTAAAATCATTACTGGGTTATTTGTAGTGTAGCCATACCATATACTCCTAAACGCCTTATAAGTGAAACGCGTCATCGCGATAACTTGAGAATGGCTACACAGAACCATATCATGTTTGGTGTCAAACATGTAGGAATCATACCCCCAGTCCAGCCATGGGCATGAGGGTACGATTCCCCCTTGCTAGGAGGGCGATATGGGAAAAGCGGTAGAATTTAGACACCAATTTAAACGTACACATGTACCACAAAATGGCTACTGTCCGCCACCTACACGACTCTGGCTGGCTGTTGCTGGGGAAAACCCCAGCCTCGCCATCTGGACAATAGGGCTCCTGTGGCAGGGAGGTGCCAGCACCTCCCCAGACAGGATATGTGGATTGGAACAGGGTGGGTGAACCAAATGTCCTTTCAGAGTTGCACGTAGGCAACTGCAGAGCCCCAATTCTGCATACACCGCCTGGAACCAGTTCAGGGGCAGGCTGCCCCTCGCCCAGGTGGGAAACACACAAAGGGGAGTGGGTGTAGCCACCCTTTCCCGCCTCTACTCTGATTGGCAGGCTCCATTTGGGACCATCCCCTAATCTTGGGGATATAAGTGAATAACATGGCCCCAGAGCCTCAGATTAAACCAGGACTTCAAAGAACTGATCTTCGACGAGCTGCTGCCCAGCTGAATGAAGAAATCTCCCTTGGGATAAAGGAGTTATCCCCCTGCTTGGCAGGCACCTAAAAGACCACAAGATACCCGGTTGGAACTTTGCTGCTCTCATGACCTTCGACGCCTTCCAGCAACCTCGAGGTGGGTCTCCAGTGCATCCCAGCGTCCTGTGAGTGTGCCCAGCAAGACTGAGCACCCTGGACCACGTGGGTGTCGAGATCCCCGCATACCCCGAGACACCGGCCACCTCTTGTGCAGCACACGACCCCGACCAGTGGGGAAGTTGTGCTTTGGCCCATTTCTGAGCCAACCATCCAGCAGCATTTGTGCCAAATCTCAGCTCCTTGGCCCGCTCCGGTGGCCCGTGGGAGTCCTTTTACGCACTCCATTTTGCTGCCTTCTGCGGTCCCTTGTCCCTCGACTTGTGGGCCCGTGCGGAGGACAATCTTCATCTCCGAAAGTTCCCCTGGTTGCTCCAGGCCTGCTCTGTGCTCCCTCCAAAGGTGAGCACCCTCAGACCTCGTGGGTCTGCGCCAGCAGCTGCTTTGTACATCTTGCGTGGGTTGCGGTTGCCAATGCTTAGTGGATCCAATTGGGACACTAACACCGCAGCGACCCTCATCCGACATGGGACAGTTGCCCTCCAGAAGCTGGCCTTCCTTGAAGCCTCCCAGAGCCCGTGACTGCAGAGCCCAGCTGTACCTTCTTCACCTGAAGCACCCGACATCCACGAGCTCCTTCCTGTGAGCTCCCTGGTCACTGTGCCGTGACCCAGACTCTGTCCCCTCTGCTTTCAGGTCCATCTTTACCTTTTCCACATCTTCAATCTTCACGACTTCAGCGACACTTTCAGCTAGCAGCAGTTTGGACTACTTTTCCATAGAAAATCAGCCCGCGACCCGACACAAGAATCGACCTATGCACCCGGCTTCCCTGGGGCAGGTAACTGTGGTACTTTGGTACTCCCGTGGTGGTGGGCTCTCCAAAGCCTTAAGTCTCAAGCCTTAACTTTGTACTGTTGCTAGAAGTGTCCTTTAACTTTAAATATTCAACCGCGACATTCTCCATAGGCTAACATTGCGATCCCGATAGCAGCTTCTCGCACTGCACACGCCTCCAGTGGGTCCCCTTCCTCATAACTGTGGGTGGATTCTGAAGGGGCAAGCGATCCTGAATGCCCTAGGCATTGCCTGTAGAATTGTCCTGGTTCTTATACCACTATTTTAGTATATGGTTTGGTCCCCCCCTGGGGCCCATTGATTTCTGTGCTATTTATTGTGTTTATAAATGCTTGTTTAACTTGTAACTTTGCCACTAGTCACATAAAGTGCCTGTGGGATTCTACTTAGAATAAATACACATATTTTATATATATATACCTGTGTGGACTACTCTTTCATTTGGTTATTCAAGAGGTTATTATGGTAAAACAATAAGCTTAACACTCCTTCAAGACTTAGCCTGAAGGCTGCTCTCCACAGCTACCACTAGGATAGCTTTCTTTAAAGGTTGTCTTTTAAACCTAACATCATAGGAGTCGAATTGGACTGGTGCAAGGTGGCCACTATAACTAGTGATCAGCATATGCCAGGCCAACTTCTCACATTGGTGTGCAGCGGTTGGATTCAAGCTTGCCATTGTTTTACCAGATAACAAATTGAATTTCTAAAGTGAAAGCCACTTGGTACCAAAGGTACATATAAATTCAAGCTAGAATACAATAAGTTCTACTGAACTTGGAGTTGTGTGTAGAGGGTTTAGCACACCTTGACTACAACTCAAGAGAGGGTTCAGTAGGCCACACTTAGTGTAGGTAGATACACCACTATCACTACACTAGACATGTCTTCAGGTGCAGGTGCCACTAAGGCTCTGGAAGGACCCCAAAGGGTCCCAGTCGATAAGTATGATCATCTCTCTTTTGCTGAGCTCAGGAAGATGTGCACCCTTAGGAAACTGAAGACAAACAAAGATGCTAACACCCAACGTCTCAGGGAAATCCTGCTCATAGCAGACTTCATGGAGACCATAGGGTCTGGTGGGGTAGACAGGTTGGGTGGGCATCCATCAGAAGAGGATCCTCCTGTGGGAGACTCTGATGAGGACCAGGAAGAGGATGAAAGTCCTGACCTGGAAGAAACAAACCACTCACAACATGGAGGTGATGGCCCAAAAGGCACTCTCTCCATCCCTAAAGGGAAAGTGGTGGATCCCAGAAGGAACAGATCCCCCTCAGTGGAATCCAACCATTCTAGGAGATCCAAAGGGTCCTCTGCCTCTTCTCAGAGAAGAGAATCCTCTCATGAGAGGAAATGCATACTGATCAAATTTGAGCAGGCTAAGCTTCAGCTTAAAAGAGAACAGTTAGCATTGGACAGGGAAGCCCTGGAGCTTCAGAAAGCTTCAATAAAGTGGGGTCTAGAGACCCCTGGTGGCAGTAAGGAAACCCCTAGAGCTAGAGAGAAAGTCCCTGACAATAGGGACCTCCACAAGATTGTGCCCCCCTATCAGAATGGGGATGACATCCACAAATGGATATCTGCTCTTGAAAGGGCCTGTAGAGTACAGAGGGTCCCAGTAGAGCAGTGGGCAGCAATCCTGTGGCTCTCCTTTTCAGATAAAGGAAGAGACAAGCTCCTCTCTGTAAGAGAAGAGGATGCAGATGATTACTATATCTTGAAAGCTGCTTTAATAGATGGGGTTGGCTTAACCACTGATCAGTACAGACTTAAGTTCAGAGACACCCAGAAAGCACAAAATCAAGATTGGGTAGACTTTGTGGATTGTGCAACCAAGGCACTGGAAGGTTGGTTAACTGGCAGTAAAGTAAATGATTATACAGGATTATACAATCTCATAATGAGGGAGCAGATCCTTAATAATTGTCAGAATCAGCTTTTACATCAGCACCTGGTTGACTCTGATCTGACCTCTCCCCAATAATTGGGAAAGAAGGCAGACAAATGGGTCAGAACCAGGATTAAGCAGAAGGTCCAGCCCTTGGGTGGTGCAACTAAAAAGGAAGATGCCAAGAACTCTGACAAGGGTGGGGAAAAGGGAAAAGACCAGCAGTCTTCAACAGGCCCCCAAAAAGCAGCATCTGAAACTACCAAAAACAACAAACCCAAACAGCCAAGGAAGCCATGGTGTAAATACTGTAAACAGACTACCCATTGGACTTCAGACTGTAACAAGGCCAAAGACTCCAGCAGCACCACACCTGCCCCTAAGGCACCTGTTCCCCCTAGTACAGCTACAGGTGTTGGGGCACAGAACAAGGGCATAGTAGGGTTGACCCTGGGATCTGGAGAGGACTCTGGCCTAGTCAGAACTCCTACTCAGGCTGTTCTAGTTTGTGATGGGGACTTGTCCCTGTTTGTGAGCCCCAGTGGTCTGGGCAAATACAGACAACAGCCAACCATAAATGGAAGGGAGTCACTAGCTTACAGGGATACAGGGGCTAGTGTCACTATGGTGACTAAGAACCTTGTAGACCCTGACCAAATCATACTTGGAGAGATATACCAAGTGACCAATGCTAGCAACGTTAGTACAGACCATGCTCTAGCTGTTGTGAACTTCTCCTGGGGAGGGGTAACTGGCCTCAAGAAAGTTGTGGTGAGTGCAGACCTACCTGTGGAATGTTTACTAGGGAATGATTTGGAGACCTCAGCATGGGCTGAGGTGGAGCTAAGTACCCATGCAGCAATGTTGGGTATACCAGCAGAAGTATTTGCCCTGACAAGGTCAAAAGCCAAGCTGACAGGAACTGAACAGGCCTTGGATCCTGGAAAAATGGACCAAGGACCTCCCAAGAGGAGGAGCAGCAGGGGTAAGGCCTTCCCCCCAGGATCAGTCTGTAGAGACTCTTTTAGCAGAAGAGGATCTAGCTCCTGAAGAAGGAACTGCCCCAGAGGAACTGGAACCTGATCAGGTTGAGTTCTTGGGGGCAGGGGGACCTTCTAGGGCAGACTTGAGCCTGGAGCAGCAGAGCTGCCCCACTCTTGAACCCCTCAGACAGCAAGCTGCTGCTGAGGCTGCAGGGAATGCCAGTGGGACCCATAAGGTTTATTGGGATGAAGGGCTCCTGTACTCTGAGGGTCGAGACCCCAAGCCTGGTACAGCCAGGAGGTTGGTCATACCTCAGAAGTTCAGGGGCTTCCTGCTCTCACTGGCCCATGATATTCCCTTAGCAGGACACCTGGGCCAAAACAAGACTTGGGACAGAATTGTCCCTCACTTTCATTGGCCCCACATGAGTGAAGGCTGTAAGAGCTTTTGCAGCTCTTGCACTACCTGCCAGGCAAGTGGCAAGGCAGGTAAATCCACAAAGGCCCCCCTGATACCATTACCTGTGGTGGGGGTGCCCTTTGAGCGGGTGGGGATTGACATTGTTGGTCCCCTGGACCCACCAACAGCATCTGGGCACAGGTTCATTCTAGTGGTAGTGGATCATGCCACTAGATACCCAGAATCTATTCCCCTTTGGACCATCACAGCTCTTGTGGTGGCAAGGGCCCTCCTGGGAGTCTTCTCCAGGGTGGGGTTTCCTAAGGAGGTATTGTCTGACAGAGGTACAAACTTTATGAGTAGTTACCTGAAGGCAATGTGGAAGGAGTGTGGGGTTAACTACAAGTTCACCACCCCTTACCACCCACAATGCAATGGTCTTGTTGAAAGGTTCAACAAAACCTTAAAGGGTATGATCAAAGGACCCCCAGAAAAGCTTAGGCGAAAATGGGATGTTCTTCTGCCCTGCCTTCTATTTGCATACAGAGAGGTGCCACAAAAGGGGGTTGGTTATAGCCCCTTTGAACTTTTGTTTGGCCATCCTGTTAGAGGGCCACTTTGTCTAGTGAAGGAGGGATGGGAGCAACCTCTCAAACCCCCTAAACAGGATATAGTGGACTATGTACTTGGTCTCCGCTCCCGGATGGCTGAGTACATGAAGAAGGCAACTAAAAACCTGGAGGCAAGTCAGGAATTACAGAAAGCCTGGCATGACCAAAAGGCTGTCCTGGTGGTGTACCAGCCAGGGCAGAAGGTATGGGTGTTGGAGCCAGTGGCCCCAGCAGCTCTCCAAGAAAAGTGGAGTGGACCCCATACCATTTTGGAGAAAAAGGGAGAGGTTACCTACTTGGTAGACCTTGGCACTCCCAGAAGTCCCCACAGGGTACTTCATGTGAATAGGTTGAAACCATATGTGGACAGGGCTGACATGGGCTTGCTCATGGCAACAGATGAGGGACAGGAGGAAGAGAGTGACCCTCTCCCAGACCTGCTCTCTCAGAACCCTGACGATGGGTCAGTTGATGGAGTAGCCTTGGCAGGCAGCCTCACTGATCAGCAGCAAGCAGACTGTAGACAGGTTCTACAGTCTTACAGACATATGTTTTCTCTGACTCCTAGTCAGACCACCTGGTGCACTCACGAAGTGGACACTGGGGACAGTCTGCCTGTCAAGAATAAAATCTACAGGCAACCTGATCATGTCAGGGACTGTATCAGGACAGAAGTCCAGAAGATGTTGGAATTGGGGGCAATTGAGCCCTCAGATAGCCCTTGGGCTAGCCCAGTAGTCCTAGTACCCAAACCTCACACCTAGGGTGGTAAGAGAGAGATGAGGTTTTGTGTCGACTACAGAGGACTCAATGCAGTCACTAAGACTGATGCACACCCAATTCCCAGAGCAGATGAGCTCATAGATAGATTGGCCTCAGCCAAATATCTGAGCACATTTGATCTGAAAGCTGGCTACTGGCAGATAAGGTTAGCTGAGTCTGCAAAAGCCAAAACAGCATTTTCAACCCCTAGTGGGCATTATCAATTTATTGTGATGCCCTTTGGTCTGAAAAATGCACCTGCCACTTTTCAAAGGTTGGTGAACCAAGTACTTTCAGGTCTGGAAGACTTTAGTGCAGCATATCTAGATGATATTGCTGTCTTTAGCTCCACCTGGGAGGATCACCTGATCCACCTGAGAAAAGTTTTGGAAGCACTGCAGAAGGCAGGGCTCACTATCAAGGCTACTAAGTGCCAGATAGGGCAGAGTCAGGTTGTATACCTGGGACACCTTGTAGGTGGAGGCCAGGTTCAACCCTTACAGAGCAAAATCCAGACCATCATGGACTGGTTTGCTCCAACCACCCAGACTCAGGTTCGAGCTTTCTTGGGCCTGACTGGTTACTATAGGAGATTTGTGAAAGGATATGGATCCATAGTGACCCCCTTGAATGATCTCACCTCCAAGAGGATGCCCAAAAAGGTTCAGTGGACTGTCAGCTGTCAGAAAGCTTTTGATGACCTTAAACAGGCAATGTGCTCTGCTCCAGTGCTCCAAAGCCCCAACTACTCCAAAGAATTCATAGTTCAAACTGATGCTTCAGAGGTGGGGGTAGGTGCTGTGTTGTCACAACTGAATGAGGAGGGCCAGGATCAACCAGTAGCTTTTATTAGCAGAAGGTTGACCCCCAGAGAGAAACGTTGGTCAGCCATAGAGAGGGAGGCCTTTGCTGTGGTCTGGGCCCTGAAGAAGCTGAGGCAACTTATTTGGTACTCACTTCATTGTTCAGACAGACCATAAGCCCCTCCTATGGCTAAAACAGATGAAGGGTGAAAACCCCAAACTACTCAGGTGGTCCATTTCCCTACAGGGGATGGACTATACAGTGGAACATAGACCTGGGAGCAACCATGCCAATGCAGATGGCCTCTCCAGATATTCCCACTTAGAACATGAAGACTCAACTGGTCAAGGTTAGTTTAATGTCCCTGCGTTTGGGGGGGGGGGTTGTGTAGGAGAGTGGCATCGACTGCATAGTTGCCCCCAACTTTTTGCTGATGTTTTATCTGTTTTTATGACTTTAGCCAGGCTGTGGCCCTGCTAATCAGGACCCCAGCCTATCTGCTTCCTCTGTTAAACCTTGTGAGTACCCTAGGTACCAACCAATTGGATGCTGAGGGTGCCCTGCCAGTCCCTTGTAGATGGTACCCTAGGTACCAAGGGCATGGGCCCCACAGTAGGCCTACCAGGGCTGCAGCATTTATTGTGCCACCCTGGGACAGCCACCCAAACTGACACCACCAGACCACTACTGTAGTCTGGGTAAGGTGGTGCTAGCACCCCTTACAGGGATGTAGGTACCCTATATCCCACACCATTACAACACATATACTCTCATAGGTCACCCCTATGGCAGGCCCTGGTAATCTTACAGGGCTGGGTGCTGAGGTATGTGTGAGGGGGGACCCCTACATGAGTAGGGCCTCTCTACAACCTTCGTAAAATCATTACTGGGTTGTTTGTAGTGTAGCCATACCATATACTCCTAACCGCCTTATAAGTGAAACGCGTCATCGCGATAACTTGAGAATGGCTACACAGAACCATATCATGTTTGGTGTCAAACATGTAGGAATCATACCCCCAGTCCAGCCATGGGCATGAGGGTACGATTCCCCCTTGCTAGGAGGGCGATATGGGAAAAGCGGTAGAATTTAGACACCAATTTAAAAGTGCACATGTACCACAAAATGGCTACTGTCCGCCACCTACACGACTCTGGCTGGCTGTTGCTGGGGAAAACCCCAGCCTCGCCATCTGGACAATAGGGCTCCTGTGGCAGGGAGGTGCCAGCACCTCCCCAGACAGGATATGTGGATTGGAACAGGGTGGGTGAACCAAATGTCCTTTCAGAGTTGCACGTAGGCAACTGCAGAGCCCCAATTCTGCATACACCGCCTGGAACCAGTTCAGGGGCAGGCTGCCCCTCGCCCAGGCAGGAAACACACAAAGGGGAGTGGGTGTAGCCACCCTTTCCCGCCTCTACTCTGATTGACAGGCTCCATTTGGGACCATCCCCTAATCTTGGGGATATAAGTGAATAACATGGCCCCAGAGCCTCAGATTAAACCAGGACTTCAAAGAACTGATCTTCGATGAGCTGCTGCCCAGCTGAATGAAGAAATCTCCCTTGGGATAAAGGAGTTATCCCCCTGCTTGGCAGGCACCTAAAAGACCACAAGATACCCGGTTGGAACTTCGCTGCTCTCACGACCTTCGATGCCTTCCAGCAACCTCGAGGTGGGTCTCCAGTGCATCCCAGCATCCTGTGAGTGTGCCCAGCAAGACTGAGCACCCTGGACCACGTGGGTGTCGAGATCCCCGCATACCCCGAGACACCAGCCACCTCTTGTGCAGAACACGACCCCGACCAGTGGGGAAGTTGTGTTTTGGCCCATTTCTGAGCCAACCATCCAGCAGCATTTGTGCCAAATCTCAGCTCCCTGGTCCGCTCCAGTGGCCCGTGGGAGTCCTTTTACGCACTCCATTTTGCTGCCTTCCGTGGTCCCTTGTCCCTCAACTTGTGGGCCCGTGCAGAGGACAATCTTCATCTCCAAGAGTTCCCCTGGTTGCTCCAGGCCTGCTCTGTGCTCCCTCCAAAGGTGAGCACCCTCAGACCTCGTGGGTCTGCGCCAGCAGCTGCTTTGTACATCTTGCATGGGTTGCGGTTGCCAATGCTTAGTGGATCCAATCGGGACACTAACACCGCAGCGACCCTCATCCGACGTGGGACAGTCGCCCTCCAGAAGCTGGCCTTCCTTGAAGCCTCCCGGAGCCCGTGACTGCAGAGCCCAGCTGTACCTTCTTCACCTGAAGCACCCGACATCCACGAGCTCCTTCCTGTGAGCTCCCTGGTCACTGTGCCGTGACCCAGACTCTGTCCCCTCTGCTTTCAGGTCCATCTTTACCTTTTCCACATCTTCAATCTTCACGACTTCAGCGACACTTTCAGCTAGCAGCAGTTTGGACTACTTTTCCATAGAAAATCAGCCCGCGACCCGACACAAGAATCGACCTATGCACCCGGCTTCCCTGGGGCAGGTAACTGTGGTACTTCGGTACTCCCGTGGTGGTGGGCTCTCCAAAGCCTTAAGTCTCAAGCCTTAACTTTGTACTGTTGCTAGAAGTGTGGAAATGTGGATTTTCCTGGTCAGTTATGTCCCCTATCTTGGACCCCAACGGTTCTATATGCATGTTACAAGTACATGTATGTTCCCTCCAGTTCCAGTTTCTAAGACGCAAACATATGTGTGTCTACCGTCAACATGTTCTCTGTCAGATCCGCCATCAATGGGCTGGATATTCGATTCCTAAGTATAAAAGGCCACCGACTTTATATGGCCAAGTTACTCCATTTTTACAGTTCAGGCGAGTAGGCCCGATTCTGTCCTCAAAGCCTTTCCCTGCTCTCTGTCTCTGACAGCTTCAGCTTGAGCTCGCATCTGTATCCATGAACTTTGTCCTACTCCCTGTGCAGCTAACGGTGCCTGCCTCGGCTAGTTTTCGCCTGTCTGCCAAGAAGTTGTATTTCACCTTCGAATTATCTATTTTGCTCTTCAGCCGATGCATTCTTGCCTAGTAGTTTAAGTAAACATTCCTCCAGTTACCAAGCAAAAGGCCAGGCTTCTCTGTCTTCATGCAAGTGATTCATAGCCCTGTTGCTATGGAAAGTTTTCTGCCCCTCGCATCTCATATAGACACTTAGACGCTTGTACACGCACATAGTCAGTATAGAATAGATTCTGTCCGAGAGTCTCTTCCTTGTGGATAACATAGTTCTTTAAACATAGGATGTTAGATATGATTTGGGATTAGGATGACTTGACCCCAGACTTCTCGTCTCCACATGTAGAGCTAAATGTCAAGTCCCCTTCACCCCCTAGTTACACGTCAATTACACGTCATGCTGCTGCGCGCGCATCTATGCCAAGTATTATCTTATAGATCCACCTATGTCTGATAATGCAAGCCAATTATGTTTCTTTTATTCCTTATTACGCCTAGTTTCGATTATGTCACTGTTACGTCATTTTTCTTATCAAATGTTACGCCTTCTACATTCGTTTCATTGTAATGCACTTATTATAAAAATGTATGTCTGTTAATAAGTTATTGTACTTCACTTCCTGAACCCTCGTGGTGACGGAACCTGAAGGCCGCCACTCGAGTCGGCCATTTTGAATGGAATAAAGCCCATTAGAAAACCTCTTATACCACGGATTCTGCCTCTTGTTATTTTGAGCTATTTTACTTTATTTTAAGACTCCGTACGAAATTCAGTCAGGTAATATTTATTTTATTTACCACATAATGGCGCCCGAACAGGGACACTTTCTCATCTCACGCGCCGGCGGTGCGTTGCAGGCCCGGTCTCCTGCCACAGCTGGACGGACCATAAACGCGTACCAGCAGGATTTCCTGTAAGCTCCCTCCGGTCAAGCGGGGGCGACTGAGGCTGCGATCAACCCAGACGAGGCGGTGAGAAGTGCGAAGTATCCCGACCAGAGCCTAGCTGAGAGAGCAAGATCCGAGGTATACAGAGGCCCACCAGGTTTTCCGAAATTCCGACGTCCAGAGGGTCCGATGTCCGCAGTTATCGAGTCCTGTCCATTCTCTGAGGCCTTCCGTTTCAAGGAGCTACTCGGTGAGTACCATCGCCGGGGAGGCATGTTGACGTGCACATAGGTTGTGCCGGTCAAGACGGATTTGGGTACACAAATCCGGTCTGCACTGTTTAGCAGTGTATATGTACTGTTTAGCAGTATATCAAGTATTCCGAAGTATTCAGTTATTGTCAAGAATTCAGCGTGGTGATTAGTTAAGCAGACTGTCATCATTGTCGACCATTATTAAATGTTTAATGTTTAATGTTTAAAGTATTCAGAAAATGTCTTGCATATTGTGGTATGAATGACTGTTCATTGTTCACTGTTCATTATTGTGTTTCTCGTATTAAGTAAGTTCAAGAGTACGTATCAGATCAGTTGTTAATATGCCGCTCTTCTCGAAGTTAAGACAGATTACCACCAGAAAAGGGGTGCTTGAAGAAGCAGTTCCTATTCCTCCTAGAGACACTCCAGGACATTTCATGTACCATAAACATGGCATAGATGCCATATTGTTTCTTGATCTATGGGTAGATTATACCAAGGGATTACCGGAAAGTCAAAGGTGGCCCATAGCGGGAACCTGGGATGCAGAGTGCATCATGAAAGTGGAGGAAGAGTTATGGAAAAGAAAGGTCAGACAGTCACAGAAAGACGCTATCGAGTTATGGCGTAAAGAATCTCATAGACGAACAGAAAAAGCACGTAGACAAGAAGAGAGGAGTAAAGAAAGTTCAAATAAAGTTCAAGAAAATCTATTAATTGAGGAAGGTATCCGAGTGAAATCAGAACAAGTAAATAGACAAAGTAATGCTCTTATGAATGGTATGTATCCCCTTCTAGCCGAAGGATTACCTAAGGCTGCTCCAGAGATACCAAAAGACTTGCCACCCCCATTATTTCCAATTAAGGTACATCCAAAAGGGCGTCCCAGAACCGCAGAAGACGTTTTCCTTTCCTCATATCTAGATGATGCAGCCCCCGAGTATGCTAACGCCACACCACATAGACCGTCTGGCGGAGGGGTTCAACGTCAGGATCAGGTATCTGTCCCCGTGCAACAGCAAGTCCCGACGCAAGTTTCGGCAAGCACATCTGTTTCCGCATCTGTTTCCGCAGTCGACTCTACAGGGGTATCGACACCCATAGTTGCTGTGTCACGTTCAACGAACCCTTTCACACCCGACGCCCCAGATGGGGCCACGGGAGGTGCTAGCAGTACTTTTACACCACCTAGAATAAATAAACTTGTCTTTCAAGAGTCAGCACATTCACGTACACCTAAGTTCGTAAGTGAACGTGCGCTTAAGGAACTCCTTGTAAATTGTAGATATGACCCGGTGGTTGGTAAAGAGGATGAAATGGTCCTGGCATCATTACGTATTAGGCGAGCCGCAGAGTATTTAGCAAGGTTACCAGGGATGACTACGCATCTGGATAACATATATCATTTTGTTCAAACAGGACGAGATCCAGGATGTATTAACAGAGCTATGGAATTCCAGAAAGTAGAAATACAGGGGGAACTGTTACGTTTCCTCATAAACTGTGTGATCAGAAATCAAGATCGTCCGGGGGTAGACATGAACGTAATGCTTACTCTTACAAGATGGAGTCAGAATATATCAGAAGGGAGACACGATAAGCAAAATTGTATAATAGCCATGTGCCGAAAAATCCGTAAAGAAATAGAACGTATTCATGCAGAAAGATTGGGAACAGACGAGTTTGAGCAAGATGAAGTGTCCGAATCAGGGGACTCTGCAAGACAGTCAGAGACCATAGCCTATGTAGGCAGAGGAAGATCCTGTGAAAATACTAGATGTTTTTCTGATCCCATACATTCTGTATGTCCAAATAATAGCAGAACGTATCCAACGCCTGTAATAAATCTGAAGTCTCCTGAACATTCGTTTCAAGCCGCAGATAAAATACTACGAGAACGAAGGGGTTACCACCTCCTCGATTCCATGGATGAGCAAGAATTAGCCAGATCAGCCGTTCACTGGATCGTTAGTCCTGAAAAATATGGTGATGAGACCGTAGCACACACGTTTCTCAATCTCAGTACAGATGAACAACGTTTAGCTGGAATCTATATGATTCAGCAACTCCTCATATTATATAAGAGCCAACATGCTGACCCTGGTCCTTTACCTGATATATTAACGGAACTACTTACGTACAGATGGAGAGGTTCTAGTAACAAGCTAATTAAAGAGATATTAGTGTCACGTAAGCAGTACGTCCTTTTTGTAAATCCAGATTCTCTCTCCCTGCCCCCCAGAGAAAGAGCACCGTACTACATGGATAGACAAAATCCTTTACGAGAAGTGCACCCAATAAAAGGCGAAGACAATGAGTTTCACCGTGTATTTGTTTACACACCCATATCAAAAATGGAATTATTAGAAATGAAGAAAGTAGTACCTAGCCATGATAAAGACCCAGCGGGTTTCCACCGAGAAATTAAAGACATGTTACTGATGGGAGAGTACACCTTTCCTGATATTATGACGATATTAAAGGTGCTTTTGCCTGCTGGCATTTATGAAAAACTGAAAGAAAAAGAGTGGGAAGTGGGAGACCAAAAGATAGACTGGACAGCATTAGCAGAGGAAGAAAGGGGCCGAACTGCAGGTTCGGGGCTCGGGGATAAAGTTAAACTATTACCAGGTTTACTAGTACAGGTACTGCCACGTTTATTAACTACAAAAAAGGAAGATTGGGGTGCAATCACAGCCTGCAAACAAAAGCAAGATGAAGACACAAGCGATTATTATGCTCGATTTGAAAAATGTTTTGGTATAAATAGTGGTATAAAAGCAAGTAGTGACTCATATCCACATTTATTTGTGACAAAATTAGTGGAAAATGCATTACCTCCAGTAAAGAATAGAATATTGAAATTCGAGAGTACCTGGCAAAGTAACACTCCGTCGCAAATGCTACAAATGTTACAGTATCATCACAATAGAATTAGGGATGAACAAGAACACGAGCATAGACGCATGAAGGATACAAAAATGAAAATGCTAGTTTCTCAGACAGTACCAGCAGATGGTCACAAAAAGAGTGTGACACATTCTGGTGATTCTGCAGTTCCTGTAAAAGGAACCTGCAATTACTGTAAACAACTGGGCCATCATGTACACGATTGTCCAGTCCTGAAACGTAATATAGCTACAGGCATTACAAAGGAGAGACCACGATTAGTTAGACAAGATCAGAATGAACAAGGAGCTATGCTGCATGGACAGTCCGTGCCAGTTCAGCAACAGTCCATGCCAGCCTCACAGCAACCCATACAGTTTGTGCCAGCTGCACCACCGTTGCCTGCTACTGCCACACAAACCGCAACACGACAACTGTATCAGACTGCACAGTATGAATACCCTGAATACCAGCGTTACGCATGAACCAGCCTAGAGAGGGAAGTTGACTTACCACTTATCGAGATTCCTGTAGATCAAGAAGGACCTTATGTACATAGTGAATTATTAGGTCAAGATAGAAAATTCTTACTCGATACAGGGGCAAGTCGAACAACTATAAAACGTAGTGAAGTTCCAGGGGCACCCCTCTCAGGCTCTCAAAATGTTTCCCTTGGTTTTTCAGGAAAACCTATTGTTAATGAAGTATCAAAGCCTCTACCACTTACGATAGGACCTTTGACACGAACTACAGATTTATTGCTTACTAAATCATGCCCAGAAAATCTGTTAGGAATTAAAACTCTGAAAGCACTAGGAGCCATAATATGTTGTTCTCCGGAAGGAGTAAGGTTGTTTTTACGTGATTTTAAAGGTCACTATGTGTCTAGAGACATGGATCCCCGACTACAGACTTTACCAGTACATCTATGGGCACAAGGCCCTACGGATGTTGGCTGCATGAACATTACACCCTATCGAGTCACACTGAAAGCAGGAGTGGTACTACCACGAATGCGACAATACAAGTTACCGCATGATGCTGTAGTGGCTTTGCTGAAAATCATTGATGAGCTAATTGCCCAGGGAGTAGTTGTAGAAACAGACTCCAATGTATGTAATTCACCGATAATTCCGATTCTTAAACGAACTGATCCTACTGCTCCACCAGTGTGCCGATTGGTTATTGATTTGCGTGAACTAAACAAGTGTATTGTACCACAATTCCCTGTGGTCCCTGATATATCATCGTTATTGACAGCAATTGATTCCGAAGCAACATTCTTTACTGTAATTGATCTCAAGAATGCCTTTTTCAGCGTCCCAATAGATCCGGAAAGCCAATACTTGTTCGGATTCAGTTTAAATGGGCGCAGCTTTAAATTCTCACGCGCTCCCCAAGGATTTACAGAAAGCCCCAGCATCTACAGCCAAGCACTGAAACGAGAACTTGACAGTATCCACATGCCAGTCAATACAGCACTGCTTCAATATGTCGATGATCTGCTGATCACCGCGAGAAGCGAGCCAGAATGTGAAAAAGCTTCTCTGACAGTTTTACATTTCCTAGCCGACAAGGGGCACAAGGTGTCCCCTTCTAAGCTGCAATTCTGTGTTCAGCGAGTTATTTATCTTGGTCACTCGCTGTCCAAGGAGGGAAGGCAGCTTACACCAGATCGCATCCAGTTAATTGCTAACATGTCAATACCCCAGACACAAAAGGAGGTGCGGGCTTTTATAGGCCTCACTTCATATTGTAGACAGTGGATCCCTCAGTACGCATTTCTAGCAAAACCACTCATTCAGTTAACCACACAGGAGGCAGCCACATCGACTGTTCTCCCTTGGACTCAGGAACATACACAAGCTTTTGAAAGCCTAAAGGAAGCTTTATGTCAAGCACCTGTTTTAGCAACACCATGTTATAGCAAACATTTTACACTCTTTGTTACAGAACGCGAAGGTACTGCCTTATCAGTACTCACTCAGGATCAAGCAGGATCACGCAAGCCATGTGCTTATTTTTCCAGTACATTAGATCCCGTAGCTCAGGCTTTGCCTGCATGCCTGAAATCAGTGGCAGCGACAGCTTTAGCAATTAGACAAAGCGATGCCATAGTATTAGGACACCCATTGACAGTACAAGTACCACATGCAGTAGAGGTTCTTGTGAACCGAACACAAACACAACACTTGACCATAGCAAGACTTACTGGTTATGAACTGACATTGTTTCAACCACACATAGAGATCCGACGGTGTAATACATTGAATCCTGCTACACTATTACCTGTAATTGGAACAGACCCACTAGCTCATGATTGTGTTGAAATCATTGAAATAAAGACGAAACCTAGACAAGACTTGACAGACGTTCCATTGCTAGATCCAGACCTGACGTTATATGTAGATGGTTCGTGTATGAGGACAAGTACAGGAAATTTAGTTGCCGCATATGCAGTCACAACAGACACTGAAGTTATTGAGACAAATTGTATAGATACTTTGTCAGCCCAAGCAGCAGAACTTGTTGCTCTAACACAAGCCTGTATTCAAGCCGCGGACAAGAAAGTCAACATATATACTGATTCACGTTATGCATTTGGAGTCGTACATGACTTCGGAGTGCTTTGGCGGGAGAGGGGTTATTTAACTTCTCATGGAACACATATTCAACACGGGTCCCTCATTCATGCTCTGTTAGACGCGATTCATTTACCGACTGCAATATCAATTATGAAATGTAAAGCACACACGAAGGTTACTGATATCATTTCTCAAGGCAATGATTTAGCTGACAGAACAGCCAAACAGACTGCTCAGAATCGCACATCCGACATGACAAAGCCAATAGTTCAGACACCAACACAGTGTATGACAATTAAGGATCCCACACTTGATGTAATTGACATACAGACACATGCCACAGCAGAAGAAATAAAGAAGTGGACTGAACTAGGAGGGATCCAGACAGATCAAGGATGGATGACGAAAGAGAAATCTGTATGGTTTCTCCCTGATTCCATGGTTCAAGCCATTATAGCTACAGTTCACAGTCCAGCACATTTAGGAGAGAAGGCTATGCTAGACAGCATTCAGCACATTTGGTTCAATAAACATTTACGAGCAGCAGCTAAACAAAAAGTTCGTACCTGTATGATATGTTGTCAGTTTAATCCAGGAAAGAGTGTTCCCGTAGAGCAGGGTGGATTTCAGCCTCCTGACCATCCTTTTGAAGTCCTCCAGATGGATTATATTCAGATGGAACGTTGTCGAGGATTCAAATATGTCCTCGTAGTTGTCTGCGCTCTCTCCCGTTGGACAGAGGCGTATCCCGTATCAGATTACACTGCCCCGACTACTGCCAAGCAGCTAGTTCGAGAATTCTTCCCACGGTACGGTTTACCACGTGTTGTATATTCAGATAACGGCCAGCCTTTCTCATCCGAATTAATGAAACATGTCTCACTTTTGTTGGGATATCAGTGGAAATTCCACTGTGTCCGACACCCCGAGGCAGCAGGTCTCGTGGAACGACATAATCAACTTTTAAAAATCAGATTGTCCAAAATATGTCAGGAAAAAGGTGTGGACTGGATAGTAGCCTTACCAGTTGCGCTATTCTACATGAGAATGGTAGCACACTCTCGAACAGGGCTATCCCCGTATGAGGTGATCTTTGGTAGACCACCGAATATGTGGGGGACGCCTATACCCCGTAAAATAACTGATGTTGACTGTAATATGCTGACAGATTACCTGGCTTCCTTGATGTCTGCACTACAATCTTCTCGTTCACAGGTGGTCGCAGCTTTTCCTGACAACACTGAGGTGAAACCCCATGACGTGGTCCCCGGGGACTTTGTCCTGGTTCGGAATTTTGATAGGAAAAGCCAATTGGATCCTAGGTGGAAGTTGCCTAAGCAGGTCCTGCTGACGACCAGAACAGCTGTGAAGATCGAAGGACGGAAAGGATGGGTGCATTCCACCCATATAAAAAAATTTCATGGACTACCTTCAGATATAGACACTGTGCCCTGCACTCCCTCACAGACTGATTCAAAACTTCCTTTTGTTGAACAAAATGACTCTCAGTGCTATAAACAGAAACTCAGGTCCAGATCTAAACTGTCGGACGATTTGATTGTTTAAGTCCTCTCCAAGGTGAAGCGGTTGAATCTGTCCCGACATGTATCCCTTAGGTCTGAATGATGCAGAGTCCAGAATCATAATGAAACGACATGCTTATTGTAAATTACTGCGTAACCACTGTATTGTGACATTATTAATTTTGTTTTTATTGAGTATTTTAGTAATTATTACGAGTATGATTTTGCACATATATCATCCTGTTTCTAAACGTGTTTTCAATATAACTGATGAACATTCTTTTAGTGACCTACCGCCACATGAGTTGTCCTATAGACTTGCGCTGCGCAATAACACATTCATTAGTATGTTACATCATTCCCATCAGACTAGTAATGCGACAAATTGTTGGGTGTGTGGCCGACTCCCTCCCTATCAGAATAACAAAGGAGTTCTGCCTTTCTTTCCACATCCGTTTACACGCAATGGCTCCTGTGGAGCATGGTTTAGTTTATTAAATTCCATAGACCCAGACACAGCAGTTTATCAACAACATTGGATATGGGGAAATCTAAATCTAGTTTTATTCAAAGTCTGTCACCCTAATAAGGAGGGTCACCCCAGTAGAACAGGAACTGATTTAGAAAATGAAGTGTATAAATTAGGTAATTTTACGCCTAATCTTATGATTTTGAATGTCAAATCCGAAGTTGAACTAATTCTGCCCACTATGTCAGTATTTCCAGTAAAGGGTGAATTATGTGTGAGAAAAGTTGGTTCCATACATATGGGCCATAGCCAATGCGTTACTACAGTAGAATATAGTGATCAAGGCAAATCTTCATTTAGAGCTTCTCGCCATTCTTACTTCATATGTGGTCAGACGGCATATATGCGTCTGCCTCTAGATTGGGATGGTACCTGTTACATAGCATTCCTTCTGCCACCTGTTTTCCTAGCTCCTCCTGATTATTATCGAAATGTTCATTTAGTACACAATAGAGAGCGAAGAGATCTCCCAGTTGTCGATTATACTGAGACGGCATGGGACAAGTATGTAGATTTCAATAAAGGTATCTTTCCCTATATAGGTACAATATCAAATAGTAAGCTGATACGCAGACTCACCAAGACTCTTGAAGCTGTAGTAAACGAGACTATAGCCGCCCTAGGCAATCTGACAGAGGAACAATCAGTGATGAGAATTGTTGTTCTCCAGAATCGTCTTGTCCTTGACGTCATCCTGGCCGATAGGGGCGGAGCTTGCAGGGTCATCGGATCCAGCTGCTGCATTTTCATACCAGAAAATTCGCCATCTGTATATAAAGCTATAACACGCCTTCATAAGATTGTAAGCCAGATACACGAGAATCCAGGCACTTGGACGTGGTCCGGGTGGTTTTGGAGTGTGATATCAGCCTGGGGATGGAGAGTTCTATCCTTCCTAGGTATTGGCCTTCTTATGCTTTTCAGTTGTTGCATATGTTTGCAATGTGGACCAGCGATTTGTGGTCTGTGTGCCACATCGTGTATTCCACATCAAGGTTTTCGCTCAAGATCCCGGAAGAAGAAGGAAGAAGAAATGATGCTCCATGAGCAAATCGATGGAATGATGAAGATTGATGTCTCGTGAAGGGCAAGAAGGGGACAAGGAGGGAATGTGGAAATGTGGATTTTCCTGGTCAGTTATGTCCCCTATCTTGGACCCCAACGGTTCTATATGCATGTTACAAGTACATGTATGTTCCCTCCAGTTCCAGTTTCTAAGACGCAAACATATGTGTGTCTACCGTCAACATGTTCTCTGTCAGATCCGCCATCAATGGGCTGGATATTCGATTCCTAAGTATAAAAGGCCACCGACTTTATATGGCCAAGTTACTCCATTTTTACAGTTCAGGCGAGTAGGCCCGATTCTGTCCTCAAAGCCTTTCCCTGCTCTCTGTCTCTGACAGCTTCAGCTTGAGCTCGCATCTGTATCCATGAACTTTGTCCTACTCCCTGTGCAGCTAACGGTGCCTGCCTCGGCTAGTTTTCGCCTGTCTGCCAAGAAGTTGTATTTCACCTTCGAATTATCTATTTTGCTCTTCAGCCGATGCATTCTTGCCTAGTAGTTTAAGTAAACATTCCTCCAGTTACCAAGCAAAAGGCCAGGCTTCTCTGTCTTCATGCAAGTGATTCATAGCCCTGTTGCTATGGAAAGTTTTCTGCCCCTCGCATCTCATATAGACACTTAGACGCTTGTACACGCACATAGTCAGTATAGAATAGATTCTGTCCGAGAGTCTCTTCCTTGTGGATAACATAGTTCTTTAAACATAGGATGTTAGATATGATTTGGGATTAGGATGACTTGACCCCAGACTTCTCGTCTCCACATGTAGAGCTAAATGTCAAGTCCCCTTCACCCCCTAGTTACACGTCAATTACACGTCATGCTGCTGCGCGCGCATCTATGCCAAGTATTATCTTATAGATCCACCTATGTCTGATAATGCAAGCCAATTATGTTTCTTTTATTCCTTATTACGCCTAGTTTCGATTATGTCACTGTTACGTCATTTTTCTTATCAAATGTTACGCCTTCTACATTCGTTTCATTGTAATGCACTTATTATAAAAATGTATGTCTGTTAATAAGTTATTGTACTTCACTTCCTGAACCCTCGTGGTGACGGAACCTGAAGGCCGCCACTCGAGTCGGCCATTTTGAATGGAATAAAGCCCATTAGAAAACCTCTTATACCACGGATTCTGCCTCTTGTTATTTTGAGCTATTTTACTTTATTTTAAGACTCCGTACGAAATTCAGTCAGGTAATATTTATTTTATTTACCACAGAAGTGTCCTTTAACTTTAAATATTCAACCGCGACATTCTCCATAGGCTAACATTGCGATCCCGATAGCAGCTTCTCGCACTGCACACGCCTCCCGTGGGTCCCCTTCCTCATAACTGTGGGTGGATTCTGAAGGGGAAAGCGATCCTGAATGCCCTAGGCATTGCCTGTAGAATTGTCGTGGTTCTTATACCACTATTTTAGTATATGGTTTGGTCCCCCCCTGGGGCCCATTGATTTCTGTGCTATTTATTGTGTTTATAAATGCTTGTTTAACTTGTAACTTTGCCACTAGTCACATAAAGTGCCTGTGGGATTCTACTTAGAATAAATACACATATTTTATATATATACCTGTGTGGACTACTCTTTCATTTGGTTATTCAAGAGGTTATTATGGTAAAACAATAAGCTTAACACTCCTTCAAGACTTAGGCTGAAGGCTGCTCTCCACAACTACCACTAGGATAGCTTTCTTTAAAGGTTGTCTTTTAAACCTAACATCATAGGAGTCGAATTGGACTGGTGCAAGGTGGCCACTATAAGTAGTGACCAGCATGTGCCAGGCCAACTTCTCACACTCTTACTCTGGACTAATAGCTAAGGTCTTAGACTCGTACTCTGGCCTACTGGTTAAGGTCTTAACTCTTACTCTGGCCTTCTGATTAAGGTCTTAACTCTTACACTGGCCTAATAGCTAAGGTCTTAGACTCGTACTCTGGCCTAGTAGCTAAGGTCTTAGATTCGTACTCTGGCCTAATGGTTAAGGTCTTAACTCTTACTCTGGACTAATAGCTAAGGTCTTAACTCTTACTCTGGCCTACTGGTTAAGGTCTTAACTCTTACTCTGGCCTAATAGCTAAGGTCTTAACTCTTACTCTGGCCTAATAGCTAAGGTCTTAGACTCGTACTCTGGCCTAATGGTTAAGGTCTTAACTCTTACTCTGGCCTACTGGTTAAGGTCTTAACTCTTACTCTGGCCTAATAGCTATGGTCTTAGACTCGTACTCTGGCCTACTGGTTAAGGTCTTAACTCTTACTCTGGCCTAATAGCAAAGGTCTTAACTCTTACTCCTGCCTAATAGCTAAGGTCTTAGACTCGTACTCTGGCCTAATGGTTAAGGTCTTAACTCTTACTCTGGCCTACTGGTTAAGGTCTTAGACTCGTACTCTGGCCTAATAGCTAAGGTCTTAGACTCGTACTCTGGCCTAATGGTTAAGGTCTTAACTCTTACTCTGGCCTACTGGTTAAGGTCTGAACTCTTACTCTGGCCTAATAGCTAAGGTCTTAACTCTTACTCTTGCCTAATAGCTAAGGTCTTAGACTCGTACTCTGGCCTACTGGTTAAGGTCTTAACTCTTACTCTGGCCTACTGGTCAAGGTCTCAACTCTTACTCTGGCCTAATAGCTAAGGTCTTAACTCTTACTCTGGCCTAATAGCTAAGGTCTTAGACTCGTACTCTGGCCTAATGGTTAAGGTCTTAACTCTTACTCTGGCCTACTGGTTAAGGTCTTAACTCTTACTCTGGCCTAATAGCTAAGGTCTTAGACTCGTACTCTGGCCTAATGGTTAAGGTCTTAACTCTTACTCTGGCCTAATAGCTAATGTCTTAACTCTTACTCTGGCCTAATAGCTAAGGTCTCAGACTCGTACTCTGGCCTAATGGTTAAGGTCTTAACTCTTACTCTGGCCTACTGGTTAAGGTCTTAACTCTTACTCTGGCCTAATAGCTAAGGTCTTAGACTCGTACTCTGGCCTAATGGTTAAGGTCTTAACTCTTACTCTGGCCTATTGGTTACGGTCTTAACTCTTAATCTGGCCTAATAGCTAAGGTCTTAACTCTTACTCTGGCCTAATAGCAAAGGTCTTAGACTCGTAATCTGGTCTAATAGCTAAGGTCTTAACTCTTAATCTGGCCCAGTAGCTAAGGTCTTAGACTCGTACTATGGCCTACAGGTTAAGGTCTTAACTCTTACTCTGGCCTACTGGTTAAGGTCTTAACTCTTACTCTGGCCTAATAGCTAAGGTCTTAGACTCGTACTCTGGCCTAGTAGCTAAGGTCTTAGACTCGTACTCTGGCCTAATAGCTATGGTCTTAGACTCGTACTCTGGCCTAATGGTTAAGGTCTTATCTCTTACTCTGGCCTACTGGTTAAGGTCTTAACTGTTACTCTGGCCTAATAGCAAAGGTCTTAACTCTTACTCTGGCCTAATAGCTAAGGTCTTAGACTCGTACTCTGGCCTACTGGTTAAGGTCTTAACTCTTACTCTGGCCTAATAGCTAAGGTCTCAACTCTTACTCTGTCCTAATAGCTAAGGTCTTAACACTTACTCTGGCCAAATAGCTAAGGTCTTAGACTCGTACTCTGGCCTAATGGTTAAGGTCTTAACTCTTACTCTGGCCTACTGGTTAAGGTCTTAACTCTTACTCTGGCCTAAAAGCTAAGGTCTTAGACTCGTACTCTGGCCTAATGGTTAAGGTCTTAACTCTTACTCTGGCCTAATAGCTAAGGTCTAGACTCATACTCTGGCCTAATGGTTAAGGTCTTAACTCTTACTCTGGCCTACTGGTTAAGGTCTTAACTCTTACTCTGGCCTAATAGCTGAGGTCTTAACTCTTACTCTGGCCTACTGGTTAAGGTCTTAACTTTTTCTCTGGCCTAATAGCTAAAGTCTTAGACTCATACTCTGGACTAATGGTTAAGGTCTTAACTCTTTCTCTGGCCTAATAGCTAAGGTCCTAACTCTTACTCTGGCCTAATAGCTAAGGTCTTAACTCTTACTCTGGCCTACTGGTTAAGGTCTTAACTCTTACTCTGGCCTAATAGCTAAGGTCTTAGACTCATACTCTGGCCTAATAGCTAAGGTCTTAGACTTGTACTCTGACCTACAGGTTAAGGTCTTAACTCTTACTCTGGCCTAATAGCTAAGGTCTTAACTCTTACTCTGGCCTAATAGCTAAGGTCTTAGACTCATACTCTGACCTAATGGTTAAGGTATTAACTCTTACTCTGGCCTACTGGTTAAGGTCATTACCCATACTCTGGCATAATAGCTAAGGTCTTAGACTCGTACTCTGGCCTAATGGTTAAGGTCTTAACTCTTACTCTGGCCTAATAGCTAAGGTCTTAACTCTTACTCTGGCCTAATAGCTAAGGTCTTAACTCTTACTCTGGCCTAATAGCTAAGGTCTTAGACTCGTGCTCTGGCCTAATGGTTAAGGTCTTAACTTTTACTCTGGCCTAATAGCTAAGGTCTTAACTCTTACTCTGGCCTAATAGCTAAGGTCTTAGACTCGTACTCTGACCTAATGGTTAAGGTCTTAACTCTTACTCTGGCCTAATAGCTAAGGTCTTAACTCTTACTCTGGCCTAATAGCTAAGGTCTTAACTCTTACTCTGGCCTAATAGCTAAGGTCTTAGACTCGTGCTCTGGCCTAATGGTTAAGGTCTTAACTTTTACTCTGGCCTAATAGCTAAGGTCTTAACTCTTACTCTGGCCTAATAGCTAAGGTCTTAGCCTCGTACTCTGGCCTACTGGTTAAGGTCTTAACTCGTACTCTGGCCTAATGGTTAAGGTCTTAACGCTTACTCTGGCCTAATAGCTAAGGTCTTAGACACGTACTCTGGCCTTATAGCTAAGGTCTTAGACTCGTACTCTGGCCTGATGGTTAAGGTCTTAACTCTTACTCTGGCCTAATAGCTAAGGTCTTAGACTCGTACTGTGGCCTAATGGTTAAGGTCTTAACTTTTACTCTGGCCTAATAGCTAAGGTCTCAACTCTTACTCTGGCCTAATAGCTAAGTTCTTAGCCTCGTACTCTGGCCTACTGGTTAAGGTCTTAACTCTTACTCTGGCCTACTAGTTAAGGTCTTAACTCTTACTCTGGCCTAATAGCTAAGGTCTTAGACTCGTACTCTGGCCTAATAGCTAAGGTCTTAGACTCGTACTCTGGCCTAAGGGTTAAGGTCTTAACTCTTATTCTGGCCTAATAGCTAAGGTCTTAACTCTTACTCTGGCCTACTGGTTAAGGTCTTAACTCTTACTCTGGCCTACTGGTTAAGGTCTTAACTCTTACTATGGCCTAATAGCTAAGGTCTTAGACTCGTACTCTGGCCTAATAGCTAAGGTCTTAACTCTTACTCTGGCCTAATAGCTAACGTCTCAGACTCGAACTCTGGCCTACTGGTTAAGGTCTTAACTCTTACTCTGGCCTACTGGTTAAGGTCTTAACTCTTACCTTGGCCTAATAGCTAAGGTCTTAGACTCGTACTCTGGCCTAATGGTTAAGGTCTTAACTCTTACTCTGGCCTAATAGCTAAGGTCTTACCTCTTAATCTGGCCTACTGGTTAAGGTTTTAACTCTTACTCTGGCCTACTGGTTAAGGTCTTAACTCTTACTATGGCCTAATAGCTAAGGTCTTAGACTCGTACTCTGGCCTAATAGCTAAGGTCTTAACTCTTACTCTGGACTAATAGCTAAGGTCTTAGACTCGTGCTCTGGGATACTGGTTAAGGTCTTAACTCTTACTCTGGCCTACTGGTTATGGTCTTAACTCTTACTCTGGCCTAATAGCTAAGGTCTTAGTCTCGTACTCTGGCCTAATGGTTAAGTTCTTAACTCTTACTCTGGCCTACTGGTTAAGGTCTTAACTCTTACGCTGGCCTAATTGCTAAGGTCTTAACTCTTACTCTGGCCTAATAGCTATGGTCCTAGACTCGTACTCCGGCCTAATGGTTAAGGTCTTAACTCTTACTCTGGCCTACTGGTTAAGGTCTTAACTCTTACTCTGGCCTAATAGATAAGGTCTTAGACTCGTACTCTGGCGTAATGGTTAAGGTCTTAACTCTTACTCTGGCCTAATAGCTAAGATCCTAGACTCGTACTCTGGCCTGCTGGTTAAGGTCTTATCTCTTACTCTGGCCTACTGGTGAAGGTCTTAACTCTTACTCTGGCCTAATAGCTAAGGTCTTAGACTCGTACTCTGGCCTAATGGTTAAGGTCTTAACTCTTATTCTGGCCTAATAGCTAAGGTCTTAACTCTTACTCTGGCCTACTGGTTAAGGTCTTAACTCTTACTCTGGCCTACTGGTTAAGGTCTTAACTCTTACTATGGCCTAATAGCTAAGGTCTTAGACTCGTACTCTGGCCTAATAGCTAAGGTCTTAACTCTTACTCTGGCCTACTGGTTAAGGTCTTAACTCTTACTCTGGCCTACTGGTTAAGGTCTTAACTCTTACTCTGGCCTAATAGCTAAGGTCTTAGACTCATACTCTGGCCTACTGGTTAAGGTCTTAACGCTTACTCTGGCCTAATAGCTAAGGTCTTAACTCTTACTCTGGCCTAATAGCTAAGGTCTTAACTCTTAATCTGGCCTACTGGTTAAGGTCTTAACTCTTACTCTGGCCTACTGGTTAAGTTCTTAACTCTTACTATGGCCTAATAGCTAAGGTCTTAGACTCGTACTCTGGCCTAATAGCTAAGGTCTTAACTCTTACTCTGGACTAATAGCTAAGGTCTTAGACTTGTGCTCTGGCCTACTGGTTAAGGTCTTAACTCTTACTCTGGCCTACTGGTTATGGTCTTAACTCTTACTCTGGCCTAATAGCTAAGGTCTTAACTCTTACTCTGGCCTAATAGCTAAGGTCTTAAACTCGTACTCTGGCCTAATGGTTAAGGTCTTAACTCTTACTCTGGCCTACTGGTGAAGGTCTTAACTCTTACTCTGGCCTAATAGCTAAGGTCTTAGTCTCGTACTCTGGCCTAATGGTTAAGTTCTTAACTCTTACTCTGGCCTACTGGTTAAGGTCTTAACTCTTACGCTGGCCTAATTGCTAAGGTCTTAACTCTTACTCTGGCCTAATAGCTATGGTCCTAGACTCGTACTTTGGCCTAATGGTTAAGGTCCTAACTCTTACTCTGGCCTACTGGTTAAGGTCTTAACGCTTACTCTGGCCTAATAGCTAAGGTCTTAGACTCGTACTCTGGCCTAATGGTTAAGGTCTTAACTCTTACTCTGGCCTAATAGATAAGATCTTAGACTCATACTCTGGCCTACTGGTTAAGGTCTTATCTCTTACTCTGGCCTACTGGTTAAGGTCTTAACTCTTACTCTGGCCTAATAGCTAAGGTCTTAGACTCGTACTCTGGCCTAATGGTTAAGGTCTTAACTCTTACTCTGGCCTACTGGTTAAGGTCTTAACTCTTACTCTGGCCAAATAGCTAAGGTCTTAAACTCGTACTCTGGCCTAATGGTTAAGGTCTTAACTCTTACTCTGGCCAACTGGTTAAGGTCTTAACTCTTAGTCAGGCCAAATAGCTAAGGTCTTAACTCTTACTCTGGCCTAATAGCAAAGGTCTTAGACTCGTAATATGGCCTAATAGCTAAGGTTTTAACTCTTACTCTGGCCTAATAGCTAAGGTCTTAGACTCGTACTCTGGCCTACTGGTTAAGGTCTTAACGCTTACTCTGGCCTAATAGCTAAGGTCTTAACTCTTACTCCTGCCTAATAGCTAAGGTCTTAGACTCATACTCTGGCCTAATGGTTAAGGTCTTAACTCTTACTCTGGCCTACTGGTTAAGGTCTTAGACTCGTAATATGGCCTAATAGCTAAGGTTTTAACTCTTACTCTGTCCTACTGGTTAAGGTCCTAACTCTTACTCTGGCCTACTGGTTAAGGTCTTAACTCTTACTCTGGCCTAATAGCTAAGGTCTTAACTCTTACTCTGGACTAATTGCTAAGGTCTTAGACTCGTGCTCTGGCCTAATGGTTAAGGTCTTAACTCTTACTCTGGCCTAATAGCTAAGGTCTTAGACTCGTATTCTGGCCTAATGGTTAAGGTCTTAACTCTTACTCTGGCCTAATAGCTAAGGTCTTAGACTCGTACTCTGGCCTAATAGCTAAGGTCTTAGACTCGTACTCTGGCCTAATGGTTAAGGTCTTAACTCTTACTCTGGCCTAATAGCTAAGGTCTTAACTCTTACTCTGGCCTACTGGTTAAGGTCTTAACTCTTACTCTGGCCTAATAGCTAAGGTCTTAGACTCGTACTCTGGCCTAATAGCTACGGTCTTAACTCTTACTCTGGCCTAATAGCTAAGGTCTTAGACTCGTACTCTGGCCTACTGGTTAAGGTCTTAACGCTTACTCTGGCCTAATAGCTAAGGTCTTAGACACGTACTCTGGCCTTATAGCTAAGGTCTTAGACTCGTACTCTGGCCTGATGGTTAAGGTCTTAACTCTTACTCTGGCCTAATAGCTAAGGTCTTAGACTCGTACTGTGGCCTAATGGTTAAGGTCTTAACTTTTACTCTGGCCTAATAGCTAAGGTCTCAACTCTTACTCTGGCCTAATAGCTAAGTTCTTAGCCTCGTACTCTGGCCTACTGGTTAAGGTCTTAACTCTTACTCTGGCCTACTAGTTAAGGTCTTAACTCTTACTCTGGCCTAATAGCTAAGGTCTTAGACTCGTACTCTGGCCTAATAGCTAAGGTCTTAGACTCGTACTCTGGCCTAAGGGTTAAGGTCTTAACTCTTATTCTGGCCTAATAGCTAAGGTCTTAACTCTTACTCTGGCCTACTGGTTAAGGTCTTAACTCTTACTCTGGCCTACTGGTTAAGGTCTTAACTCTTACTATGGCCTAATAGCTAAGGTCTTAGACTCGTACTCTGGCCTAATAGCTAAGGTCTTAACTCTTACTCTGGCCTAATAGCTAACGTCTCAGACTCGAACTCTGGCCTACTGGTTAAGGTCTTAACTCTTACTCTGGCCTACTGGTTAAGGTCTTAACTCTTACCTTGGCCTAATAGCTAAGGTCTTAGACTCGTACTCTGGCCTAATGGTTAAGGTCTTAACTCTTACTCTGGCCTAATAGCTAAGGTCTTACCTCTTAATCTGGCCTACTGGTTAAGGTTTTAACTCTTACTCTGGCCTACTGGTTAAGGTCTTAACTCTTACTATGGCCTAATAGCTAAGGTCTTAGACTCGTACTCTGGCCTAATAGCTAAGGTCTTAACTCTTACTCTGGCCTACTGGTTAAGGTCTAAACTCTTACTCTGGCCTACTGGTTAAGGTCTTAACTCTTACTCTGGCCTACTGGTTAAGTTCTTAACTCTTACTATGGCCTAATAGCTAAGGTCTTAGACTCGTACTCTGGCCTAATAGCTAAGGTCTTAACTCTTACTCTGGACTAATAGCTAAGGTCTTAGACTTGTGCTCTGGCCTACTGGTTATGGTCTTAACTCTTACTCTGGCATAATAGCTAAGGTCTTAACTCTTACTCTGGCCTAATAGCTAAGGTCTTAAACTCGTACTCTGGCCTAATGGTTAAGGTCTTAACTCTTACTCTGGCCTACTGGTGAAGGTCTTAACTCTTACTCTGGCCTAATAGCTAAGGTCTTAGTCTCGTACTCTGGCCTAATGGTTAAGTTCTTAACTCTTACTCTGGCCTACTGGTTAAGGTCTTAACTCTTACGCTGGCCTAATTGCTAAGGTCTTAACTCTTACTCTGGCCTAATAGCTATGGTCCTAGACTCGTACTTTGGCCTAATGGTTAAGGTCCTAACTCTTACTCTGGCCTACTGGTTAAGGTCTTAACGCTTACTCTGGCCTAATAGCTAAGGTCTTAGACTCGTACTCTGGCCTAATGGTTAAGGTCTTAACTCTTACTCTGGCCTAATAGATAAGATCTTAGACTCATACTCTGGCCTACTGGTTAAGGTCTTATCTCTTACTCTGGCCTACTGGTTAAGGTCTTAACTCTTACTCTGGCCTAATAGCTAAGGTCTTAGACTCGTACTCTGGCCTAATGGTTAAGGTCTTAACTCTTACTCTGGCCTACTGGTTAAGGTCTTAACTCTTACTCTGGCCAAATAGCTAAGGTCTTAAACTCGTACTCTGGCCTAATGGTTAAGGTCTTAACTCTTACTCTGGCCAACTGGTTAAGGTCTTAACTCTTAGTCAGGCCAAATAGCTAAGGTCTTAACTCTTACTCTGGCCTAATAGCAAAGGTCTTAGACTCGTAATATGGCCTAATAGCTAAGGTTTTAACTCTTACTCTGGCCTAATAGCTAAGGTCTTAGACTCGTACTCTGGCCTACTGGTTAAGGTCTTAACGCTTACTCTGGCCTAATAGCTAAGGTCTTAACTCTTACTCCTGCCTAATAGCTAAGGTCTTAGACTCATACTCTGGCCTAATGGTTAAGGTCTTAACTCTTACTCTGGCCTACTGGTTAAGGTCTTAGACTCGTAATATGGCCTAATAGCTAAGGTTTTAACTCTTACTCTGTCCTACTGGTTAAGGTCCTAACTCTTACTCTGGCCTACTGGTTAAGGTCTTAACTCTTACTCTGGCCTAATAGCTAAGGTCTTAACTCTTACTCTGGACTAATTGCTAAGGTCTTAGACTCGTGCTCTGGCCTAATGGTTAAGGTCTTAACTCTTACTCTGGCCTAATAGCTAAGGTCTTAGACTCGTATTCTGGCCTAATGGTTAAGGTCTTAACTCTTACTCTGGCCTAATAGCTAAGGTCTTAGACTCGTACTCTGGCCTAATAGCTAAGGTCTTAGACTCGTACTCTGGCCTAATGGTTAAGGTCTTAACTCTTACTCTGGCCTAATAGCTAAGGTCTTAACTCTTACTCTGGCCTACTGGTTAAGGTCTTAACTCTTACTCTGGCCTAATAGCTAAGGTCTTAGACTCGTACTCTGGCCTAATAGCTACGGTCTTAACTCTTACTCTGGCCTAATAGCTAAGGTCTTAGACTCGTACTCTGGCCTACTGGTTAAGGTCTTAACGCTTACTCTGGCCTAATAGCTAAGGTCTTAGACACGTACTCTGGCCTTATAGCTAAGGTCTTAGACTCGTACTCTGGCCTGATGGTTAAGGTCTTAACTCTTACTCTGGCCTAATAGCTAAGGTCTTAGACTCGTACTGTGGCCTAATGGTTAAGGTCTTAACTTTTACTCTGGCCTAATAGCTAAGGTCTCAACTCTTACTCTGGCCTAATAGCTAAGTTCTTAGCCTCGTACTCTGGCCTACTGGTTAAGGTCTTAACTCTTACTCTGGCCTACTAGTTAAGGTCTTAACTCTTACTCTGGCCTAATAGCTAAGGTCTTAGACTCGTACTCTGGCCTAATAGCTAAGGTCTTAGACTCGTACTCTGGCCTAAGGGTTAAGGTCTTAACTCTTATTCTGGCCTAATAGCTAAGGTCTTAACTCTTACTCTGGCCTACTGGTTAAGGTCTTAACTCTTACTCTGGCCTACTGGTTAAGGTCTTAACTCTTACTATGGCCTAATAGCTAAGGTCTTAGACTCGTACTCTGGCCTAATAGCTAAGGTCTTAACTCTTACTCTGGCCTAATAGCTAACGTCTCAGACTCGAACTCTGGCCTACTGGTTAAGGTCTTAACTCTTACTCTGGCCTACTGGTTAAGGTCTTAACTCTAACCTTGGCCTAATAGCTAAGGTCTTAGACTCGTACTCTGGCCTAATGGTTAAGGTCTTAACTCTTACTCTGGCCTAATAGCTAAGGTCTTACCTCTTAATCTGGCCTACTGGTTAAGGTTTTAACTCTTACTCTGGCCTACTGGTTAAGGTCTTAACTCTTACTATGGCCTAATAGCTAAGGTCTTAGACTCGTACTCTGGCCTAATAGCTAAGGTCTTAACTCTTACTCTGGACTAATAGCTAAGGTCTTAGTCTCGTACTCTGGCCTAATGGTTAAGTTCTTAACTCTTACTCTGGCCTACTGGTTAAGGTCTTAACTCTTACGCTGGCCTAATTGCTAAGGTCTTAACTCTTACTCTGGCCTAATAGCTATGGTCCTAGACTCGTACTCCGGCCTAATGGTTAAGGTCTTAACTCTTACTCTGGCCTACTGGTTAAGGTCTTAACTCTTACTCTGGCCTAATAGATAAGGTCTTAGACTCGTACTCTGGCGTAATGGTTAAGGTCTTAACTCTTACTCTGGCCTAATAGCTAAGATCTTAGACTCGTACTCTGGCCTACTGGTTAAGGTCTTATCTCTTACTCTGGCCTACTGGTGAAGGTCTTAACTCTTACTCTGGCCTAATAGCTAAGGTCTTAGACTCGTACTCTGGCCTAATGGTTAAGGTCTTAACTCTTATTCTGGCCTAATAGCTAAGGTCTTAACTCTTACTCTGGCCTACTGGTTAAGGTCTTAACTCTTACTCTGGCCTACTGGTTAAGGTCTTAACTCTTAATATGGCCTAATAGCTAAGGTCTTAGAGTCGTACTCTGGCCTAATAGCTAAGGTCTTAACTCTTACTCTGGCCTACTGGTTAAGGTCTTAACTCTTACTCTGGCCTACTGGTTAAGGTCTTAACTCTTACTCTGGCCTAATAGCTAAGGTCTTAGACTCATACTCTGGCCTACTGGTTAAGGTCTTAACGCTTACTCTGGCCTAATAGCTAAGGTCTTAACTCTTACTCTGGCCTAATAGCTAAGGTCTTAACTCTTAATCTGGCCTACTGGTTAAGGTCTTAACTCTTACTCTGGCCTACTGGTTAAGTTCTTAACTCTTACTATGGCCTAATAGCTAAGGTCTTAGACTCGTACTCTGGCCTAATAGCTAAGGTCTTAACTCTTACTCTGGACTAATAGCTAAGGTCTTAACTCTTACTCTGGCCTAATAGCTAAGGTCTTAAACTCGTACTCTGGCCTAATGGTTAAGGTCTTAACTCTTACTCTGGCCTACTGGTGAAGGTCTTAACTCTTACTCTGGCCTAATAGCTAAGGTCTTAGTCTCGTACTCTGGCCTAATGGTTAAGTTCTTAACTCTTACTCTGGCCTACTGGTTAAGGTCTTAACTCTTACTCTGGCCTAATAGCTAAGGTCTTAGACTCATACTCTGGCCTACTGGTTAAGGTCTTAACGCTTACTCTGGCCTAATAGCTAAGGTCTTAACTCTTACTCTGGCGTAATAGCTAAGGTCTTAACTCTTAATCTGGCCTACTGGTTAAGGTCTTAACTCTTACTCTGGCCTACTGGTTAAGTTCTTAACTCTTACTATGGCCTAATAGCTAAGGTCTTAGACTCGTACTCTGGCCTAATAGCTAAGGTCTTAACTCTTACTCTGGACTAATAGCTAAGGTCTTAGACTTGTGCTCTGGCCTACTGGTTATGGTCTTAACTCTTACTCTGGCATAATAGCTAAGGTCTTAACTCTTACTCTGGCCTAATAGCTAAGGTCTTAAACTCGTACTCTGGCCTAATGGTTAAGGTCTTAACTCTTACTCTGGCCTACTGGTGAAGGTCTTAACTCTTACTCTGGCCTAATAGCTAAGGTCTTAGTCTCGTACTCTGGCCTAATGGTTAAGTTCTTAACTCTTACTCTGGCCTACTGGTTAAGGTCTTAACTCTTACGCTGGCCTAATTGCTAAGGTCTTAACTCTTACTCTGGCCTAATAGCTATGGTCCTAGACTCGTACTTTGGCCTAATGGTTAAGGTCCTAACTCTTACTCTGGCCTACTGGTTAAGGTCTTAACGCTTACTCTGGCCTAATAGCTAAGGTCTTAGACTCGTACTCTGGCCTAATGGTTAAGGTCTTAACTCTTACTCTGGCCTAATAGATAAGATCTTAGACTCATACTCTGGCCTACTGGTTAAGGTCTTATCTCTTACTCTGGCCTACTGGTTAAGGTCTTAACTCTTACTCTGGCCTAATAGCTAAGGTCTTAGACTCGTACTCTGGCCTAATGGTTAAGGTCTTAACTCTTACTCTGGCCTACTGGTTAAGGTCTTAACTCTTACTCTGGCCAAATAGCTAAGGTCTTAAACTCGTACTCTGGCCTAATGGTTAAGGTCTTAACTCTTACTCTGGCCAACTGGTTAAGGTCTTAACTCTTAGTCAGGCCAAATAGCTAAGGTCTTAACTCTTACTCTGGCCTAATAGCAAAGGTCTTAGACTCGTAATATGGCCTAATAGCTAAGGTTTTAACTCTTACTCTGGCCTAATAGCTAAGGTCTTAGACTCGTACTCTGGCCTACTGGTTAAGGTCTTAACGCTTACTCTGGCCTAATAGCTAAGGTCTTAACTCTTACTCCTGCCTAATAGCTAAGGTCTTAGACTCATACTCTGGCCTAATGGTTAAGGTCTTAACTCTTACTCTGGCCTACTGGTTAAGGTCTTAGACTCGTAATATGGCCTAATAGCTAAGGTTTTAACTCTTACTCTGTCCTACTGGTTAAGGTCCTAACTCTTACTCTGGCCTACTGGTTAAGGTCTTAACTCTTACTCTGGCCTAATAGCTAAGGTCTTAACTCTTACTCTGGACTAATTGCTAAGGTCTTAGACTCGTGCTCTGGCCTAATGGTTAAGGTCTTAACTCTTACTCTGGCCTAATAGCTAAGGTCTTAGACTCGTATTCTGGCCTAATGGTTAAGGTCTTAACTCTTACTCTGGCCTAATAGCTAAGGTCTTAGACTCGTACTCTGGCCTAATAGCTAAGGTCTTAGACTCGTACTCTGGCCTAATGGTTAAGGTCTTAACTCTTACTCTGGCCTAATAGCTAAGGTCTTAACTCTTACTCTGGCCTACTGGTTAAGGTCTTAACTCTTACTCTGGCCTAATAGCTAAGGTCTTAGACTCGTACTCTGGCCTAATAGCTACGGTCTTAACTCTTACTCTGGCCTAATAGCTAAGGTCTTAGACTCGTACTCTGGCCTACTGGTTAAGGTCTTAACGCTTACTCTGGCCTAATAGCTAAGGTCTTAGACACGTACTCTGGCCTTATAGCTAAGGTCTTAGACTCGTACTCTGGCCTGATGGTTAAGGTCTTAACTCTTACTCTGGCCTAATAGCTAAGGTCTTAGACTCGTACTGTGGCCTAATGGTTAAGGTCTTAACTTTTACTCTGGCCTAATAGCTAAGGTCTCAACTCTTACTCTGGCCTAATAGCTAAGTTCTTAGCCTCGTACTCTGGCTCACTGGTTAAGGTCTTAACTCTTACTCTGGCCTACTAGTTAAGGTCTTAACTCTTACTCTGGCCTAATAGCTAAGGTCTTAGACTCGTACTCTGGCCTAATAGCTAAGGTCTTAGACTCGTACTCTGGCCTAAGGGTTAAGGTCTTAACTCTTATTCTGGCCTAATAGCTAAGGTCTTAACTCTTACTCTGGCCTACTGGTTAAGGTCTTAACTCTTACTCTGGCCTACTGGTTAAGGTCTTAACTCTTACTATGGCCTAATAGCTAAGGTCTTAGACTCGTACTCTGGCCTAATAGCTAAGGTCTTAACTCTTACTCTGGCCTAATAGCTAACGTCTCAGACTCGAACTCTGGCCTACTGGTTAAGGTCTTAACTCTTACTCTGGCCTACTGGTTAAGGTCTTAACTCTTACCTTGGCCTAATAGCTAAGGTCTTAAACTCGTACTCTGGCCTAATGGTTAAGGTCTTAACTCTTACTCTGGCCTACTGGTGAAGGTCTTAACTCTTACTCTGGCCTAATAGCTAAGGTCTTAGTCTCGTACTCTGGCCTAATGGTTAAGTTCTTAACTCTTACTCTGGCCTACTGGTTAAGGTCTTAACTCTTACGCTGGCCTAATTGCTAAGGTCTTAACTCTTACTCTGGCCTAATAGCTATGGTCCTAGACTCGTACTTTGGCCTAATGGTTAAGGTCCTAACTCTTACTCTGGCCTACTGGTTAAGGTCTTAACGCTTACTCTGGCCTAATAGCTAAGGTCTTAGACTCGTACTCTGGCCTAATGGTTAAGGTCTTAACTCTTACTCTGGCCTAATAGATAAGATCTTAGACTCATACTCTGGCCTACTGGTTAAGGTCTTATCTCTTACTCTGGCCTACTGGTTAAGGTCTTAACTCTTACTCTGGCCTAATAGCTAAGGTCTTAGACTCGTACTCTGGCCTAATGGTTAAGGTCTTAACTCTTACTCTGGCCTACTGGTTAAGGTCTTAACTCTTACTCTGGCCAAATAGCTAAGGTCTTAAACTCGTACTCTGGCCTAATGGTTAAGGTCTTAACTCTTACTCTGGCCAACTGGTTAAGGTCTTAACTCTTAGTCAGGCCAAATAGCTAAGGTCTTAACTCTTACTCTGGCCTAATAGCAAAGGTCTTAGACTCGTAATATGGCCTAATAGCTAAGGTTTTAACTCTTACTCTGGCCTAATAGCTAAGGTCTTAGACTCGTACTCTGGCCTACTGGTTAAGGTCTTAACGCTTACTCTGGCCTAATAGCTAAGGTCTTAACTCTTACTCCTGCCTAATAGCTAAGGTCTTAGACTCATACTCTGGCCTAATGGTTAAGGTCTTAACTCTTACTCTGGCCTACTGGTTAAGGTCTTAGACTCGTAATATGGCCTAATAGCTAAGGTTTTAACTCTTACTCTGTCCTACTGGTTAAGGTCCTAACTCTTACTCTGGCCTACTGGTTAAGGTCTTAACTCTTACTCTGGCCTAATAGCTAAGGTCTTAACTCTTACTCTGGACTAATTGCTAAGGTCTTAGACTCGTGCTCTGGCCTAATGGTTAAGGTCTTAACTCTTACTCTGGCCTAATAGCTAAGGTCTTAGACTCGTATTCTGGCCTAATGGTTAAGGTCTTAACTCTTACTCTGGCCTAATAGCTAAGGTCTTAGACTCGTACTCTGGCCTAATAGCTAAGGTCTTAGACTCGTACTCTGGCCTAATGGTTAAGGTCTTAACTCTTACTCTGGCCTAATAGCTAAGGTCTTAACTCTTACTCTGGCCTACTGGTTAAGGTCTTAACTCTTACTCTGGCCTAATAGCTAAGGTCTTAGACTCGTACTCTGGCCTAATAGCTACGGTCTTAACTCTTACTCTGGCCTAATAGCTAAGGTCTTAGACTCGTACTCTGGCCTACTGGTTAAGGTCTTAACGCTTACTCTGGCCTAATAGCTAAGGTCTTAGACACGTACTCTGGCCTTATAGCTAAGGTCTTAGACTCGTACTCTGGCCTGATGGTTAAGGTCTTAACTCTTACTCTGGCCTAATAGCTAAGGTCTTAGACTCGTACTGTGGCCTAATGGTTAAGGTCTTAACTTTTACTCTGGCCTAATAGCTAAGGTCTCAACTCTTACTCTGGCCTAATAGCTAAGTTCTTAGCCTCGTACTCTGGCCTACTGGTTAAGGTCTTAACTCTTACTCTGGCCTACTAGTTAAGGTCTTAACTCTTACTCTGGCCTAATAGCTAAGGTCTTAGACTCGTACTCTGGCCTAATAGCTAAGGTCTTAGACTCGTACTCTGGCCTAAGGGTTAAGGTCTTAACTCTTATTCTGGCCTAATAGCTAAGGTCTTAACTCTTACTCTGGCCTACTGGTTAAGGTCTTAACTCTTACTCTGGCCTACTGGTTAAGGTCTTAACTCTTACTATGGCCTAATAGCTAAGGTCTTAGACTCGTACTCTGGCCTAATAGCTAAGGTCTTAACTCTTACTCTGGCCTAATAGCTAACGTCTCAGACTCGAACTCTGGCCTACTGGTTAAGGTCTTAACTCTTACTCTGGCCTACTGGTTAAGGTCTTAACTCTAACCTTGGCCTAATAGCTAAGGTCTTAGACTCGTACTCTGGCCTAATGGTTAAGGTCTTAACTCTTACTCTGGCCTAATAGCTAAGGTCTTACCTCTTAATCTGGCCTACTGGTTAAGGTTTTAACTCTTACTCTGGCCTACTGGTTAAGGTCTTAACTCTTACTATGGCCTAATAGCTAAGGTCTTAGACTCGTACTCTGGCCTAATAGCTAAGGTCTTAACTCTTACTCTGGACTAATAGCTAAGGTCTTAGTCTCGTACTCTGGCCTAATGGTTAAGTTCTTAACTCTTACTCTGGCCTACTGGTTAAGGTCTTAACTCTTACGCTGGCCTAATTGCTAAGGTCTTAACTCTTACTCTGGCCTAATAGCTATGGTCCTAGACTCGTACTCCGGCCTAATGGTTAAGGTCTTAACTCTTACTCTGGCCTACTGGTTAAGGTCTTAACTCTTACTCTGGCCTAATAGATAAGGTCTTAGACTCGTACTCTGGCGTAATGGTTAAGGTCTTAACTCTTACTCTGGCCTAATAGCTAAGATCTTAGACTCGTACTCTGGCCTACTGGTTAAGGTCTTATCTCTTACTCTGGCCTACTGGTGAAGGTCTTAACTCTTACTCTGGCCTAATAGCTAAGGTCTTAGACTCGTACTCTGGCCTAATGGTTAAGGTCTTAACTCTTATTCTGGCCTAATAGCTAAGGTCTTAACTCTTACTCTGGCCTACTGGTTAAGGTCTTAACTCTTACTCTGGCCTACTGGTTAAGGTCTTAACTCTTAATATGGCCTAATAGCTAAGGTCTTAGAGTCGTACTCTGGCCTAATAGCTAAGGTCTTAACTCTTACTCTGGCCTACTGGTTAAGGTCTTAACTCTTACTCTGGCCTACTGGTTAAGGTCTTAACTCTTACTCTGGCCTAATAGCTAAGGTCTTAGACTCATACTCTGGCCTACTGGTTAAGGTCTTAACGCTTACTCTGGCCTAATAGCTAAGGTCTTAACTCTTACTCTGGCCTAATAGCTAAGGTCTTAACTCTTAATCTGGCCTACTGGTTAAGGTCTTAACTCTTACTCTGGCCTACTGGTTAAGTTCTTAACTCTTACTATGGCCTAATAGCTAAGGTCTTAGACTCGTACTCTGGCCTAATAGCTAAGGTCTTAACTCTTACTCTGGACTAATAGCTAAGGTCTTAACTCTTACTCTGGCCTAATAGCTAAGGTCTTAAACTCGTACTCTGGCCTAATGGTTAAGGTCTTAACTCTTACTCTGGCCTACTGGTGAAGGTCTTAACTCTTACTCTGGCCTAATAGCTAAGGTCTTAGTCTCGTACTCTGGCCTAATGGTTAAGTTCTTAACTCTTACTCTGGCCTACTGGTTAAGGTCTTAACTCTTACTCTGGCCTAATAGCTAAGGTCTTAGACTCATACTCTGGCCTACTGGTTAAGGTCTTAACGCTTACTCTGGCCTAATAGCTAAGGTCTTAACTCTTACTCTGGCGTAATAGCTAAGGTCTTAACTCTTAATCTGGCCTACTGGTTAAGGTCTTAACTCTTACTCTGGCCTACTGGTTAAGTTCTTAACTCTTACTATGGCCTAATAGCTAAGGTCTTAGACTCGTACTCTGGCCTAATAGCTAAGGTCTTAACTCTTACTCTGGACTAATAGCTAAGGTCTTAGACTTGTGCTCTGGCCTACTGGTTATGGTCTTAACTCTTACTCTGGCATAATAGCTAAGGTCTTAACTCTTACTCTGGCCTAATAGCTAAGGTCTTAAACTCGTACTCTGGCCTAATGGTTAAGGTCTTAACTCTTACTCTGGCCTACTGGTGAAGGTCTTAACTCTTACTCTGGCCTAATAGCTAAGGTCTTAGTCTCGTACTCTGGCCTAATGGTTAAGTTCTTAACTCTTACTCTGGCCTACTGGTTAAGGTCTTAACTCTTACGCTGGCCTAATTGCTAAGGTCTTAACTCTTACTCTGGCCTAATAGCTATGGTCCTAGACTCGTACTTTGTCCTAATGGTTAAGGTCCTAACTCTTACTCTGGCCTACTGGTTAAGGTCTTAACGCTTACTCTGGCCTAATAGCTAAGGTCTTAGACTCGTACTCTGGCCTAATGGTTAAGGTCTTAACTCTTACTCTGGCCTAATAGATAAGATCTTAGACTCATACTCTGGCCTACTGGTTAAGGTCTTATCTCTTACTCTGGCCTACTGGTTAAGGTCTTAACTCTTACTCTGGCCTAATAGCTAAGGTCTTAGACTCGTACTCTGGCCTAATGGTTAAGGTCTTAACTCTTACTCTGGCCTACTGGTTAAGGTCTTAACTCTTACTCTGGCCAAATAGCTAAGGTCTTAAACTCGTACTCTGGCCTAATGGTTAAGGTCTTAACTCTTACTCTGGCCAACTGGTTAAGGTCTTAACTCTTAGTCAGGCCAAATAGCTAAGGTCTTAACTCTTACTCTGGCCTAATAGCAAAGGTCTTAGACTCGTAATATGGCCTAATAGCTAAGGTTTTAACTCTTACTCTGGCCTAATAGCTAAGGTCTTAGACTCGTACTCTGGCCTACTGGTTAAGGTCTTAACGCTTACTCTGGCCTAATAGCTAAGGTCTTAACTCTTACTCCTGCCTAATAGCTAAGGTCTTAGACTCATACTCTGGCCTAATGGTTAAGGTCTTAACTCTTACTCTGGCCTACTGGTTAAGGTCTTAGACTCGTAATATGGCCTAATAGCTAAGGTTTTAACTCTTACTCTGTCCTACTGGTTAAGGTCCTAACTCTTACTCTGGCCTACTGGTTAAGGTCTTAACTCTTACTCTGGCCTAATAGCTAAGGTCTTAACTCTTACTCTGGACTAATTGCTAAGGTCTTAGACTCGTGCTCTGGCCTAATGGTTAAGGTCTTAACTCTTACTCTGGCCTAATAGCTAAGGTCTTAGACTCGTATTCTGGCCTAATGGTTAAGGTCTTAACTCTTACTCTGGCCTAATAGCTAAGGTCTTAGACTCGTACTCTGGCCTAATAGCTAAGGTCTTAGACTCGTACTCTGGCCTAATGGTTAAGGTCTTAACTCTTACTCTGGCCTAATAGCTAAGGTCTTAACTCTTACTCTGGCCTACTGGTTAAGGTCTTAACTCTTACTCTGGCCTAATAGCTAAGGTCTTAGACTCGTACTCTGGCCTAATAGCTACGGTCTTAACTCTTACTCTGGCCTAATAGCTAAGGTCTTAGACTCGTACTCTGGCCTACTGGTTAAGGTCTTAACGCTTACTCTGGCCTAATAGCTAAGGTCTTAGACACGTACTCTGGCCTTATAGCTAAGGTCTTAGACTCGTACTCTGGCCTGATGGTTAAGGTCTTAACTCTTACTCTGGCCTAATAGCTAAGGTCTTAGACTCGTACTGTGGCCTAATGGTTAAGGTCTTAACTTTTACTCTGGCCTAATAGCTAAGGTCTCAACTCTTACTCTGGCCTAATAGCTAAGTTCTTAGCCTCGTACTCTGGCCTACTGGTTAAGGTCTTAACTCTTACTCTGGCCTACTAGTTAAGGTCTTAACTCTTACTCTGGCCTAATAGCTAAGGTCTTAGACTCGTACTCTGGCCTAATAGCTAAGGTCTTAGACTCGTACTCTGGCCTAAGGGTTAAGGTCTTAACTCTTATTCTGGCCTAATAGCTAAGGTCTTAACTCTTACTCTGGCCTACTGGTTAAGGTCTTAACTCTTACTCTGGCCTACTGGTTAAGGTCTTAACTCTTACTATGGCCTAATAGCTAAGGTCTTAGACTCGTACTCTGGCCTAATAGCTAAGGTCTTAACTCTTACTCTGGCCTAATAGCTAACGTCTCAGACTCGAACTCTGGCCTACTGGTTAAGGTCTTAACTCTTACTCTGGCCTACTGGTTAAGGTCTTAACTCTTACCTTGGCCTAATAGCTAAGGTCTTAGACTCGTACTCTGGCCTAATGGTTAAGGTCTTAACTCTTACTCTGGCCTAATAGCTAAGGTCTTACCTCTTAATCTGGCCTACTGGTTAAGGTTTTAACTCTTACTCTGGCCTACTGGTTAAGGTCTTAACTCTTACTATGGCCTAATAGCTAAGGTCTTAGACTCGTACTCTGGCCTAATAGCTAAGGTCTTAACTCTTACTCTGGACTAATAGCTAAGGTCTTAGTCTCGTACTCTGGCCTAATGGTTAAGTTCTTAACTCTTACTCTGGCCTACTGGTTAAGGTCTTAACTCTTACGCTGGCCTAATTGCTAAGGTCTTAACTCTTACTCTGGCCTAATAGCTATGGTCCTAGACTCGTACTCCGGCCTAATGGTTAAGGTCTTAACTCTTACTCTGGCCTACTGGTTAAGGTCTTAACTCTTACTCTGGCCTAATAGATAAGGTCTTAGACTCGTACTCTGGCGTAATGGTTAAGGTCTTAACTCTTACTCTGGCCTAATAGCTAAGATCTTAGACTCGTACTCTGGCCTACTGGTTAAGGTCTTATCTCTTACTCTGGCCTACTGGTGAAGGTCTTAACTCTTACTCTGGCCTAATAGCTAAGGTCTTAGACTCGTACTCTGGCCTAATGGTTAAGGTCTTAACTCTTATTCTGGCCTAATAGCTAAGGTCTTAACTCTTACTCTGGCCTACTGGTTAAGGTCTTAACTCTTACTATGGCCTAATAGCTAAGGTCTTAGAGTCGTACTCTGGCCTAATAGCTAAGGTCTTAACTCTTACTCTGGCCTACTGGTTAAGGTCTTAACTCTTACTCTGGCCTACTGGTTAAGGTCTTAACTCTTACTCTGGCCTAATAGCTAAGGTCTTAGACTCATACTCTGGCCTACTGGTTAAGGTCTTAACGCTTACTCTGGCCTAATAGCTAAGGTCTTAACTCTTACTCTGGCCTAATAGCTAAGGTCTTAACTCTTAATCTGGCCTACTGGTTAAGGTCTTAACTCTTACTCTGGCCTACTGGTTAAGTTCTTAACTCTTACTATGGCCTAATAGCTAAGGTCTTAGACTCGTACTCTGGCCTAATAGCTAAGGTCTTAACTCTTACTCTGGACTAATAGCTAAGGTCTTAGACTTGTGCTCTGGCCTACTGGTTAAGGTCTTAACTCTTACTCTGGCCTACTGGTTATGGTCTTAACTCTTACTCTGGCCTAATAGCTAAGGTCTTAACTCTTTCTCTGGCCTAATAGCTAAGGTCTTAAACTCGTACTCTGGCCTAATGGTTAAGGTCTTAACTCTTACTCTGGCCTACTGGTGAAGGTCTTAACTCTTACTCTGGCCTAATAGCTAAGGTCTTAGTCTCGTACTCTGGCCTAATGGTTAAGTTCTTAACTCTTACTCTGGCCTACTGGTTAAGGTCTTAACTCTTACGCTGGCCTAATTGCTAAGGTCTTAACTCTTACTCTGGCCTAATAGCTATGGTCCTAGACTCGTACTTTGGCCTAATGGTTAAGGTCCTAACTCTTACTCTGGCCTACTGGTTAAGGTCTTAACGCTTACTCTGGCCTAATAGCTAAGGTCTTAGACTCGTACTCTGGCCTAATGGTTAAGGTCTTAACTCTTACTCTGGCCTAATAGATAAGATCTTAGACTCATACTCTGGCCTACTGGTTAAGGTCTTATCTCTTACTCTGGCCTACTGGTTAAGGTCTTAACTCTTACTCTGGCCTAATAGCTAAGGTCTTAGACTCGTACTCTGGCCTAATGGGTAAGGTCTTAACTCTTACTCTGGCCTACTGGTTAAGGTCTTAACTCTTACTCTGGCCAAATAGCTAAGGTCTTAAACTCGTACTCTGGCCTAATGGTTAAGGTCTTAACTCTTACTCTGGCCAACTGGTTAAGGTCTTAACTCTTAGTCAGGCCAAATAGCTAAGGTCTTAACTCTTACTCTGGCCTAATAGCAAAGGTCTTAGACTCGTAATATGGCCTAATAGCTAAGGTTTTAACTCTTACTCTGGCCTAATAGCTAAGGTCTTAGACTCGTACTCTGGCCTACTGGTTAAGGTCTTAACGCTTACTCTGGCCTAATAGCTAAGGTCTTAACTCTTACTCCTGCCTAATAGCTAAGGTCTTAGACTCATACTCTGGCCTAATGGTTAAGGTCTTAACTCTTACTCTGGCCTACTGGTTAAGGTCTTAGACTCGTAATATGGCCTAATAGCTAAGGTTTTAACTCTTACTCTGTCCTACTGGTTAAGGTCCTAACTCTTACTCTGGCCTACTGGTTAAGGTCTTAACTCTTACTCTGGCCTAATAGCTAAGGTCTTAACTCTTACTCTGGACTAATTGCTAAGGTCTTAGACTCGTGCTCTGGCCTAATGGTTAAGGTCTTAACTCTTACTCTGGCCTAATAGCTAAGGTCTTAGACTCGTATTCTGGCCTAATGGTTAAGGTCTTAACTCTTACTCTGGCCTAATAGCTAAGGTCTTAGACTCGTACTCTGGCCTAATAGCTAAGGTCTTAGACTCGTACTCTGGCCTAATGGTTAAGGTCTTAACTCTTACTCTGGCCTAATAGCTAAGGTCTTAACTCTTACTCTGGCCTACTGGTTAAGGTCTTAACTCTTACTCTGGCCTAATAGCTAAGGTCTTAGACTCGTACTCTGGCCTAATAGCTACGGTCTTAACTCTTACTCTGGCCTAATAGCTAAGGTCTTAGACTCGTACTCTGGCCTACTGGTTAAGGTCTTAACTCTTACTCTGGCCTAATAGCTAAGGTCTTAGACTCGTACGCTGGCCTAATAGCTAAGGTCTTAGGCCCGTACTCTGGCCTATTGGTTAAGGCCTTAACTCCTACTGTGGCCTAATAGCTAAGGTCTTAGACTCGTACTCTGGCCTAATGGTTAAGGTCTTAACTTTTACACTGGACTAATAGCTAAGGTCTTAACTCTTACTCTGGACTAATAGCTAAGGTCTTAGACTCGTACTCTGGCATACTGGTTAAGGTCTTAACTCTAACTCTGGCCTACTGGTTAATGTCTTAACTCTTACGCTGGGCTAATAGCTAAGGTCTTAGACTCGTACTCTGGCCTAGTAGCTAAGGTCTTAGATTCGTACACTGGCCTAATGGTTAAGGTCTTAACTCTTACTCTGGATTAATAGCTAAGGTCTTAACTCTTACTCTGGCCTACTGGTTAAGGTCTTAACTCTTACTCTGGCCTAATAGCTAAGGTCTTAACTCTTACTCTGGCCTAATAGCTAAGGTCTTAGACTCGTACTCTGGCCTAATGGTTAAGGTCTTAACTCTTACTCTGGCCTACTGGTTAAGGTCTTAACTCTTACTCTGGCCTAATAGCTATGGTCTTAGACTCATACTCTGGCCTACTGGTTAAGGTCTTAACTCTTACTCTGGCCTAATAGCTAAGGTCTTAACTCTTACTCCTGCCTAATAGCTAAGGTCTTAGACTCGTACTCTGGCCTAATGGTTAAGGTCTTAACTCTTACTCTGGCCTAATAGCTAAGGTCTTAGACTCGTACTCTGGCCTAATAGATAAGGTCTTAGACTCGTTCTCTGGCCTAATGGTTAAGCTTTTAACTCCTACTCTGGCCTAATAGCTAAGGTCTTAACTCTTACTCTGGCCTACTGGTTAAGGTCTTAACTCTTACTCTGGCCTAATAGCTAAGGTCTTAACTCTTACTCTGGCCTAATAGCTAAGGTCTTAGACTCATACTCTGGCCTAATGGTTAAGGTCCTAACTCTTACTCTGGCCTACTGAATACGGTCTTAACTCTTACTCTGGCCTAATAGCTAAGGTTTTAGACTAGTACTCTGGCCTACTGGTTAAGGTCTTAACTCTTACTCTGGCATAATAGCTAAGGTCTTAGACTCGTACTCTGGCCTAATAGCTAAGGTCTTAACTCTTACAATGGCCTAATAGCTAATGTCTTAACTCTTACTCTGGCCTAATAGCTAAGGTCTTAGACTCGTACTCTGGCCTAATAGCTAAGGTCTTAACTCTTACTCTGGCCTACTGGTTAAGGTCTTAACTCTTACTCTGACCTAACAGCTAAGGTCTTGGACTCGTACTCTGGCCTAATAGCTAAGGTCTTAGACTCGTACTATGGCCTGCAGGTTAAGGTCTTAACTCTTACTCGGGCCTTTTGGTTAAGGTCTTAACTCTTACTCTGGCCTAATAGCTAAGGTCTTCGACTCGTACTTTGGCCTAATGGTTAAGGTCTTAATTCTTACTCTGGCCTACTGGTTAAGGTCTTAACTCTTACTCTGGCCTAATAGCTAAGGTCTTAACTCTTACTCTGGCCTACTGGTTAAGGTCAGAACTTTTACTCTGGCCTAATAGCTAAGGTCTTAGACTCATACTCTGGCCTAATGGTTAAGGTCTTAACTCTTACTCTGGCCTAATAGCTAAGGTCCTAACTCTTACTCTGGCCTAATAGCTAAGGTCTTAACTCTTACTCTGGCCTACTGGTTAAGGTCTTAACTCTTAGTCTGGCCTAATAGCTAAGGTCTTAGACTCGTACTCTGGCCTAATAGCTAAGGGCTTCGACTTGTACTCTGGCCTACAGGTTAAGGTCTTAACTCTTACTCTGGCCTACTGGTTAAGGTCTTAACTCTTACTGTGGCCTAATAGCTAAGGTCTTAGACTCGTACTCTGGCCTACAGGTTAAGGTCTTAACTCTTACTCTGGCCTAATAGCTAAGGTCCTAACTCTTACTCTGGCCTAATAGCTAAGGTCTTAGACTCGTACTCTGACCTAATGGTTAAGGTATTAACTTTTACTCTGGCCTACTGGTTAAGGTCTTTACCCTTACTCTGGCATAATAGCTAAGGTCTTAGACTCGTACTCTGGCCTAATGTTTAAGGTCTTAACTCTTACTCTGGCCTAATGGCTAATGTCTTAACTCTTACTCTGGCCTAATAGCTAAGGTCTTAGACTCGTACTGTGGCCTAATGGTTAAGGTCTTAACTTTTACTCTGGCCTAATAGCTAAGGTCTCAACTCTTACTCTGGCCTAATAGCTAAGTTCTTAGCCTCGTACTCTGGCCTACTGGTTAAGGTCTTAACTCTTACTCTGGCCTACTGGTTAAGGTCTTAACTCTTACTCTGGTCTAATAGCTAAGGTCTTAGACTCGTACTCTGGCCTAATAGCTAAGGTCTTAGACTCGTACTCTGGCCTAATGGTTAATGTCTTAACTCTTATTCTGGCCTTATAGCTAAGGTCTTAACTCTTACTCTGGCCTACTGGTTAAGGTCTTAACTCTTACTCTGGCCTACTGGTTAAGGTCTTAACTCTTACTATGGCCTAATAGCTAAGGTCATAGACCTGTACTCTGGCCTAATAGCTAAGGTCTTAACTCTTATTCTGGCCTAATAGCTAACGTCTCAGACTCAAACTCTGGCCTACTGGTTAAGGTCTTAACTCTTACTCTGGCCTACTGGTTAAGGTCTTAACTCTTACCTTGGCCTAATAGCCAAGGTCTTAACTCTTAATCTGGCCTACCGGTTAAGGTCTTAACTCTTAGTCTGGCCTAATAGCTAAGGTCTTAGACTCGTACTCTGGCCTAATAGCTAAGGTCTTCGACTTGTACTCTGGCCTACAGGTTAAGGTCTTAACTCTTACTCTGGCCTACTGGTTAAGGTCCTAACTCTTACTCTGGCCTAATAGCTAAGGTCTTATACTCGTACTCTGGCCTACAGGTTAAGGTCTTAACTCTTACTCTGGCCTAATAGCTAAGGTCCTAACTCTTACTCTGGCCTAATAGCTAAGGTCTTAGACTCGTACTCTGACCTAATGGTTAAGGTATTAACTCTTACTCTGGCCTACTGGTTAAGGTCTTTACCCTTACTCTGGCATAATAGCTAAGGTCTTAGACTCGTACTCTGGCCTAATGTTTAAGGTCTTAACTCTTACTCTGGCCTAATAGCTAATGTCTTAACTCTTACTCTGGCCTAATAGCTAAGGTCTTAACTCTTACTCTGGCCTAATAGCTAAGGTCTTAGCCTTGTACTCTGGCCTACTGGTTAAGGTCTTAACTCGTACTCTGGCCTAATGGTTAAGGTCTTAACGCTTACTCTGGCCTAATAGCTAAGGTCTTAGACTCGTACTCTGGCCTAATAGCTAAGGTCTTAGACTCGTACTCTGGCCTGATGGTTAAGGTCTTAACTCTTACTCTGGTCTAATAGCTAAGGTATTAGACTTGTATTCTGGCCTACTGGTTAAGGTCTTAACTCTTACTCTGGCATAATAGCTAAGGTCTTAGACTCGTACTCTGGCCTAATAGCTAAGGGCTTAACTCTTACTCTGGCCTAATAGCTAATGTCTTAACTCTTACTCTGGCCTAATAGCCAAGGTCTTAGACTCGTACTCTGGCCTAATAGCTAAGGTCTTAACTCTTACTCTGGCCTACTGGTTAAGGTCTTAACTCTTACTCTGGCCTAACAGCTAAGGTCTTGGACTCGTACTCTGGCCTAATAGCTAAGGTCTTAGACTCGTACTATGGCCTGCAGGTTAAGGTCTTAACTCTTACTCGGGCCTTTTGGTTAAGGTCTTAACTCTTACTCTGGCCTAATAGCTAAGGTCTTCGACTCGTACTTTGGCCTAATGGTTAAGGTCTTTAATTCTTACTCTGGCCTACTGGTTAAGGTCTTAACTCTTACTCTGGCCTAATAGCTAAGGTCTTAACTCTTACTCTGGCCTACTGGTTAAGGTCAGAACTTTTACTCTGGCCTAATAGCTAAGGTCTTAGACTCATACTCTGGCCTAATGGTTAAGGTCTTAACTCTTACTCTGGCCTAATAGCTAAGGTCCTAACTCTTACTCTGGCCTAATAGCTAAGGTCTTAACTCTTACTCTGGCCTACTGGTTAAGGTCTTAACTCTTAGTCTGGCCTAATAGCTAAGGTCTTAGACTCGTACTCTGGCCTAATAGCTAAGGTCTTCGACTTGTACTCTGGCCTACAGGTTAAGGTCTTAACTCTTACTCTGGCCTACTGGTTAAGGTCTTAACTCTTACTGTGGCCTAATAGCTAAGGTCTTAGACTCGTACTCTGGCCTAATAGCTAAGGTCTTAGACTCGTACTCTGGCCTGATGGTTAAGGTCTTAACTCTTACTCTGGTCTAATAGCTAAGGTATTAGACTTGTATTCTGGCCTACTGGTTAAGGTCTTAACTCTTACTCTGGCATAATAGCTAAGGTCTTAGACTCGTACTCTGGCCTAATAGCTAAGGGCTTAACTCTTACTCTGGCCTAATAGCTAATGTCTTAACTCTTACTCTGGCCTAATAGCCAAGGTCTTAGACTCGTACTCTGGCCTAATAGCTAAGGTCTTAACTCTTACTCTGGCCTACTGGTTAAGGTCTTAACTCTTACTCTGGCCTAACAGCTAAGGTCTTGGACTCGTACTCTGGCCTAATAGCTAAGGTCTTAGACTCGTACTATGGCCTGCAGGTTAAGGTCTTAACTCTTACTCGGGCCTTTTGGTTAAGGTCTTAACTCTTACTCTGGCCTAATAGCTAAGGTCTTCGACTCGTACTTTGGCCTAATGGTTAAGGTCTTTAATTCTTACTCTGGCCTACTGGTTAAGGTCTTAACTCTTACTCTGGCCTAATAGCTAAGGTCTTAACTCTTACTCTGGCCTACTGGTTAAGGTCAGAACTTTTACTCTGGCCTAATAGCTAAGGTCTTAGACTCATACTCTGGCCTAATGGTTAAGGTCTTAACTCTTACTCTGGCCTAATAGCTAAGGTCCTAACTCTTACTCTGGCCTAATAGCTAAGGTCTTAACTCTTACTCTGGCCTACTGGTTAAGGTCTTAACTCTTAGTCTGGCCTAATAGCTAAGGTCTTAGACTCGTACTCTGGCCTAATAGCTAAGGTCTTCGACTTGTACTCTGGCCTACAGGTTAAGGTCTTAACTCTTACTCTGGCCTACTGGTTAAGGTCTTAACTCTTACTGTGGCCTAATAGCTAAGGTCTTAGACTCGTACTCTGGCCTACAGGTTAAGGTCTTAACTCTTACTCTGGCCTAATAGCTAAGGTCCTAACTCTTACTCTGGCCTAATAGCTAAGGTCTTAGACTCGTACTCTGACCTAATGGTTAAGGTATTAACTCTTACTCTGGCCTACTGGTTAAGGTCTTTACCCTTACTCTGGCATAATAGCTAAGGTCTTAGACTCGTACTCTGGCCTAATGTTTAAGGTCTTAACTCTTACTCTGGCCTAATGGCTAATGTCTTAACTCTTACTCTGGCCTAATAGCTAAGGTCTTAGACTCGTACTGTGGCCTAATGGTTAAGGTCTTAACTTTTACTCTGGCCTAATAGCTAAGGTCTCAACTCTTACTCTGGCCTAATAGCTAAGTTCTTAGCCTCGTACTCTGGCCTACTGGTTAAGGTCTTAACTCTTACTCTGGCCTACTGGTTAAGGTCTTAACTCTTACTCTGGTCTAATAGCTAAGGTCTTAGACTCGTACTCTGGCCTAATGGTTAATGTCTTAACTCTTATTCTGGCCTTATAGCTAAGGTCTTAACTCTTACTCTGGCCTACTGGTTAAGGTCTTAACTCTTACTCTGGCCTACTGGTTAAGGTCTTAACTCTTACTATGGCCTAATAGCTAAGGTCATAGACCTGTACTCTGGCCTAATAGCTAAGGTCTTAACTCTTATTCTGGCCTAATAGCTAACGTCTCAGACTCAAACTCTGGCCTACTGGTTAAGGTCTTAACTCTTACTCTGGCCTACTGGTTAAGGTCTTAACTCTTACCTTGGCCTAATAGCTAAGGTCTTAACTCTTAATCTGGCCTACCGGTTAAGGTCTTAACTCTTAGTCTGGCCTAATAGCTAAGGTCTTAGACTCGTACTCTGGCCTAATAGCTAAGGTCTTCGACTTGTACTCTGGCCTACAGGTTAAGGTCTTAACTCTTACTCTGGCCTACTGGTTAAGGTCTTAACTCTTACTCTGGCCTAATAGCTAAGGTCTTAGACTCGTACTCTGGCCTACAGGTTAAGGTCTTAACTCTTACTCTGGCCTAATTACTAAGGTCCTAACTCTTACTCTGGCCTAATAGCTAAGGTCTTAGACTCGTACTCTGACCTAATGGTTAAGGTATTAACTCTTACTCTGGCCTACTGGTTAAGGTCTTTACCCTTACTCTGGCATAATAGCTAAGGTCTTAGACTCGTACTCTGGCCTAATGTTTAAGGTCTTAACTCTTACTCTGGCCTAATAGCTAATGTCTTAACTCTTACTCTGGCCTAATAGCTAAGGTCTTAACTCTTATTCTGGCCTAATAGCTAAGGTCTTAGACTCGTGCTCTGGCCTAATGGTTAAGGTCTTAACTTTTACTCTGGCCTAATAGCTAAGGTCTTAACTCTTACTCTGGCCTAATAGCTAAGGTCTTAGCCTTGTACTCTGGCCTACTGGTTAAGGTCTTAACTCGTACTCTGGCCTAATGGTTAAGGTCTTAACGCTTACTCTGGCCTAATAGCTAAGGTCTTAGACTCGTACTCTGGCCTAATAGCTAAGGTCTTAGACTCGTACTCTGGCCTGATGGTTAAGGTCTTAACTCTTACTCTGGCCTAATAGCTAAGGTCTTAGACTCATACTGTGGCCTAATGGTTAAGGTCTTAACTTTTACTCTGGCCTAATAGCTAAGGTCTCAACTCTTACTCTGGCCTAATAGCTAAGTTCTTAGCCTCGTACTCTGGCCTACTGGTTAAGGTCTTAACTCTTACTCTGGCCTACTGGTTAAGGTCTTAACTCTTACTCTGGTCTAATAGCTAAGGTCTTAGACTCGTACTCTGGCCTAATAGCTATGGTCTTAGACTCGTACTCTGGCCTACTGGTTAAGGTCTTAACTCTTACTCTGGCCTAATAGCAAAGGTCTTAACTCTTACTCCTGCCTAATAGCTAAGGTCTTAGACTCGTACACTGGCCTAATGGTTAAGGTCTTAACTCTTACTCTGGCCTACTGGTTAAGGTCTTAGACTCGTACTCTGGCCTAATAGCTAAGGTCTTAGACTCGTACTCTGGCCTAATGGTTAAGGTCTTAACTCTTACTCTGGCCTACTGGTTAAGGTCTTAACTCTTACTCTGGCCTAATAGCTAAGGTCTTAACTCTTACTCTTGCCTAATAGCTAAGGTCTTAGACTCGTACTCTGGCCTACTGGTTAAGGTCTTAACTCTTACTCTGGCCTACTGGTCAAGGTCTCAACTCTTACTCTGGCCTAATAGCTAAGGTCTTAACTCTTACTCTGGCCTAATAGCTAAGGTCTTAGACTCGTACTCTGGCCTAATGGTTAAGGTCTTAACTCTTACTCTGGCCTACTGCTTAAGGTCTTAACTCTTACTCTGGCCTAATAGCTAAGGTCTTAGACTCGTACTCTGGCCTAATGGTTAAGGTCTTAACTCTTACTCTGGCCTAATAGCTAATGTCTTAACTCTTACTCTGGCCTAATAGCTAAGGTCTTAGACTCGTACTCTGGCCTAATGGTTAAGGTCTTAACTCTTACTCTGGCCTACTGGTTAAGGTCTTAACTCTTACTCTGGCCTAATAGCTAAGGTCTTAGACTCATACTCTGGCCTAATGGTTAAGGTCTTAACTCTTACTCTGGCCTATTGGTTAAGGTCTTAACTCTTAATCTGGCCTAATAGCTAAGGTCTTAACTCTTACTTTGGCCTAATAGCAAAGGTCTTAGACTCGTAATCTGGTCTAATAGCTAAGGTCTTAACTCTTAATCTGGCCCAGTAGCTAAGGTCTTAGACTCGTACTATGGCCTACAGGTTAAGGTCTTAACTCTTACTCTGGCCTACTGGTTAAGGTCTTAACTCTTACTCTGGCCTAATAGCTAAGGTCTTAGACTTGTACTCTGGCCTAGTAGCTAAGGTCTTAGACTCGTACTCTGGCCTAATAGCTATGGTCTTAGACTCGTACTCTGGCCTAATGGTTAAGGTCTTAACTCTTACTCTGGCCTAATAGCTAATGTCTTAACTCTTACTCTGGCCTAATAGCTAAGGTCTTAGACTCGTACTCTGGCCTAATGGTTAAGGTCTTAACTCTTACTCTGGCCTACTGGTTAAGGTCTTAACTCTTACTCTGGCCTAATAGCTAAGGTCTTAGACTCGTACTCTGGCCTAATGGTTAAGGTCTTAACTCTTACTCTGGCCTACTGGTTAAGGTCTTAACTCTTACTCTGGCCTAATAGCTAAGGTCTTAGACTCGTACTCTGGCCTAATGGTTAAGGTCTTAACTCTTACTCTGGCCTAATAGCTAATGTCTTAACTCTTACTCTGGCCTAATAGCTAAGGTCTTAGACTCGTACTCTGGCCTAATGGTTAAGGTCTTAACTCTTACTCTGGCCTACTGGTTAAGGTCTTAACTCTTACTCTGGCCTAATAGCTAAGGTCTTAGACTCGTACTCTGGCCTAATGGTTAGGGTCTTAACTCTTACTCTGGCCTATTGGTTAAGGTCTTAACTCTTAATCTGGCCTAATAGCTAAGGTCTTAACTCTTACTCTGGCCTAATAGCAAAGGTCTTAGACTTGTAATCTGGTCTAATAGCTAAGGTCTTAACTCTTAATCTGGCCCAGTAGCTAAGGTCTTAGACTCGTACTATGGCCTACAGGTTAAGGTCTTAACTCTTACTCTGGCCTACTGGTTAAGGTCTTATCTCTTACTCTGGCCTACTGGTTAAGGTCTTAACTGTTACTCTGGCCTAATAGCAAAGGTCTTAACTCAAACTCTGGCCTAATAGCTAAGGTCTTAGACTCGTACTCTGGCCTACTGGTTAAGGTCTTAACTCTTACTCTGGCCTAATAGCTAAGGTCTCAACTCTTACTCTGTCCTAATAGCTAAGGTCTTAACACTTACTCTGGCCTAATAGCTAAGGTCTTAGACTCGTACTCTGGCCTAATGGTTAAGGTCTTAACTCTTACTCTGGCCTACTGGTTAAGGTCTTAACTCTTACTCTGGCCTAATAGCTAAGGTCTTAGACTCATACTCTGGCCTAATGGTTAAGGTCTTAACTCTTACTCTGGCCTAATAGCTAAGGTCTAGACTCGTACTCTGGCCTAATGGTTAAGGTCTTAACTCTTACTCTGGCCTACTGGTTAAGGTCTTAACTCTTACTCTGGCCTAATAGCTGAGGTCTTAACTCTTACTCTGGCCTACTGGTTAAGGTCTTAACTTTTTCTCTGGCCTAATAGCTAAGGTCTTAGACTCATACTCTGGACTAATGGTTAAGGTCTTAACTCTTTCTCTGGCCTAATAGCTAAGGTCCTAACTCTTATTCTGGCCTAATAGCTAAGGTCTTAGACTCGTGCTCTGGCCTAATGGTTAAGGTCTTAACTTTTACTCTGGCCTAATAGCTAAGGTCTTAACTCTTACTCTGGCCTAATAGCTAAGGTCTTAGCCTTGTACTCTGGCCTACTGGTTAAGGTCTTAACTCGTACTCTGGCCTAATGGTTAAGGTCTTAACGCTTACTCTGGCCTAATAGCTAAGGTCTTAGACTCGTACTCTGGCCTAATAGCTAAGGTCTTAGACTCGTACTCTGGCCTGATGGTTAAGGTCTTAACTCTTACTCTGGCCTAATAGCTAAGGTCTTAGACTCGTACTGTGGCCTAATGGTTAAGGTCTTAACTTTTACTCTGGCCTAATAGCTAAGGTCTCAACTCTTACTCTGGCCTAATAGCTAAGTTCTTAGCCTCGTACTCTGGCCTACTGGTTAAGGTCTTAACTCTTCTTCTGGCCTACTGGTTAAGGTCTTAACTCTTACTCTGGTCTAATAGCTAAGGTCTTAGACTCGTACTCTGGCCTAATAGCTATGGTCTTAGACTCGTACTCTGGCCTACTGGTTAAGGTCTTAACTCTTACTCTGGCCTAATAGCAAAGGTCTTAACTCTTACTCCTGTCTAATAGCTAAGGTCTTAGACTCGTACTCTGGCCTAATGGTTAAGGTCTTAACTCTTACTCTGGCCTACTGGTTAAGGTCTTAGACTCGTACTCTGGCCTAATAGCTAAGGTCTTAGACTCGTACTCTGGCCTAATGGTTAAGGTCTTAACTCTTACTCTGGCCTACTGGTTAAGGTCTTAACTCTTACTCTGGCCTAATAGCTAAGGTCTTAACTCTTACTCTTGCCTAATAGCTAAGGTCTTAGACTCGTACTCTGGCCTACTGGTTAAGGTCTTAACTCTTACTCTGGCCTACTGGTCAAGGTCTCAACTCTTACTCTGGCCTAATAGCTAAGGTCTTAACTCTTACTCTGGCCTAATAGCTAAGGTCTTAGACTCGTACTCTGGCCTAATGGTTAAGGTCTTAACTCTTACTCTGGCCTACTGGTTAAGGTCTTAACTCTTACTCTGGCCTAATAGCTAAGGTCTTAGACTCGTACTCTGGCCTAATGGTTAAGGTCTTAACTCTTACTCTGGCCTAATAGCTAATGTCTTAACTCTTACTCTGGCCTAATAGCTAAGGTCTTAGACTCGTACTCTGGCCTAATGGTTAAGGTCTTAACTCTTACTCTGGCCTATTGGTTAAGGTCTTAACTCTTAATCTGGCCTAATAGCTAAGGTCTTAACTCTTACTCTGGCCTAATAGCAAAGGTCTTAGACTCGTAATCTGGTCTAATAGCTAAGGTCTTAACTCTTAATCTGGCCCAGTAGCTAAGGTCTTAGACTCGTACTATGGCCTACAGGTTAAGGTCTTAACTCTTACTCTGGCCTACTGGTTAAGGTCTTAACTCTTACTCTGGCCTAATAGCTAAGGTCTTAGACTCGTACTCTGGCCTAGTAGCTAAGGTCTTAGACTCGTACTCTGGCCTAATAGCTATGGTCTTAGACTCGTACTCTGGCCTAATGGTTAAGGTCTTATCTCTTACTCTGGCCTACTGGTTAAGGTCTTAACTGTTACTCTGGCCTAATAGCAAAGGTCTTAACTCTTACTCTGGCCTAATAGCTAAGGTCTTAGACTCGTACTCTGGCCTACTGGTTAAGGTCTTAACTCTTACTCTGGCGTAATAGCTAAGGTCTCAACTCTTACTCTGTCCTAATAGCTAAGGTCTTAACACTTACTCTGGCCTAATAGCTAAGGTCTTAGACTCGTACTCTGGCCTAATGGTTAAGGTCTTAACTCTTACTCTGGCCTACTGGTTAAGGTCTTAACTCTTACTCTGGCCTAATAGCTAAGGTCTTAGACTCGTACTCTGGCCTAATGGTTAAGGTCTTAACTCTTACTCTGGCCTAATAGCTAAGGTCTAGACTCGTACTCTGGCCTAATGGTTAAGGTCTTAACTCTTACTCTGGCCTACTGGTTAAGGTCTTAACTCTTACTCTGGCCTAATAGCTGAGGTCTTAACTCTTACTCTGGCCTACTGGTTAAGGTCTTAACTTTTTCTCTGGCCTAATAGCTAAGGTCTTAGACTCATACTCTGGACTAATGGTTAAGGTCTTAACTCTTTCTCTGGCCTAATAGCTAAGGTCCTAACTCTTACTCTGGCCTAATAGCTAAGGTCTTAACTCTTACTCTGGCCTACTGGTTAAGGTCTTAACTCTTACTCTGGCCTAATAGCTAAGGTCTTAGACTCATACTCTGGCCTAATAGCTAAGGTCTTAGACTTGTACTCTGACCTACAGGTTAAGGTCTTAACTCTTACTCTGGCCTAATAGCTAAGGTCTTAACTCTTACTCTGGCCTAATAGCTAAGGTCTTAGACTCATACTCTGACCTAATGGTTAAGGTATTAACTCTTACTCTGGCCTACTGGTTAAGGTCATTACCCATACTCTGGCATAATAGCTAAGGTCTTAGACTCGTACTCTGGCCTAATGGTTAAGGTCTTAACTCTTACTCTGGCCTAATAGCTAAGGTCTTAACTCTTACTCTGGCCTAATAGCTAAGGTCTTAACTCTTACTCTGGCCTAATAGCTAAGGTCTTAGACTCGTGCTCTGGCCTAATGGTTAAGGTCTTAACTCTTACTCTGGCCTAATAGCTAAGGTCTTAACTCTTATTCTGGCCTAATAGCTAAGGTCTTAGCCTCGTACTCTGGCCTACTGGTTAAGGTCTTAGACTCATACTCTGGCCTAATGGTTAAGGTCTTAATTCTTTCTCTGGCCTAATAGCTAAGGTCCTAACTCTTACTCTGGCCTAATAGCTAAGGTCTTAGACTCATACTCTGGCCTAATAGCTAAGGTCTTAGACTTGTACTCTGACCTACAGGTTAAGGTCTTAACTCTTACTCTGGCCTAATAGCTAAGGTCTTAACTCTTACTCTGGCCTAATAGCTAAGGTCTTAGACTCGTACTCTGACCTAATGGTTAAGGTCTTAACTCTTACTCTGGCCTAATAGCTAAGGTCTTAACTCTTACTCTGGCCTAATAGCTAAGGTCTTAGACTCGTGCTCTGGCCTAATGGTTAAGGTCTTAACTTTTACTCTGGCCTAATAGCTAAGGTCTTAACTCTTACTCTGGCCTAATAGCTAAGGTCTTAGCCTCGTACTCTGGCCTACTGGTTAAGGTCTTAACTCGTACTATGGCCTAATGGTTAAGGTCTTAACGCTTACTCTGGCCTAATAGCTAAGGTCTTAGACACGTACTCTGGCCTTATAGCTAAGGTCTTAGACTCGTACTCTGGCCTGATGGGTAAGGTCTTAACTCTTACTCTGGCCTAATAGCTAAGGTCTTAGACTCGTACTGTGGCCTAATGGTTAAGGTCTTAACTTTTACTCTGGCCTAATAGCTAAGGTCTCAACTCTTACTCTGGCCTAATAGCTAAGTTCTTAGCCTCGTACTCTGGCCTACTGGTTAAGGTCTTAACTCTTACTCTGGCCTACTAGTTAAGGTCTTAACTCTTACTCTGGCCTAATAGCTAAGGTCTTAGACTCATACTCTGGCCTAATAGCTAAGGTCTTAGACTCGTACTCTGGCCTAAGGGTTAAGGTCTTAACTCTTATTCTGGCCTAATAGCTAAGGTCTTAACTCTTACTCTGGCCTACTGGTTAAGGTCTTAACTCTCACTCTGGCCTACTGGTTAAGGTCTTAACTCTTACTATGGCCTAATAGCTAAGGTCTTAGACTCGTACTCTGGCCTAATAGCTAAGGTCTTAACTCTTACTCTGGCCTACTGGTTAAGGTCTTAACTCTTACTCTGGCCTACTGGTTAAGGTCTTAACTCTTACTCTGGCCTAATAGCTAAGGTCTTAGACTCATACTCTGGCCTACTGGTTAAGGTCTTAACGCTTACTCTGGCCTAATAGCTAAGGTCTTAACTCTTACTCTGGCCTAATAGCTAAGGTCTTAACTCTTAATCTGGCCTACTGGTTAAGGTCTTAACTCTTACTCTGGCCTACTGGTTAAGGTCTTAACTCTTACTATGGCCTAATAGCTAAGGTCTTAGACTCGTACTCTGGCCTAATAGCTAAGGTCTTAACTCTTACTCTGGACTAATAGCTAAGGTCTTAGACTTGTGCTCTGGCCTACTGGTTAAGGTCTTAACTCTTACTCTGGCCTACTGGTTATGGTCTTAACTCTTACTCTGGCCTAATAGCTAAGGTCTTAACTCTTACTCTGGCCTAATAGCTAAGGTCTTAAACTCGTACTCTGGCCTAATGGTTAAGGTCTTAACTCTTACTCTGGCCTACTGGTGAAGGTCTTAACTCTTACTCTGGCCTAATAGCTAAGGTCTTAGTCTCGTACTCTGGCCTAATGGTTAAGTTCTTAACTCTTAGTCTGGCCTACTGGTTAAGGTCTTAACTCTTACGCTGGCCTAATTGCTAAGGTCTTAACTCTTACTCTGGCCTAATAGCTATGGTCCTAGACTCGTACTTTGGCCTAATGGTTAAGGTCCTAACTCTTACTCTGGCCTACTGGTTAAGGTCTTAACGCTTACTCTGGCCTAATAGCTAAGGTCTTAGACTCGTACTCTGGCCTAATGGTTAAGGTCTTAACTCTTACTCTGGCCTAATAGATAAGATCTTAGACTCATACTCTGGCCTACTGGTTAAGGTCTTATCTCTTACTCTGGCCTACTGGTTAAGGTCTTAACTCTTACTCTGGCCTAATAGCTAAGGTCTTAGACTCGTACTCTGGCCTAATGGTTAAGGTCTTAACTCTTACTCTGGCCTACTGGTTAAGGTCTTAACTCTTACTCTGGCCAAATAGCTAAGGTCTTAAACTCGTACTCTGGCCTAATGGTTAAGGTCTTAACTCTTACTCTGGCCAACTGGTTAAGGTCTTAACTCTTAGTCAGGCCAAATAGCTAAGGTCTTAACTCTTACTCTGGCCTAATAGCAAAGGTCTTAGACTCGTAATATGGCCTAATAGCTAAGGTTTTAACTCTTACTCTGGCCTAATAGCTAAGGTCTTAGACTCGTACTCTGGCCTACTGGTTAAGGTCTTAACGCTTACTCTGGCCTAATAGCTAAGGTCTTAACTCTTACTCCTGCCTAATAGCTAAGGTCTTAGACTCATACTCTGGCCTAATGGTTAAGGTCTTAACTCTTACTCTGGCCTACTGGTTAAGGTCTTAGACTCGTACTCTGGCCTAATAGCTAAGGTCTTAACTCTTACTCTGGACTAATAGCTAAGGTCTTAGACTTGTGCTCTGGCCTACTGGTTAAGGTCTTAACTCTTACTCTGGCCAACTGGTTAAGGTCTTAACTCTTAGTCAGGCCAAATAGCTAAGGTCTTAACTCTTACTCTGGCCTAATAGCAAAGGTCTTAGACTCGTAATATGGCCTAATAGCTAAGGTTTTAACTCTTACTCTGTCCTACTGGTTAAGGTCCTAACTCTTACTCTGGCCTACTGGTTAAGGTCTTAACTCTTACTCTGGCCTAATAGCTAAGGTCTTAACTCTTACTCTGGACTAATTGCTAAGGTCTTAGACTCGTACTCTGGCCTAATGGTTAAGGTCTTAACTCTTACTCTGGCCTAATAGCTAAGGTCTTAGACTCGTATTCTGGCCTAATGGTTAAGGTCTTAACTCTTACTCTGGCCTAATAGCTAAGGTCTTAGACTCGTACTCTGGCCTAATAGCTAAGGTCTTAGACTCGTACTCTGGCCTAATGGTTAAGGTCTTAACTCTTACTCTGGCCTAATAGCTAAGGTCTTAACTCTTACTCTGGCCTACTGGTTAAGGTCTTAACTCTTACTCTGGCCTAATAGCTAAGGTCTTAGACTCGTACTCTGGCCTAATAGCTACGGTCTTAACTCTTACTCTGGCCTAATAGCTAAGGTCTTAGACTCGTACTCTGGCCTACTGGTTAAGGTCTTAACTCTTACTCTGGCCTAATAGCTAATGTCTTAACTCTTACTCTGGCCTAATAGCCAAGGTCTTAGACTCGTACTCTGGCCTAATAGCTAAGGTCTTAACTCTTACTCTGGCCTACTGGTTAAGGTCTTAACTCTTACTCTGGCCTAACAGCTAAGGTCTTGGACTCGTACTCTGGCCTAATAGCTAAGGTCTTAGACTCGTACTATGGCCTGCAGGTTAAGGTCTTAACTCTTACTCGGGCCTTTTGGTTAAGGTCTTAACTCTTACTCTGGCCTAATAGCTAAGGTCTTCGACTCGTACTTTGGCCTAATGGTTAAGGTCTTTAATTCTTACTCTGGCCTACTGGTTAAGGTCTTAACTCTTACTCTGGCCTAATAGCTAAGGTCTTAACTCTTACTCTGGCCTACTGGTTAAGGTCAGAACTTTTACTCTGGCCTAATAGCTAAGGTCTTAGACTCATACTCTGGCCTAATGGTTAAGGTCTTAACTCTTACTCTGGCCTAATAGCTAAGGTCCTAACTCTTACTCTGGCCTAATAGCTAAGGTCTTAACTCTTACTCTGGCCTACTGGTTAAGGTCTTAACTCTTAGTCTGGCCTAATAGCTAAGGTCTTAGACTCGTACTCTGGCCTAATAGCTAAGGTCTTCGACTTGTACTCTGGCCTACAGGTTAAGGTCTTAACTCTTACTCTGGCCTACTGGTTAAGGTCTTAACTCTTACTGTGGCCTAATAGCTAAGGTCTTAGACTCGTACTCTGGCCTACAGGTTAAGGTCTTAACTCTTACTCTGGCCTAATAGCTAAGGTCCTAACTCTTACTCTGGCCTAATAGCTAAGGTCTTAGACTCGTACTCTGACCTAATGGTTAAGGTATTAACTCTTACTCTGGCCTACTGGTTAAGGTCTTTACCCTTACTCTGGCATAATAGCTAAGGTCTTAGACTCGTACTCTGGCCTAATGTTTAAGGTCTTAACTCTTACTCTGGCCTAATGGCTAATGTCTTAACTCTTACTCTGGCCTAATAGCTAAGGTCTTAGACTCGTACTGTGGCCTAATGGTTAAGGTCTTAACTTTTACTCTGGCCTAATAGCTAAGGTCTCAACTCTTACTCTGGCCTAATAGCTAAGTTCTTAGCCTCGTACTCTGGCCTACTGGTTAAGGTCTTAACTCTTACTCTGGCCTACTGGTTAAGGTCTTAACTCTTACTCTGGTCTAATAGCTAAGGTCTTAGACTCGTACTCTGGCCTAATAGCTAAGGTCTTAGACTCGTACTCTGGCCTAATGGTTAATGTCTTAACTCTTATTCTGGCCTTATAGCTAAGGTCTTAACTCTTACTCTGGCCTACTGGTTAAGGTCTTAACTCTTACTCTGGCCTACTGGTTAAGGTCTTAACTCTTACTATGGCCTAATAGCTAAGGTCATAGACCTGTACTCTGGCCTAATAGCTAAGGTCTTAACTCTTATTCTGGCCTAATAGCTAACGTCTCAGACTCAAACTCTGGCCTACTGGTTAAGGTCTTAACTCTTACTCTGGCCTACTGGTTAAGGTCTTAACTCTTACCTTGGCCTAATAGCTAAGGTCTTAACTCTTAATCTGGCCTACCGGTTAAGGTCTTCACTCTTAGTCTGGCCTAATAGCTAAGGTCTTAGACTCGTACTCTGGCCTAATAGCTAAGGTCTTCGACTTGTACTCTGGCCTACAGGTTAAGGTCTTAACTCTTACTCTGGCCTACTGGTTAAGGTCTTAACTCTTACTCTGGCCTAATAGCTAAGGTCTTAGACTCGTACTCTGGCCTACAGGTTAAGGTCTTAACTCTTACTCTGGCCTAATAGCTAAGGTCCTAACTCTTACTCTGGCCTAATAGCTAAGGTCTTAGACTCGTACTCTGACCTAATGGTTAAGGTATTAACTCTTACTCTGGCCTACTGGTTAAGGTCTTTACCCTTACTCTGGCATAATAGCTAAGGTCTTAGACTCGTACTCTGGCCTAATGTTTAAGGTCTTAACTCTTACTCTGGCCTAATAGCTAATGTCTTAACTCTTACTCTGGCCTAATAGCTAAGGTCTTAACTCTTATTCTGGCCTAATAGCTAAGGTCTTAGACTCGTGCTCTGGCCTAATGGTTAAGGTCTTAACTTTTACTCTGGCCTAATAGCTAAGGTCTTAACTCTTACTCTGGCCTAATAGCTAAGGTCTTAGCCTTGTACTCTGGCCTACTGGTTAAGGTCTTAACTCGTACTCTGGCCTAATGGTTAAGGTCTTAACGCTTACTCTGGCCTAATAGCTAAGGTCTTAGACTCGTACTCTGGCCTAATAGCTAAGGTCTTAGACTCGTACTCTGGCCTGATGGTTAAGGTCTTAACTCTTACTCTGGCCTAATAGCTAAGGTCTTAGACTCATACTGTGGCCTAATGGTTAAGGTCTTAACTTTTACTCTGGCCTAATAGCTAAGGTCTCAACTCTTACTCTGGCCTAATAGCTAAGTTCTTAGCCTCGTACTCTGGCCTACTGGTTAAGGTCTTAACTCTTACTCTGGCCTACTGGTTAAGGTCTTAACTCTTACTCTGGTCTAATAGCTAAGGTCTTAGACTCGTACTCTGGCCTAATAGCTATGGTCTTAGACTCGTACTCTGGCCTACTGGTTAAGGTCTTAACTCTTACTCTGGCCTAATAGCAAAGGTCTTAACTCTTACTCCTGCCTAATAGCTAAGGTCTTAGACTCGTACACTGGCCTAATGGTTAAGGTCTTAACTCTTACTCTGGCCTACTGGTTAAGGTCTTAGACTCGTACTCTGGCCTAATAGCTAAGGTCTTAGACTCGTACTCTGGCCTAATGGTTAAGGTCTTAACTCTTACTCTGGCCTACTGGTTAAGGTCTTAACTCTTACTCTGCCCTAATAGCTAAGGTCTTAACTCTTACTCTTGCCTAATAGCTAAGGTCTTAGACTCGTACTCTGGCCTACTGGTTAATGTCTTAACTCTTACTCTGGCCTACTGGTCAAGGTCTCAACTCTTACTCTGGCCTAATAGCTAAGGTCTTAACTCTTACTCTGGCCTAATAGCTAAGGTCTTAGACTCGTACTCTGGCCTAATGGTTAAGGTCTTAACTCTTACTCTGGCCTACTGCTTAAGGTCTTAACTCTTACTCTGGCCTAATAGCTAAGGTCTTAGACTCGTACTCTGGCCTAATGGTTAAGGTCTTAACTCTTACTCTGGCCTAATAGCTAATGTCTTAACTCTTACTCTGGCCTAATAGCTAAGGTCTTAGACTCGTACTCTGGCTTAATGGTTAAGGTCTTAACTCTTACTCTGGCCTACTGGTTAAGGTCTTAACTCTTACTCTGGCCTAATAGCTAAGGTCTTAGACTCATACTCTGGCCTAATGGTTAAGGTCTTAACTCTTACTCTGGCCTATTGGTTAAGGTCTTAACTCTTAATCTGGCCTAATAGCTAAGGTCTTAACTCTTACTCTGGCCTAATAGCAAAGGTCTTAGACTAGTAATCTGGTCTAATAGCTAAGGTCTTAACTCTTAATCTGTCCCAGTAGCTAAGGTCTTAGACTCGTACTATGGCCTACAGGTTAAGGTCTTAACTCTTACTCTGGCCTACTGGTTAAGGTCTTAACTCTTACTCTGGCCTAATAGCTAAGGTCTTAGACTTGTACTCTGGCCTAGTAGCTAAGGTCTTAGACTCGTACTCTGGCCTAATAGCTATGGTCTTAGACTCGTACTCTGGCCTAATGGTTAAGGTCTTAACTCTTACTCTGGCCTAATAGCTAATGTCTTAACTCTTACTCTGGCCTAATAGCTAAGGTCTTAGACTCGTACTCTGGCCTAATGGTTAAGGTCTTAACTCTTACTCTGGCCTACTGGTTAAGGTCTTAACTCTTACTCTGGCCTAATAGCTAAGGTCTTAGACTCGTACTCTGGCCTAATGGTTAAGGTCTTAACTCTTACTCTGGCCTACTGGTTAAGGTCTTAACTCTTACTCTGGCCTAATAGCTAAGGTCTTAGACTCGTACTCTGGCCTAATGGTTAAGGTCTTAACTCTTACTCTGGCCTAATAGCTAATGTCTTAACTCTTACTCTGGCCTAATAGCTAAGGTCTTAGACTCGTACTCTGGCCTAATGGTTAAGGTCTTAACTCTTACTCTGGCCTACTGGTTAAGGTCTTAACTCTTACTCTGGCCTAATAGCTAAGGTCTTAGACTCGTACTCTGGCCTAATGGTTAAGGTCTTAACTCTTACTCTGGCCTATTGGTTAAGGTCTTAACTCTTAATCTGGCCTAATAGCTAAGGTCTTAACTCTTACTCTGGCCTAATAGCAAAGGTCTTAGACTTGTAATCTGGTCTAATAGCTAAGGTCTTAACTCTTAATCTGGCCCAGTAGCTAAGGTCTTAGACTCGTACTATGGCCTACAGGTTAAGGTCTTAACTCTTACTCTGGCCTACTGGTTAAGGTCTTATCTCTTACTCTGGCCTACTGGTTAAGGTCTTAACTGTTACTCTGGCCTAATAGCAAAGGTCTTAACTCAAACTCTGGCCTAATAGCTAAGGTCTTAGACTCGTACTCTGGCCTACTGGTTAAGGTCTTAACTCTTACTCTGGCCTAATAGCTAAGGTCTCAACTCTTACTCTGTCCTAATAGCTAAGGTCTTAACACTTACTCTGGCCTAATAGCTAAGGTCTTAGACTCGTACTCTGGCCTAAGGGTTAAGGTCTTAACTCTTACTCTGGCCTACTGGTTAAGGTCTTAACTCTTACTCTGGCCTAATAGCTAAGGTCTTAGACTCATACTCTGGCCTAATGGTTAAGGTCTTAACTCTTACTCTGGCCTAATAGCTAAGGTCTAGACTCGTACTCTGGCCTAATGGTTAAGGTCTTAACTCTTACTCTGGCCTACTGGTTAAGGTCTTAACTCTTACTCTGGCCTAATAGCTGAGGTCTTAACTCTTACTCTGGCCTACTGGTTAAGGTCTTAACTTTTTCTCTGGCCTAATAGCTAAGGTCTTAGACTCATACTCTGGACTAATGGTTAAGGTCTTAACTCTTTCTCTGGCCTAATAGCTAAGGTCCTAACTCTTATTCTGGCCTAATAGCTAAGGTCTTAGACTCGTGCTCTGGCCTAATGGTTAAGGTCTTAACTTTTACTCTGGCCTAATAGCTAAGGTCTTAACTCTTACTCTGGCCTAATAGCTAAGGTCTTAGCCTTGTACTCTGGCCTACTGGTTAAGGTCTTAACTCGTACTCTGGCCTAATGGTTAAGGTCTTAACGCTTACTCTGGCCTAATAGCTAAGGTCTTAGACTCGTACTCTGGCCTAATAGCTAAGGTCTTAGACTCGTACTCTGGCCTAAGGGTTAAGGTCTTAACTCTTACTCTGGCCTACTGGTTAAGGTCTTAACTCTTACTCTGGCCTAATAGCTAAGGTCTTAGACTCATACTCTGGCCTAATGGTTAAGGTCTTAACTCTTACTCTGGCCTAATAGCTAAGGTCTAGACTCGTACTCTGGCCTAATGGTTAAGGTCTTAACTCTTACTCTGGCCTACTGGTTAAGGTCTTAACTCTTACTCTGGCCTAATAGCTGAGGTCTTAACTCTTACTCTGGCCTACTGGTTAAGGTCTTAACTTTTTCTCTGGCCTAATAGCTAAGGTCTTAGACTCATACTCTGGACTAATGGTTAAGGTCTTAACTCTTTCTCTGGCCTAATAGCTAAGGTCCTAACTCTTATTCTGGCCTAATAGCTAAGGTCTTAGACTCGTGCTCTGGCCTAATGGTTAAGGTCTTAACTTTTACTCTGGCCTAATAGCTAAGGTCTTAACTCTTACTCTGGCCTAATAGCTAAGGTCTTAGCCTTGTACTCTGGCCTACTGGTTAAGGTCTTAACTCGTACTCTGGCCTAATGGTTAAGGTCTTAACGCTTACTCTGGCCTAATAGCTAAGGTCTTAGACTCGTACTCTGGCCTAATAGCTAAGGTCTTAGACTCGTACTCTGGCCTGATGGTTAAGGTCTTAACTCTTACTCTGGTCTAATAGCTAAGGTCTTAGACTCGTACTCTGGCCTAATAGCTATGGTCTTAGACTCGTACTCTGGCCTACTGGTTAAGGTCTTAACTCTTACTCTGGCCTAATAGCAAAGGTCTTAACTCTTACTCCTGTCTAATAGCTAAGGTCTTAGACTCGTACTCTGGCCTAATGGTTAAGGTCTTAACTCTTACTCTGGCCTACTGGTTAAGGTCTTAGACTCGTACTCTGGCCTAATAGCTAAGGTCTTAGACTCGTACTCTGGCCTAATGGTTAAGGTCTTAACTCTTACTCTGGCCTACTGGTTAAGGTCTTAACTCTTACTCTGGCCTAATAGCTAAGGTCTTAACTCTTACTCTTGCCTAATAGCTAAGGTCTTAGACTCGTACTCTGGCCTACTGGTTAAGGTCTTAACTCTTACTCTGGCCTACTGGTCAAGGTCTCAACTCTTACTCTGGCCTAATAGCTAAGGTCTTAACTCTTACTCTGGCCTAATAGCTAAGGTCTTAGACTCGTACTCTGGCCTAATGGTTAAGGTCTTAACTCTTACTCTGGCCTACTGGTTAAGGTCTTAACTCTTACTCTGGCCTAATAGCTAAGGTCTTAGACTCGTACTCTGGCCTAATGGTTAAGGTCTTAACTCTTACTCTGGCCTAATAGCTAATGTCTTAACTCTTACTCTGGCCTAATAGCTAAGGTCTTAGACTCGTACTCTGGCCTAATGGTTAAGGTCTTAACTCTTACTCTGGCCTATTGGTTAAGGTCTTAACTCTTAATCTGGCCTAATAGCTAAGGTCTTAACTCTTACTCTGGCCTAATAGCAAAGGTCTTAGACTCGTAATCTGGTCTAATAGCTAAGGTCTTAACTCTTAATCTGGCCCAGTAGCTAAGGTCTTAGACTCGTACTATGGCCTACAGGTTAAGGTCTTAACTCTTACTCTGGCCTACTGGTTAAGGTCTTAACTCTTACTCTGGCCTAATAGCTAAGGTCTTAGACTCGTACTCTGGCCTAGTAGCTAAGGTCTTAGACTCGTACTCTGGCCTAATAGCTATGGTCTTAGACTCGTACTCTGGCCTAATGGTTAAGGTCTTATCTCTTACTCTGGCCTACTGGTTAAGGTCTTAACTGTTACTCTGGCCTAATAGCAAAGGTCTTAACTCTTACTCTGGCCTAATAGCTAAGGTCTTAGACTCGTACTCTGGCCTACTGGTTAAGGTCTTAACTCTTACTCTGGCGTAATAGCTAAGGTCTCAACTCTTACTCTGTCCTAATAGCTAAGGTCTTAACACTTACTCTGGCCTAATAGCTAAGGTCTTAGACTCGTACTCTGGCCTAATGGTTAAGGTCTTAACTCTTACTCTGGCCTACTGGTTAAGGTCTTAACTCTTACTCTGGCCTAATAGCTAAGGTCTTAGACTCGTACTCTGGCCTAATGGTTAAGGTCTTAACTCTTACTCTGGCCTAATAGCTAAGGTCTAGACTCGTACTCTGGCCTAATGGTTAAGGTCTTAACTCTTACTCTGGCCTACTGGTTAAGGTCTTAACTCTTACTCTGGCCTAATAGCTGAGGTCTTAACTCTTACTCTGGCCTACTGGTTAAGGTCTTAACTTTTTCTCTGGCCTAATAGCTAAGGTCTTAGACTCATACTCTGGACTAATGGTTAAGGTCTTAACTCTTTCTCTGGCCTAATAGCTAAGGTCCTAACTCTTACTCTGGCCTAATAGCTAAGGTCTTAACTCTTACTCTGGCCTACTGGTTAAGGTCTTAACTCTTACTCTGGCCTAATAGCTAAGGTCTTAGACTCATACTCTGGCCTAATAGCTAAGGTCTTAGACTTGTACTCTGACCTACAGGTTAAGGTCTTAACTCTTACTCTGGCCTAATAGCTAAGGTCTTAACTCTTACTCTGGCCTAATAGCTAAGGTCTTAGACTCATACTCTGACCTAATGGTTAAGGTATTAACTCTTACTCTGGCCTACTGGTTAAGGTCATTACCCATACTCTGGCATAATAGCTAAGGTCTTAGACTCGTACTCTGGCCTAATGGTTAAGGTCTTAACTCTTACTCTGGCCTAATAGCTAAGGTCTTAACTCTTACTCTGGCCTAATAGCTAAGGTCTTAACTCTTACTCTGGCCTAATAGCTAAGGTCTTAGACTCGTGCTCTGGCCTAATGGTTAAGGTCTTAACTCTTACTCTGGCCTAATAGCTAAGGTCTTAACTCTTATTCTGGCCTAATAGCTAAGGTCTTAGCCTCGTACTCTGGCCTACTGGTTAAGGTCTTAGACTCATACTCTGGCCTAATGGTTAAGGTCTTAATTCTTTCTCTGGCCTAATAGCTAAGGTCCTAACTCTTACTCTGGCCTAATAGCTAAGGTCTTAGACTCATACTCTGGCCTAATAGCTAAGGTCTTAGACTTGTACTCTGACCTACAGGTTAAGGTCTTAACTCTTACTCTGGCCTAATAGCTAAGGTCTTAACTCTTACTCTGGCCTAATAGCTAAGGTCTTAGACTCGTACTCTGACCTAATGGTTAAGGTCTTAACTCTTACTCTGGCCTAATAGCTAAGGTCTTAACTCTTACTCTGGCCTAATAGCTAAGGTCTTAGACTCGTGCTCTGGCCTAATGGTTAAGGTCTTAACTTTTACTCTGGCCTAATAGCTAAGGTCTTAACTCTTACTCTGGCCTAATAGCTAAGGTCTTAGCCTCGTACTCTGGCCTACTGGTTAAGGTCTTAACTCGTACTCTGGCCTAATGGTTAAGGTCTTAACGCTTACTCTGGCCTAATAGCTAAGGTCTTAGACACGTACTCTGGCCTTATAGCTAAGGTCTTAGACTCGTACTCTGGCCTGATGGTTAAGGTCTTAACTCTTACTCTGGCCTAATAGCTAAGGTCTTAGACTCGTACTGTGGCCTAATGGTTAAGGTCTTAACTTTTACTCTGGCCTAATAGCTAAGGTCTCAACTCTTACTCTGGCCTAATAGCTAAGTTCTTAGCCTCGTACTCTGGCCTACTGGTTAAGGTCTTAACTCTTACTCTGGCCTACTAGTTAAGGTCTTAACTCTTACTCTGGCCTAATAGCTAAGGTCTTAGACTCGTACTCTGGCCTAATAGCTAAGGTCTTAGACTCGTACTCTGGCCTAAGGGTTAAGGTCTTAACTCTTATTCTGGCCTAATAGCTAAGGTCTTAACTCTTACTCTGGCCTACTGGTTAAGGTCTTAACTCTTACTCTGGCCTACTGGTTAAGGTCTTAACTCTTACTATGGCCTAATAGCTAAGGTCTTAGACTCGTACTCTGGCCTAATAGCTAAGGTCTTAACTCTTACTCTGGCCTACTGGTTAAGGTCTTAACTCTTACTCTGGCCTACTGGTTAAGGTCTTAACTCTTACTCTGGCCTAATAGCTAAGGTCTTAGACTCATACTCTGGCCTACTGGTTAAGGTCTTAACGCTTACTCTGGCCTAATAGCTAAGGTCTTAACTCTTACTCTGGCCTAATAGCTAAGGTCTTAACTCTTAATCTGGCCTACTGGTTAAGGTCTTAACTCTTACTCTGGCCTACTGGTTAAGGTCTTAACTATTACTATGGCCTAATAGCTAAGGTCTTAGACTCGTACTCTGGCCTAATAGCTAAGGTCTTAACTCTTACTCTGGACTAATAGCTAAGGTCTTAGACTTGTGCTCTGGCCTACTGGTTAAGGTCTTAACTCTTACTCTGGCCTACTGGTTATGGTCTTAACTCTTACTCTGGCCTAATAGCTAAGGTCTTAACTCTTACTCTGGCCTAATAGCTAAGGTCTTAAACTCGTACTCTGGCCTAATGGTTAAGGTCTTAACTCTTACTCTGGCCTACTGGTGAAGGTCTTAACTCTTACTCTGGCCTAATAGCTGAGGTCTTAGTCTCGTACTCTGGCCTAATGGTTAAGTTCTTAACTCTTAGTCTGGCCTACTGGTTAAGGTCTTAACTCTTACGCTGGCCTAATTGCTAAGGTCTTAACTCTTACTCTGGCCTAATAGCTATGGTCCTAGACTCGTACTTTGGCCTAATGGTTAAGGTCCTAACTCTTACTCTGGCCTACTGGTTAAGGTCTTAACGCTTACTCTGGCCTAATAGCTAAGGTCTTAGACTCGTACTCTGGCCTAATGGTTAAGGTCTTAACTCTTACTCTGGCCTAATAGATAAGATCTTAGACTCATACTCTGGCCTACTGGTTAAGGTCTTATCTCTTACTCTGGCCTACTGGTTAAGGTCTTAACTCTTACTCTGGCCTAATAGCTAAGGTCTTAGACTCGTACTCTGGCCTAATGGTTAAGGTCTTAACTCTTACTCTGTCCTACTGGTTAAGGTCTTAACTCTTACTCTGGCCAAATAGCTAAGGTCTTAAACTCGTACTCTGGCCTAATGGTTAAGGTCTTAACTCTTACTCTGGCCAACTGGTTAAGGTCTTAACTCTTAGTCAGGCCAAATAGCTAAGGTCTTAACTCTTACTCTGGCCTAATAGCAAAGGTCTTAGACTCGTAATATGGCCTAATAGCTAAGGTTTTAACTCTTACTCTGGCCTAATAGCTAAGGTCTTAGACTCGTACTCTGGCCTACTGGTTAAGGTCTTAACGCTTACTCTGGCCTAATAGCTAAGGTCTTAACTCTTACTCCTGCCTAATAGCTAAGGTCTTAGACTCATACTCTGGCCTAATGGTTAAGGTCTTAACTCTTACTCTGGCCTACTGGTTAAGGTCTTAGACTCGTACTCTGGCCTAATAGCTAAGGTCTTAACTCTTACTCTGGACTAATAGCTAAGGTCTTAGACTTTTGCTCTGGCCTACTGGTTAAGGTCTTAACTCTTACTCTGGCCAACTGGTTAAGGTCTTAACTCTTAGTCAGGCCAAATAGCTAAGGTCTTAACTCTTACTCTGGCCTAATAGCAAAGGTCTTAGACTCGTAATATGGCCTAATAGCTAAGGTTTTAACTCTTACTCTGTCCTACTGGTTAAGGTCCTAACTCTTACTCTGGCCTACTGGTTAAGGTCTTAACTCTTACTCTGGCCTAATAGCTAAGGTCTTAACTCTTACTCTGGACTAATTGCTAAGGTCTTAGACTCGTACTCTGGCCTAATGGTTAAGGTCTTAACTCTTACTCTGGCCTAATAGCTAAGGTCTTAGACTCGTATTCTGGCCTAATGGTTAAGGTCTTAACTCTTACTCTGGCCTAATAGCTAAGGTCTTAGACTCGTACTCTGGCCTAATAGCTAAGGTCTTAGACTCGTACTCTGGCCTAATGGTTAAGGTCTTAACTCTTACTCTGGCCTAATAGCTAAGGTCTTAACTCTTACTCTGGCCTACTGGTTAAGGTCTTAACTCTTACTCTGGCCTAATAGCTAAGGTCTTAGACTCGTACTCTGGCCTAATAGCTACGGTCTTAACTCTTACTCTGGCCTAATAGCTAAGGTCTTAGACTCGTACGCTGGCCTAATAGCTAAGGTCTTAGGCCCGTACTCTGGCCTATTGCTTAAGGCCTTAACTCCTACTGTGGCCTAATAGCTAAGGTCTTAGACTCGTACTCTGGCCTAATGGTTAAGGTCTTAACTTTTACACGGGACTAATAGCTAAGGTCTTAGACTCGTACTCTGGCATACTGGTTAAGGTCTTAACTCTTACTCTGGCCTACTGGTTAATGTCTTAACTCTTACGCTGGGCTAATAGCTAAGGTCTTAGACTCGTACTCTGGCCTAGTAGCTAAGGTCTTAGATTCGTACTCTGGCCTAATGGTTAAGGTCTTAACTCTTACTCTGGATTAATAGCTAAGGTCTTAACTCTTACTCTGGCCTACTGGTTAAGGTTTTAACTCTTACTCTGGCCTAATAGCTAAGGTCTTAACTCTTACTCTGGCCTAATAGCTAAGGTCTTAGACTCGTACTCTGGCCTAATGGTTAAGGTCTTAACTCTTACTCTGGCCTACTGGTTAAGGTCTTAACTCTTACTCTGGCCTAATAGCTATGGTCTTAGACTCGTACTCTGGCCTACTGGTTAAGGTCTTAACTCTTACTCTGGCCTAATAGCTAAGGTCTTAACTCTTACTCCTGCCTAATAGCTAAGATCTTAGACTCGTACTCTGGCCTAATGGTTAAGGTCTTAACTCTTACTCTGGCCTACTGGTTAAGGTCTTAGACTCGTACTCTGGCCTAATAGTTAAGGTCTTAGACTCGTACTCTGGACTATTGGTTAAGGTCTTAACTCTTACTCTGGCCTACTGGTTAAGGTCTTAACTCTTACTCTGGCCTAATAGCTAAGGTCTTAACTCTTACTCTGGCCTAATAGCTAAGGTCTTAGACTCATACTCTGGCCTACTGGTTAAGGTCTTAACTCTTACTCTGGCCTACTGGTTAAGGTCTTAACTCTTACTCTGGCCTAATAGCTAAGGTCTTAGACTCGTACTCTGGCCTAATAGATAAGGTCTTAGACTCGTTCTCTGGCCTAATGGTTAAGCTTTTAACTCCTACTCTGGCCTAATAGCTAAGGTCTTAACTCTTACTCTGGCCTACTGGTTAAGGTCTTAACTCTTACTCTGGCCTAATAGCTAAGGTCTTAACTCTTACTCTGGCCTAATAGCTAAGGTCTTAGACTCATACTCTGGCCTAATGGTTAAGGTCCTAACTCTTACTCTGGCCTACTGGTTAAGGTCTTAACTCTTACTCTGGCCTAATAGCTAAGGTCTTAACTCTTACTCTGGCCTAATAGCTAAGGTCTTAGACTCATACTCTGGCCTACTGGTTAAGGTCTTAACTCTTACTCTGGCCTACTGGTTAAGGTCTTAACTCTTACTCTGGCCTAATAGCTAAGGTCTTAGACTCGTACTCTGGCCTAATAGATAAGGTCTTAGACTCGTTCTCTGGCCTAATGGTTAAGCTTTTAACTCCTACTCTGGCCTAATAGCTAAGGTCTTAACTCTTACTCTGGCCTACTGGTTAAGGTCTTAACTCTTACTCTGGCCTAATAGCTAAGGTCTTAACTCTTACTCTGGCCTAATAGCTAAGGTTTTAGACTAGTACTCTGGCCTACTGGTTAAGGTCTTAACTCTTACTCTGGCATAATAGCTAAGGTCTTAGACTCGTACTCTGGCCTAATAGCTAAGGTCTTAACTCTTACAATGGCCTAATAGCTAATGTCTTAACTCTTACTCTGGCCTAATAGCTAAGGTCTTAGACTCGTACTCTGGCCTAATAGCTAAGGTCTTAACTCTTACTCTGGCCTACTGGTTAAGGTCTTAACTCTTACTCTGGTCTAATAGCTAAGGTATTAGACTTGTATTCTGGCCTACTGGTTAAGGTCTTAACTCTTACTCTGGCATAATAGCTAAGGTCTTAGACTCGTACTCTGGCCTAATAGCTAAGGGCTTAACTCTTACTCTGGCCTAATAGCTAATGTCTTAACTCTTACTCTGGCCTAATAGCTAAGGTCTTAGACTCGTACTCTGGCCTAATAGCTAAGGTCTTAACTCTTACTCTGGCCTACTGGTTAAGGTCTTAACTCTTACTCTGGCCTAACAGCTAAGATCTTGGACTCGTACTCTGGCCTAATAGCTAAGGTCTTAGACTCGTACTATGGCCTTTTGGTTAAGGTCTTAACTCTTACTCGGGCCTTTTGGTTAAGGTCTTAACTCTTACTCTGGCCTAATAGCTAAGGTCTTCGACTCGTACTTTGGCCTAATGGTTAAGGTCTTAATTCTTACTCTGGCCTACTGGTTAAGGTCTTAACTCTTACTCTGGCCTAATAGCTAAGGTCTTAACTCTTACTCTGGCCTACTGGTTAAGGTCAGAACTTTTACTCTGGCCTAATAGCTAAGGTCTTAGACTCATACTCTGGCCTAATGGTTAAGGTCTTAACTCTTACTCTGGCCTAATAGCTAAGGTCCTAACTCTTACTCTGGCCTAATAGCTAAGGTCTTAACTCTTACTCTGGCCTACTGGTTAAGGTCTTAACTCTTAGTCTGGCCTAATAGCTAAGGTCTTAGACTCGTACTCTGGCCTAATAGCTAAGGTCTTCGACTTATACTCTGGCCTACAGGTTAAGGTCTTAACTCTTACTCTGGCCTACTGGTTAAGGTCTTAACTCTTACTGTGGCCTAATAGCTAAGGTCTTAGACTCGTACTCTGGCCTACAGGTTAAGGTCTTAACTCTTACTCTGGCCTAATAGCTAAGGTCCTAACTCTTACTCTGGCCTAATAGCTAAGGTCTTAGACTCGTACTCTGACCTAATGGTTAAGGTATTAACTCTTACTCTGGCCTACTGGTTAAGGTCTTTACCCTTACTCTGGCATAATAGCTAAGGTCTTAGACTCGTACTCTGGCCTAATGTTTAAGGTCTTAACTCTTACTCTGGCCTAATGGCTAATGTCTTAACTCTTACTCTGGCCTAATAGCTAAGGTCTTAGACTCGTACTGTGGCCTAATGGTTAAGGTCTTAACTTTTACTCTGGCCTAATAGCTAAGGTCTCAACTCTTACTCTGGCCTAATAGCTAAGTTCTTAGCCTCGTACTCTGGCCTACTGGTTAAGGTCTTAACTCTTACTCTGGCCTACTGGTTAAGGTCTTAACTCTTACTCTGGTCTAATAGCTAAGGTCTTAGACTCGTACTCTGGCCTAATAGCTAAGGTCTTAGACTCGTACTCTGGCCTAATGGTTAATATCTTAACTCTTATTCTGGCCTTATAGCTAAGGTCTTAACTCTTACTCTGGCCTACTGGTTAAGGTCTTAACTCTTACTCTGGCCTACTGGTTAAGGTCTTAACTCTTACTATGGCCTAATAGCTAAGGTCATAGACCTGTACTCTGGCCTAATAGCTAAGGTCTTAACTCTTATTCTGGCCTAATAGCTAACGTCTCAGACTCAAACTCTGGCCTACTGGTTAAGGTCTTAACTCTTACTCTGGCCTACTGGTTAAGGTCTTAACTCTTACCTTGGCCTAATAGCTAAGGTCTTAACTCTTAATCTGGCCTACCGGTTAAGGTCTTAACTCTTAGTCTGGCCTAATAGCTAAGGTCTTAGACTCGTACTCTGGCCTAATAGCTAAGGTCTTCGACTTGTACTCTGGCCTACAGGTTAAGGTCTTAACTCTTACTCTGGCCTACTGGTTAAGGTCTTAACTCTTACTCTGGCCTAATAGCTAAGGTCTTAGACTCGTACTCTGGCCTACAGGTTAAGGTCTTAACTCTTACTCTGGCCTAATAGCTAAGGTCCTAACTCTTACTCTGGCCTAATAGCTAAGGTCTTAGACTCGTACTCTGACCTAATGGTTAAGGTATTAACTCTTACTCTGGCCTACTGGTTAAGGTCTTTACCCTTACTCTGGCATAATAGCTAAGGTCTTAGACTCGTACTCTGGCCTAATGTTTAAGGTCTTAACTCTTACTCTGGCCTAATAGCTAATGTCTTAACTCTTACTCTGGCCTAATAGCTAAGGTCTTAACTCTTATTCTGGCCTAATAGCTAAGGTCTTAGACTCGTGCTCTGGCCTAATGGTTAAGGTCTTAACTTTTACTCTGGCCTAATAGCTAAGGTCTTAACTCTTACTCTGGCCTAATAGCTAAGGTCTTAGCCTTGTACTCTGGCCTACTGGTTAAGGTCTTAACTCGTACTCTGGCCTAATGGTTAAGGTCTTAACGCTTACTCTGGCCTAATAGCTAAGGTCTTAGACTCGTACTCTGGCCTAATAGCTAAGGTCTTAGACTCGTACTCTGGCCTGATGGTTAAGGTCTTAACTCTTACTCTGGTCTAATAGCTAAGGTATTAGACTTGTATTCTGGCCTACTGGTTAAGGTCTTAACTCTTACTCTGGCATAATAGCTAAGGTCTTAGACTCGTACTCTGGCCTAATAGCTAAGGGCTTAACTCTTACTCTGGCCTAATAGCTAATGTCTTAACTCTTACTCTGGCCTAATAGCCAAGGTCTTAGACTCGTACTCTGGCCTAATAGCTAAGGTCTTAACTCTTACTCTGGCCTACTGGTTAAGGTCTTAACTCTTACTCTGGCCTAACAGCTAAGGTCTTGGACTCGTACTCTGGCCTAATAGCTAAGGTCTTAGACTCGTACTATGGCCTGCAGGTTAAGGTCTTAACTCTTACTCTGGCCTTTTGGTTAAGGTCTTAACTCTTACTCTGGCCTAATAGCTAAGGTCTTAACTCTTACTCTGGCCTACTGGTTAAGGTCAGAACTTTTACTCTGGCCTAATAGCTAAGGTCTTAGACTCATACTCTGGCCTAATGGTTAAGGTCTTAACTCTTACTCTGGCCTAATAGCTAAGGTCCTAACTCTTACTCTGGCCTAATAGCTAAGGTCTTAACTCTTACTCTGGCCTACTGGTTAAGGTCTTAACTCTTAGTCTGGCCTAATAGCTAAGGTCTTAGACTCGTACTCTGGCCTAATAGCTAAGGTCTTCGACTTGTACTCTGGCCTACAGGTTAAGGTCTTAACTCTTACTCTGGCCTACTGGTTAAGGTCTTAACTCTTACTGTGGCCTAATAGCTAAGGTCTTAGACTCGTACTCTGGCCTACAGGTTAAGGTCTTAACTCTTACTCTGGCCTAATAGCTAAGGTCCTAACTCTTACTCTGGCCTAATAGCTAAGGTCTTAGACTCGTACTCTGACCTAATGGTTAAGGTATTAACTCTTACTCTGGCCTACTGGTTAAGGTCTTTACCCTTACTCTGGCATAATAGCTAAGGTCTTAGACTCGTACCCTGGCCTAATGTTTAAGGTCTTAACTCTTACTCTGGCCTAATGGCTAATGTCTTAACTCTTACTCTGGCCTAATAGCTAAGGTCTTAGACTCGTACTGTGGCCTAATGGTTAAGGTCTTAACTTTTACTCTGGCCTAATAGCTAAGGTCTCAACTCTTACTCTGGCCTAATAGCTAAGTTCTTAGCCTCGTACTCTGGCCTACTGGTTAAGGTCTTAACTCTTACTCTGGCCTACTGGTTAAGGTCTTAACTCTTACTCTGGTCTAATAGCTAAGGTCTTAGACTCGTACTCTGGCCTAATAGCTAAGGTCTTAGACTCGTACTCTGGCCTAATGGTTAATGTCTTCAATCTTATTCTGGCCTTATAGCTAAGGTCTTAACTCTTACTCTGGCCTACTGGTTAAGGTATTAACTCTTACTCTGGCCTACTGGTTAAGGTCTTAACTCTTACTATGGCCTAATAGCTAAGGTCATAGACCTGTACTCTGGCCTAATAGCTAAGGTCTTAACTCTTATTCTGGCCTAATAGCTAACGTCTCAGACTCAAACTCTGGCCTACTGGTTAAGGTCTTAACTCTTACTCTGGCCTACTGGTTAAGGTCTTAACTCTTACCTTGGCCTAATAGCTAAGGTCTTAACTCTTAATCTGGCCTACCGGTTAAGGTCTTAACTCTTAGTCTGGCCTAATAGCTAAGGTCTTAGACTCGTACTCTGGCCTAATAGCTAAGGTCTTCGACTTGTACTCTGGCCTACAGGTTAAGGTCTTAACTCTTACTCTGGCCTACTGGTTAAGGTCTTAACTCTTACTCTGGCCTAATAGCTAAGGTCTTAGACTCGTACTCTGGCCTACAGGTTGAGGTCCTAACTCTTACTCTGGCCTAATAGCTAAGGTCCTAACTCTTACTCTGGCCTAATAGCTAAGGTGTTAGACTCGTACTCTGACCTAATGGTTAAGGTATTAACTCTTACTCTGACCTAATGGTTAAGGTATTAACTCTTACTCTGGCCTACTGGTTAAGGTCTTTACCCTTACTCTGGCATAATAGCTAAGGTCTTAGACTCGTACTCTGGCCTAATGTTTAAGGTCTTAACTCTTACTCTGGCCTAATAGCTAATGTCTTAACTCTTACTCTGGCCTAATAGCTAAGGTCTTAACTCTTATTCTGGCCTAATAGCTAAGGTCTTAGACTCGTGCTCTGGCCTAATGGTTAAGGTCTTAACTTTTACTCTGGCCTAATAGCTAAGGTCTTAACTCTTACTCTGGCCTAATAGCTAAGGTCTTAGCCTTGTACTCTGGCCTACTGGTTAAGGTCTTAACTCATACTCTGGCCTAATGGTTAAGGTCTTAACGCTTACTCTGGCCTAATAGCTAAGGTCTTAGACTCGTACTCTGGCCTAATAGCTAAGGTCTTAGACTCGTACTCTGGCCTGATGGTTAAGGTCTTAACTCTTACTCTGGTCTAATAGCTAAGGTATTAGACTTGTATTCTGGCCTACTGGTTAAGGTCTTAACTCTTACTCTGGCATAATAGCTAAGGTCTTAGACTCGTACTCTGGCCTAATAGCTAAGGGCTTAACTCTTACTCTGGCCTAATAGCTAATGTCTTAACTCTTACTCTGGCCTAATAGCCAAGGTCTTAGACTCGTACTCTGGCCTAATAGCTAAGGTCTTAACTCTTACTCTGGCCTACTGGTTAAGGTCTTAACTCTTACTCTGGCCTAACAGCTAAGGTCTTGGACTCGTACTCTGGCCTAATAGCTAAGGTCTTAGACTCGTACTATGGCCTGCAGGTTAAGGTCTTAACTCTTACTCGGGCCTTTTGGTTAAGGTCTTAACTCTTACTCTGGCCTAATAGCTAAGGTCTTAACTCTTACTCTGGCCTACTGGTTAAGGTCAGAACTTTTACTCTGGCCTAATAGCTAAGGTCTTAGACTCATACTCTGGCCTAATGGTTAAGGTCTTAACTCTTACTCTGGCCTAATAGCTAAGGTCCTAACTCTTACTCTGGCCTAATAGCTAAGGTCTTAACTCTTACTCTGGCCTACTGGTTAAGGTCTTTACCCTTACTCTGGCATAATAGCTAAGGTCTTAGACTCGTACCCTGGCCTAATGTTTAAGGTCTTAACTCTTACTCTGGCCTAATGGCTAATGTCTTAACTCTTACTCTGGCCTAATAGCTAAGGTCTTAGACTCGTACTGTGGCCTAATGGTTAAGGTCTTAACTTTTACTCTGGCCTAATAGCTAAGGTCTCAACTCTTACTCTGGCCTAATAGCTAAGTTCTTAGCCTCGTACTCTGGCCTACTGGTTAAGGTCTTAACTCTTACTCTGGCCTACTGGTTAAGGTCTTAACTCTTACTCTGGTCTAATAGCTAAGGTCTTAGACTCGTACTCTGGCCTAATAGCTAAGGTCTTAGACTCGTACTCTGGCCTAATGGTTAATGTCTTCAATCTTATTCTGGCCTTATAGCTAAGGTCTTAACTCTTACTCTGGCCTACTGGTTAAGGTATTAACTCTTACTCTGGCCTACTGGTTAAGGTCTTAACTCTTACTATGGCCTAATAGCTAAGGTCATAGACCTGTACTCTGGCCTAATAGCTAAGGTCTTAACTCTTATTCTGGCCTAATAGCTAACGTCTCAGACTCAAACTCTGGCCTACTGGTTAAGGTCTTAACTCTTACTCTGGCCTACTGGTTAAGGTCTTAACTCTTACCTTGGCCTAATAGCTAAGGTCTTAACTCTTAATCTGGCCTACCGGTTAAGGTCTTAACTCTTAGTCTGGCCTAATAGCTAAGGTCTTAGACTCGTACTCTGGCCTAATAGCTAAGGTCTTCGACTTGTACTCTGGCCTACAGGTTAAGGTCTTAACTCTTACTCTGGCCTACTGGTTAAGGTCTTAACTCTTACTCTGGCCTAATAGCTAAGGTCTTAGACTCGTACTCTGGCCTACAGGTTGAGGTCCTAACTCTTACTCTGGCCTAATAGCTAAGGTCCTAACTCTTACTCTGGCCTAATAGCTAAGGTGTTAGACTCGTACTCTGACCTAATGGTTAAGGTATTAACTCTTACTCTGACCTAATGGTTAAGGTATTAACTCTTACTCTGGCCTACTGGTTAAGGTCTTTACCCTTACTCTGGCATAATAGCTAAGGTCTTAGACTCGTACTCTGGCCTAATGTTTAAGGTCTTAACTCTTACTCTGGCCTAATAGCTAATGTCTTAACTCTTACTCTGGCCTAATAGCTAAGGTCTTAACTCTTATTCTGGCCTAATAGCTAAGGTCTTAGACTCGTGCTCTGGCCTAATGGTTAAGGTCTTAACTTTTACTCTGGCCTAATAGCTAAGGTCTTAACTCTTACTCTGGCCTAATAGCTAAGGTCTTAGCCTTGTACTCTGGCCTACTGGTTAAGGTCTTAACTCATACTCTGGCCTAATGGTTAAGGTCTTAACGCTTACTCTGGCCTAATAGCTAAGGTCTTAGACTCGTACTCTGGCCTAATAGCTAAGGTCTTAGACTCGTACTCTGGCCTGATGGTTAAGGTCTTAACTCTTACTCTGGTCTAATAGCTAAGGTATTAGACTTGTATTCTGGCCTACTGGTTAAGGTCTTAACTCTTACTCTGGCATAATAGCTAAGGTCTTAGACTCGTACTCTGGCCTAATAGCTAAGGGCTTAACTCTTACTCTGGCCTAATAGCTAATGTCTTAACTCTTACTCTGGCCTAATAGCCAAGGTCTTAGACTCGTACTCTGGCCTAATAGCTAAGGTCTTAACTCTTACTCTGGCCTACTGGTTAAGGTCTTAACTCTTACTCTGGCCTAACAGCTAAGGTCTTGGACTCGTACTCTGGCCTAATAGCTAAGGTCTTAGACTCGTACTATGGCCTGCAGGTTAAGGTCTTAACTCTTACTCGGGCCTTTTGGTTAAGGTCTTAACTCTTACTCTGGCCTAATAGCTAAGGTCTTAACTCTTACTCTGGCCTACTGGTTAAGGTCAGAACTTTTACTCTGGCCTAATAGCTAAGGTCTTAGACTCATACTCTGGCCTAATGGTTAAGGTCTTAACTCTTACTCTGGCCTAATAGCTAAGGTCCTAACTCTTACTCTGGCCTAATAGCTAAGGTCTTAACTCTTACTCTGGCCTACTGGTTAAGGTCTTAACTCTTAGTCTGGCCTAATAGCTAAGGTCTTAGACTCGTACTCTGGCCTAATAGCTAAGGTCTTCGACTTGTACTCTGGCCTACAGGTTAAGGTCTTAACTCTTACTCTGGCCTACTGGTTAAGGTCTTAACTCTTACTGTGGCCTAATAGCTAAGGTCTTAGACTCGTACTCTGGCCTACAGGTTAAGGTCTTAACTCTTACTCTGGCCTAATAGCTAAGGTCCTAACTCTTACTCTGGCCTAATAGCTAAGGTCTTAGACTCGTACTCTGACCTAATGGTTAAGGTATTAACTCTTACTCTGGCCTACTGGTTAAGGTCTTTACCCTTACTCTGGCATAATAGCTAAGGTCTTAGACTCGTACTCTGGCCTAATGTTTAAGGTCTTAACTCTTACTCTGGCCTAATGGCTAATGTCTTAACTCTTACTCTGGCCTAATAGCTAAGGTCTTAGACTCGTACTGTGGCCTAATGGTTAAGGTCTTAACTTTTACTCTGGCCTAATAGCTAAGGTCTCAACTCTTACTCTGGCCTAATAGCTAAGTTCTTAGCCTCGTACTCTGGCCTACTGGTTAAGGTCTTAACTCTTACTCTGGCCTACTGGTTAAGGTATTAACTCTTACTCTGGTCTAATAGCTAAGGTCTTAGACTCGTACTCTGGCCTAATAGCTAAGGTCTTAGACTCGTACTCTGGCCTAATGGTTAATGTCTTCAATCTTATTCTGGCCTTATAGCTAAGGTCTTAACTCTTACTCTGGCCTACTGGTTAAGGTATTAACTCTTACTCTGGCCTACTGGTTAAGGTCTTAACTCTTACTATGGCCTAATAGCTAAGGTCATAGACCTGTACTCTGGCCTAATAGCTAAGGTCTTAACTCTTATTCTGGCCTAATAGCTAACGTCTCAGACTCAAACTCTGGCCTACTGGTTAAGGTCTTAACTCTTACTCTGGCCTACTGGTTAAGGTCTTAACTCTTACCTTGGCCTAATAGCTAAGGTCTTAACTCTTAATCTGGCCTACCGGTTAAGGTCTTAACTCTTAGTCTGGCCTAATAGCTAAGGTCTTAGACTCGTACTCTGGCCTAATAGCTAAGGTCTTCGACTTGTACTCTGGCCTACAGGTTAAGGTCTTAACTCTTACTCTGGCCTACTGGTTAAGGTCTTAACTCTTACTCTGGCCTAATAGCTAAGGTCTTAGACTCGTACTCTGGCCTACAGGTTAAGGTCTTAACTCTTACTCTGGCCTAATAGCTAAGGTCCTAACTCTTACTCTGGCCTAATAGCTAAGGTGTTAGACTCGTACTCTGACCTAATGGTTAAGGTATTAACTCTTACTCTGACCTAATGGTTAAGGTATTAACTCTTACTCTGGCCTACTGGTTAAGGTCTTTACCCTTACTCTGGCATAATAGCTAAGGTCTTAGACTCGTACTCTGGCCTAATGTTTAAGGTCTTAACTCTTACTCTGGCCTAATAGCTAATGTCTTAACTCTTACTCTGGCCTAATAGCTAAGGTCTTAACTCTTATTCTGGCCTAATAGCTAAGGTCTTAGACTCGTGCTCTGGCCTAATGGTTAAGGTCTTAACTTTTACTCTGGCCTAATAGCTAAGGTCTTAACTCTTACTCTGGCCTAATAGCTAAGGTCTTAGCCTTGTACTCTGGCCTACTGGTTAAGGTCTTAACTCGTACTCTGGCCTAATGGTTAAGGTCTTAACGCTTACTCTGGCCTAATAGCTAAGGTCTTAGACTCGTACTCTGGCCTAATAGCTAAGGTCTTAGACTCGAACTCTGGCCTGATGGTTAAGGTCTTAACTCTTACTCTGGTCTAATAGCTAAGGTATTAGACTTGTATTCTGGCCTACTGGTTAAGGTCTTAACTCTTACTCTGGCATAATAGCTAAGGTCTTAGACTCGTACTCTGGCCTAATAGCTAAGGGCTTAACTCTTACTCTGGCCTAATAGCTAATGTCTTAACTCTTACTCTGGCCTAATAGCCAAGGTCTTAGACTCGTACTCTGGCCTAATAGCTAAGGTCTTAACTCTTACTCTGGCCTACTGGTTAAGGTCTTAACTCTTACTCTGGCCTAACAGCTAAGGTCTTGGACTCGTACTCTGGCCTAATAGCTAATGTCTTAGACTCGTACTATGGCCTGCAGGTTAAGGTCTTAACTCTTACTCGGGCCTTTTGGTTAAGGTCTTAACTCTTACTCTGGCCTAATAGCTAAGGTCTTCGACTCGTACTTTGGCCTAATGGTTAAGGTCTTAATTCTTACTCTGGCCTACTGGTTAAGGTCTTAACTCTTACTCTGGCCTAATAGCTAAGGTCTTAACTCTTACTCTGGCCTACTGGTTAAGGTCAGAACTTTTACTCTGGCCTAATAGCTAATGTCTTAGACTCATACTCTGGCCTAATGGTTAAGGTCTTAACTCTTACTCTGGCCTAATAGCTAAGGTCCTAACTCTTACTCTGGCCTAATAGCTAAGGTCTTAACTCTTACTCTGGCCTACTGGTTAAGGTCTTAACTCTTAGTCTGGCCTAATAGCTAAGGTCTTAGACTCGTACTCTGGCCTAATAGCTAAGGTCTTTGACTTGTACTCTGGCCTACAGGTTAAGGTCTTAACTCTTACTCTGGCCTACTGGTTAAGGTCTTAACTCTTACTGTGGCCTAATAGCTAAGGTCTTAGACTCGTACTCTGGCCTACAGGTTAAGGTCTTAACTCTTACTCTGGCCTAATAGCTAAGGTCCTAACTCTTACTCTGGCCTAATAGCTAAGGTCTTAGACTCGTACTCTGACCTAATGGTTTAGGTATTAACTCTTACTCTGGCCTACTGGTTAAGGTCTTTACCCTTACTCTGGCATAATAGCTAAGGTCTTAGACTCGTACTCTGGCCTAATGTTTAAGGTCTTAACTCTTACTCTGGCCTAATGGCTAATGTCTTAACTCTTACTCTGGCCTAATAGCTAAGGTCTTAGACTCGTACTGTGGCCTAATGGTTAAGGTCTTAACTTTTACTCTGGCCTAATAGCTAAGGTCTCAACTCTTACTCTGGCCTAATAGCTAAGTTCTTAGCCTCGTACTCTGGCCTACTGGTTAAGGTCTTAACTCTTACTCTGGCCTACTGGTTAAGGTCTTAACTCTTACTCTGGTCTAATAGCTAAGGTCTTAGACTCGTACTCTGGCCTAATAGCTAAGGTCTTAGACTCGTACTCTGGCCTAATGGTTAATGTCTTAACTCTTATTCTGGCCTTATAGCTAAGGTCTTAACTCTTACTCTGGCCTACTGGTTAAGGTCTTAACTCTTACTCTGGCCTACTGGTTAAGGTCTTAACTCTTACTATGGCCTAATAGCTAAGGTCATAGACCTGTACTCTGGCCTAATAGCTAAGGTCTTAACTCTTATTCTGGCCTAATAGCTAATGTCTCAGACTCAAACTCTGGCCTACTGGTTAAGGTCTTAACTCTTACTCTGGCCTACTGGTTAAGGTCTTAACTCTTACCTTGGCCTAATAGCTAAGGTCTTAACTCTTAATCTGGCCTACCGGTTAAGGTCTTAACTCTTAGTCTGGCCTAATAGCTAAGGTCTTAGACTCGTACTCTGGCCTAATAGCTAAGGTCTTCGACTTGTACTCTGGCCTACAGGTTAAGGTCTTAACTCTTACTCTGGCCTACTGGTTAAGGTCTTAACTCTTACTCTGGCCTAATAGCTAAGGTCTTAGACTCGTACTCTGGCCTACAGGTTAAGGTCTTAACTCTTACTCTGGCCTAATAGCTAAGGTCCTAACTCTTACTCTGGCCTAATAGCTAAGGTCTTAGACTCGTACTCTGACCTAATGGTTAAGGTATTAACTCTTACTCTGGCCTACTGGTTAAGGTCTTTACCCTTACTCTGGCATAATAGCTAAGGTCTTAGACTCGTACTCTGGCCTAATGTTTAAGGTCTTAACTCTTACTCTGGCCTAATAGCTAATGTCTTAACTCTTACTCTGGCCTAATAGCTAAGGTCTTAACTCTTATTCTGGCCTAATAGCTAAGGTCTTAGACTCGTGCTCTGGCCTAATGGTTAAGGTCTTAACTTTTACTCTGGCCTAATAGCTAAGGTCTTAACTCTTACTCTGGCCTAATAGCTAAGGTCTTAGCCTTGTACTCTGGCCTACTGGTTAAGGTCTTAACTCGTACTCTGGCCTAATGGTTAAGGTCTTAACGCTTACTCTGGCCTAATAGCTAAGGTCTTAGACTCGTACTCTGGCCTAATAGCTAAGGTCTTAGACTCGTACTCTGGCCTGATGGTTAAGGTCTTAACTCTTACTCTGGCCTAATAGCTAAGGTCTTAGACTCGTACTGTGGCCTAATGGTTAAGGTCTTAACTTTTACTCTGGCCTAATAGCTAAGGTCTCAACTCTTACTCTGGCCTAATAGCTAAGTTCTTAGCCTCGTACTCTGGCCTACTGGTTAAGGTCTTAACTCTTACTCTGGCCTACTGGTTAAGGTCTTAACTCTTACTCTGGTCTAATAGCTAAGGTCTTAGACTCGTACTCTGGCCTAATAGCTAAGGTCTTAGACTCGTACTCTGGCCTAATGGTTAAGGTCTTAACTCTTATTCTGGCCTTATAGCTAAGGTCTTAACTCTTACTCTGGCCTACTTGTTAAGGTCTTAACTCTTACTCTGGCCTACTGGTTAAGGTCTTAACTCTTACTATGGCGTAATAGCTAAGGTCATAGACCCGTACTCTGGCCTAATAGCTAAGGTCTTAACTCTTACTCTGGCCTAATAGCTAACGTCTCAGACTCAAACTCTGGCCTACTGGTTAAGGTCTTAACTCTTACTCTGGCCTACTGGTTAAGGTCTTAACTCTTACCTTGGCCTAATAGCTAAGGTCTTAGACTCGTACTCTGGCCTAGTGGTTAAGGTCTTAACTCTTACTCTGGCCTAATAGCTAAGGTCTTAACTCTTAATCTGGCCTACCGGTTAAGGTCTTAACTCTTACTCTGGCCTACTGGTTAGGTCTTAACTCTTACTATGGCCTAATAGCTAAGGTCTTAGACTCGTACTCTGGCCTAATAGCTAAGGTCTTAACTCTTACTCTGGACTAATAGCTAAGGTCTTAGACTCGTGCTCTGGCCTACTGGTTAAGGTCTTAACTCTTACTCTGGCCTACTGGTTAAGGTCTTAACTCTTACTCTGGCCTAATAGCTAAGGTCTTAGCCTCGTACTCTGGCCTACTGGTTAAGGTCTTAACTCGTACTCTGGCCTAATGGTTAAGGTCTTAACGCTTACTCTGGCCTAATAGCTAAGGTCTTAGACACGTACTCTGGCCTTATAGCTAAGGTCTTAGACTCGTACTCTGGCCTGATGGTTAAGGTCTTAACTCTTACTCTGGCCTAATAGCTAAGGTCTTAGACTCGTACTGTGGCCTAATGGTTAAGGTCTTAACTTTTACTCTGGCCTAATAGCTAAGGTCTCAACTCTTACTCTGGCCTAATAGCTAAGTTCTTAGCCTCGTCCTCTGGCCTACTGGTTAAGGTCTTAACTCTTACTCTGGCCTACTAGTTAAGGTCTTAACTCTTACTCTGGCCTAATAGCTAAGGTCTTAGACTCGTACTCTGGCCTAATAGCTAAGGTCTTAGACTCGTACTCTGGCCTAAGGGTTAAGGTCTTAACTCTTATTCTGGCCTAATAGCTAAGGTCTTAACTCTTACTCTGGCCTACTGGTTAAGGTCTTAACTCTTACTCTGGCCTACTGGTTAAGGTCTTAACTCTTACTATGGCCTAATAGCTAAGGTCTTAGACTCGTACTCTGGCCTAATAGCTAAGGTCTTAACTCTTACTCTGGCCTACTGGTTAAGGTCTTAACTCTTACTCTGGCCTACTGGTTATGGTCTTAACTCTTACTCTGGCCTAATAGCTAAGGTCTTAGACTCATACTCTGGCCTACTGGTTAAGGTCTTAAAGCTTACTCTGGCCTAATAGCTAAGGTCTTAACTCTTACTCTGGCCTAATAGCTAAGGTCTTAACTCTTAATCTGGCCTACTGGTTAAGGTCTCAACTCTTACTCTGGCCTACTGGTTAAGGTCTTAACTCTTACTATGGCCTAATAGCTAAGGTCTTAGACTCGTACTCTGGCCTAATAGCTAAGGTCTTAACTCTTACTCTGGACTAATAGCTAAGGTCTTAGACTTGTGCTCTGGCCTACTGGTTAAGGTCTTAACTCTTACTCTGGCCTACTGGTTATGGTCTTACCTCTTACTCTGGCCTAATAGCTAAGGTCTTAACTCTTACTCTGGCCTAATAGCTAAGGTCTTAAACTCGTACTCTGGCCTAATGGTTAAGGTCTTAACTCTTACTCTGGCCTACTGGTGAAGGTCTTAACTCTTACTCTGGCCTAATAGCTAAGGTCTTAGTCTCGTACTCTGGCCTAATGGTTAAGTTCTTAACTCTTACTCTGGCCTACTGGTTAAGGTCTTAACTCTTACGCTGGCCTAATTGCTAAGGTCTTAACTCTTACTCTGGCCTAATAGCTATGGTCCTAGACTCGTACTTTGGCCTAATGGTTAAGGTCCTAACTCTTACTCTGGCCTACTGGTTAAGGTCTTAACGCTTACTCTGGCCTAATAGCTAAGGTCTTAGACTCGTACTCTGGCCTAATGGTTAAGGTCTTAACTCTTTCTCTGGCCTAATAGATAAGATCTTAGACTCATACTCTGGCCTACTGGTTAAGGTCTTATCTCTTACTCTGGCCTACTGGTTAAGGTCTTAACTCTTACTCTGGCCTAATAGCTAAGGTCTTAGACTCGTACTCTGGCCTAATGGTTAAGGTCTTAACTCTTACTCTGGCCTACTGGTTAAGGTCTTAACTCTTACTCTGGCCAAATAGCTAAGGTCTTAAACTCGTACTCTGGCCTAATGGTTAAGGTCTTAACTCTTACTCTGGCCAACTGGTTAAGGTCTTAACTCTTAGTCAGGCCAAATAGCTAAGGTCTTAACTCTTACTCTGGCCTAATAGCAAAGGTCTTAGACTCGTAATATGGCCTAATAGCTAAGGTTTTAACTCTTACTCTGGCCTAATAGCTAAGGTCTTAGACTCGTACTCTGGCCTACTGGTTAAGGTCTTAACTCGTACTCTGGCCTAATGGTTAAGGTCTTAACGCTTACTCTGGCCTAATAGCTAAGGTCTTAGACTCGTACTCTGGCCTAATAGCTAAGGTCTTAGACTCGAACTCTGGCCTGATGGTTAAGGTCTTAACTCTTACTCTGGTCTAATAGCTAAGGTATTAGACTTGTATTCTGGCCTACTGGTTAAGGTCTTAACTCTTACTCTGGCATAATAGCTAAGGTCTTAGACTCGTACTCTGGCCTAATAGCTAAGGGCTTAACTCTTACTCTGGCCTAATAGCTAATGTCTTAACTCTTACTCTGGCCTAATAGCCAAGGTCTTAGACTCGTACTCTGGCCTAATAGCTAAGGTCTTAACTCTTACTCTGGCCTACTGGTTAAGGTCTTAACTCTTACTCTGGCCTAACAGCTAAGGTCTTGGACTCGTACTCTGGCCTAATAGCTAATGTCTTAGACTCGTACTATGGCCTGCAGGTTAAGGTCTTAACTCTTACTCGGGCCTTTTGGTTAAGGTCTTAACTCTTACTCTGGCCTAATAGCTAAGGTCTTCGACTCGTACTTTGGCCTAATGGTTAAGGTCTTAATTCTTACTCTGGCCTACTGGTTAAGGTCTTAACTCTTACTCTGGCCTAATAGCTAAGGTCTTAACTCTTACTCTGGCCTACTGGTTAAGGTCAGAACTTTTACTCTGGCCTAATAGCTAATGTCTTAGACTCATACTCTGGCCTAATGGTTAAGGTCTTAACTCTTACTCTGGCCTAATAGCTAAGGTCCTAACTCTTACTCTGGCCTAATAGCTAAGGTCTTAACTCTTACTCTGGCCTACTGGTTAAGGTCTTAACTCTTAGTCTGGCCTAATAGCTAAGGTCTTAGACTCGTACTCTGGCCTAATAGCTAAGGTCTTTGACTTGTACTCTGGCCTACAGGTTAAGGTCTTAACTCTTACTCTGGCCTACTGGTTAAGGTCTTAACTCTTACTGTGGCCTAATAGCTAAGGTCTTAGACTCGTACTCTGGCCTACAGGTTAAGGTCTTAACTCTTACTCTGGCCTAATAGCTAAGGTCCTAACTCTTACTCTGGCCTAATAGCTAAGGTCTTAGACTCGTACTCTGACCTAATGGTTTAGGTATTAACTCTTACTCTGGCCTACTGGTTAAGGTCTTTACCCTTACTCTGGCATAATAGCTAAGGTCTTAGACTCGTACTCTGGCCTAATGTTTAAGGTCTTAACTCTTACTCTGGCCTAATGGCTAATGTCTTAACTCTTACTCTGGCCTAATAGCTAAGGTCTTAGACTCGTACTGTGGCCTAATGGTTAAGGTCTTAACTTTTACTCTGGCCTAATAGCTAAGGTCTCAACTCTTACTCTGGCCTAATAGCTAAGTTCTTAGCCTCGTACTCTGGCCTACTGGTTAAGGTCTTAACTCTTACTCTGGCCTACTGGTTAAGGTCTTAACTCTTACTCTGGTCTAATAGCTAAGGTCTTAGACTCGTACTCTGGCCTAATAGCTAAGGTCTTAGACTCGTACTCTGGCCTAATGGTTAATGTCTTAACTCTTATTCTGGCCTTATAGCTAAGGTCTTAACTCTTACTCTGGCCTACTGGTTAAGGTCTTAACTCTTACTATGGCCTAATAGCTAAGGTCATAGACCTGTACTCTGGCCTAATAGCTAAGGTCTTAACTCTTATTCTGGCCTAATAGCTAATGTCTCAGACTCAAACTCTGGCCTACTGGTTAAGGTCTTAACTCTTACTTTGGCCTACTGGTTAAGGTCTTAACTCTTACCTTGGCCTAATAGCTAAGGTCTTAACTCTTAATCTGGCCTACCGGTTAAGGTCTTAACTCTTAGTCTGGCCTAATAGCTAAGGTCTTAGACTCGTACTCTGGCCTAATAGCTAAGGTCTTCGACTTGTACTCTGGCCTACAGGTTAAGGTCTTAACTCTTACTCTGGCCTACTGGTTAAGGTCTTAACTCTTACTCTGGCCTAATAGCTAAGGTCTTAGACTCGTACTCTGGCCTACAGGTTAAGGTCTTAACTCTTACTCTGGCCTAATAGCTAAGGTCCTAACTCTTACTCTGGCCTAATAGCTAAGGTCTTAGACTCGTACTCTGACCTAATGGTTAAGGTATTAACTCTTACTCTGGCCTACTGGTTAAGGTCTTTACCCTTACTCTGGCATAATAGCTAAGGTCTTAGACTCGTACTCTGGCCTAATGTTTAAGGTCTTAACTCTTACTCTGGCCTAATAGCTAATGTCTTAACTCTTACTCTGGCCTAATAGCTAAGGTCTTAACTCTTATTCTGGCCTAATAGCTAAGGTCTTAGACTCGTGCTCTGGCCTAATGGTTAAGGTCTTAACTTTTACTCTGGCCTAATAGCTAAGGTCTTAACTCTTACTCTGGCCTAATAGCTAAGGTCTTAGCCTTGTACTCTGGCCTACTGGTTAAGGTCTTAACTCGTACTCTGGCCTAATGGTTAAGGTCTTAACGCTTACTCTGGCCTAATAGCTAAGGTCTTAGACTCGTACTCTGGCCTAATAGCTAAGGTCTTAGACTCGTACTCTGGCCTGATGGTTAAGGTCTTAACTCTTACTCTGGCCTAATAGCTAAGGTCTTAGACTCGTACTGTGGCCTAATGGTTAAGGTCTTAACTTTTACTCTGGCCTAATAGCTAAGGTCTCAACTCTTACTCTGGCCTAATAGCTAAGTTCTTAGCCTCGTACTCTGGCCTACTGGTTAAGGTCTTAACTCTTACTCTGGCCTACTGGTTAAGGTCTTAACTCTTACTCTGGTCTAATAGCTAAGGTCTTAGACTCGTACTCTGGCCTAATAGCTAAGGTCTTAGACTCGTACTCTGGCCTAATGGTTAAGGTCTTAACTCTTATTCTGGCCTTATAGCTAAGGTCTTAACTCTTACTCTGGCCTACTTGTTAAGGTCTTAACTCTTACTCTGGCCTACTGGTTAAGGTCTTAACTCTTACTATGGCGTAATAGCTAAGGTCATAGACCCGTACTCTGGCCTAATAGCTAAGGTCTTAACTCTTACTCTGGCCTAATAGCTAACGTCTCAGACTCAAACTCTGGCCTACTGGTTAAGGTCTTAACTCTTACTCTGGCCTACTGGTTAAGGTCTTAACTCTTACCTTGGCCTAATAGCTAAGGTCTTAGACTCGTACTCTGGCCTAGTGGTTAAGGTCTTAACTCTTACTCTGGCCTAATAGCTAAGGTCTTAACTCTTAATCTGGCCTACCGGTTAAGGTCTTAACTCTTACTCTGGCCTACTGGTTAGGTCTTAACTCTTACTATGGCCTAATAGCTAAGGTCTTAGACTCGTACTCTGGCCTAATAGCTAAGGTCTTAACTCTTACTCTGGACTAATAGCTAAGGTCTTAGACTCGTGCTCTGGCCTACTGGTTAAGGTCTTAACTCTTACTCTGGCCTACTGGTTAAGGTCTTAACTCTTACTCTGGCCTAATAGCTAAGGTCTTAGCCTCGTACTCTGGCCTACTGGTTAAGGTCTTAACTCGTACTCTGGCCTAATGGTTAAGGTCTTAACGCTTACTCTGGCCTAATAGCTAAGGTCTTAGACACGTACTCTGGCCTTATAGCTAAGGTCTTAGACTCGTACTCTGGCCTGATGGTTAAGGTCTTAACTCTTACTCTGGCCTAATAGCTAAGGTCTTAGACTCGTACTGTGGCCTAATGGTTAAGGTCTTAACTTTTACTCTGGCCTAATAGCTAAGGTCTCAACTCTTACTCTGGCCTAATAGCTAAGTTCTTAGCCTCGTCCTCTGGCCTACTGGTTAAGGTCTTAACTCTTACTCTGGCCTACTAGTTAAGGTCTTAACTCTTACTCTGGCCTAATAGCTAAGGTCTTAGACTCGTACTCTGGCCTAATAGCTAAGGTCTTAGCCTTGTACTCTGGCCTACTGGTTAAGGTCTTAACTCGTACTCTGGCCTAATGGTTAAGGTCTTAACGCTTACTCTGGCCTAATAGCTAAGGTCTTAGACTCGTACTCTGGCCTAATAGCTAAGGTCTTAGACTCGTACTCTGGCCTGATGGTTAAGGTCTTAACTCTTACTCTGGCCTAATAGCTAAGGTCTTAGACTCGTACTGTGGCCTAATGGTTAAGGTCTTAACTTTTACTCTGGCCTAATAGCTAAGGTCTCAACTCTTACTCTGGCCTAATAGCTAAGTTCTTAGCCTCGTACTCTGGCCTACTGGTTAAGGTCTTAACTCTTACTCTGGCCTACTGGTTAAGGTCTTAACTCTTACTCTGGTCTAATAGCTAAGGTCTTAGACTCGTACTCTGGCCTAATAGCTAAGGTCTTAGACTCGTACTCTGGCCTAATGGTTAAGGTCTTAACTCTTATTCTGGCCTTATAGCTAAGGTCTTAACTCTTACTCTGGCCTACTTGTTAAGGTCTTAACTCTTACTCTGGCCTACTGGTTAAGGTCTTAACTCTTACTATGGCGTAATAGCTAAGGTCATAGACCCGTACTCTGGCCTAATAGCTAAGGTCTTAACTCTTACTCTGGCCTAATAGCTAACGTCTCAGACTCAAACTCTGGCCTACTGGTTAAGGTCTTAACTCTTACTCTGGCCTACTGGTTAGGTCTTAACTCTTACTATGGCCTAATAGCTAAGGTCTTAGACTCGTACTCTGGCCTAATAGCTAAGGTCTTAACTCTTACTCTGGACTAATAGCTAAGGTCTTAGACTCGTGCTCTGGCCTACTGGTTAAGGTCTTAACTCTTACTCTGGCCTACTGGTTAAGGTCTTAACTCTTACTCTGGCCTAATAGCTAAGGTCTTAGCCTCGTACTCTGGCCTACTGGTTAAGGTCTTAACTCGTACTCTGGCCTAATGGTTAAGGTCTTAACGCTTACTCTGGCCTAATAGCTAAGGTCTTAGACACGTACTCTGGCCTTATAGCTAAGGTCTTAGACTCGTACTCTGGCCTGATGGTTAAGGTCTTAACTCTTACTCTGGCCTAATAGCTAAGGTCTTAGACTCGTACTGTGGCCTAATGGTTAAGGTCTTAACTTTTACTCTGGCCTAATAGCTAAGGTCTCAACTCTTACTCTGGCCTAATAGCTAAGTTCTTAGCCTCGTCCTCTGGCCTACTGGTTAAGGTCTTAACTCTTACTCTGGCCTACTAGTTAAGGTCTTAACTCTTACTCTGGCCTAATAGCTAAGGTCTTAGACTCGTACTCTGGCCTAATAGCTAAGGTCTTAGACTCGTACTCTGGCCTAAGGGTTAAGGTCTTAACTCTTATTCTGGCCTAATAGCTAAGGTCTTAACTCTTACTCTGGCCTACTGGTTAAGGTCTTAACTCTTACTCTGGCCTACTGGTTAAGGTCTTAACTCTTACTATGGCCTAATAGCTAAGGTCTTAGACTCGTACTCTGGCCTAATAGCTAAGGTCTTAACTCTTACTCTGGCCTACTGGTTAAGGTCTTAACTCTTACTCTGGCCTACTGGTTAAGGTCTTAACTCTTACTCTGGCCTAATAGCTAAGGTCTTAGACTCATACTCTGGCCTACTGGTTAAGGTCTTAACGCTTACTCTGGCCTAATAGCTAAGGTCTTAACTCTTACTCTGGCCTAATAGCTAAGGTCTTAACTCTTAATCTGGCCTACTGGTTAAGGTCTTAACTCTTACTCTGGCCTACTGGTTAAGGTCTTAACTCTTACTATGGCCTAATAGCTAAGGTCTTAGACTCGTACTCTGGCCTAATAGCTAAGGTCTTAACTCTTACTCTGGACTAATAGCTAAGGTCTTAGACTTGTGCTCTGGCCTACTGGTTAAGGTCTTAACTCTTACTCTGGCCTACTGGTTATGGTCTTAACTCTTACTCTGGCCTAATAGCTAAGGTCTTAACTCTTACTCTGGCCTAATAGCTAAGGTCTTAAACTCGTACTCTGGCCTAATGGTTAAGGTCTTAACTCTTACTCTGGCCTACTGGTGAAGGTCTTAACTCTTACTCTGGCCTAATAGCTAAGGTCTTAGTCTCGTACTCTGGCCTAATGGTTAAGTTCTTAACTCTTACTCTGGCCTACTGGTTAAGGTCTTAACTCTTACGCTGGCCTAATTGCTAAGGTCTTAACTCTTACTCTGGCCTAATAGCTATGGTCCTAGACTCGTACTTTGGCCTAATGGTTAAGGTCCTAACTCTTACTCTGGCCTACTGGTTAAGGTCTTAACGCTTACTCTGGCCTAATAGCTAAGGTCTTAGACTCGTACTCTGGCCTAATGGTTAAGGTCTTAACTCTTACTCTGGCCTACTGGTTAAGGTCTTAACTCTTACTATGGCCTAATAGCTAAGGTCTTAGACTCGTACTCTGGCCTAATAGCTAAGGTCTTAACTCTTACTCTGGACTAATAGCTAAGGTCTTAACTCTTACTCTGGCCTACTGGTTAAGGTCTTAACTCTTAGTCTGGCCTAATAGCTAAGGTCTTAGACTCGTACTCTGGCCTAATAGCTAAGGTCTTCGACTTGTACTCTGTCCTACAGGTTAAGGTCTTAACTCTTACTCTGGCCTACTGGTTAAGGTCTTAACTCTTACTCTGGCCTAATAGCTAAGGTCTTAGACTCGTACTCTGGCCTACAGGTTAAGGTCTTAACTCTTACTCTGGCCTAATAGCTAAGGTCCTAACTCTTACTCTGGCCTAATAGCTAAGGTCTTAGACTCGTACTCTGACCTAATGGTTAAGGTATTAACTCTTACTCTGACCTACTGGTTAAGGTCTTTACCTTTACTCTGGCATAATAGCTAAGGTCTTAGACTCGTACTCTGGCCTAATGTTTAAGGTCTTAACTCTTACTCTGGCCTAATAGCTAATGTCTTAACTCTTACTCTGGCCTAATAGCTAAGGTCTTAACTCTTATTCTGGCCTAATAGCTAAGGTCTTAGACTCGTGCTCTGGCCTAATGGTTAAGGTCTTAACTTTTACTCTGGCCTAATAGCTAAGGTCTTAACTCTTACTCTGGCCTAATAGCTAAGGTCTTAGCCTTGTACTCTGGCCTACGTGTTAAGGTCTTAACTCGTACTCTGGCCTAATGGTTAAGGTCTTAACGCTTACTCTGGCCTAATAGCTAAGGTCTTAGACTCGTACTCTGGCCTAATAGCTAAGGTCTTAGACTCGTACTCTGGCCTGATGGTTAAGGTCTTAACTCTTACTCTGGCCTAATAGCTAAGGTCTTAGACTCGTACTGTGGCCTAATGGTTAAGGTCTTAACTTTTACTCTGGCCTAATAGCTAAGGTCTCAACTCTTACTCTGGCCTAATAGCTAAGTTCTTAGCCTCGTACTCTGGCCTACTGGTTAAGGTCTTAACTCTTACTCTGGCCTACTGGTTAAGGTCTTAACTCTTACTCTGGTCTAATAGCTAAGGTCTTAGACTCGTACTCTGGCCTAATAGCTAAGGTCTTAGACTCGTACTCTGGCCTAATGGTTAAGGTCTTAACTCTTATTCTGGCCTTATAGCTAAGGTCTTAACTCTTACTCTGGCCTACTTGTTAAGGTCTTAACTCTTACTCTGGCCTACTGGTTAAGGTCTTAACTCTTACTATGGCGTAATAGCTAAGGTCATAGACCCGTACTCTGGCCTAATAGCTAAGGTCTTAACTCTTACTCTGGCCTAATAGCTAACGTCTCAGACTCAAACTCTGGCCTACTGGTTAAGGTCTTAACTCTTACTCTGGCCTACTGGTTAACGTCTTAACTCTTACCTTGGCCTAATAGCTAAGGTCTTAGACTCGTACTCTGGCCTAGTGGTTAAGGTCTTAACTCTTACTCTGGCCTAATAGCTAAGGTCTTAACTCTTAATCTGGCCTACCGGTTAAGGTCTTAACTCTTACTCTGGCCTACTGGTTAGGTCTTAACTCTTACTATGGCCTAATAGCTAAGGTCTTAGACTCGTACTCTGGCCTAATAGCTAAGGTCTTAACTCTTACTCTGGACTAATAGCTAAGGTCTTAGACTCGTGCTCTGGCCTACTGGTTAAGGTCTTAACTCTTAGTCAGGCCAAATAGCTAAGGTCTTAACTCTTACTCTGGCCTAATAGCAAAGGTCTTAGACTCGTAATATGGCCTAATAGCTAAGGTCTTAACTCTTACTCTGGCCTAATAGCTAAGGTCTTAGACTCATACTATGGCCTACAGGTTAAGGTCTTAACTCTTACTCTGGCCTACTGGTTAAGGTCTTAACTCTTACTCTGGCCTACTGGTTAAGGTCTTAACTCTTACTCTGGCCTAATAGCTAAGGTCTGAGACTCGTACTCTGGCCTACTGGTTAAGGTCTTAACGCTTACTCTTGCCTAATAGCTAAGGTCTTAACTCTTACTCCTGCCTAATAGCTAAGGTCTTAGACTCATACTCTGGCCTAATGGTTAAGGTCTTAACTCTTACTCTGGCCTACTGGTTAAGGTCTTAGACTCGTACTCTGGCCTAATAGCTAAGGTCTTAGACTCGTACTCTGGCCCAATGTTTAAGGTCTTAACTCTTACTCTGTCCTACTGGTTAAGGTCCTAACTCTTACGCTGGCCTACTGGTTAAGGTCTTAACTCTTACTCTGGCCTAATAGCTAAGGTCTTAACTCTTACTCTGGACTAATTGCTAAGGTCTTAGACTCGTACTCTGGCCTAATGGTTAAGGTCTTAACTCTTACTCTGGCCTAACAGCTAAGGTCTTAGACTCGTATTCTGGCCTAATGGTTAACGTCTTAACTCTTACTCTGGCCTAATAGCTAAGGTCTTAGACTCATACTCTGGCCTAATAGCTAAGGTCTTAGACTCGTACTCTGGCCAAATGGTTAAGGTCTTAACTCTTACTCTGGCCTAATAGCTAAGTTCTTAACTCTTACTCTGGCCTACTGGTTAAGGTCTTAACACTTACTCTGGCCTAATAGCTAAGGTCTTAGACTCGTACTCTGGCCTAATAGCTATGGTCTTAACCCTTACTCTGGTTTAATAACTAAGGTCTTAGACTCGTACTCTGGCCTAATAGCTAAGGTCTTAGGCTCGTACTCTGGCCTATTGGTTAAGGTCTTAACTCCTACTCTGGCCTAATAGCTAAGGTCTTAGACTCGTACTCTGGCCTAATGGTTAAGGTCTTAACTTTTACACTGGACTAATAGCTAAGGTCTTAACTCTTACTCTGGACTAATAGCTAAGGTCTTAGATTCGTACTCTGGCCTTCTGGTTAAGGTCTTAACTCTTACTCTGGCCTACTGGCTAAGGTCTTAACTCTTACGCTGGCCTAATAGCTAAGGTCTTAGACTCGTACTCTGGCCTAATAGCTAAGGTCTTAACTCTTACTCTGGCCTACTGGTTAAGGTCTTAACTCTTACTCTGGCCTAATAGCTAAGGTCTTAACTCTTACTCTGGCCTAATAGCTAAGGTCTTAGACTCATACTTAGGCCTAATGGTTAAGGTCTTAACTCTTACTCTGGCCTACTGGTTAAGGTCTTAACTCTTACTCTGGCCTAATAGCTAAGGTCTTAACTCTTACTCCTGCCTAATAGCTAAGGTCTTAGACTCGTACTCTGGCCTAATGGTTAAGGTCTTAACTCTTACTCAGGCCTACTGGTTAAGGTCTTAGACTCGTACTCTGGCCTAATAGCTAAGGTCTTAGACTCGTACTCTGGCCTAATGGTTAAGGTCTTAACTTTTACTCTGGCCTACTGGTTAAGGTCTTAACTCTTACTCTGGCCTAATAGCTAAGGTCTTAACTCTTACTCTGGCCTAATAGCTAAGGTCTTAGACTCATACTCTGGCCTACTGGTTAAGGTCTTAACTCTTACTCTGGCCTACTGGTTAAGGTCTTAACTCTTACTCTGGCCTAATAGCTAAGGTCTTAGACTCGTACTCTGGCCTAATAGATAAGGTCTTAGACTCGTACTCTGGCCTAATGGTTAAGCTTTTAACTCCTACTCTGGCCTAATAGCTAAGGTCTTAACTCTTACTCTGGCCTACTGGTTAGGGTCTTAACTCGTACTCTGGCCTAATAGCTAAGGACTTAACCCTTACTCTGGCCTAATAGCTAAAGTCTTAGACTCATACTCTGGCCTAATGGTTAAGGTCTTAACTCTTACTCTGGCCTACTGGTTAAGGTCTTAACTCTTACTTTTGCCTAACAGCTAAGGTCTTAGACTCGTATTCTGGCCTAATGGTTAACGTCTTAACTCTTACTCTGGCCTAATAGCTAAGGTCTTAGACTCATACTCTGGCCTAATAGCTAAGGTCTTAGACTCGTACTCTGGCCAAATGGTTAAGGTCTTAACTCTTACTCTGGCCTAATAGCTAAGTTCTTAACTCTTACTCTGGCCTACTGGTTAAGGTCTTAACACTTACTCTGGCCTAATAGCTAAGGTTTTAGACTAGTACTCTGGCCTACTGGTTAAGGTCTTAACTCTTACTCTGGCATAATAGCTAAGGTCTTAGACTCGTACTCTGGCCTAATAGCTAAGGTCTTAACTCTTACAATGGCCTAATAGCTAATGTCTTAACTCTTACTCTGGCCTAATAGCTAAGGTCTTAGACTCGTACTCTGGCCTAATAGCTAAGGTCTTAACTCTTACTCTGGCCTACTGGTTAATGTCTTAACTCTTACTCTGGTCTAATAGCTAAGGTATTAGACTTGTATTCTGGCCTACTGGTTAAGGTCTTAACTCTTACTCTGGCATAATAGCTAAGGTCTTAGACTCGTACTCTGGCCTAATAGCTAAGGGCTTAACTCTTACTCTGGCCTAATAGCTAATGTCTTAACTCTTACTCTGGCCTAATAGCTAAGGTCTTAGACTCGTACTCTGGCCTAATAGCTAAGGTCTTAACTCTTACTCTGGCCTACTGGTTAAGGTCTTAACTCTTACTCTGGCCTAACAGCTAAGATCTTGGACTCGTACTCTGGCCTAATAGCTAAGGTCTTAGACTCGTACTATGGCCTTTTGGTTAAGGTCTTAACTCTTACTCGGGCCTTTTGGTTAAGGTCTTAACTCTTACTCTGGCCTAATAGCTAAGGTCTTCGACTCGTACTTTGGCCTAATGGTTAAGGTCTTAATTCTTACTCTGGCCTACTGGTTAAGGTCTTAACTCTTACTCTGGCCTAATAGCTAAGGTCTTAACTCTTACTCTGGCCTACTGGTTAAGGTCAGAACTTTTACTCTGGCCTAATAGCTAAGGTCTTAGACTCATACTCTGGCCTAATGGTTAAGGTCTTAACTCTTACTCTGGCCTAATAGCTAAGGTCCTAACTCTTACTCTGGCCTAATAGCTAAGGTCTTAACTCTTACTCTGGCCTACTGGTTAAGGTCTTAACTCTTAGTCTGGCCTAATAGCTAAGGTCTTAGACTCGTACTCTGGCCTAATAGCTAAGGTCTTCGACTTATACTCTGGCCTACAGGTTAAGGTCTTAACTCTTACTCTGGCCTACTGGTTAAGGTCTTAACTCTTACTGTGGCCTAATAGCTAAGGTCTTAGACTCGTACTCTGGCCTACAGGTTAAGGTCTTAACTCTTACTCTGGCCTAATAGCTAAGGTCCTAACTCTTACTCTGGCCTAATAGCTAAGGTCTTAGACTCGTACTCTGACCTAATGGTTAAGGTATTAACTCTTACTCTGGCCTACTGGTTAAGGTCTTTACCCTTACTCTGGCATAATAGCTAAGGTCTTAGACTCGTACTCTGGCCTAATGTTTAAGGTCTTAACTCTTACTCTGGCCTAATGGCTAATGTCTTAACTCTTACTCTGGCCTAATAGCTAAGGTCTTAGACTCGTACTGTGGCCTAATGGTTAAGGTCTTAACTTTTACTCTGGCCTAATAGCTAAGGTCTCAACTCTTACTCTGGCCTAATAGCTAAGTTCTTAGCCTCGTACTCTGGCCTACTGGTTATGGTCTTAACTCTTACTCTGGCCTACTGGTTAAGGTCTTAACTCTTACTCTGGTCTAATAGCTAAGGTCTTAGACTCGTACTCTGGCCTAATAGCTAAGGTCTTAGACTCGTACTCTGGCCTAATGGTTAATATCTTAACTCTTATTCTGGCCTTATAGCTAAGGTCTTAACTCTTACTCTGGCCTACTGGTTAAGGTCTTAATTCTTACTCTGGCCTACTGGTTAAGGTCTTAACTCTTACTCTGGCCTAATAGCTAAGGTCTTAACTCTTACTCTGGCCTACTGGTTAAGGTCAGAACTTTTACTCTGGCCTAATAGCTAAGGTCTTAGACTCATACTCTGGCCTAATGGTTAAGGTCTTAACTCTTACTCTGGCCTAATAGCTAAGGTCCTAACTCTTACTCTGGCCTAATAGCTAAGGTCTTAACTCTTACTCTGGCCTACTGGTTAAGGTCTTAACTCTTAGTCTGGCCTAATAGCTAAGGTCTTAGACTCGTACTCTGGCCTAATAGCTAAGGTCTTCGACTTATACTCTGGCCTACAGGTTAAGGTCTTAACTCTTACTCTGGCCTACTTGTTAAGGTCTTAACTCTTACTCTGGCCTACTGGTTAAGGTCTTAACTCTTACTATGGCGTAATAGCTAAGGTCATAGACCCGTACTCTGGCCTAATAGCTAAGGTCTTAACTCTTACTCTGGCCTAATAGCTAACGTCTCAGACTCAAACTCTGGCCTACTGGTTAAGGTCTTAACTCTTACTCTGGCCTACTGGTTAAGGTCTTAACTCTTACCTTGGCCTAATAGCTAAGGTCTTAGACTCGTACTCTGGCCTAGTGGTTAAGGTCTTAACTCTTACTCTGGCCTAATAGCTAAGGTCTTAACTCTTAATCTGGCCTACCGGTTAAGGTCTTAACTCTTACTCTGGCCTACTGGTTAGGTCTTAACTCTTACTATGGCCTAATAGCTAAGGTCTTAGACTCGTACTCTGGCCTAATAGCTAAGGTCTTAACTCTTACTCTGGACTAATAGCTAAGGTCTTAGACTCGTGCTCTGGCCTACTGGTTAAGGTCTTAACTCTTACTCTGGCCTACTGGTTAAGGTCTTAACTCTTACTCTGGCCTAATAGCTAAGGTCTTAGACTCGTACTGTGGCCTAATGGTTAAGGTCTTAACTTTTACTCTGGCCTAATAGCTAAGGTCTCAACTATTACTCTGGCCTAATAGCTAAGTTCTTAGCCTCGTACTCTGGCATACTGGTTAAGGTCTTAACTCTTACTCTGGCCTACTGGTTAAGGTCTTAACTCTTACTCTGGTCTAATAGCTAAGGTCTTAGACTCGTACTCTGGCCTTATAGCTAAGGTCTTAACTCTTACTCTGGCCTACTGGTTAAGGTCTTAACTCTTACTCTGGCCTACTGGTTAAGGTCTTAACTCTTACTATGGCCTAATAGCTAAGGTCATAGACCTCTACTCTGGCCTAATAGCTAAGGTCTTAACTCTTATTCTGGCCTAATAGCTAACGTCTCAGACTCAAACTCTGGCCTACTGGTTAAGGTCTTAACTCTTACTCTGGCCTACTGGTTAAGGTCTTAACTCTTGCCTTGGCCTAATAGCTAAGGTCTTAGACTTGTACTCTGGCCTAGTGGTTAAGGTCTTAACTCTTACTCTGGCCTAATAGCTAAGGTCTTAACTCTTAATCTGGCCTACCGGTAAAGGTCTTAACTCTTACTCTGGCCTACTGGTTAAGGTCATAACTCTTACTATGGCCTAATAGCTAAGGTCTTAGACTCGTACTCTGGCCTAATAGCTAAGGTCTTAACTCTTACTCTGGACTAATAGCTAAGGTCTTAACTCTTACTCTGGCCTACTGGTTAAGGTCTTAACTCTTAGTCTGGCCTAATAGCTAAGGTCTTAGACTCGTACTCTGGCCTAATAGCTAAGGTCTTCGACTTGTACTCTGGCCTACAGGTTAAGGTCTTAACTCTTACTCTGGCCTACTGGTTAAGGTCTTAACTCTTACTCTGGCCTAATAGCTAAGGTCTTAGACTCGTACTCTGGCCTACAGGTTAAGGTCTTAACTCTTACTCTGGCCTAATAGCTAAGGTCCTAACTCTTACTCTGGCCTAATAGCTAAGGTCTTAGACTCGTACTCTGACCTAATGGTTAAGGTATTAACTCTTACTCTGACCTACTGGTTAAGGTCTTTACCTTTACTCTGGCATAATAGCTAAGGTCTTAGACTCGTACTCTGGCCTAATGTTTAAGGTCTTAACTCTTACTCTGGCCTAATAGCTAATGTCTTAACTCTTACTCTGGCCTAATAGCTAAGGTCTTAACTCTTATTCTGGCCTAATAGCTAAGGTCTTAGACTCGTGCTCTGGCCTAATGGTTAAGGTCTTAACTTTTACTCTGGCCTAATAGCTAAGGTCTTAACTCTTACTCTGGCCTAATAGCTAAGGTCTTAGCCTTGTACTCTGGCCTACGTGTTAAGGTCTTAACTCGTACTCTGGCCTAATGGTTAAGGTCTTAACGCTTACTCTGGCCTAATAGCTAAGGTCTTAGACTCGTACTCTGGCCTAATAGCTAAGGTCTTAGACTCGTACTCTGGCCTGATGGTTAAGGTCTTAACTCTTACTCTGGCCTAATAGCTAAGGTCTTAGACTCGTACTGTGGCCTAATGGTTAAGGTCTTAACTTTTACTCTGGCCTAATAGCTAAGGTCTCAACTCTTACTCTGGCCTAATAGCTAAGTTCTTAGCCTCGTACTCTGGCCTACTGGTTAAGGTCTTAACTCTTACTCTGGCCTACTGGTTAAGGTCTTAACTCTTACTCTGGTCTAATAGCTAAGGTCTTAGACTCGTACTCTGGCCTAATAGCTAAGGTCTTAGACTCGTACTCTGGCCTAATGGTTAAGGTCTTAACTCTTATTCTGGCCTTATAGCTAAGGTCTTAACTCTTACTCTGGCCTACTTGTTAAGGTCTTAACTCTTACTCTGGCCTACTGGTTAAGGTCTTAACTCTTACTATGGCGTAATAGCTAAGGTCATAGACCCGTACTCTGGCCTAATAGCTAAGGTCTTAACTCTTACTCTGGCCTAATAGCTAACGTCTCAGACTCAAACTCTGGCCTACTGGTTAAGGTCTTAACTCTTACTCTGGCCTACTGGTTAACGTCTTAACTCTTACCTTGGCCTAATAGCTAAGGTCTTAGACTCGTACTCTGGCCTAGTGGTTAAGGTCTTAACTCTTACTCTGGCCTAATAGCTAAGGTCTTAACTCTTAATCTGGCCTACCGGTTAAGGTCTTAACTCTTACTCTGGCCTACTGGTTAGGTCTTAACTCTTACTATGGCCTAATAGCTAAGGTCTTAGACTCGTACTCTGGCCTAATAGCTAAGGTCTTAACTCTTACTCTGGACTAATAGCTAAGGTCTTAGACTCGTGCTCTGGCCTACTGGTTAAGGTCTTAACTCTTAGTCAGGCCAAATAGCTAAGGTCTTAACTCTTACTCTGGCCTAATAGCAAAGGTCTTAGACTCGTAATATGGCCTAATAGCTAAGGTCTTAACTCTTACTCTGGCCTAATAGCTAAGGTCTTAGACTCATACTATGGCCTACAGGTTAAGGTCTTAACTCTTACTCTGGCCTACTGGTTAAGGTCTTAACTCTTACTCTGGCCTACTGGTTAAGGTCTTAACTCTTACTCTGGCCTAATAGCTAAGGTCTGAGACTCGTACTCTGGCCTACTGGTTAAGGTCTTAACGCTTACTCTTGCCTAATAGCTAAGGTCTTAACTCTTACTCCTGCCTAATAGCTAAGGTCTTAGACTCATACTCTGGCCTAATGGTTAAGGTCTTAACTCTTACTCTGGCCTACTGGTTAAGGTCTTAGACTCGTACTCTGGCCTAATAGCTAAGGTCTTAGACTCGTACTCTGGCCCAATGTTTAAGGTCTTAACTCTTACTCTGTCCTACTGGTTAAGGTCCTAACTCTTACGCTGGCCTACTGGTTAAGGTCTTAACTCTTACTCTGGCCTAATAGCTAAGGTCTTAACTCTTACTCTGGACTAATTGCTAAGGTCTTAGACTCGTACTCTGGCCTAATGGTTAAGGTCTTAACTCTTACTCTGGCCTAACAGCTAAGGTCTTAGACTCGTATTCTGGCCTAATGGTTAATGTCTTAACTCTTACTCTGGCCTAATAGCTAAGGTCTTAGACTCATACTCTGGCCTAATAGCTAAGGTCTTAGACTCGTACTCTGGCCAAATGGTTAAGGTCTTAACTCTTACTCTGGCCTAATAGCTAAGTTCTTAACTCTTACTCTGGCCTACTGGTTAAGGTCTTAACACTTACTCTGGCCTAATAGCTAAGGTCTTAGACTCGTACTCTGGCCTAATAGCTATGGTCTTAACCCTTACTCTGGTTTAATAACTAAGGTCTTAGACTCGTACTCTGGCCTAATAGCTAAGGTCTTAGGCTCGTACTCTGGCCTATTGGTTAAGGTCTTAACTCCTACTCTGGCCTAATAGCTAAGGTCTTAGACTCGTACTCTGGCCTAATGGTTAAGGTCTTAACTTTTACACTGGACTAATAGCTAAGGTCTTAACTCTTACTCTGGACTAATAGCTAAGGTCTTAGATTCGTACTCTGGCCTTCTGGTTAAGGTCTTAACTCTTACTCTGGCCTACTGGCTAAGGTCTTAACTCTTACGCTGGCCTAATAGCTAAGGTCTTAGACTCGTACTCTGGCCTAATAGCTAAGGTCTTAACTCTTACTCTGGCCTACTGGTTAAGGTCTTAACTCTTACTCTGGCCTAATAGCTAAGGTCTTAACTCTTACTCTGGCCTAATAGCTAAGGTCCTAGACTCATACTTAGGCCTAATGGTTAAGGTCTTAACTCTTACTCTGGCCTACTGGTTAAGGTCTTAACTCTTACTCTGGCCTAATAGCTAAGGTCTTAACTCTTACTCCTGCCTAATAGCTAAGGTCTTAGACTCGTACTCTGGCCTAATGGTTAAGGTCTTAACTCTTACTCAGGCCTACTGGTTAAGGTCTTAGACTCGTACTCTGGCCTAATAGCTAAGGTCTTAGACTCGTACTCTGGCCTAATGGTTAAGGTCTTAACTTTTACTCTGGCCTACTGGTTAAGGTCTTAACTCTTACTCTGGCCTAATAGCTAAGGTCTTAACTCTTACTCTGGCCTAATAGCTAAGGTCTTAGACTCATACTCTGGCCTACTGGTTAAGGTCTTAACTCTTACTCTGGCCTACTGGTTAAGGTCTTAACTCTTACTCTGGCCTAATAGCTAAGGTCTTAGACTCGTACTCTGGCCTAATAGATAAGGTCTTAGACTCGTACTCTGGCCTAATGGTTAAGCTTTTAACTCCTACTCTGGCCTAATAGCTAAGGTCTTAACTCTTACTCTGGCCTACTGGTTAGGGTCTTAACTCGTACTCTGGCCTAATAGCTAAGGACTTAACCCTTACTCTGGCCTAATAGCTAAAGTCTTAGACTCATACTCTGGCCTAATGGTTAAGGTCTTAACTCTTACTCTGGCCTACTGGTTAAGGTCTTAACTCTTACTCTGGCCTAACAGCTAAGGTCTTAGACTCGTATTCTGGCCTAATGGTTAACGTCTTAACTCTTACTCTGGCCTAACAGCTAAGGTCTTAGACTCGTATTCTGGCCTAATGGTTAACGTCTTAACTCTTACTCTGGCCTAATAGCTAAGGTCTTAGACTCATACTCTGGCCTAATAGCTAAGGTCTTAGACTCGTACTCTGGCCAAATGGTTAAGGTCTTAACTCTTACTCTGGCCTAATAGCTAAGTTCTTAACTCTTACTCTGGCCTACTGGTTAAGGTCTTAACACTTACTCTGGCCTAATAGCTAAGGTTTTAGACTAGTACTCTGGCCTACTGGTTAAGGTCTTAACTCTTACTCTGGCATAATAGCTAAGGTCTTAGACTCGTACTCTGGCCTAATAGCTAAGGTCTTAACTCTTACAATGGCCTAATAGCTAATGTCTTAACTCTTACTCTGGCCTAATAGCTAAGGTCTTAGACTCGTACTCTGGCCTAATAGCTAAGGTCTTAACTCTTACTCTGGCCTACTGGTTAATGTCTTAACTCTTACTCTGGTCTAATAGCTAAGGTATTAGACTTGTATTCTGGCCTACTGGTTAAGGTCTTAACTCTTACTCTGGCATAATAGCTAAGGTCTTAGACTCGTACTCTGGCCTAATAGCTAAGGGCTTAACTCTTACTCTGGCCTAATAGCTAATGTCTTAACTCTTACTCTGGCCTAATAGCTAAGGTCTTAGACTCGTACTCTGGCCTAATAGCTAAGGTCTTAACTCTTACTCTGGCCTACTGGTTAAGGTCTTAACTCTTACTCTGGCCTAACAGCTAAGATCTTGGACTCGTACTCTGGCCTAATAGCTAAGGTCTTAGACTCGTACTATGGCCTTTTGGTTAAGGTCTTAACTCTTACTCGGGCCTTTTGGTTAAGGTCTTAACTCTTACTCTGGCCTAATAGCTAAGGTCTTCGACTCGTACTTTGGCCTAATGGTTAAGGTCTTAATTCTTACTCTGGCCTACTGGTTAAGGTCTTAACTCTTACTCTGGCCTAATAGCTAAGGTCTTAACTCTTACTCTGGCCTACTGGTTAAGGTCAGAACTTTTACTCTGGCCTAATAGCTAAGGTCTTAGACTCATACTCTGGCCTAATGGTTAAGGTCTTAACTCTTACTCTGGCCTAATAGCTAAGGTCCTAACTCTTACTCTGGCCTAATAGCTAAGGTCTTAACTCTTACTCTGGCCTACTGGTTAAGGTCTTAACTCTTAGTCTGGCCTAATAGCTAAGGTCTTAGACTCGTACTCTGGCCTAATAGCTAAGGTCTTCGACTTATACTCTGGCCTACAGGTTAAGGTCTTAACTCTTACTCTGGCCTACTGGTTAAGGTCTTAACTCTTACTGTGGCCTAATAGCTAAGGTCTTAGACTCGTACTCTGGCCTACAGGTTAAGGTCTTAACTCTTACTCTGGCCTAATAGCTAAGGTCCTAACTCTTACTCTGGCCTAATAGCTAAGGTCTTAGACTCGTACTCTGACCTAATGGTTAAGGTATTAACTCTTACTCTGGCCTACTGGTTAAGGTCTTTACCCTTACTCTGGCATAATAGCTAAGGTCTTAGACTCGTACTCTGGCCTAATGTTTAAGGTCTTAACTCTTACTCTGGCCTAATGGCTAATGTCTTAACTCTTACTCTGGCCTAATAGCTAAGGTCTTAGACTCGTACTGTGGCCTAATGGTTAAGGTCTTAACTTTTACTCTGGCCTAATAGCTAAGGTCTCAACTCTTACTCTGGCCTAATAGCTAAGTTCTTAGCCTCGTACTCTGGCCTACTGGTTATGGTCTTAACTCTTACTCTGGCCTACTGGTTAAGGTCTTAACTCTTACTCTGGTCTAATAGCTAAGGTCTTAGACTCGTACTCTGGCCTAATAGCTAAGGTCTTAGACTCGTACTCTGGCCTAATGGTTAATATCTTAACTCTTATTCTGGCCTTATAGCTAAGGTCTTAACTCTTACTCTGGCCTACTGGTTAAGGTCTTAACTCTTACTCTGGCCTACTGGTTAAGGTCTTAACTCTTACTATGGCCTAATAGCTAAGGTCATAGACCTGTACTCTGGCCTAATAGCTAAGGTCTTAACTCTTATTCTGGCCTAATAGCTAACGTCTCAGACTCAAACTCTGGCCTACTGGTTAAGGTCTTAACTCTTACTCTTGCCTACTGGTTAAGGTCTTAACTCTTACCTTGGCCTAATAGCTAAGGTCTTAACTCTTAATCTGGCCTACCGGTTAAGGTCTTAACTCTTAGTCTGGCCTAATAGCTAAGGTCTTAGACTCGTACTCTGGCCTAATAGCTAAGGTCTTCGACTTGTACTCTGGCCTACAGGTTAAGGTCTTAACTCTTACTCTGGCCTACTGGTTAAGGTCTTAACTCTTACTCTGGCCTAATAGCTAAGGTCTTAGACTCGTACTCTGGCCTACAGGTTAAGGTCTTAACTCTTACTCTGGCCTAATAGCTAAGGTCCTAACTCTTACTCTGGCCTAATAGCTAAGGTCTTAGACTCGTACTCTGACCTAATGGTTAAGGTATTAACTCTTACTCTGGCCTACTAGTTAAGGTCTTTACCCTTACTCTGGCATAATAGCTAAGGTCTTAGACTCGTACTCTGGCCTAATGTTTAAGGTCTTAACTCTTACTCTGGCCTAATAGCTAATGTCTTAACTCTTACTCTGGCCTAATAGCTAAGGTCTTAACTCTTATTCTGGCCTAATAGCTAAGGTCTTAGACTCGTGCTCTGGCCTAATGGTTAAGGTCTTAACTTTTACTCTGGCCTAATAGCTAAGGTCTTAACTCTTACTCTGGCCTAATAGCTAAGGTCTTAGCCTTGTACTCTGGCCTACTGGTTAAGGTCTTAACTCGTACTCTGGCCTAATGGTTAAGGTCTTAACGCTTACTCTGGCCTAATAGCTAAGGTCTTAGACTCGTACTCTGGCCTAATAGCTAAGGTCTTAGACTCGTACTCTGGCCTGATGGTTAAGGTCTTAACTCTTACTCTGGTCTAATAGCTAAGGTATTAGACTTGTATTCTGGCCTACTGGTTAAGGTCTTAACTCTTACTCTGGCATAATAGCTAAGGTCTTAGACTCGTACTCTGGCCTAATAGCTAAGGGCTTAACTCTTACTCTGGCCTAATAGCTAATGTCTTAACTCTTACTCTGGCCTAATAGCCAAGGTCTTAGACTCGTACTCTGGCCTAATAGCTAAGGTCTTAACTCTTACTCTGGCCTACTGGTTAAGGTCTTAACTCTTACTCTGGCCTAACAGCTAAGGTCTTGGACTCGTACTCTGGCCTAATAGCTAAGGTCTTAGACTCGTACTATGGCCTGCAGGTTAAGGTCTTAACTCTTACTCGGGCCTTTTGGTTAAGGTCTTAACTCTTACTCTGGCCTAATAGCTAAGGTCTTAACTCTTACTCTGGCCTACTGGTTAAGGTCAGAACTTTTACTCTGGCCTAACAGCTAAGGTCTTAGACTCATACTCTGGCCTAATGGTTAAGGTCTTAACTCTTACTCTGGCCTAATAGCTAAGGTCCTAACTCTTACTCTGGCCTAATAGCTAAGGTCTTAACTCTTACTCTGGCCTACTGGTTAAGGTCTTAACTCTTAGTCTGGCCTAATAGCTAAGGTCTTAGACTCGTACTCTGGCCTAATAGCTAAGGTCTTCGACTTGTACTCTGGCCTACAGGTTAAGGTCTTAACTCTTACTCTGGCCTACTGGTTAAGGTCTTAACTCTTACTGTGGCCTAATAGCTAAGGTCTTAGACTCGTACTCTGGCCTACAGGTTAAGGTCTTAACTCTTACTCTGGCCTAATAGCTAAGGTCCTAACTCTTACTCTGGCCTAATAGCTAAGGTCTTAGACTCGTACTCTGACCTAATGGTTAAGGTATTAACTCTTACTCTGGCCTACTGGTTAAGGTCTTTACCCTTACTCTGGCATAATAGCTAAGGTCTTAGACTCGTATTCTGGCCTAATGTTTAAGGTCTTAACTCTTACTCTGGCCTAATGGCTAATGTCTTAACTCTTACTCTGGCCTAATAGCTAAGGTCTTAGACTCGTACTGTGGCCTAATGGTTAAGGTCTTAACTTTTACTCTGGCCTAATAGCTAAGGTCTCAACTCTTACTCTGGCCTAATAGCTAAGTTCTTAGCCTCGTACTCTGGCCTACTGGTTAAGGTCTTAACTCTTACTCTGGCCTACTGGTTAAGGTCTTAACTCTTACTCTGGTCTAATAGCTAAGGTCTTAGACTCGTACTCTGGCCTAATAGCTAAGGTCTTAGACTCGTACTCTGGCCTAATGGTTAATGTCTTCAATCTTATTCTGGCCTTATAGCTAAGGTCTTAACTCTTACTCTGGCCTACTGGTTAAGGTATTAACTCTTACTCTGGCCTACTGGTTAAGGTCTTAACTCTTACTATGGCCTAATAGCTAAGGTCATAGACCTGTACTCTGGCCTAATAGCTAAGGTCTTAACTCTTATTCTGGCCTAATAGCTAACGTCTCAGACTCAAACTCTGGCCTACTGGTTAAGGTCTTAACTCTTACTCTGGCCTACTGGTTAAGGTCTTAACTCTTACCTTGGCCTAATAGCTAAGGTCTTAACTCTTAATCTGGCCTACCGGTTAAGGTCTTAACTCTTAGTCTGGCCTAATAGCTAAGGTCTTAGACTCGTACTCTGGCCTAATAGCTAAGGTCTTCGACTTGTACTCTGGCCTACAGGTTAAGGTCTTAACTCTTACTCTGGCCTACTGGTTAAGGTCTTAACTCTTACTCTGGCCTAATAGCTAAGGTCTTAGACTCGTACTCTGGCCTACAGGTTAAGGTCTTAACTCTTACTCTGGCCTAATAGCTAAGGTCCTAACTCTTACTCTGGCCTAATAGCTAAGGTGTTAGACTCGTACTCTGACCTAATGGTTAAGGTATTAACTCTTACTCTGGCCTACTGGTTAAGGTCTTTACCCTTACTCTGGCATAATAGCTAAGGTCTTAGACTCGTACTCTGGCCTAATGTTTAAGGTCTTAACTCTTACTCTGGCCTAATAGCTAATGTCTTAACTCTTACTCTGGCCTAATAGCTAAGGTCTTAACTCTTATTCTGGCCTAATAGCTAAGGTCTTAGACTCGTGCTCTGGCCTAATGGTTAAGGTCTTAACTTTTACTCTGGCCTAATAGCTAAGGTCTTAACTCTTACTCTGGCCTAATAGCTAAGGTCTTAGCCTTGTACTCTGGCCTACTGGTTAAGGTCTTAACTCGTACTCTGGCCTAATGGTTAAGGTCTTAACGCTTACTCTGGCCTAATAGCTAAGGTCTTAGACTCGTACTCTGGCCTAATAGCTAAGGTCTTAGACTCGAACTCTGGCCTGATGGTTAAGGTCTTAACTCTTACTCTGGTCTAATAGCTAAGGTATTAGACTTGTATTCTGGCCTACTGGTTAAGGTCTTAACTCTTACTCTGGCATAATAGCTAAGGTCTTAGACTCGTACTCTGGCCTAATAGCTAAGGGCTTAACTCTTACTCTGGCCTAATAGCTAATGTCTTAACTCTTACTCTGGCCTAATAGCCAAGGTCTTAGACTCGTACTCTGGCCTAATAGCTAAGGTCTTAACTCTTACTCTGGCCTACTGGTTAAGGTCTTAACTCTTACTCTGGCCTAACAGCTAAGGTCTTGGACTCGTACTCTGGCCTAATAGCTAATGTCTTAGACTCGTACTATGGCCTGCAGGTTAAGGTCTTAACTCTTACTCGGGCCTTTTGGTTAAGGTCTTAACTCTTACTCTGGCCTAATAGCTAAGGTCTTCGACTCGTACTTTGGCCTAATGGTTAAGGTCTTAATTCTTACTCTGGCCTACTGGTTAAGGTCTTAACTCTTACTCTGGCCTAATAGCTAAGGTCTTAACTCTTACTCTGGCCTACTGGTTAAGGTCAGAACTTTTACTCTGGCCTAATAGCTAATGTCTTAGACTCATACTCTGGCCTAGTGGTTAAGGTCTTAACTCTTACTCTGGCCTAATAGCTAAGGTCCTAACTCTTACTCTGGCCTAATAGCTAAGGTCTTAACTCTTACTCTGGCCTACTGGTTAAGGTCTTAACTCTTAGTCTGGCCTAATAGCTAAGGTCTTAGACTCGTACTCTGGCCTAATAGCTAAGGTCTTTGACTTGTACTCTGGCCTACAGGTTAAGGTCTTAACTCTTACTCTGGCCTACTGGTTAAGGTCTTAACTCTTACTGTGGCCTAATAGCTAAGGTCTTAGACTCGTACTCTGGCCTACAGGTTAAGGTCTTAACTCTTACTCTGGCCTAATAGCTAAGGTCCTAACTCTTACTCTGGCCTAATAGCTAAGGTCTTAGACTCGTACTCTGACCTAATGGTTTAGGTATTAACTCTTACTCTGGCCTACTGGTTAAGGTCTTTACCCTTACTCTGGCATAATAGCTAAGGTCTTAGACTCGTACTCTGGCCTAATGTTTAAGGTCTTAACTCTTACTCTGGCCTAATGGCTAATGTCTTAACTCTTACTCTGGCCTAATAGCTAAGGTCTTAGACTCGTACTGTGGCCTAATGGTTAAGGTCTTAACTTTTACTCTGGCCTAATAGCTAAGGTCTCAACTCTTACTCTGGCCTAATAGCTAAGTTCTTAGCCTCGTACTCTGGCCTACTGGTTAAGGTCTTAACTCTTACTCTGGCCTACTGGTTAAGGTCTTAACTCTTACTCTGGTCTAATAGCTAAGGTCTTAGACTCGTACTCTGGCCTAATAGCTAAGGTCTTAGACTCGTACTCTGGCCTAATGGTTAATGTCTTAACTCTTATTCTGGCCTTATAGCTAAGGTCTTAACTCTTACTCTGGCCTACTGGTTAAGGTCTTAACTCTTACTCTGGCCTACTGGTTAAGGTCTTAACTCTTACTATGGCCTAATAGCTAAGGTCATAGACCTGTACTCTGGCCTAATAGCTAAGGTCTTAACTCTTATTCTGGCCTAATAGCTAATGTCTCAGACTCAAACTCTGGCCTACTGGTTAAGGTCTTAACTCTTACTCTGGCCTACTGGTTAAGGTCCTAACTCTTACCTTGGCCTAATAGCTAAGGTCTTAACTCTTAATCTGGCCTACCGGTTAAGGTCTTAACTCTTAGTCTGGCCTAATAGCTAAGGTCTTAGACTCGTACTCTGGCCTAATAGCTAAGGTCTTCGACTTGTACTCTGGCCTACAGGTTAAGGTCTTAACTCTTACTCTGGCCTACTGGTTAAGGTCTTAACTCTTACTCTGGCCTAATAGCTAAGGTCTTAGACTCGTACTCTGGCCTACAGGTTAAGGTCTTAACTCTTACTCTGGCCTAATAGCTAAGGTCCTAACTCTTACTCTGGCCTAATAGCTAAGGTCTTAGACTCGTAGTCTGGCCTAATGGTTAAGGTCTTAACTCTTATTCTGGCCTTATAGCTAAGGTCTTAACTCTTACTCTGGCCTACTTGTTAAGGTCTTAACTCTTACTCTGGCCTACTGGTTAAGGTCTTAACTCTTACTATGGCGTAATAGCTAAGGTCATAGACCCGTACTCTGGCCTAATAGCTAAGGTCTTAACTCTTACTCTGGCCTAATAGCTAACGTCTCAGACTCAAACTCTGGCCTACTGGTTAAGGTCTTAACTCTTACTCTGGCCTACTGGTTAACGTCTTAACTCTTACCTTGGCCTAATAGCTAAGGTCTTAGACTCGTACTCTGGCCTAGTGGTTAAGGTCTTAACTCTTACTCTGGCCTAATAGCTAAGGTCTTAACTCTTAATCTGGCCTACCGGTTAAGGTCTTAACTCTTACTCTGGCCTACTGGTTAGGTCTTAACTCTTACTATGGCCTAATAGCTAAGGTCTTAGACTCGTACTCTGGCCTAATAGCTAAGGTCTTAACTCTTACTCTGGACTAATAGCTAAGGTCTTAGACTCGTGCTCTGGCCTACTGGTTAAGGTCTTAACTCTTAGTCAGGCCAAATAGCTAAGGTCTTAACTCTTACTCTGGCCTAATAGCAAAGGTCTTAGACTCGTAATATGGCCTAATAGCTAAGGTCTTAACTCTTACTCTGGCCTTATAGCTAAGGTCTTAACTCTTACTCTGGCCTACTTGTTAAGGTCTTAACTCTTACTCTGGCCTACTGGTTAAGGTCTTAACTCTTACTATGGCGTAATAGCTAAGGTCATAGACCCGTACTCTGGCCTAATAGCTAAGGTCTTAACTCTTACTCTGGCCTAATAGCTAACGTCTCAGACTCAAACTCTGGCCTACTGGTTAAGGTCTTAACTCTTACTCTGGCCTACTGGTTAACGTCTTAACTCTTACCTTGGCCTAATAGCTAAGGTCTTAGACTCGTACTCTGGCCTAGTGGTTAAGGTCTTAACTCTTACTCTGGCCTAATAGCTAAGGTCTTAACTCTTAATCTGGCCTACCGGTTAAGGTCTTAACTCTTACTCTGGCCTACTGGTTAGGTCTTAACTCTTACTATGGCCTAATAGCTAAGGTCTTAGACTCGTACTCTGGCCTAATAGCTAAGGTCTTAACTCTTACTCTGGACTAATAGCTAAGGTCTTAGACTTGTGCTCTGGCCTACTGGTTAAGGTCTTAACTCTTAGTCAGGCCAAATAGCTAAGGTCTTAACTCTTACTCTGGCCTAATAGCAAAGGTCTTAGACTCGTAATATGGCCTAATAGCTAAGGTCTTAACTCTTACTCTGGCCTAATAGCTAAGGTCTTAGACTCATACTATAGCCTACAGGTTAAGGTCTTAACTCTTACTCTGGCCTACTGGTTAAGGTCTTAACTCTTACTCTGGCCTACTGGTTAAGGTCTTAACTCTTACTCTGGCCTAATAGCTAAGGTCTGAGACTCGTACTCTGGCCTACTGGTTAAGGTCTTAACGCTTACTCTTGCCTAATAGCTAAGGTCTTAACTCTTACTCCTGCCTAATAGCTAAGGTCTTAGACTCATACTCTGGCCTAATGGTTAAGGTCTTAACTCTTACTCTGGCCTACTGGTTAAGGTCTTAGACTCGTACGCTGGCCTAATAGCTAAGGTCTTAGACTCGTACTCTGGCCCAATGTTTACGGTCTTAACTCTTACTCTGTCCTACTGGTTAAGGTCCTAACTCTTACGCTGGCCTACTGGTTAAGGTCTTAACTCTTACTCTGGCCTAATAGCTAAGGTCTTAACTCTTACTCTGGACTAATTGCTAAGGTCTTAGACTCGTACTCTGGCCTAATGGTTAAGGTCTTAACTCTTACTCTGGCCTAACAGCTAAGGTCTTAGACTCGTATTCTGGCCTAATGGTTAACGTCTTAACTCTTACTCTGGCCTAATAGCTAAGGTCTTAGACTCATACTCTGGCCTAATAGCTAAGGTCTTAGACTCGTACTCTGGCCAAATGGTTAAGGTCTTAACTCTTACTCTGGCCTAATAGCTAAGTTCTTAACTCTTACTCTGGCCTACTGGTTAAGGTCTTAACACTTACTCTGGCCTAATAGCTAAGGTCTTAGACTCGTACTCTGGCCTAATAGCTATGGTCTTAACCCTTACTCTGGTTTAATAACTAAGGTCTTAGACTCGTACTCTGGCCTAATAGCTAAGGTCTTAGGCTCGTACTCTGGCCTATTGGTTAAGGTCTTAACTCCTACTCTGGCCTAATAGCTAAGGTCTTAGACTCGTACTCTGGCCTAATGGTTAAGGTCTTAACTTTTACACTGGACTAATAGCTAAGGTCTTAACTCTTACTCTGGACTAATAGCTAAGGTCTTAGATTCGTACTCTGGCCTTCTGGTTAAGGTCTTAACTCTTACTCTGGCCTACTGGCTAAGGTCTTAACTCTTACGCTGGCCTAATAGCTAAGGTCTTAGACTCGTACTCTGGCCTAATAGCTAAGGTCTTAACTCTTACTCTGGCCTACTGGTTAAGGTCTTAACTCTTACTCTGGCCTAATAGCTAAGGTCTTAACTCTTACTCTGGCCTAATAGCTAAGGTCTTAGACTCATACTTAGGCCTAATGGTTAAGGTCTTAACTCTTACTCTGGCCTACTGGTTAAGGTCTTAACTCTTACTCTGGCCTAATAGCTAAGGTCTTAACTCTTACTCCTGCCTAATAGCTAAGGTCTTAGACTCGTACTCTGGCCTAATGGTTAAGGTCTTAACTCTTACTCAGGCCTACTGGTTAAGGTCTTAGACTCGTACTCTGGCCTAATAGCTAAGGTCTTAGACTCGTACTCTGGCCTAATGGTTAAGGTCTTAACTTTTACTCTGGCCTACTGGTTAAGGTCTTAACTCTTACTGTGGCCTAATAGCTAAGGTCTTAACTCTTACTCTGGCCTAATAGCTAAGGTCTTAGACTCATACTCTGGCCTACTGGTTAAGGTCTTAACTCTTACTCTGGCCTACTGGTTAAGGTCTTAACTCTTACTCTGGCCTAATAGCTAAGGTCTTAGACTCGTACTCTGGCCTAATAGATAAGGTCTTAGACTCGTACTCTGGCCTAATGGTTAAGCTTTTAACTCCTACTCTGGCCTAATAGCTAAGGTCTTAACTCTTACTCTGGCCTACTGGTTAGGGTCTTAACTCGTACTCTGGCCTAATAGCTAAGGACTTAACCCTTACTCTGGCCTAATAGCTAAAGTCTTAGACTCATACTCTGGCCTAATGGTTAAGGTCTTAACTCTTACTCTGGCCTACTGGTTAAGGTCTTAACTCTTACTCTGGCCTAACAGCTAAGGTCTTAGACTCGTATTCTGGCCTAATGGTTAACGTCTTAACTCTTACTCTGGCCTAATAGCTAAGGTCTTAGACTCATACTCTGGCCTAATAGCTAAGGTCTTAGACTCGTACTCTGGCCAAATGGTTAAGGTCTTAACTCTTACTCTGGCCTAATAGCTAAGTTCTTAACTCTTACTCTGGCCTACTGGTTAAGGTCTTAACACTTACTCTGGCCTAATAGCTAAGGTTTTAGACTAGTACTCTGGCCTACTGGTTAAGGTCTTAACTCTTACTCTGGCATAATAGCTAAGGTCTTAGACTCGTACTCTGGCCTAATAGCTAAGGTCTTAACTCTTACAATGGCCTAATAGCTAATGTCTTAACTCTTACTCTGGCCTAATAGCTAAGGTCTTAGACTCGTACTCTGGCCTAATAGCTAAGGTCTTAACTCTTACTCTGGCCTACTGGTTAATGTCTTAACTCTTACTCTGGTCTAATAGCTAAGGTATTAGACTTGTATTCTGGCCTACTGGTTAAGGTCTTAACTCTTACTCTGGCATAATAGCTAAGGTCTTAGACTCGTACTCTGGCCTAATAGCTAAGGGCTTAACTCTTACTCTGGCCTAATAGCTAATGTCTTAACTCTTACTCTGGCCTAATAGCTAAGGTCTTAGACTCATACTCTGGCCTAATAGCTAAGGTCTTAACTCTTACTCTGGCCTACTGGTTAAGGTCTTAACTCTTACTCTGGCCTAACAGCTAAGATCTTGGACTCGTACTCTGGCCTAATAGCTAAGGTCTTAGACTCGTACTATGGCCTTTTGGTTAAGGTCTTAACTCTTACTCGGGCCTTTTGGTTAAGGTCTTAACTCTTACTCTGGCCTAATAGCTAAGGTCTTCGACTCGTACTTTGGCCTAATGGTTAAGGTCTTAATTCTTACTCTGGCCTACTGGTTAAGGTCTTAACTCCTACTCTGGCCTAATAGCTAAGGTCTTAACTCTTACTCTGGCCTACTGGTTAAGGTCAGAACTTTTACTCTGGCCTAATAGCTAAGGTCTTAGACTCATACTCTGGCCTAATGGTTAAGGTCTTAACTCTTACTCTGGCCTAATAGCTAAGGTCCTAACTCTTACTCTGGCCTAATAGCTAAGGTCTTAACTCTTACTCTGGCCTACTGGTTAAGGTCTTAACTCTTAGTCTGGCCTAATAGCTAAGGTCTTAGACTCGTACTCTGGCCTAATAGCTAAGGTCTTCGACTTATACTCTGGCCTACAGGTTAAGGTCTTAACTCTTACTCTGGCCTACTGGTTAAGGTCTTAACTCTTACTGTGGCCTAATAGCTAAGGTCTTAGACTCGTACTCTGGCCTACAGGTTAAGGTCTTAACTCTTACTCTGGCCTAATAGCTAAGGTCCTAACTCTTACTCTGGCCTAATAGCTAAGGTCTTAGACTCGTACTCTGACCTAATGGTTAAGGTATTAACTCTTACTCTGGCCTACTGGTTAAGGTCTTTACCCTTACTCTGGCATAATAGCTAAGGTCTTAGACTCGTACTCTGGCCTAATGTTTAAGGTCTTAACTCTTACTCTGGCCTAATGGCTAATGTCTTAACTCTTACTCAGGCCTAATAGCTAAGGTCTTAGACTCGTACTGTGGCCTAATGGTTAAGGTCTTAACTTTTACTCTGGCCTAATAGCTAAGGTCTCAACTCTTACTCTGGCCTAATAGCTAAGTTCTTAGCCTCGTACTCTGGCCTACTGGTTATGGTCTTAACTCTTACTCTGGCCTACTGGTTAAGGTCTTAACTCTTACTCTGGTCTAATAGCTAAGGTCTTAGACTCGTACTCTGGCCTAATAGCTAAGGTCTTAGACTCGTACTCTGGCCTAATGGTTAATATCTTAACTCTTATTCTGGCCTTATAGCTAAGGTCTTAACTCTTACTCTGGCCTACTGGTTAAGGTCTTAACTCTTACTCTGGCCTACTGGTTAAGGTCTTAACTCTTACTATGGCCTAATAGCTAAGGTCATAGACCTGTACTCTGGCCTAATAGCTAAGGTCTTAACTCTTATTCTGGCCTAATAGCTAACGTCTCAGACTCAAACTCTGGCCTACTGGTTAAGGTCTTAACTCTTACTCTTGCCTACTGGTTAAGGTCTTAACTCTTACCTTGGCCTAATAGCTAAGGTCTTAACTCTTAATCTGGCCTACCGGTTAAGGTCTTAACTCTTAGTCTGGCCTAATAGCTAAGGTCTTAGACTCGTACTCTGGCCTAATAGCTAAGGTCTTCGACTTGTACTCTGGCCTACAGGTTAAGGTCTTAACTCTTACTCTGGCCTACTGGTTAAGGTCTTAACTCTTACTCTGGCCTAATAGCTAAGGTCTTAGACTCGTACTCTGGCCTACAGGTTAAGGTCTTAACTCTTACTCTGGCCTAATAGCTAAGGTCCTAACTCTTACTCTGGCCTAATAGCTAAGGTCTTAGACTCGTACTCTGACCTAATGGTTAAGGTATTAACTCTTACTCTGGCCTACTAGTTAAGGTCTTTACCCTTACTCTGGCATAATAGCTAAGGTCTTAGACTCGTACTCTGGCCTAATGTTTAAGGTCTTAACTCTTACTCTGGCCTAATAGCTAATGTCTTAACTCTTACTCTGGCCTAATAGCTAAGGTCTTAACTCTTATTCTGGCCTAATAGCTAAGGTCTTAGACTCGTGCTCTGGCCTAATGGTTAAGGTCTTAACTTTTACTCTGGCCTAATAGCTAAGGTCTTAACTCTTACTCTGGCCTAATAGCTAAGGTCTTAGCCTTGTACTCTGGCCTACTGGTTAAGGTCTTAACTCGTACTCTGGCCTAATGGTTAAGGTCTTAACGCTTACTCTGGCCTAATAGCTAAGGTCTTAGACTCGTACTCTGGCCTAATAGCTAAGGTCTTAGACTCGTACTCTGGCCTGATGGTTAAGGTCTTAACTCTTACTCTGGTCTAATAGCTAAGGTATTAGACTTGTATTCTGGCCTACTGGTTAAGGTCTTAACTCTTACTCTGGCATAATAGCTAAGGTCTTAGACTCGTACTCTGGCCTAATAGCTAAGGGCTTAACTCTTACTCTGGCCTAATAGCTAATGTCTTAACTCTTACTCTGGCCTAATAGCCAAGGTCTTAGACTCGTACTCTGGCCTAATAGCTAAGGTCTTAACTCTTACTCTGGCCTACTGGTTAAGGTCTTAACTCTTACTCTGGCCTAACAGCTAAGGTCTTGGACTCGTACTCTGGCCTAATAGCTAAGGTCTTAGACTCGTACTATGGCCTGCAGGTTAAGGTCTTAACTCTTACTCGGGCCTTTTGGTTAAGGTCTTAACTCTTACTCTGGCCTAATAGCTAAGGTCTTAACTCTTACTCTGGCCTACTGGTTAAGGTCAGAACTTTTACTCTGGCCTAATAGCTAAGGTCTTAGACTCATACTCTGGCCTAATGGTTAAGGTCTTAACTCTTACTCTGGCCTAATAGCTAAGGTCCTAACTCTTACTCTGGCCTAATAGCTAAGGTCTTAACTCTTACTCTGGCCTACTGGTTAAGGTCTTAACTCTTAGTCTGGCCTAATAGCTAAGGTCTTAGACTCGTACTCTGGCCTAATAGCTAAGGTCTTCGACTTATACTCTGGCCTACAGGTTAAGGTCTTAACTCTTACTCTGGCCTACTGGTTAAGGTCTTAACTCTTACTGTGGCCTAATAGCTAAGGTCTTAGACTCGTACTCTGGCCTACAGGTTAAGGTCTTAACTCTTACTCTGGCCTAATAGCTAAGGTCCTAACTCTTACTCTGGCCTAATAGCTAAGGTCTTAGACTCGTACTCTGACCTAATGGTTAAGGTATTAACTCTTACTCTGGCCTACTGGTTAAGGTCTTTACCCTTACTCTGGCATAATAGCTAAGGTCTTAGACTCGTACTCTGGCCTAATGTTTAAGGTCTTAACTCTTACTCTGGCCTAATGGCTAATGTCTTAACTCTTACTCTGGCCTAATAGCTAAGGTCTTAGACTCGTACTGTGGCCTAATGGTTAAGGTCTTAACTTTTACTCTGGCCTAATAGCTAAGGTCTCAACTCTTACTCTGGCCTAATAGCTAAGTTCTTAGCCTCGTACTCTGGCCTACTGGTTATGGTCTTAACTCTTACTCTGGCCTACTGGTTAAGGTCTTAACTCTTACTCTGGTCTAATAGCTAAGGTCTTAGACTCGTACTCTGGCCTAATAGCTAAGGTCTTAGACTCGTACTCTGGCCTAATGGTTAATATCTTAACTCTTATTCTGGCCTTATAGCTAAGGTCTTAACTCTTACTCTGGCCTACTGGTTAAGGTCTTAACTCTTACTCTGGCCTACTGGTTAAGGTCTTAACTCTTACTATGGCCTAATAGCTAAGGTCATAGACCTGTACTCTGGCCTAATAGCTAAGGTCTTAACTCTTATTCTGGCCTAATAGCTAACGTCTCAGACTCAAACTCTGGCCTACTGGTTAAGGTCTTAACTCTTACTCTTGCCTACTGGTTAAGGTCTTAACTCTTACCTTGGCCTAATAGCTAAGGTCTTAACTCTTAATCTGGCCTACCGGTTAAGGTCTTAACTCTTAGTCTGGCCTAATAGCTAAGGTCTTAGACTCGTACTCTGGCCTAATAGCTAAGGTCTTCGACTTGTACTCTGGCCTACAGGTTAAGGTCTTAACTCTTACTCTGGCCTACTGGTTAAGGTCTTAACTCTTACTCTGGCCTAATAGCTAAGGTCTTAGACTCGTACTCTGGCCTACAGGTTAAGGTCTTAACTCTTACTCTGGCCTAATAGCTAAGGTCCTAACTCTTACTCTGGCCTAATAGCTAAGGTCTTAGACTCGTACTCTGACCTAATGGTTAAGGTATTAACTCTTACTCTGGCCTACTAGTTAAGGTCTTTACCCTTACTCTGGCATAATAGCTAAGGTCTTAGACTCGTACTCTGGCCTAATGTTTAAGGTCTTAACTCTTACTCTGGCCTAATAGCTAATGTCTTAACTCTTACTCTGGCCTAATAGCTAAGGTCTTAACTCTTATTCTGGCCTAATAGCTAAGGTCTTAGACTCGTGCTCTGGCCTAATGGTTAAGGTCTTAACTTTTACTCTGGCCTAATAGCTAAGGTCTTAACTCTTACTCTGGCCTAATAGCTAAGGTCTTAGCCTTGTACTCTGGCCTACTGGTTAAGGTCTTAACTCGTACTCTGGCCTAATGGTTAAGGTCTTAACGCTTACTCTGGCCTAATAGCTAAGGTCTTAGACTCGTACTCTGGCCTAATAGCTAAGGTCTTAGACTCGTACTCTGGCCTGATGGTTAAGGTCTTAACTCTTACTCTGGTCTAATAGCTAAGGTATTAGACTTGTATTCTGGCCTACTGGTTAAGGTCTTAACTCTTACTCTGGCATAATAGCTAAGGTCTTAGACTCGTACTCTGGCCTAATAGCTAAGGGCTTAACTCTTACTCTGGCCTAATAGCTAATGTCTTAACTCTTACTCTGGCCTAATAGCCAAGGTCTTAGACTCGTACTCTGGCCTAATAGCTAAGGTCTTAACTCTTACTCTGGCCTACTGGTTAAGGTCTTAACTCTTACTCTGGCCTAACAGCTAAGGTCTTGGACTCGTACTCTGGCCTAATAGCTAAGGTCTTAGACTCGTACTATGGCCTGCAGGTTAAGGTCTTAACTCTTACTCGGGCCTTTTGGTTAAGGTCTTAACTCTTACTCTGGCCTAATAGCTAAGGTCTTAACTCTTACTCTGGCCTACTGGTTAAGGTCAGAACTTTTACTCTGGCCTAATAGCTAAGGTCTTAGACTCATACTCTGGCCTAATGGTTAAGGTCTTAACTCTTACTCTGGCCTAATAGCTAAGGTCCTAACTCTTACTCTGGCCTAATAGCTAAGGTCTTAACTCTTACTCTGGCCTACTGGTTAAGGTCTTAACTCTTAGTCTGGCCTAATAGCTAAGGTCTTAGACTCGTACTCTGGCCTAATAGCTAAGGTCTTCGACTTGTACTCTGGCCTACAGGTTAAGGTCTTAACTCTTACTCTGGCCTACTGGTTAAGGTCTTAACTCTTACTGTGGCCTAATAGCTAAGGTCTTAGACTCGTACTCTGGCCTACAGGTTAAGGTCTTAACTCTTACTCTGGCCTAATAGCTAAGGTCCTAACTCTTACTCTGGCCTAATAGCTAAGGTCTTAGACTCGTACTCTGACCTAATGGTTAAGGTATTAACTCTTACTCTGGCCTACTGGTTAAGGTCTTTACCCTTACTCTGGCATAATAGCTAAGGTCTTAGACTCGTATTCTGGCCTAATGTTTAAGGTCTTAACTCTTACTCTGGCCTAATGGCTAATGTCTTAACTCTTACTCTGGCCTAATAGCTAAGGTCTTAGACTCGTACTGTGGCCTAATGGTTAAGGTCTTAACTTTTACTCTGGCCTAATAGCTAAGGTCTCAACTCTTACTCTGGCCTAATAGCTAAGTTCTTAGCCTCGTACTCTGGCCTACTGGTTAAGGTCTTAACTCTTACTCTGGCCTACTGGTTAAGGTCTTAACTCTTACTCTGGTCTAATAGCTAAGGTCTTAGACTCGTACTCTGGCCTAATAGCTAAGGTCTTAGACTCGTACTCTGGCCTAATGGTTAATGTCTTCAATCTTATTCTGGCCTTATAGCTAAGGTCTTAACTCTTACTCTGGCCTACTGGTTAAGGTATTAACTCTTACTCTGGCCTACTGGTTAAGGTCTTAACTCTTACTATGGCCTAATAGCTAAGGTCATAGACCTGTACTCTGGCCTAATAGCTAAGGTCTTAACTCTTATTCTGGCCTAATAGCTAACGTCTCAGACTCAAACTCTGGCCTACTGGTTAAGGTCTTAACTCTTACTCTGGCCTACTGGTTAAGGTCTTAACTCTTACCTTGGCCTAATAGCTAAGGTCTTAACTCTTAATCTGGCCTACCGGTTAAGGTCTTAACTCTTAGTCTGGCCTAATAGCTAAGGTCTTAGACTCGTACTCTGGCCTAATAGCTAAGGTCTTCGACTTGTACTCTGGCCTACAGGTTAAGGTCTTAACTCTTACTCTGGCCTACTGGTTAAGGTCTTAACTCTTACTCTGGCCTAATAGCTAAGGTCTTAGACTCGTACTCTGGCCTACAGGTTAAGGTCTTAACTCTTACTCTGGCCTAATAGCTAAGGTCCTAACTCTTACTCTGGCCTAATAGCTAAGGTGTTAGACTCGTACTCTGACCTAATGGTTAAGGTATTAACTCTTACTCTGGCCTACTGGTTAAGGTCTTTACCCTTACTCTGGCATAATAGCTAAGGTCTTAGACTCGTACTCTGGCCTAATGTTTAAGGTCTTAACTCTTACTCTGGCCTAATAGCTAATGTCTTAACTCTTACTCTGGCCTAATAGCTAAGGTCTTAACTCTTATTCTGGCCTAATAGCTAAGGTCTTAGACTCGTGCTCTGGCCTAATGGTTAAGGTCTTAACTTTTACTCTGGCCTAATAGCTAAGGTCTTAACTCTTACTCTGGCCTAATAGCTAAGGTCTTAGCCTTGTACTCTGGCCTACTGGTTAAGGTCTTAACTCGTACTCTGGCCTAATGGTTAAGGTCTTAACGCTTACTCTGGCCTAATAGCTAAGGTCTTAGACTCGTACTCTGGCCTAATAGCTAAGGTCTTAGACTCGAACTCTGGCCTGATGGTTAAGGTCTTAACTCTTACTCTGGTCTAATAGCTAAGGTATTAGACTTGTATTCTGGCCTACTGGTTAAGGTCTTAACTCTTACTCTGGCATAATAGCTAAGGTCTTAGACTCGTACTCTGGCCTAATAGCTAAGGGCTTAACTCTTACTCTGGCCTAATAGCTAATGTCTTAACTCTTACTCTGGCCTAATAGCCAAGGTCTTAGACTCGTACTCTGGCCTAATAGCTAAGGTCTTAACTCTTACTCTGGCCTACTGGTTAAGGTCTTAACTCTTACTCTGGCCTAACAGCTAAGGTCTTGGACTCGTACTCTGGCCTAGTAGCTAATGTCTTAGACTCGTACTATGGCCTGCAGGTTAAGGTCTTAACTCTTACTCGGGCCTTTTGGTTAAGGTCTTAACTCTTACTCTGGCCTAATAGCTAAGGTCTTCGACTCGTACTTTGGCCTAATGGTTAAGGTCTTAATTCTTACTCTGGCCTACTGGTTAAGGTCTTAACTCTTACTCTGGCCTAATAGCTAAGGTCTTAACTCTTACTCTGGCCTACTGGTTAAGGTCAGAACTTTTACTCTGGCCTAATAGCTAATGTCTTAGACTCATACTCTGGCCTAATGGTTAAGGTCTTAACTCTTACTCTGGCCTAATAGCTAAGGTCCTAACTCTTACTCTGGCCTAATAGCTAAGGTCTTAACTCTTACTCTGGCCTACTGGTTAAGGTCTTAACTCTTAGTCTGGCCTAATAGCTAAGGTCTTAGACTCGTACTCTGGCCTAATAGCTAAGGTCTTTGACTTGTACTCTGGCCTACAGGTTAAGGTCTTAACTCTTACTCTGGCCTACTGGTTAAGGTCTTAACTCTTACTGTGGCCTAATAGCTAAGGTCTTAGACTCGTACTCTGGCCTACAGGTTAAGGTCTTAACTCTTACTCTGGCCTAATAGCTAAGGTCCTAACTCTTACTCTGGCCTAATAGCTAAGCTCTTAGACTCGTACTCTGACCTAATGGTTTAGGTATTAACTCTTACTCTGGCCTACTGGTTAAGGTCTTTACCCTTACTCTGGCATAATAGCTAAGGTCTTAGACTCGTACTCTGGCCTAATGTTTAAGGTCTTAACTCTTACTCTGGCCTAATGGCTAATGTCTTAACTCTTACTCTGGCCTAATAGCTAAGGTCTTAGACTCGTACTGTGGCCTAATGGTTAAGGTCTTAACTTTTACTCTGGCCTAATAGCTAAGGTCTCAACTCTTACTCTGGCCTAATAGCTAAGTTCTTAGCCTCGTACTCTGGCCTACTGGTTAAGGTCTTAACTCTTACTCTGGCCTACTGGTTAAGGTCTTAACTCTTACTCTGGTCTAATAGCTAAGGTCTTAGACTCGTACTCTGGCCTAATAGCTAAGGTCTTAGACTCGTACTCTGGCCTAATGGTTAATGTCTTAACTCTTATTCTGGCCTTATAGCTAAGGTCTTAACTCTTACTCTGGCCTACTGGTTAAGGTCTTAACTCTTACTCTGGCCTACTGGTTAAGGTCTTAACTCTTACTATGGCCTAATAGCTAAGGTCATAGACCTGTACTCTGGCCTAATAGCTAAGGTCTTAACTCTTATTCTGGCCTAATAGCTAATGTCTCAGACTCAAACTCTGGCCTACTGGTTAAGGTCTTAACTCTTACTCTGGCCTACTGGTTAAGGTCCTAACTCTTACCTTGGCCTAATAGCTAAGGTCTTAACTCTTAATCTGGCCTACCGGTTAAGGTCTTAACTCTTAGTCTGGCCTAATAGCTAAGGTCTTAGACTCGTACTCTGGCCTAATAGCTAAGGTCTTCGACTTGTACTCTGGCCTACAGGTTAAGGTCTTAACTCTTACTCTGGCCTACTGGTTAAGGTCTTAACTCTTACTCTGGCCTAATAGCTAAGGTCTTAGACTCGTACTCTGGCCTACAGGTTAAGGTCTTAACTCTTACTCTGGCCTAATAGCTAAGGTCCTAACTCTTACTCTGGCCTAATAGCTAAGGTCTTAGACTCGTACTCTGACCTAATGGTTAAGGTATTAACTCTTACTCTGGCCTACTGGTTAAGGTCTTTACCCTTACTCTGGCATAATAGCTAAGGTCTTAGACTCGTACTCTGGCCTAATGTTTAAGGTCTTAACTCTTACTCTGGCCTAATAGCTAATGTCTTAACTCTTACTCTGGCCTAATAGCTAAGGTCTTAACTCTTATTCTGGCCTAATAGCTAAGGTCTTAGACTCGTGCTCTGGCCTAATGGTTAAGGTCTTAACTTTTACTCTGGCCTAATAGCTAAGGTCTTAACTCTTACTCTGGCCTAATAGCTAAGGTCTTAGCCTTGTACTCTGGCCTACTGGTTAAGGTCTTAACTCGTACTCTGGCCTAATGGTTAAGGTCTTAACGCTTACTCTGGCCTAATAGCTAAGGTCTTAGACTCGTACTCTGGCCTAATAGCTAAGGTCTTAGACTCGTACTCTGGCCTGATGGTTAAGGTCTTAACTCTTACTCTGGCCTAATAGCTAAGGTCTTAGACTCGTACTGTGGCCTAATGGTTAAGGTCTTAACTTTTACTCTGGCCTAATAGCTAAGGTCTCAACTCTTACTCTGGCCTAATAGCTAAGTTCTTAGCCTCGTACTCTGGCCTACTGGTTAAGGTCTTAACTCTTACTCTGGCCTACTGGTTAAGGTCTTAACTCTTACTCTGGTCTAATAGCTAAGGTCTTAGACTCGTACTCTGGCCTAATAGCTAAGGTCTTAGACTCGTACTCTGGCCTAATGGTTAAGGTCTTAACTCTTATTCTGGCCTTATAGCTAAGGTCTTAACTCTTACTCTGGCCTACTTGTTAAGGTCTTAACTCTTACTCTGGCCTACTGGTTAAGGTCTTAACTCTTACTATGGCGTAATAGCTAAGGTCATAGACCCGTACTCTGGCCTAATAGCTAAGGTCTTAACTCTTACTCTGGCCTAATAGCTAACGTCTCAGACTCAAACTCTGGCCTACTGGTTAAGGTCTTAACTCTGACTCTGGCCTACTGGTTAAGGTCTTAACTCTTACCTTGGCCTAATAGCTAAGGTCTTAGACTCGTACTCTGGCCTAGTGGTTAAGGTCTTAACTCTTACTCTGGCCTAATAGCTAAGGTCTTAACTCTTAATCTGGCCTACCGGTTAAGGTCTTAACTCTTACTCTGGCCTACTGGTTAGGTCTTAACTCTTACTATGGCCTAATAGCTAAGGTCTTAGACTCGTACTCTGGCCTAATAGCTAAGGTCTTAACTCTTACTCTGGACTAATAGCTAAGGTCTTAGACTCGTGCTCTGGCCTACTGGTTAAGGTCTTAACTCTTACTCTGGCCTACTGGTTAAGGTCTTAACTCTTACTCTGGCCTAATAGCTAAGGTCTTAGACTCGTACTGTGGCCTAATGGTTAAGGTCTTAACTTTTACTCTGGCCTAATAGCTAAGGTCTCAACTATTACTCTGGCCTAATAGCAAAGTTCTTAGCCTCGTACTCTGGCATACTGGTTAAGGTCTTAACTCTTACTCTGGCCTACTGGTTAAGGTCTTAACTCTTACTCTGGTCTAATAGCTAAGGTCTTAGACTCGTACTCTGGCCTTATAGCTAAGGTCTTAACTCTTACTCTGGCCTACTGGTTAAGGTCTTAACTCTTACTCTGGCCTACTGGTTAAGGTCTTAACTCTTACTATGGCCTAATAGCTAAGGTCATAGACCTCTACTCTGGCCTAATAGCTAAGGTCTTAACTCTTATTCTGGCCTAATAGCTAACGTCTCAGACTCAAACTCTGGCCTACTGGTTAAGGTCTTAACTCTTACTCTGGCCTACTGGTTAAGGTCTTAACTCTTGCCTTGGCCTAATAGCTAAGGTCTTAGACTTGTACTCTGGCCTAGTGGTTAAGGTCTTAACTCTTACTCTGGCCTAATAGCTAAGGTCTTAACTCTTAATCTGGCCTACCGGTTAAGGTCTTAACTCTTACTCTGGCCTACTGGTTAAGGTCTTAACTCTTACTATGGCCTAATAGCTAAGGTCTTAGACTCGTACTCTGGCCTAATAGCTAAGGTCTTAACTCTTACTCTGGACTAATAGCTAAGGTCTTAACTCTTACTCTGGCCTACTGGTTAAGGTCTTAACTCTTAGTCTGGCCTAATAGCTAAGGTCTTAGACTCGTACTCTGGCCTAATAGCTAAGGTCTTCGACTTGTACTCTGACCTACAGGTTAAGGTCTTAACTCTTACTCTGGCCTACTGGTTAAGGTCTTAACTCTTACTCTGGCCTAATAGCTAAGGTCTTAGACTCGTACTCTGGCCTACAGGTTAAGGTCTTAACTCTTACTCTGGCCTAATAGCTAAGGTCCTAACTCTTACTCTGGCCTAATAGCTAAGGTCTTAGACTCGTACTCTGACCTAATGGTTAAGGTATTAACTCTTACTCTGACCTACTGGTTAAGGTCTTTACCTTTACTCTGGCATAATAGCTAAGGTCTTAGACTCGTACTCTGGCCTAATGTTTAAGGTCTTAACTTTTACTCTGGCCTAATAGCTAATGTCTTAACTCTTACTCTGGCCTAATAGCTAAGGTCTTAACTCTTATTCTGGCCTAATAGCTAAGGTCTTACACTCGTGCTCTGGCCTAATGGTTAAGGTCTTAACTTTTACTCTGGCCTAATAGCTAAGGTCTTAACTCTTACTCTGGCCTAATAGCTAAGGTCTTAGCCTTGTACTCTGGCCTACGTGTTAAGGTCTTAACTCGTACTCTGGCCTAATGGTTAAGGTCTTAACGCTTACTCTGGCCTAATAGCTAAGGTCTTAGACTCGTACTCTGGCCTAATAGCTAAGGTCTTAGACTCGTACTCTGGCCTGATGGTTAAGGTCTTAACTCTTACTCTGGCCTAATAGCTAAGGTCTTAGACTCGTACTGTGGCCTAATGGTTAAGGTCTTAACTTTTACTCTGGCCTAATAGCTAAGGTCTCAACTCTTACTCTGGCCTAATAGCTAAGTTCTTAGCCTCGTACTCTGGCCTACTGGTTAAGGTCTTAACTCTTACTCTGGCCTACTGGTTAAGGTCTTAACTCTTACTCTGGTCTAATAGCTAAGGTCTTAGACTCGTACTCTGGCCTAATAGCTAAGGTCTTAGACTCGTACTCTGGCCTAATGGTTAAGGTCTTAACTCTTATTCTGGCCTTATAGCTAAGGTCTTAACTCTTACTCTGGCCTACTTGTTAAGGTCTTAACTCTTACTCTGGCCTACTGGTTAAGGTCTTAACTCTTACTATGGCGTAATAGCTAAGGTCATAGACCCGTACTCTGGCCTAATAGCTAAGGTCTTAACTCTTACTCTGGCCTAATAGCTAACGTCTCAGACTCAAACTCTGGCCTACTGGTTAAGGTCTTAACTCTTACTCTGGCCTACTGGTTAAGGTCTTAACTCTTACCTTGGCCTAATAGCTAAGGTCTTAGACTCGTACTCTGGCCTAGTGGTTAAGGTCTTAACTCTTACTCTGGCCTAATAGCTAAGGTCTTAACTCTTAATCTGGCCTACCGGTTAAGGTCTTAACTCTTACTCTGGCCTACTGGTTAGGTCTTAACTCTTACTATGGCCTAATAGCTAAGGTCTTAGACTCGTACTCTGGCCTAATAGCTAAGGTCTTAACTCTTACTCTGGACTAATAGCTAAGGTCTTAGACTCGTGCTCTGGCCTACTGGTTAAGGTCTTAACTCTTAGTCAGGCCAAATAGCTAAGGTCTTAACTCTTACTCTGGCCTAATAGCAAAGGTCTTAGACTCGTAATATGGCCTAATAGCTAAGGTCTTAACTCTTACTCTGGCCTAATAGCTAAGGTCTTAGACTCGTACTATGGCCTACAGGTTAAGGTCTTAACTCTTACTCTGGCCTACTGGTTAAGGTCTTAACTCTTACTCTGGCCTACTGGTTAAGGTCTTAACTCTTACTCTGGCCTAATAGCTAAGGTCTGAGACTCGTACTCTGGCCTACTGGTTAAGGTCTTAACGCTTACTCTTGCCTAATAGCTAAGGTCTTAACTCTTACTCCTGCCTAATAGCTAAGGTCTTAGACTCATACTCTGGCCTAATGGTTAAGGTCTTAACTCTTACTCTGGCCTACTGGTTAAGGTCTTAGACTCGTACTCTGGCCTAATAGCTAAGGTCTTAGACGCGTACTCTGGCCCAATGTTTAAGGTCTTAACTCTTACCCTGTCCTACTGGTTAAGGTCCTAACTCTTACGCTGGCCTACTGGTTAAGGTCTTAACTCTTACTCTGGCCTAATAGCTAAGGTCTTAACTCTTACTCTGGACTAATTGCTAAGGTCTTAGACTCGTACTCTGGCCTAATGGTTAAGGTCTTAACTCTTACTCTGGCCTAACAGCTAAGGTCTTAGACTCGTATTCTGGCCTAATGGTTAACGTCTTAACTCTTACTCTGGCCTAATAGCTAAGGTCTTAGACTCATACTCTGGCCTAATAGCTAAGGTCTTAGACTCGTACTCTGGCCAAATGGTTAAGGTCTTAACTCTTACTCTGGCCTAATAGCTAAGTTCTTAACTCTTACTCTGGCCTACTGGTTAAGGTCTTAACACTTACTCTGGCCTAATAGCTAAGGTCTTAGACTCGTACTCTGGCCTAATAGCTATGGTCTTAACCCTTACTCTGGTTTAATAACTAAGGTCTTAGACTCGTACTCTGGCCTAATAGCTAAGGTCTTAGGCTCGTACTCTGGCCTATTGGTTAAGGTCTTAACTCCTACTCTGGCCTAATAGCTAAGGTCTTAGACTCGTACTCTGGCCTTATGGTTAAGGTCTTAACTTTTACACTGGACTAATAGCTAAGGTCTTAACTCTTACTCTGGACTAATAGCTAAGGTCTTAGATTCGTACTCTGGCCTTCTGGTTAAGGTCTTAACTCTTACTCTGGCCTACTGGCTAAGGTCTTAACTCTTACGCTGGCCTAATAGCTAAGGTCTTAGACTCGTACTCTGGCCTAATAGCTAAGGTCTTAACTCTTACTCTGGCCTACTGGTTAAGGTCTTAACTCTTACTCTGGCCTAATAGCTAAGGTCTTAACTCTTACTCTGGCCTAATAGCTAAGGTCTTAGACTCATACTTAGGCCTAATGGTTAAGGTCTTAACTCTTACTCTGGCCTACTGGTTAAGGTCTTAACTCTTACTCTGGCCTAATAGCTAAGGTCTTAACTCTTACTCCTGCCTAATAGCTAAGGTCTTAGACTCGTACTCTGGCCTAATGGTTAAGGTCTTAACTCTTACTCAGGCCTACTGGTTAAGGTCTTAGACTCGTACTCTGGCCTAATAGCTAAGGTCTTAGACTCGTACTCTGGCCTAATGGTTAAGGTCTTAACTTTTACTCTGGCCTACTGGTTAAGGTCTTAACTCTTACTCTGGCCTAATAGCTAAGGTCTTAACTCTTACTCTGGCCTAATAGCTAAGGTCTTAGACTCATACTCTGGCCTACTGGTTAAGGTCTTAACTCTTACTCTGGCCTACTGGTTAAGGTCTTAACTCTTACTCTGGCCTAATAGCTAAGGTCTTAGACTCGTACTCTGGCCTAATAGATAAGGTCTTAGACTCGTACTCTGGCCTAATGGTTAAGCTTTTAACTCCTACTCTGGCCTAATAGCTAAGGTCTTAACTCTTACTCTGGCCTACTGGTTAGGGTCTTAACTCGTACTCTGGCCTAATAGCTAAGGACTTAACCCTTACTCTGGCCTAATAGCTAAAGTCTTAGACTCATACTCTGGCCTAATGGTTAAGGTCTTAACTCTTACTCTGGCCTACTGGTTAAGGTCTTAACTCTTACTCTGGCCTAACAGCTAAGGTCTTAGACTCGTATTCTGGCCTAATGGTTAACGTCTTAACTCTTACTCTGGCCTAATAGCTAAGGTCTTAGACTCATACTCTGGCCTAATAGCTAAGGTCTTAGACTCGTACTCTGGCCAAATGGTTAAGGTCTTAACTCTTACTCTGGCCTAATAGCTAAGTTCTTAACTCTTACTCTGGCCTACTGGTTAAGGTCTTAACACTTACTCTGGCCTAATAGCTAAGGTCTTAGACTCGTACTCTGGCCTAATAGCTATGGTCTTAACCCTTACTCTGGTTTAATAACTAAGGTCTTAGACTCGTACTCTGGCCTAATAGCTAAGGTCTTAGGCTCGTACTCTGGCCTATTGGTTAAGGTCTTAACTCCTACTCTGGCCTAATAGCTAAGGTCTTAGACTCGTACTCTGGCCTAATGGTTAAGATCTTAACTTTTACACTGGACTAATAGCTAAGGTCTTAACTCTTACTCTGGACTAATAGCTAAGGTCTTAGATTCGTACTCTGGCCTTCTGGTTAAGGTCTTAACTCTTACTCTGGCCTACTGGCTAAGGTCTTAACTCTTACGCTGGCCTAATAGCTAAGGTCTTAGACTCGTACTCTGGCCTAATAGCTAAGGTCTTAACTCTTACTCTGGCCTACTGGTTAAGGTCTTAACTCTTACTCTGGCCTAATAGCTAAGGTCTTAACTCTTACTCTGGCCTAATAGCTAAGGTCTTAGACTCATACTTAGGCCTAATGGTTAAGGTCTTAACTCTTACTCTGGCCTACTGGTTAAGGTCTTAACTCTTACTCTGGCCTAATAGCTATGGTCTTAGACTCGTACTCTGGCCTACTGGTTAAGGTCTTAACTCTTACTCTGGCCTAATAGCTAAGGTCTTAACTCTTACTCCTGCCTAATAGCTAAGGTCTTAGACTCGTACTCTGGCCTAATGGTTAAGGTCTTAACTCTTACTCAGGCCTACTGGTTAAGGTCTTAGACTCGTACTCTGGCCTAATAGCTAAGGTCTTAGACTCGTACTCTGGCCTAATGGTTAAGGTCTTAACTTTTACTCTGGCCTACTGGTTAAGGTCTTAACTCTTACTCTGGCCTAATAGCTAAGGTCTTAACTCTTACTCTGGCCTAATAGCTAAGGTCTTAGACTCATACTCTGGCCTACTGGTTAAGGTCTTAACTCTTACTCTGGCCTACTGGTTAAGGTCTTAACTCTTACTCTGGCCTAATAGCTAAGGTCTTAGACTCGTACTCTGGCCTAATAGATAAGGTCTTAGACTCGTACTCTGGCCTAATGGTTAAGCTTTTAACTCCTACTCTGGCCTAATAGCTAAGGTCTTAACTCTTACTCTGGCCTACTGGTTAGGGTCTTAACTCGTACTCTGGCCTAATAGCTAAGGACTTAACCCTTACTCTGGCCTAATAGCTAAAGTCTTAGACTCATACTCTGGCCTAATGGTTAAGGTCTTAACTCTTACTCTGGCCTACTGGTTAAGGTCTTAACTCTTAGTCTGGCCTAATAGCTAAGGTTTTAGACTCGTACTCTGGCCTACTGGTTAAGGTCTTAACTCTTACTCTGGCATAATAGCTAAGGTCTGAGACTCGTACTCTGGCCTAATAGCTAAGGTTTTAACTCTTACTCTGGCCTAATAGCTAATGTCTTAACTCTTATTCTGGCCTAATAGCTAAGGTCTTAGACTCGTACTCTGGCCTAATAGCTAAGGTCTTAACTCTTACTCTGGCCTACCGGTTAAGGTCTTAACTCTTACTCTGGCCTAACAGCTAAGGTCTTGGACTCGTACTCTGGCCTAATAGCTAAGGTCTTAGACTCGTACTCTGGCCTGCAGGTTAAGGTCTTAACTCTTACTCGGGCCTTCTGGTTAAGGTCTTATCTCTTACTCTGGCCTAATAGCTAAGGTCTTAGACTCGTACTCTGGCCTAATGGTTAAGGTCTTAACTCTTACTCTGGCCTACTGGTTAAGGTCTTAACTCTTACTCTGGCCTAATAGCTGAGATCTTAACTCTTACTCTGGCCTACTGGTTAAGGTCTTAACTCTTACTCTGGCATAATAGCTAAGGTCTTAACTTTTACTCTGGCCTACTGGTTAAGGTCTTAACTCTTACTCTGCCCTAATAGCTAAGGTTTCAGACTCGTACTCTGGCCTAATAGATAAGGTCTTAACTCTTACTCTTGCCTAATAGCTAAGGTCTTAGACTCGTACTCTGGCCTACTAGTTAAGGTCTTAACTCTTACTCTGGCCTACTGGTCAAGGTCTCAACTCTTACTCTGGCCTAATAGCTAAGGTCTTAACTCTTACTCTGGCCTAATAGCTAAGGTCTTAAACTTGTACTCTGGCCTAATGGTTAAGGTCTTAACTCTTACTCTGGCCTACTGGTTAAGGTCTTAACTCTTACTCTGGCCTAATAGCTAAGGTCTTAGACTCGTACTCTGGCCTAATGGTTAAGGTCTTAACTCTTACTCTGGCCTAATAGCTAAGGTCTTAATTCTTACTCTGGCCTAATAGCTAAGGTCTTAGACTCATACTCTGGCCTAATGGTTAAGGTCTTAACTGTTACTCTGGCCTACTGGTTAAGGTCTTAACTCTTACTCTGGCCTAATAGCTAAGGTCTTAGACTCGTACTCTGGCCTAATGGTTAAGGTCTTAACTCTTACTCTGGCCTACTGGTTAAGGTCTTAACTCTTACTCTGGCCTAACAGCTAAGGTCTTAGACTCGTATTCTGGCCTAATGGTTAAGGTCTTAACTCTTACTCTGGCCTAATAGCTAAGGTCTTAGACTCATACTCTGGCCTAATAGCTAAGGTCTTAGACTCGTACTCTGGCCAAATGGTTAAGGTCTTAACTCTTACTCTGGCCTAATAGCTAAGTTCTTAACTCTTACTCTGGCCTACTGGTTAAGGTCTTAACACTTACTCTGGCCTAATAGCTAAGGTCTTAGACTCGTACTCTGGCCTAATAGCTAAGGTCTTAGGCTCGTACTCTGGCCTATTGGTTAAGGTCTTAACTCCTACTCTGGCCTAATAGCTAAGGTCTTAGACTCGTACTCTGGCCTAATGGTTAAGGTCTTAACTTTTACACTGGACTAATAGCTAAGGTCTTAACTCTTACTCTGGACTAATAGCTAAGGTCTTAGATTCGTACTCTGGCCTTCTGGTTAAGGTCTTAACTCTTACTCTGGCCTACTGGCTAAGGTCTTAACTCTTACGCTGGCCTAATAGCTAATGTCTTAGACTCGTACTCTGGCCTAATAGCTAAGGTCTTAACTCTTACTCTGGCCTACTGGTTAAGGTCTTAACTCTTACTCTGGCCTAATAGCTAAGGTCTTAACTCTTACTCTGGCCTAATAGCTAAGGTCTTAGACTCATACTTAGGCCTAATGGTTAAGGTCTTAACTCTTACTCTGGCCTACTGGTTAAGGTCTTAACTCTTACTCTGGCCTAATAGCTATGGTCTTAGACTCGTACTCTGGCCTACTGGTTAAGGTCTTAACTCTTACTCTGGCCTAATAGCTAAGGTCTTAACTCTTACTCCTGCCTAATAGCTAAGGTCTTAGACTCGTACTCTGGCCTAATGGTTAAGGTCTTAACTCTTACTCTGGCCTACTGGTTAAGGTCTTTACCCTTACTCTGGCATAATAGCTAAGGTCTTAGACTCGTCCTCTGGCCTAATGTTTAAGGTCTTAACTCTTACTCTGGCCTAATGGCTAATGTCTTAACTCTTACTCTGGCCTAATAGCTAAGGTCTTAGACTCGTACTGTGGCCTAATGGTTAAGGTCTTAACTTTTACTCTGGCCTAATAGCTAAGGTCTCAACTCTTACTCTGGCCTAATAGCTAAGTTCTTAGCCTCGTACTCTGGCCTACTGGTTAAGGTCTTAACTCTTACTCTGGCCTACTGGTTAAGGTCTTAACTCTTACTCTGGTCTAATAGCTAAGGTCTTAGACTCGTACTCTGGCCTAATAGCTAAGGTCTTAGACTCGTACTCTGGCCTAATGGTTAATGTCTTAACTCTTATTCTGGCCTTATAGCTAAGGTCTTAACTCTTACTCTGGCCTACTGGTTAAGGTCTTAACTCTTACTCTGGCCTACTGGTTAAGGTCTTAACTCTTACTATGGCCTAATAGCTAAGGTCATAGACCTGTACTCTGGCCTAATAGCTAAGGTCTTAACTCTTATTCTGGCCTAATAGCTAACGTCTCGGACTCAAACTCTGGCCTACTGGTTAAGGTCTTAACTCTTACTCTGGCCTACTGGTTAAGGTCTTAACTCTTAACTTGGCCTAATAGCTAAGGTCTTAACTCTTAATCTGGCCTACCGGTTAAGGTCTTAACTCTTAGTCTGGCCTAATAGCTAAGGTCTTAGACTCGTACTCTGGCCTAATAGCTAAGGTCTTCGACTTGTACTCTGGCCTACAGGTTAAGGTCTTAACTCTTACTCTGGCCTACTGGTTAAGGTCTTAACTCTTACTCTGGCCTAATAGCTAAGGTCTTAGACTCGTACTCTGGCCTACAGGTTAAGGTCTTAACTCTTACTCTGGCCTAATAGCTAAGGTCCTAACTCTTACTCTGGCCTAATAGCTAAGGTCTTAGACTCGTACTCTGACCTAATGGTTAAGGTATTAACTCTTACTCTGGCCTACTGGTTAAGGTCTTTACCCTTACTCTGGCATAATAGCTAAGGTCTTAGACTCGTACTCTGGCCTAATGTTTAAGGTCTTAACTCTTACTCTGGCCTAATAGCTAATGTCTTAACTCTTACTCTGGCCTAATAGCTAAGGTCTTAACTCTTATTCTGGCCTAATAGCTAAGGTCTTAGACTCGTGCTCTGGCCTAATGGTTAAGGTCTTAACTTTTACTCTGGCCTAATAGCTAAGGTCTTAACTCTTACTCTGGCCTAATAGCTAAGGTCTTAGCCTTGTACTCTGGCCTACTGGTTAAGGTCTTAACTCGTACTCTGGCCTAATGGTTAAGGTCTTAACGCTTACTCTGGCCTAATAGCTAAGGTCTTAGACTCGTACTCTGGCCTAATAGCTAAGGTCTTAGACTCGTACTCTGGCCTGATGGTTAAGGTCTTAACTCTTACTCTGGCCTAATAGCTAAGGTCTTAGACTCGTACTGTGGCCTAATGGTTAAGGTCTTAACTTTTACTCTGGCCTAATAGCTAAGGTCTCAACTCTTACTCTGGCCTAATAGCTAAGTTCTTAGCCTCGTACTCTGGCCTACTGGTTAAGGTCTTAACTCTTACTCTGGCCTACTGGTTAAGGTCTTAACTCTTACTCTGGTCTAATAGCTAAGGTCTTAGACTCGTACTCTGGCCTAATAGCTAAGGTCTTAGACTCGTACTCTGGCCTAATGGTTAAGGTCTTAACTCTTATTCTGGCCTTATAGCTAAGGTCTTAACTCTTACTCTGGCCTACTTGTTAAGGTCTTAACTCTTACTCTGGCCTACTGGTTAAGGTCTTAACTCTTACTATGGCGTAATAGCTAAGGTCATAGACCCGTACTCTGGCCTAATAGCTAAGGTCTTAACTCTTACTCTGGCCTAATAGCTAACTTCTCAGACTCAAACTCTGGCCTACTGGTTAAGGTCTTAACTCTTACTCTGGCCTACTGGTTAAGGTCTTAACTCTTACCTTGGCCTAATAGCTAAGGTCTTAGACTCGTACTCTGGCCTAGTGGTTAAGGTCTTAACTCTTACTCTGGCCTAATAGCTAAGGTCTTAACTCTTAATCTGGCCTACCGGTTAAGGTCTTAACTCTTACTCTGGCCTACTGGTTAGGTCTTAACTCTTACTATGGCCTAATAGCTAAGGTCTTAGACTCGTACTCTGGCCTAATAGCTAAGGTCTTAACTCTTACTCTGGACTAATAGCTAAGGTCTTAGACTCGTGCTCTGGCCTACTGGTTAAGGTCTTAACTCTTACTCTGGCCTACTGGTTAAGGTCTTAACTCTTACTCTGGCCTAATAGCTAAGGTCTTAGACTCGTACTGTGGCCTAATGGTTAAGGTCTTAACTTTTACTCTGGCCTAATAGCTAAGGTCTCAACTATTACTCTGGCCTAATAGCTAAGTTCTTAGCCTCGTACTCTGGCATACTGGTTAAGGTCTTAACTCTTACTCTGGCCTACTGGTTAAGGTCTTAACTCTTACTCTGGTCTAATAGCTAAGGTCTTAGACTCGTACTCTGGCCTAATAGCTAAGGTCTTCGACTTGTACTCTGGCCTACAGGTTAAGGTCTTAACTCTTACTCTGGCCTACTGGTTAAGGTCTTAACTCTTACTCTGGCCTAATAGCTAAGGTCTTAGACTCGTACTCTGGCCTACAGGTTAAGGTCTTAACTCTTACTCTGGCCTAATAGCTAAGGTCCTAACTCTTACTCTGGCCTAATAGCTAAGGTCTTAGACTCGTACTCTGACCTAATGGTTAAGGTATTAACTCTTACTCTGACCTACTGGTTAAGGTCTTTACCTTTACTCTGGCATAATAGCTAAGGTCTTAGACTCGTACTCTGGCCTAATGTTTAAGGTCTTAACTCTTACTCTGGCCTAATAGCTAATGTCTTAACTCTTACTCTGGCCTAATAGCTAAGGTCTTAACTCTTATTCTGGCCTAATAGCTAAGGTCTTAGACTCGTGCTCTGGCCTAATGGTTAAGGTCTTAACTTTTACTCTGGCCTAATAGCTAAGGTCTTAACTCTTACTCTGGCCTAATAGCTAAGGTCTTAGCCTTGTACTCTGGCCTACGTGTTAAGGTCTTAACTCGTACTCTGGCCTAATGGTTAAGGTCTTAACGCTTACTCTGGCCTAATAGCTAAGGTCTTAGACTCGTACTCTGGCCTAATAGCTAAGGTCTTAGACTCGTACTCTGGCCTGATGGTTAAGGTCTTAACTCTTACTCTGGCCTAATAGCTAAGGTCTTAGACTCGTACTGTGGCCTAATGGTTAAGGTCTTAACTTTTACTCTGGCCTAATAGCTAAGGTCTCAACTCTTACTCTGGCCTAATAGCTAAGTTCTTAGCCTCGTACTCTGGCCTACTGGTTAAGGTCTTAACTCTTACTCTGGCCTACTGGTTAAGGTCTTAACTCTTACTCTGGTCTAATAGCTAAGGTCTTAGACTCGTACTCTGGCCTAATAGCTAAGGTCTTAGACTCGTACTCTGGCCTAATGGTTAAGGTCTTAACTCTTATTCTGGCCTTATAGCTAAGGTCTTAACTCTTACTCTGGCCTACTTGTTAAGGTCTTAACTCTTACTCTGGCCTACTGGTTAAGGTCTTAACTCTTACTATGGCGTAATAGCTAAGGTCATAGACCCGTACTCTGGCCTAATAGCTAAGGTCTTAACTCTTACTCTGGCCTAATAGCTAACGTCTCAGACTCAAACTCTGGCCTACTGGTTAAGGTCTTAACTCTTACTCTGGCCTACTGGTTAAGGTCTTAACTCTTACCTTGGCCTAATAGCTAAGGTCTTAGACTCGTACTCTGGCCTAGTGGTTAAGGTCTTAACTCTTACTCTGGCCTAATAGCTAAGGTCTTAACTCTTAATCTGGCCTACCGGTTAAGGTCTTAACTCTTACTCTGGCCTACTGGTTAGGTCTTAACTCTTACTATGGCCTAATAGCTAAGGTCTTAGACTCGTACTCTGGCCTAATAGCTAAGGTCTTAACTCTTACTCTGGACTAATAGCTAAGGTCTTAGACTCGTGCTCTGGCCTACTGGTTAAGGTCTTAACTCTTAGTCAGGCCAAATAGCTAAGGTCTTAACTCTTACTCTGGCCTAATAGCAAAGGTCTTAGACTCGTAATATGGCCTAATAGCTAAGGTCTTAACTCTTACTCTGGCCTAATAGCTAAGGTCTTAGACTCGTACTATGGCCTACAGGTTAAGGTCTTAACTCTTACTCTGGCCTACTGGTTAAGGTCTTAACGCTTACTCTTGCCTAATAGCTAAGGTCTTAACTCTTACTCCTGCCTAATAGCTAAGGTCTTAGACTCATACTCTGGCCTACTGGTTAAGGTCTTAACTCTTACTCTGGCCTACTGGTTAAGGTCTTAGACTCGTACTCTGGCCTAATAGCTAAGGTCTTAGACTCGTACTCTGGCCCAATGTTTAAGGTCTTAACTCTTACTCTGTCCTACTGGTTAAGGTCCTAACTCTTACGCTGGCCTACTGGTTAAGGTCTTAACTCTTACTCTGGCCTAATAGCTAAGGTCTTAACTCTTACTCTGGACTAATTGCTAAGGTCTTAGACTCGTACTCTGGCCTAATGGTTAAGGTCTTAACTCTTACTCTGGCCTAACAGCTAAGGTCTTAGACTCGTATTCTGGCCTAATGGTTAACGTCTTAACTCTTACTCTGGCCTAATAGCTAAGGTCTTAGACTCATACTCTGGCCTAATAGCTAAGGTCTTAGACTCGTACTCTGGCCAAATGGTTAAGGTCTTAACTCTTACTCTGGCCTAATAGCTAAGTTCTTAACTCTTACTCTGGCCTACTGGTTAAGGTCTTAACACTTACTCTGGCCTAATAGCTAAGGTCTTAGACTCGTACTCTGGCCTAATAGCTATGGTCTTAACCCTTACTCTGGTTTAATAACTAAGGTCTTAGACTCGTACTCTGGCCTAATAGCTAAGGTCTTAGGCTCGTACTCTGGCCTATTGGTTAAGGTCTTAACTCCTACTCTGGCCTAATAGCTAAGGTCCTAGACTCGTACTCTGGCCTAATGGTTAAGGTCTTAACTTTTACACTGGACTAATAGCTAAGGTCTTAACTCTTACTCTGGACTAATAGCTAAGGTCTTAGATTCGTACTCTGGCCTTCTGGTTAAGGTCTTAACTCTTACTCTGGCCTACTGGCTAAGGTCTTAACTCTTACGCTGGCCTAATAGCTAAGGTCTTAGACTCGTACTCTGGCCTAATAGCTAAGGTCTTAACTCTTACTCTGGCCTACTGGTTAAGGTCTTAACTCTTACTCTGGCCTAATAGCTAAGGTCTTAACTCTTACTCTGGCCTAATAGCTAAGGTCTTAGACTCATACTTAGGCCTAATGGTTAAGGTCTTAACTCTTACTCTGGCCTACTGGTTAAGGTCTTAACTCTTACTCTGGCCTAATAGCTATGGTCGTAGACTCGTACTCTGGCCTACTGGTTAAGGTCTTAACTCTTACTCTGGCCTAATAGCTAAGGTCTTAACTCTTACTCCTGCCTAATAGCTAAGGTCTTAGACTCGTACTCTGGCCTAATGGTTAAGGTCTTAACTCTTACTCTGGCCTACTGGTTAAGGTCTTAGACTCGTACTCTGGCCTAATAGCTAAGGTCTTAGACTCGTACTCTGGCCTAATGGTTAAGGTCTTAACTTTTACTCTGGCCTACTGGTTAAGGTCTTAACTCTTACTCTGGCCTAATAGCTAAGGTCTTAACTCTTACTCTGGCCTAATAGCTAAGGTCTTAGACTCATACTCTGGCCTACTGGTTAAGGTCTTAACTCTTACTCTGGCCTACTGGTTAAGGTCTTAACTCTTACTCTGGCCTAATAGCTAAGGTCTTAGACTCGTACTCTGGCCTAATAGATAAGGTCTTAGACTCGTACTCTGGCCTAATGGTTAAGCTTTTAACTCCTACTCTGGCCTAATAGCTAAGGTCTTAACTCTTACTCTGGCCTACTGGTTAGGGTCTTAACTCGTACTCTGGCCTAATAGCTAAGGACTTAACTCTTACTCTGGCCTAATAGCTAAAGTCTTAGACTCATACTCTGGCCTAATGGTTAAGGTCTTAACTCTTACTCTGGCCTACTGGTTAAGGTCTTAACTCTTACTCTGGCCTAATAGCTAAGGTTTTAGACTCGTACTCTGGCCTACTGGTTAAGGTCTTAACTCTTACTCTGGCATAATAGCTAAGGTCTTAGACTCGTACTCTGGCCTAATAGCTAAGGTTTTAACTCTTACTCTGGCCTAATAGCTAATGTCTTAACTCTTATTCTGGCCTAATAGCTAAGGTCTTAGACTCGTACTCTGGCCTAATAGCTAAGGTCTTAACTCTTACTCTGGCCTACTGGTTAAGGTCTTAACTCTTACTCTGGCCTAACAGCTAAGGTCTTGGACTGGTACTCTGGCCTAATAGCTAAGGTCTTAGACTCGTACTCTGGCCTGCAGGTTAAGGTCTTAACTCTTACTCAGGCCTTCTGGTTAAGGTCTTATCTCTTACTCTGGCCTAATAGCTAAGGTCTTAGACTCGTACTCTGGCCTAATGGTTAAGGTCTTAACTCTTACTCTGGCCTACTGGTTAAGGTCTTAACTCTTACTCTGGCCTAATAGCTGAGATCTTAACTCTTACTCTGGCCTACTGGTTAAGGTCTTAACTCTTACTCTGGCATAATAGCTAAGGTCTTAACTTTTACTCTGGCCTACTGGTTAAGGTCTTAACTCTTACTCTGCCCTAATAGCTAAGGTTTCAGACTCGTACTCTGGCCTAATAGATAAGGTCTTAACTCTTACTCTTGCCTAATAGCTAAGGTCTTAGACTCGTACTCTGGCCTACTAGTTAAGGTCTTAACTCTTACTCTGGCCTACTGGTCAAGGTCTCAACTCTTACTCTGGCCTAATAGCTAAGGTCTTAACTCTTACTCTGGCCTAATAGCTAAGGTCTTAAACTCGTACTCTGGCCTAATGGTTAAGGTCTTAACTCTTACTCTGGCCTACTGGTTAAGGTCTTAACTCTTACTCTGGCCTAATAGCTGAGATCTTAACTCTTACTCTGGCCTACTGGTTAAGGTCTTAACTCTTACTCTGGCATAATAGCTAAGGTCTTAACTTTTACTCTGGCCTACTGGTTAAGGTCTTAACTCTTACTCTGCCCTAATAGCTAAGGTTTCAGACTCGTACTCTGGCCTAATAGCTAAGGTCTTAACTCTTACTCTTGCCTAATAGCTAAGGTCTTAGACTCGTACTCTGGCCTACTGGTTAAGGTCTTAACTCTTACTCTGCCCTAATAGCTAAGGTTTCAGACTCGTACTCTGGCCTAATAGCTAAGGTCTTTACCCTTACTCTGGCATAATAGCTAAGGTCTTAGACTCGTACTCTGGCCTAATGTTTAAGGTCTTAACTCTTACTCTGGCCTAATAGCTAATGTCTTAACTCTTACTCTGGCCTAATAGCTAAGGTCTTAACTCTTACTCTGGCCTAATAGCTAAGGTCTTAGACTCGTGCTCTGGCCTAATGGTTAAGGTCTTAACTTTTACTCTGGCCTAATAGCTAAGGTCTTAACTCTTACTCTGGCCTAATAGCTAAGGTCTTAGCCTCGTACTCTGGCCTACTGGTTAAGGTCTTAACTCGTACTCTGGCCTAATGGTTAAGGTCTTAAGGCTTACTCTGGCCTAATAGCTAAGGTCTTAACTCTTACTATGGCGTAATAGCTAAGGTCATAGACCCGTACTCTGGCCTAATAGCTAAGGTCTTAACTCTTACTCTGGCCTAATAGCTAACGTCTCAGACTCAAACTCTGGCCTACTGTTTAAGGTCTTAACTCTTACCTTGGCCTAATAGCTAAGGTCTTAGACTCGTACTCTGGCCTAGTGGTTAAGGTCTTAACTCTTACTCTGGCCTAATAGCTAAGGTCTTAACTCTTAATCTGGCCTACCGGTTAAGGTCTTAACTCTTACTCTGGCCTACTGGTTAGGTCTTAACTCTTACTATGGCCTAATAGCTAAGGTCTTAGACTCGTACTCTGGCCTAATAGCTAAGGTCTTAACTCTTACTCTGGACTAATAGCTAAGGTCTTAGACTCGTGCTCTGGCCTACTGGTTAAGGTCTTAACTCTTAGTCAGGCCAAATAGCTAAGATCTTAACTCTTACTCTGGCCTAATAGCAAAGGTCTTAGACTCGTAATATGGCCTAATAGCTAAGGTCTTAACTCTTACTCTGGCCTAATAGCTAAGGTCTTAGACTCGTACTCTGGCCTACTGGTTAAGGTCTTAACTCTTACTCTGGCCTACTGGTCAAGGTCTCAACTCTTACTCTGGCCTAATAGCTAAGGTCTTAACTCTTACTCTGGCCTAATAGCTAAGGTCTTAAACTCGTACTCTGGCCTAATGGTTAAGGTCTTAACTCTTACTCTGGCCTACTGGTTAAGGTCTTAACTCTTACTCTGGCCTAATAGCTAAGGTCTTAGACTCGTACTCTGGCCTAATGGTTAAGGTCTTAACTCTTACTCTGGCCTAATAGCTAAGGTCTTAATTCTTACTCTGGCCTAATAGCTAAGGTCTTAGACTCATACTCTGGCCTAATGGTTAAGGTCTTAACTGTTACTCTGGCCTACTGGTTAAGGTCTTAACTCTTACTCTGGCCTAATAGCTAAGGTCTTAACTCTTATTCTGGCCTAATAGCTAACGTCTCAGACTCAAACTCTGGCCTACTGGTTAAGGTCTTAACTCTTACTCTGGCCTACTGGTTAAGGTCTTAACTATTACCTTGGCCTAATAGCTAAGGTCTTAGACTCGTACTCTGGCCTAGTGGTTAAGGTCTTAACTCTTACTCTGGCCTAATAGCTAAGGTCTTAACTCTTAATCTGGCCTACCGGTTAAGGTCTTAACTCTTACTCTGGCCTACTGGTTAAGGTCTTAACTCTTACTATGGCCTAATAGCTAAGGTCTTAGACTCGTACTCTGGCCTAATAGCTAAGGTCTTCACTCTTACTCTGGACTAATAGCTAAGGTCTTAACTCTTACTCTGGCCTACTGGTTAAGGTCTTAACTCTTAGTCTGGCCTAATAGCTAAGGTCTTAGACTCGTACTCTGGCCTAATAGCTAAGGTCTTCGACTTGTACTCTGGCCTACAGGTTAAGGTCTTAACTCTTACTCTGGCCTACTGGTTAAGGTCTTAACTCTTACTCTGGCCTAATAGCTAAGGTCTTAGACTCATACTCTGGCCTACAGGTTAAGGTCTTAACTCTTACTCTGGCCTAATAGCTAAGGTCCTAACTCTTACTCTGGCCTAATAGCTAAGGTCTTAGACTTGTACTCTGACCTAATGGTTAAGGTATTAACTCTTACTCTGGCCTACTGGTTAAGGTTTTTACCCTTACTCTGGCATAATAGCTAAGGTCTTAGACTCGTACTCTGGCCTAATGTTTAAGGTCTTAACTCTTACTCTGGCCTAATAGCTAATGTCTTAACTCTTACTCTGGCCTAATAGCTAAGGTCTTAACTCTTACTCTGGCCTAATAGCTAAGGTCTTAGACTCGTGCTCTGGCCTAATGGTTAAGGTCTTAACTTTTACTCTGGCCTAATAGCTAAGGTCTTAACTCTTACTCTGGCCTAATAGCTAAGGTCTTAGCCTCGTACTCTGGCCTACTGGTTAAGGTCTTAACTCGTACTCTGGCCTAATGGTTAAGGTCTTAACGCTTACTCTGGCCTGATAGCTAAGGTCTTAGACTCGTACTCTGGCCTAATAGCTAAGGTCTTAGACTCTGGCCTAATAGCTAAGGTCTTAGACTCGTACTCTGGCCTAATAGCTAAGGTCTTAGACTCGTACTCTGGCCTGATGGTTAAGGTCTTAACTCTTACTCTGGCCTAATAGCTAAGGTCTTAGACTCGTACTGTGGCCTAATGGTTAAGGTCTTAACTTTTACTCTGGCCTAATAGCTAAGGTCTCAACTCTTACTCTGGCCTAATAGCTAAGTTCTTAGCCTCGTACTCTGGCCTACTGGTTAAGGTCTTAACTCTTACTCTGGCCTACTGGTTAAGGTCTTAACTCTTACTCTGGCCTAATAGCTAAGGTCTTAACTCTTAATCTGGCCTACCGGTTAAGGTCTTAACTCTTACTCTGGCCTACTGGTTAGGTCTTAACTCTTACTATGGCCTAATAGCTAAGGTCTTAGACTCGTACTCTGGCCTAATAGCTAAGGTCTTAACTCTTACTCTGGCCTAATGGTTAAGGTCTTAACTGTTACTCTGGCCTACTGGTTAAGGTCTTAACTCTTACTCTGGCCTAATAGCTAAGGTCTTAGACTCGTACTCTGGCCTAATGGTTAAGGTCTTAACTCTTACTCTGGCCTACTGGTTAAGGTCTTAACTCTTACTCTGGCCTAATAGCTAAGGTCTTAGACTCGTACTCTGGCCTAATGGTTAAGGTCTTAACTCTTACTCTGGCCTACTGGTTAAGTTCTTAACTCTTACTCTGGCCTAATAGCTAAGGTCTTAACTCTTATTCTGGCCTAATAGCTAACGTCTCAGACTCAAACTCTGGCCTACTGGTTAAGGTCTTAACTCTTACTCTGGCCTACTGGTTAAGGTCTTAACTATTACCTTGGCCTAATAGCTAAGGTCTTAGACTCGTACTCTGGCCTAGTGGTTAAGGTCTTAACTCTTACTCTGGCCTAATAGCTAAGGTCTTAACTCTTAATCTGGCCTACCGGTTAAGGTCTTAACTCTTACTCTGGCCTACTGGTTAAGGTCTTAACTCTTACTATGGCCTAATAGCTATGGTCTTAGACTCGTACTCTGGCCTAATAGCTAAGGTCTTCACTCTTACTCTGGACTAATAGCTAAGGTCTTAACTCTTACTCTGGCCTACTGGTTAAGGTCTTAACTCTTAGTCTGGCCTAATAGCTAAGGTCTTAGACTCGTACTCTGGCCTAATAGCTAAGGTCTTCGACTTGTACTCTGGCCTACAGGTTAAGGTCTTAACTCTTACTCTGGCCTACTGGTTAAGGTCTTAACTCTTACTCTGGCCTAATAGCTAAGGTCTTAGACTCGTACTCTGGCCTACAGGTTAAGGTCTTAACTCTTACTCTGGCCTAATAGCTAAGGTCCTAACTCTTACTCTGGCCTAATAGCTAAGGTCTTAGACTTGTACTCTGACCTAATGGTTAAGGTATTAACTCTTACTCTGGCCTACTGGTTAAGGTCTTTACCCTTACTCTGGCATAATAGCTAAGGTCTTAGACTCGTACTCTGGCCTAATGTTTAAGGTCTTAACTCTTACTCTGGCCTAATAGCTAATGTCTTAACTCTTACTCTGGCCTAATAGCTAAGGTCTTAACTCTTACTCTGGCCTAATAGCTAAGGTCTTAGACTCGTGCTCTGGCCTAATGGTTAAGGTCTTAACTTTTACTCTGGCCTAATAGCTAAGGTCTTAACTCTTACTCTGGCCTAATAGCTAAGGTCTTAGCCTCGTACTCTGGCCTACTGGTTAAGGTCTTAACTCATACTCCGGCCTAATGGTTAAGGTCTTAACGCTTACTCTGGCCTAATAGCTAAGGTCTTAGACTCGTACTCTGGCCTAATAGCTAAGGTCTTAGACTCGTACTCTGGCCTGATGGTTAAGCTCTTAACTCTTACTCTGGCCTAATAGCTAAGGTCTTAGACTCGTACTGTGGCCTAATGGTTAAGGTCTTAACTTTTACTCTGGCCTAATAGCTAAGGTCTCAACTCTTACTCTGGCCTAATAGCTAAGTTCTTAGCCTCGTACTCTGGCCTACTGGTTAAGGTCTTAACTCTTACTCTGGCCTACTGGTTAAGGTCTTAACTCTTACTCTGGTCTAATAGCTAAGGTCTTAGACTCGTACTCTGGCCTAATAGCTAAGGTCTTAGACTCGTACTCTGGCCTAATGGTTAAGGTCTTAACTCTTATTCTGGCCTTATAGCTAAGGTCTTAACTCTTACTCTGGCCTACTGGTTAAGGTCTTAACTCTTACTCTGGCCTACTGGTTAAGGTCTTAACTCTTACTATGGCGTAATAGCTAAGGTCATAGACCCGTACTCTGGCCTAATAGCTAAGGTCTTAACTCTTACTCTGGCCTAATAGCTAACGTCTCAGACTCAAACTCTGGCCTACTGGTTAAGGTCTTAACTCTTACCTTGGCCTAATAGCTAAGGTCTTAGACTCGTACTCTGGCCTAGTGGTTAAGGTCTTAACTCTTACTCTGGCCTAATAGCTATGGTCTTAACTCTTAATCTGGCCTACCGGTTAAGGTCTTAACTCTTACTCTGGCCTACTGGTTAGGTCTTAACTCTTACTATGGCCTAATAGCTAAGGTCTTAGACTCGTACTCTGGCCTAATAGCTAAGGTCTTAACTCTTACTCTGGACTAATAGCTAAGGTCTTAGACTCGTGCTCTGGCCTACTGGTTAAGGTCTTAACTCTTAGTCAGGCCAAATAGCTAAGGTCTTAACTCTTACTCTGGCCTAATAGCAAAGGTCTTAGACTCGTAATATGGCCTAATAGCTAAGGTCTTAACTCTTACTCTGGCCTAATAGCTAAGGTCTTAGACTCGTACTATGGCCTACAGGTTAAGGTCTTCACTCTTACTCTGGCCTACTGGTTAAGGTCTTAACTCTTACTCTGGCCTACTGGTTAAGGTCTTAACTCTTACTCTGGCCTAATAGCTAAGGTCTGAGACTCGTACTCTGGCCTACTGGTTAAGGTCTTAACGCTTACTCTGGCCTAATAGCTAAGGTCTTAACTCTTACTCCTGCCTAATAGCTAAGGTCTTAGACTCATACTCTGGCCTAATGGTTAAGGTCTTAACTCTTACTCTGGCCTACTGGTTAAGGTCTTAGACTCGTACTCTGGCCTAATAGCTAAGGTCTTAGACTCGTACTCTGGCCCAATGTTTAAGGTCTTAACTCTTACTCTGTCCTACTGGTTAAGGTCCTAACTCTTACGCTGGCCTACTGGTTAAGGTCTTAACTCTTACTCTGGCCTAATAGCTCAGGTCTTAACTCCTACTCTGGACTAATTGCTAAGGTCTTAGACTCGTACTCTGGCCTAATGGTTAAGGTCTTAACTCTTACTCTGGCCTAACAGCTAAGGTCTTAGACTCGTATTCTGGCCTAATGGTTAAGGTCTTAACTCTTACTCTGGCCTAATAGCTAAGGTCTTAGACTCATACTCTGGCCTAATAGCTAAGGTCTTAGACTCGTACTCTGGCCTAATGGTTAAGGTCTTAACTCTTACTCTGGCCTAATAGCTAAGTTCTTAACTCTTACTCTGGCCTACTGGTTAAGGTCTTAACACTTACTCTGGCCTAATAGCTAAGGTCTTAGACTCGTACTCTGGCCTAATAGCTATGGTCTTAACTCTTACTCTGGCCTAATAACTAAGGTCTTAGACTCGTACTCTGGCCTAATAGCTAAGGTCTTAGGCTCGTACTCTGGCCTATTGGTTAAGGTCTTAACTCCTACTCTGGCCTAATAGCTAAGGTCTTAGACTCGTACTCTGGCCTAATGGTTAAGGCCTTAACTTTTACACTGGACTAATAGCTAAGGTCTTAACTCTTACTCTGGACTAATAGCTAAGGTCTTAGACTCGTACTCTGGCCTTCTGGTTAAGGTCTTAACTCTTACTCTGGCCTACTGGCTAAGGTCTTAACTCTTACGCTGGCCTAATAGCTAAGGTCTTAGACTCGTACTCTGGCCTAATAGCTAAGGTCTTAACTCTTACTCTGGCCTACTGGTTAAGGTCTTAACTCTTACTCTGGCCTAATAGCTAAGGTCTTAACTCTTACTCTGGCCTAATAGCTAAGGTCTTAGACTCAAACTCTGGCCTAATGGTTAAGGTCTTAACTCTTACTCTGGCCTACTGGTTAAGGTCTTAACTCTTACTCTGGCCTAATAGCTATGGTCTTAGACTCGTACTCTGGCCTACTGGTTAAGGTCTTAACTCTTACTCTGGCCTAATAGCTAAGGTCTTAACTCTTACTCCTGCCTAATAGCTAAGGTCTTAGACTCGTACTCTGGCCTAATGGTTAAGGTCTTAACTCTTACTCTGGCCTACTGGTTAAGGTCTTAGACTCGTACTCTGGCCTAATAGCTAAGGTCTTAGACTCGTACTCTGGCCTAATGGTTAAGGTCTTAACTTTTACTCTGGCCTACTGGTTAAGGTCTTAACTCTTACTCTGGCCTAATAGCTAAGGTCTTAACTCTTACTCTGGCCTAATAGCTAAGGTCTTAGACTCATACTCTGGCCTACTGGTTAAGGTCTTAACTCTTACTCTGGCCTACTGGTTAAGGTCTTAACTCTTACTCTGGCCTAATAGCTAAGGTCTTAGACTCGTACTCTGGCCTAATAGATAAGGTCTTAGACTCGTACTCTGGCCTAATGGTTAAGCTTTTAACTCCTACTCTGGCCTACTAGCTAAGGTCTTAACTCTTACTCTGGCCTACTGGTTAGGGTCTTAACTCGTACTCTGGCCTAATAGCTAAGGACTTAACTCTTACTCTGGCCTAATAGCTAAAGTCTTAGACTCATACTCTGGCCTAATGGTTAAGGTCTTAACTCTTACTCTGGCCTACTGGTTAAGGTCTTAACTCTTACTCTGGCCTAATAGCTAAGGTTTTAGACTCGTACTCTGGCCTACTGGTTAAGGTCTTAACTCTTACTCTGGCCTAATAGCTGAGATCTTAACTCTTACTCTGGCCTAATAGCTAAGGTCTTAGACTCGTACTCTGGCCTAATGGTTAAGGTCTTAACTCTTACTCTGGCCTACTGGTTAAGGTCTTAACTCTTACTCTGGCCTAATAGCTAAGGTCTTAACTCTTATTCTGGCCTAATAGCTAACGTCTCAGACTCAAACTCTGGCCTACTGGTTAAGGTCTTAACTCTTACTCTGGCCTACTGGTTAAGGTCTTAACTATTACCTTGGCCTAATAGCTAAGGTCTTAGACTCGTACTCTGGCCTAGTGGTTAAGGTCTTAACTCTTACTCTGGCCTAATAGCTAAGGTCTTAACTCTTACTCTGGCCTACTGGTTAAGGTCTTAACTCTTACTATGGCCTAATAGCTATGGTCTTAGACTCGTACTCTGGCCTAATAGCTAAGGTCTTCACTCTTACTCTGGACTAATAGCTAAGGTCTTAACTCTTACTCTGGCCTACTGGTTAAGGTCTTAACTCTTAGTCTGGCCTAATAGCTAAGGTCTTAGACTCGTACTCTGGCCTAATAGCTAAGGTCTTCGACTTGTACTCTGGCCTACAGGTTAAGGTCTTAACTCTTACTCTGGCCTACTGGTTAAGGTCTTAACTCTTACTCTGGCCTAATAGCTAAGGTCTTAGACTCGTACTCTGGCCTACAGGTTAAGGTCTTAACTCTTACTCTGGCCTAATAGCTAAGGTCCTAACTCTTACTCTGGCCTAATAGCTAAGGTCTTAGACTTGTACTCTGACCTAATGGTTAAGGTATTAACTCTTTCTCTGGCCTACTGGTTAAGGTCTTTACCCTTACTCTGGCATAATAGCTAAGGTCTTAGACTCGTACTCTGGCCTAATGTTTAAGGTCTTAACTCTTACTCTGGCCTAATAGCTAATGTCTTAACTCTTACTCTGGCCTAATAGCTAAGGTCTTAACTCTTACTCTGGCCTAATAGCTAAGGTCTTAGACTCGTGCTCTGGCCTAATGGTTAAGGTCTTAACTTTTACTCTGGCCTAATAGCTAAGGTCTTAACTCTTACTCTGGCCTAATAGCTAAGGTCTTAGCCTCGTACTCTGGCCTACTGGTTAAGGTCTTAACTCATACTCCAGCCTAATGGTTAAGGTCTTAACGCTTACTCTGGCCTAATAGCTAAGGTCTTAGACTCGTACTCTGGCCTAATAGCTAAGGTCTTAGACTCGTACTCTGGCCTGATGGTTAAGGTCTTAACTCTTACTCTGGCCTAATAGCTAAGGTCTTAGACTCGTACTGTGGCCTAATGGTTAAGGTCTTAACTTTTACTCTGGCCTAATAGCTAAGGTCTCAACTCTTACTCTGGCCTAATAGCTAAGTTCTTAGCCTCGTACTCTGGCCTACTGGTTAAGGTCTTAACTCTTACTCTGGCCTACTGGTTAAGGTCTTAACTCTTACTCTGGTCTAATAGCTAAGGTCTTAGACTCGTACTCTGGCCTAATAGCTAAGGTCTTAGACTCGTACTCTGGCCTAATGGTTAAGGTCTTAACTCTTATTCTGGCCTTATAGCTAAGGTCTTAACTCTTACTCTGGCCTACTGGTTAAGGTCTTAACTCTTACTCTGGCCTACTGGTTAAGGTCTTAACTCTTACTATGGCGTAATAGCTAAGGTCATAGACCCGTACTCTGGCCTAATAGCTAAGGTCTTAACTCTTACTCTGGCCTAATAGCTAACGTCTCAGACTCAAACTCTGGCCTACTGGTTAAGGTCTTAACTCTTACCTTGGCCTAATAGCTAAGGTCTTAGACTCGTACTCTGGCCTAGTGGTTAAGGTCTTAACTCTTACTCTGGCCTAATAGCTAAGGTCTTAACTCTTAATCTGGCCTACCGGTTAAGGTCTTAACTCTTACTCAGGCCTACTGGTTAGGTCTTAACTCTTACTATGGCCTAATAGCTAAGGTCTTAGACTCGTACTCTGGCCTAATAGCTAAGGTCTTAACTCTTACTCTGGACTAATAGCTAAGGTCTTAGACTCGTGCTCTGGCCTACTGGTTAAGGTCTTAACTCTTAGTCAGGCCAAATAGCTAAGGTCTTAACTCTTACTCTGGCCTAATAGCAAAGGTCTTAGACTCGTAATATGGCCTAATAGCTAAGGTCTTAACTCTTACTCTGGCCTAATAGCTAAGGTCTTAGACTCGTACTATGGCCTACAGGTTAAGGTCTTCACTCTTACTCTGGCCTACTGGTTAAGGTCTTAACTCTTACTCTGGCCTACTGGTTAAGGTCTTAACTCTTACTCTGGCCTAATAGCTAAGGTCTGAGACTCGTACTCTGGCCTACTGGTTAAGGTCTTAACGCTTACTCTGGCCTAATAGCTAAGGTCTTAACTCTTACTCCTGCCTAATAGCTAAGGTCTTAGACTCATACTCTGGCCTAATGGTTAAGGTCTTAACTCTTACTCTGGCCTACTGGTTAAGGTCTTAGACTCGTACTCTGGCCTAATAGCTAAGGTCTTAGACTCGTACTCTGGCCCAATGTTTAAGGTCTTAACTCTTACTCTGTCCTACTGGTTAAGGTCCTAACTCTTACGCTGGCCTACTGGTTAAGGTCTTAACTCTTACTCTGGCCTAATAGCTCAGGTCTTAACTCCTACTCTGGACTAATTGCTAAGGTCTTAGACTCGTACTCTGGCCTAATGGTTAAGGTCTTAACTCTTACTCTGGCCTAACAGCTAAGGTCTTAGACTCGTATTCTGGCCTAATGGTTAAGGTCTTAACTCTTACTCTGGCCTAATAGCTAAGGTCTTAGACTCATACTCTGGCCTAATAGCTAAGGTCTTAGACTCGTACTCTGGCCTAATGGTTAAGGTCTTAACTCTTACTCTGGCCTAATAGCTAAGTTCTTAACTCTTACTCTGGCCTACTGGTTAAGGTCTTAACACTTACTCTGGCCTAATAGCTAAGGTCTTAGACTCGTACTCTGGCCTAATAGCTATGGTCTTAACTCTTACTCTGGCCTAATAACTAAGGTCTTAGACTCGTACTCTGGCCTAATAGCTAAGGTCTTAGGCTCGTACTCTGGCCTATTGGTTAAGGTCTTAACTCCTACTCTGGCCTAATAGCTAAGGTCTTAGACTCGTACTCTGGCCTAATGGTTAAGGTCTTAACTTTTACACTGGACTAATAGCTAAGGTCTTAACTCTTACTCTGGACTAATAGCTAAGGTCTTAGACTCGTACTCTGGCCTTCTGGTTAAGGTCTTAACTCTTACTCCGGCCTACTGGCTAAGGTCTTAACTCTTACGCTGGCCTAATAGCTAAGGTCTTAGACTCGTACTCTGGCCTAATAGCTAAGGTCTTAACTCTTACTCTGGCCTACTGGTTAAGGTCTTAACTCTTACTCTGGCCTAATAGCTAAGGTCTTAACTCTTACTCTGGCCTAATAGCTAAGGTCTTAGACTCAAACTCTGGCCTAATGGTTAAGGTCTTAACTCTTACTCTGGCCTACTGGTTAAGGTCTTAACTCTTACTCTGGCCTAATAGCTATGGTCTTAGACTCGTACTCTGGCCTACTGGTTAAGGTCTTAACTCTTACTCTGGCCTAATAGCTAAGGTCTTAACTCTTACTCCTGCCTAATAGCTAAGGTCTTAGACTCGTACTCTGGCCTAATGGTTAAGGTCTTAACTCTTACTCTGGCCTACTGGTTAAGGTCTTAGACTCGTACTCTGGCCTAATAGCTAAGGTCTTAGACTCGTACTCTGGCCTAATGGTTAAGGTCTTAACTTTTACTCTGGCCTACTGGTTAAGGTCTTAACTCTTACTCTGGCCTAATAGCTAAGGTCTTAACTCTTACTCTGGCCTAATAGCTAAGGTCTTAGACTCATACTCTGGCCTACTGGTTAAGGTCTTAACTCTTACTCTGGCCTACTGGTTAAGGTCTTAACTCTTACTCTGGCCTAATAGCTAAGGTCTTAGACTCGTACTCTGGCCTAATAGATAAGGTCTTAGACTCGTACTCTGGCCTAATGGTTAAGCTTTTAACTCCTACTCTGGCCTACTAGCTAAGGTCTTAACTCTTACTCTGGCCTACTGGTTAGGGTCTTAACTCGTACTCTGGCCTAATAGCTAAGGACTTAACTCTTACTCTGGCCTAATAGCTAAAGTCTTAGACTCATACTCTGGCCTAATGGTTAAGGTCTTAACTCTTACTCTGGCCTACTGGTTAAGGTCTTAACTCTTACTCTGGCCTAATAGCTAAGGTTTTAGACTCGTACTCTGGCCTACTGGTTAAGGTCTTAACTCTTACTCTGGCATAATAGCTAAGGTCTTAGACTCGTACTCTGGCCTAATAGCTAAGGTTTTAACTCTTACTCTGGCCTAATAGCTAATGTCTTAACTCTTATTCTGGCCTAATAGCTAAGGTCTTAGACTCGTACTCTGGCCTAATAGCTAAGGTCTTAACTCTTACTCTGGCCTACTGGTTAAGGTCTTAACTCTTACTCTGGCCTAACAGCTAAGGTCTTGGACTCGTACTCTGGCCTAATAGCTAAGGTCTTAGACTCGTACTCTGGCCTGCAGGTTAAGGTCTTAACTCTTACTCGGGCCTTCTGGTTAAGGTCTTAACTCTTACTCTGGCCTAATAGCTAAGGTCTTAGACTCGTACTCTGGCCTAATGGTTAAGGTCTTAACTCTTACTCTGGCCTACTGGTTAAGGTCTTAACTCTTACTCTGGCCTAATAGCTGAGATCTTAACTCTTACTCTGGCCTACTGGTTAAGGTCTTAACTCTTACTCTGGCATAATAGCTAAGGTCTTAACTTTTACTCTGGCCTACTGGTTAAGGTCTTAACTCTTACTCTGCCCTAATAGCTAAGGTTTTTAACTCTTACTCTGGCCTAACAGCTAAGGTCTTAAACTCGTACTCTGGCCTAATGGTTAAGGTCTTAACTCTTACTCTGGCCTACTGGTTAAGGTCTTAACTCTTACTCTGGCCTAATAGCTAAGGTCTTAGACTCGTACTCTGTCCTAATGGTTAAGGTCTTAACTCTTACTCTGGCCTAATAGCTGAGGTCTTAATTCTTACTCTGGCCTAATAGCTAAGGTCTTAGACTCATACTCTGGCCTAATGGTTAAGGTCTTAACTGTTACTCTGGCCTACTGGTTAAGGTCTTAACTCTTACTCTGGCCTAATAGCTAAGGTCTTAGACTCGTACTCTGGCCTAATGGTTAAGGTCTTAACTCTTACTCTGGCCTACTGGTTAAGGTCTTAACTCTTACTCTGGCCTAATAGCTAAGGTCTTAACTCTTACTCTTGCCTAATAGCAAAGGTCTTAGACTCGTAATCTGGTCTAATAGCTAAGGTCTTAACTCTTCATCTGGCCTAGTAGCTAAGGTCTTAGACTCGTACTATGGCCTACAGGTTAAGGTCTTAACTCTTACTCTGGCCTACTGGTTAAGGTCTTAACTCTTACTCTGGCCTAATAGCTAAGGTCTTAGACTCGTACTCTGGCCTAGTAGCTAAGGTCTTAGACTCGTACTCTGGCCTAATAGCTAAGGTCTTAGACTCGTACTCTGGCCTAATGGTTAAGGTCTTACCTCTTACTCTGGCCTACTGGTTAAGGTCTTAACTGTTACTCTGGCCTAATAGCTAAGGTCTTAACTCTTACTCTGGCCTAATAGCTAAGGTCTTAGACTCATACTCTGGCCTACTGGTTAAGGTCTTAACTCTTACTCTGGCCTAATAGCTAAGGTCTCAACTCTTACTCTGTCCTAATAGCTAAGGTCTTAACTCTTACTCTGGCCTAATTGCTAAGGTCTTAGACTCGTACGCTGGCCTAATGGTTAAGGTCTTAACTCTTACTCTGGCCTACTGGTTAAGGTCTTAACTCTTACTCTGGCCTAATAGCTAAGATCTTAGACTCATACTCTGGCCTAATGGTTAAGGTCTCAACTCTTACTCTGTCCTAATAGCTAAGGTCTTAAACTCTTACTCTGGCCTACTGGTTAAGGTCTTAGACTCGTACTCTGGCCTAATAATTAAGGGCTTAACTCTTACTCTGGCCTACTGGTTAAGGTCTTAGACTCGTACTCTGGCCTAATGGTTAAGGTCTCAACTCTTACTCTGGCCTAATAGCTAAGGTCTTAACTCTTACTCTGGCCTAATAGCTAAGGCTTTAGACTCGTAATCTGGCCTAATGGTTAAGGTCTTAACTCTTACTCTGGCCTACTGGTTAAGGTCTTAACTCTTACTCTGTCCTAATAGCTAAGGTCTTAGACTCGTACTCTGGCCTAATAGCTAAGGTCTTAGTCTCGTACTCTGACCTAATGGTTAAGGTCTTAACTCTTACACTGACCTAATGGTTAAGGTATTAACTCTTACTCTGGCCTAATAGCTAAGGTCGTAACTCTTACTCTGGCCTACTGGTTAAGGTCTTACCTCTTACTCTGGCCTACTGGTTAAGGTCTTAACTCTTACTCTGGCCTAATAGCTAAGGTCTTAACTCTTACTCTGGCCTAATAGCTAAGGTCTTAACTCTTACTCTGGCCTAATAGCTAAGGTCTTACACTCGTACTCTGGCCTAATGGTTAAGGTCTTAACTCTTACTCTGGCCTAATAGCTAAGGTCTTAACTCTTACTCTGGCCTACTGGTTAAGGTCTTAACTCTTACTCTGCCCTAATAGCTAAGGTCTTAGACTCGTACTCTGGCCTAATAGCTAAGGTCTTAACTCTTACTCTTGCCTAATAGCTAAGGTCTTAGACTCGTACTCTGGCCTACTGGTTAAGGTCTTAACTCTTACTCTGGCCTACTGGTCAAGGTCTTAACTCTTACTCTGGCCTACTGGTTAAGGTCTTAACTCTTACTCTGGCCTAATAGCTAAGGTCTTAACTCTTACTCTTGCCTAATAGCTAAGGTCTTAGACTCGTACTCTGGCCTAATGGTTAAGGTCTTAACTCTTACTCTGGCCTACTGGTTAAGGTCTTAACTCTTACTCTGGCCTAATAGCTAAGGTCTTAGACTCGTACTCTGGCCTAATGGTTAAGGTCTTAACTCTTACTCTGGCCTAATAGCTAAGGTCTTAACTCTTACTCTTGCCTAATAGCTAAGGTCTTAGACTCGTACTCTGGCCTAATGGTTAAGGTCTTAACTCTTAATCTGGCATACTGGTTAAGGTCTTAACTCTTACTCTGGCCTAATAGCTAAGGTCTTAGACTCGTACTTTGGCCTAATGGTTAAGGTCTTAACTCTTACTCTGGCCTAATAGCTAAGGTCTTAACTCTTACTCTGGCCTAATAGCTAAGGTCTTAGACTCGTACTCTGGCCTAATGGTTAAGGTCTTAACTCGTACTCTGGCCTAATGGTTAAGGTCTTAACTCGTACTCTGGCCTAATGGTTAAGGTCTTAACGCTTACTCTGGCCTAATAGCTAAGGTCTTAGACTCGTACTCTGGCCTTATAGCTAAGGTCTTAACTTTTACTCTGGCCTAATAGCTAAGGTCTCAACTCTTACTCCGGCCTAATAGCTAAGTTCTTAGCCTCGTACTCTGGCCTACTGGTTAAGGTCTTAACTCTTACTCTGGCCTACTAGTTAAGGTCTTAACTCTTACTCTGGCCTAATAGATAAGGTCTTAGACTCGTACTCTAGCCTAATAGCTAAGGTCTTAGACTCGTACTCTGGCCTAATAGCTAAGGTCTTAACTCTTACTCTGGCCTACTGGTTAAGGTCTTAACTCTTACTCTGGCCTACTGGTTAAGGTCTTAACTCTTACTATGGCCTAATAGCTAAGGTCTTAGACTCGTACTCTGGCCTAATAGCTAAGGTCTTAACTCTTACTCTGGCCTAATAGCTAACATCTCAGACTCGAACTCTGGCCTACTGGTTAAGGTCTTAACTCTTACTCTGGCCTACTGGTTAAGGTCTTAACTCTTACCTTGGCCTAATAGCTAAGGTCTTAGACTTGTACTCTGGCCTAATGGTTAAGGTCTTAACTCTTACTCTGGACTAATAGCTAAGGTCTTACCTCTTAATCTGGCCTACTGGTTAAGGTCTTAACTCTTACTCTGGCCTACTGGTTAAGGTCTTAACTCTTACTATGGCCTAATAGCTAAGGTCTTAGACTCGTACTCTGGCCTAATAGCTAAGGTCTTAACTCTTACTCTGGACTAATAGCTAAGGTCTTAGACTCGTGCTCTGGCCTACTGGTTAAGGTCTTAACTCTTACTCTGGCCTAATAGCTAAGGTCTTAACTTTTACTCAGGCCTAATAGCTAAGGTCTTAGACTCATACTCTGGCCTAATGGTTAAGGTCTTAACTCTTACTCTGGCCTGATAGCTAAGGTCCTAACTCTTACTCTGGCCTAATAGCTAAGGTCTTAACTCTTACTCTGGCCTACTGGTTAAGGTCTTAACTCTTACTCTGGCCTACTGGTTATGGTCTTAACTCTTACTCTGGCCTAATAGCTAAGGTCTTAGTCTCGTACTCTGGCCTAATGGTTAAGTTCTTAACTCTTACTCTGGCCTAATAGCTGAGGTCTTAACTCTTACTCTGGCCTACTGGTTAAGGTCTTAACTTTTACTCAGGCCTAATAGCTAAGGTCTTAGACTCATACTCTGGCCTAATGGTTAAGGTCTTAACTCTTACTCTGGCCTAATAGCTAAGGTCCTAACTCTTACTCTGGCCTAATAGCTAAGGTCTTAACTCTTACTCTGGCCTACTGGTTAAGGTCTAAACTCTTACTCTGGCCTAATAGCTAAGGTCTTAGACTCGTACTCTGGCCTAATAGCTAAGGTCTTAGACTTGTACTCTGGCCTACAGGTTAAGGTCTAAACTCTTACTCTGGCCTACTGGTTAAGGTCTTAACTCTTACTCTGGCCTAATAGCTAAGGTCTTAGACTCGTACTCTGGCCTAATAGCTAAGGTCTTAGACTTGTACTCTGACCTACAGGTTAAGGTCTTAACTCTTACTCTGGCCTAATAGCTAAGGTCTTAGACTCGTACTCTGACCTAATGGTTAAGGTATTAACTCTTACTCTGGCCTACTGGTTAAGGTCTTTACCCATACTCTGGCATAATAGCTAAGGTCTTAGACTCGTACTCTGGCCTAATGGTTAAGGTCTTAACTCTTACTCTGGCCTAATAGCTAAGGTCTTAACTCTTACTCTGGCCTAATAGCTAAGGTCTTAACTCTTACTCTGGCCTAATAGCTAAGGTCTTAGACTCGTGCTCTGGCCTAATGGTTAAGGTCTTAACTTTTACTCTGGCCTAATAGCTAAGGTCTTAACTCTTACTCTGGCCTAATAGCTAAGGTCTTAGCCTCGTACTCTGGCCTACTGGTTAAGATCTTAATTCGTACTCTGGCCTAATGGTTAAGGTCTTAACGCTTACTCTGGCCTAATAGCTAAGGTCTTAGACTCGTACTCTGGCCTTATAGCTAAGGTCTTAACTTTTACTCTGGCCTAATAGCTAAGGTCTCAACTCTTACTCTGGCCTAATAGCTAAGTTCTTAGCCTCGTACTCTGGCCTACTGGTTAAGGTCTTAACTCTTACTCTGGCCTACTAGTTAAGGTCTTAACTCTTACTCTGGACTAATAGCTAAGGTCTTAGACTCGTACTCTGGCCTAATAGCTAAGGTGTTAGACTCGTACTCTGGCCTAATGGTTAAGGTCTTAACTCTTATTCTGGCCTAATAGCTAAGGTCTTAACTCTTACTCTGGCCTACTGGTTAAGGTCTTAACTCTTACTCTGGCCTACTGGTTAAGGTCTTAACTCTTTCTATGGCCTAATAGCTAAGGTCTTAGACTCATACTCTGGCCTAATAGCTAAGGTCTTAACTCTTACTCTGGCCTAATAGCTAACGTCTCAGACTCGAACTCTGGCCTACTGGTTAAGACCTTAGCTATTAGGCCAGAGTATGAGTCTAAGCCCTTAGCTATTAGGCCAGAGTGAGAGATAAGACCTTAACCAGTAGGCCAGAGTAAGAGTTAAGACCTTAGCTATTAGGCCAGAGTAAGAGTTAAGACCTTAACCATTAGGTCAGTGTACGAGTCTAAGACCTTAGCTATTAGGCCAGAGTACGAGTCTAAGACCTTAGCTATTAGGCCAGAGTAAGAGTTAAGACCTTAACCAGTAGGCCAGGGTAAGAGTTAAGACCTTAACCATTAGGCCAGAGTACGAGTCTAAGACCTTAGCTATTAGGCCAGAGTAAGAGTTAAGACCTTAGCTATTAGGCCAGAGTAAGAGTTGAGACCTTAACCATTAGGCCAGAGTACGAGTCTAAGACCTTAACCAGTAGGCCACAGTAAGAATTAAGACCTTAACAATTAGGCCAGAGTACGAGTCTAAGACCTTAACCAGTAGGCCAGAGTAAGAGTTTAAGACCTTAGCTATTAGGACAGAGTAAGAGTTGAGACCTTAACCATTAGGCCAGAGTATGAGTCTAAGACCTTAGCTATTAGGCCAGAGTAAGAGTTAAGACCTTAACCATTAGGCCAGAGTATGAGTCTAAGACCTTAGCTATTAGGCCAGAGTAAGAGTTAAGACCTTAACCAGTAGGCCAGAGTAAGAGTTAAGACCTTAACCATTAGGCCAGAGTACGAGTCTAAGACCTTAGCTATTAGGCCAGAGTAAGAGTTAAGACCTTAGCTATTAGGACAGAGTAAGAGTTGAGACCTTAGCTATCAGGCCAGAGTAAGAGTTAAGACCTTAACCAGTAGGCCAGAGTACGAGTCTAAGACCTTAGCTATTAGGCCAGAGTAAGAGTTAAGACCTTAGCTATTAGGCCAGAGTAACAGTTAAGACCTTAACCAGTAGGCCAGAGTACGAGTCTAAGACCTTAGCTATTAGGCGAGAATACGAGTCTAAGACCTTAGCTACTAGGCCAGAGTACGAGTCTAAGACCTTAGCTATTAGGCCAGAGTAAGAGTTAAGACCTTAACCAGTAGGCCAGAGTAAGAGTTAAGACCTTAACCTGTAGGCCATAGTACGAGTCTAAGACCTTAGCTACTAGGCCAGATTAAGAGTTAAGACCTTAGCTATTAGACCAGATTACGAGTCTAAGACCTTTGCTATTTGGCCAGAGTAAGAGTTAAGACCTTAGCTATTAGGCCAGAGTAAGAGTTAAGACCTTAACCAGTAGGCCAGAGTAAGAGTTAAGACCTTAACTATTAGGCCAGAGTACGAGTCTAAGACGTTAGCTATTAGGCCAGAGTAAGAGTTAAGACCTTAACCAGTAGGCCAGAGTAAGAGTTAAGACCTTAACCATTAGGCCAGAGTACGAGTCTAAGACCTTAGCTATTAGGCCAGAGTAAGAGTTAAGACCTTAGCTATTAGGCCAGAGTAAGAGTTAAGACCTTAACCATTAGGCCAAAGTACGAGTCTAAGACCTTAGCTATTAGGCCAGAGTAAGAGTTAAGACCTTAACCAGTAGGCCAGAGTAAGAGTTAAGACCTTAACCATTAGGCCAGAGTACGAGTCTAAGACCTTAGCTATTAGGCCAGAGTAAGAGTTAAGACCTTAGCTATTAGGCCAGAGTAAGAGTTGAAACCTTGACCAGTAGGCCAGAGTAAGAGTTAAGACCATAACCAGTAGGCCAGAGTACGAGTCTAAGACCTTAGCTATTAGGCAGGAGTAAGAGTTAAGACCTTAGCTATTAGGCCAGAGTACGAGTCTAAGACCTTAGCTATTAGGGCAGAGTAAGAGTTAAGACCTTAACCAGTAGGCCAGAGTAAGAGTTAAGACCTTAGCTATTAGGCCAGAGAAAGAGTTAAGACCTTAACCATTAGGCCAGAGTACGAGTGTAAGGCCTTAGCTATTAGGCCAGAGTAAGAGTTAAGACCTTAGCTATTAGGCCAGAGTAAGAGTTAAGACCTTAGCTATTAGGCCAGAGTAAGAGTTAAGACCTTAACCAGTAGGCCAGAGTAAGAGGTAAGACCTTAACCAGTAGGCCAGAGTAAGAGTTAAGACCTTAGCTATTAGGCCAGAGTAAGAGTTAATACCTTAACCATTAGGTCAGTGTAAGAGTTAAGACCTTAACCATTAGGTCAGAGTACGAGTCTAAGACCTTAGCTATTAGGCCAGAGTACGAGTCTAAGACCTTAGCTATTAGGCCAGAGTAAGAGTTAACACCTTAACCAGTAGGCCAGAGTGAGAGGTAAGACCTTAACCATTAGGCCAGATTACGAGTCTAAAACCTTAGCTATTAGGCCAGAGTAAGAGTTAAGACCTTAGCTATTAGGCCAGAGTAAGAGTTGAGACCTTAACCATTAGGCCAGAGTACAAGTCTAAGACCTTAACCAGTAGGCCAGAGTAAGAGTTAAGACCTTAATTATTAGGCCAGAGTACGAGTCTAAGACCTTAACCAGTAGGCCAGAGTAAGAGTTTAAGACCTTAGCTATTAGGACAGAGTAAGAGTTGAGACCTTAACCATTAGGCCAGAGAATGAGTCTAAGACCTTAGCTATTAGGCCAGAGTAAGAGTTAAGACCTTAACCAGTAGGCCAGAGTAAGAGTTAAGACCTTAACCATTAGGCCAGAGTACGAGTCTAAGACCTTAGCTATTAGGCCAGAGTAAGAGTTAAGACCTTAGCTATTAGGACAGAGTAAGAGTTGAGACCTTAGCTATTAGGCCAGAGTAAGAGTTAAGACCTTAACCAGTAGGCCAGAGTATGAGTCTAAGACCTTAGCTATTAGGCCAGAGTAAGAGTTAAGACCTTAGCTATTAGGACAGAGTAACAGTTAAGACCTTAACCAGTAGGCCAGAGTAAGAGGTAAGACCTTAACCATTAGGCCAGAGTACGAGTCTAAGACCTTAGCTATTAGTCCAGAGTACGAGTCTAAGACCTTAGCTACTAGGCCAGAGTACGAGTCTAAGACCTTAGCTATTAGGCCAGAGTAAGAGTTAAGACCTTAACCAGTAGGCCAGAGTAAGAGTTAAGACCTTAACCTGTAGGCCATAGTACGAGTCTAAGACCTTAGCTACTAGGCCAGATTAAGAGTTAAGACCTTAGCTATTAGACCAGATTACGAGTCTAAGACCTTTGCTATTAGGCAAGAGTAAGAGTTAAGACCTTAGCTATTAGGCCAGAGTAAGAGTTAAGACCTTAACCAGTAGGCCAGAGTAAGAGTTAAGACCTTATCTATTAGGCCAGAGTACGAGTCTAAGACCTTAGCTATGAGGCCAGAGTAAGAGTTAAGACCTTAACCAGTAGGCCAGAGTAAGAGTTAAGACCTTAACCAGTAGGCCAGAGTAAGAGTTAGGACCTTAACCATTAGGCCAGAGTACGAGTCTAAGACCTTAGCTATTAGGCCAGAGTAAGAGTTAAGACCTTAGCTATTAGGCCAGAGTAAGAGTTAAGACCTTAACCATTAGGCCAGAGTACGAGTCTAAGACCTTAGCTATTAGGCCAGAGTAAGAGTTAAGACCTTAACCAGTAGGCCAGAATAAGAGTTAAGACCTTAACCATTAGGCCAGAGTACGAGTCTAAGACCTTAGCTATTAGGCCAGAGTAAGAGTTAAGACCTTAGCTATTAGGCCAGAGTAAGAGTTGAGACCTTGACCAGTAGGCCAGAGTAAGAGTTAAGACCTTAACCAGTAGGCCAGAGTACGAGTCTAAGACCTTAGCTATTAGGCAAGAGTAAGAGTTAAGACCTTAGCTATTAGGCCAGAGTACGAGTCTAAGACCTTAGCTATTAGGGCAGAGTAAGAGTTGAGACCTTAACCAGTAGGCCAGAGTAAAAGTTAAGACCTTAGCTATCATGCCAGAGTAAGAGTTAAGACCTTAACCATTAGGCCAGAGTACGAGTGTAAGACCTTAGCTATTAGGCCAGAGTAAGAGTTAAGACCTTAGCTATTAGGCCAGAGTAAGAGTTAAGACCTTAGCTATTAGGCCAGAGTAAGAGTTAAGACCTTAACCAGTAGGCCAGAGTAAGAGGTAAGACCTTAACCAGTAGGCCAGAGTAAGAGTTAAGACCTTAGCCATTAGGCCAGAGTAAGAGTTAAGACCTTAACCATTAGGTCAGTGTAAGAGTTAAGACCTTAACCATTAGGTCAGAGTACGAGTCTAAGACCTTAGCTATTAGGCCAGAGTACGAGTCTAGGACCTTAGCTATTAGGCCAGAGTAAGAGTTAAAACCTTAACCAGTAGGCCAGAGTAAGAGTTAAGACCTTAACCATTAGGCCAGATTACGAGTCTAAAACCTTAGCTATTAGGCCAGAGTAAGAGTTAAGACCTTAGCTATTAGGCCAGAGTAAGAGTTGAGACCTTAACCATTAGGCCAGAGTACGAGTCTAAGACCCTAACCAGTAGGCCAGAGTAAGAGTTAAGACCTTAACCATTAGGCCAGAGTACGAGTCTAAGACCTTAACCAGTAGGCCAGAGTAAGAGTTTAAGACCTTAGCTATTAGGACAGAGTAAGAGTTGAGACCTTAACCATTAGGCCAGAGTATGAGTCTAAGACCTTAGCTATTAGGCCAGAGTAAGAGTTAAGACCTTAACCAGTAGGCCAAAGTAAGAGTTAAGACCTTAAGCAGTAGGCCAGAGTACGAGTCTAAGACCTTAGCTATTAGGCCAGAGTAAGAGTTAAGACCTTAACCATTAGGCCAGAGTACAAGTCTAAGACCTTAGCTATTAAGCCAGAGTAAGTGTTAAGACCTTAACCAGTAGGCCAGAGTAAGAGTTAAGACCTTAACCATTAGGCCAGAGTACGAGTCTAAGACCTTAGCTATTAGGCCAGAGTAAGAGTTAAGACCTTAGCTATTAGGACAGAGTAAGAGTTGAGACCTTAGCGATTAGGCCAGAGTAAGAGTTAAGACCTTAAACAGTAGGCCAGAGTATGAGTCTAAGACCTTAGCTATTAGGCCAGAGTAAGAGTTAAGACCTTAGCTATTAGGCCAGAGTAACAGTTAAGACCTTAACCAGTAGGCCAGAGTAAGAGGTAAGACCTTAACCATTAGGCCAGAGTACGAGTCTAAGACCTTAGCTATTAGGCCAGAGTATGAGTCTAAGACCTTAGCTACTAGGCCAGAGTATGAGTCTAAGACCTTAGCTATTAGGCCAGAGTAAGAGTTAAGACCTTAACCAGTAGGCCAGAGTAAGAGTTAAGACCTTAACCTGTAGGCCATAGTACGAGTCTAAGACCTTAGCTACTAGGCCAGATTAAGAGTTAAGACCTTAGCTATTAGACCAGATTACGAGTCTAAGACCTTTGCTATTAGGCCAGAGTAAGAGTTAAGACCTTAGCTATTAGGCCAGAGTAAGAGTTAAGACCTTAACCAGTAGGCCAGAGTAAGAGTTAAGACCTTAACCATTAGGCCAGAGTACGAGTCTAAGACCTTAGCTATTAGACCAGAGTAAGAGTTAAGACCTTAACCAGTAGGCCAGAGTAAGAGTTAAGACCTTAACCATTAGGCCAGAGTACGAGTCTAAGACCTTAGCTATTAGGACAGAGTAAGAGTTAAGACCGTAGCTATTAGGCCAGAGTAAGAGTTGAGACCTTGACCAGTAGGCCAGAGTAAGAGTTAAGACCTTAACCAGTAGGCCAGAGGACGAGTCTAAGACCTTAGCTATTAGGCACGAGTAAGAGTTAAGACCTTAGCTATTAGGCCAGAGTACGAGTCTAAGACCTTAGCTATTAGGGCAGAGTAAGAGTTAAGACCTTAACCAGTAGGCCAGAGTAAGAGTTAAGACCTTAGCTATTAGGCCAGAGTAAGAGTTAAGACCTTAACCATTAGGCCAGAGTACGAGTCTAAAACCTTAGCTATTAGGCCAGAGTAAGAGTTAAGACCTTAACCAGTAGGCCAGAGTAAGAGTTAAGACCTTATCCATTAGGTCAGAGTATGAGTCTAAGACCTTAGCTATTAGGCCAGAGTAAGAGTTAAGACCTTAGCTATTAGGCCAGAGTAAGAGTTAAGACCTTAACCAGTAGGGCAGAGTAAGAGTTAAGACCTTAACCAGAAGGCCAGAGTACGAGTCTAAGACCTTAGCTATTAGGCCAGAGTAAGAGTTAAGACCTTAGCTATTAGGCCAGAGTACGAGTCTAAACCCTTAGCTATTAGGCCAGAGTAAGAGGTAAGACCTTAACCAGTAGGCCAGAGTAAGAGTTAAGACCTTAGCTATTAGGCCAGAGTAAGAGTTAAGACCTTAACCATTAGGTCAGTGTACGAGTCTAAGACCTTAGCTATTAGGCCAGAGTACGAATCTAAGACCTTAGCTATTAGGCCAGAGTAAGAGTTAAGACCTTTACCAGTAGGCCAGAGTAAGAGTTAAGACCTTAACCATTAGGCCAGATTTCGAGTCTAAGACCTTAGCTATTAGGCCAGAGTAAGAGTTAAGACCTTAGCTATTAGGCCAGAGTAAGAGTTGAGACCTTAACCATTAGGCCAGAGTACGAGTCTAAGACCTTAACCAGTAGGCCAGAGTAAGAGTTAAGACCTTAACCATTAGGCCAGAGTACGAGTCTAAGACCTTAACCAGTAGGCCAGAGTAGGAGTTAAGACCTTAACCATGAGGCCAGAGTACGAGTCTAAGACCTTAGCTATTAGGCAGGAGTAAGAGTTAAGACCTTAGCTATTAGGCCAGAGTAAGAGTTAAGACCTTAACTAGTAGGCCAGAGTAAGAGTTAAGACCTTAACCATTAGGCCAGAGTATGATTCTAAGACCTTAGCTATTAGGCCAGAGTACGAGTCTAAGACCTTAGCTATTAGGCCAGAGTAAGAGTTAAGACCTTAGCTATGAGGCCAGAGTAAGAGTTAAGACCTTAAGTAGTAGGCCAGAGTAAGAGTTAAGACCTTTACCAGTAGGCCAGAGTACAAATCTAAGACCTTAGCTATTAGGCCAGAGTAAGATTTAAGACCTTAACCATTAGGCCAGAGTACAAGTCTAAGACCTTAGCTATTAGGCCAGAGTAAGAGTTAAGACCTTAACCAGTAGGCCAGAGTAAGAATTAAGACCTTAACCATTAGGCCAGAGTACGAGTCTAAAACCTTATCTATTAGGCCAGAGTACGAGTTAAGACCTTAGCTATTAGGCCAGAGTAAGAGTTAAGACCTTAACCAGTAGGCCAGAGCAAGAGTTAAGACCTTAGCTATTAGGCCAGAGTAAGAGTTAAGACCTTAACCAGTAGGCCAGAGTAAGAGTTAAGACCTTAACCAGTAGGCCAGAGTACGAGTCTAAGACCTTAGCTATTAGGCCAGAGTAAAAGTTAAGACCTTAGCTATTAGGCCAGAGTATGAGTCTAAGACCTTAGCTATTAGGCCAGAGTAAGAGTTAAGACCTTAACCAATAGGCCAGAGTAAGAGTTAAGACCTTAGCTATTAGGCCAGAGTAAGAGTTAAGACCTTAACCATTAGGCCAGAGTACAAGTCTAAGACCTTAACTATTAGGCTAGAGTACGAGTCTAAGACCTTAGATATTAGGCCAGAGTAAGAGTTAAGACCTTAACTAGTAGCCCAGAGTAAGAATTAAGACCTTAACCATTAGGCCAGAGTACGATTCTAAAACCCTAGCTATTCGGCCAGAGTACGAGTTAAGACCTTAGCTATTAGGCCAGAGTAAGAGTTAAGACCTTAACCAGTAGGCCAGAGTAAGAGTTAAGACCTTAGCTATTAGGCCAGAGTAAGAGTTAAGACCTTAACCAGTAGGCCAGAGTAAGAGTTAAGACCTTAACCAGAAGGCCAGAGTACGAGTCTAAGACCTTAGCTATTAGGGCAGAGTAAGAGTTAAGACCTTAGCTATTAGGCCAGAGTACGAGTCTAAGCCCTTAGCTATTAGGCCAGAGTAAGAGATAAGACCTTAACCAGTAGGCCAGAGTAAGAGTTAAGACCTTAGCTATTAGGCCAGAGTAAGAGTTAAGACCTTAACCATTAGGTCAGTGTACGAGTCTAAGACCTTAGCTATTAGGCCAGAGTATGAGTCTAAGACCTTAGCTATTAGGCCAGAGTAAGAGTTAAGACCTTAACCAGTAGGCCAGAGTAAGAGTTAAGACCTTAACCATTAGGCCAGAGTACGAGTCTAAGACCTTAGCTATTAGGCCAGAGTAAGAGTTAAGACCTTAGCTTTTAGGCCAGAGTAAGAGTTGAGACCTTAACCATTTTGCCATAGTACGAGTCTAAGACCTTAACCAGTAGGCCAGAGTAAGAGTTAAGACCTTAACCATTAGGCCAGAGTACGAGTCTAAGACCTTAACCAGTAGGCCAGAGTAAGAGTTAATACCTTAACCATTAGGCCAGAGTACGAGTCTAAGACCTTAGCTATTAGGCAGGAGTAAGAGTTAAGACCTTAGCTATTAGGCCAGAGTAAGAGTTAAGACCTTAACCAGTAGGCCAGAGTAGGAGTCTAAGACCTTAGCTATTAGGCCAGAGTAAGAGTTAAGACCTTAACAAGTAGTCCAGAGTAAGAGTTAAGACCTTAACCATTAGGCCAGAGTATGATTCTAAGACCTTAGCTATTAGGCCAGAGTACGAGTCTAAGACCTTAGCTATTAGGCCAGAGTAAGAGTTAAGACCTTAGCTATTTGGCCAGAGTAAGGGTTAGGACCTTAGCTATTAGGCCAGAGTAAGAGTTAAAACCTTAACCATTAGGCCAAAGTATGAGTCTAAGACCTTAGCTATTAGGCCAGAGTAAAATTTAAGACCTTAACCAGTAGGCCAGAGTAAGAGTTAAGACCTCAGCTATTAGGCCAGAGTAAGAGTTAAGACCTTAACCAGTAGGCCAGAGTAAGAGTTGAGACCTTAACCATTAGGCCAGAGTACGAGTTGAGACCTTAACCATTAGGCCAGAGTACGAGTCTAAGACCTTAGCTATTAGGCCAGAGTAAGTGTTAAGACCTTAACCAGAAGGCCCGAGTAAGAGTTAAGACCTTAACCTGCAGGCCATAGTACGAGTCTAAGACCTTAGCTATTAGGCCAGAGTACGAGTCCAAGACCTTAGCTGTTAGGCCAGAGTAAGAGTTAAGACCTTAACCAGTAGGCCAGAGTAAGAGTTAAGACCTTAACCAGTAGGCCAGAGTAAGAGTTAAGACCTTAGCTATTAGGCCAGAGTAAGAGTTAAGACCTTAACCAGTAGGCCAGAGTAAGAGTTAAGACCTTAACCAGAAGGCCAGAGTGCGAGTCTAAGACCTTAGCTATTAGGGCAGAGTAAGAGTTAAGACCTTAGCTATTAGGCCAGAGTACGAGTCTAAGCCCTTAGCTATTAGGCCAGAGTAAGAGATAAGACCTTAACCAGTAGGCCAGAGTAAGAGTTAAGACCTTAGCTATTAGGCCAGAGTAAGAGTTAAGACCTTAACCATTAGGTCAGTGTACGAGTCTAAGACCTTAGCTATTAGGCCAGAGTATGAGTCTAAGACCTTAGCTATTAGGCCAGAGTAAGAGTTAAGACCTTAACCAGTAGGCCAGAGTAAGAGTTAAGACCTTAACCATTAGGCCAGAGTACGAGTCTAAGACCTTAGCTATTAGGCCAGAGTAAGAGTTAAGACCTTAGCTTTTAGGCCAGAGTAACAGTTGAGACCTTAACCATTTTGCCATAGTACGAGTCTAAGACCTTAACCAGTAGGCCAGAGTAAGAGTTAAGACCTTAACCATTAGGCCAGAGTACGAGTCTAAGACCTTAACCAGTAGGCCAGAGTAAGAGTTAATACCTTAACCATTAGGCCAGAGTACGAGTCTAAGACCTTAGCTATTAGGCAGGAGTAAGAGTTAAGACCTTAGCTATTAGGCCAGAGTAAGAGTTAAGACCTTAACCAGTAGGCCAGAGTAGGAGTCTAAGACCTTAGCTATTAGGCCAGAGTAAGAGTTAAGACCTTAACCAGTAGGCCAGAGTAAGAGTTAAGACCTTAACCATTAGGCCAGAGTATGATTCTAAGACCTTAGCTATTAGGCCAGAGTACGAGTCTAAGACCTTAGCTATTAGGCCAGAGTAAGAGTTAAGACCTTAGCTATTTGGCCAGAGTAAGGGTTAGGACCTTAGCTATTAGGCCAGAGTAAGAGTTAAGACCTTAACCATTAGGCCAAAGTATGAGTCTAAGACCTTAGCTATTAGGCCAGAGTAAAATTTAAGACCTTAACCAGTAGGCCAGAGTAAGAGTTAAGACCTCAGCTATTAGGCCAGAGTAAGAGTTAAGACCTTAACCAGTAGGCCAGAGTAAGAGTTGAGACCTTAACCATTAGGCCAGAGTACGAGTTGAGACCTTAACCATTAGGCCAGAGTACGAGTCTAAGACCTTAGCTATTAGGCCAGAGTAAGTGTTAAGACCTTAACCAGAAGGCCCGAGTAAGAGTTAAGACCTTAACCTGCAGGCCATAGTACGAGTCTAAGACCTTAGCTATTAGGCCAGAGTACGAGTCCAAGACTTTAGCTGTTAGGCCAGAGTAAGAGTTAAGACCTTAACCAGTAGGCCAGAGTAAGAGTTAAGACCTTAGCTATTAGGCCAGAGTACGAGTCTAAGACCTTAGCTATCAGGCCAGAGTAAGAGTTAAGACATTAGCTATTAGGCCAGAGTAAGAGTTAAGACCTTCGCTATTAGGCCAGAGTACGAGTCTAAGACCTTAGCTATTATGCCAGAGTAAGAGTTAAGACCTTAACCAGTAGGCCAGAATACAAGTCTAATACCTTAGCTATTAGACCAGAGTAAGAGTTAAGACCTTAACCACTAGGCCAGAGTAAGAGTTAAGACCTTAGCTATTAGGCCAGAGTACGAGTCTAAGACCTTAGCTATTATGCCAGAGTAAGAGTTAAGACCTTAACCAGTAGGCCAGAGTACGAGTCTCAACCCTTAGCTATTAGGCCAGAGTAAGAGTTAAGACCGTAACCAGTAGGCCAGAGTAAGAGTTAAGACCTTACCATTAGGCCAGAGTATGAGTCTAAGACCTTAGCTATTAGGCCAGAGTAAGAGTTAAGACCTTAGCTATTAGGCCAGAGTAAGAGTTAAGACCTTAACCAGTAGGCCAGAGTAAGAGTTAAGACCTTAGCTATTAGGCCAGAGTAGGAGTTAAAAGCTTAACCATTAGGCCAGAGTACGAGTCTAAGACCTTATCTATTAGGCCAGAGTACGAGTCTAAGACCTTAGCTATTAGGCCAGAGTAAGAGTTAAGACCTTAACCAGTAGGCCAGAGTAAGAGTTAAGACCTTAACCAGTAGGCCAGAGTATGAGTCTAAGACCTTAGCTATTAGGCCAGAGTAAGAGTTAAGACCTTAGCTATTAGGCCAGAGTAAGAGTTAAGACCTTAACCAGTAGGCCAGAGTAAGAGTTAAGACCTTAACCATTAGGCCAGAGTACGAGTCTAAGACCTTAGCTATTAGGCAGGAGTAAGAGTTTAGACCTTAGCTATTAGGCCAGAGTAAGAGTTAAGACCTTAACCTGTAGGCCAGAGTACGAGTCTAAGACCATAGCTATTAGGCCAGAGTAAGAGTTAAGACCTTAACCAGTAGGCCAGAGTAAGAGTTAAGACCTTAACCATTAGGCCAGAGTACGAGTCTAAGACCTTAGCTATTAGGCCAGAGTAAGAGATAAGACCTTAGCTATTAGGCCAGAGTAAGAGTTAAGACCTTAACCAGTAGGCCAGAGTAAGAGTTAAGACCTTAGCTATTAGTCCAGAGAAAGAGTTAAGACCTTAACCATTAGGCCAGAGTATGAATCTAAGACCTTAGCTACTAGGCCATAGTACGAGTCTAAGACCTTAGCTATTAGGCCAGAGTACGAGTCCAAGACCTTAGCTGTTAGGCCAGAGTACGAGTTAAGACCTTAGCTATTAGGCCAGAGTAAGAGTTAAGACCTTAACCAGTAGGCAAGAGTAAGAGTTAAGACCTTAGCTATTTGGCCAGAGTAAGGGTTAGGACCTTAGCTATTAGGCCAGAGTAAGAGTTAAGACCTTAACCATTAGGCCAAAGTATGAGTCTAAGACCTTAGCTATTAGGCCAGAGTAAAATTTAAGACCTTAACCAGTAGGCCAGAGTAAGAGTTAAGACCTCAGCTATTAGGCCAGAGTAAGAGTTAAGACCTTAACCAGTAGGCCAGAGTAAGAGTTGAGACCTTAACCATTAGGCCAGAGTACGAGTTGAGACCTTAACCATTAGGCCAGAGTACGAGTCTAAGACCTTAGCTATTAGGCCAGAGTAAGTGTTAAGACCTTAACCAGAAGGCCCGAGTAAGAGTTAAGACCTTAACCTGCAGGCCATAGTACGAGTCTAAGACCTTAGCTATTAGGCCAGAGTACGAGTCCAAGACCTTAGCTGTTAGGCCAGAGTAAGAGTTAAGACCTTAACCAGTAGGCCAGAGTAAGAGTTAAGACCTTAACCAGTAGGCCAGAGTAAGAGTTAAGACCTTAGCTATTAGGCCAGAGTAAGAGTTAAGACCTTAACCAGTAGGCCAGAGTAAGAGTTAAGACCTTAACCAGAAGGCCAGAGTGCGAGTCTAAGACCTTAGCTATTAGGGCAGAGTAAGAGTTAAGACCTTAGCTATTAGGCCAGAGTACGAGTCTAAGCCCTTAGCTATTAGGCCAGAGTAAGAGATAAGACCTTAACCAGTAGGCCAGAGTAAGAGTTAAGACCTTAGCTATTAGGCCAGAGTAAGAGTTAAGACCTTAACCATTAGGTCAGTGTACGAGTCTAAGACCTTAGCTATTAGGCCAGAGTATGAGTCTAAGACCTTAGCTATTAGGCCAGAGTAAGAGTTAAGACCTTAACCAGTAGGCCAGAGTAAGAGTTAAGACCTTAACCATTAGGCCAGAGTACGAGTCTAAGACCTTAGCTATTAGGCCAGAGTAAGAGTTAAGACCTTAGCTTTTAGGCCAGAGTAAGAGTTGAGACCTTAACCATTTTGCCATAGTACGAGTCTAAGACCTTAACCAGTAGGCCAGAGTAAGAGTTAAGACCTTAACCATTAGGCCAGAGTACGAGTCTAAGACCTTAACCAGTAGGCCAGAGTAAGAGTTAATACCTTAACCATTAGGCCAGAGTACGAGTCTAAGACCTTAGCTATTAGGCAGGAGTAAGAGTTAAGACCTTAGCTATTAGGCCAGAGTAAGAGTTAAGACCTTAACCAGTAGGCCAGAGTAGGAGTCTAAGACCTTAGCTATTAGGCCAGAGTAAGAGTTAAGACCTTAACCAGTAGGCCAGAGTAAGAGTTAAGACCTTAACCATTAGGCCAGAGTATGATTCTAAGACCTTAGCTATTAGGCCAGAGTACGAGTCTAAGACCTTAGCTATTAGGCCAGAGTAAGAGTTAAGACCTTAGCTATTTGGCCAGAGTAAGGGTTAGGACCTTAGCTATTAGGCCAGAGTAAGAGTTAAGACCTTAACCATTAGGCCAAAGTATGAGTCTAAGACCTTAGCTATTAGGCCAGAGTAAAATTTAAGACCTTAACCAGTAGGCCAGAGTAAGAGTTAAGACCTCAGCTATTAGGCCAGAGTAAGAGTTAAGACCTTAACCAGTAGGCCAGAGTAAGAGTTGAGACCTTAACCATTAGGCCAGAGTACGAGTTGAGACCTTAACCATTAGGCCAGAGTACGAGTCTAAGACCTTAGCTATTAGGCCAGAGTAAGTGTTAAGACCTTAACCAGAAGGCCCGAGTAAGAGTTAAGACCTTAACCTGCAGGCCATAGTACGAGTCTAAGACCTTAGCTATTAGGCCAGAGTACGAGTCCAAGACCTTAGCTGTTAGGCCAGAGTAAGAGTTAAGACCTTAACCAGTAGGCCAGAGTAAGAGTTAAGACCTTAACCAGTAGGCCAGAGTAAGAGTTAAGACCTTAGCTATTAGGCCAGAGTAAGAGTTAAGACCTTAACCAGTAGGCCAGAGTAAGAGTTAAGACCTTAACCAGAAGGCCAGAGTGCGAGTCTAAGACCTTAGCTATTAGGGCAGAGTAAGAGTTAAGACCTTAGCTATTAGGCCAGAGTACGAGTCTAAGCCCTTAGCTATTAGGCCAGAGTAAGAGATAAGACCTTAACCAGTAGGCCAGAGTAAGAGTTAAGACCTTAGCTATTAGGCCAGAGTAAGAGTTAAGACCTTAACCATTAGGTCAGTGTACGAGTCTAAGACCTTAGCTATTAGGCCAGAGTATGAGTCTAAGACCTTAGCTATTAGGCCAGAGTAAGAGTTAAGACCTTAACCAGTAGGCCAGAGTAAGAGTTAAGACCTTAACCATTAGGCCAGAGTACGAGTCTAAGACCTTAGCTATTAGGCCAGAGTAAGAGTTAAGACCTTAGCTTTTAGGCCAGAGTAAGAGTTGAGACCTTAACCATTTTGCCATAGTACGAGTCTAAGACCTTAACCAGTAGGCCAGAGTAAGAGTTAAGACCTTAACCATTAGGCCAGAGTACGAGTCTAAGACCTTAACCAGTAGGCCAGAGTAAGAGTTAATACCTTAACCATTAGGCCAGAGTACGAGTCTAAGACCTTAGCTATTAGGCAGGAGTAAGAGTTAAGACCTTAGCTATTAGGCCAGAGTAAGAGTTAAGACCTTAACCAGTAGGCCAGAGTAGGAGTCTAAGACCTTAGCTATTAGGCCAGAGTAAGAGTTAAGACCTTAACCAGTAGGCCAGAGTAAGAGTTAAGACCTTAACCATTAGGCCAGAGTATGATTCTAAGACCTTAGCTATTAGGCCAGAGTACGAGTCTAAGACCTTAGCTATTAGGCCAGAGTAAGAGTTAAGACCTTAGCTATTTGGCCAGAGTAAGGGTTAGGACCTTAGCTATTAGGCCAGAGTAAGAGTTAAGACCTTAACCATTAGGCCAAAGTATGAGTCTAAGACCTTAGCTATTAGGCCAGAGTAAAATTTAAGACCTTAACCAGTAGGCCAGAGTAAGAGTTAAGACCTCAGCTATTAGGCCAGAGTAAGAGTTAAGACCTTAACCAGTAGGCCAGAGTAAGAGTTGAGACCTTAACCATTAGGCCAGAGTACGAGTTGAGACCTTAACCATTAGGCCAGAGTACGAGTCTAAGACCTTAGCTATTAGGCCAGAGTAAGTGTTAAGACCTTAACCAGAAGGCCCGAGTAAGAGTTAAGACCTTAACCTGCAGGCCATAGTACGAGTCTAAGACCTTAGCTATTAGGCCAGAGTACGAGTCCAAGACCTTAGCTGTTAGGCCAGAGTAAGAGTTAAGACCTTAACCAGTAGGCCAGAGTAAGAGTTAAGACCTTAGCTATTAGGCCAGAGTACGAGTCTAAGACCTTAGCTATCAGGCCAGAGTAAGAGTTAAGACATTAGCTATTAGGCCAGAGTAAGAGTTAAGACCTTCGCTATTAGGCCAGAGTACGAGTCTAAGACCTTAGCTATTATGCCAGAGTAAGAGTTAAGACCTTAACCAGTAGGCCAGAATACAAGTCTAATACCTTAGCTATTAGACCAGAGTAAGAGTTAAGACCTTAACCACTAGGCCAGAGTAAGAGTTAAGACCTTAGCTATTAGGCCAGAGTACGAGTCTAAGACCTTAGCTATTATGCCAGAGTAAGAGTTAAGACCTTAACCAGTAGGCCAGAGTACGAGTCTCAACCCTTAGCTATTAGGCCAGAGTAAGAGTTAAGACCTTAACCAGTAGGCCAGAGTAAGAGTTAAGACCTTACCATTAGGCCAGAGTATGAGTCTAAGACCTTAGCTATTAGGCCAGAGTAAGAGTTAAGACCTTAGCTATTAGGCCAGAGTAAGAGTTAAGACCTTAACCAGTAGGCCAGAGTAAGAGTTAAGACCTTAGCTATTAGGCCAGAGTAGGAGTTAAAAGCTTAACCATTAGGCCAGAGTACGAGTCTAAGACCTTATCTATTAGGCCAGAGTACGAGTCTAAGACCTTAGCTATTAGGCCAGAGTAAGAGTTAAGACCTTAACCAGTAGGCCAGAGTAAGAGTTAAGACCTTAACCAGTAGGCCAGAGTATGAGTCTAAGACCTTAGCTATTAGGCCAGAGTAAGAGTTAAGACCTTAGCTATTAGGCCAGAGTAAGAGTTAAGACCTTAACCAGTAGGCCAGAGTAAGAGTTTAGACCTTAACCATTAGGCCAGAGTACGAGTCTAAGACCTTAGCTATTAGGCAGGAGTAAGAGTTTAGACCTTAGCTATTAGGCCAGAGTAAGAGTTAAGACCTTAACCAGTAGGCCAGAGTACGAGTCTAAGACCATAGCTATTAGGCCAGAGTAAGAGTTAAGACCTTAACCAGTAGGCCAGAGTAAGAGTTAAGACCTTAACCATTAGGCCAGAGTACGAGTCTAAGACCTTAGCTATTAGGCCAGAGTACGAGTCCAAGACCTTAGCTGTTAGGCCAGAGTACGAGTTAAGACCTTAGCTATTAGGCCAGAGTAAGAGTTAAGACCTTAACCAGTAGGCAAGAGTAAGAGTTAAGACCTTAGCTATTAGGCCAGAGTAAGAGTTAAGACCTTAACCAGTAGGCCAGAGTAAGAGTTAAGACCTTAACCAGAAGGCCAGAGTACGAGTCTAAGACCTTAGCTATTAGGGCAGAGTAAGAGTTAAGACCTTAGCTATTAGGCCAGAGTACGAGTCTAAGCACTTAGCTATTAGGCCAGAGTAAGAGATAAGACCATAACCAGTAGGCCAGAGTAAGAGTTAAGACCTTAGCTATTAGGCCAGAGTAAGAGTTAAGACCTTAACCATTAGGTCAGTGTACGAGTCTAAGACCTTAGCTATTAGGCCAGAGTATGAGTCTAAGACCTTAGCTATTAGGCCAGAGTAAGAGTTAAGACCTTAACCAGTAGGCCAGAGTAAGAGTTAAGACCTTAACCATTAGGCCAGAGTACGAGTCTAAGACCTTAGCTATTAGGCCAGAGTAAGAGTTAAGACCTTAGCTTTTAGGCCAGAGTAAGAGTTGAGACCTTAACCATTTTGCCATAGTACGAGTCTAAGACCTTAACCAGTAGGCCAGAGTAAGAGTTAAGACCTTAACCATTAGGCCAGAGTACGAGTCTAAGACCTTAACCAGTAGGCCAGAGTAAGAGTTAATACCTTAACCATTAGGCCAGAGTACGAGTCTAAGACCTTAGCTATTAGGCAGGAGTAAGAGTTAAGACCTTAGCTATTAGGCCAGAGTAAGAGTTAAGACCTTAACCAGTAGGCCAGAGTAGGAGTCTAAGACCTTAGCTATTAGGCCAGAGTAAGAGTTAAGACCTTAACCAGTAGGCCAGAGTAAGAGTTAAGACCTTAACCATTAGGCCAGAGTATGATTCTAAGACCTTAGCTATTAGGCCAGAGTAAGAGTTAAGACCTTAACCAGTAGGCCAGAGTAAGAGTTAAGACCTTAACCAGTAGGCCAGAGTATGAGTCTAAGACCTTAGCTATTAGGCCAGAGTAAGAGTTAAGACCTTAGCTATTAGGCCAGAGTAAGAGTTAAGACCTTAACCAGTAGGCCAGAGTAAGAGTTAAGACCTTAACCATTAGGCCAGAGTACGAGTCTAAGACCTTAGCTATTAGGCAGGAGTAAGAGTTTAGACCTTAGCTATTAGGCCAGAGTAAGAGTTAAGACCTTAACCTGTAGGCCAGAGTACGAGTCTAAGACCATAGCTATTAGGCCAGAGTAAGAGTTAAGACCTTAACCAGTAGGCCAGAGTAAGAGTTAAGACCTTAACCATTAGGCCAGAGTACGAGTCTAAGACCTTAGCTATTAGGCCAGAGTAAGAGATAAGACCTTAGCTATTAGGCCAGAGTAAGAGTTAAGACCTTAACCAGTAGGCCAGAGTAAGAGTTAAGACCTTAGCTATTAGTCCAGAGAAAGAGTTAAGACCTTAACCATTAGGCCAGAGTATGAATCTAAGACCTTAGCTACTAGGCCATAGTACGAGTCTAAGACCTTAGCTATTAGGCCAGAGTACGAGTCCAAGACCTTAGCTGTTAGGCCAGAGTACGAGTTAAGACCTTAGCTATTAGGCCAGAGTAAGAGTTAAGACCTTAACCAGTAGGCAAGAGTAAGAGTTAAGACCTTAGCTATTTGGCCAGAGTAAGGGTTAGGACCTTAGCTATTAGGCCAGAGTAAGAGTTAAGACCTTAACCATTAGGCCAAAGTATGAGTCTAAGACCTTAGCTATTAGGCCAGAGTAAAATTTAAGACCTTAACCAGTAGGCCAGAGTAAGAGTTAAGACCTCAGCTATTAGGCCAGAGTAAGAGTTAAGACCTTAACCAGTAGGCCAGAGTAAGAGTTGAGACCTTAACCATTAGGCCAGAGTACGAGTTGAGACCTTAACCATTAGGCCAGAGTACGAGTCTAAGACCTTAGCTATTAGGCCAGAGTAAGTGTTAAGACCTTAACCAGAAGGCCCGAGTAAGAGTTAAGACCTTAACCTGCAGGCCATAGTACGAGTCTAAGACCTTAGCTGTTAGGCCAGAGTAAGAGTTAAGACCTTAACCAGTAGGCCAGAGTAAGAGTTAAGACCTTAACCAGTAGGCCAGAGTAAGAGTTAAGACCTTAGCTATTAGGCCAGAGTAAGAGTTAAGACCTTAACCAGTAGGCCAGAGTAAGAGTTAAGACCTTAACCAGAAGGCCAGAGTGCGAGTCTAAGACCTTAGCTATTAGGGCAGAGTAAGAGTTAAGACCTTAGCTATTAGGCCAGAGTACGAGTCTAAGCCCTTAGCTATTAGGCCAGAGTAAGAGATAAGACCTTAACCAGTAGGCCAGAGTAAGAGTTAAGACCTTAGCTATTAGGCCAGAGTAAGAGTTAAGACCTTAACCATTAGGTCAGTGTACGAGTCTAAGACCTTAGCTATTAGGCCAGAGTATGAGTCTAAGACCTTAGCTATTAGGCCAGAGTAAGAGTTAAGACCTTAACCAGTAGGCCAGAGTAAGAGTTAAGACCTTAACCATTAGGCCAGAGTACGAGTCTAAGACCTTAGCTATTAGGCCAGAGTAAGAGTTAAGACCTTAGCTTTTAGGCCAGAGTAAGAGTTGAGACCTTAACCATTTTGCCATAGTACGAGTCTAAGACCTTAACCAGTAGGCCAGAGTAAGAGTTAAGACCTTAACCATTAGGCCAGAGTACGAGTCTAAGACCTTAACCAGTAGGCCAGAGTAAGAGTTAATACCTTAACCATTAGGCCAGAGTACGAGTCTAAGACCTTAGCTATTAGGCAGGAGTAAGAGTTAAGACCTTAGCTATTAGGCCAGAGTAAGAGTTAAGACCTTAACCAGTAGGCCAGAGTAGGAGTCTAAGACCTTAGCTATTAGGCCAGAGTAAGAGTTAAGACCTTAACCAGTAGGCCAGAGTAAGAGTTAAGACCTTAACCATTAGGCCAGAGTATGATTCTAAGACCTTAGCTATTAGGCCAGAGTACGAGTCTAAGACCTTAGCTATTAGGCCAGAGTAAGAGTTAAGACCTTAGCTATTTGGCCAGAGTAAGGGTTAGGACCTTAGCTATTAGGCCAGAGTAAGAGTTAAGACCTTAACCAGTAGGCCAGAGTAAGAGTTAAGACCTTACCATTAGGCCAGAGTATGAGTCTAAGACCTTAGCTATTAGGCCAGAGTAAGAGTTAAGACCTTAGCTATTAGGCCAGAGTAAGAGTTAAGACCTTAACCAGTAGGCCAGAGTAAGAGTTAAGACCTTAGCTATTAGGCCAGAGTAGGAGTTAAAAGCTTAACCATTAGGCCAGAGTACGAGTCTAAGACCTTATCTATTAGGCCAGAGTACGAGTCTAAGACCTTAGCTATTAGGCCAGAGTAAGAGTTAAGACCTTAACCAGTAGGCCAGAGTAAGAGTTAAGACCTTAACCAGTAGGCCAGAGTATGAGTCTAAGACCTTAGCTATTAGGCCAGAGTAAGAGTTAAGACCTTACCTTTTAGGCCAGAGTAAGAGTTAAGACCTTAACCAGTAGGCCAGAGTAAGAGTTTAGACCTTAACCATTAGGCCAGAGTACGAGTCTAAGACCTTAGCTATTAGGCAGGAGTAAGAGTTTAGACCTTAGCTATTAGGCCAGAGTAAGAGTTAAGACCTTAACCAGTAGGCCAGAGTACGAGTCTAAGACCATAGCTATTAGGCCAGAGTAAGAGTTAAGACCTTAACCAGTAGGCCAGAGTAAGAGTTAAGACCTTAACCATTAGGCCAGAGTACGAGTCTAAGACCTTAGCTATTAGGCCAGAGTAAGAGATAAGACCTTAGCTATTAGGCCAGAGTAAGAGTTAAGACCTTAACCAGTAGGCCAGAGTAAGAGTTAAGACCTTAGCTATTAGTCCAGAGAAAGAGTTAAGACCTTAACCATTAGGCCAGAGTATGAATCTAAGACCTTAGCTACTAGGCCATAGTACGAGTCTAAGACCTTAGCTATTAGGCCAGAGTACGAGTCCAAGACCTTAGCTGTTAGGCCAGAGTACGAGTTAAGACCTTAGCTATTAGGCCAGAGTAAGAGTTAAGACCTTAACCAGTAGGCAAGAGTAAGAGTTAAGACCTTAGCTATTAGGCCAGAGTAAGAGTTAAGACCTTAACCAGTAGGCCAGAGTAAGAGTTAAGACCTTAACCAGAAGGCCAGAGTACGAGTCTAAGACCTTAGCTATTAGGGCAGAGTAAGAGTTAAGACCTTAGCTATTAGGCCAGAGTACGAGTCTAAGCCCTTAGCTATTAGGCCAGAGTAAGAGATAAGACCTTAACCATTAGGCCAGAGTACGAGTCTAAGACCTTAGCTATTAGGCCAGAGTAAGAGTTAAGACCTTAGCTTTTAGGCCAGAGTAAGAGTTGAGACCTTAACCATTTTGCCATAGTACGAGTCTAAGACCTTAACCAGTAGGCCAGAGTAAGAGTTAAGACCTTAACCATTAGGCCAGAGTACGAGTCTAAGACCTTAACCAGTAGGCCAGAGTAAGAGTTAATACCTTAACCATTAGGCCAGAGTACGAGTCTAAGACCTTAGCTATTAGGCAGGAGTAAGAGTTAAGACCTTAGCTATTAGGCCAGAGTAAGAGTTAAGACCTTAACCAGTAGGCCAGAGTAGGAGTCTAAGACCTTAGCTATTAGGCCAGAGTAAGAGTTAAGACCTTAACCAGTAGGCCAGAGTAAGAGTTAAGACCTTAACCATTAGGCCAGAGTATGATTCTAAGACCTTAGCTATTAGGCCAGAGTAAGAGTTAAGACCTTAACCAGTAGGCCAGAGTAAGAGTTAAGACCTTACCATTAGGCCAGAGTATGAGTCTAAGACCTTAGCTATTAGGCCAGAGTAAGAGTTAAGACCTTAACCATTAGGCCAGAGTACGAGTCTAAGACCTTAGCTATTAGGCCAGAGTAAGAGTTAAGACCTTAGCTTTTAGGCCAGAGTAAGAGTTGAGACCTTAACCATTTTGCCATAGTACGAGTCTAAGACCTTAACCAGTAGGCCAGAGTAAGAGTTAAGACCTTAACCATTAGGCCAGAGTACGAGTCTAAGACCTTAACCAGTAGGCCAGAGTAAGAGTTAATACCTTAACCATTAGGCCAGAGTACGAGTCTAAGACCTTAGCTATTAGGCAGGAGTAAGAGTTAAGACCTTAGCTATTAGGCCAGAGTAAGAGTTAAGACCTTAACCAGTAGGCCAGAGTAGGAGTCTAAGACCTTAGCTATTAGGCCAGAGTAAGAGTTAAGACCTTAACCAGTAGGCCAGAGTAAGAGTTAAGACCTTAACCATTAGGCCAGAGTATGATTCTAAGACCTTAGCTATTAGGCCAGAGTAAGAGTTAAGACCTTAACCAGTAGGCCAGAGTAAGAGTTAAGACCTTACCATTAGGCCAGAGTATGAGTCTAAGACCTTAGCTATTAGGCCAGAGTAAGAGTTAAGACCTTAGCTATTAGGCCAGAGTAAGAGTTAAGACCTTAACCAGTAGGCCAGAGTAAGAGTTAAGACCTTAGCTATTAGGCCAGAGTAGGAGTTAAAAGCTTAACCATTAGGCCAGAGTACGAGTCTAAGACCTTATCTATTAGGCCAGAGTACGAGTCTAAGACCTTAGCTATTAGGCCAGAGTAAGAGTTAAGACCTTAACCAGTAGGCCAGAGTAAGAGTTAAGACCTTAACCAGTAGGCCAGAGTATGAGTCTAAGACCTTAGCTATTAGGCCAGAGTAAGAGTTAAGACCTTAGCTATTAGGCCAGAGTAAGAGTTAAGACCTTAACCAGTAGGCCAGAGTAAGAGTTTAGACCTTAACCATTAGGCCAGAGTACGAGTCTAAGACCTTAGCTATTAGGCAGGAGTAAGAGTTTAGACCTTAGCTATTAGGCCAGAGTAAGAGTTAAGACCTTAACCAGTAGGCCAGAGTACGAGTCTAAGACCATAGCTATTAGGCCAGAGTAAGAGTTAAGACCTTAACCAGTAGGCCAGAGTAAGAGTTAAGACCTTAACCATTAGGCCAGAGTACGAGTCTAAGACCTTAGCTATTAGGCCAGAGTAAGAGATAAGACCTTAGCTATTAGGCCAGAGTAAGAGTTAAGACCTTAACCAGTAGGCCAGAGTAAGAGTTAAGACCTTAGCTATTAGTCCAGAGAAAGAGTTAAGACCTTAACCATTAGGCCAGAGTATGAATCTAAGACCTTAGCTACTAGGCCATAGTACGAGTCTAAGACATTAGCTATTAGGCCAGAGTACGAGTCCAAGACCTTAGCTGTTAGGCCAGAGTGCGAGTTAAGACCTTAGCTATTAGGCCAGAGTAAGAGTTAAGACCTTAACCAGTAGGCAAGAGTAAGAGTTAAGACCTTAGCTATTAGGCCAGAGTAAGAGTTAAGACCTTAACCAGTAGGCCAGAGTAAGAGTTAAGACCTTAACCAGAAGGCCAGAGTACGAGTCTAAGACCTTAGCTATTAGGGCAGAGTAAGAGTTAAGACCTTAGCTATTAGGCCAGAGTACGAGTCTAAGCCCTTAGCTATTAGGCCAGAGTAAGAGATAAGACCTTAACCAGTAGGCCAGAGTAAGAGTTAAGACCTTAGCTATTAGGCCAGAGTAAGAGTTAAGACCTTAACCATTAGGTCAGTGTACGAGTCTAAGACCTTAGCTATTAGGCCAGAGTATGAGTCTAAGACCTTAGCTATTAGGCCAGAGTAAGAGTTAAGACCTTAACCAGTAGGCCAGAGTAAGAGTTAAGACCTTAACCATTAGGCCAGAGTACGAGTCTAAGACCTTAGCTATTAGGCCAGAGTAAGAGTTAAGACCTTAGCTTTTAGGCCAGAGTAAGAGTTGAGACCTTAACCATTTTGCCATAGTACGAGTCTAAGACCTTAACCAGTAGGCCAGAGTAAGAGTTAAGACCTTAACCATTAGGCCAGAGTACGAGTCTAAGACCTTAACCAGTAGGCCAGAGTAAGAGTTAATACCTTAACCATTAGGCCAGAGTACGAGTCTAAGACCTTAGCTATTAGGCAGGAGTAAGAGTTAAGACCTTAGCTATTAGGCCAGAGTAAGAGTTAAGACCTTAACCAGTAGGCCAGAGTAGGAGTCTAAGACCTTAGCTATTAGGCCAGAGTAAGAGTTAAGACCTTAACCAGTAGGCCAGAGTAAGAGTTAAGACCTTAACCATTAGGCCAGAGTATGATTCTAAGACCTTAGCTATTAGGCCAGAGTAAGAGTTAAGACCTTAACCAGTAGGCCAGAGTAAGAGTTAAGACCTTAACCAGTAGGCCAGAGTATGAGTCTAAGACCTTAGCTATTAGGCCAGAGTAAGAGTTAAGACCTTAGCTATTAGGCCAGAGTAAGAGTTAAGACCTTAACCAGTAGGCCAGAGTAAGAGTTAAGACCTTAACCATTAGGTCAGAGTACGAGTCTAAGACCTTAGCTATTAGGCAGGAGTAAGAGTTTAGACCTTAGCTATTAGGCCAGAGTAAGAGTTAAGACCTTAACCTGTAGGCCAGAGTACGAGTCTAAGACCATAGCTATTAGGCCAGAGTAAGAGTTAAGACCTTAACCAGTAGGCCAGAGTAAGAGTTAAGACCTTAACCATTAGGCCAGAGTACGAGTCTAAGACCTTAGCTATTAGGCCAGAGTAAGAGATAAGACCTTAGCTATTAGGCCAGAGTAAGAGTTAAGACCTTAACCAGTAGGCCAGAGTAAGAGTTAAGACCTTAGCTATTAGTCCAGAGAAAGAGTTAAGACCTTAACCATTAGGCCAGAGTATGAATCTAAGACCTTAGCTACTAGGCCATAGTACGAGTCTAAGACCTTAGCTATTAGGCCAGAGTACGAGTCCAAGACCTTAGCTGTTAGGCCAGAGTACGAGTTAAGACCTTAGCTATTAGGCCAGAGTAAGAGTTAAGACCTTAACCAGTAGGCAAGAGTAAGAGTTAAGACCTTAGCTATTTGGCCAGAGTAAGGGTTAGGACCTTAGCTATTAGGCCAGAGTAAGAGTTAAGACCTTAACCATTAGGCCAAAGTATGAGTCTAAGACCTTAGCTATTAGGCCAGAGTAAAATTTAAGACCTTAACCAGTAGGCCAGAGTAAGAGTTAAGACCTCAGCTATTAGGCCAGAGTAAGAGTTAAGACCTTAACCAGTAGGCCAGAGTAAGAGTTGAGACCTTAACCATTAGGCCAGAGTACGAGTTGAGACCTTAACCATTAGGCCAGAGTACGAGTCTAAGACCTTAGCTATTAGGCCAGAGTAAGTGTTAAGACCTTAACCAGAAGGCCCGAGTAAGAGTTAAGACCTTAACCTGCAGGCCATAGTACGAGTCTAAGACCTTAGCTATTAGGCCAGAGTACGAGTCCAAGACCTTAGCTGTTAGGCCAGAGTAAGAGTTAAAACCTTAACCAGTAGGCCAGAGTAAGAGTTAAGACCTTAACCAGTAGGCCAGAGTAAGAGTTAAGACCTTAGCTATTAGGCCAGAGTAAGAGTTAAGACCTTAACCAGTAGGCCAGAGTAAGAGTTAAGACCTTAACCAGAAGGCCAGAGTGCGAGTCTAAGACCTTAGCTATTAGGGCAGAGTAAGAGTTAAGACCTTAGCTATTAGGCCAGAGTACGAGTCTAAGCCCTTAGCTATTAGGCCAGAGTAAGAGATAAGACCTTAACCAGTAGGCCAGAGTAAGAGTTAAGACCTTAGCTATTAGGCCAGAGTAAGAGTTAAGACCTTAACCATTAGGTCAGTGTACGAGTCTAAGACCTTAGCTATTAGGCCAGAGTATGAGTCTAAGACCTTAGCTATTAGGCCAGAGTAAGAGTTAAGACCTTAACCAGTAGGCCAGAGTAAGAGTTAAGACCTTAACCATTAGGCCAGAGTACGAGTCTAAGACCTTAGCTATTAGGCCAGAGTAAGAGTTAAGACCTTAGCTTTTAGGCCAGAGTAAGAGTTGAGACCTTAACCATTTTGCCATAGTACGAGTCTAAGACCTTAACCAGTAGGCCAGAGTAAGAGTTAAGACCTTAACCATTAGGCCAGAGTACGAGTCTAAGACCTTAACCAGTAGGCCAGAGTAAGAGTTATTACCTTAACCATTAGGCCAGAGTACGAGTCTAAGACCTTAGCTATTAGGCAGGAGTAAGAGTTAAGACCTTAGCTATTAGGCCAGAGTAAGAGTTAAGACCTTAACCAGTAGGCCAGAGTAGGAGTCTAAGACCTTAGCTATTAGGCCAGAGTAAGAGTTAAGACCTTAACCAGTAGGCCAGAGTAAGAGTTAAGACCTTAACCATTAGGCCAGAGTATGATTCTAAGACCTTAGCTATTAGGCCAGAGTACGAGTCTAAGACCTTAGCTATTAGGCCAGAGTAAGAGTTGAGACCTTAGCTATTTGGCCAGAGTAAGGGTTAGGACCTTAGCTATTAGGCCAGAGTAAGAGTTAAGACCTTAACCATTAGGCCAAAGTATGAGTCTAAGACCTTAGCTATTAGGCCAGAGTAAAATTTAAGACCTTAACCAGTAGGCCAGAGTAAGAGTTAAGACCTCAGCTATTAGGCCAGAGTAAGAGTTAAGACCTTAACCAGTAGGCCAGAGTAAGAGTTGAGACCTTAACCATTAGGCCAGAGTACGAGTTGAGACCTTAACCATTAGGCCAGAGTACGAGTCTAAGACCTTAGCTATTAGGCCAGAGTAAGTGTTAAGACCTTAACCAGAAGGCCCGAGTAAGAGTTAAGACCTTAACCTGCAGGCCATAGTACGAGTCTAAGACCTTAGCTATTAGGCCAGAGTACGAGTCCAAGACCTTAGCTGTTAGGCCAGAGTAAGAGTTAAGACCTTAACCAGTAGGCCAGAGTAAGAGTTAAGACCTTAGCTATTAGGCCAGAGTACGAGTCTAAGACCTTAGCTATCAGGCCAGAGTAAGAGTTAAGACATTAGCTATTAGGCCAGAGTAAGAGTTAAGACCTTCGCTATTAGGCCAGAGTACGAGTCTAAGACCTTAGCTATTATGCCAGAGTAAGAGTTAAGACCTTAACCAGTAGGCCAGAATACAAGTCTAATACCTTAGCTATTAGACCAGAGTAAGAGTTAAGACCTTAACCACTAGGCCAGAGTAAGAGTTAAGACCTTAGCTATTAGGCCAGAGTACGAGTCTAAGACCTTAGCTATTATGCCAGAGTAAGAGTTAAGACCTTAACCAGTAGGCCAGAGTACGAGTCTCAACCCTTAGCTATTAGGCCAGAGTAAGAGTTAAGACCTTAACCAGTAGGCCAGAGTAAGAGTTAAGACCTTACCATTAGGCCAGAGTATGAGTCTAAGACCTTAGCTATTAGGCCAGAGTAAGAGTTAAGACCTTAGCTATTAGGCCAGAGTAAGAGTTAAGACCTTAACCAGTAGGCCAGAGTAAGAGTTAAGACCTTAGCTATTAGGCCAGAGTAGGAGTTAAAAGCTTAACCATTAGGCCAGAGTACGAGTCTAAGACCTTATCTATTAGGCCAGAGTACGAGTCTAAGACCTTAGCTATTAGGCCAGAGTAAGAGTTAAGACCTTAACCAGTAGGCCAGAGTAAGAGTTAAGACCTTAACCAGTAGGCCAGAGTATGAGTCTAAGACCTTAGCTATTAGGCCAGAGTAAGAGTTAAGACCTTAGCTATTAGGCCAGAGTAAGAGTTAAGACCTTAACCAGTAGGCCAGAGTAAGAGTTTAGACCTTAACCATTAGGCCAGAGTACGAGTCTAAGACCTTAGCTATTAGGCAGGAGTAAGAGTTTAGACCTTAGCTATTAGGCCAGAGTAAGAGTTAAGACCTTAACCAGTAGGCCAGAGTACGAGTCTAAGACCATAGCTATTAGGCCAGAGTAAGAGTTAAGACCTTAACCAGTAGGCCAGAGTAAGAGTTAAGACCTTAACCATTAGGCCAGAGTACGAGTCTAAGACCTTAGCTATTAGGCCAGAGTAAGAGATAAGACCTTAGCTATTAGGCCAGAGTAAGAGTTAAGACCTTAACCAGTAGGCCAGAGTAAGAGTTAAGACCTTAGCTATTAGTCCAGAGAAAGAGTTAAGACCTTAACCATTAGGCCAGAGTATGAATCTAAGACCTTAGCTACTAGGCCATAGTACGAGTCTAAGACCTTAGCTATTAGGCCAGAGTACGAGTCCAAGACCTTAGCTGTTAGGCCAGAGTACGAGTTAAGACCTTAGCTATTAGGCCAGAGTAAGAGTTAAGACCTTAACCAGTAGGCAAGAGTAAGAGTTAAGACCTTAGCTATTAGGCCAGAGTAAGAGTTAAGACCTTAACCAGTAGGCCAGAGTAAGAGTTAAGACCTTAACCAGAAGGCCAGAGTACGAGTCTAAGACCTTAGCTATTAGGGCAGAGTAAGAGTTAAGACCTTAGCTATTAGGCCAGAGTACGAGTCTAAGCCCTTAGCTATTAGGCCAGAGTAAGAGATAAGACCTTAACCAGTAGGCCAGAGTAAGAGTTAAGACCTTAGCTATTAGGCCAGAGTAAGAGTTAAGACCTTAACCATTAGGTCAGTGTACGAGTCTAAGACCTTAGCTATTAGGCCAGAGTATGAGTCTAAGACCTTAGCTATTAGGCCAGAGTAAGAGTTAAGACCTTAACCAGTAGGCCAGAGTAAGAGTTAAGACCTTAACCATTAGGCCAGAGTACGAGTCTAAGACCTTAGCTATTAGGCCAGAGTAAGAGTTAAGACCTTAGCTTTTAGGCCAGAGTAAGAGTTGAGACCTTAACCATTTTGCCATAGTACGAGTCTAAGACCTTAACCAGTAGGCCAGAGTAAGAGTTAAGACCTTAACCATTAGGCCAGAGTACGAGTCTAAGACCTTAACCAGTAGGCCAGAGTAAGAGTTAATACCTTAACCATTAGGCCAGAGTACGAGTCTAAGACCTTAGCTATTAGGCAGGAGTAAGAGTTAAGACCTTAGCTATTAGGCCAGAGTAAGAGTTAAGACCTTAACCAGTAGGCCAGAGTAGGAGTCTAAGACCTTAGCTATTAGGCCAGAGTAAGAGTTAAGACCTTAACCAGTAGGCCAGAGTAAGAGTTAAGACCTTAACCATTAGGCCAGAGTATGATTCTAAGACCTTAGCTATTAGGCCAGAGTACGAGTCTAAGACCTTAGCTATTAGGCCAGAGTAAGAGTTAAGACCTTAGCTATTTGGCCAGAGTAAGGGTTAGGACCTTAGCTATTAGGCCAGAGTAAGAGTTAAGACCTTAACCATTAGGCCAAAGTATGAGTCTAAGACCTTAGCTATTAGGCCAGAGTAAAATTTAGGACCTTAACCAGTAGGCCAGAGTAAGAGTTAAGACCTCAGCTATTAGGCCAGAGTAAGAGTTAAGACCTTAACCAGTAGGCCAGAGTAAGAGTTGAGACCTTAACCATTAGGCCAGAGTACGAGTTGAGACCTTAACCATTAGGCCAGAGTACGAGTCTAAGACCTTAGCTATTAGGCCAGAGTAAGTGTTAAGACCTTAACCAGAAGGCCCGAGTAAGAGTTAAGACCTTAACCTGCAGGCCATAGTACGAGTCTAAGACCTTAGCTATTAGGCCAGAGTACGAGTCCAAGACCTTAGCTGTTAGGCCAGAGTAAGAGTTAAGACCTCAACCAGTAGGCCAGAGTAAGAGTTAAGACCTTAGCTATTAGGCCAGAGTACGAGTCTAAGACCTTAGCTATCAGGCCAGAGTAAGAGTTAAGACATTAGCTATTAGGCCAGAGTAAGAGTTAAGACCTTCGCTATTAGGCCAGAGTACGAGTCTAAGACCTTAGCTATCAGGCCAGAGTAAGAGTTAAGACATTAGCTATTAGGCCAGAGTAAGAGTTAAGACCTTAGCTATTATGCCAGAGTAAGAGTTAAGACCTTAACCAGTAGGCCAGAATACAAGTCTAATACCTTAGCTATTAGACCAGAGTAAGAGTTAAGACCTTAACCACTAGGCCAGAGTAAGAGTTAAGACCTTAGCTATTAGGCCAGAGTACGAGTCTAAGACCTTAGCTATTATGCCAGAGTAAGAGTTAAGACCTTAACCAGTAGGCCAGAGTACGAGTCTCAACCCTTAGCTATTAGGCCAGAGTAAGAGTTAAGACCTTAACCAGTAGGCCAGAGTAAGAGTTAAGACCTTACCATTAGGCCAGAGTATGAGTCTAAGACCTTAGCTATTAGGCCAGAGTAAGAGTTAAGACCTTAGCTATTAGGCCAGAGTAAGAGTTAAGACCTTAACCAGTAGGCCAGAGTAAGAGTTAAGACCTTAGCTATTAGGCCAGAGTAGGAGTTAAAAGCTTAACCATTAGGCCAGAGTACGAGTCTAAGACCTTATCTATTAGGCCAGAGTACGAGTCTAAGACCTTAGCTATTAGGCCAGAGTAAGAGTTAAGACCTTAACCAGTAGGCCAGAGTAAGAGTTAAGACCTTAACCAGTAGGCCAGAGTATGAGTCTAAGACCTTAGCTATTAGGCCAGAGTAAGAGTTAAGACCTTAGCTATTAGGCCAGAGTAAGAGTTAAGACCTTAACCAGTAGGCCAGAGTAAGAGTTAAGACCTTAACCATTAGGCCAGAGTACGAGTCTAAGACCTTAGCTATTAGGCAGGAGTAAGAGTTTAGACCTTAGCTATTAGGCCAGAGTAAGAGTTAAGACCTTAACCAGTAGGCCAGAGTACGAGTCTAAGACCATAGCTATTAGGCCAGAGTAAGAGTTAAGACCTTAACCAGTAGGCCAGAGTAAGAGTTAAGACCTTAACCATTAGGCCAGAGTACGAGTCTAAGACCTTAGCTATTAGGCCAGAGTAAGAGATAAGACCTTAGCTATTAGGCCAGAGTAAGAGTTAAGACCTTAACCAGTAGGCCAGAGTAAGAGTTAAGACCTTAGCTATTAGTCCAGAGAAAGAGTTAAGACCTTAACCATTAGGCCAGAGTACGAATCTAAGACCTTAGCTACTAGGCCAGAGTACGAGTCTAAGACCTTAGCTATTAGGTCAGAGTAAGAGTTAAGACCTTAACCAGTAGGCCAGAGTAAGAGTTAAGACCTTAACCATTAGGCCAGAGTACGAGTCTAAGACCTTAGCTATTAGGCCAGAGTAAGAGTTAAGACCTTAACCAGTAGGCCAGAGTAAGAGTTAAGACCTTAACCATTAGGCCAGAGTACGAGTCTAAGACCTTAGCTATTAGGCCAGAGTAAGAGTTAAGACCTTAGCTATTAGGCCAGAGTAGGAGTTGAGACCTTGACCAGTAGGCCAGAGTAAGAGTTAAGACCTTAACCAGTAGGCCAGAGTACGAGTCTAAGACCTTAGCTATTAGGCAAGAGTAAGAGTTAAGACCTTAGCTATTAGGCCAGAGTACGAGTCTAAGACCTTAGCTATTAGGGCAGAGTAAGAGTTAAGACCTTAACCAGTAGGCCAGAGTAAAAGTTAAGACCTTAGCTATTATGCCAGAGTAAGAGTTAAGACCTTAACCATTAGGCCAGAGTACGAGTGTAAGACCTTAGCTATTAGGCCAGAGTAAGAGTTAAGACCTTAGCTATTAGGCCAGAGTAAGAGTTAAGACCTTAACCAGTAGGCCAGAGTAAGAGGTAAGACCTTAACCAGTAGGCCAGAGTAAGAGTTAAGACCTTAGCCATTAGGCCAGAGTAAGAGTTAAGACCTTAATCATTAGGTCAGAGTACGAGTCTAAGACCTTAGCTATTAGGCCAGAGTAAGAGTTAAAACCTTAACCAGTAGGCCAGAGTAAGAGTTAAGACCTTAACCATTAGGCCAGATTACGAGTCTAAAACCTTAGCTATTAGGCCAGAGTAAGAGTTAAGACCTTAGCTATTAGGCCAGAGTAAGAGTTGAGACCTTAACCATTAGGCCAGAGTACGAGTCTAAGACCTTAACCAGTAGGCCAGAGTAAGAGTTAAGACCTTAACCACTAGGCCAGAGTACGAGTCTAAGACCTTAACCAGTAGGCCAGAGTAAGAGTTTAAGACCTTAGCTATTAGGACAGAGTAAGAGTTGAGACCTTAACCATTAGGCCAGAGTATGAGTCTAAGACCTTAGCTATTAGGCCAGAGTAAGAGTTAAGACCTTAACCAGTAGGCCAAAGTAAGAGTTAAGACCTTAAGCAGTAGGCCAGAGTACGAGTCTAAGACCTTAGCTATTAGGCCAGAGTAAGAGTTAAGACCTTAACCATTAGGCCAGAGTACAAGTCTAAGACCTTAGCTATTAAGCCAGAGTAAGTGTTAAGACCTTAACCAGTAGGCCAGAGTAAGAGTTAAGACCTAAACCATTAGGCCAGAGTACGAGTCTAAGACCTTAGCTATTAGGCCAGAGTAAGAGTTAAGACCTTAGCTATTAGGACAGAGTAAGAGTTGAGACCTTAGCGATTAGGCCAGAGTAAGAGTTAAGACCTTAAACAGTAGGCCAGAGTACGAGTCTAAGACCTTAGCTATTAGGCCAGAGTAAGAGTTAAGACCTTAGCTATTAGACCAGAGTAACAGTTAAGACCTTAACCAGTAGGCCAGAGTAAGAGGTAAGACCTTAACCATTAGGCCAGAGTACGAGTCTAAGACCTTAGCTATTAGGCCAGAGTACGAGTCTAAGACCTTAGCTACTAGGCCAGAGTACGAGTCTAAGACCTTAGCTATTAGGCCAGAGTAAGAGTTAAGACCTTAACCAGTAGGCCAGAGTAAGAGTTAAGACCTTAACCTGTAGGCCATAGTACGAGTCTAAGACCTTAGCTACTAGGCCAGATTAAGAGTTAAGACCTTAGCTATTAGACCAGATTACGAGTCTAAGACCTTTGCTATTAGGCCAGAGTAAGAGTTAAGACCTTAGCTATTAGGCCAGATTAAGAGTTAAGACCTTAACCAGTAGGCCAGAGTAAGAGTTAAGACCTTAACCATTAGGCCAGAGTACAAGTCTAAGACCTTAGCTATTAGACCAGAGTAAGAGTTAAGACCTTAACCAGTAGGCCAGAGTAAGAGTTAAGACCTTAACCATTAGGCCAGAGTACGAGTCTAAGACCTTAGCTATTAGGCCAGAGTAAGAGTTAAGACCGTAGCTATTAGGCCAGAGTAAGAGTTGAGACCTTGACCAGTAGGCCAGAGTAAGAGTTAAGACCTTAACCAGTAGGCCAGAGTAAGAGTTAAGACCTTAACCATTAGGCCAGAGTATGAGTCTAAGACCTTAGCTATTAGGCCAGAGTAAGAGTTAAGACCTTAGCTATTAGGCCAGAGTAAGATTAAGACCTTAACCAGTAGGGCAGAGTAAGAGTTAAGACCGTAACCAGAAGGCCAGAGTACGAGTCTAAGACCTTAGCTATTAGGCCAGAGTAAGAGTTAAGACCTTAGCTATAAGGCCAGAGTACGAGTCTAAGCCCTTAGCTATTAGGCCAGAGTAAGAGGTAAGACCTTAACCAGTAGGCCAGAGTAAGAGTTAAGACCTTAGCTATTAGGCCAGAGTAAGAGTTAAGACCTTAACCATTAGGTCAGTGTACGAGTCTAAGACCTTATCTATTAGGCCAGAGTACGAGTCTAAGACCTTAGCTATTAGGCCAGAGTAAGAGTTAAGACCTTAACCAGTAGGCCAGAGTAAGAGTTAAGACCTTAACCAGTAGGCCAGAGTATGAGTCTAAGACTTTAGCTATTAGGCCAGAGTAAGAGTTAAGACCTTAGCTATTAGGCCAGAGTAAGAGTTAAGACCTTAACCAGTAGGCCAGAGTAAGAATTAAGACCTTAACCATTAGGCCAGAGTACGAGTCTAAGACCTTAGCTATTAGGCCAGAGTAAGAGTTAAGACCTTAACCAGTAGGCCAGAGTAAGAGTTAAGACCTTAACCATTAGGCCAGAGTACGAGTCTAAGACCTTAGCTATTAGGCCAGAGTACGAGTCTAAGACCTTAACCAGTAGGCCAGAGTAAGAGTTAAGACCTTAACCATTAGGCCAGAGTACGAGTCTAAGACCTTAGCTATTAGGCAGGAGTAAGAGTTAAGACCTTAGCTATTAGGCCAGAGTAAGAGTTAAGACCTTAACCAGTAGGCCAGAGTACGAGTCTAAGACCATAGCTATTAGGCCAGAGTAAGAGTTAAGACATTAACCAGTAGGCCAGAGTAAGAGTTAAGACCTTAACCATTAGCCCAGAGTACGAGTCTAAGACCTTAGCTATTAGGCCAGAGTAAGAGTTAAGACCTTAGCTATTAGGCCAGAGTAAGAGTTAAGACCTTAACCAGTAGGCCAGAGTAAGAGTTAAGACCTTAGCTATTAGGCCAGAGTAGGAGTTAAAAGCTTAACCATTAGGCCAGAGTACGAGTCTAAGACCTTATCTATTAGGCCAGAGTACGAGTCTAAGACCTTAGCTATTAGGCCAGAGTAAGAGTTAAGACCTTAGCTATTAGGACAGAGTAAGAGTTGAGACCTTAGCGATTAGGCCAGAGTAAGAGTTAAGACCTTAAACAGTAGGCCAGAGTACGAGTCTAAGACCTTAGCTATTAGGCCAGAGTAAGAGTTAAGACCTTAGCTATTAGACCAGAGTAACAGTTAAGACCTTAACCAGTAGGCCAGAGTAAGAGGTAAGACCTTAACCATTAGGCCAGAGTACGAGTCTAAGACCTTAGCTATTAGGCCAGAGTACGAGTCTAAGACCTTAGCAACTAGGCCAGAGTACGAGTCTAAGACCTTAGCTATTAGGCCAGAGTAAGAGTTAAGACCTTAACCAGTAGGCCAGAGTAAGAGTTAAGACCTTAACCTGTAGGCCATAGTACGAGTCTAAGACCTTAGCTACTAGGCCAGATTAAGAGTTAAGACCTTAGCTATTAGACCAGATTACGAGTCTAAGACCTTTGCTATTAGGCCAGAGTAAGAGTTAAGACCTTAGCTATTAGGCCAGATTAAGAGTTAAGACCTTAACCAGTAGGCCAGAGTAAGAGTTAAGACCTTAACCATTAGGCCAGAGTACGAGTCTAAGACCTTAGCTATTAGACCAGAGTAAGAGTTAAGACCTTAACCAGTAGGCCAGAGTAAGAGTTAAGACCTTAACCATTAGGCCAGAGTACGAGTCTAAGACCTTAGCTATTAGGCCAGAGTAAGAGTTAAGACCGTAGCAATTAGGCCAGAGTAAGAGTTGAGACCTTGACCAGTAGGCCAGAGTAAGAGTTAAGACCTTAACCAGTAGGCCAGAGTAAGAGTTAAGACCTTAACCATTAGGCCAGAGTATGAGTCTAAGACCTTAGCTATTAGGCCAGAGTAAGAGTTAAGACCTTAGCTATTAGGCCAGAGTAAGATTAAGACCTTAACCAGTAGGGCAGAGTAAGAGTTAAGACCGTAACCAGAAGGCCAGAGTACGAGTCTAAGACCTTAGCTATTAGGCCAGAGTAAGAGTTAAGACCTTAGCTATAAGGCCAGAGTACGAGTCTAAGCCCTTAGCTATTAGGCCAGAGTAAGAGGTAAGACCTTAACCGGTAGGCCAGAGTAAGAGTTAAGACCTTAGCTATTAGGCCAGAGTAAGAGTTAAGACCTTAACCATTAGGTCAGTGTACGAGTCTAAGACCTTATCTATTAGGCCAGAGTACGAGTCTAAGACCTTAGCTATTAGGCCAGAGTAAGAGTTAAGACCTTAACCAGTAGGCCAGAGTAAGAGTTAAGACCTTAACCAGTAGGCCAGAGTATGAGTCTAAGACTTTAGCTATTAGGCCAGAGTAAGAAATAAGACCTTAGCTATTAGGCTAGAGTAAGAGTTAAGACCTTAACCAGTAGGCCAGAGTAAGAATTAAGACCTTAACCATTAGGCCAGAGTACGAGTCTAAGACCTTAGCTATTAGGCCAGAGTAAGAGTTAAGACCTTAACCAGTAGGCCAGAGTAAGAGTTAAGACCTTAACCATTAGGCCAGAGTACGAGTCTAAGACCTTAGCTATTAGGCCAGAGTACGAGTCTAAGACCTTAACCAGTAGGCCAGAGTAAGAGTTAAGACCTTAACCATTAGGCCAGAGTACGAGTCTAAGACCTTAGCTATTAGGCAGGAGTAAGAGTTAAGACCTTAGCTATTAGGCCAGAGTAAGAGTTAAGACCTTAACCAGTAGGCCAGAGTACGAGTCTAAGACCATAGCTATTAGGCCAGAGTAAGAGTTGAGACATTAACCAGTAGGCCAGAGTAAGAGTTAAGACCTTAACCATTAGCCCAGAGTACGAGTCTAAGACCTTAGCTATTAGGCCAGAGTAAGAGTTAAGACCTTAGCTATTAGGCCAGAGTAAGAGTTAAGACCTTAACCAGTAGGCCAGAGTAAGAGTTAAGACCTTAGCTATTAGGCCAGAGTAGGAGTTAAAAGCTTAACCATTAGGCCAGAGTACGAGTCTAAGACCTTATCTATTAGGCCAGAGTACGAGTCTAAGACCTTAGCTATTAGGCCAGAGTAAGAGTTAAGACCTTAACCAGTAGGCCAGAGTAAGAGTTAAGACCTTAACCAGTAGGCCAGAGTATGAGTCTAAGACCTTAGCTATTAGGCCAGAGTAAGAGTTAAAACCTTAGCTATTAGGCCAGAGTAAGAGTTAAGACCTTAACCAGTAGGCCAGAGTAAGAGTTAAGACCTTAACCATTAGGCCAGAGTACGAGTCTAAGACCTTAGCTATTAGGCAGGAGTAAGAGTTTAGACCTTAGCTATTAGGCCAGAGTAAGAGTTAAGACCTTAACCAGTAGGCCAGAGTACGAGTCTAAGACCATAGCTATTAGGCCAGAGTAAGAATTAAGACCTTAACCAGTAGGCCAGAGTAAGAGTTAAGACCTTAACCATTAGGCCAGAGTACAAGTCTAAGACCTTAGCTATTAGGCCAGAGTAAGAGATAAGACCTTAGCTATTAGGCCAGAGTAAGAGTTAAGACCTTAACCAGTAGGCCAGAGTAAGAGTTAAGACCTTAGCTATTAGTCCAGAGAAAGAGTTAAGACCTTAACCATTAGGCCAGAGTACGAATCTAAGACCTTAGCTACTAGGCCAGAGTACGAGTCTAAGACCTTAGCTATTAGGTCAGAGTAAGAGTTAAGACCTTAACCAGTAGGCCAGAGTAAGAGTTAAGACCTTAACCATTAGGCCAGAGTACGAGTCTAAGACCTTAGCTATTAGGCCAGAGTAAGAGTTAAGACCTTAACCAGTAGGCCAGAGTAAGAGTTAAGACCTTAACCATTAGGCCAGAGTACGAGTCTAAGACCTTAGCTATTAGGCCAGAGTAAGAATTAAGACCTTAGCTATTAGGCCAGAGTAGGAGTTCAGACCTTGACCAGTAGGCCAGAGTAAGAGTTAAGACCTTAACCAGTAGGCCAGAGTACGAGTCTAAGACCTTAGCTATTAGACAAGAGTAAGAGTTAATACCTTAGCTATTAGGCCAGAGTACGAGTCTAAGACCTTAGCTATTAGGGCAGAGTAAGAGTTAAGACCTTAACCAGTAGGCCAGAGTAAAAGTTAAGACCTTAGCTATTATGCCAGAGTAAGAGTTAAGACCTTAACCATTAGGCCAGAGTACGAGTGTAAGACCTTAGCTATTAGGCCAGAGTAAGAGTTAAGACCTTAGCTATTAGACCAGAGTAACAGTTAAGACCTTAACCAGTAGGCCAGAGTAAGAGGTAAGACCTTAACCATTAGGCCAGAGTACGAGTCTAAGACCTTAGCTATTAGGCCAGAGTACGAGTCTAAGACCTTAGCTACTAGGCCAGAGTACGAGTCTAAGACCTTAGCTATTAGGCCAGAGTAAGAGTTAAGACCTTAACCAGTAGGCCAGAGTAAGAGTTAAGACCTTAACCTGTAGGCCATAGTACGAGTCTAAGACCTTAGCTACTAGGCCAGATTAAGAGTTAAGACCTTAGCTATTAGACCAGATTACGAGTCTAAGACCTTTGCTATTAGGCCAGAGTAAGAGTTAAGACCTTAGCTATTAGGCCAGATTAAGAGTTAAGACCTTAACCAGTAGGCCAGAGTAAGAGTTAAGACCTTAACCATTAGGCCAGAGTACGAGTCTAAGACCTTAGCTATTAGACCAGAGTAAGAGTTAAGACCTTAACCAGTAGGCCAGAGTAAGAGTTAAGACCTTAACCATTAGGCCAGAGTACGAGTCTAAGACCTTAGCTATTAGGCCAGAGTAAGAGTTAAGACCGTAGCTATTAGGCCAGAGTAAGAGTTGAGACCTTGACCAGTAGGCCAGAGTAAGAGTTAAGACCTTAACCAGTAGGCCAGAGTAAGAGTTAAGACCTTAACCATTAGGCCAGAGTATGAGTCTAAGACCTTAGCTATTAGGCCAGAGTAAGAGTTAAGACCTTAGCTATTAGGCCAGAGTAAGATTAAGACCTTAACCAGTAGGGCAGAGTAAGAGTTAAGACCGTAACCAGAAGGCCAGAGTACGAGTCTAAGACCTTAGCTATTAGGCCAGAGTAAGAGTTAAGACCTTAGCTATAAGGCCAGAGTACGAGTCTAAGCCCTTAGCTATTAGGCCAGAGTAAGAGGTAAGACCTTAACCAGTAGGCCAGAGTAAGAGTTAAGACCTTAGCTATTAGGCCAGAGTAAGAGTTAAGACCTTAACCATTAGGTCAGTGTACGAGTCTAAGACCTTATCTATTAGGCCAGAGTACGAGTCTAAGACCTTAGCTATTAGGCCAGAGTAAGAGTTAAGACCTTAACCAGTAGGCCAGAGTAAGAGTTAAGACCTTAACCAGTAGGCCAGAGTATGAGTCTAAGACTTTAGCTATTAGGCCAGAGTAAGAGTTAAGACCTTAGCTATTAGGCCAGAGTAAGAGTTAAGACCTTAACCAGTAGGCCAGAGTAAGAATTAAGACCTTAACCATTAGGCCAGAGTACGAGTCTAAGACCTTAGCTATTAGGCCAGAGTAAGAGTTAAGACCTTAACCAGTAGGCCAGAGTAAGAGTTAAGACCTTAACCATTAGGCCAGAGTACGAGTCTAAGACCTTAGCTATTAGGCCAGAGTACGAGTCTAAGACCTTAACCAGTAGGCCAGAGTAAGAGTTAAGACCTTAACCATTAGGCCAGAGTACGAGTCTAAGACCTTAGCTATTAGGCAGGAGTAAGAGTTAAGACCTTAGCTATTAGGCCAGAGTAAGAGTTAAGACCTTAACCAGTAGGCCAGAGTACGAGTCTAAGACCATAGCTATTAGGCCAGAGTAAGAGTTGAGACATTAACCAGTAGGCCAGAGTAAGAGTTAAGACCTTAACCATTAGCCCAGAGTACGAGTCTAAGACCTTAGCTATTAGGCCAGAGTAAGAGTTAAGACCTTAGCTATTAGGCCAGAGTAAGAGTTAAGACCTTAACCAGTAGGCCAGAGTAAGAGTTAAGACCTTAGCTATTAGGCCAGAGTAGGAGTTAAAAGCTTAACCATTAGGCCAGAGTACGAGTCTAAGACCTTATCTATTAGGCCAGAGTACGAGTCTAAGACCTTAGCTATTAGGCCAGAGTAAGAGTTAAGACCTTAACCAGTAGGCCAGAGTAAGAGTTAAGACCTTAACCAGTAGGCCAGAGTATGAGTCTAAGACCTTAGCTATTAGGCCAGAGTAAGAGTTAAAACCTTAGCTATTAGGCCAGAGTAAGAGTTAAGACCTTAACCAGTAGGCCAGAGTAAGAGTTAAGACCTTAACCATTAGGCCAGAGTACGAGTCTAAGACCTTAGCTATTAGGCAGGAGTAAGAGTTTAGACCTTAGCTATTAGGCCAGAGTAAGAGTTAAGACCTTAACCAGTAGGCCAGAGTACGAGTCTAAGACCATAGCTATTAGGCCAGAGTAAGAGTTAAGACCTTAACCAGTAGGCCAGAGTAAGAGTTAAGACCTTAACCATTAGGCCAGAGTACAAGTCTAAGACCTTAGCTATTAGGCCAGAGTAAGAGATAAGACCTTAGCTATTAGGCCAGAGTAAGAGTTAAGACCTTAACCAGTAGGCCAGAGTAAGAGTTAAGACCTTAGCTATTAGTCCAGAGAAAGAGTTAAGACCTTAACCATTAGGCCAGAGTACGAATCTAAGACCTTAGCTACTAGGCCAGAGTACGAGTCTAAGACCTTAGCTATTAGGTCAGAGTAAGAGTTAAGACCTTAACCAGTAGGCCAGAGTAAGAGTTAAGACCTTAACCATTAGGCCAGAGTACGAGTCTAAGACCTTAGCTATTAGGCCAGAGTAAGAGTTCAGACCTTAACCTGTAGGCCAGAGTAAGAGTTAAGACCTTAACCATTACGCCAGAGTACGAGTCTAAGACCTTAGCTATTAGGCCAGAGTAAGAATTAAGACCTTAGCTATTAGGCCAGAGTAGGAGTTCAGACCTTGACCAGTAGGCCAGAGTAAGAGTTAAGACCTTAACCAGTAGGCCAGAGTACGAGTCTAAGACCTTAGCTATTAGACAAGAGTAAGAGTTAAGACCTTAGCTATTAGGCCAGAGTACGAGTCTAAGACCTTAGCTATTAGGGCAGAGTAAGAGTTAAGACCTTAACCAGTAGGCCAGAGTAAAAGTTAAGACCTTAGCTATTATGCCAGAGTAAGAGTTAAGACCTTAACCATTAGGCCAGAGTACGAGTGTAAGACCTTAGCTATTAGGCCAGAGTAAGAGTTAAGACCTTAGCTATTAGGCCAGAGTAAGAGTTAAGACCTTAACCAGTAGGCCAGAGTAAGAGGTAAGACCTTAACCAGTAGGCCAGAGTAAGAGTTAAGACCTTAGCCATTAGGCCAGAGTAAGAGTTAAGACCTTAACCATTAGGTCAGTGTAAGAGTTAAGACCTTAACCATTAGGTCAGAGTACGAGTCTAAGACCTTAGCTATTAGGCCAGAGTAAGAGTTAAAACCTTAACCAGTAGGCCAGAGTAAGAGTTAAGACCTTAACCATTAGGCTAGATTACGAGTCTAAAACCTTAGCTATTAGGCCAGAGTAAGAGTTAAGACCTTAGCTATTAGGCCAGAGTAAGAGTTGAGACCTTAACCATTAGGCCAGAGTACGAGTCTAAGACCTTAACCAGTAGGCCAGAGTAAGAGTTAAGACCTTAACCATTAGGCCAGAGTACGAGTCTAAGACCTTAACCAGTAGGCCAGAGTAAGAGTTTAAGACCTTAGCTATTAGGACAGAGTAAGAGTTGAGACCTTAACCATTAGGCCAGAGTATGAGTCTAAGACCTTAGCTATTAGGCCAGAGTAAGAGTTAAGACCTTAACCAGTAGGCCAAAGTAAGAGTTAAGACCTTAAGCAGTAGGCCAGAGTACGAGTCTAAGACCTTAGCTATTAGGCCAGAGTAAGAGTTAAGACCTTAACCATTAGGCCAGAGTACAAGTCTAAGACCTTAGCTATTAAGCCAGAGTAAGTGTTAAGACCTTAACCAGTAGGCCAGAGTAAGAGTTAAGACCTAAACCATTAGGCCAGAGTACGAGTCTAAGACCTTAGCTATTAGGCCAGAGTAAGAGTTAAGACCTTAGCTATTAGGACAGAGTAAGAGTTGAGACCTTAGCGATTAGGCCAGAGTAAGAGTTAAGACCTTAAACAGTAGGCCAGAGTACGAGTCTAAGACCTTAGCTATTAGGCCAGAGTAAGAGTTAAGACCTTAGCTATTAGACCAGAGTAACAGTTAAGACCTTAACCAGTAGGCCAGAGTAAGAGGTAAGACCTTAACCATTAGGCCAGAGTACGAGTCTAAGACCTTAGCTATTAGGCCAGAGTACGAGTCTAAGACCTTAGCTACTAGGCCAGAGTACGAGTCTAAGACCTTAGCTATTAGGCCAGAGTAAGAGTTAAGACCTTAACCAGTAGGCCAGAGTAAGAGTTAAGACCTTATCCTGTAGGCCATAGTACGAGTCTAAGACCTTAGCTACTAGGCCAGATTAAGAGTTAAGACCTTAGCTATTAGACCAGATTACGAGTCTAAGACCTTTGCTATTAGGCCAGAGTAAGAGTTAAGACCTTAGCTATTAGGCCAGAGTAAGAGTTAAGACCTTAACCAGTAGGCCAGAGTAAGAGTTAAGACCTTAACCATTAGGCCAGAGTACGAGTCTAAGACCTTAGCTATTAGACCAGAGTAAGAGTTAAGACCTTAACCAGTAGGCCAGAGTAAGAGTTAAGACCTTAACCATTAGGCCAGAGTACGAGTCTAAGACCTTAGCTATTAGGCCAGAGTAAGAGTTAAGACCGTAGCTATTAGGCCAGAGTAAGAGTTGAGACCTTGACCAGTAGGCCAGAGTAAGAGTTAAGACCTTAACCAGTAGGCCAGAGTAAGAGTTAAGACCTTAACCATTAGGCAAGAGTATGAGTCTAAGACCTTAGCTATTAGGCCAGAGTAAGAGTTAAGACCTTAGCTATTAGGCCAGAGTAAGATTAAGACCTTAACCAGTAGGGCAGAGTAAGAGTTAAGACCGTAACCAGAAGGCCAGAGTACGAGTCTAAGACCTTAGCTATTAGGCCAGAGTAAGAGTTAAGACCTTAGCTATTAGGCCAGAGTACGAGTCTAAGCCCTTAGCTATTAGGCCAGAGTAAGAGGTAAGACCTTAACCAGTAGGCCAGAGTAAGAGTTAAGACCTTAGCTATTAGTCCAGAGTAAGAGTTGAGACCTTAACCATTAGGTCAGTGTACGAGTCTAAGACCTTATCTATTAGGCAAGAGTACGAGTCTAAGACCTTAGCTATTAGGCCAGAGTAAGAGTTAAGACCTTAACCAGTAGGCCAGAGTAAGAGTTAAGACCTTAACCAGTAGGCCAGAGTATGAGTCTAAGACTTTAGCTATTAGGCCAGAGTAAGAGTTAAGACCTTAGCTATTAGGCCAGAGTAAGAGTTAAGACCTTAACCAGTAGGCCAGAGTAAGAGTTAAGACCTTAACCATTAGGCCAGAGTACGAGTCTAAGACCTTAGCTATTAGGCCAGAGTAAGAGTTAAGACCTTAACCAGTAGGCCAGAGTAAGAGTTAAGACCTTAACCATTAGGCCAGAGTACGAGTCTAAGACCTTAGCTATTAGGCCAGAGTAAGAGTTAAGACCTTAGCTATTAGGCCAGAGTAGGAGTTGAGACCTTGACCAGTAGGCCAGAGTAAGAGTTAAGACCTTAACCAGTAGGCCAGAGTACGAGTCTAAGACCTTAGCTATTAGGCAAGAGTAAGAGTTAAGACCTTAGCTATTAGGCCAGAGTACGAGTCTAAGACCTTAGCTATTAGGGCAGAGTAAGAGTTAAGACCTTAACCAGTAGGCCAGAGTAAAAGTTAAGACCTTAGCTATTATGCCAGAGTAAGAGTTAAGACCTTAACCATTAGGCCAGAGTACGAGTGTAAGACCTTAGCTATTAGGCCAGAGTAAGAGTTAAGACCTTAGCTATTAGGCCAGAGTAAGAGTTAAGACCTTAGCTATTAGGCCAGAGTAAGAGTTAAGACCTTAACCAGTAGGCCAGAGTAAGAGGTAAGACCTTAACCAGTAGGCCAGAGTAAGAGTTAAGACCTTAGCCATTAGGCCAGAGTAAGAGTTAAGACCTTAATCATTAGGTCAGAATAAGAGTTAAGACCTTAACCATTAGGCCAGAGTATGATTCTAAGACCTTAGCTATTAGGCCAGAGTACGAGTCTAAGACCTTAGCTATTAGGCCAGAGTAAGAGTTAAGACCTTAGCTATTAGGCCAGAGTAAGGGTTAGGACCTTAGCTATTAGGCCAGAGTAAGAGTTAAGACCTTAACCATTAGGCCAGAGTATGAGTCTAAGACCTTAGCTATTAGGCCAGAGTAAAATTTAAGACCTTAACCAGTAGGCCAGAGTAAGAGTTAAGACCTCAGCTATTAGGCCAGAGTAAGAGTTAAGACCTTAACCAGTAGGCCAGAGTAAGAGTTGAGACCTTAACCATTAGGCCAGAGTACGAGTCTAAGACCTTAGCTATTAGGCCAGAGTAAGTGTTAAGACCTTAACCAGAAGGCCCGAGTAAGAGTTAAGACCTTAACCTGCAGGCCATAGTACGAGTCTAAGACCTTAGCTATTAGGCCAGAGTACGAGTCCAAGACCTTAGCTGTTAGGCTAGAGTAAGAGTTAAGACCTTAACCAGTAGGCCAGAGTAAGAGTTAAGACCTTAGCTATTAGGCCAGAGTACGAGTCTAAGACCTTAGCTATTAGGCCAGAGTAAGAGTTAAGACATTAGCTATTAGGCCAGAATAAGAGTTAAGACCTTAGCTATTTGGCCAGAGTACGAGTCTAAGACCTTAGCTATTATTCCAGAGTAAGAGTTAAGACCTTAACCAGTAGGCCAGAGTACGAGTCTCAAACCTTAGCTATTAGGCCAGAGTAAGAGTTAAGACCTTAACCAGTAGGCCAGAGTAAGAGTTAAGACCTTACCATTAGGCCAGAGTATGAGTCTAAGACCTTAGCTATTAGGCCAGAGTAAGAGTTAAGACCTTAGCTATTAGGCCAGAGTAAGAGTTAAGACCTTAACCAGTAGGCCAGAGTAAGAGTTAAGACCTTAACCAGTAGGCCAGAGTACGAGTCTAAGACCTTAGCTATTAGGCCAGAGTAAGAGTTAAGATCTTAGCTATTAGGCCAGAGTACGAGTCTAAGACTTTAGCCATTAGGCCAGAGTAAGAGGTAAGACCTTAACCAGTAGGCCAGAGTAAGAGTTAAGACCTTAGCTATTAGGCCAGAGTAAGAGTTAAGACCTTAACCATTAGGTCAGTGTAAGAGTTAAGACCTTAACCAGTAGGCCAGAGTAAGAGTTAAGACCTTAACCATTAGGCCAGAGTACGAGTCTAAGACCTTAGCTATTAGGCCAGAGTAAGAATTAAGACCTTAGCTATTAGGCCAGAGTAGGAGTTCAGACCTTGACCAGTAGGCCAGAGTAAGAGTTAAGACCTTAACCAGTAGGCCAGAGTACGAGTCTAAGACCTTAGCTATTAGACAAGAGTAAGAGTTAAGACCTTAGCTATTAGGCCAGAGTACGAGTCTAAGACCTTAGCTATTAGGGCAGAGTAAGAGTTAAGACCTTAACCAGTAGGCCAGAGTAAAAGTTAAGACCTTAGCTATTATGCCAGAGTAAGAGTTAAGACCTTAACCATTAGGCCAGAGTACGAGTGTAAGACCTTAGCTATTAGGCCAGAGTAAGAGTTAAGACCTTAGCTATTAGGCCAGAGTAAGAGTTAAGACCTTAACCAGTAGGCCAGAGTAAGAGGTAAGACCTTAACCGGATGTATGACGTTACAACGCACACTATTACAACGCATGCACTTACAACGCATTTTTTACAACGCATAATCCATTACAACGCATGACATTACAACGCATGACACTACAACGCATTTTAAAAAAATACCTTTACAACGCACTACCATTACAACGCATACTACCTTTACAACGCATACCATTACAACGCATAATATTAAATTACATTTAAGGTAAGTATTAGATAGTATAGGGGTAAAAATTACTATTCTAACTCCAGGGGGTGCAACAGTAGGGTAAGTGTTGGATAGTGTAGGGGTAAAAATTACTATTCTAACTCCAGGGGGTGCAACAGTAGGGTAAGTGTTGGATAGTGTAGGGGTAAAAATTACTATTCTAACTCCAGGGGGTGCAACAGTAGGGTAAGTGTTGGATAGTGTAGGGGTAAAAATTACTATTCTAACTCCAGGGGGTGCAACAGTAGGGAAAGTGTTGGATAGTATAGGGGTAAAAATTACTATTCTAACTCCAGGGGGTGCATCAGTAGGGTAAGTGTTGGATAGTATAGGGGTAAAAATTACTATTCTAACTCCAGGGGGTGCATCAGTAGGGAAAGTGTTGGATAGTATAGGGGTAAAAATTACTATTCTAACTCCAGGGGGTGCATCAGTAGGGTAAGTGTTGGATAGTATAGGGGTAAAAATTACTATTCTAACTCCAGGGGGTGCATCAGTAGGGTAAGTGTTGGATAGTATAGGGGTAAAAATTACTATTCTAACTCCAGGGGGTGCATCAGTAGGGTAAGTGTTGGATAGTATAGGGGTAAAAATTACTATTCTAACTCCAGGGGGTGCATCAGTAGGGTAAGTGTTGGATAGTATAGGGGTAAAAATTACTATTCTAACTCCAGGGGGTGCATCAGGAGGGTAAGTGTTGGATAGTATAGTGTAATATTATGCGTTGTAATGGTATGCGTTGTAATGGTAGTATGCGTTGTAATGGAATGCGTTGTAATGGTAGTTTTTAAAAATGCGTTGTAGTGTCATGCGTTGTAATATCATGCGTTGTAATGGATTATGTGTTGTAAAAAATGCGTTGTAATGGTAGTGCGTTGTAAAAGTTGCGTTGTAAAGGTTGTTCCCCACCTTAACCAGTAGGCCAGAGTAAGAGTTAAGACCTTAGCCATTAGGCCAGAGTAAGAGTTAAGACCTTAACCATTAGGTCAGTGTAAGAGTTAAGACCTTAACCATTAGGTCAGAGTACGAGTCTAAGACCTTAGCTATTAGGCCAGAGTAAGAGTTAAAACCTTAACCAGTAGGCCAGAGTAAGAGTTAAGACCTTAACCATTAGGCTAGATTACGAGTCTAAAACCTTAGCTATTAGGCCAGAGTAAGAGTTAAGACCTTAGCTATTAGGCCAGAGTAAGAGTTGAGACCTTAACCATTAGGCCAGAGTACGAGTCTAAGACCTTAACCAGTAGGCCAGAGTAAGAGTTAAGACCTTAACCATCAGGCCAGAGTACGAGTCTAAGACCTTAACCAGTAGGCCAGAGTAAGAGTTTAAGACCTTAGCTATTAGGACAGAGTAAGAGTTGAGACCTTAACCATTAGGCCAGAGTATGAGTCTAAGACCTTAGCTATTAGGCCAGAGTAAGAGTTAAGACCTTAACCAGTAGGCCAAAGTAAGAGTTAAGACCTTAAGCAGTAGGCCAGAGTACGAGTCTAAGACCTTAGCTATTAGGCCAGAGTAAGAGTTAAGACCTTAACCATTAGGCCAGAGTACAAGTCTAAGACCTTAGCTATTAAGCCAGAGTAAGTGTTAAGACCTTAACCAGTAGGCCAGAGTAAGAGTTAAGACCTAAACCATTAGGCCAGAGTACGAGTCTAAGACCTTAGCTATTAGGCCAGAGTAAGAGTTAAGACCTTAGCTATTAGGACAGAGTAAGAGTTGAGACCTTAGCGATTAGGCCAGAGTAAGAGTTAAGACCTTAAACAGTAGGCCAGAGTACGAGTCTAAGACCTTAGCTATTAGGCCAGAGTAAGAGTTAAGACCTTAGCTATTAGACCAGAGTAACAGTTAAGACCTTAACCAGTAGGCCAGAGTAAGAGGTAAGACCTTAACCATTAGGCCAGAGTACGAGTCTAAGACCTTAGCTATTAGGCCAGAGTACGAGTCTAAGACCTTAGCTACTAGGCCAGAGTACGAGTCTAAGACCTTAGCTATTAGGCCAGAGTAAGAGTTAAGACCTTAACCAGTAGGCCAGAGTAAGAGTTAAGACCTTATCCTGTAGGCCATAGTACGAGTCTAAGACCTTAGCTACTAGGCCAGATTAAGAGTTAAGACCTTAGCTATTAGACCAGATTACGAGTCTAAGACCTTTGCTATTAGGCCAGAGTAAGAGTTAAGACCTTAGCTATTAGGCCAGAGTAAGAGTTAAGACCTTAACCAGTAGGCCAGAGTAAGAGTTAAGACCTTAACCATTAGGCCAGAGTACGAGTCTAAGACCTTAGCTATTAGACCAGAGTAAGAGTTAAGACCTTAACCAGTAGGCCAGAGTAAGAGTTAAGACCTTAACCATTAGGCCAGAGTACGAGTCTAAGACCTTAGCTATTAGGCCAGAGTAAGAGTTAAGACCGTAGCTATTAGGCCAGAGTAAGAGTTGAGACCTTGACCAGTAGGCCAGAGTAAGAGTTAAGACCTTAACCAGTAGGCCAGAGTAAGAGTTAAGACCTTAACCATTAGGCAAGAGTATGAGTCTAAGACCTTAGCTATTAGGCCAGAGTAAGAGTTAAGACCTTAGCTATTAGGCCAGAGTAAGATTAAGACCTTAACCAGTAGGGCAGAGTAAGAGTTAAGACCGTAACCAGAAGGCCAGAGTACGAGTCTAAGACCTTAGCTATTAGGCCAGAGTAAGAGTTAAGACCTTAGCTATTAGGCCAGAGTACGAGTCTAAGCCCTTAGCTATTAGGCCAGAGTAAGAGGTAAGACCTTAACCAGTAGGCCAGAGTAAGAGATAAGACCTTAGCTATTAGTCCAGAGTAAGAGTTGAGACCTTAACCATTAGGTCAGTGTACGAGTCTAAGACCTTATCTATTAGGCAAGAGTACGAGTCTAAGACCTTAGCTATTAGGCCAGAGTAAGAGTTAAGACCTTAACCAGTAGGCCAGAGTAAGAGTTAAGACCTTAACCAGTAGGCCAGAGTATGAGTCTAAGACTTTAGCTATTAGGCCAGAGTAAGAGTTAAGACCTTAGCTATTAGGCCAGAGTAAGAGTTAAGACCTTAACCAGTAGGCCAGAGTAAGAGTTAAGACCTTAACCATTAGGCCAGAGTACGAGTCTAAGACCTTAGCTATTAGGCCAGAGTAAGAGTTAAGACCTTAACCAGTAGGCCAGAGTAAGAGTTAAGACCTTAACCATTAGGCCAGAGTACGAGTCTAAGACCTTAGCTATTAGGCCAGAGTAAGAGTTAAGACCTTAGCTATTAGGCCAGAGTAGGAGTTGAGACCTTGACCAGTAGGCCAGAGTAAGAGTTAAGACCTTAACCAGTAGGCCAGAGTACGAGTCTAAGACCTTAGCTATTAGGCAAGAGTAAGAGTTAAGACCTTAGCTATTAGGCCAGAGTACGAGTCTAAGACCTTAGCTATTAGGGCAGAGTAAGAGTTAAGACCTTAACCAGTAGGCCAGAGTAAAAGTTAAGACCTTAGCTATTATGCCAGAGTAAGAGTTAAGACCTTAACCATTAGGCCAGAGTACGAGTGTAAGACCTTAGCTATTAGGCCAGAGTAAGAGTTAGGACCTTAGCTATTAGGCCAGAGTAAGAGTTAAGACCTTAGCTATTAGGCCAGAGTAAGAGTTAAGACCTTAACCAGTAGGCCAGAGTAAGAGGTAAGACCTTAACCAGTAGGCCAGAGTAAGAGTTAAGACCTTAGCCATTAGGCCAGAGTAAGAGTTAAGACCTTAATCATTAGGTCAGAATAAGAGTTAAGACCTTAACCATTAGGCCAGAGTATGATTCTAAGACCTTAGCTATTAGGCCAGAGTACGAGTCTAAGACCTTAGCTATTAGGCCAGAGTAAGAGTTAAGACCTTATCTATTAGGCCAGAGTAAGGGTTAGGACCTTAGCTATTAGGCCAGAGTAAGAGTTAAGACCTTAACCATTAGGCCAGAGTATGAGTCTAAGACCTTAGCTATTAGGCCAGAGTAAAATTTAAGACCTTAACCAGTAGGCCAGAGTAAGAGTTAAGACCTCAGCTATTAGGCCAGAGTAAGAGTTAAGACCTTAACCAGTAGGCCAGAGTAAGAGTTGAGACCTTAACCATTAGGCCAGAGTACGAGTCTAAGACCTTAGCTATTAGGCCAGAGTAAGTGTTAAGACCTTAACCAGAAGGCCCGAGTAAGAGTTAAGACCTTAACCTGCAGACCATAGTACGAGTCTAAGACCTTAGCTATTAGGCCAGAGTACGAGTCCAAGACCTTAGCTGTTAGGCTAGAGTAAGAGTTAAGACCTTAACCAGTAGGCCAGAGTAAGAGTTAAGACCTTAGCTATTAGGCCAGAGTACGAGTCTAAGACCTTAGCTATTAGGCCAGAGTAAGAGTTAAGACATTAGCTATTAGGCCAGAATAAGAGTTAAGACCTTAGCTATTAGGCCAGAGTACGAGTCTAAGACCTTAGCTATTATTCCAGAGTAAGAGTTAAGACCTTAACCAGTGGCCAGAGTACGAGTCTCAAACCTTAGCTATTAGGCCAGAGTAAGAGTTAAGACCTTAACCAGTAGGCCAGAGTAAGAGTTAAGACCTTACCATTAGGCCAGAGTATGAGTCTAAGACCTTAGCTATTAGGCCAGAGTAAGAGTTAAGACCTTAGCTATTAGGCCAGAGTAAGAGTTAAGACCTTAACCAGTAGGCCAGAGTAAGAGTTAAGACCTTAACCAGTAGGCCAGAGTACGAGTCTAAGACCTTAGCTATTAGGCCAGTGTAAGAGTTAAGACCTTAGCTATTAGGCCAGAGTACGAGTCTAAGACTTTAGCCATTAGGCCAGAGTAAGAGGTAAGACCTTAACCAGTAGGCCAGAGTAAGAGTTAAGACCTTAGCTATTAGGCCAGAGTAAGAGTTAAGACCTTAACCATTAGGTCAGTGTAAGAGTTAAGACCTTAACCATTAGGTCAGAGTACGAGTCTAAGACCTTAGCTATTAGGCCAGAGTACGAGTCTAAGACCTTAGCTATTAGGCCAGAGTAAGAGTTAAGACCTTAACCAGTAGGCCAGAGTAAGAGTTAAGACCTTAACCAGAAGGCCAGAGTACGAGTCTAAGACCTTAGCTATTAGGGCAGAGTAAGAGTTAAGACCTTAGCTATTAGGCCAGAGTATGAGTCTAAGCCCTTAGCTATTATGCCAGAGTGAGAGATAAGACCTTAACCAGTAGGCCAGAGTAAGAGTTAAGACCTTAGCTATTAGGCCAGAGTAAGAGTTAAGACCTTAACCATTAGGTCAGTGTACGAGTCTAAGACCTTAGCTATTAGGCCAGAGTACGAGTCTAAGACCTTAGCTATTAGGCCAGAGTAAGAGTTAAGACCTTAACCAGTAGGCCAGAGTAAGAGTTAAGACCTTAACCATTAGGCCAGAGTACGAGTCTAAGACCTTAGCTATTAGGCCAGAGTAAGAGTTAAGACCTTAGCTATTAGGCCAGAGTAAGAGTTGAGACCTTGACCATTAGGCCAGAGTACGAGTCTAAGACCTTAACCAGTAGGCCAGAGTAAGAGTTAAGACCTTAACAATTAGGCCAGAGTACGAGTCTAAGACCTTAACCAGTAGGCCAGAGTAAGAGTTTAAGACCTTAGCTATTAGGACAGAGTAAGAGTTGAGACCTTAACCATTAGGCCAGAGTATGAGTCTAAGACCTTAGCTATTAGGCCAGAGTAAGAGTTAAGACCTTAACCATTAGGCCAGAGTATGAGTTTAAGACCTTAGCTATTAGGCCAGAGTAAAAGTTAAGACCTTAACCAGTAGGCCAGAGTAAGAGTTAAGACCTTAAGCATTAGGCCAGAGTACGAGTCTAAGGCCTTAGCTATTAGGCCAGAGTAAGAGTTAAGACCTTAGCTATTAGGACAGAGTAAGAGTTGAGACCTTAGCTATCAGGCCAGAGTAAGAGTTAAGACCTTAACCAGTAGGCCAGAGTATGAGTCTAAGACCTTAGCTATTAGGCCAGAGTAAGAGTTAAGACCTTAGCTATTAGGCCAGAGTAACAGTTAAGACCTTAACCAGTAGGCCAGAGTACGAGTCTAAGACCTTAGCTATTAGGCCAGAGTACGAGTCTAAGACCTTAGCTACTAGGCCAGAGTACGAGTCTAAGACCTTAGCTATTAGGCCAGAGTAAGAGTTAAGACCTTAACCAGTAGGCCAGAGTAAGAGTTAAGACCTTAACCTGTAGGCCATAGTATGAGTCTAAGACCTTAGCTACTAGGCCAGATTAAGAGTTAAGACCTTAGCTATTAGACCAGATTACGAGTCTAAGACCTTTGATATTTGGCCAGAGTAAGAGTTAAGACCTTAGCTATTAGGCCAGAGTAAGAGTTAAGACCTTAACCAGTAGGCCAGAGTAAGAGTTAAGACCTTAACTATTAGGCCAGAGTACGAGTCTAAGACCTTAGCTATTAGGGCAGAGTAAGTGTTAAGACCTTAGCTATTAGGCCAGAGTATGAGTCTAAGCCCTTAGCTATTAGGCCAGAGTGATAGATAAGACCTTAACCAGTAGGCCAGAGTAAGAGTTAAGACCTTAGCTATTAGGCCAGAGTAAGAGTTAAGACCTTAACCATTAGGTCAGTGTACGAGTCTAAGACCTTAGCTATTAGGCCAGAGTACGAGTCTAAGACCTTAGCTATTAGGCCAGAGTAAGAGTTAAGACCTTAACCAGTAGGCCAGAGTAAGAGTTAAGACCTTAACCATTAGGCCAGAGTACGAGTCTAAGACCTTAGCTATTAGGCCAGAGTAAGAGTTAAGACCTTAGCTATTAGGCCAGAGTAAGAGTTGAGACCTTAACCATTAGGCCAGAGTACGAGTCTAAGACCTTAACCAGTAGGCCAGAGTAAGAGTTAAGACCTTAACCATGAGGCCAGAGTACGAGTCTAAGACCTTAACCAGTAGGCCAGAGTAAGAGTTAAGACCTTAACCATTAGACCAGAGTACGAGTCTAAGACCTTAGCTATTAGGCAGGAGTAAGAGTTAAGACCTTAGCTATTAGGCCAGAGTAAGAGTTAAGACCTTAACCAGTAGGCCAGAGTAGGAGTCTAAGACCTTAGCTATTAGGCCAGAGTAAGAGTTAAGACCTTAACCAGTAGGCCAGAATAAGAGTTAAGACCTTAACCATTAGGCCAGAGTATGATTCTAAGACCTTAGCTATTAGGCCAGAGTACGAGTCTAAGACCTTAGCTATTAGGCCAGAGTAAGAGTTAAGACCTTAGCTATTAGGCCAGAGTAAGGGTTAGGACCTTAGCTATTAGACCAGAGTAAGAGTTAAGACCTTAACCATTAGGCCAGAGTATGAGTCTAAGACCTTAGCTATTAGGCCAGAGTAAAATTTAAGACCTTAACCAGTAGGCCAGAGTAAGAGTTAAGACCTCAGCTATCAGGCCAGAGTAAGAGTTAAGACCTTAACCAGTAGGCCAGAGTAAGAGTTGAGACCTTAACCATTAGGCCAGAGTACGAGTCTAAGACCTTAGCTATTAGGCCAGAGTAAGTGTTAAGACCTTAACCAGAAGGCCCAAGTAAGAGTTAAGACCTTAACCTGCAGGCCATAGTACGAGTCTAAGACCTTAGCTATTAGGCCAGAGTACGAGTCCAAGACCTTAGCTGTTAGGCTAGAGTAAGAGTTAAGACCTTAACCAGTAGGCCAGAGTAAGAGTTAAGACCTTAGCTATTAGGCCAGAGTACGAGTCTAAGACCTTAGCTATTAGGCCAGAGTAAGAGTTAAGACATTAGCTATTAGGCCAGAATAAGAGTTAAGACCTTAGCTATTAGGCCAGAGTACGAGTCTAAGACCTTAGCTATTATTCCAGAGTAAGAGTTAAGACCTTAACCAGTAGGCCAGAGTACGAGTCTCAAACCTTAGCTATTAGGCCAGAGTAAGAGTTAAGACCTTAACCAGTAGGCCAGAGTAAGAGTTAAGACCTTACCATTAGGCCAGAGTATGAGTCTAAGACCTTAGCTATTAGGCCAGAGTAAGAGTTAAGACCTTAGCTATTAGGCCAGAGTAAGAGTTAAGACCTTAACCAGTAGGCCAGAGTAAGAGTTAAGACCTTAACCAGTAGGCCAGAGTACGAGTCTAAGACCTTAGCTATTAGGCCAGAGTAAGAGTTAAGACCTTAGCTATTAGGCCAGAGTATGAGTCTAAGACCTTAGCCATTAGGCCAGAGTAAGAGGTAAGACCTTAACCAGTAGGCCAGAGTAAGAGTTAAGACCTTAGCTATTAGGCCAGAGTAAGAGTTAAGACCTTAACCATTAGGTCAGTGTAAGAGTTAAGACCTTAACCATTAGGTCAGAGTACGAGTCTAAGACCTTAGCTATTAGGCCAGAGTACGAGTCTAAGACCTTAGCTATTAGGCCAGAGTAAGAGTTAAGACCTTAACCAGTAGGCCAGAGTAAGAGTTAAGACCTTAACCAGAAGGCCAGAGTACGAGTCTAAGACCTTAGCTATTAGGGCAGAGTAAGAGTTAAGACCTTAGCTATTAGGCCAGAGTATGAGTCTAAGCCCTTAGCTATTATGCCAGAGTGAGAGATAAGACCTTAACCAGTAGGCCAGAGTAAGAGTTAAGACCTTAGCTATTAGGCCAGAGTAAGAGTTAAGACCTTAACCATTAGGTCAGTGTACGAGTCTAAGACCTTAGCTATTAGGCCAGAGTACGAGTCTAAGACCTTAGCTATTAGGCCAGAGTAAGAGTTAAGACCTTAACCAGTAGGCCAGAGTAAGAGTTAAGACCTTAACCATTAGGCCAGAGTACGAGTCTAAGACCTTAGCTATTAGGCCAGAGTAAGAGTTAAGACCTTAGCTATTAGGCCAGAGTAAGAGTTGAGACCTTAACCATTAGGCCAGAGTACGAGTCTAAGACCTTAACCAGTAGGCCAGAGTAAGAGTTAAGACCTTAACAATTAGGCCAGAGTACGAGTCTAAGACCTTAACCAGTAGGCCAGAGTAAGAGTTTAAGACCTTAGCTATTAGGACAGAGTAAGAGTTGAGACCTTAACCATTAGGCCAGAGTATGAGTCTAAGACCTTAGCTATTAGGCCAGAGTAAGAGTTAAGACCTTAACCATTAGGCCAGAGTATGAGTTTAAGACCTTAGCTATTAGGCCAGAGTAAGAGTTAAGACCTTAACCAGTAGGCCAGAGTAAGAGTTAAGACCTTAAGCATTAGGCCAGAGTACGAGTCTAAGGCCTTAGCTATTAGGCCAGAGTAAGAGTTAAGACCTTAGCTATTAGGACAGAGTAAGAGTTGAGACCTTAGCTATCAGGCCAGAGTAAGAGTTAAGACCTTAACCAGTAGGCCAGAGTATGAGTCTAAGACCTTAGCCATTAGGCCAGAGTAAGAGTTAAGACCTTAGCTATTAGGCCAGAGTAACAGTTAAGACCTTAACCAGTAGGCCAGAGTACGAGTCTAAGACCTTAGCTATTAGGCCAGAGTACGAGTCTAAGACCTTAGCTACTAGGCCAGAGTACGAGTCTAAGACCTTAGCTATTAGGCCAGAGTAAGAGTTAAGACCTTAACCAGTAGGCCAGAGTAAGAGTTCAGACCTTAACCTGTAGGCCATAGTATGAGTCTAAGACCTTAGCTACTAGGCCAGATTAAGAGTTAAGACCTTAGCTATTAGACCAGATTACGAGTCTAAGACCTTTGATATTTGGCCAGAGTAAGAGTTAAGACCTTAGCTATTAGGCCAGAGTAAGAGTTAAGACCTTAACCAGTAGGCCAGAGTAAGAGTTAAGACCTTAACTATTAGGCCAGAGTATGAGTCTAAGATGTTAGCTATTAGGCCAGAGTAAGAGTTAAGACCTTAACCAGTAGGCCAGAGTAAGAGTTAAGACCTTAACCATTAGGCCAGAGTACGAGTCTAAGACCTTAGCTATTAGGCCAGAGTAAGAGTTAAGACCTTAGCTATTAGGCCAGAGTAAGAGTTAAGACCTTAACCATTAGGCCAAAGTACGAGTCTAAGACCTTAGCTATTAGGCCAGAGTAAGAGTTAAGACCTTAACCAGTAGGCCAGAGTAAGAGTTAAGACCTTAACCATTAGGCCAGAGTACGAGTCTAAGACCTTAGCTATTAGGCCAGAGTAAGAGTTAAGACCTTAGCTATTAGGCCAGAGTAAGAGTTGAAACCTTGACCAGTAGGCCAGAGTAAGAGTTAAGACCATAACCAGTAGGCCAGAGTACGAGTCTAAGACCTTAGCTATTAGGCAAGAGTAAGAGTTAAGACCTTAGCTATTAGGCCAGAGTACGAGTCTAAGACCTTAGCTATTAGGGCAGAGTAAGAGTTAAGACCTTAGCTATTAGGCCAGAGTAAGAGTTAACACCTTAACCAGTAGGCCAGAGTAAGAGTTAAGACCTTAACCATTAGGCCAGATTACGAGTCTAAAACCTTAGCTATTAGGCCAGAGTAAGAGTTAAGACCTTAGCTATTAGGCCAGAGTAAGAGTTGAGACCTTAACCATTAGGCCAGAGTACAAGTCTAAGACCTTAACCAGTAGGCCAGAGTAAGAGTTAAGACCTTAATTATTAGGCCAGAGTACGAGTCTAAGACCTTAACCAGTAGGCCAGAGTAAGAGTTTAAGACCGTAACTATTAGGACAGAGTAAGAGTTGAGACCTTAACCATTAGGCCAGAGTATGAGTCTAAGACCTTAGCTATTAGGCCAGAGTAAGAGTTAAGACCTTAACCAGTAGGCCAGAGTAAGAGTTAAGACCTTAACCATTAGGCCAGAGTACGAGTCTAAGACCTTAGCTATTAGGCCAGAGTAAGAGTTAAGACCTTAGCTATTAGGGCAGAGTAAGAGTTGAGACCTTAGCTATTAGGCCAGAGTAAGAGTTAAGACCTTAACCAGTAGGCCAGACTATGAGTCTAAGACCTTAGCTATTAGGCCAGAGTAAGAGTTAAGACCTTAGCTATTAGGACAGAGTAACAGTTAAGACCTTAACCAGTAGGCCAGAGTAAGAGGTAAGACCTTAACCATTAGGCCAAAGTACGAGTCTAAGACCTTAGCTATTAGGCCAGAGTACGAGTCTAAGACCTTAGCTACTAGGCCAGAGTATGAGTCTAAGACCTTAGCTATTAGGCCAGAGTAAGAGTTAAGACCTTAACCAGTAGGCCAGAGTAAGAGTTAAGACCTTAACCTGTAGGCCATAGTACGAGTCTAAGACCTTAGCTACTAGGCCAGATTAAGAGTTAAGACCTTAGCTATTAGACCAGATTACGAGTCTAAGACCTTTGCTATTAGGCAAGAGTAAGAGTTAAGACCTTAGCTATTAGGCCAGAGTAAGAGTTAAGACCTTAACCAGTAGGCCAGAGTAAGAGTTAAGACCTTAACCATTAGGCCAGAGTACGAGTCTAAGACCTTAGCTATTAGGTCAGAGTAAGAGTTAAGACCTTAACCAGTAGGCCAGAGTAAGAGTTAAGACCTTAACCATTAGGCCAGAGTACGAGTCTAAGACCTTAGCTATTAGGCCAGAGTAAGAGTTAAGACCTTAGCTATTAGGCCAGAGTAAGAGTTAAGACCTTAACCATTAGGCCAGAGTACGAGTCTAAGACCTTAGCTATTAGGCCAGAGTAAGAGTTAAGACCTTAACCAGTAGGCCAGAGTAAGAGTTAAGACCTTAACCATTAGGCCAGAGTACGAGTCTAAGACCTTAGCTATTAGGCCAGAGTAAGAGTTAAGACCTTAGCTATTAGGCCAGAGTAAGAGTTGAGACCTTGACCAGTAGGCCAGAGTAAGAGTTAAGACCTTAACCAGTAGGCCAGAGTACGAGTCTAAGACCTTAGCTATTAGGCAAGAGTAAGAGTTAAGACCTTAGCTATTAGGCCAGAGTACGAGTCTAAGACCTTAGCTATTAGGGCAGAGTAAGAGTTAAGACCTTAACCAGTAGGCCAGAGTAAAAGTTAAGACCTTAGCTATTATGCCAGAGTAAGAGTTAAGACCTTAACCATTAGGCCAGAGTACGAGTGTAAGACCTTAGCTATTAGGCCAGAGTAAGAGTTAAGACCTTAACCAGTAGGCCAGAGTAAGAGGTAAGACCTTAACCAGTAGGCCAGAGTAAGAGTTAAGACCTTAGCCATTAGGCCAGAGTAAGAGTTAAGACCTTAACCATTAGGTCAGTGTAAGAGTTAAGACCTTAACCATTAGGTCAGAGTACGAGTCTAAGACCTTAGCTATTAGGCCAGAGTACGAGTCTAAGACCTTAGCTATTAGGCCAGAGTAAGAGTTAAAACCTTAACCAGTAGGCCAGAGTAAGAGTTAAGACCTTAACCATTAGGCCAGATTACGAGTCTAAAACCTTAGCTATTAGGCCAGAGTAAGAGTTAAGACCTTAGCTATTAGGCCAGAGTAAGAGTTGAGACCTTAACCATTAGGCCAGAGTACGAGTCTAAGACCTTAACCAGTAGGCCAGAGTAAGAGTTAAGACCTTAACCATTAGGCCAGAGTACGGGTCTAAGACCTTAACCAGTAGGCCAGAGTAAGAGTTTAAGACCTTAGCTATTAGGACAGAGTAAGAGTTGAGACCTTAACCATTAGGCCAGAGTATGAGTCTAAGACCTTAGCTATTAGGCCAGAGTAAGAGTTAAGACCTTAACCAGTAGGCCAAAGTAAGAGTTAAGACCTTAACCATTAGGCCAGAGTACGAGTCTAAGACCTTAGCTATTAGGCCAGAGTAAGTGTTAAGACCTTAACCAGAAGGCCCGAGTAAGAGTTAAGACCTTAACCTGCAGGCCATAGTACGAGTCTAAGACCTTAGCTATTAGGCCAGAGTACGAGTCTAAGACCTTAGCTGTTAGGCCAGAGTAAGAGTTAAGACCTTAACCAGTAGGCCAGAGTAAGAGTTAAGACCTTAGCTATTAGGCCAGAGTACGAGTCTAAGACCTTAGCTATCAGGCCAGAGTAAGAGTTAAGACATTAGCTATTAGGCCAGAGTAAGAGTTAAGACCTTCGCTATTAGGCCAGAGTACGAGTCTAAGACCTTAGCTATTATGCCAGAGTAAGAGTTAAGACCTTAACCAGTAGGCCAGAATACAAGTCTAATACCTTAGCTATTAGACCAGAGTAAGAGTTAAGACCTTAACCAGTAGTCCAGAGTAAGAGTTAAGACCTTAGCTATTAGGCCAGAGTACGAGTCTAAGACCTTAGCTATTATGCCAGAGTAAGAGTTAAGACCTTAACCAGTAGTCCAGAGTACGAGTCTCAAACCTTAGCTATTAGGCCAGAGTAAGAGTTAAGACCTTAACCAGTAGGCCAGAGTAAGAGTTAAGACCTTACCATTAGGCCAGAGTATGAGTCTAAGACCTTAGCTATTAGGCCAGAGTAAGAGTTAAGACCTTAGCTATTAGGCCAGAGTAAGAGTTAAGACCTTAACCAGAAGGCCAGAGTAAGAGTTAAGACCTTAGCTATTAGGCCAGAGTAGGAGTTAAAAGCTTAACCATTAGGCCAGAGTACGAGTCTGAGACCTTATCTATTAGGCCAGAGTACGAGTCTAAGACCTTAGCTATTAGGCCAGAGTAAGAGTTAAGACCTTAGCTATTAGGCCAGAGTAAGAGTTAAGACCTTAACCAGTAGGCCAGAGTAAGAGTTAAGACCTTAACCATTAGGCCAGAGTACGAGTCTAAGACCTTAGCTATTAGGCCAGAGTACGAGTCTAAGACCTTAACCAGTAGGCCAGAGTAAGAGTTAAGACCTTAACCATTAGGCCAGAGTACAAGTCTAAGACCTTAGCTATTAAGCCAGAGTAAGTGTTAAGACCTTAACCAGTAGGCCAGAGTAAGAGTTAAGACCTTAACCATTAGGCCAGAGTACGAGTCTAAGACCTTAGCTATTAGGCCAGAGTAAGAGTTAAGACCTTAGCTATTAGGACAGAGTAAGAGTTGAGACCTTAGCGATTAGGCCAGAGTAAGAGTTAAGACCTTAAACAGTAGGCCAGAGTACGAGTCTAAGACCTTAGCTATTAGGCCAGAGTAAGAGTTAAGACCTTAGCTATCAGGCCAGAGTAACAGTTAAGACCTTAACCAGTAGGCCAGAGTAAGAGGTAAGACCTTAACCATTAGGCCAGAGTACGAGTCTAAGACCTTAGCTATTAGGCCAGAGTACGAGACTAAGACCTTAGCTACTAGGCCAGAGTACGAGTCTAAGACCTTAGCTATTAGGCCAGAGTAAGAGTTAAGACCTTAACCAGTAGGCCAGAGTAAGAGTTAAGACCTTAACCTGTAGGCCATAGTACGAGTCTAAGACCTTAGCTACTAGGCCAGATTAAGAGTTAAGACCTTAGCTATTAGACCAGATTACGAGTCTAAGACCTTTGCTATTAGGCCAGAGTAAGAGTTAAGACCTTAGCTATTAGGCCAGAGTAAGAGTTAAGACCTTAACCAGTAGGCCAGAGTAAGAGTTAAGACCTTAACCATTAGGCCAGAGTACGAGTCTAAGACCTTAGCTATTAGACCAGAGTAAGAGTTAAGACCTTAACCAGTAGGCCAGAGTAAGAGTTAAGACCTTAACCATTAGGCCAGAGTACGAGTCTAAGACCTTAGCTATTAGGCCAGAGTAAGAGTTAAGACCGTAGCTATTAGGCCAGAGTAAGAGTTGAGACCTTGACCAGTAGGCCAGAGTAAGAGTTAAGACCTTAACCAGTAGGCCAGAGGACGAGTCTAAGACCTTAGCTATTAGGCAAGAGTAAGAGTTAGGACCTTAGCTATTAGGCCAGAGTACGAGTCTAAGACCTTAGCTATTAGGGCAGAGTAAGAGTTAAGACCTTAACCAGTAGGCCAGAGTAAGAGTTAAGACCTTAGCTATTAGGCCAGAGTAAGAGTTAAGACCTTAACCATTAGGCCAGAGTACGAGTGTAAGACCTTAGCTATTAGGCCAGAGTGGGAGTTAAGACCTTAACCAGTAGGCCAGAGTAAGAGTTAAGACCTTAACCATTAGGTCAGAGTATGAGTCTAAGACCTTAGCTATTAGGCCAGAGTAAGAGTTAAGACCTTAGCTATTAGGCCAGAGTAAGAGTTAAGACCTTAACCAGTAGGGCAGAGTAAGAGTTACGACCTTAACCAGAAGGCCAGAGTACGAGTCTAAGACCTTAGCTATTAGGCCAGAGTAAGAGTTAAGACCTTAACCAGTAGGCCAGAGTAAGAGTTAAGACCTTAACCAGTAGGCCAGAGTATGAGTCTAAGACTTTAGCTATTAGGCCAGAGTAAGAGTTAAGACCTTAGCTATTAGGCCAGAGTAAGAGTTAAGACCTTAACCAGTAGGCCAGAGTAAGAGTTAAGACCTTAACCATTAGGCCAGAGTACGAGTCTAAGACCTTAGCTATTAGGCCAGAGTAAGAGTTAAGACCTTAACCAGTAGGCCAGAGTAAGAGTTAAGACCTTAACCATTAGGCCAGAGTACGAGTCTAAGACCTTAGCTATTAGGCCAGAGTACGAGTCTAAGACCTTAACCAGTAGGCCAGAGTAAGAGTTTAAGACCGTAACTATTAGGACAGAGTAAGAGTTGAGACCTTAACCATTAGGCCAGTGTATGAGTCTAAGACCTTAGCTATTAGGCCAGAGTAAGAGTTAAGACCTTAACCAGTAGGCCAGAGTAAGAGTTAAGACCTTAACCATTAGGCCAGAGTACGAGTCTAAGACCTTAGCTATTAGGCCAGAGTAAGAGTTAAGACCTTAGCTATTAGGACAGAGTAAGAGTTGAGACCTTAGCTATTAGGCCAGAGTAAGAGTTAAGACCTCAACCAGTAGGCCAGACTATGAGTCTAAGACCTTAGCTATTAGGCCAGAGTAAGAGTTAAGACCTTAGCTATTAGGACAGAGTAACAGTTAAGACCTTAACCAGTAGGCCAGAGTAAGAGGTAAGACCTTAACCATTAGGCCAAAGTACGAGTCTAAGACCTTAGCTATTAGGCCAGAGTACGAGTCTAAGACCTTAGCTACTAGGCCAGAGTACGAGTCTAAGACCTTAGCTATTAGGCCAGAGTAAGAGTTAAGACCTTAACCAGTAGGCCAGAGTAAGAGTTAAGACCTTAACCTGTAGGCCATAGTACGAGTCTAAGACCTTAGCTACTAGGCCAGATTAAGAGTTAAGACCTTAGCTATTAGACCAGATTACAAGTCTAAGACCTTTGCTATTAGGCAAGAGTAAGAGTTAAGACCTTAGCTATTAGGCCAGAGTAAGAGTTAAGACCTTAACCAGTAGGCCAGAGTAAGAGTTAAGACCTTAACCATTAGGCCAGAGTACGAGTCTAAGACCTTAGCTATTAGGTCAGAGTAAGAGTTAAGACCTTAACCAGTAGGCCAGAGTAAGAGTTAAGACCTTAACCATTAGGCCAGAGTACGAGTCTAAGACCTTAGCTATTAGGCCAGAGTAAGAGTTAAGACCTTAGCTATTAGGCCAGAGTAAGAGTTAAGACCTTAACCATTAGGCCAGAGTACGAGTCTAAGACCTTAGCTATTAGGCCAGAGTAAGAGTTAAGACCTTAACCAGTAGGCCAGAGTAAGAGTTAAGACCTTAACCATTAGGCCAGAGTACGAGTCTAAGACCTTAGCTATTAGGCCAGAGTAAGAGTTAAGACCTTAGCTATTAGGCCAGAGTAAGAGTTGAGACCTTGACCAGTAGGCCAGAGTAAGAGTTAAGACCTTAACCAGTAGGCCAGAGTACGAGTCTAAGACCTTAGCTATTAGGCAAGAGTAAGAGTTAAGACCTTAGCTATTAGGCCAGAGTACGAGTCTAAGACCTTAGCAATTAGGGCAGAGTAAGAGTTAAGACCTTAACCAGTAGGCCAGAGTAAAAGTTAAGACCTTAGCTATTATGCCAGAGTAAGAGTTAAGACCTTAACCATTAGGCCAGAGTACGAGTGTAAGACCTTAGCTATTAGGCCAGAGTAAGAGTTAAGACCTTAGCTATTAGGCCAGAGTAAGAGTTAAGACCTTAGCTATTAGGCCAGAGTAAGAGTTAAGACCTTAACCAGTAGGCCAGAGTAAGAGGTAAGACCTTAACCAGTAGGCCAGAGTAAGAGTTAAGACCTTAGCCATTAGGCCAGAGTAAGAGTTAAGACCTTAACCATTAGGTCAGTGTAAGAGTTAAGACCTTAACCATTAGGTCAGAGTACGAGTCTAAGACCTTAGCTATTATGCCAGAGTACGAGTCTAAGACCTTAGCTATTAGGCCAGAGTAAGAGTTAAAACCTTAACCAGTAGGCCAGAGTAAGAGTTAAGACCTTAACCATTAGGCCAGATTACGAGTCTAAAACCTTAGCTATTAGGCCAGAGTAAGAGTTAAGACCTTAGCTATTAGGCCAGAGTAAGAGTTGAGACCTTAACCATTAGGCCAGAGTACGAGTCTAAGACCTTAACCAGTAGGCCAGAGTAAGAGTTAAGACCTTAACCATTAGGCCAGAGTACGGGTCTAAGACCTTAACCAGTAGGCCAGAGTAAGAGTTTAAGACCTTAGCTATTAGGACAGAATAAGAGTTGAGACCTTAACCATTAGGCCAGAGTATGAGTCTAAGACCTTAGCTATTAGGCCAGAGTAAGAGTTAAGACCTTAACCAGTAGGCCAAAGTAAGAGTTAAGACCTTAACCATTAGACCAGAGTACGAGTCTAAGACCTTAGCTATTAGGCCAGAGTAAGAGTTAAGACCTTAACCATTAGGTCAGTGTAAGAGTTAAGACCTTAACCATTAGGTCAGAGTACGAGTCTAAGACCTTAGCTATTAGGCCAGAGTACGAGTCTAAGACCTTTGATATTTGGCCAGAGTAAGAGTTAAGACCTTAGCTATTAGGCCAGAGTAAGAGTTAAGACCTTAACCAGTAGGCCAGAGTAAGAGTTAAGACCTTAACTATTAGGCCAGAGTACGAGTCTAAGATGTTAGCTATTAGGCCAGAGTAAGAGTTAAGACCTTAACCAGTAGGCCAGAGTAAGAGTTAAGACCTTAACCATTAGGCCAGAGTACGAGTCTAAGACCTTAGCTATTAGGCCAGAGTAAGAGTTAAGACCTTAGCTATTAGGCCAGAGTAAGAGTTAAGACCTTAACCATTAGGCCAAAGTACGAGTCTAAGACCTTAGCTATTAGGCCAGAGTAAGAGTTAAGACCTTAACCAGTAGGCCAGAGTAAGAGTTAAGACCTTAACCATTAGGCCAGAGTACGAGTCTAAGACCTTAGCTATTAGGCCAGAGTAAGAGTTAAGACCTTAGCTATTAGGCCAGAGTAAGAGTTGAAACCTTGACCAGTAGGCCAGAGTAAGAGTTAAGACCATAACCAGTAGGCCAGAGTACGAGTCTAAGACCTTAGCTATTAGGCAAGAGTAAGAGTTAAGACCTTAGCTATTAGGCCAGAGTACGAGTCTAAGACCTTAGCTATTAGGGCAGAGTAAGAGTTAAGACCTTAGCTATTAGGCCAGAGTAAGAGTTAACACCTTAACCAGTAGGCCAGAGTAAGAGTTAAGACCTTAGCTATTAGGCCAGAGTAAAAGTTAAGACCTTAACCATTAGGCCAGAGCACGAGTCTAAGACCTTAGCTATTAGGCCAGAATAAGAGTTAGGAACTTAGCTATTAGGCCAGAGAAAGAGTTAAGACCTTAACCATTAGTCCAGAGTATGAGTCTAAGACCTTAGCTATTAGGCCAGAGAAAAAGTTAAGACCTTAACCAGTAGGCCAGAGTAAGAGTTAAGACCTCAGCTATTAGGCCAGAGTAAGAGTTAAGACCTTAACCAGTAGGCCAGAGTAAGAGTTAAGACCTTAACCATTAGGCCAGAGTACGAGTCTAAGACCTTAGCTATTAGGCCAGAGTAAGAGTTAAGACCTTAACCAGTAGGCCAGAGTAAGAGTTAAGACCTTAAGCATTAGGCCAGAGTACGAGTCTAAGGCCTTAGCTATTAGGCCAGAGTAAGAGTTAAGACCTTAGCTATTAGGACAGAGTAAGAGTTGAGACCTTAGCTATCAGGCCAGAGTAAGAGTTAAGACCTTAACCAGTAGGCCAGAGTATGAGTCTAAGACCTTAGCTATTAGGCCAGAGTAAGAGTTAAGACCTTAGCTATTAGGCCAGAGTAACAGTTAAGACCTTAACCAGTAGGCCAGAGTACGAGTCTAAGACCTTAGCTATTAGGCCAGAGTACGAGTCTAAGACCTTAGCTACTAGGCCAGAGTACGAGTCTAAGACCTTAGCTATTAGGCCAGAGTAAGAGTTAAGACCTTAACCAGTAGGCCAGAGTAAGAGTTAAGACCTTAACCTGTAGGCCATAGTATGAGTCTAAGACCTTAGCTACTAGGCCAGATTAAGAGTTAAGACCTTAGCTATTAGACCAGATTACGAGTCTAAGACCTTTGATATTTGGCCAGAGTAAGAGTTAAGACCTTAGCTATTAGGCCAGAGTAAGAGTTAAGACCTTAACCAGTAGGCCAGAGTAAGAGTTAAGACCTTAACTATTAGGCCAGAGTACGAGTCTAAGATGTTAGCTATTAGGCCAGAGTAAGAGTTAAGACCTTAACCAGTAGGCCAGAGTAAGAGTTAAGACCTTAACCATTAGGCCAGAGTACGAGTCTAAGACCTTAGCTATTAGGCCAGAGTAAGAGTTAAGACCTTAGCTATTAGGCCAGAGTAAGAGTTAAGACCTTAACCATTAGGCCAAAGTACGAGTCTAAGACCTTAGCTATTAGGCCAGAGTAAGAGTTAAGACCTTAACCAGTAGGCCAGAGTAAGAGTTAAGACCTTAACCATTAGGCCAGAGTACGAGTCTAAGACCTTAGCTATTAGGCCAGAGTAAGAGTTAAGACCTTAGCTATTAGGCCAGAGTAAGAGTTGAAACCTTGACCAGTAGGCCAGAGTAAGAGTTAAGACCATAACCAGTAGGCCAGAGTACGAGTCTAAGACCTTAGCTATTAGGCAAGAGTAAGAGTTAAGACCTTAGCTATTAGGCCAGAGTACGAGTCTAAGACCTTAGCTATTAGGGCAGAGTAAGAGTTAAGACCTTAGCTATTAGGCCAGAGTAAGAGTTAACACCTTAACCAGTAGGCCAGAGTAAGAGTTAAGACCTTAACCATTAGGCCAGATTACGAGTCTAAAACCTTAGCTATTAGGCCAGAGTAAGAGTTAAGACCTTAGCTATTAGGCCAGAGTAAGAGTTGAGACCTTAACCATTAGGCCAGAGTACAAGTCTAAGACCTTAACCAGTAGGCCAGAGTAAGAGTTAAGACCTTAATTATTAGGCCAGAGTACGAGTCTAAGACCTTAACCAGTAGGCCAGAGTAAGAGTTTAAGACCGTAACTATTAGGACAGAGTAAGAGTTGAGACCTTAACCATTAGGCCAGAGTATGAGTCTAAGACCTTAGCTATTAGGCCAGAGTAAGAGTTAAGACCTTAACCAGTAGGCCAGAGTAAGAGTTAAGACCTTAACCATTAGGCCAGAGTACGAGTCTAAGACCTTAGCTATTAGGCCAGAGTAAGAGTTAAGACCTTAGCTATTAGGGCAGAGTAAGAGTTGAGACCTTAGCTATTAGGCCAGAGTAAGAGTTAAGACCTTAACCAGTAGGCCAGACTATGAGTCTAAGACCTTAGCTATTAGGCCAGAGTAAGAGTTAAGACCTTAGCTATTAGGACAGAGTAACAGTTAAGACCTTAACCAGTAGGCCAGAGTAAGAGGTAAGACCTTAACCATTAGGCCAAAGTACGAGTCTAAGACCTTAGCTATTAGGCCAGAGTACGAGTCTAAGACCTTAGCTACTAGGCCAGAGTATGAGTCTAAGACCTTAGCTATTAGGCCAGAGTAAGAGTTAAGACCTTAACCAGTAGGCCAGAGTAAGAGTTAAGACCTTAACCTGTAGGCCATAGTACGAGTCTAAGACCTTAGCTACTAGGCCAGATTAAGAGTTAAGACCTTAGCTATTAGACCAGATTACGAGTCTAAGACCTTTGCTATTAGGCAAGAGTAAGAGTTAAGACCTTAGCTATTAGGCCAGAGTAAGAGTTAAGACCTTAACCAGTAGGCCAGAGTAAGAGTTAAGACCTTAACCATTAGGCCAGAGTACGAGTCTAAGACCTTAGCTATTAGGTCAGAGTAAGAGTTAAGACCTTAACCAGTAGGCCAGAGTAAGAGTTAAGACCTTAACCATTAGGCCAGAGTACGAGTCTAAGACCTTAGCTATTAGGCCAGAGTAAGAGTTAAGACCTTAGCTATTAGGCCAGAGTAAGAGTTAAGACCTTAACCATTAGGCCAGAGTACGAGTCTAAGACCTTAGCTATTAGGCCAGAGTAAGAGTTAAGACCTTAACCAGTAGGCCAGAGTAAGAGTTAAGACCTTAACCATTAGGCCAGAGTACGAGTCTAAGACCTTAGCTATTAGGCCAGAGTAAGAGTTAAGACCTTAGCTATTAGGCCAGAGTAAGAGTTGAGACCTTGACCAGTAGGCCAGAGTAAGAGTTAAGACCTTAACCAGTAGGCCAGAGTACGAGTCTAAGACCTTAGCTATTAGGCAAGAGTAAGAGTTAAGACCTTAGCTATTAGGCCAGAGTACGAGTCTAAGACCTTAGCTATTAGGGCAGAGTAAGAGTTAAGACCTTAACCAGTAGGCCAGAGTAAAAGTTAAGACCTTAGCTATTATGCCAGAGTAAGAGTTAAGACCTTAACCATTAGGCCAGAGTACGAGTGTAAGACCTTAGCTATTAGGCCAGAGTAAGAGTTAAGACCTTAACCAGTAGGCCAGAGTAAGAGGTAAGACCTTAACCAGTAGGCCAGAGTAAGAGTTAAGACCTTAGCCATTAGGCCAGAGTAAGAGTTAAGACCTTAACCATTAGGTCAGTGTAAGAGTTAAGACCTTAACCATTAGGTCAGAGTACGAGTCTAAGACCTTAGCTATTAGGCCAGAGTACGAGTCTAAGACCTTAGCTATTAGGCCAGAGTAAGAGTTAAAACCTTAACCAGTAGGCCAGAGTAAGAGTTAAGACCTTAACCATTAGGCCAGATTACGAGTCTAAAACCTTAGCTATTAGGCCAGAGTAAGAGTTAAGACCTTAGCTATTAGGCCAGAGTAAGAGTTGAGACCTTAACCATTAGGCCAGAGTACGAGTCTAAGACCTTAACCAGTAGGCCAGAGTAAGAGTTAAGACCTTAACCATTAGGCCAGAGTACGGGTCTAAGACCTTAACCAGTAGGCCAGAGTAAGAGTTTAAGACCTTAGCTATTAGGACAGAGTAAGAGTTGAGACCTTAACCATTAGGCCAGAGTATGAGTCTAAGACCTTAGCTATTAGGCCAGAGTAAGAGTTAAGACCTTAACCAGTAGGCCAAAGTAAGAGTTAAGACCTTAACCATTAGGCCAGAGTACGAGTCTAAGACCTTAGCTATTAGGCCAGAGTAAGTGTTAAGACCTTAACCAGAAGGCCCGAGTAAGAGTTAAGACCTTAACCTGCAGGCCATAGTACGAGTCTAAGACCTTAGCTATTAGGCCAGAGTACGAGTCTAAGACCTTAGCTGTTAGGCCAGAGTAAGAGTTAAGACCTTAACCAGTAGGCCAGAGTAAGAGTTAAGACCTTAGCTATTAGGCCAGAGTACGAGTCTAAGACCTTAGCTATCAGGCCAGAGTAAGAGTTAAGACATTAGCTATTAGGCCACAGTAAGAGTTAAGACCTTCGCTATTAGGCCAGAGTACGAGTCTAAGACCTTAGCTATTATGCCAGAGTAAGAGTTAAGACCTTAACCAGTAGGCCAGAATACAAGTCTAATACCTTAGCTATTAGACCAGAGTAAGAGTTAAGACCTTAACCAGTAGTCCAGAGTAAGAGTTAAGACCTTAGCTATTAGGCCAGAGTACGAGTCTAAGACCTTAGCTATTATGCCAGAGTAAGAGTTAAGACCTTAACCAGTAGTCCAGAGTACGAGTCTCAAACCTTAGCTATTAGGCCAGAGTAAGAGTTAAGACCTTAACCAGTAGGCCAGAGTAAGAGTTAAGACCTTACCATTAGGCCAGAGTATGAGTCTAAGACCTTAGCTATTAGGCCAGAGTAAGAGTTAAGACCTTAGCTATTAGGCCAGAGTAAGAGTTAAGACCTTAACCAGAAGGCCAGAGTAAGAGTTAAGACCTTAGCTATTAGGCCAGAGTAGGAGTTAAAAGCTTAACCATTAGGCCAGAGTACGAGTCTGAGACCTTATCTATTAGGCCAGAGTACGAGTCTAAGACCTTAGCTATTAGGCCAGAGTAAGAGTTAAGACCTTAGCTATTAGGCCAGAGTAAGAGTTAAGACCTTAACCAGTAGGCCAGAGTAAGAGTTAAGACCTTAACCATTAGGCCAGAGTACGAGTCTAAGACCTTAGCTATTAGGCCAGAGTACGAGTCTAAGACCTTAACCAGTAGGCCAGAGTAAGAGTTAAGACCTTAACCATTAGGCCAGAGTACAAGTCTAAGACCTTAGCTATTAAGCCAGAGTAAGTGTTAAGACCTTAACCAGTAGGCCAGAGTAAGAGTTAAGACCTTAACCATTAGGCCAGAGTACGAGTCTAAGACCTTAGCTATTAGGCCAGAGTAAGAGTTAAGACCTTAGCTATTAGGACAGAGTAAGAGTTGAGACCTTAGCGATTAGGCCAGAGTAAGAGTTAAGACCTTAAACAGTAGGCCAGAGTACGAGTCTAAGACCTTAGCTATTAGGCCAGAGTAAGAGTTAAGACCTTAGCTATCAGGCCAGAGTAACAGTTAAGACCTTAACCAGTAGGCCAGAGTAAGAGGTAAGACCTTAACCATTAGGCCAGAGTACGAGTCTAAGACCTTAGCTATTAGGCCAGAGTACGAGACTAAGACCTTAGCTACTAGGCCAGAGTACGAGTCTAAGACCTTAGCTATTAGACCAGAGTAACAGTTAAGACCTTAACCAGTAGGCCAGAGTAAGAGTTAAGACCTTAACCTGTAGGCCATAGTACGAGTCTAAGACCTTAGCTACTAGGCCAGATTAAGAGTTAAGACCTTAGCTATTAGACCAGATTACGAGTCTAAGACCTTTGCTATTAGGCCAGAGTAAGAGTTAAGACCTTAGCTATTAGGCCAGAGTAAGAGTTAAGACCTTAACCAGTAGGCCAGAGTAAGAGTTAAGACCTTAACCATTAGGCCAGAGTACGAGTCTAAGACCTTAGCTATTAGACCAGAGTAAGAGTTAAGACCTTAACCAGTAGGCCAGAGTAAGAGTTAAGACCTTAACCATTAGGCCAGAGTACGAGTCTAAGACCTTAGCTATTAGGCCAGAGTAAGAGTTAAGACCGTAGCTATTAGGCCAGAGTAAGAGTTGAGACCTTGACCAGTAGGCCAGAGTAAGAGTTAAGACCTTAACCAGTAGGCCAGAGGACGAGTCTAAGACCTTAGCTATTAGGCAAGAGTAAGAGTTAGGACCTTAGCTATTAGGCCAGAGTACGAGTCTAAGACCTTAGCTATTAGGGCAGAGTAAGAGTTAAGACCTTAACCAGTAGGCCAGAGTAAGAGTTAAGACCTTAGCTATTAGGCCAGAGTAAGAGTTAAGACCTTAACCATTAGGCCAGAGTACGAGTGTAAGACCTTAGCTATTAGGCCAGAGTGGGAGTTAAGACCTTAACCAGTAGGCCAGAGTAAGAGTTAAGACCTTAACCATTAGGTCAGAGTATGAGTCTAAGACCTTAGCTATTAGGCCAGAGTAAGAGTTAAGACCTTAGCTATTAGGCCAGAGTAAGAGTTAAGACCTTAACCAGTAGGGCAGAGTAAGAGTTACGACCTTAACCAGAAGGCCAGAGTACGAGTCTAAGACCTTAGCTATTAGGCCAGAGTAAGAGTTAAGACCTTAACCAGTAGGCCAGAGTAAGAGTTAAGACCTTAACCAGTAGGCCAGAGTATGAGTCTAAGACTTTAGCTATTAGGCCAGAGTAAGAGTTAAGACCTTAGCTATTAGGCCAGAGTAAGAGTTAAGACCTTAACCAGTAGGCCAGAGTAAGAGTTAAGACCTTAACCATTAGGCCAGAGTACGAGTCTAAGACCTTAGCTATTAGGCCAGAGTAAGAGTTAAGACCTTAACCAGTAGGCCAGAGTAAGAGTTAAGACCTTAACCATTAGGCCAGAGTACGAGTCTAAGACCTTAGCTATTAGGCCAGAGTACGAGTCTAAGACCTTAACCAGTAGGCCAGAGTAAGAGTTTAAGACCGTAACTATTAGGACAGAGTAAGAGTTGAGACCTTAACCATTAGGCCAGTGTATGAGTCTAAGACCTTAGCTATTAGGCCAGAGTAAGAGTTAAGACCTTAACCAGTAGGCCAGAGTAAGAGTTAAGACCTTAACCATTAGGCCAGAGTACGAGTCTAAGACCTTAGCTATTAGGCCAGAGTAAGAGTTAAGACCTTAGCTATTAGGACAGAGTAAGAGTTGAGACCTTAGCTATTAGGCCAGAGTAAGAGTTAAGACCTCAACCAGTAGGCCAGACTATGAGTCTAAGACCTTAGCTATTAGGCCAGAGTAAGAGTTAAGACCTTAGCTATTAGGACAGAGTAACAGTTAAGACCTTAACCAGTAGGCCAGAGTAAGAGGTAAGACCTTAACCATTAGGCCAAAGTACGAGTCTAAGACCTTAGCTATTAGGCCAGAGTACGAGTCTAAGACCTTAGCTACTAGGCCAGAGTACGAGTCTAAGACCTTAGCTATTAGGCCAGAGTAAGAGTTAAGACCTTAACCAGTAGGCCAGAGTAAGAGTTAAGACCTTAACCTGTAGGCCATAGTACGAGTCTAAGACCTTAGCTACTAGGCCAGATTAAGAGTTAAGACCTTAGCTATTAGACCAGATTACAAGTCTAAGACCTTTGCTATTAGGCAAGAGTAAGAGTTAAGACCTTAGCTATTAGGCCAGAGTAAGAGTTAAGACCTTAACCAGTAGGCCAGAGTAAGAGTTAAGACCTTAACCAGTAGGCCAGAGTAAGAGTTAAGACCTTAACCATTAGGCCAGAGTACGAGTCTAAGACCTTAGCTATTAGGCCAGAGTACGAGTCTAAGACCTTAACCAGTAGGCCAGAGTAAGAGTTAAGACCTTAACCATTAGGCCAGAGTACAAGTCTAAGACCTTAGCTATTAAGCCAGAGTAAGTGTTAAGACCTTAACCAGTAGGCCAGAGTAAGAGTTAAGACCTTAACCATTAGGCCAGAGTACGAGTCTAAGACCTTAGCTATTAGGCCAGAGTAAGAGTTAAGACCTTAGCTATTAGGACAGAGTAAGAGTTGAGACCTTAGCGATTAGGCCAGAGTAAGAGTTAAGACCTTAAACAGTAGGCCAGAGTACGAGTCTAAGACCTTAGCTATTAGGCCAGAGTAAGAGTTAAGACCTTAGCTATCAGGCCAGAGTAACAGTTAAGACCTTAACCAGTAGGCCAGAGTAAGAGGTAAGACCTTAACCATTAGGCCAGAGTACGAGTCTAAGACCTTAGCTATTAGGCCAGAGTACGAGACTAAGACCTTAGCTACTAGGCCAGAGTACGAGTCTAAGACCTTAGCTATTAGACCAGAGTAACAGTTAAGACCTTAACCAGTAGGCCAGAGTAAGAGTTAAGACCTTAACCTGTAGGCCATAGTACGAGTCTAAGACCTTAGCTACTAGGCCAGATTAAGAGTTAAGACCTTAGCTATTAGACCAGATTACGAGTCTAAGACCTTTGCTATTAGGCCAGAGTAAGAGTTAAGACCTTAGCTATTAGGCCAGAGTAAGAGTTAAGACCTTAACCAGTAGGCCAGAGTAAGAGTTAAGACCTTAACCATTAGGCCAGAGTACGAGTCTAAGACCTTAGCTATTAGACCAGAGTAAGAGTTAAGACCTTAACCAGTAGGCCAGAGTAAGAGTTAAGACCTTAACCATTAGGCCAGAGTACGAGTCTAAGACCTTAGCTATTAGGCCAGAGTAAGAGTTAAGACCGTAGCTATTAGGCCAGAGTAAGAGTTGAGACCTTGACCAGTAGGCCAGAGTAAGAGTTAAGACCTTAACCAGTAGGCCAGAGGACGAGTCTAAGACCTTAGCTATTAGGCAAGAGTAAGAGTTAGGACCTTAGCTATTAGGCCAGAGTACGAGTCTAAGACCTTAGCTATTAGGGCAGAGTAAGAGTTAAGACCTTAACCAGTAGGCCAGAGTAAGAGTTAAGACCTTAGCTATTAGGCCAGAGTAAGAGTTAAGACCTTAACCATTAGGCCAGAGTACGAGTGTAAGACCTTAGCTATTAGGCCAGAGTGGGAGTTAAGACCTTAACCAGTAGGCCAGAGTAAGAGTTAAGACCTTAACCATTAGGTCAGAGTATGAGTCTAAGACCTTAGCTATTAGGCCAGAGTAAGAGTTAAGACCTTAGCTATTAGGCCAGAGTAAGAGTTAAGACCTTAACCAGTAGGGCAGAGTAAGAGTTACGACCTTAACCAGAAGGCCAGAGTACGAGTCTAAGACCTTAGCTATTAGGCCAGAGTAAGAGTTAAGACCTTAACCAGTAGGCCAGAGTAAGAGTTAAGACCTTAACCAGTAGGCCAGAGTATGAGTCTAAGACTTTAGCTATTAGGCCAGAGTAAGAGTTAAGACCTTAGCTATTAGGCCAGAGTAAGAGTTAAGACCTTAACCAGTAGGCCAGAGTAAGAGTTAAGACCTTAACCATTAGGCCAGAGTACGAGTCTAAGACCTTAGCTATTAGGCCAGAGTAAGAGTTAAGACCTTAACCAGTAGGCCAGAGTAAGAGTTAAGACCTTAACCATTAGGCCAGAGTACGAGTCTAAGACCTTAGCTATTAGGCCAGAGTACGAGTCTAAGACCTTAACCAGTAGGCCAGAGTAAGAGTTTAAGACCGTAACTATTAGGACAGAGTAAGAGTTGAGACCTTAACCATTAGGCCAGTGTATGAGTCTAAGACCTTAGCTATTAGGCCAGAGTAAGAGTTAAGACCTTAACCAGTAGGCCAGAGTAAGAGTTAAGACCTTAACCATTAGGCCAGAGTACGAGTCTAAGACCTTAGCTATTAGGCCAGAGTAAGAGTTAAGACCTTAGCTATTAGGACAGAGTAAGAGTTGAGACCTTAGCTATTAGGCCAGAGTAAGAGTTAAGACCTCAACCAGTAGGCCAGACTATGAGTCTAAGACCTTAGCTATTAGGCCAGAGTAAGAGTTAAGACCTTAGCTATTAGGACAGAGTAACAGTTAAGACCTTAACCAGTAGGCCAGAGTAAGAGGTAAGACCTTAACCATTAGGCCAAAGTACGAGTCTAAGACCTTAGCTATTAGGCCAGAGTACGAGTCTAAGACCTTAGCTACTAGGCCAGAGTACGAGTCTAAGACCTTAGCTATTAGGCCAGAGTAAGAGTTAAGACCTTAACCAGTAGGCCAGAGTAAGAGTTAAGACCTTAACCTGTAGGCCATAGTACGAGTCTAAGACCTTAGCTACTAGGCCAGATTAAGAGTTAAGACCTTAGCTATTAGACCAGATTACAAGTCTAAGACCTTTGCTATTAGGCAAGAGTAAGAGTTAAGACCTTAGCTATTAGGCCAGAGTAAGAGTTAAGACCTTAACCAGTAGGCCAGAGTAAGAGTTAAGACCTTAACCATTAGGCCAGAGTACGAGTCTAAGACCTTAGCTATTAGGTCAGAGTAAGAGTTAAGACCTTAACCAGTAGGCCAGAGTAAGAGTTAAGACCTTAACCATTAGGCCAGAGTACGAGTCTAAGACCTTAGCTATTAGGCCAGAGTAAGAGTTAAGACCTTAGCTATTAGGCCAGAGTAAGAGTTAAGACCTTAACCATTAGGCCAGAGTACGAGTCTAAGACCTTAGCTATTAGGCCAGAGTAAGAGTTAAGACCTTAACCAGTAGGCCAGAGTAAGAGTTAAGACCTTAACCATTAGGCCAGAGTACGAGTCTAAGACCTTAGCTATTAGGCCAGAGTAAGAGTTAAGACCTTAGCTATTAGGCCAGAGTAAGAGTTGAGACCTTGACCAGTAGGCCAGAGTAAGAGTTAAGACCTTAACCAGTAGGCCAGAGTACGAGTCTAAGACCTTAGCTATTAGGCAAGAGTAAGAGTTAAGACCTTAGCTATTAGGCCAGAGTACGAGTCTAAGACCTTAGCAATTAGGGCAGAGTAAGAGTTAAGACCTTAACCAGTAGGCCAGAGTAAAAGTTAAGACCTTAGCTATTATGCCAGAGTAAGAGTTAAGACCTTAACCATTAGGCCAGAGTACGAGTGTAAGACCTTAGCTATTAGGCCAGAGTAAGAGTTAAGACCTTAGCTATTAGGCCAGAGTAAGAGTTAAGACCTTAGCTATTAGGCCAGAGTAAGAGTTAAGACCTTAACCAGTAGGCCAGAGTAAGAGGTAAGACCTTAACCAGTAGGCCAGAGTAAGAGTTAAGACCTTAGCCATTAGGCCAGAGTAAGAGTTAAGACCTTAACCATTAGGTCAGTGTAAGAGTTAAGACCTTAACCATTAGGTCAGAGTACGAGTCTAAGACCTTAGCTATTATGCCAGAGTACGAGTCTAAGACCTTAGCTATTAGGCCAGAGTAAGAGTTAAAACCTTAACCAGTAGGCCAGAGTAAGAGTTAAGACCTTAACCATTAGGCCAGATTACGAGTCTAAAACCTTAGCTATTAGGCCAGAGTAAGAGTTAAGACCTTAGCTATTAGGCCAGAGTAAGAGTTGAGACCTTAACCATTAGGCCAGAGTACGAGTCTAAGACCTTAACCAGTAGGCCAGAGTAAGAGTTAAGACCTTAACCATTAGGCCAGAGTACGGGTCTAAGACCTTAACCAGTAGGCCAGAGTAAGAGTTTAAGACCTTAGCTATTAGGACAGAATAAGAGTTGAGACCTTAACCATTAGGCCAGAGTATGAGTCTAAGACCTTAGCTATTAGGCCAGAGTAAGAGTTAAGACCTTAACCAGTAGGCCAAAGTAAGAGTTAAGACCTTAACCATTAGACCAGAGTACGAGTCTAAGACCTTAGCTATTAGGCCAGAGTAAGAGTTAAGACCTTAACCATTAGGTCAGTGTAAGAGTTAAGACCTTAACCATTAGGTCAGAGTACGAGTCTAAGACCTTAGCTATTAGGCCAGAGTACGAGTCTAAGACCTTTGATATTTGGCCAGAGTAAGAGTTAAGACCTTAGCTATTAGGCCAGAGTAAGAGTTAAGACCTTAACCAGTAGGCCAGAGTAAGAGTTAAGACCTTAACTATTAGGCCAGAGTACGAGTCTAAGATGTTAGCTATTAGGCCAGAGTAAGAGTTAAGACCTTAACCAGTAGGCCAGAGTAAGAGTTAAGACCTTAACCATTAGGCCAGAGTACGAGTCTAAGACCTTAGCTATTAGGCCAGAGTAAGAGTTAAGACCTTAGCTATTAGGCCAGAGTAAGAGTTAAGACCTTAACCATTAGGCCAAAGTACGAGTCTAAGACCTTAGCTATTAGGCCAGAGTAAGAGTTAAGACCTTAACCAGTAGGCCAGAGTAAGAGTTAAGACCTTAACCATTAGGCCAGAGTACGAGTCTAAGACCTTAGCTATTAGGCCAGAGTAAGAGTTAAGACCTTAGCTATTAGGCCAGAGTAAGAGTTGAAACCTTGACCAGTAGGCCAGAGTAAGAGTTAAGACCATAACCAGTAGGCCAGAGTACGAGTCTAAGACCTTAGCTATTAGGCAAGAGTAAGAGTTAAGACCTTAGCTATTAGGCCAGAGTACGAGTCTAAGACCTTAGCTATTAGGGCAGAGTAAGAGTTAAGACCTTAGCTATTAGGCCAGAGTAAGAGTTAACACCTTAACCAGTAGGCCAGAGTAAGAGTTAAGACCTTAGCTATTAGGCCAGAGTAAAAGTTAAGACCTTAACCATTAGGCCAGAGCACGAGTCTAAGACCTTAGCTATTAGGCCAGAATAAGAGTTAGGAACTTAGCTATTAGGCCAGAGAAAGAGTTAAGACCTTAACCATTAGTCCAGAGTATGAGTCTAAGACCTTAGCTATTAGGCCAGAGAAAAAGTTAAGACCTTAACCAGTAGGCCAGAGTAAGAGTTAAGACCTCAGCTATTAGGCCAGAGTAAGAGTTAAGACCTTAACCAGTAGGCCAGAGTAAGAGTTAAGACCTTAACCATTAGGCCAGAGTACGAGTCTAAGACCTTAGCTATTAGGCCAGAGTAAGAGTTAAGACCTTAACCAGTAGGCCAGAGTAAGAGTTAAGACCTTAAGCATTAGGCCAGAGTACGAGTCTAAGGCCTTAGCTATTAGGCCAGAGTAAGAGTTAAGACCTTAGCTATTAGGACAGAGTAAGAGTTGAGACCTTAGCTATCAGGCCAGAGTAAGAGTTAAGACCTTAACCAGTAGGCCAGAGTATGAGTCTAAGACCTTAGCTATTAGGCCAGAGTAAGAGTTAAGACCTTAGCTATTAGGCCAGAGTAACAGTTAAGACCTTAACCAGTAGGCCAGAGTACGAGTCTAAGACCTTAGCTATTAGGCCAGAGTACGAGTCTAAGACCTTAGCTACTAGGCCAGAGTACGAGTCTAAGACCTTAGCTATTAGGCCAGAGTAAGAGTTAAGACCTTAACCAGTAGGCCAGAGTAAGAGTTAAGACCTTAACCTGTAGGCCATAGTATGAGTCTAAGACCTTAGCTACTAGGCCAGATTAAGAGTTAAGACCTTAGCTATTAGACCAGATTACGAGTCTAAGACCTTTGATATTTGGCCAGAGTAAGAGTTAAGACCTTAGCTATTAGGCCAGAGTAAGAGTTAAGACCTTAACCAGTAGGCCAGAGTAAGAGTTAAGACCTTAACTATTAGGCCAGAGTACGAGTCTAAGATGTTAGCTATTAGGCCAGAGTAAGAGTTAAGACCTTAACCAGTAGGCCAGAGTAAGAGTTAAGACCTTAACCATTAGGCCAGAGTACGAGTCTAAGACCTTAGCTATTAGGCCAGAGTAAGAGTTAAGACCTTAGCTATTAGGCCAGAGTAAGAGTTAAGACCTTAACCATTAGGCCAAAGTACGAGTCTAAGACCTTAGCTATTAGGCCAGAGTAAGAGTTAAGACCTTAACCAGTAGGCCAGAGTAAGAGTTAAGACCTTAACCATTAGGCCAGAGTACGAGTCTAAGACCTTAGCTATTAGGCCAGAGTAAGAGTTAAGACCTTAGCTATTAGGCCAGAGTAAGAGTTGAAACCTTGACCAGTAGGCCAGAGTAAGAGTTAAGACCATAACCAGTAGGCCAGAGTACGAGTCTAAGACCTTAGCTATTAGGCAAGAGTAAGAGTTAAGACCTTAGCTATTAGGCCAGAGTACGAGTCTAAGACCTTAGCTATTAGGGCAGAGTAAGAGTTAAGACCTTAGCTATTAGGCCAGAGTAAGAGTTAACACCTTAACCAGTAGGCCAGAGTAAGAGTTAAGACCTTAACCATTAGGCCAGATTACGAGTCTAAAACCTTAGCTATTAGGCCAGAGTAAGAGTTAAGACCTTAGCTATTAGGCCAGAGTAAGAGTTGAGACCTTAACCATTAGGCCAGAGTACAAGTCTAAGACCTTAACCAGTAGGCCAGAGTAAGAGTTAAGACCTTAATTATTAGGCCAGAGTACGAGTCTAAGACCTTAACCAGTAGGCCAGAGTAAGAGTTTAAGACCGTAACTATTAGGACAGAGTAAGAGTTGAGACCTTAACCATTAGGCCAGAGTATGAGTCTAAGACCTTAGCTATTAGGCCAGAGTAAGAGTTAAGACCTTAACCAGTAGGCCAGAGTAAGAGTTAAGACCTTAACCATTAGGCCAGAGTACGAGTCTAAGACCTTAGCTATTAGGCCAGAGTAAGAGTTAAGACCTTAGCTATTAGGGCAGAGTAAGAGTTGAGACCTTAGCTATTAGGCCAGAGTAAGAGTTAAGACCTTAACCAGTAGGCCAGACTATGAGTCTAAGACCTTAGCTATTAGGCCAGAGTAAGAGTTAAGACCTTAGCTATTAGGACAGAGTAACAGTTAAGACCTTAACCAGTAGGCCAGAGTAAGAGGTAAGACCTTAACCATTAGGCCAAAGTACGAGTCTAAGACCTTAGCTATTAGGCCAGAGTACGAGTCTAAGACCTTAGCTACTAGGCCAGAGTATGAGTCTAAGACCTTAGCTATTAGGCCAGAGTAAGAGTTAAGACCTTAACCAGTAGGCCAGAGTAAGAGTTAAGACCTTAACCTGTAGGCCATAGTACGAGTCTAAGACCTTAGCTACTAGGCCAGATTAAGAGTTAAGACCTTAGCTATTAGACCAGATTACGAGTCTAAGACCTTTGCTATTAGGCAAGAGTAAGAGTTAAGACCTTAGCTATTAGGCCAGAGTAAGAGTTAAGACCTTAACCAGTAGGCCAGAGTAAGAGTTAAGACCTTAACCATTAGGCCAGAGTACGAGTCTAAGACCTTAGCTATTAGGTCAGAGTAAGAGTTAAGACCTTAACCAGTAGGCCAGAGTAAGAGTTAAGACCTTAACCATTAGGCCAGAGTACGAGTCTAAGACCTTAGCTATTAGGCCAGAGTAAGAGTTAAGACCTTAGCTATTAGGCCAGAGTAAGAGTTAAGACCTTAACCATTAGGCCAGAGTACGAGTCTAAGACCTTAGCTATTAGGCCAGAGTAAGAGTTAAGACCTTAACCAGTAGGCCAGAGTAAGAGTTAAGACCTTAACCATTAGGCCAGAGTACGAGTCTAAGACCTTAGCTATTAGGCCAGAGTAAGAGTTAAGACCTTAGCTATTAGGCCAGAGTAAGAGTTGAGACCTTGACCAGTAGGCCAGAGTAAGAGTTAAGACCTTAACCAGTAGGCCAGAGTACGAGTCTAAGACCTTAGCTATTAGGCAAGAGTAAGAGTTAAGACCTTAGCTATTAGGCCAGAGTACGAGTCTAAGACCTTAGCTATTAGGGCAGAGTAAGAGTTAAGACCTTAACCAGTAGGCCAGAGTAAAAGTTAAGACCTTAGCTATTATGCCAGAGTAAGAGTTAAGACCTTAACCATTAGGCCAGAGTACGAGTGTAAGACCTTAGCTATTAGGCCAGAGTAAGAGTTAAGACCTTAACCAGTAGGCCAGAGTAAGAGGTAAGACCTTAACCAGTAGGCCAGAGTAAGAGTTAAGACCTTAGCCATTAGGCCAGAGTAAGAGTTAAGACCTTAACCATTAGGTCAGTGTAAGAGTTAAGACCTTAACCATTAGGTCAGAGTACGAGTCTAAGACCTTAGCTATTAGGCCAGAGTACGAGTCTAAGACCTTAGCTATTAGGCCAGAGTAAGAGTTAAAACCTTAACCAGTAGGCCAGAGTAAGAGTTAAGACCTTAACCATTAGGCCAGATTACGAGTCTAAAACCTTAGCTATTAGGCCAGAGTAAGAGTTAAGACCTTAGCTATTAGGCCAGAGTAAGAGTTGAGACCTTAACCATTAGGCCAGAGTACGAGTCTAAGACCTTAACCAGTAGGCCAGAGTAAGAGTTAAGACCTTAACCATTAGGCCAGAGTACGGGTCTAAGACCTTAACCAGTAGGCCAGAGTAAGAGTTTAAGACCTTAGCTATTAGGACAGAGTAAGAGTTGAGACCTTAACCATTAGGCCAGAGTATGAGTCTAAGACCTTAGCTATTAGGCCAGAGTAAGAGTTAAGACCTTAACCAGTAGGCCAAAGTAAGAGTTAAGACCTTAACCATTAGGCCAGAGTACGAGTCTAAGACCTTAGCTATTAGGCCAGAGTAAGTGTTAAGACCTTAACCAGAAGGCCCGAGTAAGAGTTAAGACCTTAACCTGCAGGCCATAGTACGAGTCTAAGACCTTAGCTATTAGGCCAGAGTACGAGTCTAAGACCTTAGCTGTTAGGCCAGAGTAAGAGTTAAGACCTTAACCAGTAGGCCAGAGTAAGAGTTAAGACCTTAGCTATTAGGCCAGAGTACGAGTCTAAGACCTTAGCTATCAGGCCAGAGTAAGAGTTAAGACATTAGCTATTAGGCCACAGTAAGAGTTAAGACCTTCGCTATTAGGCCAGAGTACGAGTCTAAGACCTTAGCTATTATGCCAGAGTAAGAGTTAAGACCTTAACCAGTAGGCCAGAATACAAGTCTAATACCTTAGCTATTAGACCAGAGTAAGAGTTAAGACCTTAACCAGTAGTCCAGAGTAAGAGTTAAGACCTTAGCTATTAGGCCAGAGTACGAGTCTAAGACCTTAGCTATTATGCCAGAGTAAGAGTTAAGACCTTAACCAGTAGTCCAGAGTACGAGTCTCAAACCTTAGCTATTAGGCCAGAGTAAGAGTTAAGACCTTAACCAGTAGGCCAGAGTAAGAGTTAAGACCTTACCATTAGGCCAGAGTATGAGTCTAAGACCTTAGCTATTAGGCCAGAGTAAGAGTTAAGACCTTAGCTATTAGGCCAGAGTAAGAGTTAAGACCTTAACCAGAAGGCCAGAGTAAGAGTTAAGACCTTAGCTATTAGGCCAGAGTAGGAGTTAAAAGCTTAACCATTAGGCCAGAGTACGAGTCTGAGACCTTATCTATTAGGCCAGAGTACGAGTCTAAGACCTTAGCTATTAGGCCAGAGTAAGAGTTAAGACCTTAGCTATTAGGCCAGAGTAAGAGTTAAGACCTTAACCAGTAGGCCAGAGTAAGAGTTAAGACCTTAACCATTAGGCCAGAGTACGAGTCTAAGACCTTAGCTATTAGGCCAGAGTACGAGTCTAAGACCTTAACCAGTAGGCCAGAGTAAGAGTTAAGACCTTAACCATTAGGCCAGAGTACAAGTCTAAGACCTTAGCTATTAAGCCAGAGTAAGTGTTAAGACCTTAACCAGTAGGCCAGAGTAAGAGTTAAGACCTTAACCATTAGGCCAGAGTACGAGTCTAAGACCTTAGCTATTAGGCCAGAGTAAGAGTTAAGACCTTAGCTATTAGGACAGAGTAAGAGTTGAGACCTTAGCGATTAGGCCAGAGTAAGAGTTAAGACCTTAAACAGTAGGCCAGAGTACGAGTCTAAGACCTTAGCTATTAGGCCAGAGTAAGAGTTAAGACCTTAGCTATCAGGCCAGAGTAACAGTTAAGACCTTAACCAGTAGGCCAGAGTAAGAGGTAAGACCTTAACCATTAGGCCAGAGTACGAGTCTAAGACCTTAGCTATTAGGCCAGAGTACGAGACTAAGACCTTAGCTACTAGGCCAGAGTACGAGTCTAAGACCTTAGCTATTAGACCAGAGTAACAGTTAAGACCTTAACCAGTAGGCCAGAGTAAGAGTTAAGACCTTAACCTGTAGGCCATAGTACGAGTCTAAGACCTTAGCTACTAGGCCAGATTAAGAGTTAAGACCTTAGCTATTAGACCAGATTACGAGTCTAAGACCTTTGCTATTAGGCCAGAGTAAGAGTTAAGACCTTAGCTATTAGGCCAGAGTAAGAGTTAAGACCTTAACCAGTAGGCCAGAGTAAGAGTTAAGACCTTAACCATTAGGCCAGAGTACGAGTCTAAGACCTTAGCTATTAGACCAGAGTAAGAGTTAAGACCTTAACCAGTAGGCCAGAGTAAGAGTTAAGACCTTAACCATTAGGCCAGAGTACGAGTCTAAGACCTTAGCTATTAGGCCAGAGTAAGAGTTAAGACCGTAGCTATTAGGCCAGAGTAAGAGTTGAGACCTTGACCAGTAGGCCAGAGTAAGAGTTAAGACCTTAACCAGTAGGCCAGAGGACGAGTCTAAGACCTTAGCTATTAGGCAAGAGTAAGAGTTAGGACCTTAGCTATTAGGCCAGAGTACGAGTCTAAGACCTTAGCTATTAGGGCAGAGTAAGAGTTAAGACCTTAACCAGTAGGCCAGAGTAAGAGTTAAGACCTTAGCTATTAGGCCAGAGTAAGAGTTAAGACCTTAACCATTAGGCCAGAGTACGAGTGTAAGACCTTAGCTATTAGGCCAGAGTGGGAGTTAAGACCTTAACCAGTAGGCCAGAGTAAGAGTTAAGACCTTAACCATTAGGTCAGAGTATGAGTCTAAGACCTTAGCTATTAGGCCAGAGTAAGAGTTAAGACCTTAGCTATTAGGCCAGAGTAAGAGTTAAGACCTTAACCAGTAGGGCAGAGTAAGAGTTACGACCTTAACCAGAAGGCCAGAGTACGAGTCTAAGACCTTAGCTATTAGGCCAGAGTAAGAGTTAAGACCTTAACCAGTAGGCCAGAGTAAGAGTTAAGACCTTAACCAGTAGGCCAGAGTATGAGTCTAAGACTTTAGCTATTAGGCCAGAGTAAGAGTTAAGACCTTAGCTATTAGGCCAGAGTAAGAGTTAAGACCTTAACCAGTAGGCCAGAGTAAGAGTTAAGACCTTAACCATTAGGCCAGAGTACGAGTCTAAGACCTTAGCTATTAGGCCAGAGTAAGAGTTAAGACCTTAACCAGTAGGCCAGAGTAAGAGTTAAGACCTTAACCATTAGGCCAGAGTACGAGTCTAAGACCTTAGCTATTAGGCCAGAGTACGAGTCTAAGACCTTAACCAGTAGGCCAGAGTAAGAGTTTAAGACCGTAACTATTAGGACAGAGTAAGAGTTGAGACCTTAACCATTAGGCCAGTGTATGAGTCTAAGACCTTAGCTATTAGGCCAGAGTAAGAGTTAAGACCTTAACCAGTAGGCCAGAGTAAGAGTTAAGACCTTAACCATTAGGCCAGAGTACGAGTCTAAGACCTTAGCTATTAGGCCAGAGTAAGAGTTAAGACCTTAGCTATTAGGACAGAGTAAGAGTTGAGACCTTAGCTATTAGGCCAGAGTAAGAGTTAAGACCTCAACCAGTAGGCCAGACTATGAGTCTAAGACCTTAGCTATTAGGCCAGAGTACGAGACTAAGACCTTAGCTACTAGGCCAGAGTACGAGTCTAAGACCTTAGCTATTAGGCCAGAGTAAGAGTTAAGACCTTAACCAGTAGGCCAGAGTAAGAGTTAAGACCTTAACCTGTAGGCCATAGTACGAGTCTAAGACCTTAGCTACTAGGCCAGATTAAGAGTTAAGACCTTAGCTATTAGACCAGATTACGAGTCTAAGACCTTTGCTATTAGGCCAGAGTAAGAGTTAAGACCTTAGCTATTAGGCCAGAGTAAGAGTTAAGACCTTAACCAGTAGGCCAGAGTAAGAGTTAAGACCTTAACCATTAGGCCAGAGTACGAGTCTAAGACCTTAGCTATTAGACCAGAGTAAGAGTTAAGACCTTAACCAGTAGGCCAGAGTAAGAGTTAAGACCTTAACCATTAGGCCAGAGTACGAGTCTAAGACCTTAGCTATTAGGCCAGAGTAAGAGTTAAGACCGTAGCTATTAGGCCAGAGTAAGAGTTGAGACCTTGACCAGTAGGCCAGAGTAAGAGTTAAGACCTTAACCAGTAGGCCAGAGGACGAGTCTAAGACCTTAGCTATTAGGCAAGAGTAAGAGTTAGGACCTTAGCTATTAGGCCAGAGTACGAGTCTAAGACCTTAGCTATTAGGGCAGAGTAAGAGTTAAGACCTTAACCAGTAGGCCAGAGTAAGAGTTAAGACCTTAGCTATTAGGCCAGAGTAAGAGTTAAGACCTTAACCATTAGGCCAGAGTACGAGTGTAAGACCTTAGCTATTAGGCCAGAGTGGGAGTTAAGACCTTAACCAGTAGGCCAGAGTATGAGTTAAGACCTTAACCATTAGGTCAGAGTATGAGTCTAAGACCTTAGCTATTAGGCCAGAGTAAGAGTTAAGACCTTAGCTATTAGGCCAGAGTAAGAGTTAAGACCTTAACCAGTAGGGCAGAGTAAGAGTTACGACCTTAACCAGAAGGCCAGAGTACGAGTCTAAGACCTTAGCTATTAGGCCAGAGTAAGAGTTAAGACCTTAACCAGTAGGCCAGAGTAAGAGTTAAGACCTTAACCAGTAGGCCAGAGTATGAGTCTAAGACTTTAGCTATTAGGCCAGAGTAAGAGTTAAGACCTTAGCTATTAGGCCAGAGTAAGAGTTAAGACCTTAACCAGTAGGCCAGAGTAAGAGTTAAGACCTTAACCATTAGGCCAGAGTACGAGTCTAAGACCTTAGCTATTAGGCCAGAGTAAGAGTTAAGACCTTAACCAGTAGGCCAGAGTAAGAGTTAAGACCTTAACCATTAGGCCAGAGTACGAGTCTAAGACCTTAGCTATTAGGCCAGAGTACGAGTCTAAGACCTTAACCAGTAGGCCAGAGTAAGAGTTTAAGACCGTAACTATTAGGACAGAGTAAGAGTTGAGACCTTAACCATTAGGCCAGTGTATGAGTCTAAGACCTTAGCTATTAGGCCAGAGTAAGAGTTAAGACCTTAACCAGTAGGCCAGAGTAAGAGTTAAGACCTTAACCATTAGGCCAGAGTACGAGTCTAAGACCTTAGCTATTAGGCCAGAGTAAGAGTTAAGACCTTAGCTATTAGGACAGAGTAAGAGTTGAGACCTTAGCTATTAGGCCAGAGTAAGAGTTAAGACCTCAACCAGTAGGCCAGACTATGAGTCTAAGACCTTAGCTATTAGGCCAGAGTAAGAGTTAAGACCTTAGCTATTAGGACAGAGTAACAGTTAAGACCTTAACCAGTAGGCCAGAGTAAGAGGTAAGACCTTAACCATTAGGCCAAAGTACGAGTCTAAGACCTTAGCTATTAGGCCAGAGTACGAGTCTAAGACCTTAGCTACTAGGCCAGAGTACGAGTCTAAGACCTTAGCTATTAGGCCAGAGTAAGAGTTAAGACCTTAACCAGTAGGCCAGAGTAAGAGTTAAGACCTTAACCTGTAGGCCATAGTACGAGTCTAAGACCTTAGCTACTAGGCCAGATTAAGAGTTAAGACCTTAGCTATTAGACCAGATTACAAGTCTAAGACCTTTGCTATTAGGCAAGAGTAAGAGTTAAGACCTTAGCTATTAGGCCAGAGTAAGAGTTAAGACCTTAACCAGTAGGCCAGAGTAAGAGTTAAGACCTTAACCATTAGGCCAGAGTACGAGTCTAAGACCTTAGCTATTAGGTCAGAGTAAGAGTTAAGACCTTAACCAGTAGGCCAGAGTAAGAGTTAAGACCTTAACCATTAGGCCAGAGTACGAGTCTAAGACCTTAGCTATTAGGCCAGAGTAAGAGTTAAGACCTTAGCTATTAGGCCAGAGTAAGAGTTAAGACCTTAACCATTAGGCCAGAGTACGAGTCTAAGACCTTAGCTATTAGGCCAGAGTAAGAGTTAAGACCTTAACCAGTAGGCCAGAGTAAGAGTTAAGACCTTAACCATTAGGCCAGAGTACGAATCTAAGACCTTAGCTATTAGGCCAGAGTAAGAGTTAAGACCTTAGCTATTAGGCCAGAGTAAGAGTTGAGACCTTGACCAGTAGGCCAGAGTAAGAGTTAAGACCTTAACCAGTAGGCCAGAGTACGAGTCTAAGACCTTAGCTATTAGGCCAGAGTAAGTGTTAAGACCTTAACCAGAAGGCCCAAGTAAGAGTTAAGACCTTAGCTATTAGGCCAGAGTACGAGTCTAAGACCTTAGCAATTAGGGCAGAGTAAGAGTTAAGACCTTAACCAGTAGGCCAGAGTAAAAGTTAAGACCTTAGCTATTATGCCAGAGTAAGAGTTAAGACCTTAACCATTAGGCCAGAGTACGAGTGTAAGACCTTAGCTATTAGGCCAGAGTAAGAGTTAAGACCTTAGCTATTAGGCCAGAGTAAGAGTTAAGACCTTAGCTATTAGGCCAGAGTAAGAGTTAAGACCTTAACCAGTAGGCCAGAGTAAGAGGTAAGACCTTAACCAGTAGGCCAGAGTAAGAGTTAAGACCTTAGCCATTAGGCCAGAGTAAGAGTTAAGACCTTAACCATTAGGTCAGTGTAAGAGTTAAGACCTTAACCATTAGGTCAGAGTACGAGTCTAAGACCTTAGCTATTAGGCCAGAGTACGAGTCTAAGACCATAGCTATTAGGCCAGAGTAAGAGTTAAAACCTTAACCAGTAGGCCAGAGTAAGAGTTAAGACCTTAACCATTAGGCCAGATTACGAGTCTAAAACCTTAGCTATTAGGCCAGAGTAAGAGTTAAGACCTTAGCTATTAGGCCAGAGTAAGAGTTGAGACCTTAACCATTAGGCCAGAGTACGAGTCTAAGACCTTAACCAGTAGGCCAGAGTAAGAGTTAAGACCTTAACCATTAGGCCAGAGTACGGGTCTAAGACCTTAACCAGTAGGCCAGAGTAAGAGTTTAAGACCTTAGCTATTAGGACAGAATAAGAGTTGAGACCTTAACCATTAGGCCAGAGTATGAGTCTAAGACCTTAGCTATTAGGCCAGAGTAAGAGTTAAGACCTTAACCAGTAGGCCAAAGTAAGAGTTAAGACCTTAACCATTAGACCAGAGTACGAGTCTAAGACCTTAGCTATTAGGCCAGAGTAAGTGTTAAGACCTTAACCAGAAGGCCCGAGTAAGAGTTAAGACCTTAACCTGCAGGCCATAGTACGAGTCTAAGACCTTAGCTATTAGGCCAGAGTACGAGTCTAAGACCTTAGCTGTTAGGCCAGAGTAAGAGTTAAGACCTTAGCTATTAGGCCAGAGTACGAGTCTAAGACCTTAGCTATCAGGCCAGAGTAAGAGTTAAGACATTAGCTATTAGGCCAGAGTAAGAGTTAAGACCTTCGCTATTAGGCCAGAGTACGAGTCTAAGACCTTAGCTATTATGCCAGAGTAAGAGTTAAGACCTTAACCAGTAGGCCAGAATACAAGTCTAATACCTTAGCTATTAGACCAGAGTAAGAGTTAAGACCTTAACCAGTAGTCCAGAGTTAGAGTTAAGACCTTAGCTATTAGGCCAGAGTACGAGTCTAAGACCTTAGCTATTATGCCAGAGTAAGAGTTAAGACCTTAACCAGTAGTCCAGAGTACGAGTCTCAAACCTTAGCTATTAGGCCAGAGTAAGAGTTAAGACCTTAACCAGTAGGCCAGAGTAAGAGTTAAGACCTTACCATTAGGCCAGAGTATGAGTCTAAGACCTTAGCTATTAGGCCAGAGTAAGAGTTAAGACCTTAGCTATTAGGCCAGAGTAAGAGTTAAGACCTTAACCAGAAGGCCAGAGTAAGAGTTAGGACCTTAGCTATTAGGCCAGAGTAGGAGTTAAAAGCTTAACCATTAGGCCAGAGTACGAGTCTGAGACCTTATCTATTAGGCCAGAGTACGAGTCTAAGACCTTAGCTATTAGGCCAGAGTAAGAGTTAAGACCTTAACCAGTAGGCCAGAGTAAGAGTTAAGACCTTATCCAGTAGGCCAGAGTATGAGTCTAAGACCTTAGCTATTAGGCCAGAGTAAGAGTTAAGACCTTAGCTATTAGGCCAGAGTAAGAGTTAAGACCTTAACCAGTAGGCCAGAGTAAGAGTTAAGACCTTAACCATTAGGCCAGAGTACGAGTCTAAGACCTTAGCTATTAGGCCAGAGTACGAGTCTAAGACCTTAACCAGTAGGCCAGAGTAAGAGTTAAGACCTTAACCATTAGGCCAGAGTACGAGTCTAAGACCTTAGCTATTAGGCAGGAGTAAGAGTTAAGACCTTAGCTATTAGGCCAGAGTAAGAGTTAAGACCTTAACCAGTAGGCCAGAGTACGAGTCTAAGACCATAGCTATTAGGCCAGAGTAAGAGTTAAGACCTTAACCAGTAGGCAAGAGTAAGAGTTAAGACCTTAACCATTAGGCCAGAGTACGAGTCTAAGACCTTAGCTATTAGGCCAGAGTAAGAGATAAGACCTTAGCTATTAGGCCAGAGTAAGAGTTAAGACCTTAACCAGTAGGCCAGAGTAAGGGTTAAGACCTTAGCTATTAGTCCAGAGAAAGAGTTAAGACCTTAACCATTAGGCCAGAGTACGAATCTAAGACCTTAGCTACTAGGCCAGAGTACGAGTCTAAGACCTTAGCTATTAGGTCAGAGTAAGAGTTAAGACCTTAACCAGTAGGCCAGAGTAAGAGTTAAGACCTTAACCATTAGGCCAGAGTACGAGTCTAAGACCTTAGCTATTAGGCCAGAGTAAGAGTTAAGACCTTAGCTATTAGGCCAGAGTAAGAGTTAAGACCTTAACCATTAGGCCAGAGTACGAGTCTAAGACCTTAGCTATTAGGCCAGAGTAAGAGTTAAGACCTTAACCAGTAGGCCAGAGTAAGAGTTAAGACCTTAACCATTAGGCCAGAGTACGAGTCTAAGACCTTAGCTATTAGGCCAGAGTAAGAGTTAAGACCTTAGCTATTAGGCCAGAGTAAGAGTTGAGACCTTGACCAGTAGGCCAGAGTAAGAGTTAAGACCTTAACCAGTAGGCCAGAGTACGAGTCTAAGACCTTAGCTATTAGGCAAGAGTAAGAGTTAAGACCTTAACCATTACACCAGAGTACGAGTCTAAGACCTTAGCAATTAGGCCAGCGTAAGAGTTAAGACCTTAACCAGTAGGCCAGAGTAAGAGTTAAGAACTTAACCATTAGGCCAGAGTACGAGACTAAGACCTTAGCTATTAGGCCAGAGTAAGAGTTAAGACCATAACCAGTAGGCCAGAGTAAGAGTTAAGACCTTAACCAGTAGGCCAGAGCACAAGTCTAAGACCTTAGCTATTAGTCCAGAGTAAGAGTTAAGACCTTAGCTATTAGGCCAGAGTACGAGTCTAAGACCTTAGCTATTAGGCCATAGTAAGAGTTAAGAACTTAACCAGTAGGCCAGAGTAAGAGTTAAGACCTTAACCAGTAGGCCAGATTAAGAGTTAAGACCTTAGCTATTAGGCCAGAGTAAGAGTTAAGACCTTAACCATTAGGCCAGAGTACGAGTCTAAGACCCTAGCTATTAGGCCAAGGTAAGAGTTAAGACCTTAACCAGTAGGCCAGTGTTCGAGTCTGAGACGTTAGCTATTAGGCCAGAGTAAGAGTTAAGACCTTAGCTATTAGGCCAGAGTACGAGTCTAAGACCTTAGCTATTAGGCCAGAGTAAGAGTTAAGACCGTAGCTATTAGGCCAGAGTAAGAGTTAAGACCTTAACCAGTAGGCCAGAGTAAGAGTTAAGACCTTAACCATTAGGCCAGAGTACGAGTCTAAGACCTTAGCTATTAGGCCAGAGTACGAGTCTAAGACCTTAGCTATTAGGCCATAGTAAGAGTTAAGACCTTAACCAGTAGGCCAGAGTAAGAGTTAAGACCTTAACCAGTAGGCCAGAGTAAGAGTTAAGACCTTAGCTATTAGGCCAGAATAAGAGTTAAGACCTTAACCATTAGGCCAGAGTACGAGTCTAAGACCTTAGCTATTAGGCCAGAGTACGAGTCTAAGACCTTAGCTATTAGGCCAGAGTAAGAGTTAAGCCCTTAACTAGTAGGCCAGAGTAAGAGTTAAGACCTTAACCAGTAGGCCAGAGTACAAGGCTAAGAACTTAGCTATTAGGCCAGAGTAAGAGTTGAGACCTTAGCTATTAGGCCAGAGTAAAAGTTAAGACCTTAACCATTAGGCCACAGTACGAGTCTAAGACCTTAGCTATTAGGCCAGAGTAAGAGTTAAGACCTTAACCATCAGGCCAGAGTACGAGTCTAAGACCTTAGCTATTAGGCCAGAGTACGAGTCTAAGACCTTAGCTATTAGGCCAGAGTAAGCGTTAAGACCTTAACCATTAGGCCAGAGTACGAGTTAAGACCTTAACCAGTAGGCCAGAGTACGAGGCTAAGACCTTAGCTATTAGGCCAGAGTAAGAGTTAAGACCTTAGCTATTAGGCCAGAGTACGAGTCCAAGACCTTAGCTGTTGGCCAGAGTAAGATTTAAGACCTTAACCAGTAGGCCAGAGTAAGAGTTAAGACCTTAGCTATTAGGCCAGAGTACGAGTCTAAGACCTTAGCTATTAGGCCAGAGTAAGAGTTAAGACATTAGCTATTAGGCCAGTGTAAGAGTTAAGACCTTAGCTATTAGGCCAGAGTACGAGTATAAGACCTTAGCTATTATGCCAGAGTAAGAGTTAAGACCTTAACCAGTAGGCCAGAATACAAGCCTAATACCTTAGCTATTAGACCAGAGTAAGAGTTAAGACCTTAACCAGTAGGCCAGAGTATGAGTTAAGACCTTAGCTATTAGGCCAGAGTACGAGTCTAAGACCTTAGCTATTAGGCCAGAGTAAGAGTTAAGACATTAGCTATTAGGCCAGAGTAAGAGTTAAGACCTTAGCTATTAGGTCAGAGTACGAGTCTAAGACCTTAGCTATTATGCCAGAGTAAGAGTTAAGACCTTAACCAGTAGGCCAGAGTACGAGTCTAAAACCTTAGCTATTAGGCCAGAGTAAGAGTTAAGACCTTAACTAGTAGGCCAGAGTAAGAGTTAAGACCTTACCATTAGGCCAGAGTATGAGTCTAAGACCTTAGCTATTAGACCAGAGTAAGAGTTAAGACCTTAGCTATTAGGCCAGAGTAAGAGTTAAGACCTTAACCAGTAGGCCAGAGTAAGAGTTAAGACCTTAGCTCTTAGGCCAGAGTAGAAGTTAAAAGCTTAACCATTAGGCCAGAGTACGAGTCTAAGACCTTATCTATTAGGCCAGAGTACGAGTCTAAGACCTTAGCTATTAGGCCAGAGTAAGAGTTAAGACCTTAACCAGTAGGCCAGAGTAAGAGTTAAGACCTTAACCAGTAGGCCAGAGTATGAGTCTAAGACCTTAGCTATTAGGCCAAAGTAAGAGTTAAGACCTTAGGTATTAGGCCAGAGTAAGAGTTAAGACCTTAACCAGTAGGCCAGAGTAAGAGTTAAGACCTTAACCATTAGGCCAGAGTACGAGTCTAAGACCTTAGCTATTAGGCCAGAGTACTAGTCTAAGACCTTAACCAGTAGGCCAGAGTAAGAGTTAAGACCTTAACCATTAGGCCAGAGTACGAGTCTAAGACCTTAGCTATTAGGCAGGAGTAAGAGTTAAGACCTTAGCTATTAGGCCAGAGTAAGAGTTAAGACCTCAACCAGTAGGCCAGAGTACGAGTCTAAGACCATAGCTATTAGGCCAGAGTAAGAGTTAAGACCTTAACCAGTAGGCCAGAGTAAGAGTTAAGACCTTAACCATTAGGCCAGAGTACGAGTCTAAGACCTTAGCTATTAGGCCAGAGTAAGAGATAAGACCTTAGCTATTAGTCCAGAGAAAGAGTTAAGACCTTAACCATTAGGCCAGAGTACGAATCTAAGACCTTAGCTACTAGGCCAGAGTACGAGTCTAAGACCTTAGCTATTAGGCCAGCGTAAGAGTTAAGACATTAACCAGTAGGCCAGAGTAAGAGTTAAGACCTTAACCAGTAGGTCAGAGTACGAGTCTAAGACCTTAGCTATTAGTCCAGAGTAAGAGTTAAGACCTTAGCTATTAGTCCAGTGTAAAAGTTAAGACCTTAACCATTAGGCCAGAGTACGAGTCTAAGACATTAGCTATTAGGCCAGAGTAGGAGTTAAGACCTTAACCAATAGGCCAGAGTACGGGCCTAAGACCTTAGCTATTAGGCCAGAGTAAGAGTTAAGACCTTAACCAGTAGGCCAGAGTAAGAGTTGAGACCTTAACCATTAGGCCAGAGTACGAGTCTAAGACCTTAGCTATTAGGCCAGAGTAAGTGTTAAGACCTTAACCAGAATGCCCGAGTAAGAGTTAAGACCTTAACCTGCAGGCCATAGTACGAGTCTAAGACCTTAGCTATTAGGCCAGAGTACGAGTCCAAGACCTTAGCTGTTAGGCCAGAGTAAGAGTTAAGACCTTAACCAGTAGGCCAGAGTAAGAGTTAAGACCTTAGCTATTAGGCCAGAGTACGAGTCTAAGACCTTAGCTATTAGGCCAGAGTAAGAGTTAAGACATTAGCTATTAGGCCAGAGTAAGAGTTAAGACCTTAGCTATTAGGCCAGAGTACGAGTCTAAGACCTTAGCTATTATGCCAGAGTAAGAGTTAAGACCTTAACCAGTAGGCCAGAATACAAGACTAATACCTTAGCTATTAGACCAGAGTAAGAGTTAAGACCTTAACCAGTAGGCCAGAGTAAGAGTTAAGACCTTAGCTATTAGGCCAGAGTACGAGTCTAAGACCTTAGCTATTATGCCAGAGTAAGAGTTAAGACCTTAACCAGTAGGCCAGAGTATGAGTCTCAAACCTTAGCTATTAGGCCAGAGTAAGAGTTAAGACCTTAACCAGTAGGCCAGAGTAAGAGTTAAGACCTTACCATTAGGCCAGAGTATGAGTCTAAGACCTTAGCTATTAGGCCAGAGTAAGAGTTAAGACCTTAGCTATTAGGCCAGAGTAAGAGTTAAGACCTTAACCAGTAGGCCAGAGTAAGAGTTAAGACCTTAGCTATTAGGCCAGAGTAGGAGTTAAAAGCTTAACCATTAGGCCAGAGTACGAGTCTAAGACCTTATCTATTAGGCCAGAGTACGAGTCTAAGACCTTAGCTATTAGGCCAGAGTAAGAGTTAAGACCTTAGCTATTAGGCCAGAGTAAGAGTTAAGACCTTAACCAGTAGGCCAGAGTAAGAGTTAAGACCTTAACTATTAGGCCAGAGTACGAGTCTAAGACCTTAGCTATTAGGCCAGAGTACGAGTCTAAGACCTTAACCAGTAGGCCAGAGTAAGAGTTAAGACCTTAACCATTAGGCCAGAGTACGAGTCTAAGACCTTAGCTATTAGGCAGGAGTAAGAGTTAAGACCTTAGCTATTAGGCCAGAGTAAGAGTTAAGACCTTAACCAGTAGGCCAGAGTACGAGTCTAAGACCATAGCTATTAGGCCAGAGTAAGAGTTAAGACCTTAATCAGTAGGCCAGAGTAAGAGTTAGGACCTTAACCATTAGGCCAGAGTACGAGTCTAAGACCTTAGCTATTAGGCCAGAGTAAGAGATAAGACCTTAGCTATTAGGCCAGAGTAAGAGTTAAGACCTTAACCAGTAGGCCAGAGTAAGAGTTAAGACCTTAGCTATTAGTCCAGAGAAAGAGTTAAGACCTTAACCATTAGGCAAGAGTACGAATCTAAGACCTTAGCTACTAGGCCAGAGTACGAGTCTAAGACCTTAGCTATTAGGCCAGCGTAAGAGTTAAGACCTTAACCAGTAGGCCAGAGTAAGAGTTAAGACCTTAACCAGTAGGCCAGAGTACGAGTCTAAGACCTTAGCTATTAGTCCAGAGTAAGAGTTAAGACCTTAGCTATTAGTCCAGTGTAAAAGTTAAGACCTTAACCATTAGGCCAGAGTATGAGTCCAAGACCTTAGCTATTAGGCCAGAGTAGGAGTTAAGACCTTAACCAATAGGCCAGAGTACGGGCCTAAGACCTTAGCCATTAGGCCAGAGTACGAGTCTAAGACCTTAGCTATTAGGCCAGAGTAAGAGTTAAGACCTTAACCAGTAGGCCAGAGTACGAGTCTAAGACCTTAGCTATTAGGCCAGAGTAAGAGTTAAGACCGTAGCTATTAGGCCAGAGTACGAGTCTAAGACCTTAGCTATTAGGCCAGAGTAAGAGTTAAGACCTTAACCAGTAGGCCAGAGTAAGAGTTAAGACCTTAGCTATTAGGCCATAGTGAGAGTTAAGACCTTAACCATTAGGCCAGAGTACGAGTCAAAGACCTTAGCTATTAGGCCAGAGTACGAGTCTAAGACCTTAGCTATTAGGCCAGCGTAAGAGTTAAGACCTTAACCATTAGGCCACAATACGAGTCTAAGACCTTAGATATTAGGCCAGAGTAAGAGTTAAGACCTTAACCATTAGGCCAGAGTACGAGTCTAAGACCTTAGCAATTAGTCCAGAGTAAGAGTTAAGACCTTAGCTATTAGTCCAGAGTACGAGTCTAAGACCTTAACCAGTAGGCCAGAGTAAGAGTTAAGACCTTAACCATTAGGCCAGAGTATGAGTCTAAGACCTTAGCTATTAGGTAGGAGTAAGAGTTAAGACCTTAACCAGTAGGCCAGAGTAAGAGTTAAGACCTTAACCTGTAGGCCATAGTACGAGTATAAGACCTTAGCTATTAGGCCAGAGTAAGAGTTAAGACCTTAGCTATTAGGCCATATTACGAGTCTAAGACCTTTGCTATTAGGCCAGAGTAAGAGTTAAGACCTTAGCTATTTGGCCTGACTAAGAGTTAAGACCTTAACCAGTAGGCCAGATTTAGAGTTAAGACCTTAACCATTAGGCCAGAGTACGAGTCTAAGACCTTAGCTATTTGGCCAGAGTAAGAGTTAAGACCTTAACCAGTAGGCCAGAGTAAGAGTTAAGACCTTAACCATTAGGCCAGAGTACAAGTCTAAGACCTTAGCTATTAGGCCAGAGTAAGAGTTAAGACCTTAACCAGTAGGCCAGAGTTAGAGATAAGACCTTAACCAGTAGGCCAGAGTATGAGTCTAAGATCTTAGCTATTAGGCCAGAGTAAGAGTTAAGACCTTAACCATTAGGCCAGAGTATGAGTCTAAGACCTTAGCTATTAGGCCAGAGTAAGAGTTAAGACCTTAACCAGTAGGCCAGAGTAAGAGTTAAGACCTTAACCATTAGGCCAGAGTACGAGTCTAGGACCATAGCTATTAGGCCAGAGTAAGAGTTAAGACCTTAGCAATTAGGCCAGCGTAAGAGTTAAGACCTTAACCAGTAGGCCAGAGTAAGAGTTAAGAACTTAACCATTAGGCCAGAGTACGAGACTAAGACCTTAGCTATTAGGCCAGAGTAAGAGTTAAGACCTTAGCTATTAGGCCATATTACGAGTCTAAGACCTTTGCTATTAGGCCAGAGTAAGAGTTAAGACCTTAGCTATTTGGCCTGACTAAGAGTTAAGACCTTAACCAGTAGGCCAGATTTAGAGTTAAGACCTTAACCATTAGGCCAGAGTACGAGTCTAAGACCTTAGCTATTTGGCCAGAGTAAGAGTTAAGACCTTAACCAGTAGGCCAGAGTAAGAGTTAAGACCTTAACCATTAGGCCAGAGTACGAGTCTAAGACCTTAGCTATTAGGCCAGAGTAAGAGTTAAGACCTTAACCAGTAGGCCAGAGTTAGAGATAAGACCTTAACCAGTAGGCCAGAGTATGAGTCTAAGATCGTAGCTATTAGGCCAGAGTAAGAGTTAAGACCTTAACCATTAGGCCAGAGTACGAGTCTAAGACCTTAGCTATTAGGCCAGAGTAAGAGTTAAGACCTTAACCAGTAGGCCAGAGTAAGAGTTAAGACCTTAACCATTAGGCCAGAGTACGAGTCTAGGACCATAGCTATTAGGCCAGAGTAAGAGTTAAGACCTTAGCAATTAGGCCAGCGTAAGAGTTAAGACCTTAACCAGTAGGCCAGAGTAAGAGTTAAGAACTTAACCATTAGGCCAGAGTACGAGACTAAGACCTTAGCTATTAGGCCAGAGTAAGAGATAAGACCTTAGCTATTAGGCCAGCGTAAGAGTTAAGACCTTAACCAGTAGGCCAGAGTAAGAGTTAAGACCTTAACCAGTAGGCCAGAGTACGAGTCTAAGACCTTAGCTATTAGTCCAGAGTAAGAGTTAAGACCTTAGCTATTAGTCCAGTGTAAAAGTTAAGACCTTAACCATTAGGCCAGAGTATGAGTCTAAGACCTTAGCTATTAGGCCAGAGTAGGTGTTAAGACCTTAACCAATAGGCCAGAGTACGGGCCTAAGACCTTAGCTATTAGGCCAGAGTACGAGTCTAAGACCTTAGCTATTAGGCCAGAGTAAGAGTTAAGACCTTAACCAGTAGGCCAGAGTACGAGTCTAAGACCTTAGCTATTAGGCCAGAGTAAGAGTTAAGACCGTAGCTATTAGGCCAGAGTACGAGTCTAAGACCTTAGCTATTAGGCCAGAGTAAGAGTTAAGACCTTAACCAGTAGGCCAGAGTAAGAGTTAAGACCTTAGCTATTAGACCAGAGTAAGAGTTAAGACCTTAACCATTAGGCCAGAGTACGAGTCAAAGACCTTAGCTATTAGGCCAGAGTACAAGTCTAAGACCTTAGCTATTAGGCCAGCGTAAGAGTTAAGACCTTAACCATTAGGCCACAATACGAGTCTAAGACCTTAGATATTAGGCCAGAGTAAGAGTTAAGACCTTAACCATTAGGCCAGAGTACGAGTCTAAGACCTTAGCAATTAGTCCAGAGTAAGAGTTAAGACCTTAGCTATTAGTCCAGAGTACGAGTCTAAGACCTTAACCAGTAGGCCAGAGTAAGAGTTAAGACCTTAACCATTAGGCCAGAGTATGAGTCTAAGACCTTAGCTATTAGGCAGGAGTAAGAGTTAAGACCTTAACCAGTAGGCCAGAGTAAGAGTTAAGACCTTAACCAGTAGGCCAGAGTAAGAGCTAAGACCTTAACCTGTAGGCCATAGTACGAGTATAAGACCTTAGCTATTAGGCCAGAGTAAGAGTTAAGACCTTAGCTATTAGGCCATATTACGAGTCTAAGACCTTTGCTATTAGGCCAGAGTAAGAGTTAAGACCTTAGCTATTTGGCCTGACTAAGAGTTAAGACCTTAACCAGTAGGCCAGATTTAGAGTTAAGACCTTAACCATTAGGCCAGAGTACGAGTCTAAGACCTTAGCTATTTGGCCAGAGTAAGAGTTAAGACCTTAACCAGTAGGCCAGAGTAAGAGTTAAGACCTTAACCATTAGGCCAGAGTACGAGTCTAAGACCTTAGCTATTAGGCCAGAGTAAGAGTTAGGACCTTAACCAGTAGGCCAGAGTTAGAGATAAGACCTTAACCAGTAGGCCAGAGTATGAGTCTAAGATCTTAGCTATTAGGCCAGAGTAAGAGTTAAGACCTTAACCATTACACCAGAGTACGAGTCTAAGACCTTAGCAATTAGGCCAGCGTAAGAGTTAAGACCTTAACCAGTAGGCCAGAGTAAGAGTTAAGAACTTAACCATTAGGCCAGAGTACGAGACTAAGACCTTAGCTATTAGGCCAGAGTAAGAGTTAAGACCATAACCAGTAGGCCAGAGTAAGAGTTAAGACCTTAACCAGTAGGCCAGAGCACAAGTCTAAGACCTTAGCTATTAGTCCAGAGTAAGAGTTAAGACCTTAGCTATTAGGCCAGAGTACGAGTCTAAGACCTTAGCTATTAGGCCATAGTAAGAGTTAAGAACTTAACCAGTAGGCCAGAGTAAGAGTTAAGACCTTAACCAGTAGGCCAGATTAAGAGTTAAGACCTTAGCTATTAGGCCAGAGTAAGAGTTAAGACCTTAACCATTAGGCCAGAGTACGAGTCTAAGACCCTAGCTATTAGGCCAAGGTAAGAGTTAAGACCTTAACCAGTAGGCCAGAGTAAGAGTTAAGACCTTAACCAGTAGGCCAGTGTTCGAGTCTGAGACGTTAGCTATTAGGCCAGAGTAAGAGTTAAGACCTTAGCTATTAGGCCAGAGTACGAGTCTAAGACCTTAGCTATTAGGCCAGAGTAAGAGTTAAGACCGTAGCTATTAGGCCAGAGTAAGAGTTAAGACCTTAACCAGTAGGCCAGAGTAAGAGTTAAGACCTTAACCATTAGGCCAGAGTACGAGTCTAAGACCTTAGCTATTAGGCCAGAGTACGAGTCTAAGACCTTAGCTATTAGGCCATAGTAAGAGTTAAGACCTTAACCAGTAGGCCAGAGTAAGAGTTAAGACCTTAACCAGTAGGCCAGAGTAAGAGTTAAGACCTTAGCTATTAGGCCAGAATAAGAGTTAAGACCTTAACCATTAGGCCAGAGTACGAGTCTAAGACCTTAGCTATTAGGCCAGAGTACGAGTCTAAGACCTTAGCTATTAGGCCAGAGTAAGAGTTAAGCCCTTAACTAGTAGGCCAGAGTAAGAGTTAAGACCTTAACCAGTAGGCCAGAGTACAAGGCTAAGAACTTAGCTATTAGGCCAGAGTAAGAGTTGAGACCTTAGCTATTAGGCCAGAGTAAAAGTTAAGACTTTAACCATTAGGCCACAGTACGAGTCTAAGACCTTAGCTATTAGGCCAGAGTAAGAGTTAAGACCTTAACCATCAGGCCAGAGTACGAGTCTAAGACCTTAGCTATTAGGCCAGAGTACGAGTCTAAGACCTTAGCTATTAGGCCAGAGTAAGCGTTAAGACCTTAACCATTAGGCCAGAGTACGAGTTAAGACCTTAACCAGTAGGCCAGAGTACGAGGCTAAGACATTAGCTATTAGGCCAGAGTAAGAGTTAAGACCTTAGCTATTAGGCCAGAGTACGAGTCCAAGACCTTAGCTATTAGGCCAGAGTAAGAGTTAAGACATTAGCTATTAGGCCAGAGTAAGAGTTAAGACCTTAGCTATTAGGCCAGAGTACGAGTATAAGACCTTAGCTATTATGCCAGAGTAAGAGTTAAGACCTTAACCAGTAGGACAGAATACAAGCCTAATACCTTAGCTATTAGACCAGAGTAAGAGTTAAGACCTTAACCAGTAGGCCAGAGTATGAGTTAAGACCTTAGCTATTAGGCCAGAGTACGAGTCTAAGACCTTAGCTATTAGGCCAGAGTAAGAGTTAAGACATTAGCTATTAGGCCAGAGTATGAGTTAAGACCTTAGCTATTAGGCCAGAGTACGAGTCAAAGACCTTAGCTATTAGGCCAGAGTAAGAGTTAAGACATTAGCTATTAGGCCAGAGTAAGAGTTAAGACATTAGCTATTAGGCCAGAGTAAGAGTTAAGACCTTAGCTATTAGGTCAGAGTACAAGTCTAAGACCTTAGCTATTAGGCCAGAGTAAGAGTTAAGACCTTAACCAGTAGGCCAGAGTAAGAGTTAAGACCTTAGCTATTAGGCCAGAGTAGGAGTTAAAAGCTTAACCATTAGGCCAGAGTACGAGTCTAAGACCTTATCTATTAGGCCAGAGTACGAGTCTAAGACCTTAGCTATTAGGCCAGAGTAAGAGTTAAGACCTTAGCTATTAGGCCAGAGTAAGAGTTAAGACCTTAACCAGTAGGCCAGAGTAAGAGTTAAGACCTTAACTATTAGGCCAGAGTACGAGTCTAAGACCTTAGCTATTAGGCCAGAGTACGAGTCTAAGACCTTAACCAGTAGGCCAGAGTAAGAGTTAAGACCTTAACCATTAGGCCAGAGTACGAGTCTAAGACCTTAGCTATTAGGCAGGAGTAAGTGTTAAGACCTTAGCTATTAGGCCAGAGTAAGAGTTAAGACCTTAACCAGTAGGCCAGAGTACGAGTCTAAGACCATAGCTATTAGGCCAGAGTAAGAGTTAAGACCTTAACCAGTAGGCCAGAGTAAGAGTTAGGACCTTAACCATTAGGCCAGAGTACGAGTCTAAGACCTTAGCTATTAGGCCAGAGTAAGAGATAAGACCTTAGCTATTAGGCCAGAGTAAGAGTTAAGACCTTAACCAGTAGGCCAGAGTGAGAGTTAAGACCTTAGCTATTAGTCCAGAGAAAGAGTTAAGACCTTAACCATTAGGCCAGAGTACGAATCTAAGACCTTAGCTACTAGGCCAGAGTACGAGTCTAAGACATTAGCTATTAGGCCAGCGTAAGAGTTAAGAACTTAACCAGTAGGCCAGAGTAAGAGTTAAGACCTTAACCAGTAGGCCAGAGTACGAGTCTAAGACCTTAGCTATTAGTCCAGAGTAAGAGTTAAGACCTTAGCTATTAGTCCAGTGTAAAAGTTAAGACCTTAACCATTAGGCCAGAGTATGAGTCTAAGACCTTAGCTATTAGGCCAGAGTAGGAGTTAAGACCTTAACCAATAGGCCAGAGTACGGGCCTAAGACCTTAGCCATTAGGCCAGAGTACGAGTCTAAGACCTTAGCTATTAGGCCAGAGTAAGAGTTAAGACCTTAACCAGTAGGCCAGAGTACGAGTCTAAGACCTTAGCTATTAGGCCAGAGTAAGAGTTAAGACCGTAGCTATTAGGCCAGAGTACGAGTCTAAGACCTTAGCTATTAGGCCAGAGTAAGAGTTAAGACCTTAACCAGTAGGCCAGAGTAAGAGTTAAGACCTTAGCTATTAGGCCATAGTGAGAGTTAAGACCTTAACCATTAGGCCAGAGTACGAGTCAAAGACCTTAGCTATTAGGCCAGAGTACGAGTCTAAGACCTTAGCTATTAGGCCAGCGTAAGAGTTAAGACCTTAACCATTAGGCCACAATACGAGTCTAAGACCTTAGATATTAGGCCAGAGTAAGAGTTAAGACCTTAACCATTAGGCCAGAGTACGAGTCTAAGACCTTAGCAATTAGTCCAGAGTAAGAGTTAAGACCTTAGCTATTAGTCCAGAGTACGAGTCTAAGACCTTAACCAGTAGGCCAGAGTAAGAGTTAAGACCTTAACCATTAGGCCAGAGTATGAGTCTAAGACCTTAGCTATTAGGCAGGAGTAAGAGTTAAGACCTTAACCAGTAGGCCAGAGTAAGAGTTAAGACCTTAACCTGTAGGCCATAGTACGAGTATAAGACCTTAGCTATTAGTCCAGAGTAAGAGTTAAGACCTTAGCTATTAGTCCAGTGTAAAAGTTAAGACCTTAACCATTAGGCCAGAGTATGAGTCTAAGACCTTAGCTATTAGGCCAGAGTAGGAGTTAAGACCTTAACCAATAGGCCAGAGTACGGGCCTAAGACCTTAGCCATTAGGCCAGAGTACGAGTCTAAGACCTTAGCTATTAGGCCAGAGTAAGAGTTAAGACCTTAACCAGTAGGCCAGAGTACGAGTCTAAGACCTTAGCTATTAGGCCAGAGTAAGAGTTAAGACCTTAGCTATTAGGCCATAGTAAGAGTTAAGACCTTAACCAGTAGGCCAGAGTAAGAGTTAAGACCTTAACCAGTAGGCCAGAGTAAGAGTTAAGACCTTAGCTATTAGGCCAGAATAAGAGTTAAGACCTTAACCATTAGGCCAGAGTACGAGTCTAAGACCTTAGCTATTAGGCCAGAGTACGAGTCTAAGACCTTAGCTATTAGGCCAGAGTAAGAGTTAAGCCCTTAACTAGTAGGCCAGAGTAAGAGTTAAGACCTTAACCAGTAGGCCAGAGTACAAGGCTAAGAACTTAGCTATTAGGCCAGAGTAAGAGTTGAGACCTTAGCTATTAGGCCAGAGTAAAAGTTAAGACCTTAACCATTAGGCCACAGTACGAGTCTAAGACCTTAGCTATTAGGCCAGAGTAAGAGTTAAGACCTTAACCATCAGGCCAGAGTACGAGTCTAAGACCTTAGCTATTAGGCCAGAGTACGAGTCTAAGACCTTAGCTATTAGGCCAGAGTAAGCGTTAAGACCTTAACCATTAGGCCAGAGTACGAGTTAAGACCTTAACCAGTAGGCCAGAGTACGAGGCTAAGACATTAGCTATTAGGCCAGAGTAAGAGTTAAGACCTTAGCTATTAGGCCAGAGTACGAGTCCAAGACCTTAGCTATTAGGCCAGAGTAAGAGTTAAGACATTAGCTATTAGGCCAGAGTAAGAGTTAAGACCTTAGCTATTAGGCCAGAGTACGAGTATAAGACCTTAGCTATTATGCCAGAGTAAGAGTTAAGACCTTAACCAGTAGGACAGAATACAAGCCTAATACCTTAGCTATTAGACCAGAGTAAGAGTTAAGACCTTAACCAGTAGGCCAGAGTATGAGTTAAGACCTTAGCTATTAGGCCAGAGTACGAGTCTAAGACCTTAGCTATTAGGCCAGAGTAAGAGTTAAGACATTAGCTATTAGGCCAGAGTATGAGTTAAGACCTTAGCTATTAGGCCAGAGTACGAGTCTAAGACCTTAGCTATTAGGCCAGAGTAAGAGTTAAGACATTAGCTATTAGGCCAGAGTAAGAGTTAAGACATTAGCTATTAGGCCAGAGTAAGAGTTAAGACCTTAGCTATTAGGTCAGAGTACAAGTCTAAGACCTTAGCTATTAGGCCAGAGTAAGAGTTAAGAACTTAACCAGTAGGCCAGAGTAAGAGTTAAGACCTTAGCTATTAGGCCAGAGTAGGAGTTAAAAGCTTAACCATTAGGCCAGAGTACGAGTCTAAGACCTTATCTATTAGGCCAGAGTATGAGTCTAAGACCTTAGCTATTAGGCCAGAGTAAGAGTTAAGACCTTAGCTATTAGGCCAGAGTAAGAGTTAAGACCTTAACCAGTAGGCCAGAGTAAGAGTTAAGACCTTAACTATTAGGCCAGAGTACGAGTCTAAGACCTTAGCTATTAGGCCAGAGTACGAGTCTAAGACCTTAACCAGTAGGCCAGAGTAAGAGTTAAGACCTTAACCATTAGGCCAGAGTACGAGTCTAAGACCTTAGCTATTAGGCAGGAGTAAGAGTTAAGACCTTAGCTATTAGGCCAGAGTAAGAGTTAAGACCTTAACCAGTAGGCCAGAGTACGAGTCTAAGACCATAGCTATTAGGCCAGAGTAAGAGTTAAGACCTTAACCAGTAGGCCAGAGTAAGAGTTAGGACCTTAACCATTAGGCCAGAGTACGAGTCTAAGAGCTTAGCTATTAGGCCAGAGTAAGAGATAAGACCTTAGCTATTAGGCCAGAGTAAGAGTTAAGACCTTAACCAGTAGGCCAGAGTAAGAGTTAAGACCTTAGCTATTAGTCCAGAAAAAGAGTTAAGACCTTAACCATTAGGCCAGAGTACGAATCTAAGACCTTAGCTACTAGGCCAGAGTACGAGTCTAAGACCTTAGCTATTAGGCCAGCGTAAGAGTTAAGAACTTAACCAGTAGGCCAGAGTAAGAGTTAAGACCTTAACCAGTAGGCCAGAGTACGAGTCTAAGACCTTAGCTATTAGTCCAGAGTAAGAGTTAAGACCTTAGCTATTAGTCCAGTGTAAAAGTTAAGACCTTAACCATTAGGCCAGAGTATGAGTCTAAGACCTTAGCTATTAGGCCAGAGTAGGAGTTAAGACCTTAACCAATAGGCCAGAGTACGGGCCTAAGACCTTAGCCATTAGGCCAGAGTACGAGTCTAAGACCTTAGCTATTAGGCCAGAGTAAGAGTTAAGACCTTAACCAGTAGGCCAGAGTACGAGTCTAAGACCTTAGCTATTAGGCCAGAGTAAGAGTTAAGACCGTAGCTATTAGGCCAGAGTACGAGTCTAAGACCTTAGCTATTAGGCCAGAGTAAGAGTTAAGACCTTAACCAGTAGGCCAGAGTAAGAGTTAAGACCTTAGCTATTAGGCCATAGTGAGAGTTAAGACCTTAACCATTAGGCCAGAGTACGAGTCAAAGACCTTAGCTATTAGGCCAGAGTACGAGTCTAAGACCTTAGCTATTAGGCCAGCGTAAGAGTTAAGACCTTAACCATTAGGCCACAATACGAGTCTAAGACCTTAGATATTAGGCCAGAGTAAGAGTTAAGACCTTAACCATTAGGCCAGAGTACGAGTCTAAGACCTTAGCAATTAGTCCAGAGTAAGAGTTAAGACCTTAGCTATTAGTCCAGAGTACGAGTCTAAGACCTTAACCAGTAGGCCAGAGTAAGAGTTAAGACCTTAACCATTAGGCCAGAGTATGAGTCTAAGACCTTAGCTATTAGGCAGGAGTAAGAGTTAAGACCTTAACCAGTAGGCCAGAGTAAGAGTTAAGACCTTAACCTGTAGGCCATAGTACGAGTATAAGACCTTAGCTATTAGGCCAGAGTAAGAGTTAAGACCTTAGCTATTAGGCCATATTACGAGTCTAAGACCTTTGCTATTAGGCCAGAGTAAGAGTTAAGACCTTAGCTATTTGGCCTGACTAAGAGTTAAGACCTTAACCAGTAGGCCAGATTTAGAGTTAAGACCTTAACCATTAGGCCAGAGTACGAGTCTAAGACCTTAGCTATTTGGCCAGAGTAAGAGTTAAGACCTTAACCAGTAGGCCAGAGTAAGAGTTAAGACCTTAACCATTAGGCCAGAGTACAAGTCTAAGACCTTAGCTATTAGGCCAGAGTAAGAGTTAAGACCTTAACCAGTAGGCCAGAGTTAGAGATAAGACCTTAACCAGTAGGCCAGAGTATGAGTCTAAGATCTTAGCTATTAGGCCAGAGTAAGAGTTAAGACCTTAACCATTAGGCCAGAGTATGAGTCTAAGACCTTAGCTATTAGGCCAGAGTAAGAGTTAAGACCTTAACCAGTAGGCCAGAGTAAGAGTTAAGACCTTAACCATTAGGCCAGAGTACGAGTCTAGGACCATAGCTATTAGGCCAGAGTAAGAGTTAAGACCTTAGCAATTAGGCCAGCGTAAGAGTTAAGACCTTAACCAGTAGGCCAGAGTAAGAGTTAAGAACTTAACCATTAGGCCAGAGTACGAGACTAAGACCTTAGCTATTAGGCCAGAGTAAGAGTTAAGACCTTAGCTATTAGGCCATATTACGAGTCTAAGACCTTTGCTATTAGGCCAGAGTAAGAGTTAAGACCTTAGCTATTTGGCCTGACTAAGAGTTAAGACCTTAACCAGTAGGCCAGATTTAGAGTTAAGACCTTAACCATTAGGCCAGAGTACGAGTCTAAGACCTTAGCTATTTGGCCAGAGTAAGAGTTAAGACCTTAACCAGTAGGCCAGAGTAAGAGTTAAGACCTTAACCATTAGGCCAGAGTACGAGTCTAAGACCTTAGCTATTAGGCCAGAGTAAGAGTTAAGACCTTAACCAGTAGGCCAGAGTTAGAGATAAGACCTTAACCAGTAGGCCAGAGTATGAGTCTAAGATCTTAGCTATTAGGCCAGAGTAAGAGTTAAGACCTTAACCATTAGGCCAGAGTACGAGTCTAAGACCTTAGCTATTAGGCCAGAGTAAGAGTTAAGACCTTAACCAGTAGGCCAGAGTAAGAGTTAAGACCTTAACCATTAGGCCAGAGTACGAGTCTAGGACCATAGCTATTAGGCCAGAGTAAGAGTTAAGACCTTAGCAATTAGGCCAGCGTAAGAGTTAAGACCTTAACCAGTAGGCCAGAGTAAGAGTTAAGAACTTAACCATTAGGCCAGAGTACGAGACTAAGACCTTAGCTATTAGGCCAGAGTAAGAGATAAGACCTTAGCTATTAGGCCAGCGTAAGAGTTAAGACCTTAACCAGTAGGCCAGAGTAAGAGTTAAGACCTTAACCAGTAGGCCAGAGTACGAGTCTAAGACCTTAGCTATTAGTCCAGAGTAAGAGTTAAGACCTTAGCTATTAGTCCAGTGTAAAAGTTAAGACCTTAACCATTAGGCCAGAGTATGAGTCTAAGACCTTAGCTATTAGGCCAGAGTAGGTGTTAAGACCTTAACCAATAGGCCAGAGTACGGGCCTATGACCTTAGCTATTAGGCCAGAGTACGAGTCTAAGACCTTAGCTATTAGGCCAGAGTAAGAGTTAAGACCTTAACCAGTAGGCCAGAGTACGAGTCTAAGACCTTAGCTATTAGGCCAGAGTAAGAGTTAAGACCGTAGCTATTAGGCCAGAGTACGAGTCCAAGACCTTAGCTATTAGGCCAGAGTAAGAGTTAAGACCTTAACCAGTAGGCCAGAGTAAGAGTTAAGACCTTAGCTATTAGACCAGAGTAAGAGTTAAGACCTTAACCATTAGGCCAGAGTACGAGTCAAAGACCTTAGCTATTAGTCCAGAGTAAGAGTTAAGACCTTAGCTATTAGTCCAGAGTACGAGTCTAAGACCTTAATCAGTAGGCCAGAGTAAGAGTTAAGACCTTAACCATTAGGCCAGAGTATGAGTCTAAGACCTTAGCTATTAGGCAGGAGTAAGAGTTAAGACCTTAACCAGTAGGCCAGAGTAAGAGTTAAGACCTTAACCAGTAGGCCAGAGTAAGAGCTAAGACCTTAACCTGTAGGCCATAGTACGAGTATAAGACCTTAGCTATTAGGCCAGAGTAAGAGTTAAGACCTTAGCTATTAGGCCATATTACGAGTCTAAGACCTTTGCTATTAGGCCAGAGTAAGAGTTAAGACCTTAGCTATTTGGCCTGACTAAGAGTTAAGACCTTAACCAGTAGGCCAGATTTAGAGTTAAGACCTTAACCATTAGGCCAGAGTACGAGTCTAAGACCTTAGCTATTTGGCCAGAGTAAGAGTTAAGACCTTAACCAGTAGGCCAGAGTAAGAGTTAAGACCTTAACCATTAGGCCAGAGTACGAGTCTAAGACCTTAGCTATTAGGCCAGAGTAAGAGTTAGGACCTTAACCAGTAGGCCAGAGTTAGAGATAAGACCTTAACCAGTAGGCCAGAGTATGAGTCTAAGATCTTAGCTATTAGGCCAGAGTAAGAGTTAAGACCTTAACCATTACACCAGAGTACGAGTCTAAGACCTTAGCAATTAGGCCAGCGTAAGAGTTAAGACCTTAACCAGTAGGCCAGAGTAAGAGTTAAGAACTTAACCATTAGGCCAGAGTACGAGACTAAGACCTTAGCTATTAGGCCAGAGTAAGAGTTAAGACCATAACCAGTAGGCCAGAGTAAGAGTTAAGACCTTAACCAGTAGGCCAGAGCACAAGTCTAAGACCTTAGCTATTAGTCCAGAGTAAGAGTTAAGACCTTAGCTATTAGGCCAGAGTACGAGTCTAAGACCTTAGCTATTAGGCCATAGTAAGAGTTAAGAACTTAACCAGTAGGCCAGAGTAAGAGTTAAGACCTTAACCAGTAGGCCAGATTAAGAGTTAAGACCTTAGCTATTAGGCCAGAGTAAGAGTTAAGACCTTAACCATTAGGCCAGAGTACGAGTCTAAGACCCTAGCTATTAGGCCAAGGTAAGAGTTAAGACCTTAACCAGTAGGCCAGAGTAAGAGTTAAGACCTTAACCAGTAGGCCAGTGTTCGAGTCTGAGACGTTAGCTATTAGGCCAGAGTAAGAGTTAAGACCTTAGCTATTAGGCCAGAGTACGAGTCTAAGACCTTAGCTATTAGGCCAGAGTAAGAGTTAAGACCGTAGCTATTAGGCCAGAGTAAGAGTTAAGACCTTAACCAGTAGTCCAGAGTAAGAGTTAAGACCTTAACCATTAGGCCAGAGTACGAGTCTAAGACCTTAGCTATTAGGCCAGATACGAGTCTAAGACCTTAGCTATTAGGCCATAGTAAGAGTTAAGACCTTAACCAGTAGGCCAGAGTAAGAGTTAAGACCTTAACCAGTAGGCCAGAGTAAGAGTTAAGACCTTAGCTATTAGGCCAGAATAAGAGTTAAGACCTTAACCATTAGGCCAGAGTACGAGTCTAAGACCTTAGCTATTAGGCCAGAGTACGAGTCTAAGACCTTAGCTATTAGGCCAGAGTAAGAGTTAAGCCCTTAACTAGTAGGCCAGAGTAAGAGTTAAGACCTTAACCAGTAGGCCAGAGTACAAGGCTAAGAACTTAGCTATTAGGCCAGAGTAAGAGTTGAGACCTTAGCTATTAGGCCAGAGTAAAAGTTAAGACCTTAACCATTAGGCCACAGTACGAGTCTAAGACCTTAGCTATTAGGCCAGAGTAAGAGTTAAGACCTTAACCATCAGGCCAGAGTACGAGTCTAAGACCTTAGCTATTAGGCCAGAGTACGAGTCTAAGACCTTAGCTATTAGGCCAGAGTAAGCGTTAAGACCTTAACCATTAGGCCAGAGTACGAGTTAAGACCTTAACCAGTAGGCCAGAGTACGAGGCTAAGACATTAGCTATTAGGCCAGAGTAAGAGTTAAGACCTTAGCTATTAGGCCAGAGTACGAGTCCAAGACCTTAGCTGTTGGCCAGAGTAAGAGTTAAGACCTTAACCAGTAGGCCAGAGTAAGAGTTAAGACCTTATCTATTGGGCCAGAGTACGAGTCTAAGACCTTAGCTATTAGGCCAGAGTAAGAGTTAAGACATTAGCTATTAGGCCAGAGTAAGAGTTAAGACCTTAGCTATTAGGCCAGAGTACGAGTATAAGACCTTAGCTATTATGCCAGAGTAAGAGTTAAGACCTTAACCAGTAGGCCAGAATACAAGCCTAATACCTTAGCTATTAGACCAGAGTAAGAGTTAAGACCTTAACCAGTAGGCCAGAGTATGAGTTAAGACCTTAGCTATTAGGCCAGAGTACGAGTCTAAGACCTTAGCTATTAGGCCAGAGTAAGAGTTAAGACATTAGCTATTAGGCCAGAGTAAGAGTTAAGACCTTAGCTATTAGGTCAGAGTACAAGTCTAAGACCTTAGCTATTATGCCAGAGTAAGAGTTAAGACCTTAACCAGTAGGCCAGAGTACGAGTCTAAAACCTTAGCTATTAGGCCAGAGTAAGAGTTAAGACCTTAACTAGTAGGCCAGAGTAAGAGTTAAGAACTTACCATTAGGCCAGAGTATGAGTCTAAGACCTTAGCTATTAGACCAGAGTAAGAGTTAAGACCTTAGCTATTAGGCCAGAGTAAGAGTTAAGACCTTAACCAGTAGGCCAGAGTAAGAGTTAAGACCTTAGCTCTTAGGCCAGAGTAGAAGTTAAAAGCTTAACCATTAGGCCAGAGTACGAGTCTAAGACCTTATCTATTAGGCCAGAGTACGAGTCTAAGACCTTAGCTATTAGGCCAGAGTAAGAGTTAAGACCTTAACCAGTAGGCCAGAGTAAGAGTTAAGACCTTAACCAGTAGGCCAGAGTATGAGTCTAAGACCTTAGCTATTAGGCCAAAGTAAGAGTTAAGACCTTAGGTATTAGGCCAGAGTAAGAGTTAAGACCTTAACCAGTAGGCCAGAGTAAGAGTTAAGACCTTAACCATTAGGCCAGAGTACGAGTCTAAGACCTTAGCTATTAGGCCAGAGTACTAGTCTAAGACCTTAACCAGTAGGCCAGAGTAAGAGTTAAGACCTTAACCATTAGGCCAGAGTACGAGTCTAAGACCTTAGCTATTAGGCAGGAGTAAGAGTTAAGACCTTAGCTATTAGGCCAGAGTAAGAGTTAAGACCTCAACCAGTAGGCCAGAGTACGAGTCTAAGACCATAGCTATTAGGCCAGAGTAAGAGTTAAGACCTTAACCAGTAGGCCAGAGTAAGAGTTAAGACCTTAACCGTTAGGCCAGAGTACGAGTCTAAGACCTTAGCTATTAGGCCAGAGTAAGAGATAAGACCTTAGCTATTAGTCCAGAGAAAGAGTTAAGACCTTAACCATTAGGCCAGAGTACGAATCTAAGACCTTAGCTACTAGGCCAGAGTACGAGTCTAAGACCTTAGCTATTAGGCCAGCGTAAGAGTTAAGACATTAACCAGTAGGCCAGAGTAAGAGTTAAGACCTTAACCAGTAGGCCAGAGTACGAGTCTAAGACCTTAGCTATTAGTCCAGAGTAAGAGTTAAGACCTTAGCTATTAGTCCAGTGTAAAAGTTAAGACCTTAACCATTAGGCCAGAGTACGAGTCTAAGACATTAGCTATTAGGCCAGAGTAGGAGTTAAGACCTTAACCAATAGGCCAGAGTACGGGCCTAAGACCTTAGCTATTAGGCCAGAGTAAGAGTTAAGACCTTAACCAGTAGGCCAGAGTACGAGTTGAGACCTTAACCATTAGGCCAGAGTACGAGTCTAAGACCTTAGCTATTAGGCCAGAGTAAGTGTTAAGACCTTAACCAGAATGCCCGAGTAAGAGTTAAGACCTTAACCTGCAGGCCATAGTACGAGTCTAAGACCTTAGCTATTAGGCCAGAGTACGAGTCCAAGACCTTAGCTGTTAGGCCAGAGTAAGAGTTAAGACCTTAACCAGTAGGCCAGAGTAAGAGTTAAGACCTTAGCTATTAGGCCAGAGTACGAGTCTAAGACCTTAGCTATTAGGCCAGAGTAAGAGTTAAGACATTAGCTATTAGGCCAGAGTAAGAGTTAAGACCTTAGCTATTAGGCCAGAGTACGAGTCTAAGACCTTAGCTATTATGCCAGAGTAAGAGTTAAGACCTTAACCAGTAGGCCAGAATACAAGACTAATACCTTAGCTATTAGACCAGAGTAAGAGTTAAGACCTTAACCAGTAGGCCAGAGTAAGAGTTAAGACCTTAGCTATTAGGCCAGAGTACGAGTCTAAGACCTTAGCTATTATGCCAGAGTAAGAGTTAAGACCTTAACCAGTAGGCCAGAGTACGAGTCTCAAACCTTAGCTATTAGGCCAGAGTAAGAGTTAAGACCTTAACCAGTAGGCCAGAGTAAGAGTTAAGACCTTACCATTAGGCCAGAGTATGAGTCTAAGACCTTAGCTATTAGGCCAGAGTAAGAGTTAAGACCTTAGCTATTAGGCCAGAGTAAGAGTTAAGACCTTAACCAGTAGGCCAGAGTAAGAGTTAAGACCTTAGCTATTAGGCCAGAGTAGGAGTTAAAAGCTTAACCATTAGGCCAGAGTACGAGTCTAAGACCTTATCTATTAGGCCAGAGTACGAGTCTAAGACCTTAGCTATTAGGCCAGAGTAAGAGTTAAGACCTTAGCTATTAGGCCAGAGTAAGAGTTAAGACCTTAACCAGTAGGCCAGAGTAAGAGTTAAGACCTTAACCATTAGGCCAGAGTACAAGTCTAAGACCTTAGCTATTAGGCCAGAGTACGAGTCTAAGACCTTAACCAGTAGGCCAGAGTAAGAGTTAAGACCTTAACCATTAGGCCAGAGTACGAGTCTAAGACCTTAGCTATTAGGCAGGAGTAAGAGTTAAGACCTTAGCTATTAGGCCAGAGTAAGAGTTAAGACCTTAACCAGTAGGCCAGAGTACGAGTCTAAGACCATAGCTATTAGGCCAGAGTAAGAGTTAAGACCTTAACCAGTAGGCCAGAGTAAGAGTTAGGACCTTAACCATTAGGCCAGAGTACGAGTCTAAGACCTTAGCTATTAGGCCAGAGTAAGAGATAAGACCTTAGCTATTAGGCCAGAGTAAGAGTTAAGACCTTAACCAGTAGGCCAGAGTAAGAGTTAAGACCTTAGCTATTAGTCCAGAGAAAGAGTTAAGACCTTAACCATTAGGCCAGAGTACGAATCTAAGACCTTAGCTACTAGGCCAGAGTACGAGTCTAAGACCTTAGCTATTAGGCCAGCGTAAGAGTTAAGACCTTAACCAGTAGGCCAGAGTAAGAGTTAAGACCTTAACCAGTAGGCCAGAGTACGAGTCTAAGACCTTAGCTATTAGTCCAGAGTAAGAGTTAAGACCTTAGCTATTAGTCCAGTGTAAAAGTTAAGACCTTAACCATTAGGCCAAAGTATGAGTCTAAGACCTTAGCTATTAGGCCAGAGTAGGAGTTAAGACCTTAACCAATAGGCCAGAGTACGGGCCTAAGACCTTAGCTATTAGGCCAGAGTAAGAGTTAAGACCTTAGCTATTAGGCCAGAGTAACAATTAAGACCTTAACCAGTAGGCCAGAGTAAGAGGTAAGACCTTAACCATTAGGCCAGAGTACGAGTCTAAGACCTTAGCTATTAGGCCAGAGTACGAGTCTAAGACCTTAGCTACTAGGCCAGAGTACGAGTCTAAGACCTTAGCTATTAGGCCAGAGTAAGAGTTAAGACCTTAACCAGTAGGCCAGAGTAAGAGTTAAGACCTTAACCTGTAGGCCATAGTACGAGTCTAAGACCTTAGCTACTAGGCCAGATTAAGAGTTAAGACCTCAGCTATTAGACCAGATTACGAGTCTAAGACCTTTGCTATTAGGCCAGAGTAAGAGTTAAGACCTTAGCTATTAGGCCAGAGTAAGAGTTAAGACCTTAACCAGTAGGCCAGAGTAAGAGTTAAGACCTTAACCATTAGGCCAGAGTACGAGTCTAAGACCTTAGCTATTAGGCCAGAGTAAGAGTTAAGACCTTAACCAGTAGGCCAGAGTAAGAATTAAGACCTTAACCATTAGGCCAGAGTACGAGTCTAAGACCTTAGCTATTAGGCCAGAGTAAGAGTTAAGACCTTAGCTATTAGTCCAGTGTAAAAGTTAAGACCTTAACCATTAAGCCAGAGTATGAGTCTAAGACCTTAGCTATTAGGCCAAAGTAGGAGTTAAGACCTTAACCAATAGGCCAGAGTACGGGCCTAAGACCTTAACCAGTAGGCCAGAGTACGAGTCTAAGACCTTAGCTATTAGGCCAGAGTAAGAGTTAAGACCGTAGCTATTAGGCCAGAGTACGAGTCTAAGACCTTAGCTATTAGGCCAGAGTAAGAGTTAAGACCTTAACCAGTAGGCCAGAGTAAGAGTTAAGACCTTAGCTATTAGGCCAGAGTAAGAGTTAAGACCTTAACCATTAGGCCAGAGTACGAGTCAAAGACCTTAGCTATTAGGCCAGAGTACGAGTCTAAGACCTTAGCTATTAGGCCAGCGTAAGAGTTAAGACCTTAACCATTAGGCCACAATACGAGTCTAAGACCTTAGATATTAGGCCAGAGTAAGAGTTAAGACCTTAACCATTAGGCCAGAGTACGAGTCTAAGACCTTAGCAATTAGTCCAGAGTAAGAGTTAAGACCTTAGCTATTAGTCCAGAGTACGAGTCTAAGACCTTAACCAGTAGGCCAGAGTAAGAGTTAAGACCTTAACCATTAGGCCAGAGTATGAGTCTAAGACCTTAGCTATTAGGCAGGAGTAAGAGTTAAGACCTTAACCAGTAGGCCAGAGTAAGAGTTAAGACCTTAACCAGTAGGCCAGAGTAAGAGTTAAGACCTTAACCTGTAGGCCATAGTACGAGTATAAGACCTTAGCTATTAGGCCAGAGTAAGAGTTAAGACCTTAGCTATTAGGCCATATTACGAGTCTAAGACCTTTGCTATTAGGCCAGAGTAAGAGTTAAGACCTTAGCTATTTGACCTGACTAAGAGTTAAGACCTTAACCAGTAGGCCAGATTTAGAGTTAAGACCTTAACCATTAGGCCAGAGTACGAGTCTAAGACCTTAGCTATTTGGCCAGAGTAAGAGTTAAGACCTTAACCAGTAGGCCAGAGTAAGAGTTAAGACCTTAACCATTAGGCCAGAGTACGAGTCTAAGACCTTAGCTATTAGGCCAGAGTACGAGTCTAAGACCTTAACCAGTAGGCCAGAGTAAGAGTTAAGACCTTAACCATTAGGCCAGAGTACGAGTCTAAGACCTTAGCTATTAGGCAGGAGTAAGAGTTAAGACCTTAGCTATTAGGCCAGAGTAAGAGTTAAGACCTTAACCAGTAGGCCAGAGTACGAGTCTAAGACCATAGCTAGTAGGCCAGAGTAAGAGTTAGGACCTTAACCATTAGGCCAGAGTACGAGTCTAAGACCTTAGCTATTAGGCCAGAGTAAGAGATAAGACCTTAGCTATTAGGCCAGAGTAAGAGTTACGACCTTAACCAGTAGGCCAGAGTAAGAGTTAAGACCTTAGCTATTAGTCCAGAGAAAGAGTTAAGACCTTAACCATTAGGCCAGAGTACGAATCTAAGACCTTAGCTACTAGGCCAGAGTATGAGTCTAAGACCTTAGCTATTAGGCCAGCGTAAGAGTTAAGACCTTAACCAGTAGGCCAGAGTAAGAGTTAAGACCTTAACCAGTAGGCCAGAGTACGAGTCTAAGACCTTAGCTATTAGTCCAGAGTAAGAGTTAAGACCTTAGCTATTAGTCCAGTGTAAAAGTTAAGACCTTAACCATTAGGCCAGAGTATGAGTCTAAGACCTTAGCTATTAGGCCAGAGTAGGAGTTAAGACCTTAACCAATAGGCCAGAGTACGGGCCTAAGACCTTAGCCATTAGGCCAGAGTACGAGTCTAAGACCTTAGCTATTAGGCCAGAGTAAGAGTTAAGACCTTAACCAGTAGGCCAGAGTACGAGTCTAAGACCTTAGCTATTAGGCCAGAGTAAGAGTTAAGACCGTAGCTATTAGGCCAGAGTACGAGTCTAAGACCTTAGCTATTAGGCCAGAGTAAGAGTAAAGACCTTAACCAGTAGGCCAGAGTAAGAGTTAAGACCTTAGCTATTAGGCCAGAGTAAGAGTTAAGACCTTAACCATTAGGCCAGAGTACGAGTCAAAGACCTTAGCTATTAGGCCAGAGTACGAGTCTGAGACCTTAGCTATTAGGCCAGCGTAAGAGTTAAGACCTTAACCATTAGGCCACAATACGAGTCTAAGACCTTAGATATTAGGCCAGAGTAAGAGTTAAGACCTTAACCATTAGGCCAGAGTACGAGTCTAAGACCTTAGCAATTAGTCCAGAGTAAGAGTTAAGACCTTAGCTATTAGTCCAGAGTACGAGTCTAAGACCTTAACCAGTAGGCCAGAGTAAGAGTTAAGACCTTAACCATTAGGCCAGAGTATGAATCTAAGACCTTAGCTATTAGGCAGGAGTAAGAGTTAAGACCTTAACCAGTAGGCCAGAGTAAGAGTTAAGACCTTAACCAGTAGGCCAGAGTAAGAGTTAAGACCTTAACCTGTAGGCCATAGTACGAGTATAAGACCTTAGCTATTAGGCCAGAGTAAGAGTTAGGACCTTAGCTATTAGGCCATATTACGAGTCTAAGACCTTTGTTATTAGGCCAGAGTAAGAGTTAAGACCATAGCTATTTGGCCTGACTAAGAGTTAAGACCTTAACCAGTAGGCCAGATTTAGAGTTAAGACCTTAACCATTAGGCCAGAGTACGAGTCTAAGACCTTAGGTATTTGGCCAGAGTAAGAGTTAAGACCTTAACCAGTAGGCCAGAGTAAGAGTTAAGACCTTAACCATTAGGCCAGAGTACGAGTCTAGGACCATAGCTATTAGGCCAGAGTAAGAGTTAAGACCTTAGCAATTAGGCCAGCGTAAGAGTTAAGACCTTAACCAGTAGGCCAGAGTAAGAGTTAAGAACTTAACCATTAGGCCAGAGTACGAGACTAAGACCTTAGCTATTAGGCCAGAGTAAGAGTTAAGACCTTAGCTATTAGGCCATATTACGAGTCTAAGACCTTTGCTATTAGGCCAGAGTAAGAGTTAAGACCTTAGCTATTTGGCCTGACTAAGAGTTAAGACCTTAACCAGTAGGCCAGATTTAGAGTTAAGACCTTAACCATTAGGCCAGAGTACGAGTCTAAGACCTTAGCTATTTGGCCAGAGTAAGAGTTAAGACCTTAACCAGTAGGCCAGAGTAAGAGTTAAGACCTTAACCATTAGGCCAGAGTACGAGTCTAAGACCTTAGCTATTAGGCCAGAGTAAGAGTTAAGACCTTAACCAGTAGGCCAGAGTTAGAGATAAGACCTTAACCAGTAGGCCAGAGTATGAGTCTAAGATCTTAGCTATTAGGCCAGAGTAAGAGTTAAGACCTTAACCATTAGGCGAGAGTACGAGTCTAAGACCTTAGCTATCAGGCCAGAGTAAGAGTTAAGACCTTAACCAGTAGGCCAGAGTAAGAGTTAAGACCTTAACCATTAGGCCAGAGTTACGAGTCTAGGACCATAGCTATTAGGCCAGAGTAAGAGTTAAGACCTTAGCAATTAGGCCAGCGTAAGAGTTAAGACCTTAACCAGTAGGCCAGAGTAAGAGTTAAGAACTTAACCATTAGGCCAGAGTACGAGACTAAGACCTTAGCTATTAGGCCAGAGTAAGAGATAAGACCTTAGCTATTAGGCCAGAGTAAGAGTTAAGACCTTAACCAGTAGGCCAGAGTAAGAGTTAAGACCTTAGCGATTAGTCCAGAGAAAGAGTTAAGACCTTAACCATTAGGCCAGAGTACGAATCTAAGACCTTAGCTAGTAGGCCAGAGTACGAGTCTAAGACCTTAGCTATTAGGCCAGCGTAAGAGTTAAGACCTTAACCAGTAGGCCAGAGTAAGAGTTAAGACCTTAACCAGTAGGCCAGAGTACGAGTCTAAGACCTTAGCTATTAGTCCAGAGTAAGAGTTAAGACCTTAGCTATTAGTCCAGTGTAAAAGTTAAGACCTTAACCATTAGGCCAGAGTATGAGTCTAAGACCTTAGCTATTAGGCCAGAGTAGGAGTTAAGACCTTAACCAATAGGCCAGAGTACGGGCCTAAGACCTTACCTATTAGGCCAGAGTACGAGTCTAAGACCTTAGCTATTAGGCCAGAGTAAGAGTTAAGACCTTAACCAGTAGGCCAGAGTACGAGTCTAAGACCTTAGCTATTAGGCCAGAGTAAGAGTTAAGACCGTAGCTATTAGGCCAGAGTACGAGTCTAAGACCTTAGCTATTAGGCCAGAGTAAGAGTTAAGACCTTAACCAGTAGGCCAGAGTAAGAGTTAAGACCTTAGCTATTAGACCAGAGTAAGAGTTAAGACCTTAACCATTAGGCCAGAGTACGAGTCAAAGACCTTAGCTATTAGGCCAGAGTACGAGTCTAAGACCTTAGCTATTAGGCCAGCGTAAGAGTTAAGACCTTAACCATTAGGCCACAATACGAGTCTAAGACCTTAGATATTAGGCCAGAGTAAGAGTTAAGACCTTAACCATTAGGCCAGAGTACGAGTCTAAGACCTTAGCAATTAGTCCAGAGTAAGAGTTAAGACCTTAGCTATTAGTCCAGAGTACGAGTCTAAGACCTTAACCAGTAGGCCAGAGTAAGAGTTAAGACCTTAACCATTAGGCCAGAGTATGAGTCTAAGACCTTAGCTATTAGGCAGGAGTAAGAGTTAAGACCTTAACCAGTAGGCCAGAGTAAGAGTTAAGACCTTAACCAGTAGGCCAGAGTAAGAGCTAAGACCTTAACCTGTAGGCCATAGTACGAGTATAAGACCTTAGCTATTAGGCCAGAGTAAGAGTTAAGACCTTAGCTATTAGGCCATATTACGAGTCTAAGACCTTTGCTATTAGGCCAGAGTAAGAGTTAAGACCTTAACCAGTAGGCCAGATTTAGAGTTAAGACCTTAACCATTAGGCCAGAGTACGAGTCTAAGACCTTAGCTATTTGGCCAGAGTAAGAGTTAAGACCTTAACCAGTAGGCCAGAGTAAGAGTTAAGACCTTAACCATTAGGCCAGAGTACGAGTCTAAGACCTTAGCTATTAGGCCAGAGTAAGAGTTAGGACCTTAACCAGTAGGCCAGAGTTAGAGATAAGACCTTAACCAGTAGGCCAGAGTATGAGTCTAAGATCTTAGCTATTAGGCCAGAGTAAGAGTTAAGACCTTAACCATTAGGCCAGAGTACGAGTCTAAGACCTTAGCTATTAGGCCAGAGTAAGAGTTAAGACCTTAACCAGTAGGCCAGAGTAAGAGTTAAGACCTTAACCATTAGGCCAGAGTACGAGTCTAGGACCATAGCTATTAGGCCAGAGTAAGAGTTAAGACCTTAGCAATTAGGCCAGCGTAAGAGTTAAGACCTTAACCAGTAGGCCAGAGTAAGAGTTAAGAACTTAACCATTAGGCCAGAGTACGAGACTAAGACCTTAGCTATTAGGCCAGAGTAAGAGTTAAGACCTTAGCTATTAGGCCATATTACGAGTCTAAGACCTTTGCTATTAGGCCAGAGTAAGAGTTAAGACCTTAGCTATTTGGCCTGACTAAGAGTTAAGACCTTAACCAGTAGGCCAGATTTAGAGTTAAGACCTTAACCATTAGGCCAGAGTACGAGTCTAAGACCTTAGCTATTTGGCCAGAGTAAGAGTTAAGACCTTAACCAGTAGGCCAGAGTAAGAGTTAAGACCTTAACCATTAGGCCAGAGTACGAGTCTAAGACCTTAGCTATTAGGCCAGAGTAAGAGTTAAGACCTTAACCAGTAGGCCAGAGTTAGAGATAAGACCTTAACCAGTAGGCCAGAGTATGAGTCTAAGATCTTAGCTATTAGGCCAGAGTAAGAGTTAAGACCTTAACCATTAGGCCAGAGTACAAGTCTAAGACCTTAGCTATTAGGCCAGAGTAAGAGTTAAGACCTTAACCAGTAGGCCAGAGTAAGAGTTAAGACCTTAACCATTAGGCCAGAGTACGAGTCTAGGACCATAGCTATTAGGCCAGAGTAAGAGTTAAGACCTTAGCAATTAGGCCGGCGTAAGAGTTAAGACCTTAACCAGTAGGCCAGATTAAGAGTTAAGAACTTAACCATTAGGCCAGAGTACGAGACTAAGACCTTAGCTATTAGGCCAGAGTAAGAGTTAAGACCATAACCAGTAGGCCAGAGTAAGAGTTAAGACCTTAACCAGTAGGCCAGAGCACAAGTCTAAGACCTTAGCTATTAGTCCAGAGTAAGAGTTAAGACCTTAGCTATTAGGCCAGAGTACGAGTCTAAGACCTTAGCTATTAGGCCATAGTAAGAGTTAAGACCTTAACCAGTAGGCCAGAGTAAGAGTTAAGACCTTAACCAGTAGGCCAGATTAAGAGTTAAGACCTTAGCTATTAGGCCAGAGTAAGAGTTAAGACCTTAACCAGTAGGCCAGAGTTTGAGTCTGAGACGTTAGCTATTAGGCCAGAGTAAGAGTTAAGACCTTAGCTATTAGGCCAGAGTAAGAGTCTAAGACCTTAGCTATTAGGCCATAGTAAGAGTTAATACCTTAACCAGTAGGCCAGAGTAAGAGTTAAGACCTTAACCAGTAGGCCAGAGTAAGAGTTAAGACCTTAGCTATTAGGCCAGAATAAGAGTTAAGACCTTAACCATTAGGCCAGAGTACGAGTCTAAGACCTTAGCTATTAGGCCAGAGTAAGAGTTAAGACCTTAACCAGTAGGCCAGAGTAAGAGATAAGACCTTAACCAGTAGGCCAGAGTACGAGTCTAAGATCTTAGCTATTAGGCCAGAGTAAGAGTTAAGACCTTAACCATTACACCAGAGTACGAGTCTAAGACCTTAGCTATTAGGCCAGAGTAAGAGTTAAGACCTTAACCAGTAGGCCAGAGTAAGAGTTAAGAACCTAAACAATTAGGCCAGAGTACAAGTCTAGGACCACAGCTATTAGGCCAGAGTAAGAGTTAAGACCTTAGCAATTAGGCCAGCGTAAGAGTTAAGACCTTAACCAGTAGGCCAGAGTAAGAGTTAAGAACTTAACCATTAGGCCAGAGTACGAGACTAAGACCTTAGCTATTAGGCCAGAGTAAGAGTTAAGACCATAACCAGTAGGCCAGAGTAAGAGTTAAGACCTTAACCAGTAGGCCAGAGCACAAGTCTAAGACCTTAGCTATTAGTCCAGAGTACGAGTCTAAGACCTTAGCTATTAGGCCATAGTAAGAGTTAAGAACTTAACCAGTAGGCCAGAGTAAGAGTTAAGACCTTAACCAGTAGGCCAGATTAAGAGTTAAGACCTTAGCTATTAGGCCAGAGTAAGAGTTAAGACCTTAACCATTAGTTCAGAGTACGAGTCTAAGACCTTAGCTATTAGGCCAAGGTAAGAGTTAAGACCTTAACCAGTAGGCCAGAGTAAGAGTTAAGACCTTAACCAGTAGGCCAGAGTTCGAGTCTGAGACGTTAGCTATTAGGCCAGAGTAAGAGTTAAGACCTTAGCTATTAGGCCAGAGTACGAGTCTAAGACCTTAGCTATTAGGCCATAGTAAGAGTTAAGACCTTAACCAGTAGGCCAGAGTAAGAGTTAAGACCTTAACCAGTAGGCCAGAGTAAGAGTTAAGACCTTAGCTATTAGGCCAGAATAAGAGTTAAGACCTTAACCATTAGGCCAGAGTACGAGTCTAAGACCTTAGCTATTAGGCCAGAGTACGAGTCTAAGACCTTAGCTATTAGGCCAGAGTAAGAGTTAAGACCTTAACTAGTAGGCCAGAGTAAGAGTTAAGACCTTAACCAGTAGGCCAGAGTACGAGGCTAAGAACTTAGCTATTAGGCCAGAGTAAGAGTTGAGACCTTAGCTATTAGGCCAGAGTACGAGTCTAAGACCTTAGCTATTAGGCCATAGTAAGAGTTAAGACCTTAACCAGTAGGCCAGAGTAAGAGTTAAGACCTTAACCAGTAGGCCAGATTAAGAGTTAAGACCTTATCTATTAGGCCAGAGTAAGAGTTAAGACCTCAACCATTAGGCCAGAGTACGAGTCTAAGACCTTAGCTATCAGGCCAAGGTAAGAGTTAAGACCTTAACCAGTAGGCCAGAGTAAGAGTTAAGACCTTAACCAGTAGGCCAGAGTTTGAGTCTGAGACGTTAGCTATTAGGCCAGAGTAAGAGTTAAGACCTTAGCTATTAGGCCAGAGTACGAGTCTAAGACCTTAGCTATTAGGCCATAGTAAGAGTTAATACCTTAACCAGTAGGCCAGAGTAAGAGTTAAGACCTTAACCAGTAGGCCAGAGTAAGAGTTAAGACCTTAGCTATTAGGCCAGAATAAGAGTTAAGACCTTAACCATTAGGCCAGAGGACGAGTCTAAGACCTTAGCTATTAGGCCAGAGTAAGAGTTAAGACCTTAACCAGTAGGCCAGAGTAAGAGATAAGACCTTAACCAGTAGGCCAGAGTACGAGTCTAAGATCTTAGCTATTAGGCCAGAGTAAGAGTTAAGACCTTAACCATTACACCAGAGTACGAGTCTAAGACCTTAGCTATTAGGCCAGAGTAAGAGTTAAGACCTTAACCAGTAGGCCAGAGTAAGAGTTAAGAACCTAAACAATTAGGCCAGAGTACAAGTCTAGGACCACAGCTATTAGGCCAGAGTAAGAGTTAAGACCTTAGCAATTATGCCAGCGTAAGAGTTAAGACCTTAACCAGTAGGCCAGAGTAAGAGTTAAGAACTTAACCATTAGGCCAGAGTACGAGACTAAGACCTTAGCTATTAGGCCAGAGTAAGAGTTAAGACCATAACCAGTAGGCCAGAGTAAGAGTTAAAACCTTAACCAGTAGGCCAGAGCACAAGTCTAAGACCTTAGCTATTAGTCCAGAGTAAGAGTTAAGACCTTAGCTATTAGGCCAGAGTACGAGTCTAAGACCTTAGCTATTAGGCCATAGTAAGAGTTAAGAACTTAACCAGTAGGCCAGAGTAAGAGTTAAGACCTTAACCAGTAGGCCAGATTAAGAGTTAAGACCTTAGCTATTAGGCCAGAGTAAGAGTTAAGACCTTAACCATTAGTTCAGAGTATGAGTCTAAGACCTTAGCTATTAGGCCAAGGTAAGAGTTAAGACCTTAACCAGTAGGCCAGAGTAAGAGTTAAGACCTTAACCAGTAGGCCAGAGTTCGAGTCTGAGACGTTAGCTATTAGGCCAGAGTAAGAGTTAAGACCTTAGCTATTAGGCCAGAGTACGAGTCTAAGACCTTAGCTATTAGGCCATAGTAAGAGTTAAGACCTTAACCAGTAGGCCAGAGTAAGAGTTAAGACCTTAACCAGTAGGCCAGAGTAAGAGTTAAGACCTTAGCTATTAGGCCAGAATAAGAGTTAAGACCTTAACCATTAGGCCAGAGTACGAGTCTAAGACCTTAGCTATTAGGCCAGAGTACGAGTCTAAGACCTTAGCTATTAGGCCAGAGTAAGAGTTAAGACCTTAACTAGTAGGCCAGAGTAAGAGTTAAGACCTTAACCAGTAGGCCAGAGTACGAGGCTAAGAACTTAGCTATTAGGCCAGAGTAAGAGTTGAGACCTTAGCTATTAGGCCAGAGTAAAAGTTAAGACCTTAACCATTAGGCCACAGTACGAGTCTAAGACCTTAGCTATTAGGCCAGAGTAAGAGTTAAGACCTTAACCATCAGGCCAGAGTACGAGTCTAAGACCTTAGCTATTAGGCCAGAGTACGAGTCTAAGACCTTAGCTATTAGGCCAGAGTAAGCGTTAAGACCTTAACCATTAGGCCAGAGTACGAGTTAAGACCTTAACCAGTAGGCCAGAGTACGAGGCTAAGACCTTAGCTATTAGGCCAGAGTAAGAGTTAAGACCTTAGCTATTAGGCCAGAGTACGAGTCCAAGACCTTAGCTGTTGGCCAGAGTAAGAGTTAAGACCTTAACTAGTAGGCCAGAGTAAGAGTTAAGACCTTAGCTATTAGGCCAGAGTACGAGTCTAAGACCTTAGCTATTAGGCCAGAGTAAGAGTTAAGACATTAGCTATTAGGCCAGAGTAAGAGTTAAGACCTTAGCTATTAGGCCAGAGTACGAGTCTAAGACCTTAGCTATTATGCCAGAGTAAGAGTTAAGACCTTAACCAGTAGGCCAGAATACAAGTCTAATACATTAGCTATTAGACCAGAGTAAGAGTTAAGACCTTAACCAGTAGGCCAGAGTATGAGATAAGACCTTAGCTATTAGGCCAGAGTACGAGTCTAAGACCTTAGCTATTAGGCCAGAGTAAGAGTTAAGACATTAGCTATTAGGCCAGAGTAAGAGTTAAGACCTTAGCTATTAGGCCAGAGTACGAGTCTAAGACCTTAGCTATTATGCCAGAGTAAGAGTTAAGACCTTAACCAGTAGGCCAGAGTACGAGTCTAAAACCTTAGCTATTAGGCCAGAGTAAGAGTTAAGACCTTAACCAGTAGGCCAGAGTAAGAGTTAAGACCTTACCATTAGGCCAGAGTATGAGTCTAAGACCTTAGCTATTAGGCCAGAGTAAGAGTTAAGACCTTAGCTATTAGGCCAGAGTAAGAGTTAAGACCTTAACCAGTAGGCCAGAGTAAGAGTTAAGACCTTAGCTCTTAGGCCAGAGTAGAAGTTAAAAGCTTAACCATTAGGCCAGAGTAGGAGTCTAAGACCTTATCTATTAGGCCAGAGTACGAGTCTAAGACCTTAGCTATTAGGCCAGAGTAAGAGTTAAGACCTTAACCAGTAGGCCAGAGTAAGAGTTAAGACCTTAACCATTAGGCCAGAGTACGAGTCTAAGACCTTAGCTATTAGGCCAGAGTACGAGTCTAAGACCTTAACCAGTAGGCCAGAGTAAGAGTTAAGACCTTAGCTACTAGGCCAGAGTACGAGTCTAAGACCTTAGCTATTAGGCCAGCGTAAGAGTTAAGACCTTAACCAGTAGGCCAGAGTAAAAGTTAAGACCTTAACCATTAGGCCAGAGTACGAGTCTAAGACCTTAGCTATTAGGCCAGAGTACGAGTCTAAGACCTTAACCATTAGGCCAGAGTACGAATCTAAGACCTTAGCTACTAGGCCAGAGTATGAGTCTAAGACCTTAGCTATTAGGCCAGCGTAAGAGTTAAGACCTTAACCAGTAGGCCAGAGTAAGAGTTAAGACCTTAACCAGTAGGCCAGAGTACGAGTCTAAGACCTTAGCTATTAGTCCAGAGTAAGAGTTAAGACCTTAGCTATTAGTCCAGTGTAAAAGTTAAGACCTTAACCATTAGGCCAGAGTACGAGTCTAAGACATTAGCTATTAGGCCAGAGTAGGAGTTAAGACCTTAACCAATAGGCCAGAGTACGGGCTTAAGACCTTAGCCATTAGGCCAGAGTACGAGTCTAAGACCTTAGCTATTAGGCCAGAGTAAGAGTTAAGACCTTAACCAGTAGGCCAGAGTACGAGTCTAAGACCTTAGCTATTAGGCCAGAGTAAGAGTTAAGACCGTAGCTATTAGGCCAGAGTACGAGTCTAAGACCTTAGCTATTAGGCCAGAGTAAGAGTTAAGACCTTAACCAGTAGGCCAGAGTAAGAGTTAAGACCTTAGCTATTAGGCCAGAGTAAGAGTTAAGACCTTAACCATTAGGCCAGAGTACGAGTCAAAGACCTTAGCTATTAGGCCAGAGTACGAGTCTGAGACCTTAGCTATTAGGCCAGCGTAAGAGTTAAGACCTTAACCATTAGGCCACAATACGAGTCTAAGACCTTAGATATTAGGCCAGAGTAAGAGTTAAGACCTTAACCATTAGGCCAGAGTACGAGTCTAAGACCTTAGCAATTAGTCCAGAGTAAGAGTTAAGACCTTAGCTATTAGTCCAGAGTACGAGTCTAAGACCTTAACCAGTAGGCCAGAGTAAGAGTTAAGACCTTAACCATTAGGCCAGAGTATGAGTCTAAGACCTTAGCTATTAGGCAGGAGTAAGAGTTAAGACCTTAACCAGTAGGCCAGAGTAAGAGTTAAGACCTTAACCAGTAGGCCAGAGTAAGAGTTAAGACCTTAACCTGTAGGCCATAGTACGAGTATAAGACCTTAGCTATTAGGCCAGAGTAAGAGTTAAGACCTTAGCTATTAGGCCATATTACGAGTCTAAGACCTTTGCTATTAGGCCAGAGTAAGAGTTAAGACCTTAGCTATTTGGCCTGACTAAGAGTTAAGACCTTAACCAGTAGGCCAGATTTAGAGTTAAGACCTTAACCATTAGGCCAGAGTACGAGTCTAAGACCTTAGGTATTTGGCCAGAGTAAGAGTTAAGACCTTAACCAGTAGGCCAGAGTAAGAGTTAAGACCTTAACCATTAGGCCAGAGTACGAGTCTAGGACCATAGCTATTAGGCCAGAGTAAGAGTTAAGACCTTAGCAATTAGGCCAGCGTCAGAGTTAAGACCTTAACCAGTAGGCCAGAGTAAGAGTTAAGAACTTAACCATTAGGCCAGAGTACGAGACTAAGACCTTAGCTATTAGGCCAGAGTAAGAGTTAAGACCTTAGCTATTAGGCCATATTACGAGTCTAAGACCTTTGCTATTAGGCCAGAGTAAGAGTTAAGACCTTAGCTATTTGGCCTGACTAAGAGTTAAGACCTTAACCAGTAGGCCAGATTTAGAGTTAAGACCTTAACCATTAGGCCAGAGTACGAGTCTAAGACCTTAGCTATTTAGCCAGAGTAAGAGTTAAGACCTTAACCAGTAGGCCAGAGTAAGAGTTAAGACCTTAACCATTAGGCCAGAGTACGAGTCTAAGACCTTAGCTATTAGGCCAGAGTAAGAGTTAAGACCTTAACCAGTAGGCCAGAGTTAGAGATAAGACCTTAACCAGTAGGCCAGAGTATGAGTCTAAGATCTTAGCTATTAGGCCAGAGTAAGAGTTAAGACCTTAACCATTAGGCCAGAGTACGAGTCTAAGACCTTAGCTATTAGGCCAGAGTAAGAGTTAAGACCTTAACCAGTAGGCCAGAGTAAGAGTTAAGACCTTAACCATTAGGCCAGAGTTACGAGTCTAGGACCATAGCTATTAGGCCAGAGTAAGAGTTAAGACCTTAGCAATTAGGCCAGCGTAAGAGTTAAGACCTTAACCAGTAGGCCAGAGTAAGAGTTAAGAACTTAACCATTAGGCCAGAGTACGAGACTAAGACCTTAGCTATTAGGCCAGAGTAGGAGATAAGACCTTAGCTATTAGGCCAGAGTAAGAGTTAAGACCTTAACCAGTAGGCCAGAGTAAGAGTTAAGACCTTAGCGATTAGTCCAGAGAAAGAGTTAAGACCTTAACCATTAGGCCAGAGTACGAATCTAAGACCTTAGCTACTAGGCCAGAGTACGAGTCTAAGACCTTAGCTATTAGGCCAGCGTAAGAGTTAAGACCTTAACCAGTAGGCCAGAGTAAGAGTTAAGACCTTAACCAGTAGGCCAGAGTACGAGTCTAAGACCTTAGCTATTAGTCCAGAGTAAGAGTTAAGACCTTAGCTATTAGTCCAGTGTAAAAGTTAAGACCTTAACCATTAGGCCAGAGTATGAGTCTAAGACCTTAGCTATTAGGCCAGAGTAGGAGTTAAGACCTTAACCAATAGGCCAGAGTACGGGCCTAAGACCTTAGCTATTAGGCCAGAGTACGAGTCTAAGACCTTAGCTATTAGGCCAGCGTAAGAGTTAAGACCTAAGCCAGTAGGCCAGAGTAAGAGTTAAGACCTTAACCAGTAGGCCAGAGTACGAGTCTAAGACCTTAGCTATTAGTCCAGAGTAAGAGTTAAGACCTTAGCTATTAGTCCAGTGTAAAAGTTAAGACCTTAACCATTAGGCCAGAGTATGAGTCTAAGACCTTAGCTATTAGGCCAGAGTAGGAGTTAAGACCTTAACCAATAGGCCAGAGTACGGACCTAAGACCTTAGCTATTAGGCCAGAGTACGAGTCTAAGACCTTAGCTATTAGGCCAGAGTAAGAGTTAAGACCTTAACCAGTAGGCCAGAGTACGAGTCTAAGACCTTAGCTATTAGGCCAGAGTAAGAGTTAAGACCGTAGCTATTAGGCCAGAGTACGAGTCTAAGACCTTAGCTATTAGGCCAGAGTAAGAGTTAAGACCTTAACCAGTAGGCCAGAGTAAGAGTTAAGACCTTAGCTATTAGACCAGAGTAAGAGTTAAGACCTTAACCATTAGGCCAGAGTACGAGTCAAAGACCTTAGCTATTAGGCCAGAGTACGAGTCTAAGACCTTAGCTATTAGGCCAGCGTAAGAGTTAAGACCTTAACCATTAGGCCACAATACGAGTCTAAGACCTTAGATATTAGGCCAGAGTAAGAGTTAAGACCTTAACCATTAGGCCAGAGTACGAGTCTAAGACCTTAGCAATTAGTCCAGAGTAAGAGTTAAGACCTTAGCTATTAGTCCAGAGTACGAGTCTAAGACCTTAACCAGTAGGCCAGAGTAAGAGTTAAGACCTTAACCATTAGGCCAGAGTATGAGTCTAAGACCTTAGCTATTAGGCAGGAGTAAGAGTTAAGACCTTAACCAGTAGGCCAGAGTAAGAGTTAAGACCTTAACCAGTAGGCCAGAGTAAGAGCTAAGACCTTAACCTGTAGGCCATAGTACGAGTATAAGACCTTAGCTATTAGGCCAGAGTAAGAGTTAAGACCTTAGCTATTAGGCCATATTACGAGTCTAAGACCTTTGCTATTAGGCCAGAGTAAGAGTTAAGACCTTAACCATTACACCAGAGTACGAGTCTAAGACCTTAGCTATTAGGCCAGAGTAAGAGTTAAGACCTTAAACAGTAGGCCAGAGTAAGAGTTAAGAACCTAAACAATTAGGCCAGAGTACAAGTCTAGGACCACAGCTATTAGGCCAGAGTAAGAGTTAAGACCTTAGCAATTAGGCCAGCGTAAGAGTTAAGACCTTAACCAGTAGGCCAGATTTAGAGTTAAGACCTTAACCATTAGGCCAGAGTACGAGTCTAAGACCTTAGCTATTTGGCCAGAGTAAGAGTTAAGACCTTAACCAGTAGGCCAGAGTAAGAGTTAAGACCTTAACCATTAGGCCAGAGTACGAGTCTAAGACCTTAGCTATTAGGCCAGAGTAAGAGTTAGGACCTTAACCAGTAGGCCAGAGTTAGAGATAAGACCTTAACCAGTAGGCCAGAGTATGAGTCTAAGATCTTAGCTATTAGGCCAGAGTAAGAGTTAAGACCTTAACCAGTAGGCCAGAGTAAGAGTTAAGACCTTAACCATTAGGCCAGAGTACGAGTCTAGGACCATAGCTATTAGGCCAGAGTAAGAGTTAAGACCTTAGCAATTAGGCCAGCGTAAGAGTTAAGACCTTAACCAGTAGGCCAGAGTAAGAGTTAAGAACTTAACCATTAGGCCAGAGTACGAGACTAAGACCTTAGCTATTAGGCCAGAGTAAGAGTTAAGACCTTAGCTATTAGGCCATATTACGAGTCTAAGACCTTTGCTATTAGGCCAGAGTAAGAGTTAAGACCTTAGCTATTTGGCCTGACTAAGAGTTAAGACCTTAACCAGTAGGCCAGATTTAGAGTTAAGACCTTAACCATTAGGCCAGAGTACGAGTCTAAGACCTTAGCTATTTGGCCAGAGTAAGAGTTAAGACCTTAACCAGTAGGCCAGAGTAAGAGTTAAGACCTTAACCATTAGGCCAGAGTACGAGTCTAAGACCTTAGCTATTAGGCCAGAGTAAGAGTTAAGACCTTAACCAGTAGGCCAGAGTTAGAGATAAGACCTTAACCAGTAGGCCAGAGTATGAGTCTAAGATCTTAGCTATTAGGCCAGAGTAAGAGTTAAGACCTTAACCATTAGGCCAGAGTACAAGTCTAAGACCTTAGCTATTAGGCCAGAGTAAGAGTTAAGACCTTAACCAGTAGGCCAGAGTAAGAGTTAAGACCTTAACCATTAGGCCAGAGTACGAGTCTAGGACCATAGCTATTAGGCCAGAGTAAGAGTTAAGACCTTAGCAATTAGGCCAGCGTAAGAGTTAAGACCTTAACCAGTAGGCCAGATTAAGAGTTAAGAACTTAACCATTAGGCCAGAGTACGAGACTAAGACCTTAGCTATTAGGCCAGAGTAAGAGTTAAGACCATAACCAGTAGGCCAGAGTAAGAGTTAAGACCTTAACCAGTAGGCCAGAGCACAAGTCTAAGACCTTAGCTATTAGTCCAGAGTAAGAGTTAAGACCTTAGCTATTAGGCCAGAGTACGAGTCTAAGACCTTAGCTATTAGGCCATAGTAAGAGTTAAGACCTTAACCAGTAGGCCAGAGTAAGAGTTAAGACCTTAACCAGTAGGCCAGATTAAGAGTTAAGACCTTAGCTATTAGGCCAGAGTAAGAGTTAAGACCTTAACCAGTAGGCCAGAGTTTGAGTCTGAGACGTTAGCTATTAGGCCAGAGTAAGAGTTAAGACCTTAGCTATTAGGCCAGAGTACGAGTCTAAGACCTTAGCTATTAGGCCATAGTAAGAGTTAATACCTTAACCAGTAGGCCAGAGTAAGAGATAAGACCTTAACCAGTAGGCCAGAGTAAGAGTTAAGACCTTAGCTATTAGGCCAGAATAAGAGTTAAGACCTTAACCATTAGGCCAGAGTACGAGTCTAAGACCTTAGCTATTAGGCCAGAGTAAGAGTTAAGACCTTAACCAGTAGGCCAGAGTAAGAGATAAGACCTTAACCAGTAGGCCAGAGTACGAGTCTAAGATCTTAGCTATTAGGCCAGAGTAAGAGTTAAGACCTTAACCATTACACCAGAGTACGAGTCTAAGACCTTAGCTATTAGGCCAGAGTAAGAGTTAAGACCTTAACCAGTAGGCCAGAGTAAGAGTTAAGAACCTAAACAATTAGGCCAGAGTACAAGTCTAGGACCACAGCTATTAGGCCAGAGTAAGAGTTAAGACCTTAGCAATTAGGCCAGCGTAAGAGTTAAGACCTTAACCAGTAGGCCAGAGTAAGAGTTAAGAACTTAACCATTAGGCCAGAGTACGAGACTAAGACCTTAGCTATTAGGCCAGAGTAAGAGTTAAGACCATAACCAGTAGGCCAGAGTAAGAGTTAAGACCTTAACCAGTAGGCCAGAGCACAAGTCTAAGACCTTAGCTATTAGTCCAGAGTAAGAGTTAAGACCTTAGCTATTAGGCCAGAGTACGAGTCTAAGACCTTAGCTATTAGGCCATAGTAAGAGTTAAGAACTTAACCAGTAGGCCAGAGTAAGAGTTAAGACCTTAACCAGTAGGCCAGATTAAGAGTTAAGACCTTAGCTATTAGGCCAGAGTAAGAGTTAAGACCTTAACCATTAGTTCAGAGTACGAGTCTAAGACCTTAGCTATTAGGCCAAGGTAAGAGTTAAGACCTTAACCAGTAGGCCAGAGTAAGAGTTAAGACCTTAACCAGTAGGCCAGAGTTCGAGTCTGAGACGTTAGCTATTAGGCCAGAGTAAGAGTTAAGACCTTAGCTATTAGGCCAGAGTACGAGTCTAAGACCTTAGCTATTAGGCCATAGTAAGAGTTAAGACCTTAACCAGTAGGCCAGAGTAAGAGTTAAGACCTTAACCAGTAGGCCAGAGTAAGAGTTAAGACCTTAGCTATTAGGCCAGAATAAGAGTTAAGACCTTAACCATTAGGCCAGAGTACGAGTCTAAGACCTTAGCTATTAGGCCAGAGTACGAGTCTAAGACCTTAGCTATTAGGCCAGAGTAAGAGTTAAGACCTTAACTAGTAGGCCAGAGTAAGAGTTAAGACCTTAACCAGTAGGCCAGAGTACGAGGCTAAGAACTTAGCTATTAGGCCAGAGTAAGAGTTGAGACCTTAGCTATTAGGCCAGAGTAAAAGTTAAGACCTTAACCATTAGGCCACAGTACGAGTCTAAGACCTTAGCTATTAGGCCAGAGTAAGAGTTAAGACCTTAACCATCAGGCCAGAGTACGAGTCTAAGACCTTAGCTATTAGGCCAGAGTACGAGTCTAAGACCTTAGCTATTAGGCCAGAGTAAGCGTTAAGACCTTAACCATTAGGCCAGAGTACGAGTTAAGACCTTAACCAGTAGGCCAGAGTACGAGGCTAAGACCTTAGCTATTAGGCCAGAGTAAGAGTTAAGACCTTAGCTATTAGGCCAGAGTACGAGTCCAAGACCTTAGCTGTTGGCCAGAGTAAGAGTTAAGACCCTAACTAGTAGGCCAGAGTAAGAGTTAAGACCTTAGCTATTAGGCCAGAGTACGAGTCTAAGACCTTAGCTATTAGGCCAGAGTAAGAGTTAAGACATTAGCTATTAGGCCAGAGTAAGAGTTAAGACCTTAGCTATTAGGCCAGAGTACGAGTCTAAGACCTTAGCTATTATGCCAGAGTAAGAGTTAAGACCTTAACCAGTAGGCCAGAATACAAGTCTAATACATTAGCTATTAGACCAGAGTAAGAGTTAAGACCTTAACCAGTAGGCCAGAGTATGAGATAATACCTTAGCTATTAGGCCAGAGTACGAGTCTAAGACCTTAGCTATTAGGCCAGAGTAAGAGTTAAGACATTAGCTATTAGGCCAGAGTAAGAGTTAAGACCTTAGCTATTAGGCCAGAGTACGAGTCTAAGACCTTAGCTATTATGCCAGAGTAAGAGTTAAGACCTTAACCAGTAGGCCAGAGTACGAGTCTAAAACCTTAGCTATTAGGCCAGAGTAAGAGTTAAGACCTTAACCAGTAGGCCAGAGTAAGAGTTAAGACCTTACCATTAGGCCAGAGTATGAGTCTAAGACCTTAGCTATTAGGCCAGAGTAAGAGTTAAGACCTTAGCTATTAGGCCAGAGTAAGAGTTAAGACCTTAACCAGTAGGCCAGAGTAAGAGTTAAGACCTTAGCTCTTAGGCCAGAGTAGAAGTTAAAAGCTTAACCATTAGGCCAGAGTAGGAGTCTAAGACCTTATCTATTAGGCCAGAGTACGAGTCTAAGACCTTAGCTATTAGGCCAGAGTAAGAGTTAAGACCTTAACCAGTAGGCCAGAGTAAGAGTTAAGACCTTAACCATTAGGTCAGAGTACGAGTCTAAGACCTTAGCTATTAGGCCAGAGTAAGAGTTAAGACCTTAGCTATAAGGCCAGAGTAAGAGTTAAGACCGTAACCAGTAGGCCAGAGTAAGAGTTAAGACCTTAACCTGTAGGCCAGAGTACAAGTCTAAGACCTTAGCTATTAGGCCAGAGTACGAGTCTAAGACCTTAGCTATTAGGCCAGAGTAAGAGTTAAGACCTTAACCAGTAGGCCAGAGTAAGAGTTAAGACCTTAGCTATTAGGCCAGAGTAAGAGATATGACCTTAGCTATTAGGCCAGAGTAAGAGTTAAGACCTTAACCATTAGGCCAGATTATGAGTCTAAGACCTTAGCTATTAGGCCAGAGTAAAAGTTAAGACCTTAACCAGTAGGCCAGAGTAAGAGTTAAGACCTCAGCTATTAGGCCAGAGTAAGAGTTAAGACCTTAACCAGTAGGCCAGAGTAAGAGTTAAGACCTTAACCATTAGACCAGAGTACGAGTCTAAGACCTTAGCTATTAGGCCAGAGTAAGAGTTAAGACCTTAACCAGTAGGCCAGAGTAAGAGTTAAGACCTTAACCATTAGGCCAGAGTACGAGTCTAAGACCTTAGCTATTAGGCCAGAGTACGAGTCTAAGACCTTAACCAGTAGGCCAGAGTAAGAGTTAAGACCTTAGCTACTAGGCCAGAGTACGAGTCTAAGACCTTAGCTATTAGGCCAGCGTAAGAGTTAAGACCTTAACCAGTAGGCCAGAGTAAGAGTTAAGACCTTAACCATTAGGCCAGAGTACGAGTCTAAGACCTTAGCTATTAGGCCAGAGTACGAGTCTAAGACCTTAACCATTAGGCCAGAGTACGAATCTAAGACCTTAGCTACTAGGCCAGAGTATGAGTCTAAGACCTTAGCTATTAGGCCAGCGTAAGAGTTAAGACCTTAACCAGTAGGCCAGAGTAAGAGTTAAGACCTTAACCAGTAGGCCAGAGTACAAGTCTAAGACCTTAGCTATTAGTCCAGAGTAAGAGTTAAGACCTTAGCTATTAGTCCAGTGTAAAAGTTAAGACCTTAACCATTAGGCCAGAGTACGAGTCTAAGACATTAGCTATTAGGCCAGAGTAGGAGTTAAGACCTTAACCAATAGGCCAGAGTACGGGCCTAAGACCTTAGCTATTAGGCCAGAGTACGAGTCTAAGACCTTAGCTATTAGGCCAGAGTAAGAGTTAAGACCTTAACCAGTAGGCCAGAGTACGAGTCTAAGACCTTAGCTATTAGGCCAGAGTAAGAGTTAAGACCGTAGCTATTAGGCCAGAGTACGAGTCTAAGACCTTAGCTATTAGGCCAGAGTAAGAGTTAAGACCTTAACCAGTAGGCCAGAGTAAGAGTTAAGACCTTAGCTATTAGGCCAGAGTTAGAGTTAAGACCTTAACCATTAGGCCAGAGTACGAGTCTAAGACCTTAGCTATTAGGCCAGAGTACGAGTCTAAGACCTTAGCTATTAGGCCAGCGTAAGAGTTAAGACCTTAACCATTAGGCCACAATACGAGTCTAAGACCTTAGCTATTAGGCCAGAGTAAGAGTTAAGACCTTAACCATTAGGCCAGAGTACGAGTCTAAGACCTTAGCAATTAGTCCAGAGTAAGAGTTAAGACCTTAGCTATTAGGCCAGAGTAAGAGTTAAGACCTTTACCAGTAGGCCAGAGTAAGAGTTAGGACCTTAACCAGTAGGACAGAGTAAGAGTTAAGACCTTAAACATTGGGCCAGAGTACGAATCTAAGACCTTAGCTATTAGGCCAGAGTACGAGTCTAAGACCTTAACCAGTAGGCCAGAGTAAGAGTTAAGACCTTAACCATTAGGCCAGAGTATGAGTCTAAGACCTTAGCTATTAGGCAGGAGTAAGAGTTAAGACCTTAGCTATTGGGCCAGAGTAAGCGTTAAGACCTTAACCAGTAGGCCAGAGTACGAGTCTAAGACCTTAGCTATTAGGCCAGAGTAAGAGTTAAGACCTTAGCTATTAGTCCAGAGTAAGAGTTAAGACCTTAACCAGTAGGCCAGAGTAAGAGTGAAGACCTTAACCTGTAGGCCATAGTACGAGTCTAAGACCTTAGCTATTAGGCCAGAGTAAGCGTTAGGACCTTAACCAGAAGGCCAGAGTACGAGTCTAAGACCTTAGCTATTAGGCCAGCGTAAGAGTTAAGACCTTAACCATTAGGCCACAATACGAGTCTAAGACCTTAGATATTAGGCCAGAGTAAGAGTTAAGACCTTAACCATTAGGCCAGAGTACGAGTCTAAGACCTTAGCAATTAGTCCAGAGTAAGAGTTAAGACCTTAGCTATTAGTCCAGAGTACGAGTCTAAGACCTTAACCAGTAGGCCAGAGTAAGAGTTAAGACCTTAACCATTAGGCCAGAGTATGAGTCTAAGACCTTAGCTATTAGGCAGGAGTAAGAGTTAAGACCTTAACCAGTAGGCCAGAGTAAGAGTTAAGACCTTAACCAGTAGGCCAGAGTAAGAGCTAAGACCTTAACCTGTAGGCCATAGTACGAGTATAAGACCTTAGCTATTAGGCCAGAGTAAGAGTTAAGACCTTAGCTATTAGGCCATATTACGAGTCTAAGACCTTTGCCATTAGGCCAGAGTAAGAGTTAAGACCTTAGCTATTTGGCCTGACTAAGAGTTAAGACCTTAACCAGTAGGCCAGATTTAGAGTTAAGACCTTAACCATTAGGCCAGAGTACGAGTCTAAGACCGTAGCTATTTGGCCAGAGTAAGAGTTAAGACCTTAACCAGTAGGCCAGAGTAAGAGTTAAGACCTTAACCATTAGGCCAGAGTACGAGTCTAAGACCTTAGCTATTAGGCCAGAGTAAGAGTTAGGACCTTAACCAGTAGGCCAGAGTTAGAGATAAGACCTTAATCAGTAGGCCAGAGTATGAGTCTAAGATCTTAGCTATTAGGCCAGAGTAAGAGTTAAGACCTTAACCATTAGGCCAGAGTACGAGTCTAAGACCTTAGCTATTAGGCCAGAGTAAGAGTTAAGACCTTAACCAGTAGGCCAGAGTAAGAGTTAAGACCTTAACCATTAGGCCAGAGTACGAGTCTAGGACCATAGCTATTAGGCCAGAGTAAGAGTTAAGACCTTAGCAATTAGGCCAGCGTAAGAGTTAAGACCTTAACCAGTAGGCCAGAGTAAGAGTTAAGAACTTAACCATTAGGCCAGAGTACGAGACTAAGACCTTAGCTATTAGGCCAGAGTAAGAGTTAAGACCTTAGCTATTAGGCCATATTACGAGTCTAAGACCTTTGCTATTAGGCCAGAGTAAGAGTTAAGACCTTAGCTATTTGGCCTGACTAAGAGTTAAGACCTTAACCAGTAGGCCAGATTTAGAGTTAAGACCTTAACCATTAGGCCAGAGTACGAGTCTAAGACCTTAGCTATTTGGCCAGAGTAAGAGTTAAGACCTTAACCAGTAGGCCAGAGTAAGAGTTAAGACCTTAACCATTAGGCCAGAGTACGAGTCTAAGACCTTAGCTATTAGGCCAGAGTAAGAGTTAAGACCTTAACCAGTAGGCCAGAGTTAGAGATAAGACCTTAACCAGTAGGCCAGAGTATGAGTCTAAGATCTTAGCTATTAGGCCAGAGTAAGAGTTAAGACCTTAACCATTAGGCCAGAGTACAAGTCTAAGACCTTAGCTATTAGGCCAGAGTAAGAGTTAAGACCTTAACCAGTAGGCCAGAGTAAGAGTTAAGACCTTAACCATTAGGCCAGAGTACGAGTCTAGGACCATAGCTATTAGGCCAGAGTAAGAGTTAAGACCTTAGCAATTAGGCCAGCGTAAGAGTTAAGACCTTAACCAGTAGGCCAGATTAAGAGTTAAGAACTTAACCATTAGGCCAGAGTACGAGACTAAGACCTTAGCTATTAGGCCAGAGTAAGAGTTAAGACCATAACCAGTAGGCCAGAGTAAGAGTTAAGACCTTAACCAGTAGGCCAGAGCACAAGTCTAAGACCTTAGCTATTAGTCCAGAGTAAGAGTTAAGACCTTAGCTATTAGGCCAGAGTACGAGTCTAAGACCTTAGCTATTAGGCCATAGTAAGAGTTAAGACCTTAACCAGTAGGCCAGAGTAAGAGTTAAGACCTTAACCAGTAGGCCAGAGTATGAGTTAAGACCTTAGCTATTAGGCCAGAGTACGAGTCTAAGACCTTAGCTATTAGGCCAGAGTAAGAGTTAAGACCTTAGCTATTAGGCCAGAGTAAGAGTTAAGACCTTAACCATTAGGCCAGAGTACGAGTCTAAGACCTTAGCTATCAGGCCAAGGTAAGAGTTAAGACCTTAACCAGTAGGCCAGAGTAAGAGTTAAGACCTTAACCAGTAGGCCAGAGTTTGAGTCTGAGACGTTAGCTATTAGGCCAGAGTAAGAGTTAAGACCTTAGCTATTAGGCCAGAGTACGAGTCTAAGACCTTAGCTATTAGGCCATAGTAAGAGTTAATACCTTAACCAGTAGGCCAGAGTAAGAGTTAAGACCTTAACCAGTAGGCCAGAGTAAGAGTTAAGACCTTAGCTATTAGGCCAGAATAAGAGTTAAGACCTTAACCATTAGGCCAGAGTACGAGTCTAAGACATTAGCTATTAGGCCAGAGTAAGAGTAAAGACCTTAACCAGTAGGCCAGAGTAAGAGATAAGACCTTAACCAGTAGGCCAGAGTACGAGTCTAAGATCTTAGCTATTAGGCCAGAGTAAGAGTTAAGACCTTAACCATTACACCAGAGTACGAGTCTAAGACCTTAGCTATTAGGCCAGAGTAAGAGTTAAGACCTTAAACAGTAGGCCAGAGTAAGAGTTAAGAACCTAAACAATTAGGCCAGAGTACAAGTCTAGGACCACAGCTATTAGGCCAGAGTAAGAGTTAAGACCTTAGCAATTAGGCCAGCGTAAGAGTTAAGACCTTAACCAGTAGGCCAGAGTAAGAGTTAAGAACTTAACCATTAGGCCAGAGTACGAGACTAAGACCTTAGCTATTAGGCCAGAGTAAGAGTTAAGACCTTAACCAGTAGGCCAGAGTAAGAGTTAAGACCTTAACCATTAGGCCAGAGTACGAGTCTAGGACCATAGCTATTAGGCCAGAGTAAGAGTTAAGACCTTAGCAATTAGGCCAGCGTAAGAGTTAAGACCTTAACCAGTAGGCCAGAGTAAGAGTTAAGAACTTAACCATTAGGCCAGAGTACGAGACTAAGAACTTAGCTATTAGGCCAGAGTAAGAGATAAGACCTTAGCTATTAGGCCAGAGTAAGAGTTAAGACCTTAACCAGTAGGCCAGAGTAAGAGTTAAGACCTTAGCGATTAGTCCAGAGAAAGAGTTAAGACCTTAACCATTAGGCCAGAGTACGAATCTAAGACGTTAGCTACTAGGCCAGAGTACGAGTCTAAGACCTTAGCTATTAGGCCAGCGTAAGAGTTAAGACCTTAACCAGTAGGCCAGAGTAAGAGTTAAGACCTTAACCAGTAGGCCAGAGTACGAGTCTAAGACCTTAGCTATTAGTCCAGAGTAAGAGTTAAGACCTTAGCTATTAGTCCAGTGTAAAAGTTAAGACCTTAACCATTAGGCCAGAGTATGAGTCTAAGACCTTAGCTATTAGGCCAGAGTAGGAGTTAAGACCTTAACCAATAGGCCAGAGTACGGGCCTAAGACCTTAGCTATTAGGCCAGAGTACGAGTCTAAGACCTTAGCTATTAGGCCAGAGTAAGAGTTAGGACCTTAACCAGTAGGCCAGAGTACGAGTCTAAGACCTTAGCTATTAGGCCAGAGTAAGAGTTAATACCTTAACCAGTAGGCCAGAGTAAGAGTTAAGACCTTAACCAGTAGGCCAGAGTAAGAGTTAAGACCTTAGCTATTAGGCCAGAATAAGAGTTAAGACCTTAACCATTAGGCCAGAGTACGAGTCTAAGACATTAGCTATTAGGCCAGAGTAAGAGTAAAGACCTTAACCAGTAGGCCAGAGTAAGAGATAAGACCTTAACCAGTAGGCCAGAGTACGAGTCTAAGATCTTAGCTATTAGGCCAGAGTAAGAGTTAAGACCTTAACCATTACACCAGAGTACGAGTCTAAGACCTTAGCTATTAGGCCAGAGTAAGAGTTAAGACCTTAAACAGTAGGCCAGAGTAAGAGTTAAGAACCTAAACAATTAGGCCAGAGTACAAGTCTAGGACCACAGCTATTAGGCCAGAGTAAGAGTTAAGACCTTAGCAATTAGGCCAGCGTAAGAGTTAAGACCTTAACCAGTAGGCCAGAGTAAGAGTTAAGAACTTAACCATTAGGCCAGAGTACGAGACTAAGACCTTAGCTATTAGGCCAGAGTAAGAGTTAAGACCTTAACCAGTAGGCCAGAGTAAGAGTTAAGACCTTAACCATTAGGCCAGAGTACGAGTCTAGGACCATAGCTATTAGGCCAGAGTAAGAGTTAAGACCTTAGCAATTAGGCCAGCGTAAGAGTTAAGACCTTAACCAGTAGGCCAGAGTAAGAGTTAAGAACTTAACCATTAGGCCAGAGTACGAGACTAAGAACTTAGCTATTAGGCCAGAGTAAGAGATAAGACCTTAGCTATTAGGCCAGAGTAAGAGTTAAGACCTTAACCAGTAGGCCAGAGTAAGAGTTAAGACCTTAGCGATTAGTCCAGAGAAAGAGTTAAGACCTTAACCATTAGGCCAGAGTACGAATCTAAGACGTTAGCTACTAGGCCAGAGTACGAGTCTAAGACCTTAGCTATTAGGCCAGCGTAAGAGTTAAGACCTTAACCAGTAGGCCAGAGTAAGAGTTAAGACCTTAACCAGTAGGCCAGAGTACGAGTCTAAGACCTTAGCTATTAGTCCAGAGTAAGAGTTAAGACCTTAGCTATTAGTCCAGTGTAAAAGTTAAGACCTTAACCATTAGGCCAGAGTATGAGTCTAAGACCTTAGCTATTAGGCCAGAGTAGGAGTTAAGACCTTAACCAATAGGCCAGAGTACGGGCCTAAGACCTTAGCTATTAGGCCAGAGTACGAGTCTAAGACCTTAGCTATTAGGCCAGAGTAAGAGTTAAGACCTTAACCAGTAGGCCAGAGTACGAGTCTAAGACCTTAGCTATTAGGCCAGAGTAAGAGTTAAGACCGTAGCTATTAGGCCAGAGTACGAGTCTAAGACCTTAGCTATTAGGCCAGAGTAAGAGTTAAGACCTTAACCAGTAGGCCAGAGTAAGAGTTAAGACCTTAGCTATTAGGCCAGAGTAAGAGTTAAGACCTTAACCATTAGGCCAGAGTTCGAGTCAAAGACCTTAGCTATTAGGCCAGAGTACGAGTCTAAGACCTTAGCTATTAGGCCAGCGTAAGAGTTAAGACCTTAACCATTAGGCCACAATACGAGTCTAAGACCTTAGATATTAGGCCAGAGTAAGAGTTAAGACCTTAACCATTAGGCCAGAGTACGAGTCTAAGACCTTAGCAATTAGTCCAGAGTAAGAGTTAAGACCTTAGCTATTAGTCCAGAGTACGAGTCTAAGACCTTAACCAGTAGGCCAGAGTAAGAGTTAAGACCTTAACCATTAGGCCAGAGTATGAGTCTAAGACCTTAGCTATTAGGCAGGAGTAAGAGTTAAGACCTTAACCAGTAGGCCAGAGTAAGAGTTAAGACCTTAACCAGTAGGCCAGAGTAAGAGCTAAGACCTTAACCTGTAGGCCATAGTACGAGTATAAGACCTTAGCTATTAGGCCAGAGTAAGAGTTAAGACCTTAGCTATTAGGCCATATTACGAGTCTAAGACCTTTGCTATTAGGCCAGAGTAAGAGTTAAGACCTTAGCTATTTGGCCTGACTAAGAGTTAAGACCTTAACCAGTAGGCCAGATTTAGAGTTAAGACCTTAACCATTAGGCCAGAGTACGAGTCTAAGACCTTAGCTATTTGGCCAGAGTAAGAGTTAAGACCTTAACCAGTAGGCCAGAGTAAGAGTTAAGACCTTAACCATTAGGCCAGAGTACGAGTCTAAGACCTTAGCTATTAGGCCAGAGTAAGAGTTAGGACCTTAACCAGTAGGCCAGAGTTAGAGATAAGACCTTAATCAGTAGGCCAGAGTATGAGTCTAAGATCTTAGCTATTAGGCCAGAGTAAGAGTTAAGACCTTAACCATTAGGCCAGAGTATGAGTCTAAGACCTTAGCTATTAGACCAGAGTAAGAGTTAAGACCTTAACCAGTAGGCCAGAGTAAGAGTTAAGACCTTAACCATTAGGCCAGAGTACGAGTCTAAGACCTTAGCTATTAGGCCAGAGTACGAGTCTAAGACCTTAGCTATTAGGCCATAGTAAGAGTTAATACCTTAACCAGTAGGCCAGAGTAAGAGTTAAGACCTTAACCAGTAGGCCAGAGTAAGAGTTAAGACCTTAGCTATTAGGCCAGAATAAGAGTTAAGACCTTAACCATTAGGCCAGAGTACGAGTCTAAGACATTAGCTATTAGGCCAGAGTAAGAGTAAAGACCTTAACCAGTAGGCCAGAGTAAGAGATAAGACCTTAACCAGTAGGCCAGAGTACGAGTCTAAGATCTTAGCTATTAGGCCAGAGTAAGAGTTAAGACCTTAACCATTACACCAGAGTACGAGTCTAAGACCTTAGCTATTAGGCCAGAGTAAGAGTTAAGACCTTAAACAGTAGGCCAGAGTAAGAGTTAAGAACCTAAACAATTAGGCCAGAGTACAAGTCTAGGACCACAGCTATTAGGCCAGAGTAAGAGTTAAGACCTTAGCAATTAGGCCAGCGTAAGAGTTAAGACCTTAACCAGTAGGCCAGAGTAAGAGTTAAGAACTTAACCATTAGGCCAGAGTACGAGACTAAGACCTTAGCTATTAGGCCAGAGTAAGAGTTAAGACCTTAACCAGTAGGCCAGAGTAAGAGTTAAGACCTTAACCATTAGGCCAGAGTACGAGTCTAGGACCATAGCTATTAGGCCAGAGTAAGAGTTAAGACCTTAGCAATTAGGCCAGCGTAAGAGTTAAGACCTTAACCAGTAGGCCAGAGTAAGAGTTAAGAACTTAACCATTAGGCCAGAGTACGAGACTAAGAACTTAGCTATTAGGCCAGAGTAAGAGATAAGACCTTAGCTATTAGGCCAGAGTAAGAGTTAAGACCTTAACCAGTAGGCCAGAGTAAGAGTTAAGACCTTAGCGATTAGTCCAGAGAAAGAGTTAAGACCTTAACCATTAGGCCAGAGTACGAATCTAAGACGTTAGCTACTAGGCCAGAGTACGAGTCTAAGACCTTAGCTATTAGGCCAGCGTAAGAGTTAAGACCTTAACCAGTAGGCCAGAGTAAGAGTTAAGACCTTAACCAGTAGGCCAGAGTACGAGTCTAAGACCTTAGCTATTAGTCCAGAGTAAGAGTTAAGACCTTAGCTATTAGTCCAGTGTAAAAGTTAAGACCTTAACCATTAGGCCAGAGTATGAGTCTAAGACCTTAGCTATTAGGCCAGAGTAGGAGTTAAGACCTTAACCAATAGGCCAGAGTACGGGCCTAAGACCTTAGCTATTAGGCCAGAGTACGAGTCTAAGACCTTAGCTATTAGGCCAGAGTAAGAGTTAAGACCTTAACCAGTAGGCCAGAGTACGAGTCTAAGACCTTAGCTATTAGGCCAGAGTAAGAGTTAAGACCGTAGCTATTAGGCCAGAGTACGAGTCTAAGACCTTAGCTATTAGGCCAGAGTAAGAGTTAAGACCTTAACCAGTAGGCCAGAGTAAGAGTTAAGACCTTAGCTATTAGGCCAGAGTAAGAGTTAAGACCTTAACCATTAGGCCAGAGTACGAGTCAAAGACCTTAGCTATTAGGCCAGAGTACGAGTCTAAGACCTTAGCTATTAGGCCAGCGTAAGAGTTAAGACCTTAACCATTAGGCCACAATACGAGTCTAAGACCTTAGATATTAGGCCAGAGTAAGAGTTAAGACCTTAACCATTAGGCCAGAGTACGAGTCTAAGACCTTAGCAATTAGTCCAGAGTAAGAGTTAAGACCTTAGCTATTAGTCCAGAGTACGAGTCTAAGACCTTAACCAGTAGGCCAGAGTAAGAGTTAAGACCTTAACCATTAGGCCAGAGTATGAGTCTAAGACCTTAGCTATTAGGCAGGAGTAAGAGTTAAGACCTTAACCAGTAGGCCAGAGTAAGAGTTAAGACCTTAACCAGTAGGCCAGAGTAAGAGCTAAGACCTTAACCTGTAGGCCATAGTATGAGTATAAGACCTTAGCTATTAGGCCAGAGTAAGAGTTAAGACCTTAGCTATTAGGCCATATTACGAGTCTAAGACCTTTGCTATTAGGCCAGAGTAAGAGTTAAGACCTTAGCTATTTGGCCTGACTAAGAGTTAAGACCTTAACCAGTAGGCCAGATTTAGAGTTAAGACCTTAACCATTAGGCCAGAGTACGAGTCTAAGACCTTAGCTATTTGGCCAGAGTAAGAGTTAAGACCTTAACCAGTAGGCCAGAGTAAGAGTTAAGACCTTAACCATTAGGCCAGAGTACGAGTCTAAGACCTTAGCTATTAGGCCAGAGTAAGAGTTAGGACCTTAACCAGTAGGCCAGAGTTAGAGATAAGACCTTAATCAGTAGGCCAGAGTATGAGTCTAAGATCTTAGCTATTAGGCCAGAGTAAGAGTTAAGACCTTAACCATTAGGCCAGAGTACGAGTCTAAGACCTTAGCTATTAGGCCAGAGTAAGAGTTAAGACCTTAACCAGTAGGCCAGAGTAAGAGTTAAGACCTTAACCATTAGGCCAGAGTACGAGTCTAGGACCATAGCTATTAGGCCAGAGTAAGAGTTAAGACCTTAGCAATTAGGCCAGCGTAAGAGTTAAGACCTTAACCAGTAGGCCAGAGTAAGAGTTAAGAACTTAACCATTAGGCCAGAGTACGAGACTAAGACCTTAGCTATTAGGCCAGAGTAAGAGTTAAGACCTTAGCTATTAGGCCATATTACGAGTCTAAGACCTTTGCTATTAGGCCAGAGTAAGAGTTAAGACCTTAGCTATTTGGCCTGACTAAGAGTTAAGACCTTAACCAGTAGGCCAGATTTAGAGTTAAGACCTTAACCATTAGGCCAGAGTACGAGTCTAAGACCTTAGCTATTTGGCCAGAGTAAGAGTTAAGACCTTAACCAGTAGGCCAGAGTAAGAGTTAAGACCTTAACCATTAGGCCAGAGTACGAGTCTAAGACCTTAGCTATTAGGCCAGAGTAAGAGTTAAGACCTTAACCAGTAGGCCAGAGTTAGAGATAAGACCTTAACCAGTAGGCCAGAGTATGAGTCTAAGATCTTAGCTATTAGGCCAGAGTAAGAGTTAAGACCTTAACCATTAGGCCAGAGTACAAGTCTAAGACCTTAGCTATTAGGCCAGAGTAAGAGTTAAGACCTTAACCAGTAGGCCAGAGTAAGAGTTAAGACCTTAACCATTAGGCCAGAGTACGAGTCTAGGACCATAGCTATTAGGCCAGAGTAAGAGTTAAGACCTTAGCAATTAGGCCAGCGTAAGAGTTAAGACCTTAACCAGTAGGCCAGATTAAGAGTTAAGAACTTAACCATTAGGCCAGAGTACGAGACTAAGACCTTAGCTATTAGGCCAGAGTAAGAGTTAAGACCATAACCAGTAGGCCAGAGTAAGAGTAAAGACCTTAACCAGTAGGCCAGAGCACAAGTCTAAGACCTTAGCTATTAGTCCAGAGTAAGAGTTAAGACCTTAGCTATTAGGCCAGAGTACGAGTCTAAGACCTTAGCTATTAGGCCATAGTAAGAGTTAAGACCTTAACCAGTAGGCCAGAGTAAGAGTTAAGACCTTAACCAGTAGGCCAGAGTATGAGTTAAGACCTTAGCTATTAGGCCAGAGTACGAGTCTAAGACCTTAGCTATTAGGCCAGAGTAAGAGTTAAGACCTTAGCTATTAGGCCAGAGTAAGAGTTAAGACCTTAACCATTAGGCCAGAGTACGAGTCTAAGACCTTAGCTATCAGGCCAAGGTAAGAGTTAAGACCTTAACCAGTAGGCCAGAGTAAGAGTTAAGACCTTAACCAGTAGGCCAGAGTTTGAGTCTGAGACGTTAGCTATTAGGCCACAGTAAGAGTTAAGACCTTAGCTATTAGGCCAGAGTACGAGTCTAAGACCTTAGCTATTAGGCCACAGTAAGAGTTAATACCTTAACCAGTAGGCCAGAGTAAGAGTTAAGACCTTAACCAGTAGGCCAGAGTAAGAGTTAAGACCTTAGCTATTAGGCCAGAATAAGAGTTAAGACCTTAACCATTAGGCCAGAGTACGAGTCTAAGACATTAGCTATTAGGCCAGAGTAAGAGTTAAGACCTTAACCAGTAGGCCAGAGTAAGAGATAAGACCTTAACCAGTAGGCCAGAGTACGAGTCTAAGATCTTAGCTATTAGGCCAGAGTAAGAGTTAAGACCTTAACCATTACACCAGAGTACGAGTCTAAGACCTTAGCTATTAGGCCAGAGTAAGAGTTAAGACCTTAAACAGTAGGCCAGAGTAAGAGTTAAGAACCTAAACAATTAGGCCAGAGTACAAGTCTAGGACCACAGCTATTAGGCCAGAGTAAGAGTTAAGACCTTAGCAATTAGGCCAGCGTAAGAGTTAAGACCTTAACCAGTAGGCCAGAGTAAGAGTTAAGAACTTAACCATTAGGCCAGAGTACGAGACTAAGACCTTAGCTATTAGGCCAGAGTAAGAGTTAAGACCTTAACCAGTAGGCCAGAGCACAAGTCTAAGACCTTAGCTATTAGTCCAGAGTAAGAGTTAAGACCTTAGCTATTAGGCCAGAGTACGAGTCTAAGACCTTAGCTATTAGGCCATAGTAAGAGTTAATAACTTAACCAGTAGGCCAGAGTAAGAGTTAAGACCTTAACCAGTAGGCCAGATTAAGAGTTAAGACCTTAGCTATTAGGCCAGAGTAAGAGTTAAGACCTTAACCATTAGTTCAGAGTACGAGTCTAAGACCTTAGCTATTAGGCCAGAGTAAGAGTTAAGACCTTAACCAGTAGGCCAGAGTAAGAGTTAAGACCTTAACCAGTAGGCCAGAGTTCGAGTCTGAGACGTTAGCTATTAGGCCAGAGTAAGAGTTAAGACCTTAGCTATTAGGCCAGAGTACGAGTCTAAGACCTTAGCTATTAGGCCATAGTAAGAGTTAAGACCTTAACCAGTAGGCCAGAGTAAGAGTTAAGACCTTAACCAGTAGGCCAGAGTAAGAGTTAAGACCTTAGCTATTAGGCCAGAATAAGAGTTAAGACCTTAACCATTAGGCCAGAGTACGAGTCTAAGACCTTAGCTATTAGGCCAGAGTACGAGTCTAAGACCTTAGCTATTAGGCCAGAGTAAGAGTTAAGACCTTAACTAGTAGGCCAGAGTAAGAGTTAAGACCTTAACCAGTAGGCCAGAGTACGAGGCTAAGAACTTAGCTATTAGGCCAGAGTAAGAGTTGAGACCTTAGCTATTAGGCCAGAGTAAAAGTTAAGACCTTAACAATTAGGCCACAGTACGAGTCTAAGACCTTAGCTATTAGGCCAGAGTAAAAGTTAAGACCTTAACCATCAGGCCAGAGTACGAGTCTAAGACCTTAGCTATTAGGCCAGAGTACGAGTCTAAGACCTTAGCTATTAGGCCAGAGTAAGCGTTAAGACCTTAACCATTAGGCCAGAGTACGAATTAAGACCTTAACCAGTAGGCCAGAGTACGAGGCTAAGACCTTAGCTATTAGGCCAGAGTAAGAGTTAAGACCTTAGCTATTAGGCCAGAGTACGAGTCCAAGACCTTAGCTGTTGGCCAGAGTAAGAGTTAAGACCTTAACTAGTAGGCCAGAGTAAGAGTTAAGACCTTAGCTATTAGGCCAGAGTACGAGTCTAAGACCTTAGCTATTAGGCCAGAGTAAGAGTTAAGACATTAGCTATTAGGCCAGAGTAAGAGTTAAGACCTTAGCTATTAGGCCAGAGTACGAGTCTAAGACCTTAGCTATTATGCCAGAGTAAGAGTTAAGACCTTAACCAGTAGGCCAGAATACAAGTCTAAAACATTAGCTATTAGACCAGAGTAAGAGTTAAGACCTTAACCAGTAGGCCAGAGTATGAGTTAAGACCTTAGCTATTAGGCCAGAGTACGAGTCTAAGACCTTAGCTATTAGGCCAGAGTAAGAGTTAAGACATTAGCTATTAGGCCAGAGTAAGAGTTAAGACCTTAGCTATTAGGCAAGAGTACGAGTCTAAGACCTTAGCTATTATGCCAGAGTAAGAGTTAAGACCTTATCTATTAGGCCAGAGTACGAGTCTAAGACCTTAGCTATTAGGCCAGAGTAAGAGTTAAGACCTTAACCAGTAGGCCAGAGTAAGAGTTAAGACCTTAACCAGTAGGCCAGAGTATGAGTCTAAGACTTTAGCTATTAGGCCAGAGTAAGAGTTAAGACCTTAGCTATTAGGCCAGAGTAAGAGTTAAGACCTTAACCAGTAGGCCAGAGTAAGAGTTAAGACCTTAACCATTAGGCCAGAGTACGAGTCTAAGACCTTAGCTATTAGGCCAGAGTACGAGTCTAAGACCTTAACCAGTAGGTCAGAGTAAGAGTTAAGACCTTAGCTACTAGGCCAGAGTACGAGTCTAAGACCTTAGCTATTAGGCCAGAGTACGAGTCTAAGACCTTAGCTATTAGGCCAGCGTAAGAGTTAAGACCTTAACCATTAGGCCACAATACGAGTCTAAGACCTTAGATATTAGGCCAGAGTAAGAGTTAAGACCTTAACCATTAGGCCAGAGTACGAGTCTAGGACCATAGCTATTAGGCCAGAGTAAGAGTTAAGACCTTAGCAATTAGGCCAGCGTAAGAGTTAAGACCTTAACCAGTAGGCCAGAGTAAGAGTTAAGAACTTAACCATTAGGCCAGAGTACGAGACTAAGAACTTAGCTATTAGGCCAGAGTAAGAGATAAGACCTTAGCTATTAGGCCAGAGTAAGAGTTAAGACCTTAACCAGTAGGCCAGAGTAAGAGTTAAGACCTTAGCGATTAGTCCAGAGAAAGAGTTAAGACCTTAACCATTAGGCCAGAGTACGAATCTAAGACGTTAGCTACTAGGCCAGAGTACGAGTCTAAGACCTTAGCTATTAGGCCAGCGTAAGAGTTAAGACCTTAACCAGTAGGCCAGAGTAAGAGTTAAGACCTTAACCAGTAGGCCAGAGTACGAGTCTAAGACCTTAGCTATTAGTCCAGAGTAAGAGTTAAGACCTTAGCTATTAGTCCAGTGTAAAAGTTAAGACCTTAACCATTAGGCCAGAGTATGAGTCTAAGACCTTAGCTATTAGGCCAGAGTAGGAGTTAAGACCTTAACCAATAGGCCAGAGTACGGGCCTAAGACCTTAGCTATTAGGCCAGAGTACGAGTCTAAGACCTTAGCTATTAGGCCAGAGTAAGAGTTAGGACCTTAACCAGTAGGCCAGAGTACGAGTCTAAGACCTTAGCTATTAGGCCAGAGTAAGAGTTAATACCTTAACCAGTAGGCCAGAGTAAGAGTTAAGACCTTAACCAGTAGGCCAGAGTAAGAGTTAAGACCTTAGCTATTAGGCCAGAATAAGAGTTAAGACCTTAACCATTAGGCCAGAGTACGAGTCTAAGACATTAGCTATTAGGCCAGAGTAAGAGTAAAGACCTTAACCAGTAGGCCAGAGTAAGAGATAAGACCTTAACCAGTAGGCCAGAGTACGAGTCTAAGATCTTAGCTATTAGGCCAGAGTAAGAGTTAAGACCTTAACCATTACACCAGAGTACGAGTCTAAGACCTTAGCTATTAGGCCAGAGTAAGAGTTAAGACCTTAAACAGTAGGCCAGAGTAAGAGTTAAGAACCTAAACAATTAGGCCAGAGTACAAGTCTAGGACCACAGCTATTAGGCCAGAGTAAGAGTTAAGACCTTAGCAATTAGGCCAGCGTAAGAGTTAAGACCTTAACCAGTAGGCCAGAGTAAGAGTTAAGAACTTAACCATTAGGCCAGAGTACGAGACTAAGACCTTAGCTATTAGGCCAGAGTAAGAGTTAAGACCTTAACCAGTAGGCCAGAGTAAGAGTTAAGACCTTAACCATTAGGCCAGAGTACGAGTCTAGGACCATAGCTATTAGGCCAGAGTAAGAGTTAAGACCTTAGCAATTAGGCCAGCGTAAGAGTTAAGACCTTAACCAGTAGGCCAGAGTAAGAGTTAAGAACTTAACCATTAGGCCAGAGTACGAGACTAAGAACTTAGCTATTAGGCCAGAGTAAGAGATAAGACCTTAGCTATTAGGCCAGAGTAAGAGTTAAGACCTTAACCAGTAGGCCAGAGTAAGAGTTAAGACCTTAGCGATTAGTCCAGAGAAAGAGTTAAGACCTTAACCATTAGGCCAGAGTACGAATCTAAGACGTTAGCTACTAGGCCAGAGTACGAGTCTAAGACCTTAGCTATTAGGCCAGCGTAAGAGTTAAGACCTTAACCAGTAGGCCAGAGTAAGAGTTAAGACCTTAACCAGTAGGCCAGAGTACGAGTCTAAGACCTTAGCTATTAGTCCAGAGTAAGAGTTAAGACCTTAGCTATTAGTCCAGTGTAAAAGTTAAGACCTTAACCATTAGGCCAGAGTATGAGTCTAAGACCTTAGCTATTAGGCCAGAGTAGGAGTTAAGACCTTAACCAATAGGCCAGAGTACGGGCCTAAGACCTTAGCTATTAGGCCAGAGTACGAGTCTAAGACCTTAGCTATTAGGCCAGAGTAAGAGTTAAGACCTTAACCAGTAGGCCAGAGTACGAGTCTAAGACCTTAGCTATTAGGCCAGAGTAAGAGTTAAGACCGTAGCTATTAGGCCAGAGTACGAGTCTAAGACCTTAGCTATTAGGCCAGAGTAAGAGTTAAGACCTTAACCAGTAGGCCAGAGTAAGAGTTAAGACCTTAGCTATTAGGCCAGAGTAAGAGTTAAGACCTTAACCATTAGGCCAGAGTTCGAGTCAAAGACCTTAGCTATTAGGCCAGAGTACGAGTCTAAGACCTTAGCTATTAGGCCAGCGTAAGAGTTAAGACCTTAACCATTAGGCCACAATACGAGTCTAAGACCTTAGATATTAGGCCAGAGTAAGAGTTAAGACCTTAACCATTAGGCCAGAGTACGAGTCTAAGACCTTAGCAATTAGTCCAGAGTAAGAGTTAAGACCTTAGCTATTAGTCCAGAGTACGAGTCTAAGACCTTAACCAGTAGGCCAGAGTAAGAGTTAAGACCTTAACCATTAGGCCAGAGTATGAGTCTAAGACCTTAGCTATTAGGCAGGAGTAAGAGTTAAGACCTTAACCAGTAGGCCAGAGTAAGAGTTAAGACCTTAACCAGTAGGCCAGAGTAAGAGCTAAGACCTTAACCTGTAGGCCATAGTACGAGTATAAGACCTTAGCTATTAGGCCAGAGTAAGAGTTAAGACCTTAGCTATTAGGCCATATTACGAGTCTAAGACCTTTGCTATTAGGCCAGAGTAAGAGTTAAGACCTTAGCTATTTGGCCTGACTAAGAGTTAAGACCTTAACCAGTAGGCCAGATTTAGAGTTAAGACCTTAACCATTAGGCCAGAGTACGAGTCTAAGACCTTAGCTATTTGGCCAGAGTAAGAGTTAAGACCTTAACCAGTAGGCCAGAGTAAGAGTTAAGACCTTAACCATTAGGCCAGAGTACGAGTCTAAGACCTTAGCTATTAGGCCAGAGTAAGAGTTAGGACCTTAACCAGTAGGCCAGAGTTAGAGATAAGACCTTAATCAGTAGGCCAGAGTATGAGTCTAAGATCTTAGCTATTAGGCCAGAGTAAGAGTTAAGACCTTAACCATTAGGCCAGAGTACGAGTCTAAGACCTTAGCTATTAGACCAGAGTAAGAGTTAAGACCTTAACCAGTAGGCCAGAGTAAGAGTTAAGACCTTAACCATTAGGCCAGAGTACGAGTCTAAGACCTTAGCTATTAGGCCAGAGTACGAGTCTAAGACCTTAGCTATTAGGCCATAGTAAGAGTTAATACCTTAACCAGTAGGCCAGAGTAAGAGTTAAGACCTTAACCAGTAGGCCAGAGTAAGAGTTAAGACCTTAGCTATTAGGCCAGAATAAGAGTTAAGACCTTAACCATTAGGCCAGAGTACGAGTCTAAGACATTAGCTATTAGGCCAGAGTAAGAGTAAAGACCTTAACCAGTAGGCCAGAGTAAGAGATAAGACCTTAACCAGTAGGCCAGAGTACGAGTCTAAGATCTTAGCTATTAGGCCAGAGTAAGAGTTAAGACCTTAACCATTACACCAGAGTACGAGTCTAAGACCTTAGCTATTAGGCCAGAGTAAGAGTTAAGACCTTAAACAGTAGGCCAGAGTAAGAGTTAAGAACCTAAACAATTAGGCCAGAGTACAAGTCTAGGACCACAGCTATTAGGCCAGAGTAAGAGTTAAGACCTTAGCAATTAGGCCAGCGTAAGAGTTAAGACCTTAACCAGTAGGCCAGAGTAAGAGTTAAGAACTTAACCATTAGGCCAGAGTACGAGACTAAGACCTTAGCTATTAGGCCAGAGTAAGAGTTAAGACCTTAACCAGTAGGCCAGAGTAAGAGTTAAGACCTTAACCATTAGGCCAGAGTACGAGTCTAGGACCATAGCTATTAGGCCAGAGTAAGAGTTAAGACCTTAGCAATTAGGCCAGCGTAAGAGTTAAGACCTTAACCAGTAGGCCAGAGTAAGAGTTAAGAACTTAACCATTAGGCCAGAGTACGAGACTAAGAACTTAGCTATTAGGCCAGAGTAAGAGATAAGACCTTAGCTATTAGGCCAGAGTAAGAGTTAAGACCTTAACCAGTAGGCCAGAGTAAGAGTTAAGACCTTAGCGATTAGTCCAGAGAAAGAGTTAAGACCTTAACCATTAGGCCAGAGTACGAATCTAAGACGTTAGCTACTAGGCCAGAGTACGAGTCTAAGACCTTAGCTATTAGGCCAGCGTAAGAGTTAAGACCTTAACCAGTAGGCCAGAGTAAGAGTTAAGACCTTAACCAGTAGGCCAGAGTACGAGTCTAAGACCTTAGCTATTAGTCCAGAGTAAGAGTTAAGACCTTAGCTATTAGTCCAGTGTAAAAGTTAAGACCTTAACCATTAGGCCAGAGTATGAGTCTAAGACCTTAGCTATTAGGCCAGAGTAGGAGTTAAGACCTTAACCAATAGGCCAGAGTACGGGCCTAAGACCTTAGCTATTAGGCCAGAGTACGAGTCTAAGACCTTAGCTATTAGGCCAGAGTAAGAGTTAAGACCTTAACCAGTAGGCCAGAGTACGAGTCTAAGACCTTAGCTATTAGGCCAGAGTAAGAGTTAAGACCGTAGCTATTAGGCCAGAGTACGAGTCTAAGACCTTAGCTATTAGGCCAGAGTAAGAGTTAAGACCTTAACCAGTAGGCCAGAGTAAGAGTTAAGACCTTAGCTATTAGGCCAGAGTAAGAGTTAAGACCTTAACCATTAGGCCAGAGTACGAGTCAAAGACCTTAGCTATTAGGCCAGAGTACGAGTCTAAGACCTTAGCTATTAGGCCAGCGTAAGAGTTAAGACCTTAACCATTAGGCCACAATACGAGTCTAAGACCTTAGATATTAGGCCAGAGTAAGAGTTAAGACCTTAACCATTAGGCCAGAGTACGAGTCTAAGACCTTAGCAATTAGTCCAGAGTAAGAGTTAAGACCTTAGCTATTAGTCCAGAGTACGAGTCTAAGACCTTAACCAGTAGGCCAGAGTAAGAGTTAAGACCTTAACCATTAGGCCAGAGTATGAGTCTAAGACCTTAGCTATTAGGCAGGAGTAAGAGTTAAGACCTTAACCAGTAGGCCAGAGTAAGAGTTAAGACCTTAACCAGTAGGCCAGAGTAAGAGCTAAGACCTTAACCTGTAGGCCATAGTATGAGTATAAGACCTTAGCTATTAGGCCAGAGTAAGAGTTAAGACCTTAGCTATTAGGCCATATTACGAGTCTAAGACCTTTGCTATTAGGCCAGAGTAAGAGTTAAGACCTTAGCTATTTGGCCTGACTAAGAGTTAAGACCTTAACCAGTAGGCCAGATTTAGAGTTAAGACCTTAACCATTAGGCCAGAGTACGAGTCTAAGACCTTAGCTATTTGGCCAGAGTAAGAGTTAAGACCTTAACCAGTAGGCCAGAGTAAGAGTTAAGACCTTAACCATTAGGCCAGAGTACGAGTCTAAGACCTTAGCTATTAGGCCAGAGTAAGAGTTAGGACCTTAACCAGTAGGCCAGAGTTAGAGATAAGACCTTAATCAGTAGGCCAGAGTATGAGTCTAAGATCTTAGCTATTAGGCCAGAGTAAGAGTTAAGACCTTAACCATTAGGCCAGAGTACGAGTCTAAGACCTTAGCTATTAGGCCAGAGTAAGAGTTAAGACCTTAACCAGTAGGCCAGAGTAAGAGTTAAGACCTTAACCATTAGGCCAGAGTACGAGTCTAGGACCATAGCTATTAGGCCAGAGTAAGAGTTAAGACCTTAGCAATTAGGCCAGCGTAAGAGTTAAGACCTTAACCAGTAGGCCAGAGTAAGAGTTAAGAACTTAACCATTAGGCCAGAGTACGAGACTAAGACCTTAGCTATTAGGCCAGAGTAAGAGTTAAGACCTTAGCTATTAGGCCATATTACGAGTCTAAGACCTTTGCTATTAGGCCAGAGTAAGAGTTAAGACCTTAGCTATTTGGCCTGACTAAGAGTTAAGACCTTAACCAGTAGGCCAGATTTAGAGTTAAGACCTTAACCATTAGGCCAGAGTACGAGTCTAAGACCTTAGCTATTTGGCCAGAGTAAGAGTTAAGACCTTAACCAGTAGGCCAGAGTAAGAGTTAAGACCTTAACCATTAGGCCAGAGTACGAGTCTAAGACCTTAGCTATTAGGCCAGAGTAAGAGTTAAGACCTTAACCAGTAGGCCAGAGTTAGAGATAAGACCTTAACCAGTAGGCCAGAGTATGAGTCTAAGATCTTAGCTATTAGGCCAGAGTAAGAGTTAAGACCTTAACCATTAGGCCAGAGTACAAGTCTAAGACCTTAGCTATTAGGCCAGAGTAAGAGTTAAGACCTTAACCAGTAGGCCAGAGTAAGAGTTAAGACCTTAACCATTAGGCCAGAGTACGAGTCTAGGACCATAGCTATTAGGCCAGAGTAAGAGTTAAGACCTTAGCAATTAGGCCAGCGTAAGAGTTAAGACCTTAACCAGTAGGCCAGATTAAGAGTTAAGAACTTAACCATTAGGCCAGAGTACGAGACTAAGACCTTAGCTATTAGGCCAGAGTAAGAGTTAAGACCATAACCAGTAGGCCAGAGTAAGAGTAAAGACCTTAACCAGTAGGCCAGAGCACAAGTCTAAGACCTTAGCTATTAGTCCAGAGTAAGAGTTAAGACCTTAGCTATTAGGCCAGAGTACGAGTCTAAGACCTTAGCTATTAGGCCATAGTAAGAGTTAAGACCTTAACCAGTAGGCCAGAGTAAGAGTTAAGACCTTAACCAGTAGGCCAGAGTATGAGTTAAGACCTTAGCTATTAGGCCAGAGTACGAGTCTAAGACCTTAGCTATTAGGCCAGAGTAAGAGTTAAGACCTTAGCTATTAGGCCAGAGTAAGAGTTAAGACCTTAACCATTAGGCCAGAGTACGAGTCTAAGACCTTAGCTATCAGGCCAAGGTAAGAGTTAAGACCTTAACCAGTAGGCCAGAGTAAGAGTTAAGACCTTAACCAGTAGGCCAGAGTTTGAGTCTGAGACGTTAGCTATTAGGCCACAGTAAGAGTTAAGACCTTAGCTATTAGGCCAGAGTACGAGTCTAAGACCTTAGCTATTAGGCCACAGTAAGAGTTAATACCTTAACCAGTAGGCCAGAGTAAGAGTTAAGACCTTAACCAGTAGGCCAGAGTAAGAGTTAAGACCTTAGCTATTAGGCCAGAATAAGAGTTAAGACCTTAACCATTAGGCCAGAGTACGAGTCTAAGACATTAGCTATTAGGCCAGAGTAAGAGTTAAGACCTTAACCAGTAGGCCAGAGTAAGAGATAAGACCTTAACCAGTAGGCCAGAGTACGAGTCTAAGATCTTAGCTATTAGGCCAGAGTAAGAGTTAAGACCTTAACCATTACACCAGAGTACGAGTCTAAGACCTTAGCTATTAGGCCAGAGTAAGAGTTAAGACCTTAAACAGTAGGCCAGAGTAAGAGTTAAGAACCTAAACAATTAGGCCAGAGTACAAGTCTAGGACCACAGCTATTAGGCCAGAGTAAGAGTTAAGACCTTAGCAATTAGGCCAGCGTAAGAGTTAAGACCTTAACCAGTAGGCCAGAGTAAGAGTTAAGAACTTAACCATTAGGCCAGAGTACGAGACTAAGACCTTAGCTATTAGGCCAGAGTAAGAGTTAAGACCTTAACCAGTAGGCCAGAGCACAAGTCTAAGACCTTAGCTATTAGTCCAGAGTAAGAGTTAAGACCTTAGCTATTAGGCCAGAGTACGAGTCTAAGACCTTAGCTATTAGGCCATAGTAAGAGTTAATAACTTAACCAGTAGGCCAGAGTAAGAGTTAAGACCTTAACCAGTAGGCCAGATTAAGAGTTAAGACCTTAGCTATTAGGCCAGAGTAAGAGTTAAGACCTTAACCATTAGTTCAGAGTACGAGTCTAAGACCTTAGCTATTAGGCCAGAGTAAGAGTTAAGACCTTAACCAGTAGGCCAGAGTAAGAGTTAAGACCTTAACCAGTAGGCCAGAGTTCGAGTCTGAGACGTTAGCTATTAGGCCAGAGTAAGAGTTAAGACCTTAGCTATTAGGCCAGAGTACGAGTCTAAGACCTTAGCTATTAGGCCATAGTAAGAGTTAAGACCTTAACCAGTAGGCCAGAGTAAGAGTTAAGACCTTAACCAGTAGGCCAGAGTAAGAGTTAAGACCTTAGCTATTAGGCCAGAATAAGAGTTAAGACCTTAACCATTAGGCCAGAGTACGAGTCTAAGACCTTAGCTATTAGGCCAGAGTACGAGTCTAAGACCTTAGCTATTAGGCCAGAGTAAGAGTTAAGACCTTAACTAGTAGGCCAGAGTAAGAGTTAAGACCTTAACCAGTAGGCCAGAGTACGAGGCTAAGAACTTAGCTATTAGGCCAGAGTAAGAGTTGAGACCTTAGCTATTAGGCCAGAGTAAAAGTTAAGACCTTAACAATTAGGCCACAGTACGAGTCTAAGACCTTAGCTATTAGGCCAGAGTAAAAGTTAAGACCTTAACCATCAGGCCAGAGTACGAGTCTAAGACCTTAGCTATTAGGCCAGAGTACGAGTCTAAGACCTTAGCTATTAGGCCAGAGTAAGCGTTAAGACCTTAACCATTAGGCCAGAGTACGAATTAAGACCTTAACCAGTAGGCCAGAGTACGAGGCTAAGACCTTAGCTATTAGGCCAGAGTAAGAGTTAAGACCTTAGCTATTAGGCCAGAGTACGAGTCCAAGACCTTAGCTGTTGGCCAGAGTAAGAGTTAAGACCTTAACTAGTAGGCCAGAGTAAGAGTTAAGACCTTAGCTATTAGGCCAGAGTACGAGTCTAAGACCTTAGCTATTAGGCCAGAGTAAGAGTTAAGACATTAGCTATTAGGCCAGAGTAAGAGTTAAGACCTTAGCTATTAGGCCAGAGTACGAGTCTAAGACCTTAGCTATTATGCCAGAGTAAGAGTTAAGACCTTAACCAGTAGGCCAGAATACAAGTCTAAAACATTAGCTATTAGACCAGAGTAAGAGTTAAGACCTTAACCAGTAGGCCAGAGTATGAGTTAAGACCTTAGCTATTAGGCCAGAGTACGAGTCTAAGACCTTAGCTATTAGGCCAGAGTAAGAGTTAAGACATTAGCTATTAGGCCAGAGTAAGAGTTAAGACCTTAGCTATTAGGCAAGAGTACGAGTCTAAGACCTTAGCTATTATGCCAGAGTAAGAGTTAAGACCTTATCTATTAGGCCAGAGTACGAGTCTAAGACCTTAGCTATTAGGCCAGAGTAAGAGTTAAGACCTTAACCAGTAGGCCAGAGTAAGAGTTAAGACCTTAACCAGTAGGCCAGAGTATGAGTCTAAGACTTTAGCTATTAGGCCAGAGTAAGAGTTAAGACCTTAGCTATTAGGCCAGAGTAAGAGTTAAGACCTTAACCAGTAGGCCAGAGTAAGAGTTAAGACCTTAACCATTAGGCCAGAGTACGAGTCTAAGACCTTAGCTATTAGGCCAGAGTACGAGTCTAAGACCTTAACCAGTAGGTCAGAGTAAGAGTTAAGACCTTAGCTACTAGGCCAGAGTACGAGTCTAAGACCTTAGCTATTAGGCCAGCGTAAGAGTTAAGACCTTAACCAGTAGGCCAGAGTAAGAGTTAAGACCTTAACCATTAGGCCAGAGTACGAGTCTAAGACCTTAGCTATTAGGCCAGAGTACGAGTCTAAGACCTTAACCATTAGGCCAGAGTACGAATCTAAGACCTTAGCTACTAGGCCAGAGTATGAGTCTAAGACCTTAGCTATTAGGCCAGCGTAAGAGTTAAGACCTTAACCAGTAGGCCAGAGTAAGAGTTAAGACCTTAACCAGTAGGCCAGAGTACGAGTCTAAGACCTTAGCTATTAGTCCAGAGTAAGAGTTAAGACCTTAGCTATTAGTCCAGTGTAAAAGTTAAGACCTTAACCATTAGGCCAGAGTACGAGTCTAAGACATTAGCTATTAGGCCAGAGTAGGAGATAAGACCTTAACCAATAGGCCAGAGTACGGGCCTAAGACCTTAGCTATTAGGCCAGAGTACGAGTCTAAGACCTTAGCTATTAGGCCAGAGTAAGAGTTAAGACCTTAACCAGTAGGCCAGAGTACGAGTCTAAGACCTTAGCTATTAGGCCAGAGTAAGAGTTAAGACCGTAGCTATTAGGCCAGAGTATGAGTCTAAGACCTTAGCTATTAGGCCAGAGTAAGAGTTAAGACCTTAACCAGTAGGCCAGAGTAAGAGTTAAGACCTTAGCTATTAGGCCAGAGTAAGAGTTAAGACCTTAACCATTAGGCCAGAGTCCGAGTCTAAGACCTTAGCTATTAGGCCAGAGTACGAGTCTAAGACCTTAGCTATTAGGCCAGCGTAAGAGTTAAGACCTTAACCATTAGGCCACAATATGAGTCTAAGACCTTAGCTATTAGGCCAGAGTAAGAGTTAAGACCTTAACCATTAGGCCAGAGTACGAGTCTAAGACCTTAGCAATTAGTCCAGAGTAAGAGTTAAGACCTTAGCTATTAGGCCAGAGTAAGAGTTAAGACCTTAACCAGTAGGCCAGAGTAAGAGTTAGGACCTTAACCAGTAGGACAGAGTAAGAGTTAAGACCTTAAACATTGGGCCAGAGTACGAATCTAAGACCTTAGCTATTAGGCCAGAGTACGAGTCTAAGACCTTAACCAGTAGGCCAGAGTAAGAGTTAAGACCTTAACCATTAGGCCAGAGTATGAGTCTAAGACATTAGCTATTAGGCAGGAGTAAGAGTTAAGACCTTAGCTATTGGGCCAGTGTAAGCGTTAAGACCTTAACCAGTAGGCCAGAGTACGAGTCTAAGACCTTAGCTATTAGGCCAGAGTAAGAGTTAAGACCTTAACCAGTAGGCCAGAGTAAGAGTTAAGACCTTAACCAGTAGGCCAGAGTAAGAGTTAAGACCTTAACCTGTAGGCCATAGTACGAGTCTAAGACCTTAGCTATTAGGCCAGAGTAAGAGTTAAGACCTTAGCTATTAGGCCATATTACGAGTCTAAGACCTTTGCTATTAGGCCAGAGTAAGAGTTAAGACCTTAGCTATTTGGCCTGACTAAGAGTTAAGACCTTAACCAGTAGGCCAGATTTAGAGTTAAGACCTTAACCATTAGGCCAGAGTACGAGTCTAAGACCTTAGCTATTTGGCCAGAGTAAGTGTTAAGACCTTAACCAGTAGGCCAGAGTAAGAGTTAAGACCTTAACCATTAGGCCAGAGTACGAGTCTAAGACCTTAGCTATTAGGCCAGAGTAAGAGTTAAGACCTTAACCAGTAGGCCAGAGTTAGAGATAAGACCTTAACCAGTAGGCCAGAGTATGAGTCTAAGATCTTAGCTATTAGGCCAGAGTAAGAGTTAAGACCTTAACCATTAGGCCAGAGTACGAGTCTAAGACTTTAGCTATTAGGCCAGAGTAAGAGTTAAGACCTTAACCAGTAGGCCAGAGTAAGAGTTAAGACCTTAACCATTAGGCCAGAGTACGAGTCTAGGACCATAGCTATTAGGCCAGAGTAAGAGTTAAGACCTTAGCAATTAGGCCAGCGTAAGAGTTAAGACCTTAACCAGTAGGCCAGAGTAAGAGTTAAGAACTTAACCATTAGGCCAGAGTACGAGACTAAGACCTTAGCTATTAGGCCAGAGTAAGAGTTAAGACCTTAGCTATTAGGCCATATTACGAGTCTAAGACCTTTGCTATTAGGCCAGAGTAAGAGTTAAGACCTTAGCTATTTGGCCTGACTAAGAGTTAAGACCTTAACCAGTAGGCCAGATTTAGAGTTAAGACCTTAACCATTAGGCCAGAGTACGAGTCTAAGACCTTAGCTATTTGGCCAGAGTAAGAGTTAAGACCTTAACCAGTAGGCCAGAGTAAGAGTTAAGACCTTAACCATTAGGCCAGAGTACGAGTCTAAGACCTTAGCTATTAGGCCAGAGTAAGAGTTAAGACCTTAACCAGTAGGCCAGAGTTAGAGATAAGACCTTAACCAGTAGGCCAGAGTATGAGTCTAAGATCTTAGCTATTAGGCCAGAGTAAGAGTTAAGACCTTAACCATTAGGCCAGAGTACGAGTCTAAGACCTTAGCTATTAGGCCAGAGTAAGAGTTAAGACCTTAACCAGTAGGCCAGAGTAAGAGTTAAGACCTTAACCATTAGGCCAGAGTACGAGTCTAGGACCATAGCTATTAGGCCAGAGTAAGAGTTAAGACCTTAGCAATTAGGCCAGCGTAAGAGTTAAGACCTTAACCAGTAGGCCAGAGTAAGAGTTAAGACCTTAGCTATTAGACCAGAGTAAGAGTTAAGACCTTAACCAGTAGGCCAGAGTAAGAGTTAAGACCTTAACCATTAGGCCAGAGTACGAGTCTAATACCTTAGCTATTAGGCCAGAGTAAGAGTTAAGACCTTAGCTATTAGGCCAGAGTAAGAGTTAAGACCTTAACCAGTAGGTCAGAGTGAGGGTTAAGACATTAACCAGTAGGCCAGAGTAAGAGTTAAGACCTTAACCAGTAGGCCAGAGTAAGAGTTAAGACCTTAACCAGTAGGCCAGAGCACGAGTCTAAGACCTTAGCTATTAGGCTAGAGTAAGAGTTAAGACCTTAGCTATTAGGCCAGAGTAAGAGTTAAGACCTTAACCAGTAGGCCAGAGTAAGAGTTAAGACCTTAACCTGTAGGCCATAGTACAAGTCTAAGACCTTAGCTATTAGGCCAGAGTAAGCGTTAGGACCTCAACCTGTAGGCCAGAGTACGAGTCTAAGACCTTAGCTATTAGGCCAGAGTAAGAGTTAAGACCTTAACCAGTAGGCTAGAGTAAGAGTTAAGACCTTAATCAGTAGGCCAGAGCAATTGTTTAGACCTTAACCAGTAGGCCAGTGTAAGAGTTAAGACCTTAACCTGTAGGCCAGAGTAAGAGTTAAGACCTTAACCATTAGGCCAGAGTAAGAGTTAAGACCTTAACCAGTAGGCCAGAGTAAGAGTTAAGACCTTAGCTATTAGGCCAGAGTAAGAGTTAAGACCTTAACCAGTAGGCAAGAGTAAGAGTTAAGACGTTATCTATTAGGCCAGAGTAAGGGTTAAGACCTTAAACATTAGGCCAGAGTACGAGTCTAAGACCTTAGCTATTAGGCCAGAATAAGAGTTAAGACCTTAACCTGTAGGCCAGAGTAAGAGTTAAGACCTTAACATGTAGGCCAGAGTACGAGTCTAAGACCTTAGCTATTAGGCCAGAGTAAGAGTTAAGACCTTAGATATTAGGCCAGAGTAAGAGTTAAGACCTTAACCAGTAGGCCAGAGTAAGAGTTAAGACCTTAACCAGTAGGCCAGAGTAAGAGTTAAGACCTTTACCATTAGGCTGGAGTACGAGTCTAAGACCTTAGCTATTAGGCCAGAGGAAGAGTTAAGACCTTAACCATTAGGCCAGAGTACGAGTCCAAGACCTTAGCTATTAGGCCAGAGTAAGAGTTAAGACCTTAGCTATTAGGCCAGAGTAAGAGTTAAGACCTTAGCTATTAGGCCAGAGTACGAGTCTAAGACCTTAGCTATTAGGCCAGAGTAAGAGTTAAGACCTTAGCTATTAGGCCAGAGTAAGGGTTAAGACCTTAACCATTAGGCCAGAGTACGAGTCTAAGACCTGAGCTATTAGGCCAGAGTACGAGTCTAAGACCTTAGCTATTAGGCCAGAGTAAGAGTTAAGACCTTAACCAGTAGGCCAGAGTAAGAGTTAAGACCTTAACCATTAGGCCAGTGTAAGAGTTAAGACCTTAACAATTAGGCCATAGTATGAGTCTAAGACCTTAGCTATTAGGCCAGAGTAAGAGTTAAACCTTTTTTTTTTTATAATTTTTTTTATTTGTAAACAGGCTGACAAAAGACAAAAGAGACAATATACATTGATGCATACATTTGTAAATATAACAAAAAAGAAATAAGAAAGATTGTTTCGTAATACTAAACAAATCACAATAGCCGGATCATTCCATAAAAGTTCCCCAATTCTTTTCATATTTGCTCAAGGAGCGTATCCCTCTTAAATTTGCTAATGCTAACTCCATCGAGTGAATCTCAGTTACCAATGTCCACCAATCCCATACCGTAGGTGGATCAGGGCGGGTCCAAGCTCTGGCCAATGTTAGCTTAGCGCAAGACATAAGGATTGAGGCCAGGCCTGCCTGTGGAAAAGAAATGGGATATATATCCAACAAGACCGAGGCAGCGTTGAATGAGGGTAGTTGAACCGTCTTAATTTTTAAGACTCTTTGAATGTCCCCCCAAAAGGTCCCAAAAGTAGGGCATGAGAACAACATATGTACCAGATCGACGGCCTCGGCCGAGCATTTAGGGCATTTTGTTCGATCGCTATATAAATTGTTGTGAGACCACTTAGCTAGTAAGAGTTAAGACCTTAACCAGTAGGCAAGAGTAAGAGTTAAGACCTTATCTATTAGGCCAGAGTAAGGGTTAAGACCTTAAACATTAGGCCAGAGTACGAGTCTAAGACCTTAGCTATTAGGCCAGAATAAGAGTTAAGACCTTAGCTATTAGGCCAGAGTAAGAGTTAAGACCTTAACCAGTAGGCCAGAGTAAGAGTTAAGACCTTAACCAGTAGGCCAGAGTAAGAGTTAAGACCTTAACCAGTAGTCCAGAGTACAAGTCTAAGACCTTAGTTATTAGGCCAGAGTAAGAGTTAAGACCTTAACCAGTAGGCCAGAGTACGAGTCTAAGACCTTAGCTATTAGGCCAAGGTAAGAGTTAAGACCTTAGCTATTAGGCCAGAGTAAGAGTTAAGACCTTAACCAGTAGGCCAGAGTAACAGTTAAGACCTTAACCAGTAGGACAGAGTAAGAGTTTAGACCTTAACCAGTAGGCCAGAGTAAGAGTTAAGACCTTTACCATTAGGCCGGAGTACGAGTCTAAGACCTTAGCTATTAGGCCAGAGTTAGAGTTAAGACCTTAACCATTAGGCCAGAGTACGAGTCCAAGACCTTAGCTATTAGGCCAGAGTAAGAGTTAAGACCTTAGCTATTAGGCCAGAGTAAGAGTTAAGACCTTAGCTATTAGGCCAGAGTACGAGTCTAAGACCTTAGCTATTAGGCCAGAGTAAGAGTTAAGACCTTAGCTATTAGCCCAGAGTAAGGGTTAAGACCTTAACCATTAGGCCAGAGTACGAGTCTAAGACCTGAGCTATTAGGCCAGAGTACGAGTCTAAGACCTGAGCTATTAGGCCAGAGTAAGAGTTAAGACCTTAACCAGTAGGCCAGAGTAAGAGTTTAGACCTTAACCAGTAGGCCAGAGTAAGAGTTAAGACCTTTACCATTAGGCCGGAGTACGAGTCTAAGACCTTAGCTATTAGGCCAGAGTTAGAGTTAAGACCTTAACCATTAGGCCAGAGTACGAGTCCAAGACCTTAGCTATTAGGCCAGAGTAAGAGTTAAGACCTTAGCTATTAGGCCAGAGTACGAGTCTAAGACCTTAGCTATTAGGCCAGAGTAAGAGTTAAGACCTTAGCTATTAGGCCAGAGTAAGGGTTAAGACCTTAACCATTAGGCCAGAGTACGAGTCTAAGACCTGAGCTATTAGGCCAGAGTACGAGTCTAAGACCTGAGCTATTAGGCCAGAGTAAGAGTTAAGACCTTAACCAGTAGGCCAGAGTAAGAGTTAAGACCTTAACCATTAGGCCAGAGTAAGAGTTAAGACCTTAACAATTAGGCCAGAGTATGAGTCTAAGACCTTAGCTATTAGGCCAGAGTAAAAGTTAAGACCTTAGCTACTAGGACAGAGTAAGAGTTAAGACCTTAACCTGTAGGCCAGAGTAAGAGTTAAGACCTTAACCTGTAGGCCAGAGTAAGAGTTAAGACCTTAACCTGTAGGCCAGAGTACGAGTTAAGACCTTAAACTGTAGGCCATAGTACGAGTCTAAGACCTTTGCTATTAGGCCAGAGTAAGAGTTAAGACCTTAACCAGTAGGCCAGATTAAGAGTTAAGACCTTAACCAGTAGGCCAGAGAACTACTCTAAGACCTTAGCTATTAGGCCAGATTATGAGTTAAGACCTGAACCAGTAGGCCAGAGTAACAGTTATGTCCTTAACAATTAGGCCAGAGTACGAGTCTAAGACCTGAGCTATTAGGCCAGAGTACGAGTCTAAGACCTTAGCTATTAGGCCAGAGTAAGAGTTAAAACCTTAACCAGTAGGCCAGAGTAAGAGTTAAGACCTTAACCTGTAGGCCAGAGTAAGAGTTAAGACCTTAACCTGTAGGCCATAGTACGACTCAAAGACCTCAACTATTAGGCCAGAGTAAGAGTTAAGACATTAGCTATTAGGCCAGAGTAAGAGTTAAGACCTTAACCATTAGGCCAGTGTACGAGTCTAAGACCTTAGCTATTAGGCCAGAGTAAGAGTTAAGACCTTAACCAGTAGGCCAGAGTAAGAGTTAAGACCTTAGCTATTAGACCAGAGTAAGAGTTAAGACCTTAACCAGTAGGCCAGAGTAAGAGTTAAGACCTTAACCATTAGGCCAGAGTACGAGTCTAATACCTTAGCTATTAGGCCAGAGTAAGAGTTAAGACCTTAGCTATTAGGCCAGAGTAAGAGTTAAGACCTTAACCAGTAGGTCAGAGTGAGGGTTAAGACATTAACCAGTAGGCCAGAGTAAGAGTTAAGACCTTAACCAGTAGGCCAGAGTAAGAGTTAAGACCTTAACCAGTAGGCCAGAGCACGAGTCTAAGACCTTAGCTATTAGGCTAGAGTAAGAGTTAAGACCTTAGCTATTAGGCCAGAGTAAGAGTTAAGACCTTAACCAGTAGGCCAGAGTAAGAGTTAAGACCTTAACCTGTAGGCCATAGTACAAGTCTAAGACCTTAGCTATTAGGCCAGAGTAAGCGTTAGGACCTTAACCTGTAGGCCAGAGTACGAGTCTAAGACCTTAGCTATTAGGCCAGAGTAAGAGTTAAGACCTTAACCAGTAGGCTAGAGTAAGAGTTAAGACCTTAATCAGTAGGCCAGAGCAATTGTTTAGACCTTAACCAGTAGGCCAGTGTAAGAGTTAAGACCTTAACCTGTAGGCCAGAGTAAGAGTTAAGACCTTAACCATTAGGCCAGAGTAAGTGTTAAGACCTTAACCAGTAGGCCAGAGTAAGAGTTAAGACCTTAGCTATTAGGCCAGAGTAAGAGTTAAGACATTAGCTATTAGGCCAGAGTAAGAGTTAAGACCTTAACCAGTAGGCAAGAGTAAGAGTTAAGACGTTATCTATTAGGCCAGAGTAAGGGTTAAGACCTTAAACATTAGGCCAGAGTACGAGTCTAAGACCTTAGCTATTAGGCCAGAATAAGAGTTAAGACCTTAACCTGTAGGCCAGAGTAAGAGTTAAGACCTTAACATGTAGGCCAGAGTACGAGTCTAAGACCTTAGCTATTAGGCCAGAGTAAGAGTTAAGACCTTAGCTATTAGGCCAGAGTAAGAGTTAAGACCTTAACCAGTAGGCCAGAGTAAGAGTTAAGACCTTAACCAGTAGGCCAGAGTAAGAGTTAAGACCTTAACCAGTAGGCCAGAGTAAGAGTTAAGACCTTTACCATTAGGCCGGAGTACGAGTCTAAGACCTTAGCTATTAGGCCAGAGGAAGAGTTAAGACCTTAACCATTAGGCCAGAGTACGAGTCCAAGACCTTAGCTATTAGGCCAGAGTAAGAGTTAAGACCTTAGCTATTAGGCCAGAGTAAGAGTTAAGACCTTAGCTATTAGGCCAGAGTACGAGTCTAAGACCTTAGCTATTAGGCCAGAGTAAGAGTTAAGACCTTAGCTATTAGGCCAGAGTAAGGGTTAAGACCTTAACCATTAGGCCAGAGTACGAGTCTAAGACCTGAGCTATTAGGCCAGAGTACGAGTCTAAGACCTTAGCTATTAGGCCAGAGTAAGAGTTAAGACCTTAACCAGTAGGCCAGAGTAAGAGTTAAGACCTTAACCCTTAGGCCAGAGTAAGAGTTAAGACCTTAACAATTAGGCCATAGTATGAGTCTAAGACCTTAGCTATTAGGCCAGAGTAAGAGTTAAGACCTTAGCTACTAGGACAGAGTAAGAGTTAAGACCTTAACCTGTAGGCCAGAGTAAGAGTTAAGACCTTAACCTGTAGGCCAGAGTACGAGTTAAGACCTTAACCTGTAGGCCATAGTACGAGTCTAAGACCTTAGCTATTAGGCCAGAGTAAGATTTAAGACCTTAACCAGTAGGCCAGATTAAGAGTTAAGACCTTAACCAGTAGGCCAGAGAACTACTCTAAGACCTTAGCTATTAGGCCAGATTATGATTTAAGACCTGAACCAGTAGGCCAGAGTAACAGTTATGTCCTTAACAATTAGGCCAGAGTACGAGTCTAAGACCTGAGCTATTAGGCCAGAGTACGAGTCTAAGACCTTAGCTATTAGGCCAGAGTAAGAGTTAAAACCTTAACCAGTAGGCCAGAGTAAGAGTTAAGACCTTAACATGTAGTCCAGAGTAAGAGTTAAGACCTTAACCTGTAGGCCATAGTACGACTCAAAGACCTTAACTATTAGGCCAGAGTAAGAGTTAAGACCTTAGCTATTAGGCCAGAGTAAGGGTTAAGACCTTAACCATTAGGCCAGAGTACGAGTCTAAGACCTGAGCTATTAGGCCAGAGTAAGAGTTAAGACCTTAACCAGTAGGCTTGAGTAAGAGTTAAGACCTTAGCTATTAGACCAGAGTAAGAGTTAAGACCTTAACCAGTAGGCCAGAGTGAGAGTTAAGACCTTAACGATTAGGCCAGAGTACGAGTCTAAGACCTTAGCTATTAGGCCAGAGTAAGAGTTAAGACCTTAGCTATTAGGCCAGAGTAAGAGTTAAGACCTTAACCAGTAGGTCAGAGTAAGGGTTAAGACATTAACCAGTAGGCCAGAGTAAGAGTTAAGACCTTAACCAGTAGGCCAGAGTAAGAGTTAAGACCTTAACCAGTAGGCCAGAGTACGAGTCTAAGACCTTAGCTATTAGGCTAGAGTAAGAGTTAAGACCTTAGCTATTAGGCCAGAGTAAGAGTTAAGACCTTAACCAGTAGGCCAGAGTAAGAGTTAAGACCTTAACCTGTAGGCCATAGTACAAGTCTAAGACCTTAGCTATTAGGCCAGAGTAAGCGTTAGGACCTTAACCAGAAGGCCAGAGTACGAGTCTAAGACCTTAGCTAGTAGGCCAGAGTAAGAGTTAAGACCTTAGCTATTAGGCCAGAGTATGAGTCTAAGACCTTAGCTATTAGGCCAGAGTAAGAGTTAAGACCTTAGCTATTAGGCCAGAGTAAAAGTTAAGACCTTAACCAGTAGGTCAGAGTGAGGGTTAAGACATTAACCAGTAGGCCAGAGTAAGAGTTAAGACCTTAACCAGTAGGCCAGAGTAAGAGTTAAGACCTTAACCAGTAGGCCAGAGCACGAGTCTAAGACCTTAGCTATTAGGCTAGAGTAAGAGTTAAGACCTTAGCTATTAGGCCAGAGTAAGAGTTAAGACCTTAACCAGTAGGCCAGAGTAAGAGTTAAGACCTTAACCTGTAGGCCATAGTACAAGTCTAAGACCTTAGCTATTAGGCCAGAGTAAGCGTTAGGACCTTAACCTGTAGGCCAGAGTACGAGTCTAAGACCTTAGCTATTAGGCCAGAGTAAGAGTTAAGACCTTAACCAGTAGGCTAGAGTAAGAGTTAAGACCTTAATCAGTAGGCCAGAGCAATTGTTTAGACCTTAACCAGTAGGCCAGTGTAAGAGTTAAGACCTTAACCTGTAGGCCAGAGTAAGAGTTAAGACCTTAACCATTAGGCCAGAGTAAGAGTTAAGACCTTAACCAGTAGGCCAGAGTAAGAGTTAAGACCTTAGCTATTAGGCCAGAGTAAGAGTTAAGACATTAGCTATTAGGCCAGAGTAAGAGTTAAGACCTTAACCAGTAGGCAAGAGTAAGAGTTAAGACGTTATCTATTAGGCCAGAGTAAGGGTTAAGACCTTAAACATTAGGCCAGAGTACGAGTCTAAGACCTTAGCTATTAGGCCAGAATAAGAGTTAAGACCTTAACCTGTAGGCCAGAGTAAGAGTTAAGACCTTAACATGTAGGCCAGAGTACGAGTCTAAGACCTTAGCTATTAGGCCAGAGTAAGAGTTAAGACCTTAGCTATTAGGCCAGAGTAAGAGTTAAGACCTTAACCAGTAGGCCAGAGTAAGAGTTAAGACCTTAACCAGTAGGCCAGAGTAAGAGTTAAGACCTTAACCAGTAGGCCAGAGTAAGAGTTAAGACCTTTACCATTAGGCCGGAGTACGAGTCTAAGACCTTAGCTATTAGGCCAGAGGAAGAGTTAAGACCTTAACCATTAGGCCAGAGTACGAGTCCAAGACCTTAGCTATTAGGCCAGAGTAAGAGTTAAGACCTTAGCTATTAGGCCAGAGTAAGAGTTAAGACCTTAGCTATTAGGCCAGAGTACGAGTCTAAGACCTTAGCTATTAGGCCAGAGTAAGAGTTAAGACCTTAGCTATTAGGCCAGAGTAAGGGTTAAGACCTTAACCATTAGGCCAGAGTACGAGTCTAAGACCTGAGCTATTAGGCCAGAGTACGAGTCTAAGACCTTAGCTATTAGGCCAGAGTAAGAGTTAAGACCTTAACCAGTAGGCCAGAGTAAGAGTTAAGACCTTAACCATTAGGCCAGAGTAAGAGTTAAGACCTTAACAATTAGGCCATAGTATGAGTCTAAGACCTTAGCTATTAGGCCAGAGTAAGAGTTAAGACCTTAGCTACTAGGACAGAGTAAGAGTTAAGACCTTAACCTGTAGGCCAGAGTAAGAGTTAAGACCTTAACCTGTAGGCCAGAGTACGAGTTAAGACCTTAACCTGTAGGCCATAGTACGAGTCTAAGACCTTAGCTATTAGGCCAGAGTAAGAGTTAAGACCTTAACCAGTAGGCCAGATTAAGAGTTAAGACCTTAACCAGTAGGCCAGAGAACTACTCTAAGACCTTAGCTATTAGGCCAGATTATGATTTAAGACCTGAACCAGTAGGCCAGAGTAACAGTTATGTCCTTAACAATTAGGCCAGAGTACGAGTCTAAGACCTGAGCTATTAGGCCAGAGTACGAGTCTAAGACCTTAGCTATTAGGCCAGAGTAAGAGTTAAAACCTTAACCAGTAGGCCAGAGTAAGAGTTAAGACCTTAACATGTAGGCCAGAGTAAGAGTTAAGACCTTAACCTGTAGGCCATAGTACGACTCAAAGACCTTAACTATTAGGCCAGAGTAAGAGTTAAGACATTAGCTATTAGGCCAGAGTAAGAGTTAAGACCTTAACCATTAGGCCAGTGTACGAGTCTAAGACCTTAGCTATTAGGCCAGAGTAAGAGTTAAGACCTTAACCAGTAGGCCAGAGTAAGAGTTAAGACCTTAGCTATTAGACCAGAGTAAGAGTTAAGACCTTAACCAGTAGGCCAGAGTAAGAGTTAAGACCTTAACGATTAGGCCAGAGTACGAGTCTAAGACCTTAGCTATTAGGCCAGAGTAAGAGTTAAGACCTTAGCTATTAGGCCAGAGTAAGAGTTAAGACCTTAACCAGTAGGTCAGAGTAAGGGTTAAGACATTAACCAGTAGGCCAGAGTAAGAGTTAAGACCTTAACCAGTAGGCCAGAGTAAGAGTTAAGACCTTAACCAGTAGGCCAGAGTACGAGTCTAAGACCTTAGCTATTAGGCTAGAGTAAGAGTTAAGACCTTAGCTATTAGGCCAGAGTAAGAGTTAAGACCTTAACCAGTAGGCCAGAGTAAGAGTGAAGACCTTAACCTGTAGGCCATAGTACAAGTCTAAGACCTTAGCTATTAGGCCAGAGTAAGTGTTAGGACCTTAACCAGAAGGCCAGAGTACGAGTCTAAGACCTTAGCTAGTAGGCCAGAGTAAGAGTTAAGACCTTAGCTATTAGGCCAGAGTAAGAGTTAAGACCTTAACCCGTAGGCCAGAGTAAGAGTTAAGACCTTAGCTATTAGGCCAGAGTAAGGGTTAAGACCTTAACCATTAGGCCAGAGTACGAGTCTAAGACCTGAGCTATTAGGCCAGAGTAAGAGTTAAGACCTTAACCAGTAGGCTAGAGTAAGAGTTAAGACCTTAGCTATTAGACCAGAGTAAGAGTTAAGACCTTAACCAGTAGGCCAGAGTGAGAGTTAAGACCTTAACGATTAGGCCAGAGTACGAGTCTAAGACCTTAGCTATTAGGCCAGAGTAAGAGTTAAGACCTTAGCTATTAGGCCAGAGTAAGAGTTAAGACCTTAACCAGTAGGTCAGAGTAAGGGTTAAGACATTAACCAGTAGGCCAGAGTAAGAGTTAAGACCTTAACCAGTAGGCCAGAGTAAGAGTTAAGACCTTAACCAGTAGGCCAGAGTACGAGTCTAAGACCTTAGCTATTAGGCTAGAGTAAGAGTTAAGACCTTAGCTATTAGGCCAGAGTAAGAGTTAAGACCTTAACCAGTAGGCCAGAGTAAGAGTTAAGACCTTAACCTGTAGGCCATAGTACAAGTCTAAGACCTTAGCTATTAGGCCAGAGTAAGCGTTAGGACCTTAACCAGAAGGCCAGAGTACGAGTCTAAGACCTTAGCTAGTAGGCCAGAGTAAGAGTTAAGACCTTAGCTATTAGGCCAGAGTATGAGTCTAAGACCTTAGCTATTAGGCCAGAGTAAGAGTTAAGACCTTAGCTATTAGGCCAGAGTAAGGGTTAAGACCTTAACCATTAGGCCAGAGTACGAGTCTAAGACCTGAGCTATTAGGCCAGAGTACGAGTCTAAGACCTTAGCTATTAGGCCAGAGTAAGAGTTAAGACCTTAACCAGTAGGCCAGAGTAAGAGTTAAGACCTTAACCATTAGGCCAGAGTAAGAGTTAAGACCTTAACAATTAGGCCATAGTATGAGTAAAAGACCTTAGCTATTAGGCCAGAGTAAGAGTTAAGACCTTAATCAGTAGGCCAGAGTAAGAGTTAAGACCTTAACCTGTAGGCCAGAGTAAGAGTTAAGACCTTAACCTGTAGGCCAGAGTACGAGTTAAGACCTTAACCTGTAGGCCATAGTACGAGTCTAAGACCTTAGCTATTAGGCCAGAGTAAGAGTTAAGACCTTAACCAGTAGGCCAGATTAAGAGTTAAGACCTTAACCAGTAGGCCAGAGAACTACTCTAAGACCTTAGCTATTAGGCCAGATTATGATTTAAGACCTGAACCAGTAGGCCAGAGTAACAGTTATGTCCTTAACAATTAGGCCAGAGTACGAGTCTAAGACCTGAGCTATTAGGCCAGAGTACGAGTCTAAGACCTTAGCTATTAGGCCAGAGTAAGAGTTAAAACCTTAACCAGTAGGCCAGAGTAAGAGTTAAGACCTTAACATGTAGGCCAGAGTAAGAGTTAAGACCTTAACCTGTAGGCCATAGTACGACTCAAAGACCTTAACTATTAGGCCAGAGTAAGAGTTAAGACATTAGCTATTAGGCCAGAGTAAGAGTTAAGACCTTAACCATTAGGCCAGTGTACGAGTCTAAGACCTTAGCGATTAGGCCAGAGTAAGAGTTAAGACCTTAACCAGTAGGCCAGAGTAAGAGTTAAGACCTTAGCTGTTAGACCAGAGTAAGAGTTAAGACCTTAACCAGTAGGCCAGAGTAAGAGTTAAGACCTTAACGATTAGGCCAGAGTACGAGTCTAAGACCTTAGCTATTAGGCCAGAGTAAGAGTTAAGACCTTAGCTATTAGGCCAGAGTAAGAGTTAAGACCTTAACCAGTAGGTCAGAGTAAGGGTTAAGACATTAACCAGTAGGCCAGAGTAAGAGTTAAGACCTTAACCAGTAGGCCAGAGTAAGAGTTAAGACCTTAACCAGTAGGCCAGAGTACGAGTCTAAGACCTTAGCTATTAGGCTAGAGTAAGAGTTAAGACCTTAGCTATTAGGCCAGAGTAAGAGTTAAGACCTTAACCAGTAGGCCAGAGTAAGAGTTAAGACCTTAACCTGTAGGCCATAGTACAAGTCTAAGACCTTAGCTATTAGGCCAGAGTAAGCGTTAGGACCTTAACCAGAAGGCCAGAGTACGAGTCTAAGACCTTAGCTAGTAGGCCAGAGTAAGAGTTAAGACCTTAGCTATTAGGCCAGAGTAAGAGTTAAGACCTTAACCCGTAGGCCAGAGTAAGAGTTAAGACCTTAACCTGTAGGCCAGAGTACGAGTCTAAGACCTTAGCTATTAGGCCAGAGTAAGAGTTAAGACCTTATCCAGTAGGCTAGAGTGAGAGTTAAGACCTTAATCAGTAGGCCAGAGCAATTGTTTAGACCTTAACCAGTAGGCCAGAGTAAGAGTTAAGACCTTAACCTGTAGGCCAGAGTACAAGTCTAAGACCTTAGCTATTAGGCCAGAGTAAGAGTTAAGACCTTAACCAGTAGGCCAGAGTAAGAGTTAAGACCTTAACCATTAGGCCAGAGTAAGAGTTAAGACCTTAACAATTAGGCCATAGTATGAGTCTAAGACCTTAGCTATTAGGCCAGAGTAAGAGTTAAGACCTTAGCTACTAGGACAGAGTAAGAGTTAAGACCTTAACCTGTAGGCCAGAGTAAGAGTTAAGACCTTAACTTGTAGGCCAGAGTACGAGTTAAGACCTTAACCTGTAGGCCATAGTACGAGTCTAAGACCTTAGCTATTAGGCCAGAGTAAGAGTTAAGACCTTAACCAGTAGGCCAGATTAAGAGTTAAGACCTTAACCAGTAGGCCAGAGAACTACTCTAAGACCTTAGCTATTAGGCCAGATTATGATTTAAGACCTGAACCAGTAGGCCAGAGTAACAGTTATGTCCTTAACAATTAGGCCAGAGTACGAGTCTAAGACCTGAGCTATTAGGCCAGAGTACGAGTCTAAGACCTTAGCTATTAGGCCAGAGTAAGAGTTAAAACCTTAACCAGTAGGCCAGAGTAAGAGTTAAGACCTTAACATGTAGGCCAGAGTAAGAGTTAAGACCTTAACCTGTAGGCCATAGTACGACTCAAAGACCTTAACTATTAGGCCAGAGTAAGAGTTAAGACCTTAACCCGTAGGCCAGAGTAAGAGTTAAGACCTTAGCTATTAGGCCAGAGTAAGGGTTAAGACCTTAACCATTAGGCCAGAGTACGAGTCTAAGACCTGAGCTATTAGGCCAGAGTAAGAGTTAAGACCTTAACCAGTAGGCTAGAGTAAGAGTTAAGACCTTAGCTATTAGACCAGAGTAAGAGTTAAGACCTTAACCAGTAGGCCAGAGTGAGAGTTAAGACCTTAACGATTAGGCCAGAGTACGAGTCTAAGACCTTAGCTATTAGGCCAGAGTAAGAGTTAAGACCTTAGCTATTAGGCCAGAGTAAGAGTTAAGACCTTAACCAGTAGGTCAGAGTAAGGGTTAAGACATTAACCAGTAGGCCAGAGTAAGAGTTAAGACCTTAACCAGTAGGCCAGAGTAAGAGTTAAGACCTTAACCAGTAGGCCAGAGTACGAGTCTAAGACCTTAGCTATTAGGCTAGAGTAAGAGTTAAGACCTTAGCTATTAGGCCAGAGTAAGAGTTAAGACCTTAACCAGTAGGCCAGAGTAAGAGTTAAGACCTTAACCTGTAGGCCATAGTACAAGTCTAAGACCTTAGCTATTAGGCCAGAGTAAGCGTTAGGACCTTAACCAGAAGGCCAGAGTACGAGTCTAAGACCTTAGCTAGTAGGCCAGAGTAAGAGTTAAGACCTTAGCTATTAGGCCAGAGTATGAGTCTAAGACCTTAGCTATTACGCCAGAGTAAGAGTTAAGACCTTAGCTATTAGGCCAGAGTAAGAGTTAAGACCTTAACCAGTAGGTCAGAGTGAGGGTTAAGACATTAACCAGTAGGCCAGAGTAAGAGTTAAGACCTTAACCAGTAGGCCAGAGTAAGAGTTAAGACCTTAACCAGTAGGCCAGAGCACGAGTCTAAGACCTTAGCTATTAGGCTAGAGTAAGAGTTAAGACCTTAGCTATTAGGCCAGAGTAAGAGTTAAGACCTTAACCAGTAGGCCAGAGTAAGAGTTAAGACCTTAACCTGTAGGCCATAGTACAAGTCTAAGACCTTAGCTATTAGGCCAGAGTAAGCGTTAGGACCTTAACCTGTAGGCCAGAGTACGAGTCTAAGACCTTAGCTATTAGGCCAGAGTAAGAGTTAAGACCTTAACCAGTAGGCTAGAGTAAGAGTTAAGACCTTAGTCAGTAGGCCAGAGCAATTGTTTAGACCTTAACCAGTAGGCCAGTGTAAGAGTTAAGACCTTAACCTGTAGGCCAGAGTAAGAGTTAAGACCTTAACCATTAGGCCAGAGTAAGAGTTAAGACCTTAACCAGTAGGCCAGAGTAAGAGTTAAGACCTTAGCTATTAGGCCAGAGTAAGAGTTAAGACATTAGCTATTAGGCCAGAGTAAGAGTTAAGACCTTAACCAGTAGGCAAGAGTAAGAGTTAAGACGTTATCTATTAGGCCAGAGTAAGGGTTAAGACCTTAAACATTAGGCCAGAGTACGAGTCTAAGACCTTAGCTATTAGGCCAGAATAAGAGTTAAGACCTTAACCTGTAGGCCAGAGTAAGAGTTAAGACCTTAACATGTAGGCCAGAGTACGAGTCTAAGACCTTAGCTATTAGGCCAGAGTAAGAGTTAAGACCTTAGCTATTAGGCCAGAGTAAGAGTTAAGACCTTAACCAGTAGGCCAGAGTAAGAGTTAAGACCTTAACCAGTAGGCCAGAGTAAGAGTTAAGACCTTAACCAGTAGGCCAGAGTAAGAGTTAAGACCTTTACCATTAGGCCGGAGTACGAGTCTAAGACCTTAGCTATTAGGCCAGAGGAAGAGTTAAGACCTCAACCATTAGGCCAGAGTACGAGTCCAAGACCTTAGCTATTAGGCCAGAGTAAGAGTTAAGACCTTAGCTATTAGGCCAGAGTAAGAGTTAAGACCTTAGCTATTAGGCCAGAGTACGAGTCTAAGACCTTAGCTATTAGGCCAGAGTAAGAGTTAAGACCTTAGCTATTAGGCCAGAGTAAGGGTTAAGACCTTAACCATTAGGCCAGAGTACGAGTCTAAGACCTGAGCTATTAGGCCAGAGTACGAGTCTAAGACCTTAGCTATTAGGCCAGAGTAAGAGTTAAGACCTTAACCAGTAGGCCAGAGTAAGAGTTAAGACCTTAACCATTAGGCCAGAGTAAGAGTTAAGACCTTAACAATTAGGCCATAGTATGAGTCTAAGACCTTAGCTATTAGGCCAGAGTAAGAGTTAAGACCTTAGCTACTAGGACAGAGTAAGAGTTAAGACCTTAACCTGTAGGCCAGAGTAAGAGTTAAGACCTTAACCTGTAGGCCAGAGTACGAGTTAAGACCTTAACATGTAGGCCATAGTACGAGTCTAAGACCTTAGCTATTAGGCCAGAGTAAGAGTTAAGACCTTAACCAGTAGGCCAGATTAAGAGTTAAGACCTTAACCAGTAGGCCAGAGAACTACTCTAAGACCTTAGCTATTAGGCCAGATTATGATTTAAGACCTGAACCAGTAGGCCAGAGTAACAGTTATGTCCTTAACAATTAGGCCAGAGTACGAGTCTAAGACCTGAGCTATTAGGCCAGAGTACGAGTCTAAGACCTTAGCTATTAGGCCAGAGTAAGAGTTAAAACCTTAACCAGTAGGCCAGAGTAAGAGTTAAGACCTTAACATGTAGGCCAGAGTAAGAGTTAAGACCTTAACCTGTAGGCCATAGTACGACTCAAAGACCTTAACTATTAGGCCAGAGTAAGAGTTAAGACATTAGCTATTAGGCCAGAGTAAGAGTTAAGACCTTAACCATTAGGCCAGTGTACGAGTCTAAGACCTTAGCTATTAGGCCAGAGTAAGAGTTAAGACCTTAACCAGTAGGCCAGAGTAAGAGTTAAGACCTTAGCTATTAGACCAGAGTAAGAGTTAAGACCTTAACCAGTAGGCCAGAGTAAGAGTTAAGACCTTAACGATTAGGCCAGAGTACGAGTCTAAGACCTTAGCTATTAGGCCAGAGTAAGAGTTAAGACCTTAGCTATTAGGCCAGAGTAAGAGTTAAGACCTTAACCAGTAGGTCAGAGTAAGGGTTAAGACATTAACCAGTAGGCCAGAGTAAGAGTTAAGACCTTAACCAGTAGGCCAGAGTAAGAGTTAAGACCTTAACCAGTAGGCCAGAGTACGAGTCTAAGACCTTAGCTATTAGGCTAGAGTAAGAGTTAAGACCTTAGCTATTAGGCCAGAGTAAGAGTTAAGACCTTAACCAGTAGGCCAGAGTAAGAGTGAAGACCTTAACCTGTAGGCCATAGTACAAGTCTAAGACCTTAGCTATTAGGCCAGAGTAAGTGTTAGGACCTTAACCAGAAGGCCAGAGTACGAGTCTAAGACCTTAGCTAGTAGGCCAGAGTAAGAGTTAAGACCTTAGCTATTAGGCCAGAGTAAGAGTTAAGACCTTAACCCGTAGGCCAGAGTAAGAGTTAAGACCTTAGCTATTAGGCCAGAGTAAGGGTTAAGACCTTAACCATTAGGCCAGAGTACGAGTCTAAGACCTGAGCTATTAGGCCAGAGTAAGAGTTAAGACCTTAACCAGTAGGCTAGAGTAAGAGTTAAGACCTTAGCTATTAGACCAGAGTAAGAGTTAAGACCTTAACCAGTAGGCCAGAGTGAGAGTTAAGACCTTAACGATTAGGCCAGAGTACGAGTCTAAGACCTTAGCTATTAGGCCAGAGTAAGAGTTAAGACCTTAGCTATTAGGCCAGAGTAAGAGTTAAGACCTTAACCAGTAGGTCAGAGTAAGGGTTAAGACATTAACCAGTAGGCCAGAGTAAGAGTTAAGACCTTAACCAGTAGGCCAGAGTAAGAGTTAAGACCTTAACCAGTAGGCCAGAGTACGAGTCTAAGACCTTAGCTATTAGGCTAGAGTAAGAGTTAAGACCTTAGCTATTAGGCCAGAGTAAGAGTTAAGACCTTAACCAGTAGGCCAGAGTAAGAGTTAAGACCTTAACCTGTAGGCCATAGTACAAGTCTAAGACCTTAGCTATTAGGCCAGAGTAAGCGTTAGGACCTTAACCAGAAGGCCAGAGTACGAGTCTAAGACCTTAGCTAGTAGGCCAGAGTAAGAGTTAAGACCTTAGCTATTAGGCCAGAGTATGAGTCTAAGACCTTAGCTATTAGGCCAGAGTAAGAGTTAAGACCTTAGCTATTAGGCCAGAGTAAGGGTTAAGACCTTAACCATTAGGCCAGAGTACGAGTCTAAGACCTGAGCTATTAGGCCAGAGTACGAGTCTAAGACCTTAGCTATTAGGCCAGAGTAAGAGTTAAGACCTTAACCAGTAGGCCAGAGTAAGAGTTAAGACCTTAACCATTAGGCCAGAGTAAGAGTTAAGACCTTAACAATTAGGCCATAGTATGAGTAAAAGACCTTAGCTATTAGGCCAGAGTAAGAGTTAAGACCTTAGCTACTAGGACAGAGTAAGAGTTAAGACCTTAATCTGTAGGCCAGAGTAAGAGTTAAGACCTTAACCTGTAGGCCAGAGTAAGAGTTAAGACCTTAACCTGTAGGCCAGAGTACGAGTTAAGACCTTAACCTGTAGGCCATAGTACGAGTCTAAGACCTTAGCTATTAGGCCAGAGTAAGAGTTAAGACCTTAACCAGTAGGCCAGAGAACTACTCTAAGACCTTAGCTATTAGGCCAGATTATGATTTAAGACCTGAACCAGTAGGCCAGAGTAACAGTTATGTCCTTAACAATTAGGCCAGAGTACGAGTCTAAGACCTGAGCTATTAGGCCAGAGTACGAGTCTAAGACCTTAGCTATTAGGCCAGAGTAAGAGTTAAAACCTTAACCAGTAGGCCAGAGTAAGAGTTAAGACCTTAACATGTAGGCCAGAGTAAGAGTTAAGACCTTAACCTGTAGGCCATAGTACGACTCAAAGACCTTAACTATTAGGCCAGAGTAAGAGTTAAGACATTAGCTATTAGGCCAGAGTAAGAGTTAAGACCTTAACCATTAGGCCAGTGTACGAGTCTAAGACCTTAGCGATTAGGCCAGAGTAAGAGTTAAGACCTTAACCAGTAGGCCAGAGTAAGAGTTAAGACCTTAGCTGTTAGACCAGAGTAAGAGTTAAGACCTTAACCAGTAGGCCAGAGTAAGAGTTAAGACCTTAACGATTAGGCCAGAGTACGAGTCTAAGACCTTAGCTATTAGGCCAGAGTAAGAGTTAAGACCTTAGCTATTAGGCCAGAGTAAGAGTTAAGACCTTAACCAGTAGGTCAGAGTAAGGGTTAAGACATTAACCAGTAGGCCAGAGTAAGAGTTAAGACCTTAACCAGTAGGCCAGAGTAAGAGTTAAGACCTTAACCAGTAGGCCAGAGTACGAGTCTAAGACCTTAGCTATTAGGCTAGAGTAAGAGTTAAGACCTTAGCTATTAGGCCAGAGTAAGAGTTAAGACCTTAACCAGTAGGCCAGAGTAAGAGTTAAGACCTTAACCTGTAGGCCATAGTACAAGTCTAAGACCTTAGCTATTAGGCCAGAGTAAGCGTTAGGACCTTAACCAGAAGGCCAGAGTACGAGTCTAAGACCTTAGCTAGTAGGCCAGAGTAAGAGTTAAGACCTTAGCTATTAGGCCAGAGTAAGAGTTAAGACCTTAACCCGTAGGCCAGAGTAAGAGTTAAGACCTTAACCTGTAGGCCAGAGTACGAGTCTAAGACCTTAGCTATTAGGCCAGAGTAAGAGTTAAGACCTTAACCAGTAGGCTAGAGTGAGAGTTAAGACCTTAATCAGTAGGCCAGAGCAATTGTTTAGACCTTAACCAGTAGGCCAGAGTAAGAGTTAAGACCTTAACCTGTAGGCCAGAGTACGAGTCTAAGACTTTAGCTATTAGGTCAGAGTAAGAGTTAAGACCTTAGCTATTAGGCCAGAGTAAGAGTTAAGACCTTAACCTGTAGGCCATAGTACGAGTCTAAGACATTAGCTATTAGGCCAGAGTAAGAGTTAAGACCTAGCTATTAGGCCAGAGTAAGAGTTAAGACCTTAACCAGTAGGCCAGAGTACGTTTCTAATACCTTAGCTATTAGGCCATAGTACGAGTCTAAGACCTTAGCTATTAGGCCAGAGTAAGAGTTAAGACCTTAGCTATTAGGCCAGAGTAAGAGTTAAGACCTTAACCAGTAGGCCAGAGTAAGAGTTAAGACCTTAGCTATTAGGCCAGAGTAAGAGTTAAGACCTTAACCAGTAGGCCAGAGGAAGAGTTAAGACCTTAACCATTAGGCCAGAGTACGAGTCTAAGACCTTAGCTATTAGGCCAGAGTAAGAGTTAAGACCTTAACCAGTAGGCCAGAGTAAAAGTTAAGACCTTAACCGGTAGCCCAGAGTAAGAGTCTAAGACCTTAGCTATTAGGCCAGATTAAGAGTTAAGACCTTAACCAGTAGGTCAGAGTAAGAGTTAAGACCATAACCAGGAGGCCAGAGTAAGAGTTAAGACCTTAACCAGTAGGCCAGAGTAAGAGTTAAGACCTTAACCAGTAGGCCAGAGTATGAGTCTAAGACCTTAGCTATTAGGCCAGAGTACGAGTCTAAGACATTAGCTATTAGGCCAGAGTAAGAGTTAAGACGTTAACCTGTAGGCCATAGTACGAGTCTAAGACCTTAGCTATTAGGCCAGAGTAAGAGTTAAGACCTTAACCAGTAGGCAAGAGTAACAGTTAAGACCTTAACAAATAGCCCAGAGTAAGAGTTAAGACCTTAACCTGTAGGCCAGAGTACAAGTCTAAGACGTTAGCTATTAGGCCAGAGTAAGAGTTAAGACCTTAACCAGTAGGCCAGAGTAAGAGTTAAGACCTTAGCTATTAGGCCAGAGTAAGAGTTGAAACCTTAGCTATTAGGCCAGAGTAAGAGTTAAGACCTTAACCATTAGGCCAGAGTACCAGTCTAAGACCTTAGCTATTAGGCCAGAGTAAGAGTTAAGACCTTAACAATTTGGCCAGAGTACGAGTCTTTGACCTTAGCTATTAGGCCAGAGTAAGAGTTAAGACCTTAACCTGTAGGCCATAGTTCGAGTCTAAGACCTTAGCTATTAGGCCAGAGTAAGAGTTAAGACCTTAACAAGTAGGCCAGAGTTCGAGTCTAAGACCTTAGCTATTAGGCCATAGTACGAGTCTAAGACCTTAGCTATTAGGCCAGAGTAAGAGTTAAGACCTTAACCAGTAGGCCAGAGTACGTGTCTAATACCTTAGCTATTAGGCTATAGTACGAGTCTAAGACCTTAGCTATTAGGCCAGAGTAAGAGTTAAGACCTTAACCAGTAGGCCAGAGTACGTGTCTATTACCTTAGCTATTAGGCCATAGTACGAGTCTAAGACCTTAGCTATTAGGCCAGAGTAAGAGTTAAGACCTTAGCTATTAGGCCAGAGTAAGAGTTAATACCTTAACCATTAGGCCAGTGTATGAGTCTCAGACCTTAGCTATTAGGCCAGAGTAAGAGTCTAAGACCTTAACCAGTAGGCCAGAGTAAGAGTTAAGACCTTAACCATTAGGCCAGAGTACGAGTCTCAGACCTTAGCTATTAGGCCAGAGTAAAAGTTAAGACCTTAACCAGTAGGCCCGAGTAAGAGTCTAAGACCTTAGCTATTAGGCCAGAGTACGAGTCTAAGACCTTAGCTAGTAGGCCAGAGTAAGAGTTAAGACATTAGCTATTAGGCCAGAGTAAGAGTTAAGACCTTAACCAGTAGGCCAGAGCACGTGTCTAATACCTTAGCTATTAGGCCATAGTACGAGTCTAAGACCTTAGCTATTAGGCCAGAGTAAGAGTTAAGACCTTAACCAGTAGGTCAGAGTAAGAGTTAAGACCATAACCAGTAGGCCAGAGTAAGAGTTAAGACCTTAACCAGTAGGCCAGAGTAAGAGTTAAGACCTTAACCAGTAGGCCAGAGTACTAGTCTAAGACCTTAGCTATTAGGCCAGAGTAGGAGTTAAGACCTTAGCTATTAGGCCAGAGTAAGAGTTAAGACCTTAACTAATAGGCCAGAGTAAGAGTTAAGACCTTAACCTGTAGGCCATAGTACGAGTCTAAGACCTTAGCTATTAGGCCAGAGTAAGAGTTAAGACCTTAACCATTAGGCCAAAGTACAAGTCTAAGACCTTAGCTATTAGGCCAGAGTAAGAGTTAAGACCTTAACCAGTAGGCCAGAGTAATAGTTAAGACCTTAGCTATTAGGCCAGAGTAAGGGTTAAGACCTTAAACATTAGGCCAGAGTACGAGTCTAAGACCTTAGCTATTAGGCCAGAGTAAGAGTTAAGACCTTAACCTGTAGGCCAGAGTAAGAGTTAAGACCTTAACCTGTAGGGGAGAGTACAAGTCTAAGACCTTAGCTATTAGGCCAGAGTAAGATTTAAGACCTTAGCTATTAGGCCAGAGTAAGAGTTAAGACCTTAGCTATTAGGCCAGAGTAAGAGTTAAGACCTTAACCAGTAGGCCAGAGTAAGAGTTAAGACCTTAACAAATAGGCCAGAGTAAGAGTTAAGACCTTAACCTGTAGGCCAGAGTACAAGTCTAAGACCTTAGCTATTAGGCCAGAGTAAGAGTTAAGACCTTAACCATTAGGCCAGAGTAAGAGTTAAGACCTTAACCAGTACCCAGAGTAAGAGTGAAGACCTTAGCTATTAGGCCAGAGTACGAGTTAAGACCTTAGCTATTTGGCCAGAGTAAGAGGTAAGACCTTAACCATTAGGCCAGAGTGCCAGTCTAAGTCCTTAACCATTAGGCCAGAGTAAGAGTTAAGACCTTAACCATTTGGCCAGAGTACGAGTCTTTGACCTTAGCTATTAGCCCAGAGTAAGAGTTAAGACCTTAACCTGTAGGCCATAGTACAAGTCTAAGACCTTAGCTATTAGTCCAGCGTAAGAGTTAAAACCTTAACAAGTAGGCCAGAGTACGAGTCTAAGACCTTAGCTATTAGGCCATAGTACGAGTCTAAGACCTTAGCTATTAGGCCAGAGTAAGAGTTAAGACCTTAACCAGTAGGCCAGAGTAAGAGTTAAGACCTTAACCTGTACGCCAGAGTAAGAGTTAAGACCTTAACCTGTAGGCCATAGTACGAGTCTAAGACCTTAGTTATTAGACCAGAGTAAGAGTTAAGACCTTAGCTATTAGGCCAGAGTAAGAATTAAGACCTTAACCATTAGGCCAGTGTACGAGTCTAAGACCTTAGCTATTAGGCCAGAGTA